>NC_046228.1:10343813-11593813 GCF_009819885.2 Catharus ustulatus | reverse complement strand
GGACTGGGTGATCCTAGGGTGATTTGGGTGTTTCCCCCTATTGATCTCCTTGTTGGAGGGAACTGGATGTGGGGAAGGCAATGGTTCTTGCTTTCTCCTAACACCTGCTGGGGGCTGAATAAATTTTTGTGGCTTTAAGTCTTGCAAGTCTCAGGCTGCCCAGCATGTAAGGGGCAGTGTCATGAGCCCTGATAGGTGTCTGTGTGTCATCTTTCAGGTGATGCCTTCTGTGGGCCTGTCCCTCAGACCCAAACAGGGCACCCAGAGGTGGAAATGTGGCTACCACAGGCTCCATACACAGGCAGTGCTGGAAAAGGGCTGTGCCTTCAGCACCTCCAGACTGAGCATCTGGACCTGAATAGCCCTCATGTGGCTGCTCAGTAGAGCAGTGCCAGGAGTCCCTGCATGTGCAGTGCTCACCCTGTGCCTTACTGTTATGTCCTTGCCCTGGAAGAAGATCTGCCTTGTGCTTCATGCCAGAAAATGCCCAATTGCAGCACTAACACAACATAAACTGCAGGTTATTGATGTCAACTGGCTGAAATTTCGCCAAATTTGAAACTTCAGGAGCCAGGTGCTGGGCTGCCTTCTCCCCAGCACTCTGCCAAAGCACCTGCTTCTGAGCACCATTCCTTCCCTTCCTGAGCATCTCCTGCCAAAGGCAATGCTGCCTGCAGTTCCTGCAGCAGCTCCCTGAGGCACACACTGTGTGTGGGTATGTCCTGACTCTCCTCTTCCTCCTCTTCTAGATTTCTGCAACCCCCTTCTCTCATCTTTTCTCACACTGCTCCTCCTTTCAGCAGCTGAAACAGCAGAGTGAGAGGTTTTGAACTCTGGTTGAACTGATGGGATCTTTTCATGATACTCCACATTTCCTCAATTAGTTGTGAGAGTTTTTAAATCTAATTTTATTTATTTTTAACAGGCACTGCTCCTAGATTTACTGAGCTGAATGCAATTGCTTAGCTTCATTATTCTGCTCCAAGAGGTCTGCTGGCAAGTTTATTAAGCAATAAGGGATGAAAGGCAGCAAGTTTCTAGGTGGTTACAGGTTGGTGTGTTGTGTAGTGTTAGTAAGGCACAAGGTCAAAGGCTCATAACTTTAATCACTAGGGGAAAATACCCTGGAGAGACTTATTGGATCTTATTGGTATGGAAGTGAGTAATGAAAAAGGAACTGCTATCAAAACTACCCTCTCTTTGCTTGGAGAAGCAGATGCTCAGGAGAGATCATTTGTAGAATTGCTCTGATGTCACATCTATGGCTATCTTCCCCTCTCAGGTTATGGGCTAGGTTGAACTTGAAATGGAAATCCCCCAAGCCAGCTCCTTTCTATATCTTCTAGCTGAAGAGAGCTCCAGTTTTGCTGATGAAATTCATGCTGAGGGGCTTCCTCTCCCTGCAGAAACCCTGTGTGTGCAGGGGGCTGGTCAGATCCTGTGGAATCTGGCTGCTGCTGCTGCTGCTGGTGGCCCTGCACTGTGGCTGTGGCTCCACCCTGTGCTGCTGCTCTTGTCCCCTGCCAAGATCCTGCATATCTGTAAAGAAGCATCATCATCCTTGGGCCTGGCTGTAGCTGCAGCCATACCCTGTGCATGGGGACTCTGCTTTCCCTAAGCAAGCAGGTCATGGAATGCTGTCTCTCATTCTTTATCCTTGCTGATGCGCTGATGTGAAAGCAAACTCAGATTTTTGCTCATGTCTCTGCTTTGTCACTGGTCATCACTATGATGTTTAGCAAGTCATGTCACTGGTACCAGTTTCCCATCCTTACACACACCCTGTGTATCTGGGGTAATAGTACATCACAACACAATCCAGTAATTCCAGGGTGAATGGACAAATTTTGGAGGATTAGAGACGTGTCCCTTAGAAATGCTAAGTGATAATATTGTCTCCTTGTGAAGGCTGTTAGGAATTGTAACATGACATCTGAGGGAAAACTACCATTATAGCAACACACAGAAGCCAGATGGGCAAGTGATCCACACAGTTTATATCAAGAAAACAGGAAGCATCTGTCTCTGTGGGCAATGGAAGAAATAATTAATGGATCCATGGCTGGGAGATTGATAGCTGTAATTTAGCAGTGGCTGTTCAGCACTTCTATCAGCAATGACAAAGTGGCTTGCAGTGTTACCTGTTCCTTAATCTATCTCTTGATCACAGTGTGGAAGGGAGCTGGGGTTACCCTCTGGAGAGAGAGATCTTTTAAAACCAAGCAGCAGTGAAATACAACCATATGGGATACCATATGTGAGGACAACATCTGCAGAGGGCTTCATCTTGTCTTTCTCATATTTTTCCACTTCTCATCTTATTGAATTGTAAAGGGTGATTATATTAATATGTAGATTAGCTTCACAGCCATAGCTGAAAAGCCTGCTATTGTGAATCAAACTCCTGTGGCAGGGAAACCTGAGCAGCAGAGTCCCATGGTGATGTCAGAGAGGCAGAGGATTTCTGATTTAATGCTCCAGTGTTCAAATCCTGGCCCTGTTGCAGAGGATGGATGTTGGTGGGGAGCTGTGCATTATTTGCTTCAATGTTGTGGGGCCACCAAGGCTGGTGTAAATTTCTGGCATTACAGGGCACTGTAAAGTCAAAGGGCTCACCCTCATTTTGTAGTTCTCCATCAGTTGACTGGAATAGTCTTTTGTAGGTGGACTGATGTGACAAGGGTTAAAGTGATCAAAAACTTGTCTGTTACTGCAGCCCTACATCCCAAAAATCTAGTGTGAGAGATCCTCTGTGACTGCTGGTGTTGCCAGGTCTATCCAACACCCTGCAGTGCACCAAGCCACCTGCAGTGTACTGCTTGCTTAGAAAACAGAGCTCTCAGGAGCTTTCTCCACCTGGGCTGTGGGAGGGAGCAGGATATGGCAGAGCTGGGCATCACAAATAAGGAGCTGCAGGTCTGTTCTCTGTCCTGGTTCCCTGTGGCAGAGACCTCAGGGAGTTTCCAGTGATTCGATGAAAAGAGGAAGAGCAGTAAGATGAGAGGGCATCTCCTGGAGGAAAGAACCAATGTCATGGGCACCAGTCCCTGGTCCTTAGCTGAGGATATTTGATGCATAGGTATTCATTGGTATAAGTGCAAGGTAGTCCTGAAGGCTGACTGGTTCAGACACAACTTAAAAGCCTTGCTGAGGAGAAGCTGTAGTAGAAACAAACATGGAGCCTCAGTCTCCAAAATCCAACACCTGTGCTGCAATCCTTAGAGCTGGTTTTGCATCTGGAGAAAATATTGAAATTATGTTCTCAGGTGGCTGAGGGAGATCTGGCCCTGTCCATCTATGAGCTCTGCTTCCTGATGTGACAAGTGAGTTATATCTAACAGGTGTCCTCAGGTTATATCCCTTTTTTGTGTGTGTAAGTCAGCAAAGGACTTGGAGGGCCTTGCCTTTCACCTGACATGGCCCCAGTTCTAAAATCTAGTGTTGAAGAGAGACTTATTTTAAGGACAGAAAATTGTGGTTTACTGTTTTATAAGTCTGATTCTGTTTATAGCACTTTTCTTGTTCTGTTCAACTTAGTGAAACAGATTTTCATCCAGAGTAAATAATGTAACTGTTCCCTCCAGTGGAACTGTGATGATTCACACCAGCTTGAATTTGGTTCCACTAACCTTAACTTCTCAATGCAATCAACTCTAACATAATTGCACTCTCACACCCATGTTTCACATCTTTGAGATTACTGCAGCAATTTTATATAACCTGGGATAAGTTCAAACCTCATAAAACTTCTTTAAGGTCATCCAGCTTTTGCTGGGGATGGAGATGATTGGGATTTGATAAATCTCAATTTCCCTATGATTCAAATTTCCTGGGTGTGTAGGGTTTTTGGTGGCACAGTGGGTACCTGATGGCTCTTTGCTTCAGGAGCCCTGGTGGCCCTGGTGGCTCAGTGGAGTTACTCCAGTGAGGAGCTCATGGGGAGGGCTGTGGTGCTGCTGTCTGGCTGAGCTGCATTGGGGAGAGACAAGTGAAGGAAGTTTGGAAACAGCCCAGCACCTGCATCTATCCTTTGGTGTAATGCTTTGGTGCTGTGGTTAAACTGCAGGGATTTCTGGGCAGGGGTTGTGCAGAACCATGGACAGTCACCCTGTGCTGAGCAGGGTAAGGCAGATGGAGCTGGCAGGGTCATGAGGAACCACAGTGTTTCCTGGGTGTGGGTTGGACTGCATTGATCAGCTCCTTTTCATTGGAAGCCCTGAGTCACTAGACAAGATGGGATAGGAAAGAAGGAGGGAGTGAATTGACATTATGGCAGTGGGTATTTCCTTGCCTTATCATCTGGTTCCTTCATCCACCTCAAGGTCCAGTTGTTCCTCGCACAGCCCTTTAACTGAATGCTCTCTCTTGCCACATTCTTCTCTTGATGGCTTTGTTGTACAGTGAGGATGTACAATGAATCTTTCTGTGGCTGCTGCAGTGGCTCTGGCCAAGAACCCATGCCATGGCCCTCTCACCTCCAGGAAGGATTAGAATGAGCAAGAAAGAGGCAATGAGCCACAGCAAATTGGGACTGTGATGTACTACAGAGCTCTCTTCTCTAAACGTCCTCCCTTCACTGAGGAAGGCAAAGTGGTTTGGTGATGGATTTCATGGAAAGGGACACCTGAGAGCAACAGCTATTTGAGAAGAGAGGTGTGCTTTATGGAGAGATTATGTTTTTGTTTAAGCTTGCTTGGATGTCAAGATGACAGCTGTGTAGGGATTGTGTGGACAAATGAAGTGAGAGCTAATGCTCAGTGAGAGCAATGCAAGCTTCCCAGGGGCTATGGGTTTGCAGAACTACATGAAATCAGATTCCAGAGATCAGCCATGCTGAAACGGTATTGACTGAAGATAAAATGCAAGTACTTACCTGCTTGTTTTCTGCAGTGCTTTATTGCTCGCTTTTGTTTGGTTTTGCACTAAGTAAAGGGATCTTTCTATTCTCTCTCTGTCAGGTCTATGCTTTGCAGGCCTACAGAGGTCATCACTCTTTCCTTATAGAGGAAAGGCGGAATTACACAGGAGAAGGCAAAGCTTCATTTTCTGAGTGTGCCAACAAACAACATTTTTCATGATTTGGCCATATCTGCTGTGGACTGATGTGACTCTTCATCTCTTGAAGGATTTTTCCCCCACATTTTCCATTTTGGGGTGAGAGAAGAAATGAGGCCAAAGGAATGATGTGACCAAGTATTGCCTGCTGTTCTGTCCCTGGCAGTGTAGAGGAATCATTTGGATCCTCAACCACTTTCCTGACCATGCACAGATGCTGCAAAGGGAGCTTTTTCTGTGGGGGGCAGACTCTTCTGTGCCATGGAGATTCTGAAAGTTTAAGTTGATTTAAATGAGAATCCAAAGGTCAGGAATTTTCCAGAGGACCCCAAGGTGATCTGAGGAGCCTTTCCTGTGTCATGAATGACCACAGGCAGGTGGATTCTGTGACTGTTAGCCAAGGACCACTAAGCTAGCACAAGCTTGGAATGTGAGATCTGCTGGTACCATTCCCACCTGGGAGAAGGCAAAGTCGTGGCTTGGAGTGGTATCAGCAAAATCCCTGCCATTGGTGGCAAATCTGAGGATGGCTCAAGGTTTTTTCACCCTCTTCCCTGTGCTACTTGACTCCCCTTTCCCTGAGACCAAAAAAGTGTTTGTGAGGACTGGAGCACAGGGCAGAGCCTTGCTGTGTGTGGGGAGGGAGGGGGGAAATCTCTATGGCAGCCTGGAGCATGAGACTTCTCACATCAGGGTAGCTTCACAGTAAGAGCTACAGGGTGCTATGGGTATCCCATTAGGCTGCTAATCCTTGACGTGCTCACCTGGGAAGTGCAAGATGCAGCCTGTTTCTGGATACCCTCTAAATCCCCTCAGAGCTGAGAAGAAGAGGGTCATGACTCCATTTCCCTTGAAGTTGAAGGAAAACTCCTGCTGACCCCAGTAATTACAGATCAGGTACTTCTTTGTTCTGTCCCTGCAATCAGGCCTTCCATCTGTTTTTCCATAAAAAGCATCAACTACCTCAGAAAATCCCATCCCCATTCTTGGCAGCTGGGGTCATGCAGGACTCATTAAAGAAAGTAAATATAGGATGTGGGCATGCCTGGCAGTGACAGCTTCCTTGTGGTGCCAGCAGGCCCTCTGCCAGGTAATGCTGAACTCCCAGGGAGAGCTGCTCAGAGCACCTTTGGGATGTGTACAGAAGAGTTCTGTGGTGAGATGAAATATTTAAAACCACTTTGGGTTGAAGCGAGGTGGGAGAGCAGCAGCCTCTTTAATCTGTGCACAGCTTTAAGACTGCATGTGAATCATTGATGAGGAGGGAAGAGTGTTTCTAAAGCTCTGGCAGGTCATTAAACCTGGTGATGGACTCATTAAACAGGGAGCTCCATGGAAAGCTCTGGACAAAAGTAGGGGAGTATTTCACATCTATTGCCCTGTGGAGTGCCAGCACTTTTTACCTGTGACTTTCAGGGTATTTTATTAATAAAGGCAAATGTCTTAGGTCAGTGGATCATGTTACATAACAGAAAATGTACAAAAAGCTTTTTTGAGGCAAAAAAAAAAGAACACACAATAGTTGGAATTCAGGACTCATGGTGTTTCTAAACATCTGATTGCATTGCATAGGGGGATTGGGTAAATCACCACCGCCAAATCTTTTATCTGGGACTTAATTGGGCTGGGGCAGGTGGGGGAGTGTTGCAGTGCTAGTGTTCCCATGGCTTCAGTGGAAGAGAAGTAGAAAATGACACGTTGCCAAGTGGTGTCCTCAAATCCATGTGTTCACAGTTTCTGGCCTCAGTGCCCACACCATGGTGCTGTTGGACCTCTGCTGTACCTGCTGATCTGTGCCTCAGGCTCTCACTGACCCACCTGCAAAGACTTACATGCTGTTCAGTGGGTTGGATAATTCTCTGGCCAAGGCAATAACAAATGCTGTGTCACTTGATCTCTTCAAATGGTCATCGTGAATTTTGTTCTCTTTGGAGAGAATTTTACTTTTCAGCAAAACTGTGGTGAAGTGTTTGCCATAGATCTGAGTAAACCTGGACTTGTTTACAGGCCCTGTACTTCATTTCTGGTTGTTAAGTACACAGACCTAGATACTTGAATGTATTGCCCTCTTGGCTTTGGCTGGGTTTGCAGGATTTGAACAACATCCCTGATTGCTGTACATTTACATAGCTGTGTTCCAAAGCACTGTGCAAATGTCATGCAGAGGAGATGATATCTGCCTTCCTCAGGGGATGGACATTGTCCCTCACCTGGCAAGCAATCAGCAAGTGACCTTTTCTGCAGAAAGCTGCAGCTGTCTGCCCTCGCTTCTGTGGCCCCCAGGAGAGAGTGGGAACAGCTGCAAAGGGAAAGAACCTTCAAATTTGCAATGGGGAGGAGAAGTAGAAGGCTATCAGTGTGGAGGATGCTTCTGGGTTGAGAGCTCTGAGTTCCTGTTCCCTCTGTCTCTTGGTCTGGAGGAGAATGAAAGGAGCTGGAGGCGGCTTAGAGGAAGGACTTGTCTGTCGTGGCAGAGCTGTGGGCATTTCTCACTCAGATGAGCCCTTAAGGCTCAGGTAAGTCCATGGATTACTTGAAACCATGGGAGGTAGCAGGGTGGTGAAAGAGCTCCATTCCCCTTGCTGGGTATGGTAGCTGCATCTTGGTGTTTATAGCTTCTTCTTAAAGCTATGTTGGACATCTTGCTTCTAAATGCAATTGCTTCTGGCAGTATGGAGAGCTGATGCTACTTAATATTGCTTAGGAATTCAGAAGAGGAAGTGGAAAATAATTGAATATGAAGTTTTGCTGCTGCTGCACATAAAGTTATCAAAGATGCTCTAGTTTTGTTCTCAACTAAACAGCAATTGAGTTGTTCCTTTGCTTTTTCTTTTTTGTTCATTGCTTGAAACAAATAAACTCTCCCTTAAATGAGCTATTTCCAGAAATCCTGTAAGCAGAGTGCTCACTGGAGGTGGGAAGAGGGGTATGGGTGAGGGTTTGGGAATGCACAATTTGGTATAAGGAGTGCAGTGGGAAAGAACAAATGAATTCTGTCACTGTAAGTGAAGATTAAGCAGTGAAGAGAGTGCAGCTTCAGCTGGCAGTCATTGCATGAACAGCTTGGATATTTCAATAATCAGTTTAAAGTTGGGTTTATCAGGCTCTTCAAGGTGTGTGGTTGTAGCTCAAAGCCATTGAAAGTCAAGAGAGATTATGATGGTATGGAGTAAAAATGCATTAATGAGCTCTCCTCCATCCATGTGATGAGGAGACAGAGCTGGTGTTGTCAGGAGCAGTTTTCTCTTGCTTATGATCCTCAGCTCCTGTTCTCAACTAGGAGCAGAGAATGTTTATCTGTTGAAAGCTCAGACACTCCCTGAAGCTGAACCACCTCTGGACTCCCCTAGTAGCCTGTGGCTCTCCAGCCCCAGAAAATATCTATTTTCTTTTCCCTGCAGCTGAACCAAGTGGCCTGCAGTGGACAGACAGACAAGAGCTCATCCTTGCCCAGGTGTGCTCTGGCTGGTGAATGTCCCTCCCTCTTAAGTCAGTGGGGCTGCAGGGAATGGCCCGTGTGGCTGTGCTGTCCTGGCCATCAGATAGAAATCTGCACAAGCTTCTTGTTTCAGTGGGGCTGGACTACTGTGTAGTGTGTTTTGCAGTATTTCTACTTGGGCAAGTCTATAGGCAATTATCTTGAGAAGAACTGTCTCCCTTGGGAATCTCTGCCTGGGGATACCCAGAGGCTGTGCTGTCTCTGGCACTCCTCTGCCTGTAGTTACAGGCGGCAACTCCATTAGATACTGCACTAAGAAATTAATCTTTATTTCCTGCTTAATCAAAAACATCTTGTTAGAATGGTTTGTTCCATTTTGGAGCTCTGTGGTGTGTGATCCCTCTCTGATTTCCAGCCCTCAGACTGGAAAAGAATTCTGTCCCTTCTGATTTCTCCAGTGCGTTACCCTATCTTCAGCTGAGATTTTTGGCATCTAGCAAAGGGCAGCCTCAACCTTGAGTATAATCAGCTGTCCCACAGGCAATTACTGCAGCTGCTCTCCATTTCAGCCCATGGGGAGGTTGAGGCTTGACCTAGAGGGAGCAGTGGTGCTTTGAGATCCAAATCTCTGCCACGGCTGGATGTAATGGTGTCAATAGGGGATGTGCTTGCCTGGGAGTGTTTTTTGTGTTCATGTTTGCCTTTTTACTCTGTACCAAAGGTTGGCCTGATCCTTCTGCTAGGCAGGTAAAGGGGCATTTGAATAACTCCTCTTACTGAGAGAGGAGTGAACAGCCAGCCAATCTTCCATCCCATTGTCTCATGAAAGAAGAAAATTGTCTGTATTATATTTCCTCTCTGGAATGACTTTGGTGCACTTGATATTATTCCATAATCATCTGTGTCTTTTTGTCTTACTGCTTTCAGCAGATCAATGTAGCAGTTTTATTTTCAAATCCAGTGGGACAGCAGAACATAGAAACAGGTGGAAGGGAAGTTCGGGAGGGAAATATCTCAAAAGAAGCTACCACTTCTTCCTGAATTTAAAGGACTGGAAAAAAATGCATTTGTGAAGCATGAAATTCCTCAATATAGTTTACATGGCTAGAGGATAAGGGAGGATGCATGTGCACTTGCTGAAAGTGTGCTGGGGAATGGCCTACAAAAGGCTGCTAAGAACAGCAACATAAAATTAAGAAAAAGGGAAACTGTAAGGTGGAAAGAATAAAAATTGTCCTGATGAGAGATATTTAACAAGCTGTGGGTGATTTCCTTAAGGGAATGGATAAACTCTCTATTTCTGGGGCATTTTAAAAGTAAACTGGATGAAACAGTAAGAAATATGCTCCAGGAACTAATCTTATGTCAATTTGATGGATTAATGACCTAATTGGTCCTTTGGTTTCCTTCCATCTCTCATGCCTACTGTTCCGTGAGCAGCAGCTTCATTAGGAATAAACTAGGTGAAAGGAATATGTTACTGGAAATACTCATTTACGTTCAATGATTTGGTCATTTTCCAGATCTCTTGGCCATGATAAAGCTTTGGTGCTCTTGGAGATAGAAGGGGTGTGGGGCTCAGAGGTTGCCAAACTAGAACTTGCTTTTTGCTTTCCCTAGAAGGCCTTGAGTTGTTTCTGTCTCTTGAACAGGATATTTTTCTGAGACCTGGCTATTCTTTCAAAGCTATGGCAGTTCATTCTCTTCTACACCTGTAGGCTGGTCTGTGCCACCTTGCCCTCTCTGCAGGCTCCTTGGGGCTTTTCCAGAGCACAAATAGGCAGACAGATGGTTTTTGCACCACATTTCATGTGTCTGGGCTATCTGGTGAGGTAAACCAGATGGCAAGTTTTGAAAACCTCCTTTTCCCTTCTCCATGTGTTTTCCACCTTTCAAGTTTCCTGTGCTGCCTAACTTCCCAAATGTCCCACATGAAAATCAGATACATGACCAGGGAAGGAGGGAGGGCATGATGGCTGTGCTTTGGTATTGCTGCTTCCTGGAAATTGCTTCCTGTGCATTGGAGGAAGCTTTGGGATGGTCACTTGAGAGACCAGAACCTGCTGCTTCACTGAGAGAACATGGAGGTGGTTTGGGGTAAGCACAGCAAGACACACAGCTGTGCCCTCTGCCTATCACATTTCATCCCAGTAACAACGAAGATTTTTTTTCTTCCCATTCTCCTTGACTGTTCACTCTTTCCTTTGTCTTTTTCTGTATCATTTAGGTTATGTGGACTATGGCTATATCTACTGTGCTGCTACACTCAGGATTTCAAGTACTGAGAAAACTGTCTTGCTTCTAGCTTCCTTGTCATCTCTTTCCCTTTGTACATCTGCTGGTAAAACAACCTGGCAATAGATGAAACTTTAAATACATTAGGCATTCATTTACATTTGAAGAGGGAAATAAAATATGCATGACTCACCATAATTCAGATTCACAGACTGTTTCCAGATTACATTTCTGCAATCAAAATTTGACTTTTTAAATCAGTTTTAATGACTGTAGGTGGTGGTATTTTTTCCTATTTGTAAGGTTTAAATGATGGAGCTCTCAGGGCATTCACTGAACACTTCCTCATTTGATAGAGGTGATCTCTGGATTTCATGATTTCTTTTCAGAGTCTTCAGTCTGGTAAACTGTGAGCATCCTCAGTCCCTCTAACCTTGGGTGGGGTTGAACAGACTGAGCCTTGGTTGGAACTGGTCCCAGTACTTTTTATGTTCCTGAACTCAGCTCAGTCATAGCCTTTCTCTTATCTCATTTTCAATGGCTTCTTTTCTCAAACTACTTACAGGTGCCTGTTCCCTTGGAATGCAGAGTGCATTTACTGATTTAAAATTGGCCAAAACAACTTTGGCAAATACCACTTGAAGCTGCAGCTCCTATAACCCCTTTATGTCTTATCTTTCATTATTTTGGTGTTTACATTATTTGGTGCTGTTCTGTATTACCCAATTTTAAATTACCAGAAAGGAATGGCAGTGGAGTGGAACCACAGATCCTCCGTCTATAGTTCAGACTAATCTTAAAATCATTGGTATAACGAGCACAAACTTTATGCTGAAAGGAGATTTCTGCAGACTGCCTCCTTAGCTTTCTCAGTGCAATTCAGGATTTCTGCATGTATGGAAAGGGTTGTGATTGCACAAGTGAAGACTAGTGCCGATCTTGGAATACTTTGAGAGAAGCAGTAGTGAAGATTTTAGGTAGTGAAAACTTGTGCTGGAGGCAGATGAAGCTGGTGAAGGAGTGATCTGTTAATACCAAATGCCAGAAGATTAGAAAAATAAATGTCTTCTGAAAACACTTGAAGGGAAATGGCCACTGTGCTGTGTCTTTTCTTGTGGCCACTTAATGAATGCCTTGGAATAGCAGTTCTGCTACTGAACTGAACTGTGTGCCATGCTGGCTAGTTTTGTGTGCCCTGTGGACAGAGAATGAAAATGCTAATGCATGATTTTTGTGTCGAGCCAGCACAGCTACATTACCTGGCTGAGCTGCACAGTGCACCTGTGCAACAGAGACTGCATCTCTCCAGGGTACTGTGCTTCTCACCCTGACCCCTCTGCTGTGCTGAGATGGTTCCAGCTGCTCCTCCTGCAAGGGGAAGCATCCTGTGTGCTGCCTCTGTGATGCTTGAGAAGGGGGAGGATAAACTCCCTGTGCTCATCTGCTGACCAACAACCAGGATGCAGCATGGTCAGCTGTGGGTGTCCCTTAGCTGAATGTACCTGCTGAGCTGGGAATCCAGGGAGGTGGCAGAGACAGTCTCTCAAGGCAATTCTGTAGCAATCATTTCCTCAGTAATGTGAATATGGTGGATTTGGAGTTCATATTTTATTTTAGAAGCTTATACCATATTTGTGGGTTTTCCCTTTGGATTCTGCTAAGGCCTGACTGAGCAGGGGTAGGGAAGAGGACATGCAAAGAGGTTAAATCAGAAATGTGAACCTAAGAGGGGTGGGACAATATGACTTGGAAGTCAGACCATTTTTCTTTTCCTGGCTTTTGTGTTCTGGTATTCTCAGCAGCCACTAAAGGCTGATCTTTTATGCTGGAGCTGGGTTCTGTTCTGAGCTTGTCTACTGCTTCAGGGTCTGTGTGTGGGGTGCTGCCTCTTGGGAATGCCTCTGGGACATGCCCAGCTGTGGGCTGAGCCTTCAAGCTGTGTAGGTTTGTGGTGCAGGGGCAATAGAACATGAGATAACAGCAAATGGTGTGAGCATCATAATGGATAGTGGCTACTTGTTAATATTCCCTAGTCTCTTGTTGACATTTGGCAAACACAACAGCTGGACTGCTTTATAAAGAAATTCAAATGAGTTCTTGGAATGGAGACGTTCACTTGCTCTGTGAAGATTTTGTAGAAGGCACGTTACCTGCTAGGGTGTGCTGTTTTCCACAGATCCTGATCTATTGGAGTTTTATTTCTGTTGATGATTCATATGAGGCTTAGAAAAGCCATGTGTAACCCAGCAGGAGATTGTCAACTTTATCATGCTGGCAAGGTGTGGCAGCAGGATAAAAGTCAAGAATAATTTTCTTTATTGATTTAATGTAACCTCTATTCACAGAGAGCACAGCTGAATGCAGACATACAGCTCTTCTTGGCTGTGTGGTCCTTCTATCCCCAAACATGGGTGATAGTGAATAGGAATATAAATCCTAACTGCCAGGGTGCCTCCTCTTCCGAATCTGTGCCATTGTGTCATGTTCTTAAAAGTTCTTTTGTGTCTCACTTAGAAATCCCAGCTATGGGAGTTTAGTTCACCTGTAAATGAAGATATTGCAGGAGAGGGGAATAGCTACAAAATGTCCTTTTTTGCGTGTCCTGAGATGTTTTCTGCTTGCTCACTCACCAGCCAGGGTTAAGTGGTAAAGTTAAGTGGTAGACTTGTTCCCAGCTGAGCTGAAATGGGACAGTACTGCTCAGAGCTTTTTAATCAAAGAGATGATCTTGGGATCAGTGTTGGGATGTTGTGTTTTGAAGCTCCTTGGTTTTATTTCCTAATGCCCTTATAATGTTTTCCTGTCCCTGGAAAAGCGCTGTGGTGTGTTTGGAAAGTAGCACAGTGCTTTTCATGATCTTAACTATGCCTATTAAAACAAAAAAAAGGCCATATTGAAAATCCATTTTCTCCTTGCAGGTCTTGAGCAATTTTGTAAGATATAATAAGATGAGCAATCTGGTTCTGGCAGTGAAAAGAACAGATGCCAAGCTATAATTTCCCTTACCAGAAAATGCTGTGGAGTCACTTTGTGTTGTAGAGAGAAGAATCTGTGTTATTAATAGAGGACAGTTAAAACTTGGAGTCCTGAGAGCACACACTTCATCTGGTCTGTGCCATATGGAGGGTGGTAGGCAGGGAGACATCCTGGCCAGCCAGAAGAGTTTGAAACCTCTTGGAGTGTAAGAGGTTGTCTGTACCTTGACTTAGCAGCAGAAACTGCTGGGTAGCACATCTGATAACCAAGGAGTTTCTGACTACAGGAACTGTTTCTATATTTTTCTGAAGGCTGGCCTCCATGGAAAATGCCAGAGCTGGAATTACCCAATTGCAATGAACTGGTAGCTGTGGGGCCCTTTTCACACTTTCAGATGAACAGATTCAATGAATTGGCAAAAAAAAAGAAGAAAAAAAGTCTTCAGAATGCTGAAATTTGCCTTTGTGAAAATGTACTTTTTATTATCTCCAGAAATATTCTGGGTGCTTCATTATCCCCACCTCCTTGCCAAGGTCAGGCACAAAGAAGCTTCTGGAACAGTACATCTGCCCATTTATTCTTTGGATACAGATGTGCAGCACTGGTGGTTGGTGCCAAGTCACAGGGGTAAATTTACACCTGAGTTTTCCATATTTTAATATCCCAGGGCTAGCAAGCCCTAACTTGTTTAAGCAGTTTGCAATTTGTTCCCTTTCTGTCCACCTCTCTTCTTATTACGATTGTGTTAAATGTTGGGTCACAACTAACCTGTTTTTCTGCAGGCTGTCCCAGAGATAACATTGCACTCTCAGCATCATCAGATTTGTTCATCTCCATTAACTGATGGGCTTATGCTTTTCTTTCCTCTCTTCTTTTAATGTATTTATAGAGCCTCCTTTGTTGCCTTTATGTCCTTGTTAGTTGCAATTCGACTTGTGCCTTAACCTTTCTGATTTATCCCTGCCTGCTTATGCTAGTCCTTTATACTTTGAGTTGCTTGTCCTTGTTCCCACTTTCTATACAGTTGCTTTTTGATTGTTCAGCCTTTAAAGTGCTCCTAATGTAACCATATTGGTTTCAAGCTATGTTCACCAGCTTTGCTCTGTACCAGGATAGGCTGCTATTGTGCTTTTTGTACAGTCCTTTTCAGCATTACCACATCCTCTGCATTCCTCCCTACCTTAGATTATCTTCCCAAGAGACCATCCCTCACAGTTCTGAATGTGTTCAAGTCTGATGCTTTTTTTTAGAGTCCACTGTCCTCATTCTCTTGAGCTCTTTTCCTTTCTCTGCTGTCTTATGATCACTTTCATCTGCATTGCTTTCCACCTTTCAGTCCTTAACAGTTTCTCCTTAGTGGAATCAAATCTAAATTCCCACTACTTACTATAGTTTACCTCAGCTTTTAAAACAAAGACTCATCACCATCACAAAGAGCCCAGACTCTGTTTCATGTTGTGCTGTTTTCAGTAACCAACATCCTCCAGAGAAGGTGACATTTCTGCAATTTACCCAAGAAAGACTCATCCACTTGCTTCTCTCTGGATAATTCTCTTCTCACTTTTTCTTGAGCAAAAGATCTGGAACAGGACCTGATATTTCTCCTGTTTCTGAGCTTCAGGCAATCTTTGCTGCCATGAGGTGCAGCACCCCTTCCCTATTTCTATTGTTATTCCCCCAAATATGTGCATTTATAGCTTCCTTTTTTCCTGTGTTCTTACTTCTTATAGCATCATTTGAAATAGGAAAAAATTCCAATGTTAGACACCAGGTAAATGAAATCAGAATAGGGACCTTTATAATCTCAACCAGAAATTGATTTTTCTTTCACAGTAGGCTTTGAGCTACTATGAAACATCTCTGCTCATTATTGGGATCCAATACAAAAACTGATAAATTAAAGCTGCTGTATTAAAGCTTTGCTTTAAATGCTGTCTGCCCCTCTGCTTAATAGGCTGTATCAGAGAATGTATTTACTGTGTCATTTGAGGTTTCTCCTCTGATACTACTTACAAATGATAGCATGAGAAGAAGCAGCCTTACATAGCACAGGAGAAGTTTAGATTGGATTTTAGGAAAAGTTTCTTCACAGAAAGGGTGTGGAGCACTGGAAAAGATTGCCCAAGAAAGTGGCTCACCAGCTTTGATGTGTTTGGAAGACATGAAGATGTGGTGCTTAGGGATGTGGTTTGGTGGTGGTCTTGACAGTGTTAGTTTTGCAGCTGGATTTCATCTTAAAGACCTTTCCAACCTAAATCATTCTGTGCTTCTACTTGTTTCCTCAGAGCAGAGTTACCTGGCCAGCTAACTCTGGGAACCAAGAGACCACATTAATTCTCCTTTGTCTGTCCTCACAGGATCTCCAGTCTGGCCTCTCATGGCTTTCTGTTAAAATAGTCATTCCCTCTCCCAGAGGAGGTGTATTTGCAAGCTTGACTGGTCTCAGGTGACAAGGATGCCACCGATTTAATAGGAGGAACAGGTAAATGTGCATGTGGAAAAGGACAAGCATTTTCAGTAGAGCTGATGCATAGTTAAATGAGGAGACATTCAGATGAAGAACAAGAGTTTTTTGTTGGACTTACAACCCTCTACAGTATTTGCTACATCAATAAGTACTGTCTGCCATCACTGGACCTATTAGCTTGATCTCATTACTTTTGAAAGCCACTTTTTCTTTTTCTTTTCTTTTTTTTTTTTTTCTGAATTCTTGGGCTGAAAGTATTAACTCATTATATCAGATGCTGCTTCAGTTTTGCTGACTTAGTATGGTTTCCAAGAAGTTGTTTGCCTAAGGTAAGAAAGAGAAATTATTCTATTATAAGAAGCTTAAAAGATCATTTGCCTTCCATGTGAGTTGATTGATTCAGCTAGTTCAGATCACAGATGGGCAAATGATTTGACTACCAGCTGAGCTAGGAGTGGTAGGTTCAAGTTTCTACTCTGGTCTAGAGCTAATCCATTGCCAAAATCAGAGGTGTTCAGAAGCCTAACTCTGAAGAAGGGTTAGAGACACAAGTGTTTGAAAATCTCTGAACTCCCCTCTGGTTTGAAGGCATGTGTAAGTACCTTTCTCTTGTGTCTGGAGCCTGAAAATTTTAAAGGTGCTTTAGGAATAAATGGCTGGGACGCAGTTTGTCTAGAGAAGAAAACTCATGAGGTACAGGTTACAGGTTAGCCTCCAAACTCATGTGAAACTCTCTTTCAGACCTAAAGTGGCCTTATGTTAGAGGAATGAGTGGCAGGACTTTAAAACTTCCAGGACAATGATAATCATTTGGGAATGTAAGGAACTGTAATTCATGTGTGCTGCCTCCATGCCACTTGCTAATCTACCTCATCTTTTCTGAGCATTCTCATGATGAAATGACCACAGTTGTCTCCTAGGCAATTACATGAGCATAATCCTCACAAACACTGGTTTCTTCCACAAACACCCATGCCAGCAAATACAAAACCTGTTCTCCACAATTGTGACTACTGTCAATATTTCCCATCTCTGGCAGCATTCCTTCCTGAAGTCCCATTCCCTCCAGCTGTGCTATCCAACCCCCTGTGCCAGGTTTCCAAGAATTCTTTTCATCCTGTCATATGTTTGTCTTTTCCACACAGGTATATTTTGAGGCTCAGGCCCTGTCTCACAGGGACATTCCAGTGGTGTTGCACACCAAGGCAGACAACTGCAGCAGTGAGTTGTGTAGATGTCGAGCAGAAGACCAAGGCCTGTGTATTGGACTGTTCCCAGGGAAAAATTAGCAGTGAATTGGTCTTCATATTGCCTTTTGCACCTCAGTAATTTTTCACCTACTCATGAACAGAGAGATCAACATTGAGCTCTGAAGGAAACAATTTGTTGCATTAACAGGTGATTATTGAGGAACCCTGTATCATCACATGATGCTTCTGTGTGCAACAGGACAGCCGTCTGTCCTGGAGTCTTTAACCTCTAGACCTAACAGCACAAGGACAAAACCAGAAAAACCTTCCTGTTAGAGCACAGGGATCAGAGGAGGCCTGTGTAATTACTAGCCATTAAATAAAGTATGCCCCTAAGTCTTCAAATGCCAAGGCACATGTGTAATTAGCTGATAAATTGCAAATGAATAATTAGCCAGCACCAAAATCCAGAGGAGCAGAGGGATGCTATTCACCTTCCCTTTCTTCTTGCAGGGGAGAGCACTATGTACATTGCTTACTTTAATGAATAGTTGGTTATTGGGTTAAATGGTAGGAGGACTATCAGAATTGGGACACTGCACTTCACAGAATGTCTGGCCCCAGGATTTGCTATCTTATGAAACAAACCACTGGTAATACTTCTACAGTTTGGAGATGAACGGTGGTCATACCCTCTGTTATTTCATGTGGGTTGTGTTTGTGCACAGTCTGAGAGATGCGGAACAGAAGCTGCTGCTGAAGCACCTGGCAGTCATTCCACCCATGGAAATTATCAGCCTTCGGATGTTTGTAGGACTGGATTTTTGGGTCCAGATCTGTAGGAGTGAGGCTAGATTTCCAGCTGCCTGGTGCTGGTACAGTGCTGATGATGCAAGAATTGCTGCAACATCCTGACTTACACCCCTTGTGATGATGGCAAGGAGTGGACCTTTATTCAGGTCACGGTGCTGAGCTACAGCACATCAGCTGAGTTGCAGTGCCTGTTTTTGACTTCTGGGTTAAAAAACAAACAAGCAAAAAAAAGCAATTCATTTTAATCTCCTTTCTTTGCAGTCTAAAGTGTGCTAGATAATCTCACCCATTTTGTGATGAGTTTCCATGGACGTTTACAGGACTTGAGAAATGTCATCAAGCAGATGCCTGTATGAACTTCTATTTTCATAATTACTAAATCTTTAAAAATAGTTTCCCTCTAGACACGTCAATATTTCTACATTTGACAAAAATTGGAGTGAAACAAATAGAATCAGTCTTACAAGCTGAAATCAGATTTCTTTCAACTAACTCCCCAAATTGGGAATTTTCATATCAAGGAGTGTATTGAAAGGTGTATCGATTGTTCTGAGTGTCTGAAAACCTCATGTTTAGTAATGTAACTCTGGCTCTAACAATCTGAAGCAGACTCATTGCACAGTGTTCAAGAAATGGGCTATTGAATGGAATTATTTGTTTGCAGTGTGTTACTCAGCCTTTAGATGTCTCCTGCTGCTGAAATTGGTTTGGAAAGGGCACTCTGTGGTTATCAAGGAAAAGGGAATGGAAATTTTGCTGAAGACTCTGTCTTGTTACCTTTAATGGGTGACTTTATACATGACATTCTTCTTGAGAAAATATCTAATTCCATACACCATGGCAGATAACGAGGGATAATGATGCTTCTAGCTCCCAAATCAGTTGGTGCATTTCTTTCCAAAGCTGCTTTTTGGAACTCTGAATCTTATGATTATGCCTAAATATAACGTTTCCAGTAAAGTATGTATGTATTTCTAAAGATCGAATGCATAGAAATTAATTTGTGATCGTAGAACGGCAAAGATGCTTTTAAACATTAGATTAAGAAGAAATAGAATTGGCATACTGGAAGGGACTTTAGAAATACTTTTATAAGTACATACATAAAAATTATTTCATATGCATAAGCTTTTCCTCTCAAATAATCCCACAGCATTTTGCAGATGGATGTACTAACTATAGCCAGTGAAAAACCAAAAATTAAAATGCAACCTGAGAAGTGCTAGGATTCAGAAAAAATTGCAGATTTTGAGAAAAATGAAGGCTTGCTTACTCCAGAAATTGTTTTTAAATGCTGAGTTTAATTTTCTGCTCTCTGGTTTGTATAAAACTGTTCCCACCAAATATGCAATTTTTTTTCTTACAAAATTGTTTTGAGAATATTTTGTGTTTTGCATGATTTTTTCCTTTCGCCTCCCCCAAAATACACTCAATGTGAGCTGATGTAAATCTGATAGCGTTGAATATGGCAGTGACTCCACCGCATAGCTGTAACTTTTGGAGTCAAGGGTATGAAACAGCAAATTAAAATCGGAGGAAACTTATGAGAGCTATGGTTCAGAGGGTTAAAATCTGGGAGAAGAAGGCTTATACCCTGCTTCTTTCAATTAGTGCACCGCTGTTTTGATTATCAGGATTAATGATCTTGCCTTTTGGCTCTCAATCAAAGAACTATGTCTCCGGTGCAATTCATTTCTCCTACTGAATAGCTGATATAGAAGGCATCAAATAACCTCCTGAATCTCCAGTGTGGCTGGAAGCAGCTATGATTGAAGCTGTGGATAGTTTCTGGTTGGATTTGATTAAGTAGTTTCTTCATCCCACTGAACTTCTAGAAAATTCCAAAGTTTTCTGTGTTGAGAACTTTCTGGATGTATTTATATTGGAATGGCCAGTGTAATCTGGTAGAAGCAGATGTGTGAAATAGGCAGAGTGTTTGACCAGAACCTGTGAGGCTGTGAAGAAAACCTGTTTTAAGATTCCAGCCTTCACTGAAAGTATAAAAAGTTGAAATCTTTCAGGAGGAGCAATTCTTTAAAAAAACTCTGACCTAACTTTTCACTCCAAAAGCTTTGGAGGTAGATGTGTTTCCAAACAATTTGAAAGACGTGATTTTTATCACCCTTAAGAAAAACTAAGATCTCTTGAGGATTGATTTAGATCAAAGTGGTCATTCCTGAAGGTATAGAAATAGATTAGACAAGGTCATTTGCTAACTGTATCTTCTGTAATTCTTTCATTATATCTCATCTCACACTCTCTCCTGGGATGTGAACGCTTTGGAATATTTGTAACTTCTCCTCCATGATTGCTCACTTGTGGAATGGGCAGGTCCAAGAGGCTGGACCATGTTGTGTTGGGGTGTTCATGAGCTCACCTCTACAGAAGACACGATACGTGGCACATTGCACTGTTGAACTTAGGCCTAATTTTTAATTTGTATGATTTATTAGGGCTTAATTTGAGACCACTCTAAAGATGCTAATTCTAAATGTTAATTTTTAATTGCAAAGACAGAGATGAAAATGCTTACGTATTTAAAGAGTAACTGAGTAAACTTGTCATACTTCTCAAGGCAGTTTGATCTTTTCTGTCAACCAATACTGTCTTCCTAGTAATTTTTACTGTGCTGGAAAACTATTATTGTTTCATTTCATGAGAAGAACTTTGCACAGTATGTGTGGACAGAGGGAAGAATTCATGCTTAAAAAAACCTTTATTTGAAAAAGTCAGTTTGATTTACTCTGAAGGATTTCCAGGCCAGCATTCTCAGCCCAAGGCCACTGTGATCATGAAGTATATGAGATTTTCTGATACTCATAGTCATGACAATTCAGTGAGTTAAAAGTGAAGTTGGGACTGTATTATTCTCTGAAGTCATAAAAATTAAAAACACGAGGGGTATGTTATGATTTCACTCTGAGATCATGACACCAAATGATTGCATAAATTAAGTGACAGGACAACCAGGTGCTTGATGGATACCATGAGCTCCATCAGGCCAACAGGGCTGTTTCTTCTTTGCTGTAAAGCAGGAGTGAGAATGAGTGTAAATGGTTTTGCCACTGATTTTCTTGACTAGTCACTTAAGCCTTCCTTCTGTAGTCTCCTAGCATGTTGAGAATTGGAGTAATTCTTTGTGTCTCAGATCTTTGGATAGAAATTAGAGGTTTGGGCTCAGATCTTGACCACATCCATAAATAATCTATGCTTCCTTGGAGCAAAATCTACCAGTAGATTACTTTCCCCCTTCCAAAGAGTGGTGAGAAATTCCCATAAAACAAGCTCTGTTGATTCTGTTTGGGATCAAATTTCATTCAGGACAGGAACAAACTTTGTTGCTTTCAACTAGACAGTCATGATCTAGCTGAATTTTAGCAAGCAATAGGAGGAACAAAGAGAAATGATGTGGAAATGTTGGTTATTGCCTGTGTGCATAGAGTAATGCATTGATTCTGTCCTTAAAGGAAGCACTTCAGGGTCTGACTTGTGGGAATGTGTTAAGAGGATTAGGCCCCTCCTGAGCTGAGTCAAGAATTGGCACCCACAGGCACTTTGGAAGAGCAAGCAGCTTACAGACAAGTGTCAGGGTGCTACGGAGTATTGTGTGTGCAGATATGCCAACAAAACACTCCAGAATTTGATGGACACAGGTACTGTTCTACATGTATTTGAATAATACTTAAACCAGTAGTGAGGACAGGACTGAGTTCTAAACATCCTCCTATAGAGCCCAAATTTGAAGCATGGGAGGAAGATTTCATCTTGATCTTATCTCATTCTGGTTTTGTGTCACAAATGGTTTCCATAATGTATCTTGATTTAGTCATACAGCACTTCACAGGCTTCAGGTCTCTTAATCTCATTTTCTGACTGACAGAAAATTACATATTATAATTTTGTTCTCCTTTTCCTTATCTTCCTAGCTCTAGGGATAGAAACCCATGACTTAATTGAGCTCAGTCTATGGTTGCTGTAACTTGTTTTATGTCTGCTTTATCTTTCCATCCTAACTTGAGGATCTCAAAGATGGTAGTAAACAAAAGGTAAGGATGAAAGTCCTTGGAAGACTGAAGTAGCTCTTTGTCAGTCCACACCAGATTGCCCTTAAGAGTTAGTTTTCATGAGGAAAGCAGGCTGAGGCCTCCAAAGTATTAATCTAAACCAGTGGCATGCATAGGGAATATGAATCTCTGCAAATGGTTCTTCTGGGGAATAGAAACCAGACGCAGATCCCACAGTGCATCGCAGATTCTCTCTGCTGTTTGCCACCACAGCAGCTCACAGGGACAGCCCTTCATGGCCTGACCTGCAGGGAGACACAGACAGGGCAGAAAAGCACTGCACCAACAGGCAGAAGGAGGAAGTTGCTCATCTTTGCATTGCACTGAATCTCTCTGCAGAGATTGGCATTACAAGAAAAACTCTGGGAAAGGGTAAATCTCAGTGGTTTCAAAAAACAGGCTTCCATGGAGCTCCTTACAGTGCTTTCGAAGCAAGCTGTCTTAGGCTATTTCATGGGTGCTCATCAGCACAGAGAAAGCTTCTGGAGAAAGATTTCTGCTGAAATTGCTGTCTTTGTTAGACTCTTGGCTGTAAAAGTTTTGTAAGAATGTCCTTGGAAGGCCTTTCTGGAGACAAAGGGTTTAAAATATCCAAGAAAATGTAGATATTTGTGAATGAAAAAAAAATATCAAAAACTTTAGGTAGCTGATGTGATTGGACCCTATAAATGCAGTTTATATCAAGTCCCTGCTATGGCAATAGTCCATCACACATTTCCCTTCGTGGATTTCCGAGGCTGTTCTGGAGCTTGGTGGGAGCCCATCTGGCATTTGGATCCCTTCTTAGAGACTGCAGTGACTTGTTTTGTGTTCACAGACTTCTGACTGTTGCTAATGGCCAAACAGCAGGGAGCTAAGAGCAGAATGGTGAGGAGGGTGCAGAGGAAAGGTCTTTCACCCCATGTTCTGAGGTTGTCTTAATTAAGGCATAAAGGGCAAGAAGGGATTTTTTCCTCTCATGCACATGGAAAACAACTGCTTGTATGTGTCAAAAACATTTCATTCCCTTCATGGCCTTCTCTGTGTATTGATTTACTCAATTAGTAGTGCATGGCATGTTTTTCTTTTTAACAAAACGGTGTGGGACTTTTGACATTCAAAGGATTGGACAATGAACAGGAAACACAAAAGCTGCTGGAAATAGTCTTTGGTACAGAGATCCCTGGGTCTTTTCTCCCAATACTTACAACTTCTACAAAGCACAAAGTACTCCACTTTTCCTGTCTTTGCAAGGTATTTATGGCAATAGAGACATACTTTGTTACCTGTAATTGTTGAGACCCTTATAATGCCACTGACAGCAAGAAAAAAAAGTGAATTATATAAAGAAAGAAACTAAACTCAAACAACTTTAGTTGTTTTGTTTCTGAAGTGTTGACATCAAATACCAGACATCAAATGGAGTGAAACAAAGCCCCTAATGTCTTCTTTTTTTGAAATGATATAATGATCTTTCCGTCTCTGACAGACAATTTATTTTTGGTCACATTCAAGACTCTGTTTCCTTTACTCCTGGTAATGGGAGGATGTGCCCCTGAAATGTGTCTGTATGGAACAAGGCTGGAGTCTGAACTGAATGTTTTAAGAGGGATAATCAAACATTTGTGCTGCTGTGTTCTTCCCACTCTGCCAGATGTGAGCCAGAGACAGTGCTTGATCAGAGCACAGAGGCTGAGGTCTGGCCTCCTTGGTGACTTACTGATGGCACAGACTTATTGACTCTCCTGTACTATCACTGTGTTCCCCTTTCTGTCTTGCAGTGTTGGACTGCAACTGGACAGTTCTTCAGCCAGATTCCAGAGGAGCTTTCTGGGCTCCTGTGTTTCATTTTCACTGCTCAGAGCTTGAGGTTTTGTAGAATTAATTTGGCTTCTAGCTGGAATGGGAAAAACATTTACAGAAGCTATAAAAGTGTTGCTAACTTATTTTCCCTCTTTACTGTGTTTTCCTGCTATAGAGGTTGATCAGTTGGGAACTCATGGCAGTGGGAGAATGGAACCTGGATATTTCTACTTGGAACTGGAAGGGTCTCTGTCAGACTAAAGCAAACCTGAAAGGAGCCCTTGGCAATATATGAGGGTTGGGATATTGCTGGCTGTAGGAAACTGTGCTGACACTTGTCAGCTTGGCATAACTCAATAAGGCTGCTCATGTGAAGTTAAAATTCTGTGGAACTCACTAAGCAAATTTTACCTCAAGGTTAAAGTGCCAAATTCCAGTAAAATTTAAATATATCTTCATTAGCGTCTTAGAAAATCCCCTCATCAGTGACCTGCTGGACTGCTTCCTTTTTATTGTACTTTGTTTTACCTGCCCTTTTCCCTTAAATTTTTGAAATAAACTGAGTTGATGCTCATCAGGAGTTAAATTTCTCATTTCTTGGTAGAGACATTGAGATCAGTGATTTAAACATTTTCTCTGAAAGAGGTGGAGGGAAATTCCATTTTAAAATTTCATGAAACCAAAAATACATGTGTTACAGGGGTTTAGCTTGGCCAACTGGAGTCCTGTAAGTCTCATAAGATGCTTACTTATTTCAGGTTGGTCCATATGTGGATTAGTCGTTCCTGATTTTAGGAAACACTGAGACTTTTAAGGTTGTTTAGGTTAGGTGAAAAAACAGCTGGTGCAACTAAACACTTTCTTGATATAATTGCAATTATCCAGTGCATTAGGCAAGCCTTTCTTTCAGTTAGTCTGCTCCAAAAGTCCCTTTCTCTTGAAATACGTACTCACTTGAAGAACCTCCCATGCATGGGTAAACAGTCAGTCCAGTCTGAGAGTCAGGATTTCCTTATCTTTCACTAAAAGGGAAGTCTCATTTTTCCCTCCTTCTACCCAAATGGAAGGCTACTAAACCAGTCCCCTGGAAAGTGGTGTGAGCACTTACAAATCAGAACAAGGTAGCAGTGAGACAGAGGATCTCAAATATAGTCCTGAAAATGAATTTATTTCTAAGGCTTTTTGTTTAGACAGCATTTAACCAACATTTTTTTCTCTTCACACTCAAAATATTCTGTCTCATCCATTTTTTTTCTGTACCCTTGCTTTTTGTCACAGTGTGCTGAATAGTGTGGTCCCCAGAAGAACGTGGGACAGGTGTCAATTGTCATATGAGCTCTGAAGGATTCTAGAGATTAAATTATACAGTTAGAGTTGTTGCTGACAGCTCATTGATTTCTGACAGCTTTGCTCAGGAGAGGAATAAATGCATTGAGATGTATTAAACTCTTCATCACTACCTCAGAAAGGAGGTCCTCTTATGGAAAGACAGTTTTGCAGTGTCTGAGAGAGAGACTTGCCCCAGCTGCCCATCTGACAGTAGCAAAGTTGCCTGGCTGGGTTTCCCTTGTTCTGCACAAGGGATTTCCCTTGTGGAGTTGAGTGCCACAGCCATCAGTTTGAAGAAGGGCTGAAATCCTCTACCTGCTCCTGCTGGGGTGCTCATAGCAGGACCTGCTCTCTGGGCAGGATTAAGGCGGCTTTGGGCATCTTACAAGGGCCGTATCCTAAACAGCTGTAACTTCTTGAGGCTCTCTGGGTCTGTCTGATGTATGACATGAAGATACAGAACACTCATCTGAGGGCATTTCTTGCCTGATGAATATTCCAAACATGGCAATTTCATGTGGACTTCTTCACCAGAGCAAGATCTTCTCTGAAAACAAAACTGTCCCCTGTTTAACTGGCAGATCTGATACAACACAATGACCCTGGTGCTCTTGGGAAGTTTCACTCAATCTTCTGCTAAAGGCGACTATTCATTCACTCTGCAGCATAATTGCTCTATTTCAAGGCTAGAGCCACCTTCCCTTGGGACAGGTTTCACCTTTGCTCAGCTGGGCACGTGTAGGAGTGATCCACAGGAGCACATGGAAAGCAATTTAAAGCAGCAAATTCCCTGCTGCTTTCGGAAGCTGTTAAATCAGGCAGCTCTGGAGTGAAGAGAGGGTACAATGCAAGAAATTCTCCCATTCTGAATAGTTTTTTCTGTTTGTGAGCTGACATGGCTACTTTCCTCCAATGCTAAATTGTTCCAGTATAAATTTTTCAACAAGGATTTTCTTTTTTCTTAACAGCAGTGGAAGAAAATAAAAACCAAGATAAAGGTGGGAATTTTGATGAATATGCTATGTATTTGTAGTCTGGCATTTCCTCTAACTCAGTAGATCTATAACAACAAAAAAAAAGTTTGGATGCAGACAAGTAATATTTTTACCACTTGTTTGGCACTGATTGATGGAAAGACTGTCTGACTGTTCTGTCTTGAATGACAGAAATAGGTCATGAGACTGAGCGAAGTTAATAAATGATAAAGAGTACTGGTCCAGATTCTGCCTGTCTCCTACACAGCAGGAGTTTTAATTCAGGCAGTAAACATCTCCCTCTGATTTGCCTTTGCAGTGGCTGTGCTGATGTGTGACCCACAGAACGAGGCAGCTCATGCTGTAGAAATGAAGATTTTTGTTCTGGTCTCTCCTGTAATGCCCAGTGGAAGTGGTCCTTAGACACTGCTATGGTGCCCTCTTTCCATCACTTCCAAGGGATTGAAAGTTTCTTGGTTAGGTGAAGGCTTCAGCATCTGTCAGTTTGGGATGGTTTGGTTGGGATTCTGTTTACCCTTAATCCTTCATGATGTCAAGTTAACCAGAGCTGGATAAAACACTTTCAGTTAAAACACTTGGCTTCCTCAGCCTTGTTTTGCTACTTACCACACATGCAGTGAAGCCACAGAGCTGTTTTTCTGCATGACCTGGTGGGTTTGATTGTTTTTTTATTTTTGGGGAACCTTGAAATACTTTCATCAACTTGAGTTAGTTCCTTCTGATATGCATAACTGTTTGTGTTGTGTTTAGGAGAAATACCCCTAATAGGTTGAGAACAGCCATGGTTGACCAGTTTGGACTGGTTTTTATTGTTAATTTGTGATTAATGGAAAGACACAATCTGCAAGTGAGTACACCCTGTGCTACTTCTAGAAGTCTGTAGAAATATTCTGCTGGATTTATTGTTTGACCTATTTGCACAAAATTCCTGGGCAGAGTAACAGATATTAAACCAATAAAGATATGTGCAAATAGAATACCATAAATTTCTCCCAAGTCTAATGGAAAAGAGAATACTCTTTCAGATTTTTAATTTTATGTTTTGCTAGCTGGTAGCACTTATTACAGAGGTCTCTGCTCTAAAATTGGATAGAAAGATTTCAATTGAGTAATGCTTAAAGTTTCCACTTGTAAGCAGTTCATTAACCATTTCTTTTAACTAAATGGTTATTAAAATATTATCTTCCTCTCCATCAGGTCAATAGGACCTTCTCCAGAGGTGTGTGTAGCCAGCTGTAACAAACAGTGTTCATATTTATACTGGGCCTGTGCTGTTCATGGCTTGTCTATGGTTTGCTAGTGGTTAATGTCCACGGTAAAGATATCAGATAAAATGTGACTTCTCTCCTGTGCCTGACCAGTCTCTTGGTGTCCTGTTATGGGGACTCCACTGAACAATCCACTGTACCCAAGGGTGGCCTGACTAACTTGATCAAGGCCAGGTACCAACAGTGTAACCAGAACTGTTGAATCCTTTATTATAATTTATATCCTCCTGGATATTCCTCCTTTTAGGTCACCATGTCATCTGCTGCTGGCAGCTTTGGGATGGACACGTGGGTGACCCAAGCTCACCTGCAGAGAGCTCTTTTGCCACAGTTGCTGGTTCAGAGCAAGACTTTTCCTATCTCCTTTGGCTGACAGCTGCTGTGTGGTTTATCAACCATGTGGTACCATCAACTTCCCATCCCTGCAAAGATTACAGCAGCTCTGGCTGCCACACCTCCACCTGCTCCCACCTTCATTTCATCCCTCTCAGTCTGTACACAGGGTTGCAGGCTGTGTTGTGTGGGGAATACATTTTGTACATGCCAACTGCATTCCATCCTATAATTTCTGTACTAACTTCTGCTGGAATGCGAATAATGTAACTTCCCAGTTTTCCCTAATTTTGCCCACAGTCATCATCCCATGCAGGGATAATTGTACTAATTGCCCTTTTTAATATAAAGAAAACATTAGTTGAGAACTAAAGATTGTTATAATAAATTTCCTGGAACATTAAGTAATTTGTTTCTCAGAGAGTTGTTTCTCTCTGTATTCCTGGTTTCAGTCACTATATACTCAAGTCCATCAGCATCTTGCAGTATAACAGAGGGATTAGCTTGAAAACTCCTAACTACCTGTCAGTGGAAAGACAGGGACAATATTTAATTTAAGCCCTTCAGTAGCTTATCATTCATCATTGTTTTGATTCTAGATGCCACACTACAACTCTAAAATTTTTTTCCAATGCTGGAGAGGGTGCTATGAACCAGGCCCAGGTGACCTGTTTATAGGAAGCCAGTGTTGGAACAAGGAGAAACTTGATCTCTTAAGTTCTTGGCTGGGCTAATAACTGAGACCCTGCCCCCATTTGTACCAGCAAACAGCTTTGGTTCCTCTTCTCTGTCTTATGGATACAAAAGAGAGATTCACTAAGAAGTGAAGTCCCCAAACCCTTGAGAGATCAATGGCAGAACTGGCACCAGCTGTAAGCCACAGAGAGCTTTTGATGCAAGATGTTGCCTTGCTGTTTTTAAACATGTTCAATTAAAACTCTGAGTTTTGTGCACCTTTCTTTTTTGTCTCAATTATGTGCAGCTTTCCTCTGTTACCTGCTACATAAATTGCCAACCTGGCCTCTCCCAGAAGCTGCTCTCTCTGGAGGATGAAGCTTTTAAAACAAAACAACCCACCATCCCCACAGCATCTACTACAAACCCAACACCCTAAACCCAAAACAAAAACAAGCCAAACCCCCAAACTATAAATTCATGTCTGCTATGCCCTTGGCAGCAATACTGCAATGCTAGCTGCCCACTTCCCTTCTAGATTCACAAACCAAGTAGATTTTTTTGAGAAGCCCACGTGTGTTTTTATATCCTAATTCCTCTGTAACCAAACCCCAGGCTGAACTTGCACCTTGGAGATCACTGTCTTAGAAGTTGTCTTGCCTTTCAAGAAGTTGCACCAGGAGCATCAAAATATGTGAAGACAGCTTTCCAGTATGGCTGTTGACTCTTTGTCTCTTCTATCCATAAGACTGGGGCCAGAAAGGGAAAGGCTGAATTTTCTGATGAAAATGGCCAGCTAATTAAAAAAAAAAAAAAAAGATGAGTGGAAGGGGCAAGCAGTCCTAAGGGGATTTCCAAATTGTTATGAACATGTCAGAGAGCATATATGTGAATTAATACCATTAAACTGTATTGCCTGAAGTAAGACTTGATGCAGAGATTACTTTCAGAAATAGGAAATTTTCTTCTCCAGGTTTATAGACTCTGGGCTGTGCACTGAGAGTGAAGATCCTAGGTTTACCATAGTTGTCTTTGCTTGATGTTTGGGTTACTGCAATGCATTTTCTGCAAAGGTGTTAGAATAAATTAAACTTAATTCCTCAGGGGTTGTGCTTGCTGGGATGACATGAGAGTCAACCCCGGCTGTTGTCCCAGGAGATGTATGTGGGAGCAGATTTGTCTGTATGATTTTACTGGTTTACTTTGAATTAAGCACTCAAACTTGGTTCGCTTTGCTAAAAGCAGAATGTGTTGCAGCACTGCTAGAACTTGAGAGTTACAAAACAGGCTAGCTCTCAATATTGATTAATTGAGAGGTTCCTTCTCTGCCAGAGGGATCCTGACTGGACTGTTGGACTGACTTCCCACCCTTGTAGTAATGCACCAGACAGCAAAGAGTTTGCTTTTGAAATCAGTATTGCTTGAAATGGTGGAAAGGTAGGAGATGAAATATTCTCAGTGGAAATGTTAATTACTCACATGATTACTTCCCTTAAAAATAGGGCTTTGTCATGGTCCAAGTAGTTAATTAATTCAACCGAGGCACTGTGTACGTGGCAAAAGCACTGGCTTTGGTGGCATTTATAGACTGCTCCCAATGTTTGATGGGCCAGCATCTTCCAAAATTTGGCCCTGGTAGTCTTTTAAGAGGTGCTTGTGCTTCAGCACCAGATGTCATTATGAGAATTTAATGAATCCCTATATGTTTACTTTACAAGCTGACACCCAAGATGGAACACGATGTGCACGTATTCAACTTATGTCCTTTGAACAGTTGTTAAAAAAAAAGTCCATGTTTGGTTCTTGGGGCTCTTGTATAAGGGAGGAAAGGGACTTCTCACTTGTCTTATTCTGAGGACTGCTTCTCCAAATTCTCAGTGTGTTTTTTCATTCCATGCTCACCCAACTGGGAAATGAGTTAAGCTTCTGTTAACTAGTCATAATTTTCCAAGATCCTTTTATCCTATCTGTGTTATTTTAATGAGGAGACTTTCAATTGTTTCATCATTGCTTTGTAGTGAGTGATGCAACTGTTAATCAGGTGTTAACCAGGGAAACTAGCCCACCACGTTCGTCACATATCTTTGTCTTGAAGGATAAACAGACAGATTTTTGTTCTCTGATTGCTCCAAATTTCCTATTGCAGACTTCTCCCTCAGCCAATTTTAGTTTTTGGTTTTACCTATGTGACTGCTTTTTTCTTTATTAAATGTTGTGTTTCATGAGAATTGTTTTATTATCAGCACTAAGAATCGAGCTGCTTTACCCTGAAGTTAGTGACAGAATTAATTAAAAATAAAAAAAAAAATTAAAAAAACATCCAAGCAGAAGAAAAGCAACATGTTCACACTCAAAGAGCCGAGACAGTTGGCTAACTGGTTTTGCTTGGCACATGGAGTTCTTCTGCCTGCCACCAGTCTGTACTCTGCCTGGAAATAACATTCTCATTCATGTTGCACCCTGATTTGGCTCTGTGGCTCTATTTGGTAAAGAAACTGCTGGAATATCTGATACCACTCCAGCTTGGGACATAACACTCCTGTGTGAATTGGCTCTTATTCCCAGCTCTTGCTGGGCCTGGTCTTTGCTGCCAGACTACATGCTTGTATTGCAACTTGCCACTAACATCTGGTAATAAATATAGCGCTTTCTGCTTATTGCCCTTCATATCTAATTATATTCTGAACTGTTTTTCTTCAGTGCATCTCAATGTCATGCTATAAAAGATGAGGAAAACAAGTTTTAACAATTCCCTGCTTAAAAATAAAAGGTGATACTCAGTGGTGAACAATCCTGTTATGCTGTTCCTATTACACGTCCTGCTGTGTACCCAGTGGATAACAAGGACCACTGCTTGATGGCCAAAGATGAAATTTTTATGATCATACTGTAGAGATTTGAAAGTTTTCAGTTCCCCATAAAGAACTATGTGGTTTTAGTGTGCTAAGCACCTGTAGCCTCTGATGCTTTCAGAGCAAAGGATTTAATGGGGTGTCTCAGCAGCTGAGTGTGTCCAGCCAGAGGAAGCAGGGACACTGCAGCAGTGGGTTTTGCTGGAGTTGGGCACAACTCACTGAGGGCTATGGTGCTTCAGACAGAGAGTGGAAACTTGGGATGAAAAAGCGACCAAGCATCCAAGCAATGAGGTGAGCCTACACCTGTAACCACTGCAACGTGGATGGCTCTGCCAGGAAGGTCAGCTGCAGTAATATAACATTAAAGAAATCAATGTGACCTTGACAAGCACATGGGCTGGTCAGACAATATTGATTCACTAATGACATGCTGTTGCATAATCCTCTCCTATTTGGGTCAGATGGTTTCTAGACATGATTGATTTAAATGTTTGCAAGCACATAAGAAACAAAGAACATAAATTATTCTGTGAAAGTTGGTTCTTGAAAGTAAAAATGTTTTGGACAGCAGAGTAGAATTTTGTAGCAGGCTGACAGACTTGTGCATCCTTTTTTAAAATCGTATTTTGAATCTTAACTTCTCATAGAGTGACAGAAATGTTTGGGTTGGAAAGGACCTTAAAGCCTTCTCTTCTGCAGGCTGAACAGCTGCAGCTTTGTGTCTTCACAAGGGAGGTGCTCCAGCTCTCTGATAATTTTTGGGGTCCTTCTTTGGACTTGCTCCAACATGTCTGTGCTGAGTGCTCCAGAGCTGGACACTGTACTCCAGGAGGGGTCTCAGAGACCAGCAGGAAAGGGGCAGAAACACCTTCCTCTTGTGTCCTCAAGGATGATGAAAGATCCACTCTTCTTCCCACCACATATCCACAAAGAGTCCAGTTCATTGTCATAGACTTCTGGACTTAAATATACAATTTATTTGTATGGCAAAGTGCCAGAGAACACAGAAGACCTCAAGGCCTTTGCTAAAATTCTGTATCCATGCAAAAACTGAATGGGTTCAAAGAGCTTCAGAATGAGGACAACATCTTTAGGAGGGATTCTTTCTGGCAATGAGCTCAAGAAAGACTAGAAAATGTAAGAGTTGATGACTCTAAACCTCAAAGACTTCCTTTTTGTCTACTTCAGCAATCTCTAACAAGTTTTTACCTGGATTATTTCAAACATTGTGGGGGCTTGACCTGATTTAGCAGTTCTACTCCTGCTTTATTGCCTTGTACAGTTTGAGGAACATCAACTCGATCCATTTTCTAGGGTATATTTTTCATTCTATAACTACCTGTCAATTTGTTAGTTTTGGATTGTGTTTTCAAGGAAACTCCTAATTCAGACTTGTGCAGCCATTCATCAGGTAAAGGACATGGATGAAAAATCTATACAGAAAATAGTTTAATGACTTCTAGCTGGCTCCTTCCTTTCAGGCACCACATGAAGGCTCTAGTTCTCATTCAGATATGGTTTGCTCAGATTTGTCTCAGGATATACTGAGAATTTTGGGAAGCTGCAAAGCAACTAGTAAGGGAATATAAAATGGAGGGATGTTTATAATTTAGTGTCTGGAGTTTAACCAGAAGTTCAAAAGTCATCCTGTGCATTCAGTGAAGAATCAGTCTGTATCTGTAAAAACTGAAGAGCCAAGTCCCAGCCAGGGCATTCTTTAACTGTATGAAACTCCTCAAGTCAAATAGGAATAGAAACGTTACATCTTGGCTTAAAAAATTCATTCAAAATGGTTTTCTATTTGTAAAATATTTAAACATTTGCCTGCAGTCTCAGGAATACAAGCAAAATTGTGCTACTACATGAAAATCTTATGAACTAGCACAGAAATGGAAGTCTAGATTCAACTGCAGTTTGGTAGGTGACTTGTGTACATAACTGTAAACTATTCTGCAGAAGAATTACTTACTGAGAAATGCTTTATTTTATGACAATTCCACAATGGGCATGTAGGAAAGAAATATATATTTCTAAACACACATATATATAACATTACCATATGAAATGTTCTACAGCAGATATTTGAACCTGCCAAAAGCAGACCAGAGCTCTGCTTTCGCTGAACCTCTGTGCCTTCCCATCCTCCTGAGTGTCTCTTCATCCTCCCTTCTATCCCTGCTCCTTTGACCAGGACTGTAGTTTGCTACAGACTGAGCTCTTGCAATGCATAAAACTGAGTGTCTCTGTGCTCTTAGCCAGTGAAAACTGTTTGTGTTCAGGAAATTGTTCTCTAAGTATTGTCTACCTGAACCCCTTTGCAAAAGTTTGTTTTACTTGACTGGGTTTTTCCAGCTTCTTGCTTGTTTGCTGCCTAAATATGAACACAAGGGAGCACCAGAGGGGTTTTTTAGTGTTTTGTTTTGCTTGCTTTTTTTGCTGCCAAAAAAGAAATCAGTGAGTGGGTCAGTTCAGGTAGGATCTGGATGGGATCTGTGGCTGAAGTGGATAACTAAAGACTATTCTTCAGTTTTCTTCGTGGCCAGTCCTCTTCAGAGGACCACCAATGGCTGCATCACCCCCCAAGGGACATCTCCATCTGTCACCACCTCCCATGTTGGCCCCAGGTGGTTTAGAGGTGGCCCAGGGCACATCAGGGGTGTTGTGAGGCTGTTGTGCTGCTGTGCTGGTGCCTGTGCACAGCTGCAGGTGTGGGGGCAGAGCTCCCACTGAGGTGTGCTCACCTTTGCAGCCAAGGCAGAGGCTGCTGTGGAGCTCTGCAGGGCACAGAGCTGGCTGCATTAACATATTTATGTTGTTCTACAGCCCAAAGAAGCAAAACTATGATGTGTTAAAGCTACTTATCTATTGCTCATGACTACTGCACTGCTGCTGTGTAATCAGCCAGAAAACTATCTTAGGAAGCCCTATTTTGCTTCTTTTGATGTCAAGAAGAAAAATCCCATTTACAGCAGTGATACAGAAACAGGAAGGAGCAGATGCTGGAAAAAAAATTCATTTGAAAATTATCTCAAAGAGGGAGAGAATGTGTAGAAGGGACTATAAAATAAATTTACCCCATTTGATTAGATATGTGACACAAAAAGACCAGAAAATGAAGAAACCTTTTAAATGCAAACATTGAAGACTAATTTCTGAGGGCTGGGGGTGACATTAAGCAGAAATTTGAAATGTAATGAATCTTTGTCATCTATCAGGTGCTGCTTGGCATCTGGTGACTCTTCAGTAATTCTTGTCCATGTGATGGTACCACAGGGCTTTCCCCAACACGTGCAGGACTCCTGTGTGGCCAGCACATTCCACTAAGCATTGTGGCAGGGTTTGAACCTTCATCTGCTGCAGCCTTGGGCAGGTTTTGGGAGAGAGGCAGCACAGTGCACAGCGCCTGGGGGTGAGCATGCAGCTGTGTTCTGTTTGTCTCATAGCAAAGTTAAAGGCTTGTGTTGGATGCTCTGGTTTGGCTGGGATGCTGCAAGGCTGGGAATCCACTGTGTCCCTCTCTGCCGTGCAGGCTGCCGCCCCCAGCCAGCTCCTCCCAGCTTTGTAATTCAGCACCATGCCATATGAGCTGGAGTATCCCTCTGTCCAGCTGGGCTCAGCTCTCTTGGTTGTGCTCCCTCCCAGCTTCTTGTGAGCCCCCAGCCTTCTTGTTGGCCAGGTGGCTAAGAATCTGAAAAGTCAAGGACTTTTCAGAGTATAAGTGCTGCTCAGCAACAGCTAAAACATCAGCATGTTACCAACATTATTCGCATCCTAAATCCAAAACACAGCACCATGCCAGCTAATAGGAAGAAAATTAACTCCATCCCAGCTGAAAAAAGGATAAGCAGTGCCAAAGGCACTGGTAAGTGCAGAATAAAGTGACTACTCTTAGCCAGTTGAGAGCACCTTGCACAGCAGGCTGGGTTCACGGTGACAGTCTGGCCTGCAGCAAGCTTGAGAGAGGCATTAACTTTGCAGATCTCTTTTTACTGTGTGAGTCTTGTGCCCTTTTCTTGTCTGGCTGCTCCTGGGAGTAAGGGGCAGCCCAACTGCATTTCTTACCCTGTCTGCATTGACTTACCGTTAACATTTCTCAAAGCTTTTTAAATACAAGTGAAAAACTCCTTGTCCCTTTGGGAATGCATCTGATTTTTCAGGTTTTATCTTTACCATTGATCCCTTTCCAGTTGCTTCAGCCAAAGGTGAGGAAGTGATGTGTGAATGATGGAGTGTCTCTTTTTGTGACTAGGCTGTATGTAAGGGTCAGCTGTTAAGCTGAGATTCTTACAGAAGCCCCAGAAATAGATACTTTCTGCTTTTGTGCAGCCAAGACAATTACACCAGGGAGAACTCCACAATGCATTGAATTCTCATTTTTACTCTTATACTTTTTTCTATTCCCCTCTTGCTCCCCAGAGGGTAAACTGGACAAAGACTACATTAGGGATGTATCCTGTGAGGTCAAACCCATTGCAGACTTTTAGTGTGGTCTCCACAGGAAGAATTGCTCAACTCCAGTTGCAAGAAAGTGTCTATAAATGATTCCTGTACAGAGATTACTTTTAAAAGCATTTGAAATTGCTTCTGAGCTGACTTGGAGTAGAGCATAGAAGAGGAGAATAACTGACCTGTAGTTTCATCTGATAGGGGTCTTCAGGTCATCATCATATAACAAGGGGGCCTATATTTAAGTGGAGAACACCAAGAGAACAGAAAAAGCATCCTATCCCTAGTTGTCAGTGATGCTCTAGCATTGCTTGTAGTTATTCTGTTTCTCTATTAGTTCTAAATTGGTCTGATAAAAGGTCCAGTATTTTGGTGGACCAATTCATGGGAAAAAAATGCATCTTTCATGGTGCAGGCCAAAGAGAAAATGGAAGTTTTCCCAGAAGTTTGCAGCAAATATTTCCAGGACATTATAATGCCATCTGCTTTAATGCACTTCCTAATTCAGGGAAAGGAGGCACAAATAAATGTGCAAGAAGATTGTGGTTTGGTGCTCAGTTCCAGGTTTGTTTCCTTGGTTAACCAGGTGCCACACTGGACAATGTTTTGTTTGATTTAAAACCTAGAAAACACAACTGCCAGACTTAGAGAGAGGGGAGACGTATGCAGCTGATCTGTCATCCTGCTGAAGCCAACCTGCTTTAGCAAATTTATTCCTTGGGGTAAGGATGTAAAAAAGCTGTTTTTCTGGATGTTCAGCACCATTTCAGCTTCTCTCCCCTACACAAGAGATGGGGGGTTCAGCCTTCAAGGACTCAAGGCAAAATTGTGCACTTGGGATGGCATGTTTGGAAAGACTTTTCCCACCTACCCATCAAAGTCCAGCTTAGACTGAACAGTCTGATTTTCATTGCTTTTCACTGCCCTTTAGGCAGTAGTTATTACTGTGGGTGCTGTATGATCATCTCCCTTGTTACACATTCTCTGACATGGGTATGAGGGCAGTCAAACAGAATAAGGTTTGGGAATTCTCGGTGATCTGTGCTGCTGGTCCATTTCTTGAACAGCAAAGCTGGATGAGGGTATTTCTGTCCCTTTTTCCCCTGACAGAAGGGACACTTTAAATTAGAATAATTTACTTTTCCAGTTTCTAGGAGAACCCCACAAACAGCCTTACTAGCAGGCCTGAGAAGAAGGTGAACCTTCTCATGAACTGGAAAATGCAGAATTGGTGGGAGAAAGAGAGGAACATTTTAAGCTGGCATCAATGACAAAGATGTGATGCTACATCCCCGTATCTCCACAGTCTGTGGAGAGACATAGATGCTTCAAGAGATGCTTAATTCAGAGCTTTCAGTAGATATCAGCAGAATGTCAGCCCAAATGAGTCTCTGACTCATTCCTGGTCTTTCAGTCTGTGCTGGTTCCCTATGTGCCCTTTAGCTTGACTGTGCTTGAAGATGGAATTTGATTGCCTGGGCCACCTCCAATCCCTCCTTTCTCCTTTGTGTGTGTGTAGCTCTGATTTGTTCCTCCCACCCAGCCTTTGTGCAGAGCACCCTCCAACACGAAGTGCCCAAAAAAGGATTGTGCAGTTGTGAGGTGCTTGTCACCATCACACCTCGTCACAGCAGGGAGGTGACTCAGCTGCCACCCTACGTGGCTGGGATGTGTCACCAAGGGAGTGATGACATTTTTCAAAGCAGCAAAGTTTGGAAGTTGAGTAGAGGAGAGAGGAGGAATTAGGCTGTGAAAGGACATTGGGGAACATCAATGTTTCCAATCATCTAAAGCTTTTAGTTTAAGAAATATGCAGTTTAGAGAAGTGTGGTATTGTCACCTGAGCACATTGTGATCTGTTCTGTTCTGTTCTTGTTTTTTGGGTTTTTTTTTATGGTAAAGGGAAGAGTGGTCTAGTGCTTAGAAGTTTTGCATATGAAGTAATTTAAATTCAAAGCCCTGTTTTGCAGCAAATTTCTTTGATTTCTTTTACCCCAGCTCCAAAACAAGGTTGATACCAGTGCTCCACATGTGAGACCATGGGGAGATTTCAGTCACAGTCCATATACATTGTTGTCATGGAATAGATCTGTTTGATGGACCTCCCTTGTGCATCAGTTTGTGCAGCATTGGGAGCTCTTTTGATGGGTAAAACCATGAAAATGCAAAACTTTATTTTAGCTGTTATGGAGGACCAAATGGATTCACTACTTTGCGTGGCAAAGCTTGGACTAAAAATAAATCTACTGTTTTTAAGTGGTACATAGACAAATGGGTGTTAAGGCTGTCATGAAAATTAACATATGGAGGCAGCTTTTCCTGAAAGGACAGGGTGCCTGCATCCTTCAAACACTAGAAATGGTAAAATTGGAGTTGTTGAAACCCAAGAAATTAGACTGGACTTTTGGGGAGAGACAGTTTTTAAGCATGGGAGTTTTTCACTTCTGTAGATAAACCTCCTATTTCTTCTTTGCAACAATGGACAGCTTCAAGAACAGCTAAAGGAGGAACAACTGGGATATAAACAGGGGTTAAATCCACCACAGATTTCTTTTGCTGCTGTGTAGAAATTATTTCGGTACAGTGAGCTTTGGTTTATTTGTAAATTGGGAAAAATATCCTTATCCTGCCTCACAGTGGTCCTTGCTTCTAATGCTAATTTATATATTTTTTAATAGACCATTTATGTGCCATCCTGATGTCTGCAGCTCTAGAGCCTCATTTGGATATAGCCTAAAACAAACTTCCCTGTTGCTTCAGAGTTATTGTGGGACCATTTGGAGGTGCTAGACATGAAGTCCTGGCCAGAATCCAAGTTTAGTGTAGTTCCAGCTTGTTTCCCAGAGAATCTCCTTGGTGTGTTCAGGACATGCTCTCTCTGCTGTGCCTGTCTGTTGTGGGCTGTGAAAACAGATGACATGGATCACCCCAGAGGAGCTGCATGCTATAATTGGGAAATCTCCGTGTACACTAAACCAGTGCATGGCATTTAAGTGTTCTGAGATTCCTTTGGGGAGAAGGAAACTTACATAACAGGTTGAAAGAACATTCTGTTTAGATGGGAAGAGCCTAGTTATGTTCTTTCTTTGGTAGAGCTGTAATTCCATATCCAGTGCTAAATTAACAGGTGACAATGATAAATGTTGGAAGAATATTGTTGTTGAACAAATATTTCAACCCAGCAGATGGAAACATGGATTGATTTAGTCTTTAGGAGTTCAGAAGCATGAAAGAAAATTTGTGGAATGAATCTTCTGTGTCAAGAAGTCCAGGCCTGTGCTGTCAAAAACTATTTTACTAACTGATCAAACTCATTTTAAAGCAAGCTAGGAATCAATGCTACCAAAAAGTTGTTTGATAGTCCAACACTTGTGATTAGAAATCATTTTATATTCCCCAGCTAAAATGTCAGTGCCTGATAATTATTTTCTTAGTGATAATTACTGAAGATTTATATGGAGAATTATCACATTTGGTTTCACTTTTGTTTTTATAATCAAGGTTCCACTTGTGGGATGGTTTTTATAACATAATACTGATAACAGATAATACTGTTAGCCCTATTTCACACCACTTCTGATCTTAGTAGCTCTTTGTGACTGTTGGTGACAGAACTGTCTGCTTTATCCCAGCAGAGTTCTTGTAATGGTCTAACAGCTCTCTCTCACTGCAATGAAGACACCTCATGTATTACAAAGCTGCTTTTCCCCCCCATTCCTGCATTTTGTTGGTGTCATCTGCTGAATAACTAATACAACATGCTCTGTCTTTTCTTTTGATTAGATCCTGCCTTAAAGCCACAATTCTTATTAGTCTTTAACTGCACGCTTTGACTGTGATCCTTCAGTGCACTTACTATGATTCCTTCATTCTTGCCTTTGGCCAATTTCTGTCACTTTTTAAGTTTAATTTTGCAAGTGGAAAGGCAAAGTAAGACTGTGCCTTATGGGAATTTACTAGCAAATTCCCATGGCAATGAGGGTTTTATTTTTCTGTGGGAAAAGAAATCTGTCTCAGTTGTGGGGGTAAAAAAGCAGAAAAAGTTATTTTGGTAATTGTTGAGGAAGATTGACATTGAGGTGCAATAATATGTAGCCCCCAGTACACCTTGTAGAATCAAAAAACTTCTTAAGCTGTGCATGTGTTGTCGAATTGCCTCAATGCCAAACTTGAGTTTCTAGTTATGTATGACACAGTAATAAAGATGTGTCTGGAGGAGGAACTCAGGTGCTTTGGAGCTAATATAGATCCAAGTCCTTGCAGCATCCTGACTGTCAGACTTCAGTGGCTGCTAGGTGAAGTTCTCTGAAGGAAAACTTTTTCCTGAATGGTTATTGACTTCAAATTTGCTTGTGAAATTTTTAGTTGCTTCTAAAAAGCATAAGCACAATGCTGTTTTTCATAAAAGCTTTTTAAGTAAGTCCTCATTATCTTATGAAAAATACGTTCTTTTAAACCTTCTGACAGGGCTGGGAGGAATGAGCAACTTGGATACTTTTTCAAGTCTCTGCATAAATAGGAGCAGACAGCAAGAAGTGGGGGGGAAAATGGAAGTGTTTAGAAAAACTTGTAAAATAATTGCCGTTATTAAACATGCATAGTTTAGTTTTGAATCTTTATGGGAAAAACAAACTGCCTGCTGATTGTTACAAATTTGAAGTGAAAATATGCATTTTATTTAAAACTATGAAAATACTTTTTCCCAAAACTAGCTCTATTTTTTAACCAAAATTTCATATAAAAAAGTGGAAATGTGGCAATCTAGTTTCTGCAAGTAACAACACAGTGTGAGTTAGCAGGAAGCATGAAGTGCAGGGAGCCCTGAGCAGCAGCTACCAGAGCCTGCTCAGGAAGATGAGGAGGCAGGACAGAGCCTGAAATCCGAGTAGTCTCCCAGATGGGGAAAGGAAAATGGTGCTTGTAGAGTCTCCTGCCTTCTGCTGCTGTCCCAGCTCCGTCTGGCTGTGGTTTTGTGGCAGCTGGGATGGAGAGAGATGCTTGGGAATCTTTGGAGCTGGAGAAGGCGGGCTGGCACAGAGGAAATTGTGTGCATTTACCCTTGACTTGATCCACAACCAGTTTTAAACTGTATGATGAGCAATTGCCAGGAAATCTGATAGAAACATTAACTAAAATCATTAATAATTGCATAAATTGTTAATTTACTTCTTTTGGACTTTTAAGCAGACTTAACCCCAGAGAAGGGAGGGAAATTACATAAATCCTGGTCCTAGTGTCTCTGATTGCTTTGTAGCTCTACCATCTCTCCAGCCTGACAGCAAGCCACAGAGGTTTATGCTTATAGCAGGTGCCTGCTAACTTCTGGCGAGGGAAGGCAGCTGGAGGCTTGGTGTTACCATTTAGCATCAGAGCTACAGACTGTAATTCTCTGCCTTTGAGCATGTGAGTAGGCTTACTTGGTTCTTGTCACATTCCCTTTCCCTCCTTACCAGGGAGGCTACAACATCCTCCTAAGATGCAGTTTCTGAAAATGCTATTACAGAAATAGTTGTTATGGTGGAAAGCCAGCCCAGCATTCCCATCCTGCTGCTGCTGGAATCTGCCTTCCCTGCTACCACAAGCACTGGGAGCTGCTGGCTTAGACCTGACATGGAGATGCAAAATTACTCACATACCCTGCCTTGACAATGTGTGCTCCTCATTTTGCTTGATTGCTCTGATGGTCCTTGGAATCACTGTCAAAGGGTCAAACTGAGGAGTGTGATCCTCCCACCACAATCCTGACCGTATTAAAGTCAGATCAGAAATCAGAGCTGTAAGAGCTGAGCATTTAAGAATGGAGTTTTGTGTTTGGATGGCTGGGAATTTAACTCTTTTTCTGGTCTGAGGAGAGAGTTTAACTCTTGTTCTGTGTGGTGTGGTATCAGGCAGATGGGCTAGTGGAAAGGAGCATTGCTGACCCTGACCTCAGTGATGGGCAATGTTATGGAGCAGTGACATCACACAGCATCTAAGGGATCATGGCACCAGGGATCAGCCCCAGCCAGCATGGGCTGGGAAACACAGCTCCTGCTTGACCAGCCTGTTCTCCTGGTGCTACCTGCCTAGATGGAAAGGCTGTGGATGTGTCTGCCTGCACTTTAGTAAAGCATTTGACACACTCTGCCACAGCACTCTCCTGGAGAAACTGTCTGTGGATGGATGGGATGGGATGGGATGGGAACTCACTTCACTGGGTAAAAACTGGCTGTGTGGCTGGGCCCAAGGGGTGGTGAATGATGCTGCACCCAGTGGGCAGCCAGGCATGACTGGTGCCCTGCAGGGCTCCGTACTGAGGCCAGCCCTGTTTCATATCCTGTTCAGTGACCTGGATGAGGGGATTGAGGGCAGTCTTATCAAGTTTACAGACTGAGTTGGGCAGGAGTGTTGATCTGCTGGGGAGTAGGAATGCAAAGGGATCTGGACATGCTGATTGAAATGCCAGCTGTATGAGGCTCAGTAAGATGAACTGCCATGTCCTGCACTTCAGTCACAACAACTCCACATGATTCTGTGAGGACTGTGATGTGCAATGCTTTTTCTTGGCTTGATGTGCTGGTTCATGTGCTATGCTGATATGGAGCTCTTTAAGCATGGATGCATGAGACAGGCTCTCAGGTAGTTTGCACTGTCTGATACCTACTGCTCCTTCTGTGCACAATATAAAATCTGCATTTGCTCTCCAGCTCTTTTAAGACAGTGCTGGTTTGATGGCTACAAATTATTCATTTCTCTTCCTACCCTTCATACGGTCTGCTTAGTATGAAAACAGTTCTTGGCAGTGACAGTCTCTGCATCACATCCAATATCACAGAGTCCCAGGTGGGGTGTGATCTTTAAGTGCATTTTCAGTACCTCTGTAAGGAGTTCTTGCCAGAGTACTAAACCAAATCCTGTTGATGTGGGTGCATTTGTATTACAATGAAGTTCTCCCTCTTCTATCTCAGCTTGGTTTCCTATTTCCCAAACCCAGGGCTGACATCAGGTACGTGTATCTCCTCACATGGACAATGGTTCCCTCTCTAAACTGAACTATTCCTGTCTCAAAAGAATGGAGAATTTTGTGACTTACCCTAGGGCACTGCGGTGTAGCTGGCAGCGATAAAAAAAGCTACAGCAGGGAATGAAGGAAGGTCTTTTCTAGATGATTTTAAGTTCAGGATGTACTCACAATTGAGCTTTTGTTTGCTGTTGTTCTTTTTAAATAACTAAAAATTCAGGGAGTGTACTGGGGGAAGCCACTTCGGTATGTTGGGTGCTCATCTGTCCCGGAGGATGTGGTGTGAACAGGGTGGACAGTTTCCTTCTCTGTGCAGAACAGAGCAAGGATTGTCTGGGTATGAGAAAGGCAAAGCAGTGATCCTTCAGACCACGGCCTTGTTACTCTGTGCTTTTATGTTTGAAATCAGGAGATTCTTTAGCTCAGCAATTTGTACTGTGCTGTAAGACAAAATGAATGAAAAGTGCAGTCTAGGGAAAAGACTGAGGCTTTCTTGAGTTTGCACTGAGCTTGCCCTCTTGATATCTTTGGGTTTTGTTTTTGGGGTTTTTTTTGTGGTTTTCTTTTTCTGAGATTTGCCATTTCTGTCAAAATATGTAGGGAGGTCACGGACTTTGTCTTCAGAACTTGGGAGAGACTGGGATTTGAAGGAATATATGCCATCACCCTTACTGTATATATGTGTTATGTATAAAACAAAGCTGAATTTTTCACCTTTTGGCATTGTGTATGGTTTGATTCTTACCACTGTGACATTATTCTCCCACTTCAGAAATGATGCACAGCTTTAGATCTTTGGTGGAGGAGGGAACGTGTTTTACGGTGATATTGCTGATACCAGCCTTTACTTGGGGGTAAAATTGGGAGTAGAAGTCGTAGGTAGCTTGATTTCATTTGTCAGATTCCAAACTCCAGAGTGATGTCAATGAAAGGAGATGTGGAACTAGATAACACCCCCAAATTACCTTGTGTGTGTGCCTGCATTCATCTGTCCAGTGAGCACACCTGAGGGTTACACTGCACTGCTGCTGTGGTGAGGTCCCGCATCTCCACAAGCTGTCCAGCTCTGCTGCACCTCTCCTCAGGTTTGTGCTCCTGGCTGGTAGCTCTGCCTCAGGCCTTTCTTGTACTCAGCTCAAATGAGACAAGAAAGGACAGTGGAATTATTCCAGCCTCCTCCTGACTGTGCAGGGATTTTTAAAGATGTACTGTTTTACTTTGTCTCTTCTAGAAGATTCCAAGCACGTTTTTCCTGTTTGCAAGGGTTTGGATTTGCTAAGCTAGTTCCCTTGCTGATGAGCACACCTTTTCTTGTTTGAAACACAAGGTGCAGGATACATATTCCATTTGTTTCAGCACCTTTGCAAACCTAATTTCAGGAAGAGGAGCGGTGGAGCTGGTGCTGGATGAAGAGTAAATGTGATGAATGGCATTTCCTACCCTCATGTTCAGGCAAGCATTCAGGCTTGTTTCATTTGCATGGAAGTAGAAGGGTATGAGCAGCAACTTGAGTGCTGCTTTCTCTTCATTATTCACCTTGTTAAGTCCCTATTTTGCTGTGTTTGCCTTTCCTGTAATCACATATGTTCTTCTTACCTCCACACACTTTGGATGTGTTCAGCTCCTGGTGTAAATTTTGCGTAACTGCCTTGAGTTTAGTGGAGCTATTATTTAGCTACAACTCTCTCACAGGTCATGGAGTTGGGGCACTATAAGCCAAAAATGAATCAGGAACAGTGTTCTGGTAGCTCTTGAGCTCCCAGGGACAGGTGCTGGTCCTGTTGCCTTTCCTGTGCTATTGTCTTGGAGGTGCTCTGTTTTACCCCCAGCACAGCCTGACTCTGCTGCCTCTTGCCCAGGGCTGTTCCAGTGCCACAGGAGGGGAAAAGGAGGAAAGAGAGGAATGCCCTGGGAAAACACTGCAACTGTGCCCAGCATTAATCTCTGAGTTTTTACCCATCTGTCTCATGCGACTTTTAAATTGGCCACAGCCAGTTACATTAGAGGTGAAGCCATGCCCTGCATATCACACACCTGAGTTCAGAAGTGACAGATCTTTCTGGGGAGCTTCCAGCAGCAGCAAACACAGCAACTAGAGGCCAGTGAATGGTGAATGTTTTATTGTCCGGCTGTGTAATGCTGTTATTGTGGCATGGGACAGGAGTATTTGATGTTGTGCTGGTCACTAATTCATGTGAAGTCTCAAGCATTGATCTGCGTGGATTAAATGCATGCTGGAGATGTTTTCTGTGCTGTGCCACTTCAGATTCTCTCTCATGATTCAACACATTCAAAGCAAATAATTTTCTGTTTCCCATTTGCCAGTGAATGTGTGCCATTTAGTTTGTAATTGGAACACTGTATGCTGTGTGTGTCTCTGCTAAATCATGAAAAGTGGTCCATTTTCTAAATTGCTCAAGTATTTGTCACCTTTGTTTTAAAATTAGAGCCATAAATTTTATGGGGCATGTGAATATATGTATTAGCTTTCCCACACAGGTGAATAAGTCATACTGTGATCTGACATGGGCTTTATGATCCTGCTCAGGTTATGTTTCTGTGAGAAATTTTGACTGCTGCTTCTATATTTAGAATTGAGCTTTGAAATTTTTTTAAGGAAACAAAAATGTGGAAAATGTAAGCATATCAAAAGAGCTGTGCTTCTATGTGTTTTTCATAAGCCAGGAGATGCACTGAGCTGTGGTAATTTGGCATGCTGGAGGTGCTTGACAGTCCATTGCATATTAAATATGGTGCATTTAAAAACTTTGATTTTACACGACTATGGATCCATTTGATTAATGTGTTTTCTAGGGAGTTTTTAAATACTTGTATTGGCTGAGCAAAGTCCACTAATGCTTAATGGGGCATGACAGTGGCCTCAGCCTAGCTGTGATGTGGAATGTCAGCTGACAGGGGAGACAGAAAGGGCTATGTTCCTAATCTTATGGGGGATGAAATGCAAATGAATTAATGGGACAGAATTCCTTCACACTTCTGGAAATACAGTATTATTTTTTCAGGTCAGCAAACATTATGAAAACCTTACCATCTCTGCCTCTGAAGAAACATGTGCCCTTCAAAAAGTGAGAATGAAACTTCTCTAATTTTTTCCTTTACTGATACTACCATTTTTCCTTGAATATGTGGGATGTTCTTGGGGTTGTTTGGTGGAGAGGCTGAGGGAGAGAAATGGGGGCAGTTAGCAAACAACGTGACTTAACATGATAGGAGTTAATCAGAGTTCCTGTGCCAAGCCAGCATTAGTCAATAAAAGCACTGCTGCTCTTTCTGAGAGAATAAACATCTTTGTGCTCTTCAGCTGTCTCTGTATTTTGGTGGAGGGGGGAGAAAAAGGGCTCAAAGAAATGGTGCAGGATTCCTGTCTGCTTATTTTTTTGTAATACACATGGCATTTGTAGAGCAAAGAAGATGGCAAAGTGCAGTGCAGTGAAAAGCGCCGATACAGAGTTGGAGTGGGGTTATCTGATATGCCTAAAAGGGCTTTTGGTAAAATTTTTCACAGTTGCTCAAAGAAATTGAATTTAGGCCACTGCCAAGAACTGTTGAAAACCCCATTTTGGGCTAAGATCCTTTTTCTGAGGTTAACTCAACAGGAGCTTTGTGAATTTGTGATGCAGGATTGAAACCCGTGAGGAAACAGGAAATAAGAGGAAATTTGGAAATGCTCAGAGTAGTTACTGGGTGTAGTGTATTTGGGAGAGTGGCTGTGGAGGAATGAACCTGTCTTTTTAGTGCACTGGTCTGAGGGGTGGGCTGGTTTGCAGGAGCAGTGTGAATGTTGGCTGGAATAAGTATGAGGGCTGCAGACAGATTGACCCTGATCTTATTTAACCTTCATGCTCAAGGAGTGAGCACATGGGTGTTGAGCTCATCCTCAAGTGGAATTGTTGATCTTTTAAAACATGACTCTGTGCTCACCGCTCTGGGTTTCACTGGTCATACCTCAATATTGTAATTTATCAGTAAGAAACCAACTTATCATGATGCACTTTAACACTGACCATCTTTAGATCAGGATTGTATCATGTGAAAGCTAGGTTTGCTTTACACTTCACTAAAATGTTGTCAGCATCTTGTTCTGCCCACACCAGCACATTTTCTAAGATGCAGAGACAATTTCTGTCCTGTTCTATCTCTTCTTGTCATCAATAGCCAGATTTTCACAAGAAAGTCACTCAGCAGGTCTTATTTTCACACAGACCTGTTTCCTGTTCATTGCTTAGGGTGTCATAGGGTGATTGTAATTTAAGGAGGCTTTACAGGGGATTTAAGCAGATTTAGCATAGACAGGACCAGACAAAGCAATGATTTGGCTTCCATTTTTGCAATTACACAATATGAGAAGGATTTTCTGAGTCGGGTGCCCAAGGAGTGGTGAAACCTACCCTCCTCCCTTATAAATTAAGGAGTTGCCTCAGAGCACAAAGGTCTCATTAGATCTGGAAATTCAATGCCTTGATCTATCATAAATGTTTTAAGATTTATATGGAGGAGGATAGATTTCTTTTAGTATTCCACAATTTGATTTTAGTCTAGATATTATTTCCCAATGGAGAAAGAGTTATTTACTTTGGAAATATCACAAGTGGTGGAATATTGAGAATTGAGCAATCACTTTTTGGTGCTTACACACAGACATCACCAAGATGCAAGGAGACTTACTAAATGCAATGTTCAGGTAGAGTGACCAAGAGAAGTTGATTAAACCTCACTAACTAAAGGAAGGTGAGTACATACCGAGCAGTTACCATGAGTGCATAATGAAGGAGGCATCCTGAATTTTGTCTTTGAAATGTACAGCACATGTATGATTCAGAGATACTAGAGTGTATAAATGACACCACCTTTGTTAACTTAAAAACTGTATCTTCTTGATTCAACTCTGTGTTTCCAGTGCTAATTAAAAGCCTGTCCTTTGACTCCTGGGGAGTTTCTTTGAAGTGGTGCAGCTTAGAACAGCTGTGGTTCTGAATTTCTTTCTTTCTCATGTGCTTATATTGACAACCAGTATAAATCTGAAGGCAAAAAGTAAATTTGTTCTCCCTTTAATAGGACCACTCACGCAAGGGCTCTGGGATTAGATTTTAAATTGGCACTTTTTAAACCTTTGATACAGTTACAGATTCAGTGAGCCATGTTCCCCTTTCCTACATCTAGACCTAGCTGGAAATTAGTTTCCTCCTTTGTCAAAATATTTTCTAATAAACATTTAGCCTTTCTGCTAAAAACAGTGCAAAACACTCAACAACTAGTATAGTTTAGCTGAAAATATACAGCTTTATTTCCTCTTCTAGGGAAACAAAACAGACAAACAAAAAATAGCTAGGAAAAAGTAGACAACATCAGGGAATGCTGCTTAAAAGAAAATCTTGGGGAATGAAGAGAAGAGGAAAGAAGCATCAAATGAGAAGTTTCATGCTTCTGACCACCAGTTCAGACATACCTTCTCTTTGTACATCCTTCTTCGCCTTCCTCAGGTTTCCTTCCATTATCTCTTCCCCATAAGAAAGAAAAGAGTTAAAGTCAGGTGGCAGATACATCCCTGCTGTTGTGGCTGTGAGAGAACTGCTCTTCCCTTGTGACTTTTGTGACAATCAAATAGGGAGGCCAGAGCAGGTGCCCTGAGCACTCTGCAAGGACTTGGAGCAATGCTCAGTCTCTGCTGGGTTTGTCAGGGGTTTGCACGTCTGAATGTGTTGTCACTGGAAGACTTAAGTGAACTTCTCTCTGTGAACAAGGGTGAGCAGGGGCTGGAGGGGGTTTTGTGTGGCAGGGAACTGTGTGGTCATGAACTGGCTTGATTTTCACACTGTATCCTGGGCGTTGGAGTCTTCAGTGTCTTCGGGTTAGGACTGGAGCTGGTATTTAAATAGCAGTGCCCAGATATTTTACAAAGACATTGCCAGTATTAAACCTTTTTGTTAGTGAGAGTATTGTAACACACTAGGCTTTAATATTGCTTCTCTTGGGAGATGTTGGCAAGGAATTGCTGATGGTACTTTCACTGAGTACACCTCTATAATCATTGCCATGCAAAACAGCACAACTGCTACTCCTGCAGGCACCTGTGTCCTTCAGTCTCAGCAAGAATAGATCAATGCACCATGCACGATTAGGAGGGTTGTGGAAAGCCAATATGCAGGTCTGGGACAGAATAAGACTTCTGAGGCAGTGGAATTGGGAAAGGGAGCATACAAATAAGGAGAAACTCTCCTTAGAGGTGAAGTGCAGTCCCTGTCAAAAATGAGTTTCTGACCTCTGCCCAGAGCAGTGAGTGAAATGAATTTAAGGTGCAGAAGACCTGAGCAGAAGGCAGAAAAGCATCAAAATTTCTGGACTCTTTAGCTAATTTTGCCATTGACACTATCACAGTTGCCCAGCTGAGCCTGTTCTAACTTTACATCCTTTAAATAATTTGAAAAAATCAATGTATAACCTGTATTCCCATTCAAGACTTACACAGTTTGCAGAGCCCTGTGGGATCTGCTGGAAGTAGGGGACAAGAATGTCACCCACATTCTGTTGGTTCCTCTCGTGGCAGGGTATTCTCAGAGCACATGGGGTTGCCAATTCATGGTTCATTGTGGAGGTATTTGCACAGGAATGCATGAGGCAGAGGAGCAGACAGAATTCTGCACTCCAGTACCCCACTGAGTCTGCTCAGGTGGCAATGTCTAATGTCTGTTCTCTTCAGGGATGTAAAGTACACCATCTCCATGCAGAAAAATGGGCCTTTTAGAAAACTGGGCCTCTAGGTACAAGGGAAATGGAGAAATGAAAAATTAAATTAAGCCTTGTTTCTTTCCCTTCAAATGAAGAGTGATCTCTCCTTGCAAATGATGAGAAGCCTGAAAGACAATGCACCAGCTGGGGACTTCTCTGTGGGTTTAACTGGAAAGAGGAGAACCAGCAGCAGCCAGTGCATCCCTGCATCAATGATGAGCAGTAGAAATTAGGGAAATAAGGAAAAAGATAAAAGTCAATAATCTTCTTTACATCTAATGAAGTCCTCTTGGAGATGTGATTTCTGCTGGGCTTTCCTAATGCATCCAGGTTCATTCTTGGTGCAGGAACTGTTACAGATCCCTGCTTTGGAGTGCAAAGATAATGCCCAGGTTGGGTTTCATAGTGTGAGGACTGCAAAGAAATACAGTAAATAATCACATCCACCAAAACCTCTTTTGAAAAAGGTTGAACAAAACTATCTTTCTCTCCAGAATTTACTTACCACTGCTGATGTTAGAGAAAGAAGGAGAACCTAGAATAATAGGCCACACTGTCAGTGCCTACTCCATTCTTTACAGAAATATGTGCCAAAATAAAATTATTTTTGGCCATAGTCTGGCAAATGACAAAACACTTAATCATGGTGTCTGCTCTCAGCTGTTTGACTTCGAGATGATTTAATCCAAATCTTCATTTAATTACGTCAGCTGCCTCCAGGGCTCTCTGACCTCGTGTATGGGATGTGGAAACAAGTGAAAATAGCTGCTGAGGGCTATGGCTGTAGATTCTCCCTTTAGTGAATTCATTTTAGGTGCCTGTAAGGATTTATTTAGGATTCTCATGCACTGCTTCATTTTTAATGAGGATTGTGAACTTGGGTTAAAGCAGCACTTTCAAATATTTTTATTTTGGTGCTGAAAAACTGGAAAAATGAGATGGTAATGTGTGCTTGCAACCCAGAAAGCCAACCTGCATAAAAAGGAACGTGTCCAGCAGGTCAAGAAAGGTGATTCTGCTCATTTGTTTCTGCTCTCTGAGTCCCCTCCTGGAGCATGGTGTCCAGCTCTGGAGCACTCAGCCCAGGAAAGGCATGGACCTGTTGGAGGGCTGGAGCACCTCTCCCCTGAGGAAAGGCTGAAACAGTTGGGTTTGCTCATCCTGGAGAAGGGGAGGCTCCAGGAAGGCCTCATTGCAGCCTCTCAGTATATAAAGGGGATTTATAGCACAGGAGAGACTTGTTACCAAGCCCTGTAATGACAGGACAAAGGGCATTGGTCTTAAACTGAAAGAGGATATTTTATATTGAGCGTAAAGATTAATTTTTTATGATGAAAGTGGTGAGACACTGGCAAGGTTCCCCAGGGAAGCTGTGGATGCCTTGTAATTGGAAGTGTTCCAGGGCAGGTTGGATGGAGCTCTGAGCTACCTGGTCTAATGAAAAGTGTCCCTGCCCATGGTGGCAGGCTGGAACCAGATGACCTTCAAAGGCCTCCTCCCATCCAAACCATTTTGTGATTCTACTAAATTATTCCTATGAAGGGCAATGTGAAAGGGAGACAAAATAAGGGGGATGAAATCCATTGTACAAAAGACTATGGAGGGTAAATGAGCATTGCTTTCAAGAGCTTTGCCTTGGTGGTTGCATAAATAAAAAAATCCTCTGAAGAGAAGGAAGTCCTGTTCCCTGTTCCCCAGGAGATGTCTTTTGCTACACCCATGGACTTCCAGCCTAGGCAGAATAGGAGGAGGCTAAAGAAGAGAAACTCCAGGGTTTTCTTTGTGAGGTGTAGCAAGGAGAAAGAAGTGGACAAGCTAAAGCCAACATAGAAGGCAGCTGAGGGTTCAGCCAGGGCTAAGAACAGTGTTACATTACAGGTGTGTGTGCAGCCACATCTGCACTGCCAGATCTGCTGAGCCAAGATTCCATCCCTCTGGTCTGAGCTCAGCCAACACTGCTACAGATTTTTGTTTCTCTGGTGTACAGTGAGCACATATCAGTTGCTTTGCTACCTAAAAGAGAGACTTCTATTCTGGCAGGTGTGGAAATCTAAGTCCAGGAGCTAAAGGAACCCTGAACTGAGAATTAGAGGTATTAAATCACTTCAGCTGCTGCAGGAGGACGTGTAACCTCAGTGTGAATGGGGTTGCTTGAGCTCCCTCCTGTGTCTACTTGTGTGATAAAGGTGGGCCTTGATGAGAGACCTAAGCAGGAAAAACTCTTTAGTTGCCAGCTTAAAGTGCTTCTAAATCTCTGTGCTGGTAATGCAGTGATGATGAGAATATAGAGGAGAGTCTAGCAGGAAAAATAAGAAATATTCTATCTAGTAGTGGAAAAGTTACTTGCAACATAAAAATGCTACAGTGGCAGCAGTGAGAAATCCACTTGTGGAAAGCCAAGTGTCAGGCTGAACCTGCTGCTTCTAAAATTTATGCAATAATTCAGGGTTTTATTTAATTTAAAACCTTGTTTAAAAATTCTTTAAAGAAAAGTTTAAACATTTAAGGAGAACATTACCTCTGTTAAGGTATTTGTGATTTTTTTTTTGTCTCTCCTTTCTCTGATTTTCACTGAGACCAGAAATCTCAGTATTTCAGAATTTCAGGTCAGTGGTCTTTGAAGATGATGTTTTATCCCCGTTTTGTCCCTTTTTCTCTTCAGTATGTTGTAGAATACTGGAATCAATAACTTCCAACTGATTTATTTTTCTGATTTGGTGTTACTTTTATTGTTTCTTTTGCCACATTGTCAAGCTTCCAGGCCTGAAGAAGTACTGAAGAGGTGCACTGTGAGGAAAGGGAAAACACACACACTCCACAATGGAAAAAGGTCAAAGCAGCCTAAAATCTTTGGTTTCTCTGGGTTAAACTGCAAAATGTAGAAAGGAGGGAAGAGAAGATCCTTTCCTTCCCTCAAAATAAGAAAACTGAACTTGAGATGCTGTGTGGCCAAATGAAGGGCTTGTATGCTTTTAAGTTTCTCTTTTTCCTTGAGGTACTTTGTGAGCCCTACAAGAAGCTGCCATTACCTTTCCAACAAACCTTGCTTTCAAGGATCAACTGCTTGTAACTTTAAAACAATTTTTGAAAAGAAGAGGAAAAAAAACAACCCAAAAGGGCAACTCTGTGAATGGAGAGCATTCACAGACAGGGATAAATTTGGGTCCAGATGTTCCCAACATGTTTTTTTTTCATCCAGATCCGATTTAGTGTTGTCCTGTTGCCAGCCAGAAGGCAACTGAGTGGGTCAATAACAAGGTGTGGTCATCAGTGTCTTAACCGGCCTAAGAAAGAAATCTCTTGAGTATCAAACTTACATTTCTCAATTCCTTAAAAAGGCCACAATAGTTTCAGCACAACCACTGTGATGAGCAGGTGAGTGGACACTTCCTGTGGATGTATAGCTGTATGAAGAGGTGGGAGGTGTGGGACGGCCAGAATCCTGTTCAGAACTTTGCCTTTGATATGGTGAGGCAATTTCAGATCTATTTTACAAATGGAAAACTGGGAAAGAGGTTTTAAATTCCAGGGGAAGGGAAATCAATGCTGGTTTGACTACTAGAACTATTACCTTTCTCTCTGTTTGGACTACAGTCAACCCCTTCCAGATTAATCATCATAATAGAGCCTTTGAGCTTTTATCAGACCATCTGATCTGATCTAACCTGTGGATGTGAAGATGAAAGGTTAATCCCCAGGACCATCTGCTTTCCTTTACCTTTTCTGTCTGAATGCATTGTTTCTTTGTCTTGCCTGCCCACTTTTGACATGTCTCTTGCTGTCTCATAACACTGATGCTGGTTTACATCTGACTCTGCAGAGGATGTGCCTTTTTGAGCAGCAGCTGCCTATTCAGAGATGCTTGCAAGTTTCCTTTAGTATTTCCTCTCCTCTCCTGGCAACTCTTCTCAGTATGATTTATGAATTGCAAGCATAGCTGGGGGTGATGCAAAGTATCAACACCTCTGAATTCCAGTGAATAGGAGCTGGGTAATTAATAATAACAAACCAGGAGTGTTTGCTTTGCATGGAGATCACGTAGCAGAGAAGTGTTGTTCCGTATTCTTGGGGAATGGGGGAAGTGAGTCCTAACCCTTCCCTGTGCTGTTAAATCTGCGTGTCGTTTTCTTTCCTTGGATAATGAAGTAATTCCAGCCTTTCAGGGAGAGAGACTCCCTCCATTTCCCCTGTTAGATGCAGATGTAGTACATGCACCTTGCGGCAAATCAATGCTAACGATGTTACCCTGCGTTATTGCAGCAGAGGAAGCCCCAAGAAAAATGTGCAGCCCTTGCCGACTGCATTATGAACATCAGGATTCAGGACCTTTTGTGTAGCAGACTTATTAATTGCATTTTGATTTGTGTTCCTGAATTTTAACCCTTTTGAGATTGCTCTTCTGCTTGTGAGTGCCTCCAAAATTAGTGTTGGGCAGATTCAGAAAAGGGAGAAAAAACAAGGGTGGTGTCTGCAGTACTGCACTGGAACCTGGACATCTGCAACAAAGCTCAGGAATAGATTCAAACCACCAACAAAAGAAGGAAACTGCTAAATCACTTGGTAGAACACAGAGTAAATACACTCTGTGTTGGAGTAACAAATGTTGTGGTCAGGTGGTCTTTCAAGCTAAGAGATTCTCTTAAGCCTTCCCAAACCTTTCAGGCTTTTGGCCTCTCCACCCTTTGCCTGTGACAGATTTTACACTGCAATAAATCCCTGTACAGGTTTTTCCTTCTCCAGATGAACTCCCTGATTTGCCACAGTACATTTTTATTTTGTGAAGATCAGTCTCCTTGACTGTTCTCATTTTCAGTCTGTCTTGAAAGCAGGGAACTTTGTGTGTTGTTTTCAAGTCATAACCTAAACTTCAGAGAGGGGATTGTCACTTTGCTGCATTTGCAGGCCTTTACCTGGAGCCTGACAGGAACTCTAGGCATTGCTAAAGTTCAAGTTATTATTAATTTAGTAATTGGCATTTTTATAATGGAAATACATACAGCTGTGATGCCTGGCCTTTGCCAGCCAGAATTCATTACACTGTGTACATTATTCTCTTTATGGGGCTGGTGTTACCTTTCCTAAGTTGGTCCCCTGTGAGTTGAAGCTATTGGCCAAGACAGCAAGGGCTGTAAAAGCTGCCACTTAATTCTGTCCCACTTCCTGTCTTAGAGGTGCTGGGAGCACACATTTCCCTGAGACTCCCCCCTTCAGAATGTTTCAGACTCTGTTTACATGATATTTGATTTAACCTGACTCCTTTTAGGAGTTAGTTATTGCTGATTCAGTGCACAGGAGATCTGGGGACTGCCAGGACTGGCTTAGTAAGAAACACCTCCCTACAGCCTGCTACCTACTGTTGTAATTTTGTGTTATTTTCTTTATTTCCTTTTTGATTTGTTTCTTCCGTGCTAAGTATACAACCTTCCCTTCATTTTGACTAGTATAAAGTCTTTCCTCAGTGCTGTAGTTCAATTCCTCTCTTGTTTGGGGTTCTTAAAAGAAGGGAAGGAAATAGCCATAGGTGAGAATCTTAAAAGGTGGTGTTTGTTGTGGGAGAGAAAACAGCACCAAGCTGTTGCAGGTTCAACATCCTCCTGTGAAGTCCCACCATCAAAGCTGGGGTTGCTGCCAGACTTGTTTCTCTCTAGCTTGCTAAGAAAATTCTGCCTCTGTGCACTCACACACAGAGAAATCACTTTGTATTTAACTTGACTAGAGGAGCAACAATGCCAGCTCCTTCCCCTTCTGAATCCATCTCAAACTTAGGGGAAGACAAGAGTGGAAGAAGGAAAGATTTGTCTGGAAGATAAAAAAAGGTAACTGGGGAGAGAACAGAGCCTTAGAGAGAGAGAGAACTGTTGCTGTGTCACTGGCCACATCAGCCTCATCTCCCCACTCTGTGGGGAGGGAAAAGGCACTTTGTCATTTTTCTGTCTTATTTTTGCAAGAATGGAACAAGCATAGGTGAACTTTCATGTTCACAAAGATTGTCTTTTCACAGCAAGGCAGTATTTGTGCTTTGCCTTTTGGTGGCTATAAAGCCAATCCTAAACCCTCTTAGGCTTGAGGCTTCATTAACAGCCAGAAATGAAAAGCTGATGACAGGTGCGCAAAATATCTAACAGCAAGGGACATTCCTTTTCTTCAGGAACCTGTGAGACTGAGGCATACCTTGGGACACAAAGGGAGATGAGGGTCCTTAAGTCTTTCTGAATCAATGATCTAATGAATAGTAGCCACATTTCTGGCTTTAATCAGATTTTCTGGAAATGGGGTATCTCAGTGATCACAGAGCAGTCTTAGATATTGTAACATCTTAAGCCATGATTCGTCCTTTTTTCATAATATATGGCATAGTTGGACCCAGCTTTTAGATGAGCTCATTGAATTCAGAAGACAAAGAGGGGCTGAAGGTTTAAATATCCTGATCCAGAGCTCTCTAAGTAATGCTAAGGGCATATTTTCAAAAACTTGGCAAATGCTTCTGAAAATCCAGTATCTTACTGTGGTCCTAGATGATTTGAAATCTGCAAGATGGGGGATCCTGTATTTCTGACTCTATTATCTAAGATAAAAATATATGGAACTTTCAGTATACAGTGAATTCAACACTGTGAACTTGCGTGCTGCACAATTTATCTTTGTATATGCTGCAAATCTGTTCACTCATTCCATTCTGATAAGCTCTTTGGCATTCCTGATGATGCTGATTATCAGCAGAAGGGGATTTTCTTATCTTGGCTTTAAGATGAACAACAAAACCCAACATTAACTAGAAACATGATTTAAAACATGCTGAATATCCCCAGAAAATTGAAAGCACCCCTGCCTGCTCTGTGTCTCGCCAAGTCTCTTACCTGCACTGTGCAGGTTGTGCACCTTTTGGGCAGCCTTATCAGTGGGTGAAGATAGTGCAGCTGTCTGAGCATGCCTGGATGCAAAGGGCTCTCCTGGCTCCCACAGATATGATGTTCATATGGATAAAATCAAAAGGAGGGATGCAGTCAGGTTGGTCACCCAACCTGACCTGACATCTGCTCGTGCTGCTGAGCCTGAGGTGAGATTCTCAGAAGTGGCTCTTTGCTCTGCTAAGCCTCTGCCTGCTGCAGTCCCAGTGTGGCCTGGGGCTCCCTCTCCTGCTCTGGGGCACTGTGTCAGTGGTGCTGATCAAAGGGACGGCGGTGCTGTGATGCAGTGAGGGATCCACTCTGTAAGGATCTGAGATCAAGAAGTGCCACCACTGTCCTTTAGTCCAGGCTGTGTAAAACACCTCCCTTGGTGTGCTGCTATGTGCTGCCTTGTGTTTCTTGCTGCTGTGCTGGGCTGCTGGACTCCCACTTCAATGTTCAGTGCACAAACCAGACTCCCTCTTGCAGCATCTGCAGAGTTTTCTGCAGCCCCTGTTCAGGAGCTTTGCAGCAAGTCTGTCAGTGCCACGGCCTGCTGTGCTTCGGTCAGACTGTCTGCTGTGCTGGCTGCCTGTGCTCACAGAAAATCTGTCCCATAATGGGGTTGGTACTGCACCAGCAAGAATGGTGGAGGCCCTGCCTGCAGGTGATGTTTTGTCTGAGGGTATACAGACACTTCAGCTTTTAATGATTTTTGTTTAGGTAGGTTCAGGCTTCTCCTTGGCAAGCAAGGCAGCATTATCACAGAGCTGCTTTGTTTTCCAGTGACTGGTCTCACACATAATAAATAGGTTAAAGTTAACTGGAGCAAGCATTGATTTTTCTTTTAGTACGTGTGGGATTTCCTCCCTTGGGAGGGCTTGAGTAGTGCAGGAGACCTTCAGGGGAGTATATGAGTGTGTGAAAAGACTGCAGTGTAGCTGGGACATTAATTTCTTTCTCCCCTCTCTAAATTTTCCTCTTATGATATCTTACCTAACCCTTCCTCCTTTATTTCATCTTCCAGCTCCCACTCAGAAATTTCCTGGGGGGATAGTGACTGGGAGATGTTCTCTGAGCCTCCAGGGAGGTCTGGGTATGTGTAATCCTGGAAGAGAGGTGCATGGAGCAATGATAGGTAGAGCTGGGCAAAACAGAAGTGTTGGGGTACAGGGAAGCAGGTCTGCAATCAACAGTGCAGGCAGTGATGACAAAGTTATTGATATGTGTGGTAGAAGCTAACATTTCAGAATTATTTTTTTCCCACATGAAAGTCACAGAATAGGAAGAGGGGAAAAAAAAGAAAACCCCAAATAATCAATGCTGCTTTTGAAGGCTTTGGCAATTTCCAGGCTCTATTTGTTTCTTTCTTTAGATAGTGTCATTAGTCTTCTTCCATCCAAATCACCCCCTCCAAACAAACATAACTCCCCCAATTGCTTTTCTCTCCTTAGCTGAACTCAGCTCCCCCTTGGTTATAGGAATGTTCTGCTACTTTATATTTGTGCCACAATTTGCCTTCCGGAACATTTACTTACTTGCTTACTTAGAAATCCTCTGCACTGCCTGGTGTTAGGGCATATGGTTTTCTTACATCAATTAAAAATCAACATGGTCCAACAGAATATAACACCAACCCCTGCTTCTTTGAATGGATGTTTGCAGCTGGGTGGGGATTAAAGCAGATCATAATGGATTAGATCAGGGATTAAAACAGCCTGTAATGGATACTGTGTTGAACTATTCCATTTCTATTCTTGGATATAGACTGTGCAAAGATGACATCCTCACTGTCACCCTGTCATGCAAAAGGCCAGGTTTTGAAGCAAATCTGTTATTCCTGCAACAGGGATGGTACAAACTGGAACAGCCCGTTTTTCTGTGTGCTGGTGATGGGCACGCAGTTCGCGAATCGTGCAGGAGATGGGGGTGTTGCTCACATTACCTTTGTTTTCTAGAGAAGGAAAGATGCTAGAGAGCACTGCTGCTGCTCTCTTTAGCACGGAGGCCTCTGCCGAGGAGAAGGAGATGCAGAGCGGGGAGATTCTAGTATGCAGTCCCACATCATCAGTGGGACTCCCCCAGCTGTGCATCCTATTGTTTAACACCAGTAAGCAAGCACTGATGAAGGCATTTTAGGATTTGCTTCAGAAAGACTAGAGCTTCCTGTGGGTGACTGTCTGAGAAATTAGAGCTTGAATTAATCTCACTGACATAGTTGGCACTAAGTGTCTGGGACTGTCCCTGAGTGCGGTAGGTGAGGATGACTTTCACAGAGGGTGGTTGCAAGTAATGGCTCTTCAGTCTGCAGTGTAGAAAACACCTGCAAGTAGAGTGGTGAAAGTACTGTCCTAAATAAAGAGTTCACCATCACGTTCTGTGCCATGTCCAGCACAGCTGGGCTCTTGTGGTGACAAAGAGCAATGTGGTGGACACAAAGAAATGCCTTGTGCTGGTAGGATTTGTGAAATGAGATGTGCCCACAAATCCTGTCTTGGTCTGGGTGGGCTTTGGCCATGAAGTTAAGGATGTTGCTGCACAAGGAGTGACTGATCAGGATCTGGACAAGGTCTGGGTCTTAAGCAGTGTAAAGCAAGGCTGAGAAGAGGAATGGGGCTGGGTGGACTGCACTACAGGGGACTGGCTAAGCAGTGGCAATTGCTAGCACCTCAGTAGCTTTTACTATGTGGTGCCTGGTATTCTGGATGTGCAGAGATCTTCAGGAGCAGCAGTGAGCTGGGTCCAGAGGGACTGCAGAAACTTTGATTATAATTTAAGAGAAGTTCTGCCTGTCACAGCTGCAGCCTCACTGCTAGAGGATGGCATTAGCTGGGCAGTGCCTCTCCTCACAGTGCACAGCAATGACAAGACACTGGGGTGGCGTGTGTGCTGCTACTGTCACATACTCGGGGACTCTGTTCCTGCCGCAGTCGATTTGGGGGGCAGTGGGCTCCTTCTGCTCCCCACACCCTGCTGTTTGCCTACAAGTGTGCAGCCTCGGGGCTGGCGTGTCCCTGCGCATGCAGGGTAGCACCTGCCGCGAATGTGTGCAATTTGTAAAATCCCCTGGCCCGAGGTTTTATGGAGCAGCTCTGCCTCAGCCCCACGTCACCGCTCCCACACAAATAAAATGTCATCTAAACATTTTGGCAGCACGGTACAAAAGGGAGCCGGTTCCAAACCAGGAATACCATCCGTTGCGTTGGGAGTGGGTGATTCGCTTCCCCTAACCCCACCTCCCACTTTCCCTCTCTGCGTCGGCAACTGAGGCTAATAAGGGGCCGCGGTTGTGGGCAGAGCCCCCGCCGCCTTCCCGGGGCTGTCAGCGCTGTTCGGTGCGCACCGGCTGTGCCACGCCAGCCCCTCTTCCCACTCCTCCAGGACAGCCCTTCAGCAACAGGCAGCGATGTGCCCAGCCCCTGCTGCCTGCTCCGGCTCTCTCCTCGCTCCCCCTGCGGCTGCACGGACCCCCCATCCCGAGCCGGGCGCTCTGCAGCAGCGCTGCCCAAGTGACCAGCAGCACTGCTCAGTGCGGGCAAGGCCAGCTCCGCTCGGTCCTGCCGCTGTCCCCCGCTCCCTGCCGGGCTGGGAGACCCGCGGGAGGAGCTGCTGAGCCACCCCCGCACCGAGCCTGGCCGTGGGGAGGGGGGAGCGCGGGGAGAGCCGTGCAGTTGGTGGATCCGTCCTTGGACGGCAAAGAATGGCTGATGCGGGAAGTGGGAGGGTGGGACGATTGGAAAACCGCTAATTATCGACACTTTTCAAAGGGAGCAGGAGAACGGGAGAAGGTCGGCCGTGGGTTTGATCCGAAGTGCCGACGTGTTGCTGCAGTGAATCGGTCCGGAGGGACGTGGCACTGGCACAGATGGCGATGACAGGGGTGACCCACGGGGACGCCCCGCAGCCGCGGGAGGCGGCAGCAGCCTCCCTCGCCCCTTCACAGCCTGCCATTACTCACACCTTGTCCGGGGACTGAAGCTGCAAAGGCTTCTTGAGCTTTGCCAGCAGAAAACAGGTGTCCTGGCCGGGGGGAACGCATCCGTGCGATGGGAGCGGGAGCGCTGCGCTGCCGTGACCTAAAGAAATAACATTCCCCTCGCTCCTTCTCCCGACACGGTCCCGAGATGCTGCTGCAGGGAGCTGCCTGCAGATACTGCCCTTTCTTCGTTACTGGCCCCACACAAATCCTGCCAGTCTCCCTTGCTGGACGGTGGCAAGGCTGCTGGGATCCCCACGCACACGCGTGAGTTCCCTCGGCCGGGAGGCTGCGCTTGGGACGGGCACATCCACACGCACGGAGCCGGCTCCGGAGGGATGCTGCTGGATGGCCGGGTCCGTGGGTACGCTGTTACACACGGGAGGCACCCAAGAGCCGCTCATCCCAGCTGCGCTCCCTCTGCCCCTGTAGCCGTGGCTGGCATCCAGCCTTTGTGCGTACATGTACACGCACACACACGGGGCGAGGAGCACCCACACCGCTGTAAATACCAGGCTATGTGCACATACATCAGGAGAAACGGGGGATGACGGCTGCTTTATCTCGGCCGGGAGCACACATACCAAATCAGGAGAAAAGGCTGGGTGATGCTCCAGCTGATTCGGTGCAGCGCGGTGTCCCGCGCCCGCCCCCGGCCCCGCTCCCGGCCCCCGGCGGCGCGGCGCGGCGCGGCGGGTGACTCGGCGGTGTATTTCAGCGGCGGCGGCGGCTTGGCAAGGCTCGGGGCTCCTCCCCCCGTGTGGTGGTACCCTCTCACTTGATCAAATCCTTGAACGTGAACAGTTTCACTGAAAAGCACTTTTGAAAAAAAAAAAAAAATATCCAGCAACAGTAAGGAACAGAATCCAACTACCGGGGAGAGTTTTTTTTTTCTTTGTCCTTCTTTCCTTTTTTTCCTTTTTTTTTTTTTTTTTTTTTTTTTTTACTGGTCATCGTCTCAGAGGCTGAGAAAGAGGCAAGAGAAAAGCGAAGAAGAGAAAGAAGAGCGAGAGAAAGAGAAGCCTTTTGCAAATAATAAATATTATAATTAGAATCCGGCCCCTTTCCTCCTAAAAAAAAAAAAAAGCCCTAAACGCAGCGCCTCATCCCCCCTCCCTCTGCAAGCCCCCCGACTCGCTCCGCAAAGGCATGGAGAAGGGGACCAACTGCTTTCCGACCTGCCACACCATTTTTCTCGCCTGGATATGGTTCTTACTTCTCTCTTGGTGTTGCACCGGCGCCGAAATAACTTGCAGATCCTGCTCATCTCCATCGCCCTCCTGGCCGTCCTCCTCGTCTCGCCTTAGGCAGGAGCAGCGACAGCCGCCGCCGCCGCGAGGATTACGGAGCTGGCCGGGCGGGCGAGCGCGGGGCTCGCTCGGGGCGGCGGCCGCGGAGCCGGAGCCGGAGCCGGGCGCGGAGCCGGGGGGCCGAGCGGGGCCGCGGGGAGCGGCGCTCGGCGCGGCGGGGGCGGGAGGCGGCGCGCCCGGGGACCGGGGCCCGGCGGCGCCGCGGACCCGCCGGAGCACCGAGGGGCGCCGGGCGCTGCCGGCCGGCGGCGTTCGGGGGGTACCCGCGGCCGAGGGGCAGCGCGGCGGCCGCGCTCAGCCCCGCGGGCCCCCGGAGGACGGGAGAGCGGCGCGGCTGCGAGCGGCCGAGGAGCCGGCGCTGAGCAGCACCACCTTCGCGCTCACCGGGGATGCGGCGCACAACCAAGCCATGGTGCACTGGTCCGGCCACAACAGCAGCGTGAGTACCGCCCCGCAGACCCGAGCCGAGCCGGTCCGACCCGCTCCGGCGGCGCTTGGCGGGGAGGGAGCCGGGACAGCGGCGGGACGGGGCCGAGTCCGCTGCTGCGGCCGGGGGTGCTGGGCGGGCACCGTGCCCTCATCGCCAGCGGGAGTGGGACGCGGAGAAAAGTTTTCCTGGGGAAAGGTGGAGGCGAGTGGGAGCACGGCTGTGGCCGCCCCCGCGCAGAGCCGCGGTGCCCGGGCAGCGCCCCGAAGGAGCGGGCTGGCCCCAGCCCCCTGCGCCCCGGCCTGTCCCGGTGCCGCTCCCCGGGGACCCCGCTCTCAGCCTCTCCGCTGTGATAAACACCGGGGCACGCTTCGCTGCCTCCCTGCCCGGGATGGATGATGTATAGGGATGGTGGGAAAACCCTCCAGTGCCCCGCTGTGAGTGCTGGAGGCAAGGGAGATCCCAGTAATTCATTAAGTCGTGGAAAGCCCCATAACACGTCAAGGAGCTTTGAGAGGACACGCAAGTGCAAGCAGAGTGAAAAGTTTGTAAAAAAATCCATGGCATCTCACGCCTTTTTCCCGAAGTCAATAATAACGGGTCGCTGAGGTGTCCCCGGACCTGTGGGGTTGTGCGTGTGTAGGGGGCATGTCCCAAAAGCCCACACGTTGTGCCAGGATAGTGTAGGACCCTCCCTACAGCTGCTCTGCAATGCCCGGCAGATGGCTGTGGACAAAACTTCAAGTTTCTTTTGACTTGGTATCAGAAATACCATTTCTACTCTCTTGTAGCCTGGGAACAGATGTAATTTAAAGGACTCTGGGAAACCTTTATGTCTGGTGACAATATTCCCATTATTCTGATTATTATAGCTTGTCACTGCCTTGAAAATGCCTCTTTTATTGTTTTGCCACTATTGGAAATGAGTATAAAGCAATTAACAGCATAAAACAGATTGGCTACATTTTCAGATACATTCTTCATGGAACTTACTAGCCATGAAAAAGCAAATTCTCTACCTACTTATCTATCTGTGTCTCTATCTGTGCATCAACTATAGGTTCTGATGTGCAATTCAACTATCTTTTTTTTTTTTTGACTGGATTTTTTTGGTCTATTTATTGCTACTTAGGCAATAATTCTGACAGCAATGTAGATGTTACTTTGATTTAACCAATTTTTAAAGGTAGTTCTCTTTGCCAGACATGAATTTCGCTCTCATTAAAGATGAAAGCAAACACTGAAAAGAAAACAGCTGTATGGTATATTTCAGCACTACACTTGTATCTAGGACTATTTATTTTTAACATAACATGCCATGTAATGAATAAAACAACCTATATGCTCTCTCTTTTGTTTCATTTTGATTGCTGAATCAAAGGGTGTTCAGTAAAAGAAGTTAAAATGCCTCCCCCATGCCTTCCCAGAACAGATTTCCAATAGTTTTGAGTATTTCTGCTTAAAGTAGCAAAGAAAACTCATTCTGTAAGCATTTGCAGGGGAAGGAAAGGTTATTTTTTTTGAAAGCACAGCTCAGAAAGTGATTTTCACAAAATTCTCTCTCTTTGCTTTCTTTTACAGAAACATGCTATTTAAATAACTAGATTTCTTATTCTTTAGGTGACTGAGAAGGGTAATGAAAGAAAATGTTTTGATTGTTCATGGCATGCCATTAGGATTTTGCACCTCAGGATACCAGGCATTGAAAGCTTCCAACTCAAAAGCACAAGCTAAAGCAAAAGACTGGTGTTTATTGCCAGTGTGGTGTTTGTAGGAAGGAGAAGCAAGCATGGTAATAAATTCTAATGGTATCTTTTTGTGATTTTCCTAATGTGAACTCTAGCATTCAGAGACTTTTTTTCTCCTGTCTTTTGCAGAAAACATCCTGCTTTTAGTAATTAATTGGATTTTTTTTTTTTTTTTACTGTGTAGAGGGAAAGTTATGTGCTTGAACCTGGGTTCTTTCATTAATTAATAGATAAGGGCTGAATCCAATGCCTGTTTTTCTGCTGCAGCTCAATTTTTACCTAATTCTACTGCTGGGGTGTTCATGGCACAGGAACACGAAGCAATTTGCCCAAGGTCACTTGAGCAAACAGTGCAGCTCCTTTTGCCAGCCACATTGGTCGCCAGCCCCACATCACAAAGTGTAAATTTTCTTAGGTCACAGAAGATGTAAAGCAGCAGGAAGGTGTATTGGAAATGGACAATAGATGTTAACTCGTGTCATGATTACGCCAGTTGACCTAGTAGAGTAGGTAGGACGTGTCTGTATGTTATTTTATTCAGGTTCCCAAAGCAGTGAAGAGGCAGTTTGCTTTTACCAATTCTGTTACTTGAACAGACTTCAGCACCTCAGCTTTTGTCACTTATGTGTTATTAAAACCATGATCAATCAAGTTTTGTGCGTTAGTGGCGCTGTATTCCTAAAAACTAGATGGATTTGCATAGAAGAGGAAGGAAATAAAAAATTGGGGTTTTACTGGGACATATAGAAGATCTGCAGATGCTCCACAAAAGGCAGGTCTTTGCAGCTGCTGGATGTCTTGTTACCTAGAATGCTAAAACTCTGCTTTTTAAATTATTCTTATTTTAAAAGCAAATGTCTGTCCATCTCCTATCCCCCTTTCCTCACATGTCCCTCAGATCACACTTTAACTTACTAAAACATAATCCCTTCCAGGCAACAAACTTTTGTTTTCTCTATTTGCAGATAGTGAGGTCAGGATTATGATAGAGGCAAAAGGCTGGTGAGATCAGGGAATTTGGGTTCTCTTCTTTGTCCTGCCCAGAGGCTTTTTCTGTGACCTTAGGAAAGACAATTAACCTCTCTGGATCTCCTCTTCCATGTTAAATGAGGATAGTACTACTTAGCTACCACAAAGTGGTGGTATGGAGCAGAATTCATTTCTGCTTTGTACAATACCTGGGAATCTTGAAGTGAAAATTGTTAGGAAAATACAAAAATACTACTCTGTGTAAAAATGAGGTTGGTGTTCTCTGTGCTCTTGTGAAGGGAACTTGGCTTAATTCAGTGGGTCTGATATTGGAAAAAGCAGACTTCCATCTGGGCTTCAAGTACCAATCTGCCCTAATAGAAGCATTTATTGAGCAAGGTCATGAAGCTCTTGAGGCAACTTATAGAGATCAGATAAAATGTTTTCTTGCCAAGGCTTTTCTAAAGAAAGGAGAATTTTTAATGAAAAATGCTATTATTCCCAAAAGAACTGCAAGCCATTCTTTTTCCAAAACCATCCCTCCCTGCACACGGATGCTGTGTACAAATGTGCCATTCAGTGAGCTGTTGTACCCTCTACACTTGTTTTCCCTCTCTAGATGTTCATGTTAGCACATGAAATTTTTCCTTGTTCTGCTCATCAGATGCTCTCTCCTACCTTGTTGTGAAGATGATTTGATTCCTCATATGATCTTTTCCTCCTTCCTCTCTCCCTGATTTCTAGGATAAGGACCTGCAAAAAAAGGTAGCAGTACCTTTAATGCTCCTACAGTTTTAAATCTCGCTATCTCATTTCTTGACAGTAGGTTTCCCAAGAGATTTCAAGAAGCTACAGTGAATAAAGCATACTTACAGGATTGCTCTCCTGGTATGATCACTGGTGGAATGGGAAATGGGAGCTGGTTTTGTTAGGTTTCAGAGTTGTCCCTCTGATGAATGCAGCTGTTTATAGGAAGTATTTAATTTTGTCCATGCTTTTTCCATGATGGAATTACTACAAATTCTGTGGCATTGTGGCTGGGGATTTTTCAATATGAGAAGAAAATATGCACATTTCTAGCTTTCTCTGGAAGACATTTTCAATCCACTGTCTATGAGGTGCTGCAGCTATGACCACTGCATGCTTTATCTATCCTATGTATGCATGCCTTTGCCTTTTTTAGTAACCAGAGGCGAACTCCACAGAATCATTGAATATTAAGAGTTGGAAGGAATCTTAAAGATCATCTAGTCCCAATCCCTACTGTCATGGGCAGGGACATCTCTCAAATTCTGACATAAATTCTCGCAAACTTCTGGAATAAAGATGAGAAATGCACTATAATGCCCCAGTAAGAGCAGGGGAGGGCATTTGTCTAAGGCATGTGTATATTGTAGCTTGCTGCAGCCAGGACAAGTTCCTATATGATCCTAGGGGTTGGATTTTTCACACTATATGAAAAATGTCAGCAGTGCAATTTTTTTTTACTCACTTAGTAGAAGAGCGCAGAAGACAAACCAGTGGAAGTCTGGTGTGCTTCAATGATGCAGCAGCTGCTTGTGCAAACCATGCAACTGCATTGATGCTTACAGCATGATCCAGGTCCTGAAAACTGGGGAAGGCAGGATGAGAGCTGGTGAGACACTGCACTGGGGCCTGGTTTTGTCTTAGCAGCCATGCTGCACAGTTTTGTCCAGTCAACCTGTGGCTGTCATTTCTAGAGTTAATGTGGTTTCAAGAATCACTTGAAGACTCAGAATATGAGACGCCTTTGGGAGAAGATATTAAAGAGGAGCCTAATAATGCTGCAGTAGCTTACAGACGTTGGAAGTAGAGTTAGAGAGAAGATGCAGCTTATCTTTTTGGTTGAAGAAGGATTAATATATGTTAACAGCCCCAACATATGCCATATTGGACATTAGGAAAAGTTTCTTCTCAAAGAAAGTGCTGCAGCAAGGTACCCGAAAGTCTTTGGGGATTTTCAAGACTCATGTCAGGATGACGATCTGATGGAAACCACTCTGCTCTGAATGGGTTTTCTTTAGCTCCTGCTACCACTGATCCTTTTTCTTTGCCCTGTGCAAGCTCTGGGGGCTGGCAGTGACCAGCAGGTTGTGCGAGTTCTCACAGTGAAGCCTGTGTCTTCCGGGAATGATTCCTCTGAATGCTTTTGGCAGTGTTCTGGTGTGATCTGCTAATGTACTGGTGGTTGGATGCTGAGACATTATTCACTCCCATGGAGCATTACAAGCTGGGGAGGCCAGTGGGATCACCCTGTGCCAGGTAGTTTTTCATTAAGATGCTTTGCAGTGCGGTGTGTGATGGGCGATATTTGCAATTCCAAGTAGACTGCTATGCTTGGAAAGGGAGGAGGGGAATCTTTAGGCAGGCAAAGCTGCATTTAGTTGTCAGCCACAGGTAACTGCTCCAAAAGTCCAGCTGGATTTCAGTTTAAAATGCTTACTCCTAGAATGCAAAAATGGTGACAGAGCAACCACATTAATTGTACTGCCTTTGGTAGATATTTTAATTTATATTCTAGATTGTTTTGTTCTCAAACAGCTTTTGAGTATGCTATGATCTCGTTGGTATTGAAGGCAGGCCAACTCTGGCAAAATGTCTTTATGCATTTCTACTTTTCCTCTACCTTTATTAATGAAGCTTGCTACTAAGTTCTTCTCCAGGACTTTGCCAATCCATTTTTAATTAATGTTTAAATAGAAGATTGGAAATAAAAATGGAATGAACATGGCAACTGTTTTGTAGTTGTGTTGAGTTAGTAAACCAGGGAGAAGGCATCTGGAAAATACTTTTTGTGTTGTTTCTCTCCAGACTGGTTTCATTGCAAAGTCAGTTTGGTGTTTGGACCTGGGTATTACTTGTGGATCCCAGGAAACTGGTGGGATCCCTGGGCACAGCAAACTGTTGCTGTTCTTGTAGTTCCAAGCTCAGTAACAGAACTGCTCCTGTCCGAGGTGTTTGCCAACAGTTTCTCTTCAGACCTCTGTACTCAGACTTTGCCATGATCAGGGATGATGCCCTAGGACTTGTGGCTAAGCTTTCAGAGTGGATTAAATACAAATAGAAACAGCTATGGGGTTCTTTAATTATTTTTTTCATAATGGAAAATATTCATCCAATTAGATGATGAAGTCTTTTGAAAAGGGGTTTGAGCAGATAATTTATGCTAGGCAGGAGAGATTTTTCTCAAAAGGGAGGTGAGATGAAACCAATTTTACTTGAAGACAAGGCTGTAGGAAGATGAAGGCTGTAGAAACTTTCTGAGATATTCCAAATTTGCAGCTGTGTTTGTGAAAGAGATTTTAGAAAACACAGAACAGTGTTGTCTAATGGGAAAAGCATGGGCTAAGGGCAAAGATCTTTAGGGTTACTTGCACTAAAGAATACTGGAAACAGTCTTGCAAACAGTCAAGAGTTTACTCAAGTCATACTGTAGTATGATGCTCCTTGAGCTCCCTGGATGTCTCTGGGTACAACAGAGAGCAGTTCATGCTTACATCTGTCAGCACTCTCACACAATTCCAGATTCATACCAGAATTGAGGGCCTGGCCTGAGCTCGTGGTTGGGGCTGCTCTGGGGACATTGCAGGGGACCTGTCAGTTATGGAGTTAATGCTTGGGTTTGGCTGGGCTCTGGTCAAGCTTATCTTCCATTGAGAATTTGTGTTTGAAGGTGTTGAATCCAGCCTACCTCAGTTAAGACAGTAAATTAAATGACATGTTCCTTGTGAAGCACTGAATGCTATAATTACAGAAATTCCCCAAAGCAGCAAAGTATTTGTTTGGATCCTCAGTTTAAATTGATGTAGGATTGATCTAGGCTATTTTACTGTAGTGGAGAATTCAACCTGCAGGATTCTACAGCAGCAGAAAGTAAGATTGAGAAATGAATACAGAGGTGAGGAAACACAGAGTAGTACAGCAAGGAGACCTGCATGCCTTTACGTTCTCTGAATTGCAGCCACAGGATTGTGGGCAGATGAGTTATTTTCTCTTTTGTGCACAGCCTTCCACTGTCTCTTTTTTGGCTCTGAGAGTTTGTTACTCTGGAAGTTTGACCCACTCTGTAAACCATGTTGGACACTGCTCTGGTGACATAGTTGGTGGAGGCCAACAGGAATTTTAAGCTGGAATATCCCTTAGCTGGAATATACTTTGCTGCAGTCACACCTCTGCATACAAGCTTCCTGGTTTGCTTAAACTCTTTGTAGGAATCCAAGGTAACAAATTCCCAAATCCTAACTTTTCCTGATGTTCAGAGAGAATTGCATCGTTGTTGTTAATATTTTCTCCATGGAAAAAGGAGAGCATGGAAGTATTTCCTTTCCTGCCTTCATGGGGTGTTATGAGACTGAGGGAACGGAAGAAAATTTGCTGCATGTTTGTAGAACGTGGCTGCGTGGGTGTAAACATACTTGACAAATTGTCTGCCATGGAAACTTTAGGGTCAATTTCCAGCCTTCATAACCAGCGGAGTCGCAGCGTGCAATAGAAGTAAGAAAAGATTGATGCTGAGTGATCAAATCTCTTTTCTGTTCCTCCCTCCCAGTGCTGGAGGAGACCTGGTGGCTCTGCCACTGAAACGAGTGGCAAAGCCCTGACACTGAGGCTGTCACGGTGTTGTTTCCCATCCGCATTCCAACACGCGACACCGGGGCCAGCCCGGAGCTCCGCAGAGCCCTGCAGGGGCTGCGTGCCCCAATTAGCGTCATTTGTAATGAGCTGCAGCGGGAGCGGTCCCGGGGCCGGGTGAGGGACGCGGAGCCGGGCGCTAGAGGGAGCGAGGGCATCTGAGAAAGGGAGGGATGCTGCTGGAGCCCGGGACTGCCTGCTGGGAACCCGGGGCTGCCGAGATATTGATACGAAACCCGCTCGGAGTCATTGCTCTGGGAATCTCCCGTGTCGGGGGCTCCCTGTGCGGGACACAGAAGAGTCCTGCAGGCGCTCGGAGCGCTTTGCCATCCCGTGCAGCTGATGCCGTGTCCCTTTGCGCTGTCTCTAATCGCTGCCAGGCTTTTTCCTGAAGATGGAATTCCCTCTGCCAGGGTCTCTCGTCTGCTCCGTCCGCTCCAGCCCGAGCCCTGTAAAACCTGCAGCATCCCCTGCCGCTGGTGCTGCTGCCGTGGGACAGGGACAGTGTTTGTCCTGTGCCTGTTCCCTACATCCCTTCCACTGCCCTGCCCCGCTGTTGTCCCCCCAGGGCACTGCTGACAGACCCTGCCATGACAGCGGCAGGGGAGGGCAGCAGAACTGGGCTCCATCGCTTCTCCCCCCGTGCCTGATCCACAGAGGATGCGCTTGCCCTGACAGGTCCCTGCCACTTGGTGCTCTAATATTTTGACCAAGCTGAAGTTGTTTCACAAATCTTAGGGTTTGTGTTCCTCCTTTCCTTCCTTCCTTGTGGATGTGGAGGAACAGAAAGAATTGGAATTCTTGCCATCCACTGCATTGTGGGACAAAGAAACATCTGAGAAACATGGTTGCACTAGCCGATCTCTTTGGGACTAGAATATATGGTTGGGATTTAAAAAAAAACTAGGACTGAGCAACTGCAAATCACTTAGGTCACCGATGGGCTGGAGAGCTGGGAGCCTGGAAGCAACTGCTTTGGCACTGCTTCAGTCTGTAACATGGGTACTGCTGGTACATTTTCAGTGGTGCTGCTGGTAGGCTCCTGAAATGGGTTGAGCCTCTCCTGGAGATTTGGTAGAGGACCCCAGTGAGGGGTCAATGGAGCAGAAGGCTCGGCACAGAGCTCCTGTTGACTTTCAAGGCAGAGAGAAATGCTTGGGTTGAGTTCAGATGAGCATCCTTGGGTGCCAGAGGAGAGCAGGCTGTGCATGCAGGTTGTCTTTGCCTTTATGATTTGTGGTTTTGCCATTGTGTCTACAATTTCTTGGTTTTCCTATCTACAAACAGGAGTTAACTCACATGAAGGGCTGTCAGTGAGGCTTGAAATGGATGGACATTTGCAAAAGCTGTTGCATGGAAGAGAATGCGTAAAGCATGATTATCTTGCCCTTGCCAAAATGCTTTAGGACCTCATGGGTGCAGGGGGGATGGAGTGGGAGTTTTGATTGGTTGGTATCCTTTCCCTGCAGTTGGTGCCTCTTTGAAAAATCCCTCCCAACTGTGGTTAATACCATGAGGTGCAGGCAGATTTGGCCTTATTTGCCTCTGTTAGAGAACTGGGAGGTGAATTCTCTCTGTACAAGGCAGTGGGGTGGATGGTTGTGTATATGGAGACATTCCTCTGTTCCAGTTTTCCTGTCCTTTACTACCAAATCCTAAGAATTTGGTGCTTGAATGGCAGACACAGCTGTACTTTAGAAGGTCTTCTGCTGCCTCCTTCAGTTGCATATTCCAGAGGTCATTAAAAGGAAGGTCAGTAATATAACCTTTCTTTTTCCTTTTTTTTTTTTGAGAAAAATGAAGCATGCAAGAGAGGAGGGTTATACTCTAGGCTATGATCAGTATTGATGTGGCTACTTAATCACAAAGGACTTTGCTTCATTGCCACAGCTTAGATGCTGCATATATATTTTTTATGAGATTGTATGAAAGGAAAAATAGGTGAGGGGTTAAAAGGGGAAAGAACAGAGCTCTTCATAGTAAAAAGTAGAACATGCTCAGCTAAAATTATTAACAGATTGATCAAGTTAAAGCACTGCAAAGTTCTGTCTCAAAGGGTTTTAAGACCATCGTTGTCTGCTGTTCTAATCCCTTTACCTGCTTGGCTTGATGGATCAAACCACTCCAAATGGCTTGATGAAATTAAACTGCATTTCAAATTACAGCTCCTTTTGAGCTGGATGAGAATCAGCATGATGAAACCGTGGGTGCCATGAATTTGGGCTTTCATTGAAAATGCAGACAGGAGAGGAATCACATCTGTCTGATCAGAGGAGTGGGAGCTGACTCTGACGTATGTGGATTGTTTAGAATAACGTGGGATGATAGCACATTTAGGTTTGCACGCCTGTTTGTGCAGTCTGAGATGGGATAATGTAGAAGCATGCAAAGCTAAAGGGTCTTGTAAGCTTCTGGGGTCGTTAAGGTGGCCTTCCCCTTTGTGTTCCACTTCACAGCCAAAGGGGAAAGTCTTTGCCCAGCACCAGGTGCAGCTGAAGTATTCCTGAGTGAGACAAGGCAAATGAATTTTCCTTCTGCTCTCTTGGTGGGGCCTGGTTGGGTTTCCTCATGGCAGATGGAGGGCTGGACCAGTATGGGAGGGGTATTGTCCTTGTTCTGTCACCCACAGTGCCTTTCTAGTTTTATTCCCAGCCAGCAAAATGTTGTTAGTCCTTGGCTCTACAGTGGGAGCATGGATGGGAATGCAGATGGGTGTCTGGGGCTGGGGCCTGGCCCTTGTGGACAGACACACCAGCTCTCTGAACTTGCATAAACCTTGTGTTTGCAGTGGGGATGGGGTTTTGCTTCTGTTTGGCCAAAAGCCCCAGTGCAAGACTCAAGTCTAGTGAGCTGCATGTGAAGAAGCACTGCCAGCTCCTGCTCAGTCTGTGTGCTGGGAGAGGCAGGCGTGCAGACCTGCCTGCTGGGCTCTGAAAAACACATTGCACTGGCCTGAAAAGAGTTTTATCTGTGAGACACTGAGATTGCAAACCAGTGTGATAGCCATGCTACTTGAGAGAACTGGTATTTCAGAAGAAAGAATCTTTGTTCAGGTGTACTTTGGCAACTATTGGAGCAACACCAGGACAAAGCTCCATCCAGTCACAGTGTCCATATCAGGTGTCACAGAGGTATAATGGAGATTGTTCAGCTGTCTATGGTCAGACTCTATGGGTAGCTGAGCCTTTAACAGAAGGGCTTTCAGAGAAGTGTGGGATATGGAATACAGCAGAAAAAGATCTGGCCAGGGCAGCCCATCAGATTATGATTTCTGCTGAGTGTTTTTGAGGCCTTGCCCCAGTAGCCATGCTGAACAGTTTATCTGCTCTGAGAGAGCTGTCTGCTCTTTGAAGGACCAGGAAATGAGCAAAATGCCTGCTCATTTTGTAAAGCAAAAGAAGTTAGCAATCACTTAACTGTGTGCCCTTCCAGGACTCTTCTCTCTGTTTGCTATCATCTCTGTCATGATCCCTCATTCTGCTGCCTGTTTGGAGGGTGAAGAGTGGCACAAGGTGTACTTGGCTGAGCATTACATATGTGCTGGAGAGCTGGCTGTGATTGATGCATCAATCAGCTGGAGCCCTGCCAGCTGTGAAAGTGGACACTGGGTGCCTTATGGTTCAGGCCAGATATTCTTTTGTGGCCTTCTTTTTCACACAGCTCAACTTAGAGGTGTTCAGCACCTCTGTGACCTTGTATCCCCTGTTGAATTCAGTTCAAATTGGTCCAAACATTCCAAAGTTATCCCTCCAATGCTAGCTCACACATAGCATGGTCTGTTGATCCAAAGCAGAAACAGTTTCTTTTTCAATGCACCTAGGCCACAGCTACAGCATCAGCGCTGAGGAGTCCTTAATTTTCTTAATTAATTGGTTTTTGCTACCCTGCCTGGAAACTCGGTTCCTTTAATCAAAAGGCAGCACTGCTGGTAGTGTAGCACTGTCAGTCTGCTTATACAGCACCTCTTTGTGGCAGGCTCAGTGCTACCCGCCTTTCCCTTTAATTAATTTCAGATTATCTGCAATACTTGTTCCACCTCACATACTGCAAGTAACAAAGCCTGCCTTCCTGAGTTGCACTGAGGTTTTGTTCTTAGGGCTCTCAGCTTTCTGTGGCTTTTAAAAAAAATTATTTATTTGTGCTTCCTGTAGTGCTCATGGAAACAGGCAATAAACTGATTTGGGGAGATGGAGAAACAATTCACAGAAAGGGGAAATAGGCAGGTCTAAGTCTGCAGAATGAGATCAAATGTTAGACGATAAAATATTGAATCATTTGAGAATGCTGTGTCCTCTGTAGAAGAGGAGAGTCTTATTTTCTTTCCCAGAGACAAAGTTTAACAGTCTTGAAAATCACTGACTAGTGGATGCTGTTCTCAGATTGAGGCTGGAATGAGCTAGAGTTCTCATGTGCTCATCCTGGAGGAGACAAGTGTAAGAGGCCAGAGCTGATCCATGTCAGGACACAGGAGTGAGTCAATATATGTGTGAAAGCGTTCTGTTCCACAGCTCATGGGGAAACACAGGGTCTAACGCTGTGCATTCTTACCTAAGGGAGCTGGCTGTAACATTTATTGCCCTTGGAACCTAACAGGTTTAACAAAACAAAGCTTGCTATCACCTGTGTTTGTGAAAATCAGCTGCATGGAAACACCTCAGAGTAGAATGGGAGGGGACAGAGTGGAGCTTCCTGGGCTATTCTGCATCTTTTAAAATCCCATTTTAATCACTATGTGGTTTAAAAACAGAAATGTTTTTGAAATGTAGGGGATGCCATGCCTATATTTATATGTGTATAAGGATATGTGACTTAATAACTATAGAACTAGGTATATAATTATATTAATAGAAAAAACCTAAGTACCATATAGCCAGGGATGATTTGGTGCCACAGTCTGATTCTTCCTCCTTTTCCTCTCTACACCCCCCACTGTAACCTGTGGGCTCTGATGCTGTTATATGGTACTGCAGGTCCCTTCCTCCTCTTTCCTGTGCTGTGGCCTTTGCACTGTGGCAGTGATTTGGCAGCCTTTGGTATGAGTCAGAGTGAAGGTTTTTCTGTGCCTGTCAGTTGGATTTGGCAGCCCTTAGTTACACACCAGATTCCTTACACTGAACGTGGCTGTGGTGTGCTGAATTTGGAGTTCTCCTAAAGAACCTGTCCTGCCTGGGTTCAGGTCTGCCCTGCTCTCATCTGCAGATCTCACTGATCAGGAGATGGGTGGGAATGGTAGCAAGGTGGAAAAGAGCTGGCAATTAGTTGGGGTCTGTCCTTTCAACATTTTCTGTCTTGAGCTTTTTTATTTTTTATTTTTTTATTTTTTATTTTTTATTTTAGAATGCCTGTGGAGTTGTAGGGTTTTAAGAGAGAATTAGAAAACTGTGTTTAATGATAAACATTTGGAACAGGGAAGGCTTTCTCCCCACCCAGTTGTATGTACAGCACCTTGCAAAAATTTTGTGTCTTTAAAGGATGATGTATATGATACAGAAGGCAAAACCCTGCCATTTATTTTCACCAGCATATATAGAATTTGAATTCCCTGAAGAGGAGACAGCATGGGCATTCCCTGCCAGCTTGTTTCTGCAGACCACAGATGATCAGTTGTGATGGGGCAGATGTGGCCTTCTCTGCTGTTTCTGACTTTTTGCCACCAGGCTCTGCCAGTCCCTGGGTGGCACACTGCTCAGTTTTGTGCTTGCTTTCTCCCTCCTCAATGGGGAGCAGAAGGTGTTTTGCTCCTGTGATAGTTCCCCGTGGTGAATTTTTCTTAACAGTGCTGGCTACAGGGAAGCTGGTAGCTTTTTCAGGTTCATTCTTTATTTAAATTCTCTGCCTCCAGAGGCACACTTGTGCCTGACTTGTCCTGATGCAATTTCCTTGGGCATTCTTCTGCTATGGCAGCTCCTGCCCAGGGCACAGACAGAGAATGAGTTTAATAGATGGAATTAGCACCAGAAGGAAAAAAACAAAAACAGTCCCTTGAGCAAGGCATGCACAGCCATTGGGAACTTAAATAGTGTTTTGATGATGTACTGCTTTGTGCCCAAGTCCTGCTGGGAGAGGAGAGGGAAGGGATTATTGAAGTCAGGGGATCTGACTCCCAGGAGTCTGGGACACGGTCACTTTGGGTTAGATGTGCCATGGCTGAATGATGCTTGGAGCTGTCTCAGACAAGAACTGGGCAGAGAAATGCTGTCAGAAGCCTTTTCTCCTTCTTGTTTAAGCTGAATGGGTCATTCTCACCTGCCAGGGTGCATAAATTGCTGTTCAAGCTAAAGCTTTAGGCCACTGACTAAATGGTCTGTCCTGCATTAACTGAAGGGAGAGGCAGGATGTCAGTAAATGCTTATTAGCCTTTCAAGGGGTACTGTTCAGCCAATGTTAGTGCTCTAAAATCCACTCTGGTTTATGGTGATTTTATGCTGGTGTTGCTTTAGTAGAACTTGATTTCTGCTAGTGTGGGCAGGACCCTAATGTGAATATTTCTATGTGTAGCCTTAGTTTTGCCAGTGTGGGTCTTTAAGTGCCTTTATATATCTCCTTTAGTTTATGCCCTTTTTGTTTGTTTGCTTGTTTTTAGTTTTTTTGTCTTGTATTTTCTTTTCTATTGTCCTGAACTCAGGACAGTGAAAATGAGTTATCTGATTGTGGGGAACATGGCTGTGACTTAAGGGAGGAAGACTCAGGTATTGCCATACTGTGGGCAAGTATATTTCTCTCTTTCTTGCACTGATGAGAAGCTTGGATGTTCAAGAGCACTGGCATGGGCTTTAGCAATAAAAAGAGTGATGTTAATTGCTTACCAGAGATTTGGACACTTGAGGGTGATAATTGCCAAACTGGAACTTGGAATATTCAGAATAAAAGTCTCAGTGTTAAACTGTATCCTAAATGCTGTTGGGCTTGTTCTGGGAGAAGACAGGTATCCCTTCCTGGTGCATGTGGTGTCTCTCAAAGTCCTTTGTGCCACTGTGGGCTCTCAGTTCGCTGCTTAGATAAATATCTTCAGTGCTTCTTGGGGGTAACTGTTTTGAGAAGTCACAAACACCTGCCTGAATGGAAGTTGGAGGGAAGGAACCATTTATAATACACTAGCAAACCAGACTTTGAAACACTGTTATATGCTGTAGCCTTGAGCTGGGGTTGCCAGCCTCTTCTGTGCTTGTCGTAGAAACAGCTGTTTGAGGAATTTTATTTTTTTTTGGCTGGGTAGACAAATAGTACATAGACTTGGCCAGACAGACCAAGTGCTGTGAGTGATCTCTTTGCCAGACTGGAAATGGTGTCCTGGATCCCTCACTTCTGCTTGGAGTAACTTGTCACTGGAACCCTTTGGTTTGTCTTTTGTTCTCTCTCTTTAATAAAACTGCTGTGCTTGGTTTAAATCCTTGCTATTGCAATAAAATCTTGCCTTGATAAGGACCTTAGCTTGATGAAGCAGGAGCTCCTGTCAGAGCAGCAAGTTTTATTTCAAGGACATATTTTTCATCGTCTTGATGCTGAGTAGGACAACAGTAATACCTTCAAAGTCAGTGCTGATACACTGATGAAATATCAGTAAGATGAAAATTAGACCCACGTGCCTTCCCCTTCTCTGGCAGCTGGCAGGCTTGGACAGGATGGAATCTGAAAGCCTCTTCCATCTGCAAGACTGCTTCTACCTGTGTTTCATAATAGACAGCAACCAGGAAAGCATTAACACTGTGATAAATTACCACGTGTCAGAAGCCATCAGGCTGCCTGGTGAAGCAGAGGTGTCTCTTGGAGGGGTTGAGCAATCCAGGAATGCAGTCCCTTAAAAATAGCTTTGAGTGATGATGAGGGCTCCACTTGCAAAGTTCCACCAAGCAGTGTCCAAACAGCACATCAAACAAAAATGAGGCTTCTTTACTGCCTAGGTAGAGACCATCCTGGCTCGAGGTGGCGTGTTCTCTTGCTGCTTTACTTACTGCCCGAGCTCTGAATCAGTTTCCCACATTCCATTGTTGGCTGTGACCTCTCTAGCCCTGCTGTGCTGGTCCTTCACTGTCCTGGGTTTAGGTTTCCCTCTAGCTCAGGTCCTGCTGGCTGTCTGAGGCAGGAGTGCTTTACAGGGCCTTGATGAGAGCTGAGAGAAATAATCTGGGTTTTGGCCCAGCAGTTAAGGCTCCTTAGCACTTGAGGATGAATGACTTAAAGCACAAACAGGCAGTGCAGTAAAGGTGGTGTATTTATTAGAGCAAGTTCCCATTAGCTCTTCTTGACAAGCTAAATATCTCTAGCTGTTCTTGTCCACTGTCATATAAGGTCTGACTCAAAGCCAGTGAATTCTTTGCATTTCTATTGACTTTAATGGGGTTTGGACATGTGCCCAGGATCATAAGATCAGATGTGCTGGACGAGACCAAAAGTCCATCTATTCCCAATGTCACACTGCTCAGTAGCACAGCTGTATCTGGCAGTGAATTGTATCTGGCATCTCTCTAGAATCAAGAATATGTAGTACAGAGAGCTCTGTAAATAACTGACTGCTTGCCTTGGTGTTTTCAAGAATGTGTGGGCTGGTTGACAGAAGGGAAATAATTTGGTTAATCCCTAACCCCCATCACCACCCTAACAGGTCTCCCCACATTTTGACTTGGACCAAGCACAGACTTGCATTCTGATTTTAAAAAGACAAACACAACCAGTCAACCAACAAAATGAAAGTCACATCTCCCTACATTTTAGGGAGCTGTTTAAAGAATTTTTAAAATGAAATATAAATAGAGGGATCTAAAGGTTAAAACAAAATACTTGTTATATAGTTATGAAAGCAAACTCAGCACAATTTAGAAGATACAAAATATGCTGGCCTTATTAAATTGCTATTTTACTGTAGGAAGTCACGCTTGAAGGTACTGCTCCCTGTGATTTTTTTCTGCTATGCTGTCTTGGTATAAAGTCAGTGAAAAGAAGGTTGCAGTGTTTATGTACTCTTGTTGGAGAAAAGCAGTGAGCTCTGTGGGTAAAAATAGAGATTATGGTGTCTGATGCAGGGCCTGCTTGTAAGGTCATGTTGTTTTGTTTTAATTACAGGAATTACCTTGCTGACGTCAGCTTGTAAGTCAGCAGGGTGGATGCTCACACACTGTTCTGGAGGTGGCCAGAAAATGACAGGTAGTTTAGAGAGTGGATTTTTGGTTGTGTTTGTTAGGTTTTTGTTGTTGGGTTTTTGGCTTTTTTTTTAAGAAGTTTTTAAACTGGAAACTTCAATCGGAAATACATGTGTGATTTTTTGTTTATCTGTCTGGGTTTTTTAGTTTTGGTTGTCATTTATTTAATTTTTAATATGAGTTTGTTAACATTTTTTTCCTAATAATACCAGCTGATAGAGACTAAAATCAAACTCCCTCTTCTTTATCCTGATTTAGAAACTCACCAATTATGGCTGGGTAGGTTGGGTGTGTTTGAGAATGGAGGGGGAGTTACACTTTGGATCTTGGTGATCTTGGTCTCATTCCAGAGATACAAGCAAAAACTTTAGAGGGGAAAAAATGTAGCATTTGCCAGCAGAAGGTTGCAACTGAAAGGGAGTTGTGAGTGCCTTGAGGGGACAGTGGGGTAGAGCTTTCATGTGTCCCACTCCTGCAGGATGGACAATTACGTGGGAGCTCAGCCTTTAGGCTTTACCTGAGCTACTGACAAGTTGTTTCCCTCTGTGCCTCAGTTTCCCCACCTCTGACCTCCTGGGAGGGACTGGTGGGAAGCACTGGATAAGCACTGGTATGTATAGCTATTGGCAGCTCAGCTCTGGACCAACATGCCTTTTTTTTCCTCCTTCCCACAGGCAATCAGATATTAGCCACTGTTCAAGGCAGGCAATAATGCAAACAGTTCTACTGTATTTTTTCAATCTTAATTTTCTGGGTGGCAAAAACAGCAAAAGAAAGTGATGAGACCTGTGGCCTGTTTGAATGTGACCCCATCTGTCTGCAGTGGGTTGTAGTCTAAGAGCTGCTGCATAGATGTTCCAGTTGAATTCAATTTGTGGTTTGCTTTTCGAAATATAATTTCATTTCTAAGTGTGGAAAGTGTACTGAGATTTGTCCTGGCACTGGGAGGAGAGTCCTAGTCTGATTATTTAAAATGAATTAGTTCTGATGAAATATTTAGCCTTTAAACAACACATTTAATGCAGTGAATTGCATTTTATTTATTAATGGCTGTTGCAATGAGATTTGGAGAGAAATTTTGCTAAAATGCACTGTTGTGATACTGCCAAATATAGTAATGACTATAATATTTTGTTGAATTATTAATATCCACTGTGCCTACAGAGCTACATAAGCATCAGATTTCAAAATTGCTTTTATCTGAAGACTGATATTTTGCCATTGTTGTGCCTTTTTTTTGGTGTTTTTTTCAAACAATTAAAAAAATTAATTAAAATGATAAAAAGAAAGCAGGAAGGCCAGTCAGGCGTTGCCACTGTGTAACTCTTTCTTCATTATCAAAGCACCCCCAGGAAATGTGTCAAAGATTATTTCTGGGGAGCTGGTGTGAGAGAAATGGCAGGTTTTACTCCAAGGATGCTCCTGGGAGCTTCCCCAGGGCTTTCTTGTGCCTCATTGATGGATCAGTGTCTCGGGAGCAGGCAGTGCACTCAGCTGGGCTCCCTGGCTGGGTGAGAGGTGCCCTGCATCTCGGGGGGTCTCAGTGGGGCTGTGGAATGCTGCAGGGGCGAGAGGAGGCACGTTCTTTAGAGGGTTAGCTGATGGTTCAGACAGCCTAGAACAGTCCTGCCTCAACCATGCACAGGAGAGGAAAGCACTGAAGGGCTGGAGCTGGCTTCAGGCTCCTTTGGTATCTAGCCTAGAAGCAAAGTACAATTTCCTGCCCGTCCTAATGATCTCTGGCAATTATCTGCCACCTTCTGGTGAGACAAGGGGAGATGTAATGGGAGAAGGGAAGAGGAGGTTGGGAGATGAAACACCTGGGAGCGAGGTTGGAAGATGGGAATAGGGATGATGGTGACAGTGAGGACTGAGTCAAGCAGAGCTACAGAAAGTCGTGCCCAGATCATCTCCCCATGTCAGCAGTTTTTGGACCAATGTCTTTCCCGAAGAGTTTTCATGTGAATGTGGTCCTGTGATGTCCCCTTGCATGGATAAATGTTCCTCCATGGTGAGGCCATGGGGCTCTCAGCTTGCTGGGTCCCACACTCCCATTAACCACATTGGCACTGAGCCACCAAAATCCACTCCAGAGTGCTGAACTTCCTTCACTACAAATTACCATGGGAGAAATATTGAAAGTCATGCCCTGTTTAACCTCAGAGCAGCTCCTCTGATGGTATCAGACATATGCCACAGTGACTGCACAGAGGAACAATACAGATATTTAGATTTGTCTCATTGGCTTTGCAGAGCATAATAATCTATTGTGAGGAAGAAAACCACTTCAGCTCAAAGAGACAAAACTTCGTAGTAAACAAACTTTCACTTCTGTGCAGGGGCTTGTCAGAGAGAAATGATGGCAATAAATAGATTAATTAGGTTTCATAAAAACATAGTAATTGTATGTAATCTCTCTTGAATATAAATAGAGGGATCTAAGCAGTTGATGTGCTGAGTGAACATACCAATGTGACTCTTTGCACACTTGTTTCTGGTGCTTGGTGTTTACCTTTTGCCACCAGAAATTGGCAGCCTGCTTGCACATGCTAGAAGACAGATTTTGCTTACCACTGCAAAAGACTGTGATGTAATTGTGACCACCCAAGGCTTGGTCTGAAGCCCTGCTGCCTGCAAAAATAAACATGAGCTGACTTATCTTTCTTTAACTGTCACTTGCCTTGTAGTCTTAGGCTGTGAAATGCATTTATGTGGTGATTTTCTCAGCAAAGATATCATCCATTTTTTTCTGAATTTCCAGACAATATCTTATTTGTTTTACATATTGATATGCATGTTACTGAATGTGACTGAAACAAAGTAATTCTTGCTTTCTAGTTTTCCCTGCTTAGACTGTGGGGAGAAAATGAGCTTGAGCTTCCTTGGTCATGTTCTAATGATTACTGCTGTTGATACTCATAGGAAGTAAACTGCAATAATTAGTGTTAATATTTTGTCAGGAGACTATGTATTAAAAATTTATACTGAAATATATTCCCCAAAATTATTTGTGCTCTGTTTGCAGCTGGAAAAAGAAAGGAAATATAGAGGAAAGCAGAATGAAAATCTTTCAAAATGCTTTATTAATATATTATTTAAAGTGACTTTGCTTACAAAAGAATATTTTTTTTTCATGTTTAAGTGATATCATTGAAAAATGTTAGCCCTGCTAAAAATTTTTAATATTTCACATTGCTGTTTACTAGTTTTATGACAAATGTTAAATTGAGTAAGAATTTTTACTTAAAGATTTCAACTGCATGTACTTCTACTTTTAATGTGAGAATAAAATCAATATCATGAGTCTGTGTAAGACTCAAGGGAGAGAAGTGATTACAGAATTACTATTGACATAGTTTTCAATCAATTCTCCAAGAAAATTGAAAATTTCTTGAAAAGTTTCAGCTTTAATCAAAGGACTTTATGACAAAGTACTCTATGAAAAATGTTAGGAAATTGCTTTTGATTAGGAAATTGCTTTGATTGTTTGTTTTTGTTCAGTGCTAGGGAAAATATTTTAAATATTTTGAGCAACTTGAAAAATTGTGTGATAAATGTTTACAAAAACAGAGAAAAGGTTGAAACTTGAAATAGGAGGACAGATACTTTCCAGTCAACTGCAGCCATAGATAAATCTGTCAACATTTATAATCGGAAATAGGAAGTTTAAATATCAAGTATCATGTGCTGAATGCTTATATTGAACTGCCTACAATCAATCCATAGGGTCAACTTTTAAAATGTCAGGGGTTTAAATAGTATGTGTTGACAGGGAGCTGAGATCTGCTCAGAACACTCTTGTGCAGCCCAAGATGCCATTTCTCCAGACATGGTGCTTGTGGCCAGTCAGTCTGGCAACACTTCTGCAGTAATTGGCTCTGTCTTTAAAGACTCTTAGTGTGGTTGGGTTTTGGGGCACTGGAACTGATTCTCTGTTATGTTCCATCTGGAGCTTTGCCCTTGGTAGTTTTGGCCTTTGTGGATTTTTTTTTTTTAATTAAATGGTGCTGCAAGAGAGGAAATGACTTGTGGAATCGGTGAATTAATGATTATTTCAAAGGAAGAGATATCTGTTCTTGAAAGTCAAGAAAGAATTTAGCATCTGCTTTCAGAGCAAGGCTGCACAAATGGATGGAGATAGACAAACTATGACCAGGGTTTGTGCTAGCACAGAGGGTGTCACCACAGCCCATGAAAGCACATCATCTCTGCAGTGCTGGGCATTTGAAAATGGCCCTCTTAAATAAACATCCATCTGATAAAGCCTTTTAGAGGAGCTGAGAGTGCAACTCACTGATTAGTGAGCTGTCATCTGGATTTGGTGCCTTCTACTTGTTCTTTATGCCTTGTTACCATAAATCTCAGGGGCTCCTTGGAAGGACTGAGACACCCCCTGGTCTTTTGGGAATGATGTCTGCAGGTTAATGCCTGCTCTGAGGCTGAGATGAGGCATTTTTGGGTCTGGCAATGAAACATGATTCATTGAAAGTGAAAACTGAAACCTTTATGGTGAAAGGAGATTAAAAGGAGAGGGTAAAATAATGCAGTAAAAGAGTTTACCCAGCTTTTTGGGTTATTTTCAGTATTATTATTTACTACATCAGTAGTTTTAAACTCTGACTTTGGATCCAGTCCTCTCTACTTGCTTGTAGTGTTAATGATCTCTGCTCAAAGAACCATCAGCTCAAGCTGAGCACCCTGTAAATGAGAAGAGATCCTCCAGGCCTCGACCACCAGCTCTCCCTAGTGCTCTACAAGCCATAAAAGAAAAAAAAAGATTTCTTTTCTCCAGAGTGATGGGAGAAGAGCTGCCACCCAGATATTACTCAGTGTGTTGTGGGCTGTGCACTGGAGGAGTTGAACTGCTCTTCTCAGAGTCTCTCAATGTTTGAGAACACACTGATTAGGAGCAGGTAAAAATAGCACTGTAGGAGGTTGCTCACTAAAAGACTCCCTTAAGTAGGAGGAGAAAATAGAAACTTTGCTGATTATCTACATATATGTGTATATATATACACACACAGACAGCCCCTGCTAGGAATCTCTGCAGGGAGTTGGATGTGCAGAAGCTTCTTGTGATCTGGAAGTAGCTGGTTGTATTATCCATGAAATGTGCTTTGATACTTCAGGCATCAGCTCCAACATGTTTGTCACTGTCTTCAGGATTTTTAACCTCATTTGCATAGTCTCCCAGAACCATTTTCCCATCCCTAAAATATTTGTTTCAGGAAATTGTTTTCCAGAAGCTCTTCCTTGTTTGGTCTGTGCAAGAAACATGTCCTGTGCCAGCCTCATCCCAATCCTTGCCTGTATGTGAGTCTCGTGTGGTCACATCAGCAATTGTGGGGGCTCGTTCACACAGTGCTGAATGATGCCATGGGGCAGAAAAAGTCCAAACATTTAAAGATGTGTGCTCTTGGAGAAGTGATCTGTCTGGGCTTCTTAGGACTTCAGCACACTTCTAACTTTTCAGAACCATGGATGTATTAAATTTTATGGTGATGTCCCTACTTTTGGGCTGGGGGTAACTCATTCTCTGCATAGGGCAACTACTCTGCCTTGATGGATTTTGGTGTTGGTCTTTGAGTCTTCATGGGAACTCTTGGGTATTTAAAAGGATTCTCTTAGAGTGAGTATGAATGAATGTGGCCAGGGAGCTGTTTGGATAGAGGCAGTTTAAGAGTTAACTACTCTATGCAGTTGTGCTGTTTCCCTGTATCCCCTTCAAGCCTTTAACTCCATAGCAACCACATGTGCATCTCTGCTCTTGCCTGGCTCTCCTCACAGCCTGATTAACGTGTGCCAAAGGCGGGATGCTGCTGCCTGATAAATCCTGTAGAGTTGGTTCTGCTCATGTTTTGCTGTGACCATTTACTCTCCTGGGATTAGAGCTGACCCTCAAATTATGCAACTCCATTATTTCTGAGGATGTTTCCCCCTGCTTCTATCTCATCTTGTAGCCAAGTCTACTGTGGTTGCTTTGCAGTAATTTTCCTCAATAATGTGATTTTTTCCCCAGGTAATTTACTGCAAGCAAGAAAAGTTACAGGTCTATTTTGACATAAAACTAAAGTTATTCATATGCTCATATGCTCTGTGTTTTTGAAAGAAAATGCATAGTTTAAATGCATAGTTTAAATTAATTCAGAGCCTGAATTAATTACCTAGAGGAGGAACAAGTAGCAAATAAATCTGTTTTTTCCCTGTTGCATTTTTTCTCTGTTTTTACTTAAATATCAAGGTCTTTGGTTCTGTTTCAAATGAAACTGGTTTTGTTTTGTGAATTTTTTGTTGAGGAGAAGCTGAGTAACACTGACAATCTCTAAAGGTTTCACCACAGGAATGAACAGGTGACTTGCATGTATCTTCTTAAAGCACAGATAAAAGCTGATGCCCTGAGTTGTGCTAGCTGATTATGGTCATTCTTTTACTCCCTTGCAAATAGGTAGAAAAATGTGTTACACAATACAAGTTAAACCAATTTTCTTGCCATTGGGAGTAGGCTGTGAGTTTGCATATGGCCAATTACCTCTGCTCATCTGAGAAACAGTAATTTCTTACGTGTGGTAACTTAATTGTTCATAATTGGCCTGTCTGTACCCCGTGATTTCAAAGCACCAGGTAGATGGAAAAGCTCAAATGGGTCTTTAAACAGATGTGATCCAGACAGCCAGCAGTGCTTTTTGCAGATAGATGGCATGCCAGATCTATGTAGGTGTACAATGGTTTTTCATTATCTGCTTTGGACAGGATGGGGACAGAGAATACTGACTCTTCTAAGACTGCAAGACTCCACTTTACTTGCTGGAGAAAATGTAATAAGCCAGCTGTCCTTTAGAGATTGCAAAAGAGCCAAGGAAACCTCATAGCATTTGTGGCCTTGAAAATAAAGGCACTGCAGGGTGAAAAATCTGATTTTTTGCTCACCTGTAGTAAATTGTCACGCTGGTCTTTTGTATCTTCAGTCATGAGAAAAAAAACCTCAAAGAATCCCTTTAGAAGAAAAATTGCCACACACTGTGAGAATATTAAGGTTAATGGTACATATACTTACCTTGACCTCATTCTGCCTTGGGTGTTGGAAATGACCACTGTGGCAAAGCAGAGCTGTGGGTTAAATGGACCCTTGTTCTGACTTAGAGTGGCCTTCCTTATGTTTCTGTGGCATTGTCACTGAAACTGTGGGGAAAACAAAAACTCCCCAACAACATTTTTAGTGTTAGAGAATCAAGGCATTACTTTATTCTTGCCAGAATATGCAACAGAAATAATTTCATCCACACATTGCCTGGGCAAAAGAGAAAATCAGGCCAGCACACATGATTTTTACTAGATTTTTCAGAGAATTATACAGTCAAAACAAAGTAATTAGTTCAATGTTCATTGGTCCCAAATTACATGATCTCAGGATTTGGTTTCCTATTGGTTATCAATCCCTTCACCTTCAATGTTAATTAGGTTCTCATTCTCTTATCTCTCTTCCCAGACCAGATGTCTCCAACTACACCAGGGGAGAGGTTTGGAATTCATGTTCCTTAATAGCCCTTGATGGTCATTATCTTTTGTGCATCTTCTGAGCTCTTCCATTTTGCTGAGACGTTAAGTTCATCAGGCCTCAAGGGGTGAAATCCTTTAAGGAGAAACTTCAATTCCCTACCCCCTGGGCAAAGGTGAACAAAACCCTTGACTAAACTTATATTAAAAACTTTAAACTTGGTATAATTTCCAACAGGACTAGTGAGATTATTTTAAAACAGCTGACATTCAGTGAATCAAATTCTTTCCTTTAAACAACCATCCTTATGAGATGCTCATGATCTATCCTCAACCCAGTCTTTTGCCTCAGTGGAATTCTTGCTCTCAGGAGAATCTGGACTTTTATATCATAGGATCTGAGCAGGGTATTGTGCCAAGAGCAAGGCACAGTGGTGGCACATTGGAGAATAACACCTGCTTGTTGGTGGCTTGCTGGCTGGCCTGGCTGCTGTGCTTGGTGGGAGAATGCTGGCATGGCAGGGAAGGGCTTTCTGAGAATAGGATCTCTTAAAAGAGGGTGCAGACAGGTTGGAGAAATCTCATACCTGATGGCTGTCATCTCCTGGATATTGGGACATCAAGATCTGACAGCTGGAGCAAAAATTCCCAGTCAACTTTTGGTTCAAAACTAACTTCAGCTGAGAAAGGTTGTTGGGTGGAGCAGTGTAGAGCCCTGTATTCAGTGTGCTGTTCGTGCCACTTCAGCCTGGGGCATGGCAGTGCCTCATCTCCCTTGAGAAGCCATAACTGAGTGCAGAGCTTACCAAAACCCAGCAAACCCAAAAGGTAGCACAGGGGGAGTGGGGAGGTGCCCCTGCCAGAACAGAAAGTGTTGAGATCTGCACAAACAGAAAGTAAAAAAAAAACTAAGCAAAACTCAAATCTCAAACACATCAAATTTAGGAAGTTTTGAACACTTCTTTCTTTGCTGGTAGCAGGGGGTTTATGACATTAATGCTGTCTCAGATTGGTGACTGCCTACAATTGTCTTGCATTTCTCTGTGACTGTTTGGGTTCTGCTGTACCCACAGGGATCAGAGAGCTGCAAGAAGAGAATAAACTTAGCATGAAAGGTCTCTGAGATACTAGTTTAAACAGGTCTGACTTCCTCTGTTCTAGACGAGAGTGGCATAGTTATGTTCTTGCTGATTCATTATAATATTTTCTGAGAGGAAGACACTTTTCCCAATCTTTGATTTAGTAAGGGGTTTGGTTATTGAACACTGAGACTTCCAGGGTATAAGATGTGGTCTTACAACAAGATTTGACTGATTTAAAGAGTTGCCATCCTGCAGCAGAGTCAAGGTAAAGGATTTTTGCTGGAGCAACCTTGCTTTAGCTCAGTGTGAAGTAAAACAGGTTCTTGTGCTGGCTACTTAACATCTATGCAACGTTTAGCCAACTTTCCTTTGTGTTTTCCAAACTGATCTGCCAAACTCTGGTGGTCTCCAAAGTACAGTAACTGCTGGTAGATTCCTGCTGATCATTTAAATGAGTTTGTCAGTTTGATGTGGCTGCTTCTTGGCAACTCAGGGTGGCAGAGATGAGAATGGTCCTTTGACTTCAAGTTTGGTTTATTAGCTGAACATTATGTGTGGGGAAAAAATCGTGAGTGCTGTTGCCTCTGGAATGTGACAGCTGGTGCAGTAGTGTCCTGTACTACCTCTTCCTCGGGACTACAACCTAAAACACGTTTGCAGTAAAATAAGAAAAGAAGAAATTTGTTTTGTTTGGGAGTTTGGTGACTGGGAATCTTAAAAGCTGGATTTTATTGTCTGCTTTTATTAGTGTTAAACTAACTGATGCTTTGAGGGAAGTTAGAAAACCTTAGTGTTTTAGGAAGCATTCTGTTGCCATCTTGGGAGTGTTCGATATTTCATCTTCTCTTTATTTTTGGCTGTGAAGATGTCTGCATGAGAATGAGATCTTGCTTATGAGTCTTGCTCCAACTATGGCCAGCTTAATCTCGGGTGTAAACAGTCTGAAGACTTGTTTCTTCAGGCTTTGTGAGAATAAACATGATTAATAAAGAGGGGGATAAACATGAGATTAAAAAAGCTTTCATTTATGGTACTGTTAGTACTAATTTTGCAAAAGGGATATTTCTGCATTGCTGTGTGAAAGTCTGAGCTCTGGGGAAACCCTGCTTTTAAGCTGCATGAGGACTTGCAGTCCCTTCGTTTCCCAGGTGGCACAGGCTTAGAGGTTGCACAGAGTTGATGTGGCTCTCTCATGGTTTGAACATGCTTGGGTTTTGCATAGTTAATGGAGATGCTGCCTGGAGAGCTGTGCATGTTGGAAGCCTTAACAGCTCAAGCTCTGAAGACTCAGCTGCATCATGCACTTTGCATTGTGCCATATGACAGTTGATTTCTCCTGGCAGCTGGCCGAGCACCGGGCGCTTACGTTTCAGCAGAAGGTTCACTGAATGAATGTGCCTCTGCAAAACACATTCAGTTGGTGTATTTTCTGGGGGAAATCTGTCAGAAACTTCTGAGCAGCTGTAGTTGCAGCTTGCACGTGGGGTAGGGATTGCCTGGTGGTAGGAGCTGGGTGAAAAGGAGGCAATCACATCTTATCTCTTGCATGTTTCAATAACAGTGGTGGTTGAATCGCTAAGTATTGAATTCCTCTGTGCCAAACCATTGATATTGATAGAAGCCTTGTTATCCTTGACACTTGGTGGAATTAGTGATTTGTAGAAACTTAATGAGTTCATTATTTGATGACTATTCAGTCCTGTAGATTGCTGGAGATTGCAGTGATTCTATTGATTGCTACAGACAGCAGGTTCTCACTTGGCTGTTGTGTCCAAGCACATCTGATTCCATTTTCCTTGCACCAGTGCATTTAGGAGTGAGTGATACTTACATGTGCTTTACTCAGCATTCTGTGCTAAGGCTGTCACCCTTTTGTTTCCTAAGGGTGACCCATCTTGTCCTGTTCCCTAAGGTTCACACTCATCCCAGCTGTAATAAACTACAGATATTTTATTCTGATGAGCTGTCAACAAGAAGTATCACTGACATAAAGATGGTTAATGGCAGCAAGAAAAGGAAAATGGAGATGCAAATAAAACATGTTCAGGGAGCTTTTAGCAATTCTGTTGTGATCCTAAGTGTTGATCTTGGCTGCACAGAAAAGATAGCATGTACTGAGATGCCTTTTGCTACATGGGGAAAAGTAGAAATGACCTGTCTGCAGGGTGAATTGGGGAGAAAGGCCTGAATCTTGGAGGCTGATGTGACATTCTTGTTTCCAGAGTCAGAAGGTGTTGAGTCAATTGGATGTTGAAAGCTTGGCTGCTGTTTAAGCGACAGATCTGCACAGAATTCTTTAGAGACAAATCAAAATCCTTCCTAAAGAGAGGTGGGCTAATTTAGAGTGACTGAAGATGTTGTTTGTATTGCTTTTGGAGGTTGGTTGTTTGGTTTGTTTTTGTTTTCATTAGCCTGGTACAAGACACACTTGAGTGTGCACATGCACACATAAACGGAGTCCTTGGAACCCAGAGCCCTCTGCTTGGAGTGACGCCAAAGCCCAAGTGGAAAAGTTGTTCTGAGCACCCATTGGTCACCACCCAACCCCATACCCTGTGCTTTATTGATTCTGTCCTTTGCTGCTGGTTGAAGAGAGGGGATTTCATGGAAAAGCTCAGTTCCTCCTCTGCATTCCTGAAGCAGCTGGAGCTTGGGAACGTATTCCTGGGCACCTGCTGGCTGGAGGCTTGAACTGGTGTCTTTGCTTGCCTGGCTCTTTGTTTACCCAGTTGAGTTGCATTCTTTAGAGTGGGGATAGGGCTGTGGGGCTGTGCCATTCCTGTCTGATGGAGCAATGGCAGAAAATGAGATCCCTGCAAGCCCAGTTCACTTTGTATTGCTGGGGAGTGCGTTTTGGAGGAGGGGATGACTCCCTGCCTGTCCCATTCTTCCACAGCCCTTCAGGCACACTCCAGTCCTTAGTAAGATGGTAAGGCATGAGGGAAAGTGATTAATTTCCTGCCAGATAGGGAGGTTGTTTCTCCCAGAAAACTTTATGGTCTTGCAGCCTCTGACTCTCCCCATGGTATCCAAAGCTTTGAGGGAATGGATGCTTCCATTCTTCCATTGGTGTGGATAGCATTGTATGATGCCTGATGCTCTGAACCTGGAATGAGAGCAGCCAGGGACCTAGACTAGTTCATGAAGGTTTTTGGGCATTTGTTTCTCTTGCTGTTGTGCTGTTATGCAGTCAGGAGCAGGTCTTGTCTCCTACTCAGCTTCCTCCTTTGAAAAAAGAATAAATACAAATGGATTTTGTCTCCTTGCTGCTCAGGGAAGTTGAGTGTTTTGGGGATGAGACATCAGCCATGTATGATCTTGGGACTTCTGATTTTTAAGCAGTATCATTTCAAAAACAGACACCCATGAGAAGCTGTATGGTTTGCAATTTGCAATCCTCCTTACTGTGAAGAGGTTATGACTGTTTTCCTCTTTGTATTGTCTTGCAGTTGATTTTTGAGCCAAGGAGGGAGGATTTTCTGTAAGTTGCTCTTTTTTAAACTTTTTTTCCCTTCTCATTAAAAAGAAGCTTTTCTTCTGCAGGGCAAGAGGGACTTTGAAAGACAAGATTGGTAAATGTACACTGATTTCACCAACCATTCATTATTCCCATGGGTTTGAGTTATTTACTGTTTCTTACTTATTTTTTAAAATTATTTGACCAATTCTACTAAAATTATTTTGGGGAAGAAAGTGTGAAGAAACTGAAGTTTCTTTGAAATGCCATAGCTTTTCTAGTGTTTTTTGGGGGTTTTTTTATGTATGATTTATTTTCTTTTTCTTTTTGTGTGTGCTTTATTTATGGTTGTTTTCTTAAAAATAATATTTAACAAAGGTGTTCTTTTGTATTCAGCTGTGGGGAACCACTTTAGTTTTTCAGGTCTGGAATAAGAATAAAATGTTTAGATCAAAAGGGCAGAGAAATGTTTGCTTGTGGTCAAAGGAATATGCTATTAGAAAGATGTTTGGAAGGAAAATTATTGACAAAGCTCTAATATTTAGGTACAGAAATGTTTCTAAGTGCTTCCTGTGCCTTTTAACTCCTCCCATTTATTGATAACTTGAACTTTCTCTAACCTTAGGTCTTCCAGCAACTTGTCTGAAAGTACATTCCATGTTGAATCCCTTTCACAAATCATTCACTTATAACTTAAGTTTGGGCAAATTTATTTGTGAAGCATTACAGCAAAGAACCTGAAAGCAGAATGAATAGTGCTGTCCCTTTTCACTCCATTATATTTGGCAGTGTCTCCAAGCCATGCATTTACTGAGCTTCAGCAAAACTTGGATTATTTGAATCCAGTGTGTATCTGGGAGTTTTTTTGTCATGAGCTGGATTTTACTTCTGTTGGTTACAAGCTGGTAGCATGACAGTAATAGCATTTTCCATCCTGCAGAATAGTGCATTCAGGAATATTACAATCAATTTCGCAGAAGGCTTCATGACAGGAACATTTCTTAAATGGAGAAGTTAAAAGATTGCAGCCACGCTGTGATTCCATCTGACTGTCAGACTGTGTGCTGCCAGCTGTGTTTGGCTGTGCTGCAGCCTGTTCCCATGGCCCTCCCTGGGCCAGCGCTGCCAAGGAGCTGATCCGCCAGGTGGGGACTCAGACTCCAGGCTTGTCTGTGCAGTGTGCAGCTATCTTTGCCTCCCCCAGAACTCATCACCCATTTTATCAGGGCTGGCACAAGGTTTGCTGTGGGAATGAGCAGCTGGGGGTGGTCAAGTGGCATATGACTACTGTGTCAGCAGCTTGGCTCTGTGCTGCATCAGAGTGGTTGCATAACCAGCCCTTGGTTTGTTTCTGCACTGACCAGCCATTTAGGCTGTCTAGAGTTATGCTGTACTTATATTCCAAAACTTATTCTCCTTGTCTGTCTTTATAAATCTGTATAGCCTATAGATGTAATGCTTTTTCAAGCACAGCATCTCTGGATGAGATTGCCCTGGTGTTCCCCACTGACTGGGAGTGTGCTGTGTCAAAAGGCAGCATTCTCCTCGTGCTAGGTAGCCAAGAGCTGATGGGAATAGAGAAATGAGAGAAAGGAAACCATTCCTAGCACTTCAAGTCTCATTGGAGGCTGGAAGGGTTGGAGTCTTTCAGGACAAAATGCTGCTGCACTGTGCTCTGTGTTTATTTGAAGTTTGGAGAACTCATGAGAATTGTTTACAAGTCATTTTGTGGTCATTACTCGAATTTCTGGTCATCACGGGTAGTTTTTTACTTTACTCAGCCTGCCTGTCGTGATCCAGCACAGACTGTAAGGAAAACTAGTAAAACACTCAGGGAGTTTGAGGGTAACAATTTAGCAGCTGTGCTGGTCAGAGCTGGTTAAGTGTAGCTCAGCTCTTTAGATTTCACTATGTGCTGCTTTGGGTTTATATGACTGCTCAGTAGCTGCAGATTTGCTTCTGCTTCTACTTTTTTAACATCTTTGATGGGGCTGATGAGTTTCCTTTTGGTTTTTTTTATGCCTTTCAAGTATTTTTTGGCTTTCTCAGCTTCAGCCTTTCTTGGGCAGGAGGGTTATATGACTACTGTTATTTTAGCTGGACTTGGAACTGAGTTCTAGTCCTAGTCAGAGCTGTATGGCTGTCAGGTGGGAAAGCTTGGTCCAAAAAGATGTAAATACTCTTCCCTACTGTGTGCCAATAACTATAAAGTCTTTTCCAGACTGACTAAATGTTCTGTATTTCAAGCAGTGCTGTGGAAGCAGATGCATTTGGCATTATGCATTAGTTGGGCTATTAACAGACGTGGGCTATTGAATGCTGACTACATTTCCTAGCAGTGAATCATGGGGGCCTTTAGCTCACTGCTTTGTTACTCATTTGGGATTTAAGGGGTGGTTATAAATATGGGGTCCAATACTGGATGGATTGCTGAGTCTCCTAGGAGATGGGTGCCAGTGCTGGCATGCAGAGAGGGATTACTTGAAAAGCTTTATTTTATTTTCATCCTGCAGGGAGATGTTGCCCTGACTCTGATGTGGCTGCAGGTAGTCATAAAACTTAGGTGCTTTATCCTGAGACAGGTAATATTCTTGGCAGAACTGGGGTCAGTGACTGGAAGCTTTAGGAAATTAGTTAATTAAAACACTTCCTTTACAAAGTGACAGCTGACTGACTACCAGTGAATTAACTGTGTAGCACTAAACATGATCAAAATTAAAGAAAAAAATTGTACCTTCCTGCACACACATCCATCCTTATATGTATGAGTTGATCTTAAAAAAATGTACAAGAAAATAAAGGTCATAAGGGTACATTTGGAAGTCAGGCTTAATTTTGTTCAGCTGTAATAATCTTCATGATTTGGGTTTGTGTTTTTTTAAGAAGACTTGGGTTTCTTGTAAGAAGATTTGGTTTAGGCAGGGTTAGATATAAAAAGGCTCAGAAATATGGAATGGGGGGTATGATTTAAAATGTTTTGAGTGGCAGAGCTGTTTTAGGAGATTCCTATGCTTTTGAAATCCCTATCTCTGGGTGTTGTTCCTCTCAGCTGTGTTAATGTCACTGTTTCTGTGACTGTCATTGTCATGACTTGGTGACAATCAAAAGATCAAAAGCAAAACTTAAAAGGAGGGGAGGGTGAGTGGAACCTAAAGCTGAACTTGGTCCCAGAAATGTCTCTGGGGATAGTGAGATACCTTGAAGAGGGTGGGAATGAACATGGTGGGAATCTCTTGAGTGGGATTTGCAACCAGAGAGATTTCAAGGTGTAATCGTTCCCTTATGCATCTCCAAAGCATTAGTTCTGCAGAGAATTTGTGCTTCTGCTAGGGGCCAGTTTTATTGTGTGACCTGGAAGTGGGAAGAGAGAAATAGCAAATGTGTCCCAAACTGTAGAAGTCACCTGTCATTGTTGAACCAATATATTCTGTTTGAACCTTCTGAAATACTGCTCCCTGCTCTGAGGGAGGTGCTTGGGGAAGTTTTGGGTTTAAGTAGGCAGGAGGCTTGCAGGTTTGATTTGAGGGCTGCAGGAGCCTCTGCCTTTTCTGTGCTGCTGGGACTGTCCTGGTACTTTCCTTTGGTAAGGCAAATGGAGGGATGTGAGGTTAAGGAACAAAAGTGGTGGCGTGACTTGGTGGCTGAGCAAAGCATATGAACAAAGCATTTTCTTAAACGGGCAGGAAATTAATTGTTTGTTTGTTTTTTCTCTGTGGAAAGGTGTTGGAGGTGATCTCCCCTAATCATTAGGGAGAGATTGGAGATATAGGATATTTCAGCAGGACCAAAGGAAGAACTGGTTGTGTTCTCTGAGCTGACCAAGTCCTTAGGCTTTCCCATCTCCTTTCTTTAATCAATAGTGAGTTTGAGGTCAGTAGGAATCAGCAATTCTGTTTTTCCAATGGTGTGGAGCCCTAGGAGGACTCAGCCTAGGAGGATCAGTGTGACTTTTCCCTGAAGGCCTGCAATGGGGCTGGAACCTAGGAGTGCTCAAGAAAACTCCTCTGCTGTTGAATCTAAGGCAGCTTCGTTTTTGTGGCACTAGATTTCTTGCTGGTATACATTTCTGTATATCTCCAGAGTGTGTTGTTGATATACATTGCAGTAACTCTCATTAAAGTCAGAGACACCTTTAATAGAGATTCAAATTGCTCAACTGTGACATATAAACTGCAATAGCAGCCCACAATAGATATGTTTATGTGACTAGAGCCATCTGACTAATTCATAGCAATTAACTTATTTTGTAAATTGAACATGTTTTTCTACTTGCATATTGTTCATTGGCAATTTGGGATTTTTTTCAGGTTTACTCATTCTTCAAAATTATCTCCTATATATCTCCTATGACTCATTCTTTGTCCATGGCTGACTCATGAACTCCTTCATACAAGCATTTGGTGTGTCAGTTAATTTTAATTAGCTTCATAGGTCATTTGGCTTTGGTTTGCTGTCCAATTGGAAAAGTCTAAATGTTGGATTTGGGCAACCCCAACTTTGACTTCTTGAGCAGAAGTCAGATCAATGATCCTGTATTTGTATAAATTTTCTCTTCCTGTGAACCTTTAGATAGAAGTGTGCTCATTGAAAGTGTTTTAAGAAGGGTTGCATCAAAAGATACTGGAGTAAGACCAGGGCCAGGTTGTAGGTTGTCTGGGGATATAGAATAATGCTGAAGCAAATCTTTAGCAGACCACTGTGGTGGTTCTTCTAATGGCTCATCAAGATCGGCAAAAACTGTTCTTCAGCAACAGCTTATTCAGCCTTCCCTTTTGCTGCCTGGCAGGTTTGGCTGTAGGCACAGGCAGGGGATAGGATGCTGTTTGCACTTGGTGCCTCTCATCTGAGTCTTCAGTGCTGAATGATGAACATCCTCCCTCTGAGCTGCTGCTGAACTGTGGAGAGACAAGCAGCAGTGTTAGCAGAGCCAGGGGCTTCTCTGTCATCCTTCCTTCAGGGTGGGGTTATGCCTGTAGCAGAGAGCAGGATGGATGTGTGAGATCTCATCTGCTCCTCACTCAGCCTCGCAGTCTGCTCTGAAGGAGATGTGGCAGGCGTGCTGTCATCTGCAAATCCAGCGCTGGTTGGGTTTCACATCTTGGCACATTAATCTGAAAATTATTTCAATCTGTGGATATGTCTGTGGGGCTCAGGAACACTCTTTATTTTTGCTATAATGAACATGTCCTCTGGCAGAGGGGCAGAACAAGCAGGTCAGAGAAGGGAATATGTAAGAGCTACAGAAATTGTTCCAGCTTTTCTGTCAGTGCCCATTTACTCATTTGGGGTCTGTTGAACTGATGCATAAACTGATTGTAGGACAGGTCACCTACACCTCAGCAATTACAGCATCCCAGCTAAAGAGTCTTTAGTCAATACACTTGATTCTATTTGTGTCTGGTATTGGCAAAAATATTTCTTGGCCTCTGACCTGCTGAAGGTTCCTGCTGGTGTCGCTGGGGTTGTGCCTTGTCATGGCCCTGCCTGGCAGAGCCTTGCTGATGGATGTTTGGAAGGAATTGTGTCTTGAGAAGAGGGAGGTGGCTGATAATGGCTAAACCAACTGTGTTAGTGAAAATGAAATCCTCTCTGCTAGCAAACAGATCTGAAATACTTTTACAGTGTACACTGGAATTGTAAGAATGAGCCCATTTTCAAAATGCCAGGCAGTGGAGATGGCTTAGCATGGAGAAAAGGCTCATCCTTGCCCTGTGTTATAGGCTGAGTTTGTCTGGATCTTCAAGTTGCTGCTGGTGGTCTGCATGTTTTCCCCTCCATCAGTCTCATCTGTCAAGGATTCCTAATGCTGTGGGAGCAGTCTGGCAGTCAGAGGTTGGTTGAGCTATGTCAGAGCTTTTCATTATTGAAAGCACGTTCAGTCTGTGGATCTAGTAAAAGGTAAATTAGCATGCAATTGATATATGCATATAACATGCATATTAATTTTAAATGTGTTTATTGCAATTAGTACTATTAAAATGAATGCCAGAGGAAACAGAGAATGATTAACCTCACATAAGCTTTGTTGTAATTTGTTTAAAAAGTTCAAATTTAAAATGAGACAATCAGAATGTTGCTGGTTGATGAGGGGGGAAGACAGAGGGGGATGTGTTTGAGTATTGTTTCCCAGTGAGTTCATGGGGAGCCTTTGCCACTCTCCTCTGGCTTGCCCAGGTGACTCCCCCTCTGCTGTCTCTCTTGTTCCTGATTAAGGCTTTAGGTTTGGATCTGAAAGATTTGTGATGCAGAAGCTCTTCTCCTTCTTTGTGATACTCTCTGCCTCTGTCATTTGCTCAGTCTGTTGTCTTTGTTTTAGAGGGGGGTGGTGGGAGAAGCATCAGGAGTGTCCCACCCAGCCAAGCAGGGCCTTGTGTTCAGATGAGCCCCAGGGGATGAGGTTCTCCCCAGTTGTGTATGAATTTAGGGTCTCTGCAGGCAATACATGGCTGTGATCTCATGTAGCAGAGCAAGAGGAGGCTGAAATGTTTGAAGCTTAGACTGTGTCCATTGGAAGTGTTGACTGGAGTATTCTGCTGGAAGTGAGAGTGCACCTCCAGTATCCCAGTAATTACATACCCAGCCCTTTTGCTGCTTGTGTTAAAAACTTTGTTTTCTCTCATGCAACTGGGTGGATGCTGTTCCAGGAAAGTAGGTATGTGAGGCTTCCAGAGATGTGCTGAACAGAGCTAGGGCTTAGCCAGTGTCCTGGGAGAGGACCAGGAGACACTGTTGTGATTTCTGGCCCTGGGAATTTATTTGGACTGTGAAGTTAACTGTGTCTTCTGTAAGTGCCAAAAGGGGATGTTCATCCCTTCTGTAGCCTGTGTGGTCTCACTTAACCCTAGAGATTAGGCAAAGAAAAGCCAAAGAGCTGAGGCAGAGATCTAGCAGAAACTTGCCTCAGACAAGTGCTGTGGGTGACTCACTGCATCCCTCCTCCTCTCTGCCAGCCTCTGCTGCCTACATAGATTCAGTTCTGCTGATGTATTCTCATCCTGGTAAACTGCATTCGTGGTGGAGATTGTTCTAGTCCACCTGGTTAATAATAAATACTCTAATAAAGCTCGTCACCACTTCAGCATTGTTATGTAAGTATAAATCTGTAAGTAGATCAGGCTTTGTTCTGTGAACAAAGAACAGATATGAGAGTAGAAATTCAAGAGGCTGCATATTAGAGCCTTGGCTGCTGTGCAAAACTAGGGTTGCAGTACAGCTGTGGTCCCTACTATTTAAGTGACATAACTTTGATGTGTCTTCCTTCTTTCATCAAGAACTTCTTCTGGTTTCTGTGAAAACTGATTCTGTGTTTCTGGGTGTACATGTTGTGTGCAGAGACCTAGTTATAGGAGAATTGGGACCTGCCTGTCTATGCTGATGCTGTTATAGAGAGATCATAGTGGAGTGATACAGAAAAGTTTTTTTTACCTCTCCTACTGAAGACAAAGTGCTTTTAGTACATGAGTTTGTGCCTCTGCGAAGTGCTGTGTACATGTGTGTACTGAGCCAGCTGTAGGTGGCTGTACCCTTTCAGATAATGCAGCCACACCCCAAATATAATGACCAGGCCTGTCCTCTTGCTGTGTCTCACCTCCTTAAAAGCTGTGCCAATCTCTGTACAACTCTAAAGAAATGATGGGTAAGCATGGGCTTATTTTTTTCTGCTTAATTCTTCTGTCTGAGGGATGACTGAAAGACAGCTTGGAAGAAGGATGTATTTTCTTTCATGTGCCTGTTTGTTTTCATAAATAGAACATAGCCCTTCAAAAAGATGGTAAAGTATTGAACAAATTGAGACAAGCCCTAAGAAACCATCCATGGACTGTATCTTGGGTAAAGGGCCTTGAAAACCCATCCTGCAGTTTAATAATCTAAGATCTTGGTGTTTGGCATTAGTTGGAGCTTCAGAAATGCTCTTTGTCTTCTCTACAGCCTGTAGAAAGGAAAAGGTTGGTGTGTTTGGAGAAGCAATATTTCAACTAGCCTGTCTCTACAGATTTTGAAGGTAGACACATTCTTTGGGGTTTGCCAGCCTGATATCTCCTGTGACAGAGGCAGAGGTTTACTCTGATTTCTGCTGCAGAATGGTTAAGCTTTATTGTAGTCTAAAGCAGTGACAGCATGTGGCTTCACTAGAGCCTGCTGTTCTTGATTACATGATGGTGTGTCCCTGTCTCTGTTTGGGTGACAAGCTGTGTTACGTTTGGTTTTGCTGGGGGGCAGCTTGTTAGGAATACATTTTGCTTCCAGGACAGTGTAAATAGTTTTGTGACCAGTACGGTGGCTGTATGAACTTAATGGCTGTCCTAGTTTTGGAAGACATTTGTGTATAATGACCAGCCTTCCAGACATCAGCCACTCTAATAATAACAACTCATGTAGGAAAAACCAATGTGTAGGAAATCCGTTTGATAATGACTGCATGATGCTGTTGCAAAACATCACTTTCCCAAATAACATTTGTCTGCTTGTTATCCATCATTTTCCTCCAACATCCTAGATCTGCTTTCTTCATCCTGGGGCTTCCTTGGCATATTCATTTTCCAGGGGAAAACAGAGGTCATTCAGTACAAGACCCTTGAACCAATTTTTCTGAATCTGCTAGGGACACTGCCTATGAGTCATGGATAAGCAGCTGTAAATCTGCTGGCTTTTTGAGATTTTTGGGGAAGAGGCAATTGGGAGGGGGCAGTGTAGGTGTGTGCTGTTCCTTTGCTGCATTAAGCTGCCTCAGCAGCTGTGGTTGCAGCTGTGGCACTGACACCTGTGTAAATAGATGCATGTGTTTAGTTTTGAGACCTGGTGCTGGTGCTTGAGGTTTAGGCTCTGACAGAGGCTCAACTGATTTAACTGGCAAGGTAACTGGGTGCTTCAAAATGGTCAATGGCTGGGTCAGGGCATGAGCTATTGTCCAGACTCTGAGTGCTACACAGAAGCCTGGGAGGAATCTGTTGTTTTTTGAACATCAGCCTGTGTCTGGCACTTTCCCAGGGAGATAACATTTTTTTATTCTTATAGGGTATATTAATTCTTTTTGCTGCTTCCTTTCTTTTTTCTTTTTTTGAATTTTGTCTGAAGACACCTGAGCTGATTTCAGCCATGCTTGACAAAAAGATAGAGTCCTTGATGTTAGAAAGCCTTTTAAGTTTGTTTCTAAGGTGTCCAGAGAAGGGAGCTCTGAACTGGGATGGCAGCTCCTGTCGTGCTGAGGGAATCCACACGGGGATCTCAGTGACTGGGGAACCACTTTGCACTGGGCAGCTGAGGAGCAGTGGGCAGTAGGGAGCAGATGTTTGCCCTGCTCTTGGCTTCTTTCTTAGCACCTTGGGGTCAAGTTCTTCATTCTTACAACTGGATGGTGGGAGCTGGTTGTATTGGAAACTTGCAGATCTCTGCCTCATTCATGGGAGTATTTTACAAGTCTGCATAGAAAAGAACCCAAGGCTGTGGGTGGAAAGCAGGCAAAACACAGCTTTGTGCTCAGGGAGTGACTGGCACAGGGCAGAAGGTGGGTGGTGAGAATCCCAAGGAAGGGGTGTTCCAAGGAGCAGGCACTGATGGCCCTGACACTCGCTGTGTGTCACGGGTTAAGCCTGTGATGGAGGTGTCGGAACTGGGGTGTGTGCAGTGAAACAATTCCTGCTGTTTAGGAGGCAGAGTGGCACAGCAGAGGCTGGAGGTGTTGGCTGGCGCCCCAGGAAGTGCCCATTGCTGGGTTACAGATAGCTTGGAATAGAGGACAAGGTGGTGAAGTGGGAGCTCTGTGTGCTTTGAAGAACAGCACACATCAACTTCCAGCCAGCTGTGGGCTTTATCTCACTGATGACTCACCCTGCTGCTACAGAGGAGCTTGTGGTTTTAATCTTGGAAACAGTAGCAGTGTGTTGTGTGATCCCTAATGACCAGTGCTGAACCTGGAAGTAAATCCTGAGGTCTGCACTCTTCTACTGGCATGGCTGGTGATTAGCTCAGAAATTACTGTTGGGGTGACAGGAAAGGGAGAAGGGTAATGATGTGAGATCCAGATTCACAAAGGTTGTCTGTTTTTGTAGCCATCCAGACAACACAACAATTGTTAATTTTCACTTTGAACATACAAACCCTTTTATTTTGTGGTTTAAAAGGGATATTGTCAGCTATTTATTTATTGCTTTTAATTTCTTTCTTGCTCTTTGCAATATACCCCAGAGGTTCTTGAATTACATTTCTTTCCCCACCAATTTTTTTGTCACATTTCACAAAAGACTGCAGGAATTTTTCTCCTTTTTTTCCCCCTTTTTTCTTTCTTTTTTTCTTTCTGCCTTTTTGTTAGGTCTCATGTATAGTTTCTATTGGCAATTTAACCACTTCATTGTGCTACCCCTGAGGTAGCTGCAGAGGAAATAAATTTTGACTAACTGAAAGGAACTATAAGAGAATATAATATTTTCCTTTCAAAATGAAAATGTACCGGAAATTTCTGGATCCTTGAAAGATGCAGTGCATCAAGTCCTGTATATCTTTAATAAGCTGGACTATAGGCAAAAGAAAAATACCCTGCAGTTGGGTCTGAAATTGTGTATTTAGCAAACAATGCCTTATATGATCTAAATAAGCAAGTACTATGCAGTGGGCTTAAAAATGCAGACTCTCCCTTGCTTTGTGATTTTCATCAGTTATCAAAAGCATCAGTCCACATTGTGAGCTTGCTGCTGGGTTCTTGTAATGAGAGCCGAGTATGAGCTATAGAAATGTAAATGGAGCAATCTGAACCTGCATCTTTGCTTTTCCTACTTCTGCAACTTCTGTAATGGGACTGAAGGGAAATAAATCAGCTTAAAAAAACCCCCCACCAAACATCCAATTTCATTGGTTTTCTGAAAGCTTGTATGCTGGGTTTTGGTAAAAGCTAATTTTTCCACCAAATTTTAAACCCTTGGCAAGGATGAAGATGAGGCTTTGCGGTGGGAACAGGAGCAAGGGAGCTTTGTCTGTGACAGTGCTGATGGATGCTGTTATCAGCCTAGATGGTGAGTGCTGCCAGGGTGAGCAAATAATACACTGATTTTAATACTTTATCCCAAGAGTCCGAAGAAAAATACTTCTTTCAGAAGGGAGAGGAGATCCAGATTGAAATGCAAATCTGTTCATGGAGGGAAAGAAAAAAATTGTGTTCAGCACTGAGCAAGTCCTCTAACCTTTATGGATTTGCTTCCCTAGGCCTGGGCTTGGACGTGCAGACAGGCCATGGCAGGAGAAGCTGAGTTTGTTAGAATGGAGCTAAGTGGTGGTGACTGGACTCCAGGGCTGCCAGTCCTTCAGCTTCTTTGTTAGTCATTGTGTTTCTTTGGAAAAGGGGGAAAGAGATCCATGTGTAACACTAAGACTTGTTGAGTGTGGTGGAGGGCAGAGAGGTGGCCCTGGTGACAGCATCTCCTTCCTCTGTATCTGGGCAAAGATGCAGATTGATACCCTGCAAAGGTGAGACTGAAGCCAGCCTGGTGAGCACATCTTCTAATTGAACAAGGGTGGCATGTAACAAACCCTGCTCCTTATTGATAGAAGAAGGTTTCAGTCTCTTTAAACTTCATTAACTCTCTGTAGTAATTAACCACAGTGCCAAGCAGTGTTCTCTGCAGTGCTGTTAGCACTGCCTGGCCATACCTTATTGACTAATGCAGCCCTAAAGTCAGGCTGCTGGAGAGAAACAACTTGGAGGGAACATGCTTCTACTTTCTTTCTTGTTGGGCAGGGACCAGGTAATTTGTTTCTGAGGGAGCAGTGTCTGGTTATCAGAGTTTCTTCCACGTTTTGCTTCTTGTCATGCCAGAAGACTGAAGGAGTTTTTCCCACTCCATGAGTGACCAGGGCTGAATGTGACATTGGCTGTTTGGGACCAGCCTAAAGACAAGGTAATTTAGCTTCATTGCTGCAGGGGCGATGGATAAACAGGAGACAAGTGAAAAGAATGGGGCAAATTGGATTCTTTAGTTGGCTTTTGGCCATCCTATTATCACTTTTTTTTTTGGTTGGAATCCATTTCTGTTCAAAAGACCTGAATAGTAAAAATGAGCACAATCTAAGGAAGGAAAGAGTAACAGATACACAGGAAGGACAGTGATGGGGCCAAAGGGAATTTAGCCCAAGCACCTTGGTTCCTAGATGCTTTTCCCATTGGTTTATGTCAAATTCTGCTTTTCATTTACCTTTAGCATAGCCTGTCTTATAGCTGAACATTAAAGTGAGCACAGCACCCTCTAACTCTGCAGATGCACTTTTCAGTCGTGCCCTTGAGGCTCTTTCTGTGACGTGACAGCGTGCTGTTTGCTCCTGTGAGCTCTGCAGAGCGAGTACAGCTGTAGGGAGAAGATGGATTCTGCTCAGCTCATCCATCACAGGCAGCGCTGTCACCGGGGTGTGCTTGTGTGGCTGAGCCCTGCACTGCTCTGTGGCCCCAGAAAGCAGCACCTGGCTGGCCAGGATACAGCGCTGGTGCCCTCTCCTGGAGGCAGTCCCTAATCCCTGTGAGAGCATCCCTGACCCCTCTCTGTGCCTCATGGCTGGGAAACAGAGGCATCACCAGGGGGGACTGTGCTGGGCTATCAGAAGAATGAAGTGTGCAGTCCCATGCCTTGTGACAAATACCAGATGCTCCAGAAAAATGCCTGGCATCAGTGTGATAATACACACTGCAGGGAAGTTTCTTCTTTACCCTGGGTTATTTACAGGCCCAGGAGCATGATGCTCTAGGTCTGTTTGTCATGCTATAACCTGCCAGTGGCATTTTAATGTGATGGTGAAAATTTGTGTGCATTTCTGGGGCTGTGCTGTGCCAGGATATACAGGATATAGCCTGTGTAGATGTGAGCTACATACACTGTGCAATGCTTTGGGGCTCAGGAGTTTGGGGCATGTGGAGCTGAGAGGTTGTTTGCTTTTTTTCTTTTTTTTTTTTTTTTTTTGGCAGCCAGAAAGATGGTGGGAATTTGGCTGCCAAAAATTCTCAAAGTCAAACTACACCATTGAAAGGTAAAACTTGAGGCATGGTTTCCCCCCTTAGGGGCATACACCAAGGAAACACAACCCATATGTGGAAGTTGCTACCTTAGACCCCTGGTCTGTGTTCTGGTTTCTGTGGCTCCCTTTAAAAGGCCCCTTTTGCACTATCTGTGAAGTCTTTAAAAACCCAAGGACATTTAGCTTAAGGCAGTACATGCTGCCACACACTGCCTCCTTGGCAGATAAATGCAGTGCATATGTTTGTGAAGAGGGCATGGCAGCGTTTCCAAGCCTCTCCTGGTGCTGTAGGAAAGGCTGTGTGAGAGGCAGGCAAGGTGTTACTGGGTGCTGAGAAGGAACCAGAGGTGCATTATGGAAAACAAACAAATGGCAGGTTGAGGGAAGCCATCAGCCACCTGGCTAGGTCTATATTTATTTAGTCTATTGGGATGCTGAATTGTTAAAACTCCCCAATAATACTGAGTCTCTATTGCCAGCCAGCTGGCTGCAGTTGCTGTGATACTCCCTTATTTGCAAGAAAACTGAGTTTCCAGGATCTGCTGAACTTTGAAACAGCAGCAGAGGCCAAAAATTTTTGCTAGAGTGGGTTTTGTGATAGACCTGGGGATATTGACTATTGCGCTTCATATTCTGCAGGTCCCTTGTCAAATACTTAGTTTTGTTAAGAAATTAGCTCCTTTCCCTCTTTTGTTTTAATTTTTTCCTTCTGTCTCCTAATTTTTTTAATCCCTCTTTTTTCTCATCTGGAATTAGAACCTTTTATTTTAGCCAAGTTTTTGTGTGTATATTTGTAAGGGTATATTTTATATATCTTGGATATTTTCTGTTTCAGAATAAATTTTATTCTTATCCTTTTGCTTTCAGGAGTGTCTGGAAAGGGAGAGAAAGTGGGAGGGACAGGGCTTTGAGGCATATTTTGTTTTAAATCACTTTCTAGAGAGATTTCCCCTGTCTTAAACTATGTTGGTGGAAAGTCATAGCAATAATTTATTCTCGGAGAAGTCTGACTCTTGGGACAAATCTCTGGAGTACATCTGAACTTCCTATATATTGAATCCTCCTTGCAGAATATTGATCCTGTTTGCTGGGTTACAAAGGAGAGATTTGGGCTTACATGTTATATTTGTCCTTTATTAAATCTTCTTCGTTAGGGCTGTATTTCATTTGTTCCAGAAGGAGCTGAGGAACCTTAATTTGAGTTATAAAGCCATGACAGCCCCCAGAGAAACAGGTTTTTCTCTCATTAGGACCAGGTTGTTGGAACCAAAGTGTACAAAGTGGGAAGCAAACACAGTCTGCTCTGACTGTGGGGCAAAGCAGTGCCTGCAAAGGGCCACAGTTGTGCTGGAGCTCAGCATCTCCCAGAGCTCTCTGAGATATCCAGCATGACTCAGATGTGCAGCTGTGGGTGAACCACTGTAATATTCAATTTGGAAGACTTGCTTCCAGGAGAAAGCCTGGGATGCAGGTATGTGGCTCTGTTTGAGGTCTGGTCCAGCCTCTTTCTCTTGTCAGGAGAGGCAATCCTGCCTGTGGAGAGTAGGTGGTTTCTGGTATTATGATGTGTGTGTGCACAGGGAAGGAAATAACTTACACTGCCATCACTGGTTTTGATGATTTGTTTTCCTATTTAGTAGTCTGTAGCCTGACTAATACAAACTTTTATGGCAGTCCAGTGCTGCTGTCAGCGTCTGCTTTCCAGCCTCATTCAAGCATCCTCCTGGCATTATGTCATCCCCAGCAGGTAAGGAGGTATGTTCCCTGCTGTTGAATGCTTGGGAGCTGGTATTGAATGCTTGAGCAAGTCTGTTCCCTTTTGCAAAACTAACCCCAGTCAATAATTTATAAGCACTAGGAAGATCTCATCTGGAAAACGATGTACAATTCTTGTCAGCCATGTTCAAGGAAGAAGAATTGAATATGAAACAAGACAGGCAGAGATGGGCCAGTAAGATGACTGGGGAAAAGAGATCTCCTCTCACAAGTGGAGACTAAAACTTGTAAAACTGGTGGAAATGATGACAGAGATGGGAAGTGCCTGTTCCCTCTAAAAGCATTAAGGCCACAAATAGTAGGGACAAAGAAGGGGTAATGAAAACAGAGGGCAGTGTTGGTTCAGGAACAATCAGCTGTTAACTCAGTGAATGAGCTGAAGGTAAAATGGAAAACAGTGCTTCTGTGCAGAGCAGTGAGGCTGGGAAATGGCCTTCTAAGAGGTACCAGAAGGAAATGGAGCAGTTTGTTAATGAGAGGTAGTTGCTGATGATACTTGGAAGGCTTTGACACACAGGACATCTTTGCCATTTGTGTGTTTCTAGACAAAAGATGTGGGACACTTTGTTGCTTTCTGGGCACCATATTTTTCAGGATGCATTTGCCTGGCAGTAGTCCAGTCCTCCAACAGCTTTCAGCTGATCATGCTGCTGCTATGTGTAAACAGCAGCTTCATTTCTCTCTAGAACAGGTTGTATTTTTAGCTGGAAGGTGTAAGTGGTGCTTTTGGATAATTCTGTGTGTCAGCTTTGAAGTGACAGTAGTTTTGGGTGAACAGTATTCCTGGAAACTTGAGGAATAGGTGCTTGCTTCAGAAGATGGTGATGAAGATTGAAATAGCACTACTTGTGGTAGAAAATTATCTCCCCTTCAGCAGAGAATGACAATTGTAAAAACTTTCTTGGACATCCAGAAAGTGATTTGGGACACTTGCCTCTTTAGCTTACCTCTCTCCAGATGAACCTTCAATTTGTCTTTCAATGAACAGGGCACAGTGTTTGCTCTGGCTGTGGATGGGAGTGCAGGAGTGCAGGTATTCTTCTTTCCTTTGCAAAGAGCAGGTGGAAGATGACAAGTAAATGATGACATTATTACGCTTGCACTTTAATAGTTTCCAAGGAACTTGCAAGTAAGCGAAGGCAACACATGAAATATTAATGGTTTCTCTTTGCTCTTCTACAAAAGGTTGAAAGCTTCCGGAGCCGGAGTTCAGGATACATGAAGCATATGGAAATAACACCTGCAGCTTTGCCTGGAGGGCTAATACTGACCTTTTTTTGAGTGATAAATATAGTTTGGGGGTTTTTTTCTTTGTTTTTTCCTTTTTTTCTTTTTTTTTTTCCCCTTTTATCTCAATTGGAAAAAAGAGATCTGGTTTCCACACACAAGATTCATTCCCTTTGTCTATAGCAGACTTCCTTCTAGATTCCTAACTTCTCTCCTTTATGGCTCCTTGTTTGAGGGCAAAAGTTAGTTTTTGAAGCAAAATATTTCCCTTGTGCATCCTTTTCCCCTGCCCCAGTTTATAGGACTACAAATAGAAGCAGTTTTCTATATATGAATGGGAGAAAATAAGCATTACAACATTTTTACTTTTTACAACTGGTTATTTCCAGAAGGAGACTACCTTTCAGGATGAAAGATCTGTAGATCTGTAAGCAGGAGGAATGCCCACTTTGTTCCACAGGTGTTAAATGCCCATGTCTTGGCACTGTAGCCCCAGAGCTGTCAGTGGTGAGTTAAGCCAAGGAGCACTTTGTCCTGGCTTCTTGTTGCTGCTGTGTTTGTTTGGAATACAGCAAAGCCAGGGAGGATTACAGGTCTGTGATGCTAATTTCTCACCAGGTAACTAGAAAACAACTCAGGACTTTCCCTGGGAGCTGGAGACCGGTGACCTTTAGTAGAAGGGTTCAGTGCAAGGTTGTTCTTGAGCTGACTAGAGGACCTAGAACTGAGAGGTGATGATTATTGTCTCATCTACCCAAGTTCAGGTGTGTATTGGGTGAGACAGGTGCTGCTGTTGCTCCATCCATCCATCCATCCATCCATCCATCCATCCATCCATCCATCCATCCATCCATCCATCCATCCATCCTTTGTAGTCCTGGGATGGGGTGTCAGAGGGGTTGCTCTTGAGTGGTGTGATCAGGGCTTGCTGACTCCCTGCTGTCCTTGTCCAAGTCTAGTGGGAGATCCTTTGGTACTTACGGCTGCCCTTGCTGGTACTGATTCTCAAAGTTTTGGTTAAATGTGGGTGTGAGGTCCCGGGAGGTGAGTGGCTCCAGCCACAGTGTGCTGGCTGGCTCTAGCAGCCACTTCTGTGTGTGAGCAGGTTTCTTCTGAGGGCTGGAATTCCCTGCCTGGAGAAGCAGCACTTTGAACACTCACACCTGTGGGACAGACAGTATTGGAGTATCTGCACTTACTGCTGAAGTCTGGATTTCTCCTATATAACTCTACTTGCACATACTGGATGCACATTATTTGTTCCTTTTTGTCTGAGAATTTAACACGAAGCTGTTGTTTTTTGAATAATGTCTTAGTCACATAATAATATATCCAGGTCTGATAGTGCCTTATTCACAGAGATAAAGCTGATTGTCCAGTTCTTGGTACCCCCATCTCTTGGCATTACTAATGCTCTCTAGGGGATTCAACCACCCACCTATCCCCACTCTCTGGTGGGTTAAAGGAGAAAATTGTGAAAATTATTTGGAGGCATAAGCAAGGGTTAGTCAGAGCAGTATGAAGAGGAGGTGGTCAGATAGTAAATACATTCAGTCAGTGCAGTGTAGAAGTGTCAGGAGAGAAGCAATGACACAGAAACACTCTGTATCTGTGCAACTGTGCTTTGTGTGGCGTGTTTTTCCTGTGTTCCTTCATAAGCAATTGAAGTGAACAATATCGGGCTCAATGCATCAGAATACTTGAGTGTGCTGAAGGATGAGGAATTGTTGTGCCAAATTCCAGCTGCCATTGTCCTTGGTAGCAGGAGGAATGGATGCTGAGGGACATCTAACAGGCTGCAGTGCATGGTACAAGAGGGAGCACAGCAATAACCAGATGGGTGGTAGCTCTAGCTATGAAGTGGGAGAATGAGCTGTTGAACTTTTCCCATCCAAAGATGCTGGACTGAGTTTTTCCACATTCTTTTTTTTACTTTGAATAATCTTAAGATACTCACTGAAAGGTGGGACAGGAGATAAGGAGCTGCAGTAGGAAGTGCTCCAAGTTGTGCTCTATTAGTCCACAGAAGGACCCAATAACTCCAGCTTATTCCAGGCTTGTGGGTGAGCTGGCTCCGGTTGTTGTACCTTGATATCCTGTCTTCTGCCACCCCTTCTTGAATTCTCATGGAAAATCACAGAGGGATTTGCTTCCTGCCCTCCTACTGTACTGCTGGGTGCTGGATGGAGAGGAGTGACCTGCTCCTTCATCCCTCGTGGTCTGCAGCTTTCACTGTATTTGTGTCACAGGCTGGGGTGGGGCAGTGGCACATCAGTGGATGAGGGAACTGTCCAGCATCTGACAGGTGTCTGTGCATCAGAAAGCACAAGGAGTCCTTTCAATGAACACTGCTGAGTTTTAGGGGCTTTTGTAAGCTGAGAATTTATAGTTGCAGGTGTAGTTCAATGCCTTGCTGTTCAGTGCTTCTATCACAGGAAGATATTAGGAGAACTGGACTCTAAGATCCGGACAGTCTGGCCTTTCATGAGAAGAGGTGCTACTTGCACAGTTTTCTGGTATAAGAACAGTTGGTCCTTCCAGGAAAAGAAATCTCTTTTGTGTCTGATGCTCCTGATTGATTCAGTTTTGGTCTGTGTATAAAGGGCCAGCTAGAACCTGCTGGTGGTATTGAGAGTTTTTCCACTTGCTGATTACTATCTACATTTTCTAATCATCAAAGACAAGTGCTCCAAGAAAGCCCTGTGACTGCTCTATCTGTGTCTGCTGAGTTAATATAGATCTGTCATTCCCTCCTTCCATCCCTTTTTGTTTGCATCTAAATATTTTTCCGGGGGCAGAATGAATTTGTCATTGCTATTAAGCAATGGATATAATCTTAATTCAGACTCAGGCCCTGAGGTGTTTTCTTTGCATAATTGGAAGTTCTCTAGACTATGAATGCATGGATGTTTCTCTGTGGATTTAGCAGGTTGTGTGTGGTGAAGACTGGAGGGTGGAGGAGGTTGTGCAATGAGTGAGCCTGGTTGTCTTGATGGCAGTGAGCAAATAGAATCAGAATGTCTTTAAGGTGAGAGCAACATCACACTGCCATTTTTTGTAGTCTCTACTGCCAGCTGATATAACTGCAGCATTCTTTTCTCCTCTCTACCTTTTCAAGCTTCATTTTCTCACACTGATAGCAGGGAAATGAGCAGCACAAGCCCCAGGGTGTCCCAGCAGCGTGGTCATGGTGGAAGGGTGACAGTTTATTCCCCTTGTGAGCATTGCACAAATGTAGAAGCTTCTTGAATAGGACCTGTCCATGTGCTAAGGCTGGCCTAGACTGGGGCATGCTTTTGCTTGTATCCTGGCTGCAGTGTGTTACTCTGAGTGTTTTCTGGCTTTGTGGTTGCACAGTCCTTTGGTCATCTTGCAGTGGGCTTTCACCCTTCCACTGTAGCAGTGGGTCAAGAGTGGATGTCTCTGTTTTACCAGGAACTAGGTCATATTAGTGACTTCTTCTGGGGTCAGGCTGAGAGTTTGGTCTGGAACTGAAAACTGGTCTCTCAAAAAGAGTGCGCTGAGAATCATTCATTATTTTCCTCATAGTCACGTTAAACTTGCTTGAAAATACCTTTCAATGTCTCTATTTTCCCTAGAAGCACTAAAAATATTGGACCCTGACTCCTGCCTTAAGCCTCCCATCTCTCTGCAGATGTCCAAAACTAGCACTCATGTGTCATGATCACTTTATAAATGAGGAGACTCTGTGACAAAATATTGTGTGTCATACTGGTATTTGCACAGATCAGTGAAAAATCAGAAGTGGGGTGAGCTTCTAGGTTTCCTATCTTAAAGCTATGGAAAGAGCATCTAGGGAGCTGAAGTAGGGACAATTTTCTTGAGACTCCCCCAGTTCAGCATCTCTAGGATTCTCTTAGGTTCTTCTAAAGGTGTGTGTTTTGCTGCAGGGAGAATTGTGTCAGGAGTACACTGGCTCTTTGCATGAGGACAATTCCATGACGTCTGACTTAAGGGGTTTGGCATTCACCACTTTACCTTGGTCACTGCTTTAAGCTTGAGGAAATAACAAAGAGCATCCTTGGGCTTGTCCTCTTAGCTGAGTTGGAACCTGTTCTCTGTTTTTTCTGCAGCTGGAACAGACTTTCCACAATAGTGTATTTATCACTATTTCAAATGATTCAAGCACAGCGCAGGGTCCCCTCATTGAGGAAAAACAACTGATAATGTATGACAGCTATCTAATGTGCCTGAGCTGATGTTGTGCCCATGAAGGTGTTTGTCAGCAAGAGTTATTTGACTCCCTTGCTGCAGTGTACAAGCTCCACAACTCCACAAACAAGCAATCCTTAGGAGCCTTGCAAGGCAGGACAAGTGTTTCAAAGTTTATCAATATCTTGGCGGATTAAACTAGGAAAACTGTACCAGATTGTATCTCTTTTACAGGTACACGAGAGAGGGGTGTGTAGTTTTGGCTGAGCTGTGCTGGAGCTCAGGGCTGGCAGTGGGTGAGGATGGAAGATCCTGAGTGAGCAGCACTGACTGAGCTGTGTCAGGAGCCGACCCAGAGAACAGCAGAGGGCAACACACAGCTTCAGGAGGGAGGGGATGCTTCTTCTGCTGTGCCTGTCTTTTGGCTACTGTTATTAGTTTTCCAATGTACTAAGTGATATATACAACTAGTTTTTATTCTCTTATACTTTTTTTCTTTTTCTTTTTTTTTTTTTTAAGGAACAAATTAATTGCTTAATTTCCCTTTGCCTAGCTCTTCTGTTGCATTGGGGCACAGCAGGGAAGCTGGAAATGCCTATCTATTGGCTATTCCTAGGGAATTAGGACCTGAACAGCAGCTAATCAGTGTTTTAGCTGTAGTTTTCAATATTCTCTCAGTGTTAATGTTGATAATAGATAGCTGGCCCAATTAAAATAAAAAATTATCAAAGCGTGTTTGAAGTGCCCTTAGGTAATTCAAAATGCATTTGTTGGAGAGCAGCTAGGAAAACAAAATTTGACCTTCTGCAGAACAAAATCATGTTACAGAGAAGGATGGAGACAGTGGGAGAGTAACAAGTAAAAGTTGATGTTAAGTTGTGGCAGAAATTTGGCTGTACTGGATCATTTTACCTGTTAAATACATTCTCCTGCTTATGGCACTGAGCAATAAATAGGTGTTATGTTTGTGTCATGTAATCCTCTACAGTGGATCTTCAGTGATACCCAGAGGCAAAGAGGTAGTTATCTTTTTGACCCTGAAGGCAGCTAACCAGCATTCTGAAGCATGGGATTTGATTACTGTTATCTTAGCTACTGCAATTATTGACATTAAAATTAACCAACTCCTTTTGAAGCCCAGACTTGTTCTGAATATGCTGAATTTCCTGGGGTCAGTTTTCATGGATGTGTGAGGTATGTTTGCTGCAGTTACATGCACAGAACTGGCTGATTGCATGTGACAGAAGACCATCAGATGCAAACATCTCTCAAAACCATTTGCTCGCGCACTTGGCGGGGTGTGTGCTGTGCTGCTGACTTGCCTACGGGTGGTAAAGTTGCTTTATAAAATCAAGCCCTCTCAATTTAGCACAGAAGTATGGATATCAAAGTTGAGAAGTTTCTGCTTTGATTCTGTGCATTAAACTGGGTTAAGGCTAATTATTTTCTAAGATGGTGCAGAGGAGCTGCTCGATTAAAACAGGAGAAAGTGGTGGCAATTAGGACAGGGAGACTTCCATTTTGAAATCATCAGTGACTTTGAATGCTGAAGATTTCTTCTTTTGGATCCATTATCTAGGCTGTGGTTTAGAGCATGTGTCTTTGCTGTGGTGTTAGCACACACATATCTACCTGAAATCCTGTGTTATGATGAACCCTGTCCTTACTGTGTGTGTTTCTTGAGGTGCTTATGTCCCATTTGTTACTCTTTTAAATTCCAAATAAAAGGACTACGAGTTACTTGGGTGGACTTAACATCATGTCAGAAGACAAGAAATGTTAGCAGAGGGTTCTTGGTACTGGTCAGGCTTCAACAGGGACAATTGTTTGTGCCATATCAATCTGAAAAAGGAAGCCTCAGTTGGATAGCATGGTCATCTTGCTCTATCAAGCTTTTAGACCGCAAAGATTTGTAAAACTGCATCTTTACATCTCAAGAGAAGGAGAAGCAGGAGAAATCCTCATCTTAAAGTGGATGGATAAGGTTAAATATAGTGTCAGATTAACAAACTGATAGAGTTGGTCAGTTGGAGTTTGCTGAGGACTGAGGTTTGCTGAGGGCTGTGAAGTCTGTGCTGTTGTGGTGCTTTTGGAGCCTAACACTAGTACCAGGTGTTAGAATAACCTGCTTGTCTACTCAGAGTTGTTATAAATGGTAAGAGCTGCTTAGTCTGAGTGCATTATTTGGAGAGGAGCTGCAATATGAGTGATAAAGAGGAGGGATCAACTTTTTATTGGGTTTCAGAACTGGTTTCATTAAGGAGAGATAAAGAAGATTTTCCTCTAAAACCTGGTTTTGCCAAGACTTCCTCTGTGCCACAGAGCAAGACACTAGGCTCACACCTTCAGGGGGAAGGTTTAGGTGCCTGATGCCAGCTTAATTTCAGTGGCTGCCAAGTGCTTGAATAGGAGTCGGAACTGTGTAAACCTGGTGTCTCAGGCCCCAGGGAAGTTGCTTAGTGGAAAGCAGAGGTGGCTTGCAAAGAAACTGCAATTATTTGTGAAAACACCTTTGTTGAACACAGTGATTCCAGAATAAGTTTTTGTCCTTTGGGGTGTTGCCACTTGTTTAAGATTGAATTTCATGCACTGGCTTTCCCTTGCGGAGTCTGGGATCTCTCATAAGCTTAGTTCTCAACTTGTAAAATAGAGATTGTCCATCTTTTTTTCCAGGTTGCAGGATCTTCTGGGGGCAGTGTTTGGCAATGTTCTTAACAAAAGTCCTGGAAATCCAGAAGTTTTATCTTATCTGGGTCTTGAAATGCTATTTTTGTGTGAGTAATTGCTCACCAAGATACAGCCCAAAATCCATGCTCTGGTGCTGAGTTACTTGGCTTTGATCACACAAGAGGGGACAGTGGCTGCAAAGCACTTTCTTCCACTCCTTCTTGCTGTGCTCTGGAGCATCAGGCTGTATGCTTGGTGCAGGCAAATCCAGCACTCAGAAGAAATAAATGAAATGGCCTAGATACTGTGAGAGTCTTTAAACTTGATATCCAAAAGGGAGTTGAAAGTCAAAGTCTCTGAAAACCCTTTGTTGCTAACTTTCTAGATCTTCTGCTCCTTAGCAAAAATGCTGCAGATTGAACTGCCAAGACCAGCAAGTATTTTTCCTTGTATTATCTTCTCTGGGGAGAATGGCTTGCTGGACTCTATTAAAACTGGAGCTGGAGACTCAAGAGCAGCTGAGGTTTGCAGATCTTGGATTCTGAACTGTCTTCTGTGTTCAGAGGTAGCATTATTGTTTAGGGTATAGACCATTAAAATGCATAGTGAAGATGTAATGCTGCTGGACAATTCTGAGCTGCAGCTGATGTACTGGCTGTTAGTAGATGCTCTGCTGGCAGAGTGCTTGAGGCCAGATTTGTGGCATTGCGACAAAAGTCTGTGAGCATTATTTATTAATGGACAAAGTTTGTGGGGAGAGGAGTGAACAAACGCCTTCTGCACAGAGCTGGGAACACTCAGCACCTACTTGGCACCTTGCAGAAGTTGGATCCTGGATTCAGAGGATGCTCTGCTCAGAAAATATTCTCCCTGTTAATGAACAAAAAAGATGATCTGACAATTCCTAGCACAGAAATACATCTTTCACCTTAATCAGGAGGCCTGGCACAGCCTGTGCTGGTGGCTGGCACCAGCAATGTATTAACTACAGTGGATGCATCTGGGAAGCTGAATGGCTTGATAATTTGAAGATGTGTGTTGAGGAGGTACTGAGGGATGTGGAGTGAAACCCACTGAGTCCAAAAACCTGACAACTGTATTGGAGAAGAATTCAGAAGTTATCTTGTCCCGTGGGATGCGAGATGCGAGTTCAGGTCCTGACTTGGCTGCTGACTTCCCATGTGATTTCAGGCAGGAATTCAAAAGGGACTTGGCATTTACAGAAGAGTAGCAGGAAGCAATTTCAGTCCTCTCAACCTCTATCTTGTGTATTTCTGAATACTTCACCTCATGAACACACTTTTTGGGACACAGGGAAAAGCTGAGAACAAGTGTATTTATTGATATGAGGAATCCAGATAAGATGATGACAAAAAGTCATGAAATGCCCAAATCAGTGTTCTTAGACAGATCAGGCATTCCTCCTTCAGTCAGAGTAGGAGTAACTGGTGTTTCAGGTATTGGATTCCAACTTTGCAGAAGGCAGATATGAAACAAATGTGCATTTTCCTTTATTCAACTCCATGCTTTGTCTCACATTTTTCCTACCAGCACCCCACCACTGCCCCTCAGTTGATAAACCTGTGTAGAATCATCTGTGTTGAAACATGGCATGAAGTACTTTATGTGGATGACTCCATGGCCTGATGACTCTGGGCTGGAAGAACACTTTAGGTCAGCTCTTAAAATGATGTATTAGAGCATTCTAGAAAAACCCCAAACCCATCCAAACCCCAAACCCACTCTTGCAGTATGACCTGTATAATTTATCAGTTGCTCTGCATTTGAGAAAGTGATTGTTCACCTTGGTGGTACAGAAATAATGTCCTGAAGATCTATTATCCTTGAAGGCTGCAGATATTAGAGTTTCTTTTGGAGAGCTAGTGACTTAGAGAAGTGCTCCTATCACACAACAAGCACAAAAAAAGACAGATGTTTCTTCTATTATCTTTCCACTGAACCCAAATTTAGTCTGGGATAATAGATTTAGGTCTGCATTTTGTCTGCTTTGTATAATCCCTTCTCCTTGTGTCTGATGGTGTTTAAAGTATTCCTTTGGCTCATCCCAGATATGATTACTATAATTTTTAATTATTGATGAATAATTATTATCACAGAGTAATTTATTTTGGTCTTTTTGTAGCACATCTCTTCAAGGGAGTTGAGTTTGTGTTCCTTCTGTGTTGTAAGAATTTATTCCATCCAGCTGCATAAACAACTGTCTCTGGGTTGGAAAACAGTGAGTGTTATGTACCCCTACCACTGAAGAGCCATCCATAGGGTCTGGAGAGCCCAGAAAAAGTTTCAGCTCTTTGCATTTTGATTAGATCTAGTCAAATTCCCCATTTTGAGGATAGGAACCCTATCTACAGAGTCAAACAGCCTCATTTACTGTCTTTGACTACAGAGTTTCTGGAAATTTGTGACTCAGTTTCCTTCCATTAGCTAGAAGGGTAAAGGTACTAAAGACTGTGCTGAGGTTCTCCTGGGAATAGCTGGTATCTTTTTGTGACAGGATTTATTGTTCCAGTAAATGGGAGCAGACCAACAGAAGCATGCTTACTGCAGGCTGTGGCTGTCTGGGATTTTTTGCAGGGGGTCACACAGAGAGTGTAGTTTGCAGAGGTGTTCTGTCTCACCCCTGCTGACCTGCTGCCACATTGAATCAGTGCTGCTGTTCCATGGGCACAACACCCTGCTTTATGGTGGTCACTGGAAGGCAAAAATGTAAACAATCATAAGCCCTGTGCTGTTATAATCCATATATTAAAACCATGCTGAACACCACTCCATAGTTTTCATCACAGCTGAATCAAGGGCCCTAATTCTCCCTTGGAGCAGAAGTAAACAACTTTAGGCCTCGTGAGCATTAAATGTCTTTTGGACAGATGAGCTAATTTTTGTTGTGGCAGAGCAGTGCATGACCCAGTTTCAAGGGATGCAAATTGTTCATGTCTCCTGACACTAGCAAATAATGCAGAGTTGGACCTGTTCTTGGGCTGGCTTTCTGATATTAATGAGCCCCATTTGTTTTTTCCTGAGTGGGAATGGAATGAGAACACATCCCTTAATTGTGTCTAGGTGTGAAAGATGCTACCTTGTTCTTTTAAGAGCATGAAAGAAGTAAACCCTTTCCACTCTTCTTACTAAAGACACCAAGCAGGATCCAGCATGCAAACTTGTTGAGTTTTGAACAAGTGACTCCTATGGCACAGATCTTCCACAGCAATCTTTTCTCTGGGACTGGGTGCATAGATGGTTTTACCAGAGATACGTGGGCAGGAAAAATGACTGTGGTGGTGCCTCCTGCTCATTGTGGAAAAAAGGATCTGGGTCTACCTAAGAGCACCTAATTTGGGATGTATTTTGAAGTGTGGTGTGGCACAGCATTGATTGAAGCTTGTCTAGAGCTTAGAGCCTTTCTTAGGGCTAAGGTTTTGTTCACTGAGACTTTCAGGGAAAATAATCCTCTGTTTTGCTTAATATTAGCCCCTCTTCTGGTTGCCAGCAGTGAGGGCTGTGAAGCCAGAGAGCACCCTCCATTCTTGCTGTGCATTTTATACATTTTTATGCATGTTGTAGGAAAGGCAAATGGAACAGTCTGCAGCCCCAGGCCTTGTTTTGGGGTTGCAGAGAGATGTGTGTCACTTCCATGGTCACAGTCAGTTTGGGCTCGCAATTCTGTTGGTAATGTGGGATTACCAATTGCTTGTTCCTTCAGATCAGCAAACTTTATAAGATTGGCTGGCACAGATCTTTGGTAACCACCTGTAAGTCTCTTTGGTTTTAATTTGCTCAAGTAACACTGGCTTATATGAGTTGACAGGTGGCTGTACATGGGATGAAAGGTTTGCTGGAGCAGCTGTTGTGTTTACGTGTGTGTGAAACTCTAGTATTGCCACCCTTGAGGAGTAAAATGGTTGAGAGTTCCAATATTACCCCCTCATGAGTGGCTCTTGTAGTTGAAACGTTTACTGGGAAATTCTACATTCTTCTGCCTCTTCCCTGGGCACACACACATGCACGTTTCACCTAGACAAGAGCATGTTCAGGAACAGCAAGTTCCTTCCATGAAGAGGAAAAATGAATAGTGCAATAAGTGAGTCACCTTATTGTTAGGATACTGAATTATTTAACTCCACGCATATCATTAATATATCATTGACCACAGCAGAATTTGAGAGTATATTAACTTTATTCTGTTAGCTTGTAGGAGAGCAGATGGGGGTTGGTCAGCTTCATATGGCAGGATGAAAGGCCTCAGAAACTCACTAAGATAGGAAACATTAAGGAGAATTGGACATTAAGGTAGAGTTCAGCCTGAGTTTTCTTATAAGTAGAAGTAATAAAATATACTTTTATTATTTTAATGACCATGGCATGGCTTGAATTGCAAAGGTCACTCTGAGATCTAGAGGAAGAAAGAAAAGAGTATGATCAAGAGAACAGCTCTTTTTATCTTCTTTGCCATTATCTACAACCAAGGTTACATTCTTCTTGTGCCAAATGGTTATAGCACAAGGCAGGTCTGCTGTGTGATTTAGCTGTATTACTTTGTAAATATCTATGATTTTATTTGTGAGACAGTTATATGTGTGCTAAAAGACCTGGTTTTCAGGATGGTGAGTGTCCACAGTTCCAGTGTGGGCTCTTACATGCACAAAGAGACTTTGTGTGGTCTGGTTCAGGGTAGCATCTCTCCTTGCTGTTGTACAGAAGGATTAGGACCCAAGTAGTCTTTCCATGATAGGTGCATCCTGTTTGTGGTGTTAGGAACACCTACAACTAGCCATGGTGTCCTGCTTTAGAGCTGCTTAGAGCTCTTTTCTGACCATTGTATCTTTCTGTTTTGGGTTCTTTGACACACAGAATGGCATTTCACTGGCCTTTCACAGGTTGAAGTACAGTAATTTCATGATTATAAGCAGCACTGAGTATAAGCTGCAGCTCCGGGTCCCAGCAACTTTTCATTCTTTGTCCATACATAAACCGCACCTGATTATAAGCTGCACATTACAATACAGGGTGTGATAAAAGGTATCTGTTCTATCACCATCTGTTGAGTGATCCTTATCTCAAGGGCAGATATTCTGCTAATGGGCCATCCATTGAAACCAGGCAGGGCATTGTTCTTTATTTTTTCACAACCCATCCTTCCTCCAGAGAGTCATTTTCTGCTAATCGCCCATTGAGTCCCACTGTGTGACTGATAAAATTACTGCATCCCATTGGAAGTTGCTCCAGCCAGGGGGAAGAGCTCAACATTTCTTACCAAGATAAAAACAGAGGTTTTGGGACACTAAGGGAGCCCCTTTCACCACTGGACTCCAGTGGAAAACCGGATTTCTCCACATCACACTGGACCTCCGGAGGGAAACTGCACCTTCTGCAGGAGCACTGCTCTGACTGAGCCACATCTGTCCCTGCAGGAGGATGCAGCCACCATGGAATGGGACTGCTACCAACACCCTGCCTGACAGGGTGTCAGGTTGTACTCTGACTGTGTCAGGGTTTGGAGTTTGTTTCTTTGTAGTACTGTATTTCTATTTTAATTTCCCTGGAAAAGAACTGTTATTCCTAATTCCCATATTTTTGCCTGAAAGCCCCTTGATTTCAAAATGATAATAATTTGGAGGGAGGGGGTTTACATTCTCCATTTCAAAGAGAAGCTCCTGCCTTTCTCAGCAGACACCTGTCCTCCAAACTAAAACAGCAACTTTTTGTTCTTTGTCCATATATAAGCTGCACGTGATTATAAGCTGCACTTGGGGTTCGGACCAAAATTTTAGTCAAAATGATGCGGCTTATAATTGTGAAATCACTGTACTAGGAAGAGGAAGGGGGGTGACATCCAGTGCTGCAGGTAGATCCAGGTTTCTTTGGGATATTCTGCAGGATCTGAGGTACATCTTTAAAGTCATTCTTGGCAATATGGTTGAAGAACAGCTGGCAATTTAACTTTTCTATTTTTTCACCAGCTCTCATGGCCCTCAGCCTGTTAATAGCTGGAGCAATCCTCTTTTGGCACAGGAGGCGTGAACTGCTGTCTTAGAGCAGGTTAGGAATTTGCTGGTGAGCTTTGTGTTGAATGCTATTTCCAGTGCCTGGTCTGCTCATTCCTTTTGGGTTTTCAATCTACCTGTCAGCTCCTTAATCATTATTTCTGTTCTCCAAATGTCGACCTTTTCTAAAAGAAAAGTGTAGGAAGAGAGCTGGCTTTCCTAAGAAGTGCGTTGTACAAAGAGAAGTAAAATACAGTAAGGAAGGAAGGGAGGAAGAAGGAGAAAGAACGAGTGTGGGGGGGAAAGGGGAGGAATCCTTGTAGCAGGAGAAATCAGGAAGCAGTGCTGCAAGCCTGCTTAAGGATTAAGTGAGAAACCAGCCCATATTGTATTTACAGAAGGCAAATAATAAGGTTATTACATTAGTTAAACTGGCAAGAGAGCTACCCTTATTATTAATCTAATATTGCAGTGGCTGGAATTCAGGTAATTGTGCCTGTGGCAAACACTTCTTAGAAGTTCGTGCCTGACTAATACTTTTGGGGAACAAAACCTGACAAGAAATGAATTACCTTAGATACAATGTTCACTTAATAGTCAAGGTCCTCTACATCCATCATTTGACACAAAGCTCATGTTCCTGAATCGGAGTATGTGCTTGAGGTCTTTCTCATTTTATGTGCATTTTTATTCACCTGCCCACATACACAAATATACAACTTCCTAGCCTTTAAGATTATACAGAAAATGTCAGAATGGGAACTGAAGCATTAGCTGTCTCCCCAGGAGTTCAGGCAGCCAGAACGAATGATTTTCAGAGATTTGAACAAGCTTGTTCATTAAGTGAGGTGTTAACCCTGAAATTTGCAGATGACCAATTAAGCACCCATAATGACTCACAAGTGACAGTTTTAGCAAAAACACCCAGATAATTTGTTGAGTCATGAACTCATCCTGTTGGGAGCCCTGTGTAGCACAGGATAGAAATATTTGGCTACTTCTTGCTCATCTATACATGTAGCCTTGGTACAGCAAATGCAGAATAGTTAGGGAAAAATAAATCTCATGCAGAACTTTCTGTGAATACAAATAATGATGATTATTCGTGTCTCAATTTGTCTTAGCTGGGATATGGATTAACTGGATAATATGTGACAGAATCCAGGACTTTTTTTCACAGTGTTAGTCTATCTTGTTCTAGGATGTGAAATAATGTTTTGCACAGAAACCTCTGTTCTGAATTGTCCATCTGTGGATAGACTTGCCTTGAATGTGTGTGTCGTTGTTTGAGGGTGAATAAGCCTTGTCCCAGGCCCTGTACCCCACCTCTCTTGTAATTAACACTGGACCAGAACAATAAATGTCTAATTCAAGCCTGGCTGCACTAGAAGCATTTGCTGTTGTGGTCTGTTGACTGAAGGTTTTGTGGCTTCGTACACAAAGCAAAATGTTAGTGGTTGAGTATCACCTCATGTGGTGGGGGTAAACTCCTGCCTGATGTATGACAACCTCATAGTACCATCCAAGGCCAGTCAGAGGTACCCTCCTGATGCCACCCTTGCCCACATAAAAGCAAGTGCTGGCAAATTCCTCTTTTGTGGGACTGGAAAGTGTAACTGAACTCTGAGAATGGAAGAGGCAGCAAGATTGTTTAAACTGCCAGGAAGAAAGTATAGCTCTGAATCTGTAATAAAACTGAAAGTATAGCTCTGAATCTGTAATAAAACTGAAAATCTGGTGCACATCATGTGAATTAGGGAGGGCAAAAGCAATCATGAACTTGGGTGGCTGTGAGTCAAATTTACTGGTAATCCCCTTCTTATTCAAGGCATGCTTTAAAACAACTGACCCAATGTTGCTGTATGGCTAGGAAGTGAAAGAACACAGCAACACAACTCCTCTTGCAAGCAGCAAGAAAGAGCAATTTATTGGAAAAGCCAGGGCACTTATACAAGGAAGATCGAGAAAAACAAAGTAGAAAAGACTCATTGGTCAAAGAAGGCAACACCTCTTTGAAAACATGTTTCTGTGAAAAATATCACATCTGTCACCTATCCAGCAGGTGTTTAATCATTGTTATTAGTTCTTGTCCTTGGGCAGCTTGAGAACAAGGCTGCCCTCTTGGTTCCCAGCAGTACCCTAAGGACAACCCAAGACATCAGGTATCTTGGACACAGCTGATCATTTTAACCAAGGAAGTAAACCTCTAAATCTGTTACTATGGAATGTGTTTATCCTTTTGTACAGGGATGGAGCAGATTTATTCTGGTGGAGTGCTGTAAGTAGCAATTTCCAAGAGTTTTCTTTTTCCTCTCTGTTTTGCCTCCTCTCTGGAGGCAAAAGAGAATGGCACGTTTAAGTGAAGGTTGACAACCCATTAGCCAAGAACTGGTAGTCCATTATATCAAAAAGGTAGGACAAAGCAGTCCAGGAGAAAATGCTGAATCTAGGCTTAATGTCAAAGCTTTGAGCAGAGATGAACAGTAAAGAGAACAGAAGCCTGGAAAGATCTGGTTTATCTCTTCTAGTGCAAACACCTGTGGTTGAGCCAGGGTGGCCAAAGACACTGTCACCTTGCATTCCTGGCCCCTGGTAGTCAGAAGTTTGTCCTGGTTGTCAGTAGGACAGGATAACACTAAGTCTTGGTGTGGAGGGCCGAGGAACTTGTTTTCACCCCCACAGTAGGCAACTAAGCAATACTTGTTCTTTAATTGTTAATAGAAACCTGACTGGTGAGGCTGATGTACTAAATATATCACAGGCCAGACTCAGCTCTGGTCAAGGAGGACCCATTTTCTACTGAAATTAATTAATTACAATCGAGGTAAAATTAAATTATCTGGAAGCAGTCAGAGCAATTAGTTCAGCAACTTATGCTTTCTTTGGCTTGTTGGAAGGCACAGGTTGTGGATGTGTGTGAAATAGATTCATGCAGCACCTGACACTGCTGTGGTGCAGGAGATGGACTTTTCCCTTATACTCCCTAGCTTACAACAAACTGTGGGTCATGCCTGCACCTTCTTTTCAGCTGTAATTGCACAGCCACAGACACTCACAGTGCCAGGGCCTGGGAAGAAATTAGTTATAAAGCAACAGCCTGTTGCCTGTTGTTAGCAAAACACATCAACACAAAGATATCTGATGTGTTTCTAGTTAGTTTATGGCACCACGGTGTTCCTCCTAGCTTTTCTCTTTCCATCTTCTCATTCAGTTTGGAAGTCATATATGGGATACTAATTTTTGCTCAAAAGATGGTGAAAAGGGACACTGAGAGGGTGGTTGTTATCTGAAGGGCTTTGCAGCCTAGGTTTAATAGAAATAACACCAGCTGGGAAAATACAGGGAAAATAATGTTGCAGTTAATGCTTAGCAGGTCAAATGCAGAGGTTTACTTGTTCATGCAACCCCTTCTGTTGTAAGGTATTTCAGGGAAATCATGGTAATGAACAGTTGTAGAAGAAACTTAAAAGAATATACTTTGCAGAATATACTGTGGGCATTTCTTTAAACTAAAGGAATGGTACAAGGTGCAGGGCTCCTGCACCTAATGTGTGAGCATAGGTGGCAGATGATCAAGGACAAGTGACAGAGAAGACGAAGAAGGAAGAAAAAAAGAAAACCTTGTGGTTGGTCATGTAAGTTAGGAAGAAATAGGGAGAAACTGAAGGAAGTGAAGAGTAACAGGAAAGGAGCTGTGAAAAGACAGTAGAACCCCAGGGTTCTCCTCAGAAGCCTGAGGAGAGCATGCCTGTGGAAGCAGCAGATATAGAGAATAAGGGAAAACAGGCACTATGGCCAAGTAAAGGAGGGCAAAGCAGCTTAGTGTGCCCACAGGAATCTGCAGGAGTTCCCACAGCCTGGCACTGCTTTCCAAGGTACCTGTTGTCTTGCTGCCTGTTGCCCACCAGCCTGTTGCCTTTCTGAAAACATGCTCTTGCTCTCAGCAGCTTTTGGGGGAACTCACACAGCTGAACGTGGTATGATTTATCCCTTTCCATAATATGACGCAAAGAAGTGTGTAAAGATGCAGGAAGGTTTCAGATGAACTCCCTCTATTATTATAAGGCATTCTTTAACAGCCAGGAAATGAAATAAATGCTGTGTATATACTGAATTTAATGCACACATGCAGTCACCAACCTCAGGGTTTTGAGCAGCCTGATCTATTAGTAAATCTGCTCTGCATGCTCTGTGCAAAGTCAGATGTTAAAAATGAGAACTTCAGTAACTGTTTTGTGTCCCCTATTTACTGTGGCCTTTTGCTGCTCAGAGATTGCAATTTCCTTTTGCTTGAAGCTACATGCAGTGAAAATTGGAGTTTATCCCCAATGCTTTCAGATGTGATTGCCTTCTTTGTAGGTTAAAATTCAGCCAGCTGGTAAAGCAGGGGCTTTTGCTAAACCATCAGCTATGCTATTATGTGCCTTTGGGAGAGTTGCAGTGCAGGGCAAGAGAGGAGAGAGCAAGAAGTATCCCATGGATTTATGCTCTTAAATATGTACTGAGACTCAGTAACAACGATACCATTTCCCAGGGTTGTTACCATTACAGATTTATGTGATGCCATCTTCTAGTTTCATGACACATTTTATCAGAAGAAAAAACTCAACCAGCAAACCCAAACCAGACTTACCCTCAAAAAATCCCTCACACCACCTCCCATGCCACCAAAACCTGCACTGGAACTTTAACTTCATAACTGTAAAAACATAACTATGAACTGTTCCTTTGGATATCTCTCTTATATTGCTTTCTCTTTCTGTCCTTTTTAAGTCTACTAATATGGCTTTTTTGTTTTCTTCTGAACAGCCTTGTTTGGCAGATCTATAAGTAAATATGTATTCAAAACAACAATAAATACTGTTATACAGTTGTATATGCCCTAGGATCTTCCACCAGATGGGTGTATATTTGTAAAGCAATAACAGAAATATCATTGTATAATCCAATACTTTAAAAAGCCCCAATAGGTACATGGAAATCAAAGCATAAGTTAAGAGTTCTTGTCATCTCTCCTATTGAAAGATTTCATCTTCTCTCAATGTGTGTATCTTTTGTGTCCTGGGTAACTGCAGCCTGAGGGGTGAAAGAATGGATGGAGCATCCATGTGGAAAGGAAAAAAAAATCAAACCAGCTTTGGCTGTTTGCTGATGAAAACAAAGTTTCTGTGGAAATGGAACTAAGGGAGTGTCTCAGATCAGCTGATGTGCATAGTTTGGGTTTCCTGGTGGACAGACATACACGTGGCAGAACCTGCCATACCAGTGCAGTTGGTAAAAATGTGTGGTGTCAGCAGAGGCTGACCCTGAATAGTCATGCAAAATTGATTTGTGCTCTTAGTCTTGGAGATGGGACCCCCTGAGCCAAGGCTGATGCACACTGGCAGGGAGCTATGCACAGGCAACTTGTTCTGTGCTGCATATCTGTTGTGACAGAAAATAAATGACTTGTTCTCTACTCTTGTCAGGCTAATGCTTTCCGTGGGCACCAGAGAGAAAGGGGGGAAAAAAGCATAACTACAATTAAAAAAATTTGGCCAGATATGTGTCATTTCTGACACTGTCACAATAAGGGAAGTGTCTGAGTAGCTTAAGCTACCTAGAAATGAGAAGTCAGGTACAGAAACTTAGACTAAATTTATCACCCCAAGTGATGGCAAGAACCAGGACGTGTCTAGCAAGTTACACTGTCTCCTTCCTTTATGGGGATAAATTAACTGTATTATAGTCCACATAAATTGCATTTATACCACACAGATTTGTAAGGGCTGTATATCAGCAAGAGCTGTCTTCTCTGCTAATGACAAAGTTGCTTTGGTCTTTCCAGAGCTTGACATATTGAAGCATAATCCAGCTATTTCTTTGTTCTTTCTCCAGCATTGTCATCTTGTCCTTGATTATTTTGTTTGCCCAGTGACTGTGTTTTCCTCTTGCATCCTGTCTTTTAAGTGAGGACAGAACAACAGTGAGTCTTGATGTGTGGCATATTTGACAGGGGTTCTTTTAATCCCATTGCTAAAATATCTGTACAACTATGTAGCACTGAATTTGTTCACTTAAATTTTTCTTGAGGACTGAAAAGGGGTCACGTTGGTCTGGAGGAAGGAGAAGAGGAAGGTAAGACCTAGACTAGGCTCTCATCATTTGCTTGCATGTGAACCTGCAAACTTCTCTGCTGCATCCTCTGCATTTTCTTTCAGCCTGCTTAGACCAGCAAACTTTATTGTGTCATCTTTTGCTTCTGAAACAAAGGCCAGACACCAGTCCAGCCTCACAGTACTTGAAAGGGGTATCAGAAACCTCTTTAATACTCTGAATGCTAATATGTGGAGTTCCTGCTTTGAGGCTGGTGGGTCAGGTCCTTTTGCACTGTGTGTGCGTGCCCTTGACTCTGGTTTTGCTTAGGACACTGTCTCATAATAGATAATATTGAAATTCTTGTTCCTGCCATGTTCTTAGGGCACAAACCCAGACTGGATTTGATTCTCATTCATGCTATCTGACTACTATTGTCTTGCTTTATGTTCTCAGCTTTTGCTAAACTAGTTCTCATCTTTGTCCCATCCCAGAGGCGTGTTCATATTTTCTTCTAAGGGAAGCTGTAGGAGTGATGGTGGGCAGGACGGTTGGGACAGACAGAGATCTCTACAGCCAGGTCTTGGAACTTGTGTTTATTGCAAAAGAGTGTGGAGGAAAGGGCCCTGCCAGGAGCTGCCAGCTGCAGCTCGGAGCAGGGCAGTGAGAGAGTAAGGAGGTAAGAGGGAAAGCTAAGAGAGTGGTAAAAGAGAGAGCTAAGAGCGAGGTAAGAGGAAAAACTAAGAGTTCTAAAAGACTAAGAGAGCGAGGTTCCCGTTACAATACCAGAAATCTTCTGTGTTGAATATTCTAATTTTCACTAACCAATCTAATACCAGATACAAATCCTATAGCATTTACATACAGCCTATAAGAATCATTACATTACCATACTGTGTTACACTTTAAACTACTCTTTGGACCCTTTCTGCCGAGCTAGCAGGGTCTTCTCTGACCTTTGGACCTGCCTGCAAGCAGAGGGAATTGTTCAATCAAGAAGGGATTACTTTCAACTGGCCAAAATATTGTTTTCTAGTTATTTAGTAACTAAGGTTTGGCATCTCAAAGATGGCTTTCATTTCAATCTCACTTATAGTTTCCATATTCTCAAAATCTTTTGCTAGGCAATCATATTTATAAGGTTTTCCTGTTTCATCTTTCCCAACAGGAAGCCATTATCTCCTAAAAGTCACTTTCCTTCTTCACAGCAGTCCTGACAACATTACCTTCTCTGGCTTGGCCAAAAATACACAGACACTTACTCCAAGTTTCCCCCTGCCCAATAATACACAGACACTTACTCCAACTTCCCACTGCCCAATCTCTCCTTCCAAAACTCAACTCCACAGTGCACTGAGGATAGGTCTTGCAGAGTGTTTCCAAGAAGAAAATCCTCTGCTGCTTCAATGAGCAGGATTATATGTAGCCTGCAAGACACACAAAGTAATCTTTCCAGAGCACTCAGTGCAAGTAAGGCCTCAGTGGTAGCTCTGTGGCCAGTCTAGTTCCCTTAAAGAAAGATTAAGATCATTTTAAGAGACTCTTTCAGAAAAAAATGAAGATACTCAAACACAGGGTAAACTGGCTTACAAGGAAAACTGAAAACTTGAATGGATAGGAATTGTTCAGCTAAAGAAGGGAAAACTGAAGAGGGATGATAAAATGAAAATAAAGCACAGTTGTTTAAGGTAAATAGGGTTTTTAGTTTGTTTTTTTCTTTTTTTTTTTTTTTACTTTTATCCATGAATCATTGGATGAGCAATCATATGCTTAAAATACAGCAAAAGAGAGAAAGTTAGTTCATATAAAAAAGCTTATAGTGAGTAAAGCCTGATATAGCTCCTTGGGAGGTGTCCTTTCTTGTATCAGAGATCATTAAAAACAGACCAGGCAAATATCTCTTGGGAGTGATTCCGAGGAATTACATCCTGCCTGGGGAATGGAGGTTGGTTAGACAGCACCTCCAGAGCTCTAATTCAGTTGTTCTGCACTTCCAAACCTGAATGATCCTCCAGGTTTGTCCTTTGTTGCAGCAGTGGCAGCAGGTTTTGGTTCTAGTTCGATCTCTCTGGGAGCGTCAATAAAATCTTGGTTTGCAAGAATCGTTGTGCAGCTCGACCTCTCCTTCAGTCCTGCTGAATAACAAGAACTCTGATACAACTGCATGCAGGCTTTTGAAACAGAAATACCATATAATTCTGTCAGATAAGGTCTGGTATCATTTTCATGGGTTTTCTTTAGGGAAGTACGAGTACTTTCTGATTGCTATACATATAGGTACAAGTTTTCACTCTTCTCCTGGAAAATAGGAAGCACTTCAAAACTGGGTCCCTCTAAGCCACTGTATCTAAAGCAAGTAATTGTATTTTTGCACTTTTCCCTGTGAAAAAGTAATTTCTGTGGGATAACACTGCAGCTGTGGTGATTACATCTTTACTTCAGACTGTGGGAAGAATGATAAGATAAACACATGTAAGTAGGCTGTGCAGGAAAAGCTGCAGTGAGGATTGGACTAAGCTCTGTATGGCAGGGGGAGAAATGGAGACTGCTCTTGTGTGCTGGTAAGAGGCAACCAGGCCTGTGTTGAATTTCCAGCTGGGTAGGAGAGCTGAGCTTTGTCAGCACAGAAAGGGGTGGGAGAGCAGTGAGGGACTGCAGCTTGACTGGAGATGGAGTCAGATGGGGCTCTGATTCCTGTCTTCCCAGTGGTGCTTGCTTCTGTGTAGCATAGGGTAGTTCCAAGATCTCCACTGGATCTCCTGGAATTTCCATTTGGTTGGGAGAGTAGGAAGGTCTACTCATCTTACCACCTTGTAGCTGGGGCAAGTGAAAGGTACTTAACTTGTCTAAACTGTGACAGCTTGTGGCTGCTGCAGGTGACTCTCTGAGCTGCTTAACTCAATTCTGCTCAGGTGTCTGTTGCCAAAGCTCACTCCTGATGCTCAAATGTAATGAAGCTGGAACTGTGACAGTGCACTGTGAAATTCTCCCTTCTTTGTCAGTTCTGCTCATTTTTGGCATACTCTGCCATCTCTCCTCCATCTAAAGCTGTAGTTCCACAGTGTCCAGGTTGTGTTACTGCTCTCTGATGTTCCTGTGAAGTCAGCCAGTCCCTGCACCCAATGGGCTGTGCAAGTGTTGTGGTTTTGGCTTGCCAATTTAAGATTTCCTGGCCAATGCACCAATTTATGTAACCACCAGAGCACCCAACAGCTTTGTGCAGGATGGCAGTGCTGGCTGGCAGCAGACTGGGGCTGCACCTCAGGTGTTCATTTAAAAGGTGACTGCAAACAACTGTAAGAAATCAGATTGGGCAAGACAGAGGGGACTTCACATTCTCCTTCTAGTAAGAGATTTTAGAAACTGCATTAAATTGTCAATGCACTATTGTTGGGGTTTTTTTTTATACTTATGTTTGAAGTGTCGGACTCTGCATCTTTAGGTGCTACATTCCTTAGGAGGAGTCCCAGAATAATCCTAAATTGTGTACATCTTGATAACTTTTAAGTGCACAGTGGTAAAGAAAGCCTGATCTGACTTGAAAGCAAACTCACCTTTCTCAGTCTGAACACAGAACTCTCTCCTGACATGGTGCCTACATTAGGCAGTCACTTCTTGGGCTCTGTAAATGCAAGGCGCACACACAAATCTGTGTGTTCTCCAGATTGCAGGACTTCCACAGAGGAGGCAGAGTTGCAATAAAGGGAATGTGAAACCACTTCTATGTTCTAAAGAGGCAGTTTGTTGTATCCTATGTGTTTTGACAGGTAAGTGCTATCTCAGCCAGTCCTGGATGTTGTCAGGAGACACTTCAGGTATAATCAGGGAAGTAGGCTGCAGTTCAAAGCTGGCTATTGTTCATTTGTTCTGCTGCTGTGGCAGATGGGCTTTGAGTCACAACGACATTGCCAAGGTCTGTACTGTCTGTCCATAGATCTCCATAAGACATTGCTTATATGACCATGGAGCTTCCAATGGTTGGACATCCATCTAGCTACCTCCAAGGCTGGTTCTTGATCCATGACTATTGCTCAGTCGATAGACAAGAATATTATGCCCTTGTAATCAACAAGATGGTTGTATTTAAGAATGCCCTGAGGTGATAGATCTTTTCCACCCCTTAATCAAGCAGCAGGTGATCTTTACTTTCTAGGCATGATGCAAAAAACACTTGTGTAGCAGTAAAAGAATGATGGTCTTGTGGGTGGAAAGATTTTTGATTCACAGTCTGGCTAAGTTTGTTGTCTGGCAGATTGGCTGCCAATAAACTGGTCAAAATGTGGCCTTGAAATAGGTAAGGATGAGCCTTTTGTCTTACACACATTGCCCAGTGAATCATCCCTGTGCACAGATGTCCAGATACTCTTGCTTACTCAACAAATGCACTCTCCAAAGCCTCATTTATTACACACCTTTAGCAGATTGAATTCCAGCAGCCTTTGAAAACTGTAGGATTGAATGTGATATGGGCCAGCAGGAAGAGAGGGGCACATACTATATGTGATAAGAGATAGTGTTTCCAAGGGTTTCTTTTCCCCTGCTTTTTAACAATTTGTTAATTTACAGGAAAACAAATTGAGTGATCTGAAATTAAATTTGCGTCTGCTTGATGGAATGAGCAAACTGCTTTATTTATGTTTTCCAGATTAAGTTAACTTTTTTTTTTGTTCACTTTGCTTTTATTTTTCAAAGACATGTTCCTGTTTAAATTTGGGTGAACTTGGTTCTGAAATACAGTTCTGAAATAGGAAATTCAAGCTCCATAAGAAGCCACTGTGGAGGCCAGATAGCCTTATCAACTACTCTTTAGTGCTGACCTTATCAAACAGTTTGAAGCAGTCTTGCTCTCAGTCTTTCCAATAAGAGAGTTTATTAGGTTGGGCTGAAAAAAGGACCATTTCTGTACCAGGCCTAGGAGAAACATCAGGATCTGGAGGTTTGGGGTACAGTGCAGAATTTCTGCTGCATCTGACTTTGCAGAGGAAGTGTTCCCAGCACAACCTTGGCTGCTTTGAGTGGTGCTGCTGGGATGGTGCTGCTCTGCCCTCTGGGGTTGCCATATGTGGAGAGGATGTGTAGAGGTGGCTCCACATGGAGTTTCTGGATTCTGACAGTCCATTTGCATCTGTCCCAAGGTGTGTTATGACCCATTCGACTGGGTCATCTCAGTCTAATCCCCTCTCCAGAATGGGATTTCCATAAACAGACTGTACATTTGGATTTACCGTGACTTCTCTCTCTTTTTTCTTTTAATTTTTTATTTTTATACAAGGAGTAGGGGCAGAAGATTGGGGTTTTTTTATAGTGATGAGCTATCTCAGGCGAGGTAGGAAGGTGTGTTAGGGGATAGACACAGGGTCCTCTGGTTTTACTGTTGTGTGTACTTCTCATATTGACCAATGGTGGTTCTATCTGAAGGGAGCAGAACTCAGCTGTAGAGTATTTAGATTGGGTTTGCAGGGGGAGGCTCTGCAGATCTTTTGGTCCAGCTCCTGCTCAGCTTCAAAGGTTGAAGCAATGATGTTTGATAAAGATGCTCAGAGCCTTTTCTATCAAGTTCTGAATTCCTCCAAGTACAGAGATACCCCAACCTCCCTGGGCCCTTGATTTAGTGGTGAATCAGCTTGATTGTGAAGGACTTTTTCTTCTCTTTTATACCTTGCTGGAAATTCCTTGGTGCCATTTCCTGCCAAGAAGGTTGGCCCTTGTTTGAAAGACTTGATACCCATTTTTGTGATGATGACTCATAAGTCTGGGGAGATCATAGATAAGGAAAGTAAAATAATGCATCCCTGAGCTATTACTGTTCCTGAACAGGGCCAGCAGCTTTCAGTTTGAAGGCTGCACAGTGAAAGCAAGATTAATTTTCTGCTCATCTCCCTGTTTCATTAAATTCCTGGTCTCAGCAACAGATTCATTTTGGACTATTTTCTGTTCTTGTTGCCATCTTTGTCATTGGAATGGGATATCAGCATGTTAATGCCTCATATAAGCTGTGAATGATGGTAGAGCACAGTCGCTCTTTGACATTTTCAATGCCCTGTAATTTCATTATCTGGTCATTCTTCCCTTCCCCTGCAGTGTAGTGTGTCTGACATGGTGATTGCCACTTCTAATGTCTTTTTCTGGTACTACTTCCAAAGATTTTCCTCTTTCATTATGGGCGCTTTGCCTTTCTTAAAAGGAAGGTAATTTTTCGGGTGAAAAAGAACTTTATCTTGCATCCTCAAACTACATTATTTTTCTTGTGGCAGAAATAATAAGTTGCTGCTGCTTTGCAATTTTCATCCTGAAGGATTTTATAGAACCATGTCAGATATATAAGCACCACTCCACTGTAACATGGTCACTTTTCTGAGTGGAGTTCTATGGGGGGAAGGTGTCTGTTTCTAGGGGAGGTCTATGTCTATAAAGCCCCACATTTAGTCCCACTTTTTTTAGGTTTCTAGGGGATGTCTATGTCTAAAAAGTGTCTCCTCATTCAGCTATGGAGGAGAGAGATGTTGTGTGTCTGACCTGCTCTTGGTGTTCCACTTCAGCCAAGCATCCTGGCATTTCTCAGATCCCTCATGACTGCAAGGCTGGAGGACAGCAGCAGTGCCCTTGACTTTTATTTTCCTGTCTTCCTATGGTATATGAAATTTTAATTTTTTTTATGGGATATTGCTTTGTTTTGACTTTTGTAGTTAAGGTCTGAAGTTTGTTCAGAGGAGTTGGGAAGTGTCTTGGGATTTGCATGATTTGGGGACACATAAGGAGCTGTGGATTGTTCCAGACAAGATATACCTTAGAGTTTCACCTTCCTATGCAACGAGCTTATGGAGTGAGTGCATGCAGGTGACTGGTTGAAATCCTGCTTGTAAATGTCTCTATATATCAAAGATAGTAGAGGTTAGGGCTTGTTTTAGGAAAACATTTAGGGCACTCATTAAATGCTTACACTAAGCCAGAAGAATGTGAACACATTAGTGAGGCCTCAGTTAACAGCAGGGAATTCTGCAGTGTGTAAGAGTAGGTCTTATCATGGACATGTTGTTCTTTACTAGAGGTTTTGGAAGAATATTAGAAGGAAGTTCAGAAGAAATCTCTCAGGGAAATAGATATGCAAAACCCAGGAAGTTTGATTTGTACATATTCTCTTCCATTGTCCCTGGCATGGCAAACTTCCAAAGCTTTTCTTGGGGTCATTACCCATTTGCTAGTAACTGTTATTTACAGTTTGCAAAGGCTTTTCTTGGAATGTTTGGGTGTTAAGATGCATCTTCTTCTGAGTTTCAACTCTGTTTTGTCCTGTGGAAAATTTCACCTTCTTACTGTTATAAATGAGAAACATAAAGTCTCGATATTTAGCAAAATTTAGATTGCTTTATTTTATATAGACAGAGCAAAGCAGCACTGGGGAGGCATGAGGGGTCACTGCTCACTCCATGCTCCATCGAACTTTGGTTTGCAGCTTCTTCTTATAGTGTGGTCTCTCGTGGTAATCAATAATTTCTGCTTTCTTGCTGTCATAATTTTGCCAAGCAAGCAGTGGTGGCCGAAATAAACATCCCTGTAAAGTCTCTGGGAGTCAGTCTCATAGATAAGCATCTGGTCTTGGTAGATAAAACCGGCAGAAATCGAGAAGTTCTGGTCTTTGGAGAGAGGCAGTCATTGATAAAACAAAGGCAGGAAGTCTGATTTTGCAAAATCTATTGGACTATTGGAAAGTCTGATTTTACAAACTGGTAGTAGATACAAATTATTTAGAAAACATAATGTTCATAACAGGGGGATGTGATGCAAGGGTCAAGTGGCTCTGATTCCTGCCTGCAAATATTGCAACTCCTTTCTTCCCTCCCTCACAGGTACATCTGAGCTCTTCTGACACACATATTAATTCTCTGTTAATTCTGGACTTTCTGTGGGAATGAAGCAGTGCATGGAGACTTACTGAGCAGTGGAAATACAGCCTGGTGTGAAAAAAGAGGTTCACTTTCCTGGTAGATTTAAAAGCTTTAATAAAAGATAGTAAGAGACAAACAATAAAGCAAAAGGTTATAATGGCCATGAGCTTGGCATTCAGCCAAGAGCACACCTGTTGTTTTGGAGACACTTCTTAAATTCATCAGCCTGTTCCATATTCATAGACCCATCATACATTTTCAAACTTTTCTAAAAACTATTTTCCATATTCCAGGAACTGTTTTACATGACCACTCCTTGAATCCACCTTTTTAAAGCATGCGTGTTTATTGCCTATGGTTTTAATTTATTTTTCTTATCAGTCTTAATTTTGGCTGTGGTCTTCAATTTCTGCAGACAGTCTGTGCTGGTAACTGGTATATCAGTAGCAGGTGTCCTCACTGGGTGTTATCCAACCAAGCAGGTATTCCACTTACTGCAGAGACACTTTATCAGCCTATGTTACTCTTAAAGGAAATGATTTCTCATAAACCCTTTCAACACCTCACATAATATTTGTGAAAAGCCAATAACATAATATGTATTTATAGCAATTGTATTTAGAGCAAGGGCTGACACTGTTTGCCAAGGCCATTTACCTAGAGCCAGGTAATATCTAGAAGGAGCTTTATGGAACTGACTTTTCAGCCGTGCTGAGTAATCTTGCTAAAGAGGCTACCTTGTTTTACAGCTTTAAATCTAGTTTGGACAGAATATTAGTAATTATCCCATGGGGAACAATCCTGTTTTCTCTGGATGAGCTAATAGGCTTCTTGCATCTCTAATTTCTATTGTGCTGTGAAGATGTGGATGATTGTTATTAAAGGCTGTGAGAAGCAACTGGTCAGCTCATTGCCAAACTGCTCTAATTCATGGGTGTTGTACATGGGCTGCAGTTTGCTTAACGTTGCAATCCATGTATTCTAAATTGTTTTCATAGAGCTTGGCCAATAAAACTACAGGTTTATTATGTTCGTGCAGATCTCTTGTTTAATCAAGAATGCCACACGTGCTGGGAATGCAAAGCTGTTCTTGAGAAATGCCTCTCGATGTCAAAGTGTGGGAATCAAATCAGTTTTATTTTCCTTTATATTTGAATGTAAATACAGTATTCTTGAATGAAAAAGGCTCATGGCATCTGTAAGTACTTGCAATAGCTGTTCAAGAATGCTCTGTGCTATTCTGACTGTGGCATTGCTAATCTGAGGCATCTAAAACAGCCTGAGATAATTTATTGTCTTCTTTCTTGGCAGAGAGAGGAGGGAAAATAATGCAATGGAAATAAATCAATATCATTATGTATATCTATAAATTATATTTTATATATATATATATAATGTATGCATATATGAATGTGTGTAAAGGAAAAGTAAAAATAAGAGAATATAAGATTCTGTTGTTTTGCTTTAAAGCATTGCTGGCCTCTGAGAGCTAGGGCTTGTAAAAACCAAAATGCAAGAGTCCATAAGAGATAACTTGAGCAGAGAGATAACTGGTGCAGTGGAGGATGCTGGTGCTCTCACAGCTTGGTTTAAAGCTGAGCCTGGTGCCTGTTTTAGTGCATCAGTTTTGTAATGAGAGCTGCTCTGGCTGCAGGAGTGTTGTGAGGAGCTGTGGACCAGCTGGAATCAGACTAGTGTTGGTGTAGTAGAGAGATCTGTATCCATTATCATTTGAAAGGCTGGACTGGGAGGTATCTTCATTCTTCTGTATTGTACATGTGAATTTACAACAGGTTATGCTGTTCCAATAACTAGGTTTACTGAAGATTATCTTTGAAGCTCCTGCTGTCAGTCCTGCTGTAAAAAGGGCTCAGAGAAATATTTCTGTTTTGGGAGGTGTTTTATAAGAAGTAGTTTGTAGAACATCATCTTAGTGAAAGAACAGTCATAAAACATCAGAGGCAAAAATGGGCCTTTGGATTTATTCTTCGGTCTGTCACAGGTTCTTAGGAGATGTGCTCACCTCTTCCTACACGGGCATCCTGCAAGGTAAGGCAAAGAATTTGTACAGAGTTGATGCACTGACCCCTACTTGAATCAGCCCTCTGGTCCCCACCATGCTTCAGCCTCTGGTGATGTTCAGAGCTCTCAGCTTTTGCCAGCTCAACACTTTCTCATGGCAAGTATGTTGCTCCTGTGGCTTCCTGGTACCAATGAAGACAAGACCCTATGATGTGACTGGTGAGGGAGAGGAGAAGAGATTATTCTGATGGAAATCCAGGGCTCTTGAGACAGTAAAGAGGAGAAGAAGGCTCTCACAGACCATGCAGAGTGGCCATTACAGATCTTGTTTAGTCAATTTGCATTCTTAATTTGTTGTGCTGCACAGCCATTCCCTCTTATGTCCCTCAAGGGGCATAATGATTTTTGGAATCTTTGAGAAATTTCTGGCACACCACTGAAAACACTCCAATGCAGGAATAGTCATTAGGACTATTAATGTTCTTTAGAGCCCTTCTGCAGTGATGGGTGGCTTTGGTATGTCAATGCAAGGTGCAAGATAACCCTATAGTCCATGCATGTGAATGCCTCTGAAGGTCATCTGGGGACCCTGCAGAGCTGCAAAGGATTTTCAGAGAACATGACACTCTCTTCCCCCTCTTCTACTTCCAGATTTTGGGTCCTAGATGTTCTTCTGATGGTGGTGCAGGTGCTGGAAGAGAAAAGCACTGAGCCTTCCTTTGTCATGCCCGAGTAAAAAGGATCTATCTCTTTGAGTTGAGCATCCTAAAGCTTGACCTTAAAAGCAGCCCCAGTTTAAATGTCAGTCAGAAGTCTCAGTTGTCATAACCATGATTCTTGTAAGAGATACAGACAGTGGCTTGATGTGAAGAGTGTGCTTCCATTTCTCTGTCTCCTGGAGGGCAAGAATTTTCAGGTCCACAGACATAATTTTTTAGATCCCTAAGTAAAGAAAGGAGAGAGATCTCACAATGGCAAACCTTCTGAAAGTTTTCTGTTGAAGTGAGGGTTGCAGAATGGAGCCAGTAGGTGTCTGCCCAACTGTCCCTGGGCCCCAACCAACTGTAAAAGGATTCCAAAAGTCGACAGAGCTTTGGATTTCTGCAAAGGTGATTTGCCTGTTTTCTATTTTACAATCCATGTACATAACTTAGAGTCTGTGCTTCTGAGTTTCCTGCTTTTACAGCTTGAAATTCTCAACCATAACATTGCATTAAAGGAGATTGGAATTCAAGTTCTTCTCTTTTTCTCAGCTTTTTTTTTTTTTTGGGTGAGTAACAGAACACTTAAGTCTGTAAGAAAAATCGCCCTTGACAGCTTCAACTGTGCTGCTCCACATCTCTCCATGTAGGCATTAGCAGAAGGTATTTCTAAAGTGGGAAAAACCTATTTTCTTTCTTACTCAGGTCAAAACCAGATGAATGGATTTTTTTCTAAAACACATGTGCGCCCCCCTTTGCACTATTGGGCTGACACTAAAAATTACAATTGTATTGTAGATCTTCAAAGATTCCTTCATTTTCACCCCGTGAGCTGGTGCCTGTCTTTCAGAGGACAATTTTTTGAGAGTGGGGGGGGTGCAATATATTTAAAGTATTAGTGCTGAGACAGAGGAGGATTTTATATCTGGCTGGCTCAGTGTGGTGGATATACACAGAGGAATAATTCCCAGCTCACATTCTGAAAATACCTAGTGAGAGAGATTTCATGTAAGTCTGCTTGGTTAGGCCCTCCAAAGGAGATAACATCCTGGCTCCTGGGGTGCTTGGCATGAGCAAGAGCTGCTCTGCACAGAAGCAAAGAAAGGAAATTGCCCAGACAGTGTGTTTTCATAGCAACATATGAAAATTCACAGATGAAAATAATTTTGCTTTACTATTTTAACGATACAAGACAATAATAATAAAAAGCTTCTTATGGTACAAGTAGTTCAGCCATTGTAACAATGATGAAATGTGTGCACATGATGAATACAGAATAAAAATAATAAAGGTGATTAAAATTGTGAATAAAGATTATATCAAAGGAATATGAGTAGGAAAAGGAGTTGCTAGAGCAGAGTCTGACCTTACTGTAGTTGAGTTTTAAAGTAGGATTTGTCACCTGCAGATGAGAACTGCATAAACAGAAGTTCAAGGTCAGGAGAGTGCAGTTAATTGGACAGACCACATTTTTATTACCTTAATATATAAGATAATCAGATCATTTAATTTTTTTTTAATCTGTAATAATGTAAAAATATGTTAATTGGCTATTTAGCACTCAGACTCTTGCTTCTGACCTTTTGTCTGTCAAGAGCCCTGGCTCGTGCTTGTCTTACCTTGGGCACTTTCCTTTTCCGTGTGACCCACTCAGCCTGACTGACCCAAGCTGCCTGTGATACTGACTCATATAATCTAAATGATCATTTTTACCTTGTTCTTCCTTTGATGATTCTCATATTTCACCTTCCCTACCATTTAATTCTAAGTACTCTATGTATCCATATTTAAGGCATTGTGATTACATAATGCTTTAATGAATTTGTACAATGATGTTACAGTTGTTCAAAGCATGTTCTCATATGTGGTGGAAAATCCAATTATTGGATGTTGATAGTTGCAGAACCATAACTTGAACAATTTGTGCATTTTTCCCTTTTTTCCTCTCTGCATTTTTCCCTTTTTCCCATTTGGCAAACTGCAACAATCCTTATTTCCCTGGGCTGTTGTGAGGAAGGGAATAAGGCAAAGTCTAAGGTGCTTGGATTTGCAGTTAATAAGGATCTGGGAGTGGAAGGTCTTTTAACTGACCATTTAAAACAGATGCAAGGGTTTATCTCCCAACAGGTACATAGTTTATTTCCATGGTAACATCTAAAACTCCAGCCTTTGGAATGGTTCTCCTGTGCTAGCAGTGAGGCATTTTCACATGAATAAGCCTTCCTAGGCATGAGGCTGGAATGGACTTCAGAAGGATATCTGAGTCCATTCTCTGTCCCTGGGGAGAGAGAATCTCATGCCCATGCTCTGATCAGTAACAATTGTTTGAGTTGCTAATTGGAATTTGAAGATCACTAATATTTATATATGTATATGTACATATGCAGGGGAGAGGTGAGAGGGCATGTGTGTGAGAGGAGTGAGAGTTCCTGAGTAGAACCTGGAGTCTGAAATGGAACAGCTATAAGCAGCCTGAATTTTCTTGAAAAATCACCTTTATGGGAACCTTTTCCCCCCTCTTCCTTTCAGACACAGAATTTCCCACATAGTTTAGCTTCTTTTATAGAACCAGACACTCTTGCCTTCAAGAGAAACCCTTTCCTGTCCCAGCAGTTTATAGGATCTAGGATCTCAAAGGGCTATGGTCTCTTACCTATTTTTTTTCCCCCTCTTCTTTAATTAAATTGAGAACTGTCCTGTGAAGGTAGAGTACCCATACTTAAGTTCAAGTCATTCCTTCTTTTCAGGTCTCCCCATGTCAGAAACTTTAAATGGCTCTTCAGCAGAAATGTGACTGACTCCAGAGTGATAAATTGCTGCACAAAATCTGCTGGTTCGCAGATGGTATCAGGAGATAATTGGAATAAGAACTGAGCCAGCAAAGTATCTGGGGCCTTTTTTCATTTTCTTCTTGAACTTAGAGGTGTGCACACAGCAGCTTTAAAAAGAAGACAGAGAAGGGAAAAAAGATCAAATTAAAGTTTCCAAGGCTTTACAGAGGCCTTCTTAGCAAGGGGGAAGAATTGGGATATGTGATCTGGTGTGGGTTGCTGAATCAATAGAAATAAATTATGAGTTCTTTGCTATCAGCTCTTACAAAGTATGATAGGGGACCCTTAAATCAGATCACTACCTGACAGGAGAGATTGTATTTATGTTAAACTGAGTTACACAGAGATAAAGCTCAGGCCTCTGTTATTTTAAACAATCTAGATGTCTTTTCTGGGGGGAATGTGTGTTTATGTGCAGAAAAACCATCTTGAAGAGCTGGGAAAAATTCTGTGGAGCAAAACTGTGCCTTGTCAGGGGGATGGATCAGATAATCTGGGGATATTTTCCATCTCTGACTAATGCTACTCACAAGCTGCTGATAGTATTGGTGTGTCCACCCTCCCTTCCAGTGTGTTTATTCCTAATTACCACACCTTTTCCAGACGCTCTCTCCTAATTCTGTGTGGCTGTAATTGCTTTTGTATTACTCAGACACAAATGCACACAAGTGTGTGCACTACTGCAGCCTCTGGGACAGAATCCAGCTGCTCCTTAAGGACTGATACCTTTGCTGTAGGTATCTCACTTATTTCTTTACTAAGGAGGTTTTGCACAATTGCAATTAGGGTTGCAGTTTGGCTGTGTGTGTGCACTGAAGTATGCAGGTATGAAACTGAGGCAGGATTTAGCAATTTTATTTCTTACTTTCTTGGAAAAAATATTGTGTGAGAGATATTACCCAATTTTTAATGTGCAGTGGGGATGAAAGAGCCTTGTGACTGAGGTGCAGCCAGTATACAGCCAGGAGCTATGCATACCCTCCCTTTGGTAGATAATTGGAATGCCTGCCTTGGGAGGAGGAAAATCAGACTTCTTTTCCCACATTGTTGTAAAACATTATAGTCCAATTCCTTTTGTGAGTCCTGGAGTCATTAGTCATTGCCTTGCTGGTGGGGTTATCCAGCTGCATTCACTGCAAGGATTTGTATGTGCAAGGCATCTCTGAACATATCCTAAATTACAGTCCCTGCACAAAAATGCCTACAACTAAAAGCATGGATGACCCTGTCAGATTCAATTAAAAACCCTTTCTAGATTTGTGAGAGACCAGTAAGGTAAATCCATGACTCTGGAAGAGGTGTCTCTGTGTTGGTGCCGTTTCTTTGACAGGCTGGACTTGCCCTTGAATTGCCAAGGCATCCAAGAGAACCAAAATTCCTGCTTTGCTTTTGCTTGTAAAGGCACAGGAGGAGAGAGTTGGGCTTTCCAGATCTGGCTCTTCCTTGCAAGGCACTGTAGTGGTTTTAGTTCTGGGCTTGGGTGTTTTTGTTTATTTGCACCCTCAGATTCTTTTCATTCAGTGCAAGTAAATGGGAATTTACTTCCCCATAAATGGGAATTTCAAACTTCTGCTTAAATCTGGAAGTATTTTTGTGAAGATAATGTGATCTGTCTCCAGCTGTGCCAGTGGGAAAACTTCTGCTCTGGCTCCAGCCCCTTGTGCTGCCTGATTTATACTGAAAGGGAGGAGGGCAGGGGACAGAAGGCGCCCACTGTGTCAGCTTTCCTACTGGAAAGCGAGAAGCAACACAGGCAAAGGATTAAAGGCAAATATCCTCCTTTTAGTTACTGGTTCTTGTTTTCAGGATGAATTTGACAGTCTCAGCTGTTTGGAGATCACAAGTTCACTGGAACATGTTTTGTTCTGTGTGTGATCTTGGGACTTGTCTCTTTCAATTTCAGAGGCTCTTTTGCTTGCAGTGCCTGAAGCCACCCACTGATCATTTTTGTCTCTCCAGAGATTAAAAAAAAAGAAGAAAATAAAAAAAAAAAGGAAAAAAAGTAAGGAAAAGTCATTTGCTGCAGGTTAAGTTGGCAATGTTTTGCTCTTACACAAGTGCTACTCTGATTTTCAGGGGCAGGACTTGGCCTGTGTTTGTTGTCAGTACCTCTGCTGTTTTCTTCTTGTGTCTTAGGATGTGCTATTCATTACTTCCTATTATCTGGCGATAATTTTTCTTCAGCTATGCTCACCAGACTGGGGAAAAAAGGGGAGGTTGGTATTTAAGGTGTATGTGTTCCTTTTTAGCTAATCATTCTCTTACTCTGGATGAACTGAGATTGGTATTTTATCTTCCAGATGATGCCTCTTACCTTAAATTGTCAAAATGTGCTGAATTAGATTCTCTCAGCTATGCTGAATTCCTCAATGGAGACTCTTTTTCAGAATAAAGTGGTCTTTGATTTTTCATATGTATTCACAAAGTGGATTGAACCAAACTCTTAAAAGCTGATTTGAATTCTTCTTTCTAAGTGTTTTCATGTAGAGAAACACTTAAAATTTCACTGAACCTCTCTTTGCCTCCCCATAAGTAAAACAATGATGCAATTACTTGCCTTGTTTCATAGTGGTGATGCTTGCAGAATCTGTTAACACCTGGGGAATTTAAATTCCACTCCTGGGAGCTTTGTAATAATTCTATATGCCTCTCACAACTGGGGATAGCACTCTTGGGTATTGGCAACTGCACTCAGACCTCCAGTGGAAATGAGGATGGTGATGTTGCATAGTGTGATTGCTCACATGCACACATATATTTTTGAGGCTGTATTTGTGGGAAGAGATTTTGATGAGACCAAGATTATTTAGTGATTGCTTTGGAGAATCACTCTACCTTGACTGAGGAAAACACTTGTACTGGAGTAACTTTCTTCAGAGCAGCCTGTGCTGTGTTCTGATTTCTTGGTTAAAGCAGTGCTGATAGCACATCAGTGTTTCAGGTGTCGCTGAACAGAGCTTCAGGGTGTCAGGTTTTCTGTTTGTCACTCTGGCCACCCAAGAAGGAGGTCAGAAAGGATTGTTGTGCTCCACACAACATCATCCTCAGCATTAGTAACTGTGTTCTAAGACTGATTTTGCATTGGTCTGCTGAGCAGGACAGTCAATGACTGCCTTTTTATCACTTGTTTGTTTATTTAGAATTTCTTCCCTTTCCTTGACTAACGAAAATGTCTTTGTCAGGAAATACGAGGTTTTTTTACTTTTGCTTTTCTGGTTTTCTCCTCCATCAGCCTGGGGTGGGACAGAGTCTGGGTTGATCTTAGTTGCTGGTTGGGGTCAGCTTACCACAAACTTAAGCACAAATATAGATTGAACATATAAATGGTCATTTCCCCATCTTTTGAGTATTTGTTTGGGAAAAATTAGGCTGGTATTGGTGGCTTTTGACAGAATTAGATTTGAATGAAGAGATTGCATGAAAGAGTGCCTTAAAAATTCATGATCATGAATGTGCATGCCCATGTGCTTGCCAGTCAGTCAATCTTTAGTTGATAATCTTGTGCCTTGAAAACCACACACACACACACAAAAAAAAAAAAATCCCAAAGAAGAAAACATCAGGGACCTATACAGATCAGTGCTGCTGGCATTTAAGTCCCAGACTATTTTGAACCAATTTCTCTTTGGCTGTGAGCATTTTACTGACACTGGTTCCTAGTATCCTGTGGTTGCTGACATTTGAAATTTACTTCTTGGGTGCTCTAGCTCTCACATGGATTGGGGAATGGCAGGTGGAAATTGCAGACAAGCTTCCTGTGGCTGTCTTGGAGGGTAGAAAATGTTGCAAGCATGGAAATATATCTGTGGGCAGGAGACAAAGACCCACATGCCAGAGCAAGTGGAGAACTCTCATTTTTCACATGTAAATTTGTCTGCCCTCTTTCTGCTGTGCTCTGTGCTTCCTAGTGCTCATCCCTGTACTCTTTATTAATTACACTTGGCAAATATGTGCACAGGGCTACTGATGAGTTGTGTTAATCTCTGTGCTGATACAGCAGGATCACTCAGAAGAGATGTCTCATGAAGGGAATCAGAGCTGGCCTTTCAGATGCCTGCCTGACATTTGCTTCCTCTGGCTGCTGGGCTCTTCCCTCTCTTGTCTCTGGTATGAATGTCCCCTTACAGGGACAGGAGCATGCCAGCCTTTGGCGTGGTGCTCTACACTTGTTCAACCTGCTGAAGGACCTGCAGTGCCTTTGCACTCTTAACTTGTGGGAAACAGGCATTATATATTCCACTCTGGGGTGTATGCAAAGCACTTTGCCAGTTAGAATTGGCATGGTCTGGAGCTGGTTTTAATGAACTAAAGTAATTTTCCTTCGTAGTAAAATTTTATTGGCATGGAAGATTGTTGCACCACCAAACACTCTGAAAAGCTTCTGAGTACTGTTGTGATTTGTGGGCTTGGAGATTCCTGATAATTGCCTGAACAATAGGGATCCCTTCAGGGATGTGTTTTTGGGATGGAGTGAAACGTGGGCTAATGTTCCTGGCTGTAATCTTTTCTGCTTTTGTGCCAGCCAAGTTGTGCCAAGACTCAAGGCTGCTGAATTAGACAGATTTGGACACTTGCTGACCTTATTTTAGAGAAGTGGTCCATCATATTAAATGTGGATTTAGTGGTTTAGCATGCTACAGAGCATTGTGTCAGGATTCTCAGTGCCAGAGGCTCTTCATCTGTATTGAAGTATAAACCATTGAAGGTAAATGATTGACAGGTGTTGGCATTATTTTATATAAGCCTTAAAGCAGAGTGTTTAGTAGACAAACAGTGTGAAAACAGTTTTTTAGTGAAAAAACCTCCAAACTATGTGCAACGTGAGATGCAAATGTGAAGAATAAAGCACATAAGAAAATTCTTGTAGAACTGGAACATCACTTCTTTCCGAAGAAAATATATTTGTTCTGATTATCCTTTCTCCATTCCCATTTCTGTCTACAAAACCAAAACAATTTGTTAAATTATTCAGGTCATTAAGTTTTGTGTAAGCTCAGCTTGAAATTGCATTTTCTGGAGGGATTGTATTGCCTTAAGGGAGCTGTAATTCAGCCTCCCTATTTCCACATTATGTCCTGCAGACTCTTTCCCAGTTTTTCATTTTCAACCAGCTGAGCTGCTTGGTGTCCCAAGGGACCCCTGCCTTGGGGTGTCCTGGCAAGCACAGTGTAGTGTGTGGAGCACAGACTGGAGGAGATGAAGAAATTTCATATCTGAGCTGTATTTCCTGAAGTGAGAAATATGATCCCATAGCAAAATGCAGTTTAACGTTGAGCTGACTTGGAATTAATTTTGGCAAGTTTGGTTTGATGAATAGAAACAGTTTAATTTGGCACTATACAGGTGTTTTCTTTATTTTGATTAAATAATGCCTAAGTGTAAGTTTTTGCTGTTTCTGAATTGCTTGGAACTTGTGTTTCTTTTTCCCCAGAGCAAAATGTTCTAATTTATGTTGCAGAGTGTGCATTTTCTATGGGACGGCAATTCCAGATTTCTCTCAGTTCAGGGGAAGAAAATGTTTTTGTTTTGAAATAATGCCTTAATTGCAAAATCTCCAATTTTCAGTAGAATTCAGCTTTTAAAATGAAAACCATCAAGGTTTTCATGCAAAATTACACTGGCATGGAAAATAAAAAGGTCATTTGTTAGTGTTGACAAAAACAAGTGAGCTTCTTCAACTACAAAGCAGAAATTGGAATCAAATGTCTCAGCCTCAGTCAATGAAGCTTTTCCCTTTTTAATTTTTCTTTCTCCTGTCAGAATTCAGTATTGGCAAATGTGTCCAATTTTCCTCCTATTTTGTTCCATTCTTTTTCAACTAAAGCATTCAAACAACACGACGCCTTAGAAAATCTGGTACTTTCCCATGTGTCCCTGCTTCATGTTTCTTGTGGAAACAGATGCCTGATGGAGCCTCAGAATATCCCCCTGAAAGGGTTGGATGTTTCCTCTGCAGGGCTGTGTCAAACACACCCCATGGACACAGCTCAGGATCCAGCTCTGCCTTTTCCAGCTCTGCTTTTCAGGCTCTTGTCTGTGATGAATCCGTGGTAGTTCCTGAGCAGCTGAGTTTGCTCTGTGGTCTCACAGGGCAGTGTGTAGGGGGAAAGTGCTTTCACAGCTTTCCTTGGTGTGTTCAGACTCTCAGACCCCCTCTGGTTTTCAGACTCCCAAACCATTGCAGTATTTGGCAATGGTTTATTGAATCTGGGGGCTTTTTTCTCAAAAGCAAGGGGAGCAGAGTGGAAGCTGCCTGGGTTAGTGGTGGGGGAATGTCGCCTGTCCTGGCCTCATGTGGTGAGTGATTTTAGGGTCAGGTTGCTGTAGGTGTTGCCGCTGCCTCAGGCAACTCCTGCTGTTTCTTGGGACCCTGTGTAAGATTCTGCAAAGGGATGCTCGTGCTTGTGCTTTCCATGCATCCCCAACAAGTAGAGATGGATGTTAGTCAGTCATCCCGGGCAAAAATCCAGAAAAATCATACTAAACAACATGCTTTTACTATGAATTTATACCCAGGAACTGAGTAGCATTCTGCCCACGTCTGTAAAGCTGTTGTTATCCTGGGATTTGTAGGGTGGTAATAGATAAGTGACATCTTCAAAAATACAGGGCATAGGAGATCTGGGGAGAGACACACAAAAAGCTGGGAGAGTATGAATGCTGCCTTTAGTTGTAATTGCAATTTAGGGTAGAAATAAGGTAGATCCTGTTGAAAGTTGACCAAGACACAGATTTTATTTACAATGTTTAGGAATGAATCCAGGGTCCACTGAACTCAGCTGTCTTCAATGTGCTTAGACTCTGAAACTTGAAAACTTAACTTTGTGAAACCTCACCTCAGTTGTGAGCAGTAGGAGGGGTGTCATTTCAGGCAGGGCAGGGCTGGTGCTACAGTGCATGGCTTCCTAGAGAGTCTTGAGAGGAGTGCTGGCTGAGTGCCCACGGGGAGCATCCTGAAAATGTGGTTCTCATCAGGTTTTAGCTGGCAGAAGGCTGCCCTGCTGGGTGTGAGGGGAGAGGCACACGAACCACACAAACCTTGGTTGCTGCAGCTTGCAGCTGGCTCTTCCCCCTTTGTATGGGAGGTGTGAGCAGGGTTTAAGCTGCATTAAAAAGGATGTTAGCCTCATTTCCCCATAGCATAGCGTTGGTTTCAGCTGACATGGACTTGCATATGCTGACTCAAATCTGCCTGGCAGGTTTCTTTTCACACCCTGCTGGAAGCAGCTTGGCTATTATCTTCTTCCTAAAGGTCTCTGCATGGGGAAATAAAGGGAAAAATGCAATAGGGGGTGGTAAAAATGAATCCAGGAGAGGGAGGAATGCTTGAAGCATCTATTCTAAAGTCATTTAGATGGGCACTGACTGCACAGTCACGTACCAAGGTCCCTTACAATTTGAACAGGTTTTTTCCTGGTGTTGTGCTGACAGTAAAAGAGTGCTGCAGCAGCTGTGATATTGATTAATCCTTTGGCATTTTTCTGCAAAGCTTTAAACTTTGCTCTCTCTCACAGCCAGAGCAGATGTGAGGGAAACTGGCCTGTGCTTGAATCCTGCAAGGAGGAAATGATGCTGAAATGTAAAAATGATGCAAAACAAAAATGAAGAGGTGGCCTGGAGCTCTTCCTTGAGGCTGGTCCTGTAGAATCCAAGGGAATGAGCTGTATGACATTAGTTATGCTGAAAAGGCAAGGAGCAGATTCTCAAATACCTTCCACTGAGAAACCTCTATTCTTTCTGCACAAGTTCCCATCCCATGTGAGCCTGGGAGCTTGCACAGAGTCTCCCAAGCTATCAGAATGCATAAGTGCCTTTCTGGAGAGAAAGGCATTGGACAATGTAGCTTGCAACTATGAAGATTACATTTACCTGAGGTCACAGCACCAGGTATAGCAGAGGGAAAGTATATTCCTCTGTGGTCCCCCATGTACTGCTTAACTCCTCTCTCCCCGAGCCTCAGTTTTGCAGGGGCATGACTCAGGAGTGCTTTCTCCAGGAAGTCACTGAGTCCTGGAGGCTCTGACTCTCCTTGAGCACTACAGATCCAGGTGAAGGTCTGTCTTGCTCAGTGCATAAGCAGAATGTCACACTCTGTCCCTCTTACCACTGTGGAAAGGTGATGGCATGTGGGAATTGCCATGCTGTGGGATCAGTGACAGCAGATGGAGATAACAAAGCTGACTCTAGGCACGATGGACTGTTTTGGTGGATGGGGATCTACATAAAATCTTGCCAGTCCTTTCCATGGAGACTGAATAATTAGTGAAAGAATGTTGAGAGACAAAAGAAGTTGACTGTAATTTTAGATTGAGCTATTGAATTAACAAGGGTGCATTTGATTCCATCCCTGACTTTGAATAATCATAGTTGCAGAGAGGTCAGCTCTAAGTCTGATTAATTCCTGGTGGCATGTTTTATTTCAAACACAAAACATTTTGGGATTAAAATAAGTGTTGCTGGTTATAGAATGCAATAGGCTAATGATTTCCCATTTTATTTTTAAACCTACTTTATCCTATAATACTGCAACTTTAATGGATAAATGCTCAGCTCTTCTTTGGGTGGTTTCAGATGCCCTGTGTACTGTTACAAAATCTAACATCTAATTTTTTTTTTTCTCCTCTTTTCCCTTTCTCTCTTTCTCACTCCCTCCCTTTCCCCTCTCTAGGTGATTCTCATTCTGACAAAGCTCTACGACTTCAACCTGGGCAGTGTTACGGAGAGTTCACTGTGGAGGTATGTGGATTGTGGAAATCACAGCAGCTGGCATGGAGGGCTGCTCTGTGTCTCTTGTCAAACTGGGGCTGGCCCTGGTCTGGGCATGGGGGAGTATCTGAGTTCATCAGCAGAGGAGCTGGGAAAGAGTCTGAGAGAAATGGAGCTGCTCTTTGGAAAAGGGATACATGGTTAGGACACGCTCCTTAAATGAAGTGGGGTCTGCAGACAAGAGGGTTTCACCATGTAATGGCACTTCCCTGGCAGGCAGAGGAGCTTGGTTTCCTTCTCACCTTTGAGTGTCCTTAGACAGTCCCTCCTTCCTCTCTGTGCTGTGAGGCTGGCAATGAGAACAGGCTCTGTACATGGGTACACACTTGCCAGAACTGTGCCTGGGAAGGAATAAAACACAGGGTATGATATAATCTGAGCTGACCTTAGCCTTGTTCCTCACCCCTGTGAGCTGAGATGTCATCTTGATAGTGGCTGTGTGCTGGGCTGTAAGGAGGGAGCTGCTGAAGGACTAGAGATGCTACAGTGAGGTGCTGCTGTCTTCTCCACTGTGGATGTACTTGGATGGTGTCACAGAGCTGCCCTGTTCCTAGTCTGGCATGGGAGATGGACTGTCCTGACCTGGGGAAACATGCTCCTGGACAGAGTGTGTGTTTGGAAGTTTGTATCTGCATTTAAAATGAAGAAATAACTTAAAATCCCCTCACTCCCCAATTCACCCCTATAAACAGGTCAGTTCCTTGACCTTTGAAATCACAAAAAAGTTTCAGCCTGCCTGTGGAGTGGTATGCCTTTAACAGAATTGCTATCAGGTGTTTTTTACCTTAAGTACATTAAAAAAAAAGAAAAAAAAGGCAGCCAGGGGCTGGTGAGAGCAAGTGCCTTGTTTCAGATTTGCCTGGTGTATTAAGCTGATGAGAAACCTGCTCAAAGTGTAGTTTGTGGAACAGTCAGTGCATTGTAACTATTGCTTGGGTGTGAGCCCTTCCTGGCACATGGTCTCTTGTACTTCTTCACAGGTGATTTAAAAGCCTCTCTTTGGAGCAGGCTTTGGCCATTTGCTACAGGTTTATTCTTGTAAATGCATTTAAGGGTTAATTATTCAGTAGAGCTCTTGAAACTTCTCAATTTGAACAGTACTTAAGAAGCCTAATTGCACTGCACCCTGGTAATCTGCAGAAGTATAAATAACCATGCAGCTAATAAGAGAGAACAGTCATTTCCACTTACCCTGGTATTTTTCAAGGTATTAGTGCCTTAAAAAACTTTAGCTTCTTTTCATAGCAAGTACAAATGCACTGTGATTGTACTTTAAATGTAATTGCCAAACAATCTGCTCTGCATAAATAATGGAACAAACAGGCAGACCTTGTCTTCATCCTGAGCTTGCAGCATCACCTGAACTCTGCAGAAAGGTAATAGCAGCACCCCTTTTGGAGGTTTCCCAAAGTGATAGAAATGTAATTAATCATCAATACAATTGAAAGCATCCAGCACTTGGTCAGCTGGGAAAACAAGCTGCTTTGTGGGAATGTTTCAGCATGTTCTAGAACACTTCTGCATCTGGTCTCCAGTGAAATAGGGGCTACTGGGGGGCCTGGGCATTCAGAGAGGTTGAGGAGTTAGAACTTCTCAGGTTCTTTTCCTAGGTCTGTGAGGAAAGCTCAGGGTAAGTGCTAGTAGGTAGATCTCCTAGGCTCTAAACCTTACTTTCCACTAGTAAAAATCAGGAATAAGCCTTGTTTTACTTGAGTCTTGGAGAGCATCTATGAGTTTTTCTGCAAAGGATATTGTAGAAATGCAAATAGATACTAAGTGTAAGAAATAAGCCAGAGATATACTCCTTTTCTTGGGATTTCCTGTTCTATTTGCACATTCAGGGCCCTGAATCTTTCTATTATTTAAATTGGTGTTTTTCAATATTTTTTCTTAGTTTTTGAGACCCTGAAAATTTTAAAAGGGGAATTTGTGTTTGCAGAATGAATGTAAGCCTCCTAGCAAGAGGTTTGCCTTCCTTAGTTACTTTTTGTAGACTCTTTAAGCCCCCAGATGGGTCACAAACTGAATACAACTTGAACTAAGTATCAAAAGATGATCTGTACATTTCCAAGGGGTTTGGGATTTTCCCCCCTGTATTCTGGAAGTACTATTACTCCTTTCTGCTAGCCAGGAGTCCTGCCCATCTGAGCAGTGATGCTGTGTGATATCTATCCTGACCACTTGGCAAATACAGCTGCTTTCACAGGAGAGGAGTGTGGCTTTTGTGGCAGAGAGCAATGAATCACCCAGCAGAGGATGCTGAGATAGAGCAGAGTGCAATGCAATCTCCAAATACCATCTTGCCTCCACCTGCTCCATGCATCAAAATCTCCTCCTCAGTTCCCCCTGGGTTTATAGCATGAGAGGCTTCTTTTAATGGAAAACTGAATTGCCATATAAAAAGAATTTCTAATCCCTGCATCTAAATACGAAAACAAGTAAATCAATAAGAAAACATCCTGAATGTAATTAAAAAAGGGAGTGAGAGCAGCAGAGGAAGAGGGGAGAATTAGAAGTTACATTGGAAACTGCTCCTGTGTCAGGCTGATACGAGCTTAGACAGGGGAAATGCTGGTCAGCATTTGAATGCAGGAACATTGCTCTAATATCCAAATTCCTGCTTCTGGGGCTCCAACAATCACAGAAAAGGTCTCTACTGCTACTGAAGCAGCCAGCCTTGAAGCAGCCAGCTTCAAGGAAAAAACACACACCCACACACACCCTGTTCCTTGTGAATGCCACATCTCTTCTTCGTCACAGGAGATACCTGTCAGTTGTGGCTTAGAGTTTTGTTTTTCCCACTGAGTTGAGTGGAGGTGATAATTTCCCTCCTGTGAAAGGAAGCTACTTTATTGCTCCTTTACCATACTTGGGATGGTGTGAGTCATTTATGAATTTCTAGAGGGATGTCTTTTTCATAGGTCAACAAATATAACTGTAGAAATTATTGAAGCTTTTAGACATGCAAACCCTTCATCAGTTCTCATTGCCTAGAGAATTAGTAATTAAGAATCCTGCCTGCTTTAAATAAAAATGGATTAAGGGATGGCCATATGCTTTCTGTAGAATTTTTTTTCACCCCAGTAATACCTCTTCTCCATCAACAAAAGAAAAAATAAAGTTTCCCTTTAAATCTGTAAACTTACATGGGCTTGATTTGAAGTGCTGTTGGAGCACCTCTAATTCCCAAACTGTGTAGGCCAGGATCCCTGCATCAAACTTTATTGTCCATGAGGAACTGTAAGTATAGAGGAGTGATCTGTCATGAAAAGGAATTTTCTCTCTGAAGAGTAGGTGCCAGGCTGTTCACAGGAATTGTTTAAGCTGTACATATTGAGATAAGGTTGTAGGAGCATGATATTCTGGATAAGTATTTAAAGTTGATATTGTAATATTTGAAGTATTTTCAACTGTTTCAACCAGTCTGTATTGAGCAGTTTCTGCTAAGATAACTGGAATAAAAGGCTTTCCATTGTTGCCTTTTTTAGTACTCGGGAATGTATTAATTTATGTTATTTATTTGGATTGCAGTAGCTAAAAAGACAACTTCCCTCTCAAGGGAGCTCTCAGTCTCAGCTGAAGACAGAGACAACAGGGTGATCCAGAAGGCAGGAGAGGCACAAGTGAGCAAGGTGCTATTTATGGTCAGTGCCACAGCCATGGCTGCAACACATCAGCTAATTGGGCAGTGGGGAGCAGTTGAGACTTTCTTCCAAAGTGCAAGCACTTGCATGTGTCAGCACTGAGTCCCTGCCACCATTTTCCCCACCTCAGATGAGTCCCCTGGAGTTCCCCTCCTCTGGCTGTTGTCCCAGCTAAATTATCTGGTTGTACATAGATGAAGGAATATATATATATATATATATATATATATATATATGTATATATATATATATTCCTTCTTGTTTACTTGTTTATTAACCAAGAAATTATGTCTACATGGTAGCAGCCAAAAATCCCCAAGCATTTTTTTCACTCTTGTGGCTGCTGTGCCTAAAGAGGTTAGTCTGTTGTTTTGTTTTAGTTTCTTTGTTGAGTTAGGAAAAAAACCTCTTTCAGCTTTCTCATAGAGGCAGCTGCAAAATGCAGCAGCTGCAGCCCCAGTTTGGAACAGAGAGGAGTAAAACCCCTCAGCTTGGTTGCAGGCTGCCTTATGTCGTGCATTGCTGTTTCATTCAGTGCTGTTTGAATTACCAGAGGGCTTCATGTTGTTTCCTCCCATGGAATCAACTCTTAAGCCTCCCACAGTCTCCAGAGACCCTCAGCATGTGCCTCTAGCATTACAAAAATTTCCCAGCTCACGCTGATTTCTGTGCGTAGGTTTGGGAGTGGCACATGGAGCTGGCTCTAGGTGGGAAAGGGTGGATGTGGTGTGAAGTGCCCTTTGGGAACTGAGGCTTAGTCTGATTGCCCCAAATGTAGCAGCTTCTAAGACCGATGAGTAAAGAAGTCAGGGATCAGGAGATTCAAAAAGCATGATTCAAATTTCTATATCATCCTCTGCGAAACAAGCTAAACCTGCAATAGGTCATGGCACAGCCAGAGCTTTCTTAGGAGTGTTTCTATCCCAGTGTCAATGTATTATTTCGACTGTATTGTGAATGGCAAATTCTGGTTTGTGCCACAACCTCTTGTTTAGTACTGGTTTGGCTCCACTGGGGCATTGTTTTCCTGGAGTTTGCTGTATTGAAATGCAGTCTCCATGACCAACAGCTGACATCTCCTCTCAGTATTGTCAAATTTGATTACATTTATAATTTTCCACTTTTATGCTGATGACATGCATCTTCGATATGTGCTATTTTCTGAATGATTGTATTCAGGCGTAAAATTAATGGATCTGATTTTCAAAGTAGTAATGCTTCCCATTATTGCATCTTCTTTTGGCACTTTTTAATAATGCTGCAAAGTGCAGAAATCCTGTGCTGATGAAGAGAAGGGTTTCTTGTATTTGCAGTCAGCCATCAGGGCATGGGGGAAGGAGCCAGCTGTGTGTGCAAGCATCCTGATCTCTCTTGGATTTGAAAACCAGGGTAACCAAAAGCTTGGCATCTCTGCTGTTATTGTTTGTTAGAATGCATAAATAGCATAGCATAATGATGGGGATTTTTTTAAGGCTTTGGAAGCCAGTTATGAAAATCTTTGTTGTTGAGAGCTGTTAGGTGCAGCCTGTGTTTGCTGAAGAACTAAGGGAATGGGGAGCTGCAGCAGATCACCACAGTGTGAGACGAGAGTTGTTCCTCGAGGCTCCAGCCCCCTGAGCTGCAATCAGTCCACACTTTCAGCAACATCCCAGTTCTTAACCTCCAGTACTCTTGATGAGCAGTCATTTCCCCACAGTGGGAGGTGCAGTTTACCCTGGTCCAGTTCAGCCTGGCTGGCAGTCATAGATGCCATGGATGTCATCTTGGCATGGGAACCACACTGGAACTCTTTGGGACATGAACAGTAGCTGCATGTTGGCTCATTCCTGAGCTAGCTACTCCCAAATGAAGATGGTGGCCCTTTGCTAAACAATGTGAGCAAAACAAATATTTAATTATGGATTCAGGAAATATACTGAAGGATTGTTCAGATTTGCTTGGGCTGTGTGTAGCTGAATGGGATGATGCATAGTAATTGAAAAAAAAAAATATAAATTCAAGGAGTTGAACAGAATGAACCACAGGTTTAGCCCTCCTTGAATGTGCCAGAGTCCAGGTAGCATGTAGAGCATACATTCTTTGCAGTTCAAACTAGAAGGAGATGCTGTCATTAGAACAGAGCGATAGTGTGAGTTAAAACTATTATAAATGTCTGTTTTGGGAACCAATAATAAAAATTAATAGGCTTATCTTACATTCAGGGTTATGCTTTAGGATTAGGCAAAATCGATGATGGCAATACAGATACGACTTCATTTTTTAATACTTTAAGTATAAGACTAAATCGTGTAGAGAAGTTTCATTTTTCTTCTTCCCAGTATTTCCCTAGCCCTGTTATATCCCACAGATTTTCCAAAAAGGGAATAGTAATGTTCACACCTTTGCTTTCTGGTGCTTCCTTGCTTTAATCTTGTTAATGTTGCCTCAGGGATGGCAGAGACCAAGGGGGACGCTGCAAAATCATGTGAAAAGTATTAGCCTAGCAAATGAGTCTGAAAGCCTTTGCACTTGTCTTGGGGTGGTGTGTGGATTAAAGCCCCACCTTTACTTATTAAGATGTCTTAGTCCTCTTGTTTCATGAAGCTCATTTGTCTTTTGTGAGCCAGCCTGCTGAATGGTCCATTTGTTGTGTCTCTTAATTGCTTCATTAGTGACCTTTCTGTGGGGGCGGGGATGTCATCAGACAGGGGGCCTTTTGGATTTATTAATTTTTTGTTTGCCAAGAAAGCTCCGAGACTAATTGCCAAGACTTCCCAGAAGATATTAGTTTACAAATTTTAATGACACTTATGATTTATTAATGTGCTTCCCCCTGCATCTTCTCATCCCTATTCCTTGGTGAAATTCCTACTGAATTGGAACGAATTAATAAAAACAGAACTGCAGGTTGTAATGGTGTTTTAGATAGTCTGCTATTTTAAAAATAAATGCCCATGCTTTATTTATATCTGTGAATCTCTCTGAAGACAGAGGTAAATCTTGGCTTTCTGCCCCAGAAGCTCATTTTGGTGCTGCATGGTGGGAGCACAGGTGTTCACATTTTCATGTGCAGGTAGCTCCAGTCCAACCTGTGCCCCATTCTCACAGCTTTTGCAGCTTGAAATTGGGGCTGCTTTGCTGAAGTTGTTTTTATTCAAACGTGTGGCTGTGAGAGGACTGGGCTGGTCACTGAGAGTGCATTCTGCAGACACCTTTGGGTGAGGAATGTGCTCGTTGAATATACCTAGAGAGGTGATGTGTTTGTACATATGTGTTGATCTCACAGATAAAATTGGGATACTGGATGCTCCTTTTAATAAGTAGACCTGGGAACTTTTGGATACATTTTGTTTTCTGGCTGGATACAGGGAAGCAAAAAAGAAAAGGCAATTTATCAAACACCTAACTTTTTTGAGGAAATGTTCTCTGGATGAAAGTCAAATTCCAAAAAAAAAAAAAAAAAAAAAAAAAAAAAATGTAGAGAGAAAAAAACATGCTGGGTTTTGTTTTAATTTTCCACAATTCAGGTAAGAGCCTCAGCCATCCCTCTTGAATTATTTATATTCTACAAAAGAGCTGCAACAGGAGAGACTGAGAATCTCTCCAGGGAGAGACTCACTCTAATCTTATGTGTGGAAGATCCAAGTTCAAGCCCTTGCTCTGAATAAGTATAAAGGGAAGTGCTTTTTTATTCCTCAAGTAATTACATTGTGTAACTCATTGCTACAGGATGTTGTGAGGCAGAAATAATAAAATCATAAATGAATTTCAAAGGGGGCTCAGTGAATTAATGGAGGATATTTCTGCTGGTGGCTGAATAATGTGATAGTGTGGCAGTAGCCTATGGCTTGCATTAATTATTTTATAACATTGAAGGAACAGACATGTCTACAGCTTTTGGATCAGAGTTGCAGAAACATCTTTTTTTTTGTTATCTATTTGTCTGCAATGAGCTACTCATACTTTCAGTATTCTAATGGAATAGCTGGGATTGTGCTGGAAATGTGATATTCCACATTATTTTAGTGGGTTTGGGATTTGGAGATCTCTAAGTCCAGAGAACTGGATGACAGACCCTGGGAAGAAATCTTTTATCTCTTTTATATACTTTCCCAAGAATATTCTGTGGCAGATTAACATTTGTAATTTGGTGTGTCCACTGTGGCCATTTTATTCAAACAAGGGATTTGAGTCTTCTGCATCACAGGTGGGGTGTCCATTAGGTGGTGTCTCTTGGATTCTACCACATTTTGAAAGTCTGGAAGTGCTCTTTGAAAAAAAAAAAAGTAAAAAACAAACAAACAAACAAAAAAACCCCACCAAAAAACAAAACAAAAAACAAAACAAAAAACTCCAAAAAACCCAACCTCAAACAAACCAACCAAAAATATTTTTGGCATAATTTAATTTTTAAGCTAGTCCTTTTAGGCACTCGGCTGGGTCAATGGAAACTTACACCTGTTCAGATCTCTAGTAATTCCATTCCAGAAAACTAGATAATAAAATGGGAAATTTAGGGAATTTAATGCCAAGAGATATTTTAGGTGTAGATTTATAAGCATTAGGATCTCAGTGTGAACTAATGAAATTTGTTGTGAAAGAAAATGAAGTGTTCTAGGAAGCTGGAAGAATATGCTTGTCCCCTTGTTCTCAACTAATATATGCTATATTTATTATAGTTTTTCTGCCCTTATTGTTGAATTTCTTTGATTATGGCTCCTGAAGAAAGGAGACATCCTATCTCATCAGCAAAGAATCTTCAGCTCTGGTCATGTTCCCAGGCATTTAGTTCTGGGGCTTTGGTGGAGCAGGTCAGAGGAAGCTGTGCCAAGAGCAAATGTGGTTTTGAAGCCTCACTGTCCCTATGAAGTCATCTTGTCAGGGCTGGCAGGTAAAGTGTGTTTGTAGTGCTTTGCCTACTTGTTTAGAAGCAGCAAGGCAGCGCTCAGGAGGGAGTCTGGAGCCAAGAACCTGCTGTTGCAGATCCTGTGGGTGTTGTGACTGTTGCTGCATCAGCAGAGCTGCACCTGTTAACAGGAATTGGCCACTCCATCGCTGCTTTTATCATTTACAGCAGCAATTCCATTGCTCTCGTTAAAGCTGCTCCCTTTGTTATCTAATCTTACATTCTAATGAGATTTGGATGTCGACTGCAAAACTTTTTGCAGGAAGCCACACTTAAAGATGAATTTGTTTTGACCTCACTAATGTCTTTTTCTGATCACTCTTTGCTGTGCAGAGGAGTTTCGTTGGCACAGATTAGTAGTGAATGCATTCAATGGAAATCTGTGCCAGTAGTAATGAAAACCACACATTAAATTAGGTTATAAATATGCAAATAGATAAGTGAAAAATAAAACTTTCTTAATAAATTACATAAGAGCTTCCACACTAAGTCTTATCTACTAGGATTGGGAAAGGATGTGCCCAGAAAAAAGTATGTTAAAAATCTTAGAGTGTTATGTGGTATGGACAGGGTAGAACATCTCTCATGTAAGGAAAGGCTGAGAGAGCTCTTTATTCTGGAGAAGGGAAGGCTGGAGTGGGGCTGGTGGATTGCATCAATGTGTGCAAATTCCTCAAAGCAGGAGGAAAAGAAGATGGAGCTATGCTCTTTTAAGTGTCTGCCCAGTGACTGGACAAAAGACAATGCTGGAACAAACTGAAACTCAGGATGTTCCCTCTGAATGTGATGGAAAACATTTTTTACTGTGTAAGTGACTGAACACTGGCTGAGGTTGTCCAAGGATGTGTGTCCATCCTTGAACATACTCAAAGCCATCTGGACTGATCCTGGGCAAATGTCTTCTAGTTGGCCCTGCTTGAGCAGGAGGCTGGATCAGATCAGCTCCAAAGATTCCTTCCAACCTCAGCAGTTCTTTGGTTCCAAGAAGAATACAGAAACATTGACCTAAGGTTCAGAGCCAGTACAAGAATTTGTTTCTTAGGAAAAAAATTCTGTGCATCGTTGCTGGACTTTTTACCCATGTTTTAGATGGGTTCCTAGAGTCAGACACAAAATCATTCAAGGATTGTAGTACCTGCACAGACTTCACCTGTGGCTCAGAAAGCTCCCTGGCCTCTGATCAGTCTGACAGACGTAGATGCTGCCACACAGTCTCCAGGCAGTCAGGCTGCCTAAGGAGGCACCAGGTTCTTGCACAGAGCAGTTTCTGTGTTGGTGCCACCTCCTGCTTGCTGCAGGACAGTGCCCTGTCCACACTGAAGGCAGGCTTTGCATTGCCTTACAAGAGTTGATTCTCTTTCCCTAAACTGTTTTTTTCCTTTCTCTTCCCATCTCCTTCCTCCCTTGGCCTTTCTGTTCTTTCCAATTAGGCTTCAGATCAAGCCATAAATCTTGGATGCTTTGTACAGTGGCTTGGAGAATTTAGTACTTTAACCTGAGTTGTGTCTGTTTATATTGATGTTTTATAATGCTGTGGGTTTTTTTGTTTCCTCCCTCCCCCAAATGCACTGCCATTTTATAAAGGCTATAAATAATCTGAAGGATGGAGAAAAGCTGCAAGAAATCCTTCCATTTTTCTTTTAGTCTGGTCTGTCTCTCTCATTATGTCCTTGGTAGATTCATTAGGCTTCTAATGAAGTTAAAAGTGCCTGTATGAAGTGGTCACTTCTCCAAATAATATTTACAAAGGGCTACATTTCCCCAGCCTGGAAGGCAGCCTTTAATTTATTTACTTACCACATGTGCTTCATCTGTAAAATCTGTCAGCCAGCCAGTTCTTTTACAGTATATGCCTGACCAAGTGTAAATGAAAGCTCCTGTAAATACTAGATCATGGGAAGCTGGTGCATTTTTACACATAGGATTTCTGCCTCTGAATAAAAACTGTAGGAAGTTAGTGAGGCCTTCCTGTAACCAGACTGTGAGGCCTCGTTTTTGGGTCTTTGAAGGCCAATTACTTTAGAAAATTGACTCCATAAATACTAGTAGTCAGTTATGTCCAGTTTTCCCTAAAGCTTGCTGTCCAGATGCCTGAATCTGGGCATTCAGCAGCCTCCAGATCTAGTCAGGCATGCAAAAATCTGGTGGTGTATTGGAAAAGTTGAGGGATATTATTCCCATGATAAATCCAAGAATATCCTTTGGCATCTGTAACAGGACTGTTAGATGTTGTTTTCTGGATCTTGTAGTCTAGCTCAGGGTATCTGTGAGGAAGATAGGAGAAAAGTAGCAGGAAGATGCCTGGGATGTTAATACAGCTGTTACTGCCAAGCTCAAGTCGTTTGTCCAGGGTTGAGAGAAGCACTGTGAACTGATCTGGGTAAGTTCTGGAACATTTAAAATGCAACAATCTCCAGCAATCTGTAACTACAGCCAGGGGTGTAGGGCACTCTTTTGTACAAAAAGTCCTGGAAGTTCTAAAGGTGGCTGGGGAGAAGCACACAGAAGGAAAGAGCAGCCCATCACTGGACCTGGGCTCTGGCCTTGTGGAAGTCTGAGCTCACAAGGAATAATCAGCCCCATGGAAAGAGAAAGGCCCATTGGTCCTCTTGCATCTCTTTCTCTGAAATGTTAGAGATTGCAGGAGTCATTTGTTTTAAGAGGGAAGCCTGGTTGCTGGTTATTGGTCAGGGTGGGGGAGGATGAGTAAGCAGCAGGTTCAGAACAGAAGTCAGGAACAGCTTGGAAAAGAGTAGTTCCCACTCAGGTAATATGTCCCAGGTCTTGGTGTGGAAACAGGAGGATCACACAACATCCATCAGCATTAAAGGGTGTAGGAGTTCCCTCGAGAACTCATAAAATATGACTCTCTGTGGGTCTTGTGTAACCACTTCAGGGATCACAGAAAAGCTTGACCTTGAGTTGCCACAGACACAAGTCTCTGTAAAGCCATTCTGTGGGAGATCTTGTCCTTTCTTTGGATTACTTGCAACTGTAAGAGTGGCTGAGGAAGACCAAGGCAGTAATATAATCTGTTCAAATGTAACAGGTATAATGTTATATTGCCATGGAGTAGTAAAACTACAGAGTAAGCAGTAGACCATGGTACATCATTCAGCACACCTTTAGCAAAGTAGAGAGTAAATGTCCTCTGGAAGATTAAAATCCCATTGGTTCTATTATGTGTAACCAATAAAGATAAAAGGGATGTCTATGAGGAATACGGAGTTACCACAGCACATTTAACTTTGTACCCCCAAGTGTGCATTTTCCATTTTGTACAAGGCATGGGGAACAAAGGAAGAAGAGCTTTGGGGTTTTCTCTTCTGGAGGGAGGGAGGACTGTAGTGGACCATTTGCCTCTCTGAGGACTGGAGAGTGATCTGCACTGGCACTGCCTAATCATAGGGGCTGAGGGGTTTTAGTCACACCTCCTGAAAAGTTTGTATACGTTTGTTGTCCTGTGGCCTTTTAACAGCGATGGGCACAAGAACATGGCCCATCTGTTACAGTGGTGGGAGACTTGCAAGAAGCCTATAATTCTGTAAACTTTCTTTTTGGTCCCTGGTGGTAGTTTTACCAGGACTGGAGAGTGCTAATATCGGTCAGCCATCTCTCAGAAGCTCACATTTAGCCAGCAGAGAAAGACCGGAGGCCTTGCTTGACGAGTTCCACAAGGATCCTTATTTCATGCGAAGGGTGGTCAAGCAGGATTCTCTCAGAACAAAGGAGAGACAGTCATATTTGTAAGTTCGGGGGGGGTTCAAACTACAGCCAATAAAAGTTTATACAAAGAACAGCATCCAATCTAAGTGAGAAATTCTGAAGGTAAACTGACCAATTACACATCCTAATTTCTAACCAATTATCTTCCAAAGTGTTAGAGTGTGACCAAATTCTTAAGGAATTTGGCTCAGCCTTGGTATCTAGGATACCTTTTCTCTTATAGCAAGTTCCAGGGGCCAGGGGAAGATGACTTTGGAGGAATTGTATCATCCACATATTTCCTTTTTGAAAGTGCTCCTTGTAAATAGTGACAGTGCATATGGTTTGTTTAGGGGACAGATGAGGGTGAAGTTAAGGAGGCTGTGGTCTAAATTATTTGTTTAGCTAAATCTGATCCAAGCAGGGTGCATGATGTGGTTTGTCATGAAATATCTTGTGTCACATAACATATCAGAAGAGTCAGTATTGTGACTATGCAGACAGGGGGATGGTGCTTTTCCTCAGTATGCAACAGCAAACTTGCTCTTCTCGTGTCCGTCTGGTTCCAGAGCATCACTGGCCATGGCACTTTGCCATGTCCCTCTGGCAAATCTGGAATTGGTTTGGTACTTGCACTGCTAGGAAGCTTTTGAGGCATACTTGGCAGTGGTGTTGTTGAGGAGCTCAGATCTTGTGGAAAAGTGGGTTCTTGAATTCCTTAGCACAGATATTCCAGTTTTCTATTCACTGTATCACTTGCAGAAAGCAAAGGCATAATCCTTTGTTCTTAGGACTCCTTTCTTGTGTTTTATCTCAGCTTCATTGGTCACTGTGCTCCTTCTCATCCCATGTGACAATAACCATTACAAATGCTGCAGTAGGCTGTGTTGCAAACTGTTATCTTCAAAAATGACATTCATAAAGGTTAATAATTGGAATGAGCTCTGGCAGTTACTAATTAGCACCATTACACAATCAGCTCACATTCTGGCAGCATTAGGCATACTTAATCAGTCAATTATCATTGATCTTGGAAAGTGGTGCTCTAAAGTTAGCATAAGGTGCCTTTGTAAGTGGAGAGAAGGAATTTGACACTACCACAGTGGTCAGGCTGCTGGGAACATGTGGTTTGAGGGACCAGTGTGGTGTACCTGATTGTGATGGATAGATTGGAATTAAAAATCAGATAGTATAGACTCACCTTCAAACAGGCATAAATAGGTCCTATCCCTTTCTTTCTTTGCCATTTCAAACAGTAGAGGGTGTTCAGGGAGAGAGCTGGCTTTGGGGAATATTGGATTTAATGACTTCAATGAATTTCAGCTAACGTGTAATGACTTACAAGCTTTTCGAAGAACAGCTGGAGCATAAGGTACTATTTTCCTTGGTTTTATTTTCCATCATGTGAGTTATAGTTCTCAGGGTAAGGAAGTTGTAAACAAGATGGGGAGGCACCAAAGGATTCTAAATTCTAAAGGATTTCCCTTTAGAAGTATTTCATAAAGTGACCTTAATCTTATGAATCTAAATGTTATGATTGCTCTGTGCTGTCTCAGACACTCAGAGGCGCAGAGCCTTTGCTGCTTGTGCTGGCTCAGAGTGCAGAGGGAGCAAGGCTGGTGCTGCACAGTGACCATGGTTTTCCAGCCAGCATTTGGCTGCTCCCAACTTGAATGTCTCAACATGCATCTCTTGTAAAGCCATCTGTTATTGTGCCTGGTCAGGAAGGTGTGCAGAGATGCGTGGCCCACGCAAGCAAGGATGGTGGCTACAGTCCAGAGTGTGAAGGCAATTTTCCAGATCTCTGTGTGGAAAATGAATGTGTGATGATCAGGGGTGACATGCTGGTTTCTGCTCTTGATTCCCTTTTATAATTCTGTGTTTTGACTGTTTAAGATATGGTCTGCAATGTGTGCAAATTCACAAGGGGTAGAACGGGCAAGTTGTCAACAGCATGTTGGAATGGGAGTCCAGGATACTGTGAAAGCAAAGCACCTTGTGTAGGTGAAAGGGCCAGGAAAAACATGAGTTGTACTTGACTCCCCTTTGGAGTTTGGCCCAGGGCCTCTGCCTGTTCAGCAGAAGGCAAAATGCATTGTTGTGATTATTTTGGAATGTGTTTGTAATCTATCTCTTGCTCCTGCTGCTTATTCTCTGAGAGTGTTCATTGTGGGCAAATGATCCAGAAAAAAATCTGGTTAGAATCTTACAGGCTGGATGTTTCCTCAAAACCATTTTGTACTGCAGAAATCTGAGCATACATTTCAGGGCTGACTGAAGTCAGAACAACATTGATTATTTTTCTCTACATCTGAACGTTTGCCTTTGCTCTTGGCAATAATATATAAGGGGTCTTGGGAGCAGGGACAAGGAGAAAACATGTCAGAAGTTCATCTCTGGTTCCAGCTTCTGGGAAAAGTTAGCCCAGTGTGAAGGGAGTTGTTTTAACATTTGATCATACCTCTGGTTCCAGAAGTATTAGAAAGTGAGTGCAAGAACGAACAATCCAGACCCCCAGAATTTCCTTGCCTGCTATCTGAGATTCTTCTCAGAAATGTAAAGGAAACTTGGTTGAAGAAATACTGAAAATCTGAGCATGGCTATGGATTGTACAATGATTAAATAATCTGGAAAGAGGAAATATGTACAGGAAACCTATTTTAGATGTTGGTCACTAATGTAGTACCCAAATTTGGGGGAGTTTGACTAGACGACCTTTAAAGGTCACTTCCAACCCAAACTATTCTATGATTCTAAGGAAGTCAGAGTGTTTCCAGGCATTTTTCCAGAGACTTTGAGTCAGGTCTTGTGAAAGTAATGAAGAGAAACATGTCTTCATCTATCAGGTACTTAGCCTGAAAAAATTCCCTGTGCCAGCCCTGTGGGAATCAGCAGAAGCTGGCCAGAGCTGCTGCCTGGGCTGGTGTCACAGCACAGCTCTGGCTCCTGGGTGCAGATGCTGTGCTGCAGAGCTCAGGCAGGATTTCCCCATAAAACCTCCAATAATCCATAGCCTCTCTAGGCACTTCCGGAGGTGACAGGTGTGCTTTAAGAAATGTGCAAGACTCGGGGCTCAGAACTGGTAAACAGCTCTGGCATTCTGCTGTATGACAAATGACATCACCTGTGAAGTGTGCCTTGGTATGGCAACAAATACTATGGCAACATCTGTAAGTGGAGCTAATTTTAGAAAAGAGGTGCCAGGCTACAGTAGCTCAGTTAAGGAAGAACAGTTGGATAGTTTGTTCTTACAGCAGTCCTGTAAGTATGCAGATATATACAACATAATCTCTCCCTCCCCCGCCTGGCCTCCCAGTACCTGATCTCCGGTTACTGGGGATTTTGCAGCAGTGCAGAGGCAGGTTTTGGGAAAACACCCTTAGAGCAGGGCATGCATTTCTTGGGAAGGTGAAAGTGTCCATTTTGAAGGACTTGGGGTACATGTTAGCCTCTGAGGTAGATGTCTGCTTTGGGTTAGTCGTGCCTTTGGGAGGGAGGGCAAACACTGGTGGGTTTTTCTTAACCTGTGTCTGTAGTCCAGTGATAGGAGAGCCTCTCAGCCATATCCCTTGGGAAAAGCAGCACAGCCGGCTTCATATTAGAAGTTGACTATGGAAGGAGTTGAGAGGTTGAACAATTTTTCCTTGAGTGTATTCAGCACACTTTTGACCTATCAGCATCTTGTCTTGACCTATCTCACCTTGTCTTGAAATGTCCCCAGTAGAATATTATGTAAATGGGGTAGTGAATCCAGCATGGAAATTGGACAATATGCAATAAAAAGTGTTAAATTGACACTGAGGTTGTGCTCTCTGCAGTGCTTCTGTTCAGATTTAGATCCCACCAACAAGCAAAATGTTGCAGAGGTGCAGTTTGATAAGGATGCTTGGGTCTGATGGCTTGAGAACATGAAAAATTCTCGTCTCACCTCTTTGTGCCCATTACACAGTGGAGACCACAGAGTGCAAAAATCATCTGGCTGATGTTGGGGCAGTGCTGGAGACATGTGAGTGCTGTCAAAGCAGCTATGGTCAAGCCAACAGTGCTGGCTGAACAGCTGGTGGAAAAGCAGAAGGATTCATTTGAAATGCGAGGGATCTTGAGCAGCTGAGCATCTCATTTCTTAAATAGGCATGAAGATGTGGCAAATGCTGTTGTGTTTGTAAAGTGATGCAGTGGATGATTTTTAGATACAATACTAGGGAAATTGGTGAATATAGGCAAGGACTTCTTGATAATGATTTTTTTTAGCTCATGGTAGTTGGGTAGGAGAGATCACAATATAAAGAGAGTCTCAGGACTGTGTTCACTGGAACACACCGTTGCTTTGCTTTCTGACAGTCACCCTCTTTCATGGAGCAAAATTACCAAGTGATTGGTTACTTGTATGCAGAGAGGGATTTTGCGATGGGAAGACACATTTTAGAGAAGGAATCTTGACGCTAGATTCTTCCTCAGAGCAGACACCAACTTCTGGAAGTACTGGGTTACACTTTTGGTGTAATCCTAAATAAAATGAAAATATTGTCTAGGAGCAGCTATGGGGATAAACTGTGAAGTTATAACTGTGTCACTGGTAACTCATGGATGTAGAGCTATTAAGGAAATCCTAGGTTATAAAGGCAGAAGGAACATTGTACTCAGACCCTGTGCAAGATCATGCAGGAGAAGAAAATCAGTCACAGACATTAAGCAGAGATTAATTCCTCATCTAACATCTGCTTCATCAAGAGCAAAACTCTTGGGACAGCATCCTATCTTGATTGTAAAATTAGCAGTAATGAAGAATTTACCTTATCCATTAGTAGAGTCTGCTGGAACAGTTGCCCTCCCTGTTTTTTTAAAAAACACCCAAAATAGAACAAAATACCTTCTTACCCATTATTTTCTAGCCTGAGTTTATCAGGTTTTAGCTCTTTGCTTTTGTGGACTGAATAGAAAGTCCCTCTACATCCCCAAGCAGGTGCTCACATCCTCTTTAAAGACCAGTTGTTTTCCATAATGCAGCAGGTTTTTCTACTTTAATGATTCCTGGATGGCACTTCTCTTGACAAATGGCAACAAAAGCAATGTCCTCAGATTTCTCATGCTCCAGTTTATAATGTGGGGAGACAATTCTCGGAAAGGTGCTCTTTGCAGAAGTGCAGCTCTGCACGTCCTCAGATTCATAGATTTAAAGCATAGAGAAGAAGTAATGATAATAATCTAATTGTATAGTGCAGTCCAGAGAATCTTACTCAATAATTTCTACATTGAGTCCCCAGTGTAGTTTGAAGTATTGCTTCTTGGCTGGAAACATACTCAGTCTTTACTAATACTTACAGTCTTTCAATTATGTGATCTGATTTGCATTGCTGCTAGAACTGCATTTCATTTTTGATGCTGCAGCAAATGGACTCTGGGCTGAGTTGGCCAAATTCAGTGATGCTGAAAGACAGGCTGGTTTGCTATATATCTGAGAGCCTCAGCACCTGGGAAATTTCAAATTGCAGCCATGATTCCTGGATGATGAAAAGCAAGCATTGGAACTCTTTGTTCCTCAATTTCCCTTTCATGGCATTATAATTATTAGCAAAAGGAGCTGAGGGCAAAAAATTCAGGGGGATGAAATAAAGCACTGGCTCATTCATGTGGATCACTTTTTTTTCCCTTGAGATTTCTTTTTTTAATCTTTAAAAGACCCATGAAAGAGGTAATTTTTCTTCTTGAGACTGAGGATTGAGAAGGTTTTCTTCCTTTTCAACTCTGCCAAAGGCTTCATGGCTGATTAGTGTGTCTCTGGAGGGGGCAGACAGAGACTCAAGTTCTCTGTGGATCTTGGATATGGCTGGTGCCTGAGGGAAAGGAGAATCTTTACTTGAGCTTGGTGCTGTTGTGAGACAGATTATTAAGATTCCATGTTGGAGGCATCTTGGATGCAGCCAAGGCTGGACAGAGGGGACAAGGCTGACCCACCAGCACAGGAGCTGGGAATGCAGGTGCTCAGTACATTGAATAGCAGGTGCAGTCAGAAGACCCCTGCAGATGAAGGACCTGTGTACTTGGCTGGAATAGGGCAGCTGTAGGGTTAAAGGCACTGTGCTCTCATGAAAACTGGGTGAGGTGCCCAGCTCCTTCTCGATTGTTTCCCCTGCACAAGTTCCTCTTGGCTCAAAAAAAAAAAAAAATTGTAATTCCATGGCTTTGTTCTTCTGAAATAGGAGGTGGTGCACAGCAGAATAATGTTGGAGTGTTTTATTTGCTGTGGCTATAAGATCAGGAGAGTACAGATAAAGCATGCAGCTTTTCTACTGCAGGAACTGATACAGTATTTTCTAAAGATATGGTCTTGGCTAGTCTGACTGTTCTGGCTCAAAAAAAATGACTCCACATTTCGGAACAACTGGCTTGTGTTTCTTCATGTTATTAATTACCTGAAAATAGCTATTTTCTTTTTACATGTTTTAGTTTATCTTCCTAGACTGGGATATTTTTTTAGCCTTGCAACTGTAGTATTTACTTCTCTCATGTATTTTCAGGTGCAGTGGAAAGATGCTCACTGCACAAAATAAAGCATAGTTTCTACTTGTATTAGATTGCAGATCCCCCTGCATTAAGGAGAAAAAGCTGTCTTTGATTCCCTGCCATTAAATACTTGTTATATTTTTTATAGTGTTTTAAAATTAAAACCTCATCTGGTCATTTCAGCATTTGTCACCTTCTACTTTTCTGCCTCTCAATAGAGCATTTACAAGTGTTTCTATTGGCTTTTTCTGCCTAGCAACATTTGTTGCAAGTAGTTTAGGAAAATAAATGGTTTTCCATCATAAATCCAAAGCTGCAGCAGGACTTAACAACCTTTAGTTATCTTTCCTCAGAGTTCTCCTTAGAAAGAAAGAGCTATCTGATGTGATAAAAATGAAGACTTGGTGCTATGAAATCTCTGTTTACATTCTGAAAACACAAAGTTTTTCCATTAGAGCCTGTTTTTATGAAGGGAATTGTGGGATGTCCCTCACTTCATTCTCTTTGCTGAAATAACACAGTGCTGCTGGGGTTTGTGTTTGTGGCTGTGGCACGGAGCAGAATTCTGGGCTGGTGTCTGTGCTGCTGCTGAGGGAGGGCACAAATGAGAGCCCAGCCTGACAAATTGCTCTGCAGGGAACAATCCCTTCCCTGCAAGCTTGTGCTCTCTTTCTGCTGCACAGGTCTAATGTGACCAATTGCATTTTGTTGTGTTTAAGCAGTGACATTTCTGCCACTTTCTTTGGCAGCCAGCTCCTTATTTTAAGTGCCAGAGCTGTCCCAGACTTGAGTTTTCTATCTGAGAAGACAGAAATGTTTCAATTTCTTAGTCCATCTAGACATTTTGATGAAGTATTTCCAGTGGGCACTACTGATGATTCTGCAAGTTGCAGGATTTTAGTGACATTTGGCCTAATATTTCAGTTTTTTTAGTTTCAATTTTTGCATCCATTTTGAAGATGTAAATAGGATTATTTTTTTCTGTTTGAATCCAACAGGAATTGGAACCAAGCTTCAAGACCTTTTACATTCTGATGATTTCTAATAGCTCCCCATCCTTTCTTTGCCAAATTGCATGTCTAATTATTTTAATCTCACCCACAAAGAGTAGGCTTCACCATGGAACACTTAATTCTATTTACTCTATGAATTTTGTCCAAATTCTTGTTATTCATTTCACAATATGCTTAAAAACTGATTTTTAATTGAGAATAAATCTGCTGGGTTCATTGGAGATGCCTAACACAGAATAGCTGAGATCTGACTCAGATTTGTTTGTCTAAGTATAGTTTTCCCAGTGATATATATAGATGGATTTTAGGAAGAAAATATTTTAATAGTTTCTTCCCTAAAAGCCATTGGTTATACAACAGTCAGGGTGATGCTGGGTTTTATTAAACAGAAGCTTGCTTTCAATGGTTTTGGATTTCTTTGTGTTGAAGTACCAATAATCTAGAAGAAGAAATGTGTCAAAGGGTAGAGGTGGTTTCAAATGCATTTTGCAGACAAAATATGGACAGTGTTCTTCACACAATGTCATTTAACCAGAGCTCATGTAGGACAAAATGTGAATCAAATGGAGTTTTTATTGAATTGTGCTGATGTTTTTCTTTCTGTCAAAAGCATATAGAGCAAATATGCCTTTTTTTTCTTTTTTTTTTTCTCTTTTTTTCTCCTCTTTCATGGCACCAATCTTTTGTGACAGACTTGAGCCATGTTTGATTTTTTGAGACCTTGTGCCTGTGACCTTCTCCTGCCTTGGGGCTGAATTGAAAGGTCAGCCTCTTTGGGGTTCAGCAGCTCAGAAGTCTTTACAGCTGCTTTCAAAGTCCTCCATGAGCCAGATTTGGAGGCTTTCCCACAAACTGAAGATCTACCCTTAACATGGAAAGCTTTATATTTCAGTGCACATCTATTTACACTGGTTATTCAAGTTAAAGCACTGGAAATGGTGTCCTCATCTCTGGACTCTTGCAGTTGGTGTAGAATGATGAAACTCTTCAGGTGGGAGCAAAGCTCAGGAACGAAACTGGCGTTTCTGTATTTTCACATTGGCAATATGGAGATGGTCATGCACATTCACTTGAGGAATGTGCAAGTCATTGCATTCAGGTTATTGTGGGAATGGAAACTGTTGCATTATTAATATAAATGTCAAGTTTATCTGTATCTATATTTTTTTTCTTAAGTTAAACATGGACTTACCAAAAACATTTGTTGTACATAGCCCCCCATGGACTTATCCAAAGCATTTGTTGTAGCCCCCAGAGCCTCACCTCTGTATCCAAACTTCAGGCTGGGTGCATGAAAGCCTTGTTTTTCAGATATTGCCTGCAAGGATTTAATGCTGTCACACCCTGCTGACTGCCAGTTTTCAAAGGACAGTCTCTTTTTACTGGTTGTCAGCAGTAAAAACTTTTTGCATGTTTGGTGTTCAGTGTTTATTGCTCATGTTGGTTGGTGGTTGGGGCTCACATGCAAGATCAGAGGGTTGTAGGGAAGGTGCTGCTGAGAAAATTAATCTCTCAGGGACAAAGTAAAATGGATTTAAAGGAGTCAGATGTTTCAGAAGCTAGATGTAGGAAAATTTAGTGTGTTTTGATTAGGTCATCAATGCTGCATACTTAAGCTGAAGATCAACTCTCATTAAGTTTAATTGGACATCTGTATTAAGTAGGTGTCTTTGAAAATCTTTCCCTTTATACATTCCTCTTTTCCTGCACAGGCAATATTACCCACAGAAATTCATCTGGCCTCCAAATTGTAAAGCTGTTTTTTGGGTTTTTTTTTCACTAAGGGAGAATTGGATGAATATTTCATTTATGGGATGAAGTAGATATTTGTCCTGTTCAGCTACTAATAGTATTTGTGTAAATCACTTAATAAAACGAACATTACTAGTCTGATATTCTCATTGGAATTCAGCATATATTTTAAAATGGGAATATTTCATTAGTGCAAATATCTCCCAACCAAGCATTCATACTTGCATCTTTCAAACACCTAAAAAATGACAGTTGGAAATGAATACATGTTTGGAAAATACTAATAAAACTTAGAGTGAACAGTTGTTGTTCTTTTCTTTGGAGACTAATAGTTTCTCCAGGAGATCTGTTGTGTCCTAGGACCAGAGTCAATAAGAAGGTGGCTTTCTGTATCTTGTTTTACTGCTGCAGATCCTTCTGGCTTCCAGCTCACCTGTCTGGCAGCATGGTGTAGTTATCAGGAGTCAAGGGAACACAGTTCTGTGAAAACCCCACATGGCAAATTTTTAAGGAGTATCCATGGAGAGGAGAGCTGGGGCATATCTAGCTGTGGGTGACACATGTCAAGGGAAGAGCTTGGGGCTGGGCTGGCAGGGCTTTGTGGTGCCTGGCGCATGCTGAGGGTCACTTGCAGAGAGCATCTTGAGAGAGAGAGCCCTACCTGGCAGTGTGCCCTCTTTTGCTTCTGCATCTAGAAACAGTTTTTTTTTTTTTTTTTTTTTACCAAGTGTAAGCTGGCATCAAAGATGTTTTCACTTCTCTCAAAGGTTATTATTTTAAAGGGCAAATAATGCCCAGAGCAGGATTTTACCATTCCCTCTATATTTTTCTTCTGGTGACAAGTTGAATACTTTTCCTGCTGTTTTATTTTCCTGTTTTTGCTTTCCTCCAAACTTCCAACTGTCATGAAAACTCCCAAGTGGTTTTTGCCCAAATGCATGCAGGTGAGCTTTTAAATATGAATTGCTTGGTAGATGAATGAGGATCAGTTGCTATATTTAATTATGCAGTCTTCTGTAATGTGTCTCCAACAAGCATTCATCTTATGGATAGTAATTATTCTTAGCATGCCCATCTGAGCAAAATTATGCTTTGGCAATTGGTTTTGAATCCTATATCCTTTTCTTTTAAGCAGCACTCACTTTAATCCTTTCTATCAATGTTTGGGGATTGAAAGTGAGGTGAGCATGTGGCAGGAGCCAGGGAAGGTTTTCTCTCTTTCTTTGTTAGGATGCTGCCAAGCTGACATGGTAGAAGTGGAGGGAGGTTGGTGGTGGCTGCTGATGACAAGAAGGCTGCTGGTTTGTTTGGGCTCACACTGATACTCTGCACACTGAGGATCCCCAGGCAGATTGTGCAGACCCTCCTGCTATTGCTGGTCCTGGGGCTGCAGTGAAAGTGTGAGACTTCTGTCTGGGGATGCAGGGCCACACTGCTGACACCACTGTTACCCACCTGCAGTGGAAGTGTGACAATTTCTCTTTGTGGCTTATGTATAGACCAATGTCCTGGCAACCTTGGGCAGGAGGTGGTCAAATAGCAATATTTATGCTTTAGAAATAGAAGCTATGATTCTTCAGCTAAGTATCTGTATCAGACAGATCTGAATATAACCTAGGGAAGTGGTTGTTTTGTGGCTTTATTTTCTTTTTCTATGCTTGTTTGGTCTTGTTGGTCACACTCGCTATTCCGTTCATGCAAATAAGCTCAGATGATGCTTTCTGCAAAGACGAATTGGGTATTTCCACGCTCATCTCTTCATTTCTCTTCAGTGGGAAACTGAAGCAGAGGAGTTGACATGATGCTTTCATGATCCTAGTGTGTATTTCTAGCCAGTGGTAATAACTCTTAATACAGAGGAAAAATAAAAAAGGAGGAAATGCTCATGGCTGGGTTTATAGCTGCTGACAAAACCATGTATGGAAGCTCTTTGTATTGCCTTGATGTTTTAATACAACCCCTCAAACTCAGCACAGTGTAGCCCTTTGCCATGGATTGTCTCAAATATATCTGGTGCCTCCAGAGATGTCTCTATGAAAGCCTGTCTGGTAACCTTCTTATTCTTCCCCACTCAGCACAATCCATCTGCAGGGCTGTGTGGAAGGGCAGGGAGCAGAGAGCCTTTCATTCTCCCAAACTCCCTGCCCTCTGACCTGTGCAGCATTTCTGTGGCACTAGACTTGAAGAGTTGTTGTACCAGGGAAACATGGCATTCTCTGATAGGTCATTCCCTCGAGCAAAGGCCATTGTGTTTACACAGCATAGGCTATAAACACAGCTCTTGGGAGAAACTGAAATCTCTGTTCAAAGGCTGGTTGCTGAAATTCTCAACTCTGCATGAAAAAAGTCTTGTACACCAGAATAACCCCTTAATTCTCTGGAGGCAGAAGAGCTGCTTGCTGAGTAGCCACACCATTTACTACTTCCCTTTGCACTCTGCTCATGTCTGCTACCAGTAACTAGGATGTGTTCAGTCCAAGACAGGTGTACCCTGAACTACTTTTGTTAAATCGGACAGATCCAAGTGACTAATTTGGGTTCCCTAGTTCCATTTGGTATTTTAAAAAAATGTTATTTAAAAAAACCTCTTCTTGCAGATGAGTGTTAAGGGGGTGTTAATTTTGAGTGGAATGATGCATCTAGGTCCTGTCAGGAAAAACAGCATTGTGCCAGTAAACTTTGCCATCCGTGAAAGGTTATTCTTACAGGGACTGATATTCCATTTGCAGGAAGGAATTTATAATTGTTCTTCCTCATGCACAAGGAACAATGATATTCCTACAAAAGGAGGGAAAAGGGAGATTAAGAATTCATGTTCTCTGCTCAGGAGAGGCAAGATACACAAATATTTGAGAACAAGGGTTTAGCTGTCTGTCCACTGTAAGAAATGTCAGGAAGACAAACTTTCATACCAGCCTATCCCATCTTTTTGACTTGGAAGAAGTTTTATGAGCTTAGGGTATTTCTCACTGAGGTCTGCCTTCCATCTAACTTAAAAAACAAAGAACATCCTTCCATTCTTTTTATTCTTGTTCTTTGGGAGCAAAGCAAACTCCACAAGACAGAAGATGAGTTTGGGATGCTGCTAACATGCAGGGAAGTAACTTTATCCTGCAAGTCTATCTCCACTGAGGGCTGAACACTTCATGAATGTAGATGCTAGGATTAGGAATAATTATTAACATCCTGGGGAGGTATGGATGGGCAAACCAGCATGCACTGCCTTGTCAAACCAGCATGTCATCAGCACTAGAGCCAGACAATCTTTCATTTTTATTATATTTGTGATATCTCTAATTTCCTTGGCATAATGCACTTAATCCATAATTATAAAATATGCAGCTATTCCTTGGCTTTGCTCTGTTCTTGCAACATGAGAGTGATTCTGTGTTTTTATTAATTTAACTTTCTATAAGGTAACAGATTGCCATAAAAACCCCCAGAATTTCTCAACCAGTACAGCTAATAGCTGTGTTTCAGCAAAGGTCCCATGGTACATGTTGAACAATAACTACCACTTCTGTGCCACTTGCAGTTTTTAATTGAATTTCTATCCCATGGATATCATGTCAGAGCCATTCATCTGCTCCAATAAGTCTTCTGATATTAAACAAGTTCTTCCAAGTTATTATTGTAGTACAAATACTGCTTGAAGGTTGATTTGCATTGCATATACACTGGTCTGGGGAAGGTAATGCAGAGCAGAAAATCTCAGCTTGTGTAGGCACAAAGAAATTATTTTTGCTGAAATTATTGTACTATACCTTTCCACTTCTTTTCGTGTTGGATTGATAAGATCTGCTCCTTCTGTCCTGCTTAGAGTGAGTCACTGACATTGGAAAAATGTTTTACAGCCCTCTAGTCTGGAGCAAATCACTCCTTGTTTCTGCTTTTGCTTAGAGGCTCTGACTCTTGGAGCTGACTGCACTGACATGAACTTGGACCAGACTGTCATATGGTGGGGTCTAAACAGTTCCAGAATAACAAATTCTGACACTTCTGAAAGTGTGCTCTGGGTTCAGTGCACACTGAGGGGATCCATGGTGTAGACTTTGCTGTCACCTTAACTCTGCCTTTTCCTTTAATTTTCTAATATTTTTCAAAAAGGTTTCAAAATCACTGTGTTTAGAGGAAAGAAAAACTTCAAACTCCAGTTTCTCTCTGCCAGATTCAGAGACTTCTTATGTCTGACAATGTGTTTATGATACTGAAGCACTACAGTCAATGACTAATGACTCATTTTTGGGCTCTTCTTATTGAATGGTGTATTTGGCTGATGGCATAGAGTAAACAAAATCAGGGTGAGGTTTCTAACCAAATTTAGGAGAGGGTCTGCATCACTAGACTGTTCAGGAGGGAAGGTGTGAACTGTGTTTGCTGGCCAGCAGTAAGGAAAAGCAGAGGGAATGAATATCTTCATTGGTAAAATAGAAATGAAACACTGTCTGGCAAAGCTCTTGTTGGGATTTTTCTCAGGGGTTGCAACAAGAAGTACAAGTGTACCATACTAAGTATTAATTACAGGGAGATTCCAATGTGCAAAATTAATGGCAATTTCCCAGAATGATTTTCCCTCTCCTCTGTTTTCTATTGATTAGTATACGAAAATCTATTTGGGAATTAATAATTCAGTCACCTGAGAAGTCATAGTGACTCCAAACATCTGGGCTTTGGAGTTGCTGCCTCCCAGCTGAAGTTCAGTCTGACAGTCACAATCCTGTCTCCCTCCACTCGAGTCTGAAGGACGTGCCTGGATGCACTCAGGAGGGTGTAGAGAATCACTCAAATAACTGGCCTGTTCTTGTTTGATGTGCCAATGCATGATGATTGTCAGTGTCTGCCCCTCAGCCTGTTCACAAGAAGCTCTCTGGAAACTGCTCCACTGCAGATTATTGGCGTGAGGCAGATCTGTGTGGGGTGCAGGTGGTGTCGAGGTCCTCAGGCTGCCCGTATGTGAAGAGAAGTTGCTCAGCTCACCAGCCAGAGGTTTGAACTAGGAGGTGTTTAATTTTTTATTTTTTTAAAGCATCTTGGAGAATAAATTCCTTTAATGGTGTGCCTATTGTGATGACAAGGTCTTACCTGCACTGTGGGATAGGGACCAAAGGGCACATGGGTTCTGCAGAATGGGTATCACTGGCATCTGTTTCAGGCATGAAAAAGCATCTGCCTGAGGGTATCCTGGTGTCCAAAGGTGTGAGCCTTGTAAGGACAGCATTTGCTGCATTTATTTACAACCTGCTTTTTGGATCCAGCATCATTCCAGGATGTTCATGGGTCAGCCCTAGGTCTAATACTCCCTTGTGAGGATTCAACCTGTTTTCAGTTCCCACTGAGCTATCCAGGAGGCATTTCAAAGCATGCAACAAAATCCCATTTAGAGCCTGTCTGGAAATCTCAGTGTGAAAAACCCTGCCTCTTTATCTTCCTTGTAAGGTTGCAACTATGATATTAGCTTGTGACAGCAATTATTGATGGTGTCATTAAGGATGAGATAGAATTCCTGGAAAGGCATTTAATATTTTCCCTATTTTTGCTGCGGGGACACTGATAAGTGGTGGCAGAATGAGATGTAAAAAAAAAAATAAAAAGAGACACAGAGAAGGTGGGGGTTAAAGAAACCCATGTTTATCATATGCCCTCATCCATGAGGAAGGAAGGGAGAATAATTCATGAAAAACTTTGTGTACCAGAGCTATTAAACTGCAATCTTTGCAAAATAATGACTTGTAGCAAAACCCCACCATTATTTATTTTCTCTATTTTCAGCATCAGTTGTATGAAGTATGGACAAAGAAATAACCCCTTTAGAAAGCACTCCCAATGTGCTGTTACAGTTGGCTTGAAAAGACAGCTGTTATTTCACCACGCTGCTTTGATTACTACAAACACATTGTTTTAAAGCTTAGCAGCTGTGTAATAGTACATGATGCATATGTACACGATGTTATATCTCTTTCTGCATTCCCTCTTTCAGTAATCACTGCACTTAAAGCTCAGTATGAACTTTATTGATCCATGATTGTAGCTCGTTAACACAGACCTATTCTCTTGCGTCTGAGTCAAGGACAAATAAATATTTGTGTCTAAAATGGACTCTGGGGGAAAGTTTTTTTGTCTTCATGGACTGAGATTAATATAGGCACACACTAGAGGGGTTAAAGAGGTATTGGAAGAGGGAGGGATGGGGGAAATGAATTGGGGGAAGCTTGGTTAAGATCAGCAAATTTCCTGTAGTGGGAGATCCCCTCACCGGATTCTATTTTCAACTGTCTAAGTGATGCAGGCTCACTTGGTGCTTATTTAAAAGTGGATGATGCAGGATGTTCTCAGGAACATGCTGTACTGTAATGAGGCTTCCAGTTTTGGATGGGATGAGTAGTTGCTTTTGGACATATAATAGCTGAGGCCTAATGTTAGAACATGAGCAATCTGCAGCATACTCAAGGCAGTGGTGTGAATCCAGCAGGTTTCTTGTCCAGATGCCCTCACAGGCACCCTTTGAAGGGACAAAGGTGGGAGAAGACAATTAATCTGTTCTGAGCCACTGGCCACTCATCCCTGCCCTGGTTCTTTGGAATAAACTACAGAGATGAATCACTTTTCCTACCTGTTCTTATGCTCAGGGAGTCCATGCACTGCTTGCTCACCTTTCAGCCACGACCAAGTGCTCATGCTAGAAATCATGGCAACGTGTGAATCTCCCTCTTTTGTACCCATATTTCATTTTCTCCACTGTCCTCAGAGTAAAACCTGCAGAGGTGTGCACAGCCCAGCCTGCAGAACTGCCTCTGCACCAGGTGGTTGCTCAGCCCCCTGTTTGCTGCAGGGGGTTAATATCAGAGCATTCCAGTTCAGCCTGCAGGAAGATTCGTTTCCAGAATGTTAAAGCTGATGTTAAAACAAACCACGTGCTTTCTGGTAAGACAGCTAAAAGGGATAAGGAAATGGCTAATGATGAGTTGCCACTATTTCCTAATTAATCACAGGCGATTGCAATTTACCTGCTAAAAGATGGGCAGCCCTTTATGCTGACATTATCCGTGGGGGACTTAAAGGTACCGTCCAGGAGTCTAATATCATGCTGCATTTTGTCATTGGCTTTTGAAATATCAGGTTAAGTAAAATGAAGGGGAAAAAAAGCCATTTATTTCCTAGTTTAAATAAAATCACTGAAAGAACTTCAGTGCCACTGCTTTAAAATATTTCAGGGGGTCTAATCCTGCTGGGTTAGAGTACAATTAAAGATGTCCTTCGCAATTTATTGAATTTGGCTCTAAGTTTTTGTTCTTTTAGGCATGGATCCGTGGACAGTTGGTTGATCACTAGGCTGATACCCTGAGCTAGACTGGAACCCAGGTTCAAGTGGAAAGCATGGCTAAAGGCCCAAAAGATGCAGTCATAGACTTGAATGCTTGGATAGACAACTACATGGATGGGCTCTGAGCTCTGACAGGGCACAGGACCTCGCACAGCCCAATCCCTCTGCCATGGACAGGAAAGTGTGGGTCTCAGTTTACAGCCTGAAATGTCTTCCTCTGTGTGAACCTTTGGGAGGTGCTATGCACCAGCCTAGGTGGTTGGAACAGCAGCAAAAGGTGTCCTCCTGTGTAAAAACCACATAGGAAACCTGTGGCAAAGGAGGAACCCTGCAGGTCTCCCAGGATACCTTCCAATGCCTTTAGTACATCAGAGTTATTTCTTCAGTGAACCTTTAAGTGTGCAGGTTGATTGTGTTTGAATCTTTCTCAAAAGATCTAAAGACATAAAGTAAATCCATGGTGTGTTTGGGAAAAGGACTTGTATCATGGACAGCTTTCTGCTTTCATTTGCATTGATAATATGCAGGGTACTTAGCCCTTCATAAAATTAATTTAGATAAAAGTCAAGACTTTATGAATAAAAGCCTTCTCAGCACACCACTTAGGAGTAAAAGCATAGGTATATTTACCCTGTGTTTTGGATTCTAAACGAAAGTATTCCTCCTCTAATACCTACAGGAAATAGCTGCAGTGTAGAACTGCAGCCAATTCTCAGTTTGAACAATTTTAAGCTGGATCTTTCTGAATATTTCTTGAGTCAACCCATTAAAATGGAGAGATTGGAGAGACTGGTCTCTTCCAGTGCTTCTTTTTCTGTCCTTGTGTCTCAGCCTCAGATACCTTCCCTCATGAGCTGGAAGGGGATGTGCATTTCCTCGTGCTCCATTTACTATTCCTTCTTTAAAAAGATAATCACTCAGCTATCACCTGGGGGACTTGCTGATGCTGATTGACTTTTCAAGCTGCTCCCACTTTATTGATCTCCTGTCTGAAAAGATTCCAACAGGTTTATTCTCCCAAAGGCAAAGCATTTTGTGTTAGATGAGCTTCTGAGGGCTGAGTGCAAATCATGACAGGAAAAGGAGGCTTTTCTGGGGTGAAATTATGCCTGGTTTGAAAGACATTAGGCAGTGAAGGTCTTAGGGCATTGGTAGAGTGAGAGTGATCAGCTGTGTGCTTTCTGAGCTGCCCACAGCTGGCAAATGTTTGGTGGGGAAGGGAGGACCCTGCCCTATGGATCACAGTAATTCATTAAACTTGATGATAAAGTGCAGACTCACCTTTTTGCAGAATCTGTATTGCTGCAAGCTTAGACCCCAGTGTCTGCATTTTGAAAACGTGGAGTCAAGGCTGTTAATCCTCATGCTCAGGGAATGAATAAAACTCACACTCAAGCAGTGCTGCTGTGAAATACCTGCAGTGTAGTGCTGAATTTAGGAGAGGTGTAATCCAGCTGCTGATCTGACTATTGCACAAACTAAGAAACTGGGTATCAGCTGCCTTTCGTTTTTGCACTTAAATCCCTGTCCCTGTATTTCTCAACTAAAATTCTTCACTCTGAGGAACTAGGAGAGAATATAGTGTCATAATCTGTCTGGATGAGAAAGGACCAGAGTCATTTGGGAGCATTCAGAACAACCCTAGATTCTTGCCTGGGGAGCCAGTTGTGTAACCAGGTCACCCTGCAGAGCAAATGGTGCAGCCTACAGAGGAGCATTGTCAGCTGTATAATCTGGCCTGGAAGCTCCTTCTGTCTGGTGAATTATGATGTCTCTGCTATGTGATGCTCAAAAATGTTATTTCAAAAGTCTGGGAGGGTTTGCAGATCCTGTCATGGATATTTCAATGGTAATTGGGATGGATGAGCTTTAAAGGATGCAGGAATGTGCTGATTTTGTGTTTTATATATTTATTTCTAATACTGAAAGACAATTTGTACCAAAGTCTGCTCTGGTGGCAATATGAACACCACAAAATACCTGTTGAGAGCAATATTAGCCTGAGACTTGTGTTCTTTTATGATTCCAAATTCTGTTTTCTTGTTTAGAAAACTAAATTTGCACTATTGCTTTCTCTTGTATACACAAGTTTAAACTTTGAAGATTTTCAGAAATGCAGAATTCTCACAAATACAAAATTACAGTAATTTCACAATTATAAGCCACACCATTTTGACTAAAATTTTGGTTCGAACCCGGAGTGCGGCTTATAATCAGGTGCGGCTTATATATGGACAAAGAATGAAAAGTTGCTGTTTTAGTTTGAAGGACAGGTGTCTGCTGAGAAAGGCAGGAACTTCTCTTTGAAATGGAGAATGGAAACCCCCTCCCTCCAAATTATTATCATTTTGAGATCAAGGGGCTTTCAGGTAAAAATATGGGAATTAGGAATAACAGTTCTTTACTAGGGAAATTAAAATAGAAATACAGTACTACAAAGAAACAAACTCCAAGCCCTGACGAAGTCAGAGTACAACCTGACACCCCATCAGGCAGGGTGTTGGCAGCAGTCCCATTCCATGGTGGCTGCATCCTCCTGCAGTGACAGATGTGGCTCAGTTGGAGCAGTGCTCCTGTACAAGGTGCAGTTTCCCTCTGGAGGTCCAGTGGTGATGTGGAGAAATCCGGTTTTCCTCTGGAGTCCAGTGGAGAAAGGGGCTCCCTTAGTGTCCCAAAACCTCTGTTTTTATCTTGGTAAGAAATGTTGGGCTCTTCCCCCTGGCTGGAACAACTCCCAATGGGATGCAGTAATTTTATCAGTCCCACAGTGGGACTCAATGGCCATTGACAGAAAATGACTCTCTGGAGGAAGGATGGGTTGTGAAAAGATAAAGAACAATGCCCTGCCTGGTTTCAATGGATGGCCCATTAGCAGAATATCTGCCGTTGAGATAAGGATCACTCAAGAGATGGTGATAGAACAGATACCTTTTATCCCACTCTGTATTGTAACATGAGGCTTATAATCAGGTGCAGCTTATGTATGGACAAAGAATGAAAAGTTGCTGGCACCTGGAAGCGCGGCTTATACTCAGTGCGGCTTATAATTGTGAAATTATGCATTACATCCTCTTGTTAATGTTGCTATTATTCTTTATGTTTATAGATATAAACAGATATAGTAGGTTTTGACCTTTATTGTGTAAATTTGTGTAAATCTGCCAATATTACTCATTCATTTGTATGTGATAGGGCCATATTGATTTTAACTAATTGGGATCTGATGCTGTCCTATTAGTTCCAGAAAAGTAGCATGTAGAGGCTCTCAGTCATGATGGGCCTGGGAGGTAAAGATGTGTTCTGAAGTCTGGAAGGTTCTTTCATTGCCAATCCCCAGCTGTCTCAGGTGGCTGCATCTCACGAGCTTCATTTTTTTTTTAATTTTTGGGAACAGTAAGAGTAATTTTTCCCCAGGAAGCTAAGTTAATGTGAAACTGAGTGCTGAGGAGCCTTGCCTGAGGTCAGGCAGGATTCTGTGGTATTTATGTTCAGATTGTGTGGGTGTGCTGCTGGGGACAGTAACCTTTGTGGGTCACAAGTAGGGGTAGACATAAGGTTTGTGGGAGAGGGGTCAGCTGAGGTAGGGACTGGAAGGAGCTGCAGGCTGACTGTAAAACTTGGTTTGGGAATTGTCTGCAATTTTTAATATCTGTGTCTAAGGAACTGGACTAAACTATCTTTATCACTGCCCTCTTTTTTAATTACATCAGTTTTGCAAAGATTTGCTGATGGTTTGAAAAAATTAACATGCCTTGTGTTATTTTAGAGATGAGTCAGGTTCATCTAAATGTCCCCACAGTGCTGCCTACCACTGATGCCAGAACAGGCAGACAGTGTCAGAAGCAAGTTTTGGGTAAATCACCTTCCCTGGAGGCATGAGTGGACACATGTGTTCAACCCCAGATGGGTAACTGAGATTTGAGTCACCTGCCCCCATCTTTTAGAAGGGTGTGGTGAGCTCCTCTCAGGGTATTTTTTATAACCAAGACTGTGCATATTCTCTGAGTGGTTGGAGGGAATTCTCTATCATCCACATCTACCACAAAAATAAAGAGTTGAGCGAGAGGGCAGTTCCATAGTCTCCCCTTGACATTTTGTTCAAGACACATTTAAGAGAAATTTTCCAGTTTAAATATGCACAGAATAGCATAGATGTTAAATGGAACTTCTAGAAGTGCTTCACAAAATCCTACATTCAAAGCACTCCCTTTTGCTATAAAATACTCAAATTAAAATGATTAGCTACTTCAGAGAATCATTAGAGAAGCATTTTTAGCTATAGTAATAAAAGTAGAAAAGGGCCTGGGAAGGGCCTTGTTTCTAATTAATTATCTAATTAATATCTGATTAATTAATGAGGCTTTGTCATCAAAGCTGTCTTTTATCTTTGAGGCTATTAAAGTGTCCTCTAGACCAAATTTCTTGAATATGTGTTGATAAGGCCATCTTTGCTGAGTCAGTCAAGTGCTTGGAATCAAATCAATATACTGCCTTATCAGGGATGCATAAAACACCTCTTTGGAAAATTAGAATACATCAGAATCAAGAACACGATAAATATGTCAGATCTTTTAGACAGTACAAATGGAAAATGATGAAGTGTAGCTCTTAAGAGCTGTAAAGAAGTGATGTTTTTACTCAGACTTTGCAGTAGTGAAATGGCCAGAGCAGGAAAAGTGGAGGCCCACAGAAAAGAAACTATCTAAGCTCCAGGTTGCCCCTGGTTCACAGTGGCTGAGCTGTGTCTTGGGTTGTGTCTGCATCTCATCTGATGAGGTTCTGTGAGGAAACATTTCTGCCAGCAGGCAGCAGCTTTGCCTGGCCACAAAAGGATTGCCAGTTCATCAGTGGTGTAACAGGAGAAGGGAAGGGCTTATCCCAGCTTTTGAGGAGAAGCCATTTCACATTTTATCAGGTCTCTGTTTATATTCTTTATGCTGCCAGCTACTGTTGGGAAATCCATATTATACTTCTCTGCTTATCTGTGCTCTCTTCATTCTGTAATGTGATAGATTGTGTAAGTCTCAGTGGAGTCCTGATACCATTTGGCACCTGCTTCTTGTAGTAATTCTCATACATGTCCAGAATAATAACATTTTAAATGTAGAGCACTAGAACATTATAATAAATCATGAACTTTTCATCTCAGTCAGGATGGCTGAGGTCCTTCCCCTTCATTTGAACTGCCAGCCCAGTGCATGCAATTTTCTAACCCATTTATGGTGATACACCTTGTGCTACTTGTGTCTTGGTTGCTCTGGTCTCTTTTAACACTGAAGGGTGGAAGACACAATACATCCTCATCTATTTTAGGGTGAATAAAACATCCTCTTAGTTTTCAGTTTTTGTCTATAGATACAAAATAGTGTGGACAGGCTTGTAAGCTAGAGCTACCTACTTTTTAGGTGGCTAAATTTAAGATGAAATAAATGGCCATGCTGTAGAGAAGATGGAATCTTACAAATGGAGGAGTAGAATTATTTCAGTTTCACAGTAGAAGGCACCAACCTTTGTTGCTTTTGTGCCTGCCTACTGTGGACTATTCAGAAGCAGAGCATAAAGCAAAGCTTAGTAACCACTGCACCTGCAGCCTGCTTGCTCTGATCAGGTTCCCAGGTTCTCTGAAAGGATTCTTTGCTTCAGGCTTTTATAGTACAGGCTCTAGCCTGCCATCAGATGTTAGGATCCATCAGTTTGGCTGGATTTTGATTGATCCATCGGTTTATTTCTGCTTAAGAGTAGAGTTTGCCATTCTTAGGTAGAAGCAAAATGTTGAGACAGCTTCAGAGCTGCCTTTAGCCAAATCTGTGTCCCACAGTGGATGAAGTATGGTGCCTCTAAATATCCTAGAGCAGGGAATGCCACTCTGGTGCTCAAGGTGGTTTTTTTTTGGTTGATCTGGTGACTCCTAGTTCTGCTTTGCCAAGCATCCCTCACTGTTTTTTGCCATTCTACCCATTTCCTGCAATCCCCTTGCCCTCCCTCTTTGCTTCCCAAAAGGAGGGTTTGCTTCTTTGGGTGGTACTACAGAATATTATAGATCTGAAATTACTTCTGCTTTTCCACAGAAATGGTGCATCTGAAGGTAAGGGTGCAGAAAAGAGCAGGGACTGATGAAGAACATCCTGTTTTCTGATGGTGAATGCTATTTAGGCACCCTGTGTCATGTTCTGGGTGGTCAGTGATTGCTGGGGATATCTAAAGCATCACTGTGTTCCTACAGGACAAGTGCAAGCACCATGCAGACATATGGCTTTCAAGTGAGCCCCCACCATGCCTGTAGGGTTAGTGCACAAAAACTGCATCTCCATAGACTGTTCAAGCCCATCTGGGTAGTCATCTCTGCCAGGAAATGACTGGTGTGAACAGCCTCCCTGCCCTGTGTGATGGAGATCAAATGAAATGCTGATGAGCAATCAGCCACTACAAATGTGACTGATATTTGCAACTCCTCTGTTTCATTGACCATAATTACAGAGGTGGAATATTCTGCATCCTTTTGTTAAACCTCTGGGACATCCAGTGTCTTCCCAAAGGCTTATATGGAATAAACAAAAGAGGATATCTTTCCTGTAAAAAAAAGAAAGAGAAGAATATGGGAAAAAAAAAAAGAAGAAGAAAAAGATGAAGCCAGTGTTCCTAGTTTTCTCAACTTTATTTTAAACTGCTAATCACAAAAACTAGTGCATCATGACAGCTCATTTTTCCTTGCCAGTCTCCACTCTAGATGGAAATTCATCAACAAAGGTCATCTTCAAGTCTTTTGGATGTTCAGTGATGGGAATCACCATTAATCAAAAAAGAAAGGGGTGGAGGAAGGGTGCTGGGATCATAATAGTAATTGTGGTGGATATTCTACTGTTTACAAGACGAGCAAACGAAAAGGAAAAAAAAAAAAAAAGATTTTTTTTCAAAAGACATTGCCAAAACTATGATGTGCTTGAACTTCTTTTTCCCCAGTAGGGTCTCTGGTTTTAGATACTTTTGAAACTTTATGGAACTGAAAGTCCACTATGAGTTGTGGTTCCAGAAGTATTGACAATGTAAAACCTTGTGTGTGATGGCAGAAAGTGGTTTTATTTAGATTGTTGTAACTACTCTGGGTCTATGCTGATATACTTGGATAGTTGGGGTTTTTTTTCAGGAAGATTGGTCCCTCAAGCATCCATGACAAAAGATGTAATTGGACTAGTAAAACTAGAATTATCAGAGGCATGAATAGCTTGTACAAGGAAGGAGAGGCTGAATAAACAGCGAGTCTTGAGACTGGGAAAAAAAAAAAGATCTGTGGAGAATATGACAACAATCAGTGAAATCACCAATGGCAGCATGGGGCTCCATGGTTTTGTACTTGCTAAGTGGCAGCAGTTAAAATAAAAGGGAGCCTCTCTTCATACAGCACAGAGCTGGGGTGTTTATTACCATGTGATAGTGAAGTTGCCAGAAGCTTCCCTGTGGGATTAGACAGATTTATAGAACCAAAAGCCCACTGATGGCTCTTGCATGCAAAGACATCATCTTCAATTTAGGGAGTCTCTGATAGTGCTGTAGGCTGGGACATTACACCAGGAAGCAGCACCATGAGCTTGCTTGATTTCTGTTCAGTTCCCCAGACTTTCATTGAGGCCCTTAGTTTCCTTTAATAGGATGGAGACAAAGGGAGGCAATTCTTTCTGCTTGCAATCGTAAAATATTCTGGTTTTACATTTATTGCAGTCGCTAAACTCGTGGTTGGGTAAAAACAAACTCTCAGCAAATGTTTTGTTTTCTTAACTGGCCAGTTCTGACTACACACGCTGGAACTTCCTTGGTTAGTGTTATAAATGAGAAACATAAAGTCTCAATATTTAGCAAAATTTAGATTGCTTTATTTTATATAGACAGAGCAGAACAGCACTGGGGAGGCACGAGGGGTCACTGCCCACTCCATGCTCCATCAAACTTTGGTTTGCAGCTTCTTCTTATAGTGTGGTTTCCCATGGCAATCAATAATTTTTGCTTTCTTGCTGTCATAATTTTGCCAGGCAAGCAGTGGTGGCCGAAATAAACATCCCTGTAAAGTCTCTGGGAGTCAGTCTCATAGATAAGCATCTGGTCTTGGTAGATAAAACCGGCAGAAATCGAGAAGTTCTGGTCTTTGTAGAGAGGCAGTCATTGATAAAACAAAGTCAGGAAGTCTGATTTTGCAAAATGTATTGGACTATTGGAGAGTCTGATTTTACAAACTGGTAGTAGATACAAATTATTTGGAAACATAATATACATAACAGGGGGATTTAAAACAGAATGATTTAATCACACTTTTTCTTTATCAAGTATTCACTTCAGACCTTAATATTCTGGTTTATACAAACCTCAATACTTCTATGATTAACACGAATCTTTTACCAGTTATCACATTAGTGAGCAGATTTAGTTCCACAGGACTTCTGTGGATACTTCTGTTGTAAAATGTCCACCTCCAGATGTATGTCAACGCCAGAAAGGGAAGGACTAAGAATTAGATTTTGTTTGTTATGTCCATTGATGTCATTTTTGATGCTGTCAGATAACAGTACCAGTGGTGTCCTGGCTGTTGGGTTAAAAGGTCCTTTGCCATGATCTAGTTAAACGTGGTTTATGTTTTGTTGTGGTTTGATGGTTTTTTGTTTGGTTTTTTTTTGTCTGCTGTTTTTTGTTTTGTTTGGGCTTTTTTTATTTGTGGGGGGTTTGTTTGTGGTTCTTGTTATGTGTGTGGGGTTTTATGTTTTGTTCTGAATTTTCTTTTATTTATCAGCAAAAGTGTGTGTGTATGGACCAGATCAACCAGACAGCCTTGCAGTGGTAAGAGTGGGTCTTTCTGGCCAGTGCCTCAGTGGACTCTGACTCAGGAGGGTCTTTCCTCCGTGTGTCATAGCTTGAGAAGGGTCTTTGTCTCAGGATAATTTGAGGGGAGGAAGGGGAAGAAGGAACCATGTTTCACAGGTGGTGGAAGACTGGCTGCCTGAGTTCCTGTGTTGTGCAGTTGGGTTCTTTGTAGTATTAATATGCGAGCTGTGTTTGAATGTTTTCCTGCAGCTGGATGTCCAGGGAAATGTGCCTCCTCTCATGCTTCATGGGATTTACTTTTATGCTGCAGCTTTTCTCAGAGCCCTCATAATTGCTCTCCTTTTGCTGGCTCTTGATTTTCATGAAACTTGTAGAAACTTCATTCCTCTTGGGTTTTTGTTTTTCTGGCAAACTGGGAGAAAATTGGCCAATGAGTAAAAGCAAGAAGTTGTTTGGGGTATGGAGAGACAAGCATGCTGCAGGCAGTTTGCAGGCCCATGAGAGGTGAAGCAAATATTAATGTGGCAAGTTCCTGTTGCTCTCTGAAGTGCAGAGAGAGTTTGGATATTCTGCTAATTTAAGCAGAGCTGTGCCTCCACAGTTTTCAGTGTGGGGCTGCAGGTATGTGCAATGGGACTCTGAGCTGGAGATGAATGCATCAGCTTTAGAAAAAGCTTAGAAAGTGGCTGAAAATCTAAAATCAAAAGAATAATGGCTGCTTCTCCACACAGAGAGAGAGTCACAGCACAGAGGAGAAACCCTCTGTCAGGAGGGTTGGTAGAAGGTTAACTTTTTCATCCCAGTCATTCAGTGCTAGCATTTGCAGCTCTTTTTCTTCTGAGAGACTGATACATGTTTTATAGCCTATCTCCATAGCTGAATAGGTGAGACTTCAAACAAACAAACCTGCTTTTCTCTGTCTGACAGAGCCCTGAGATGGGAAGCATCACAGTGGAGAACTCTAAAAGCTGTGCACATGGCATTCTTTCTGCCTCTCCACACCTCTACTCCATATCTCTGTGACTGAGCAAGCCTTATCACAGTATGAAGTCAGGCCAGGTTGTTGAATTCACAGAGCAGTTCAGGCTCAGATTTAGAGGAACAAGATGGATTTTGTTAGCTTGTGGTGCTCTGACTTCTGACCAGGTTTTGTATAGAGAAGTTTCTTTGCCTGGGTGTATCCCTTGCACCTTGCTCTGCCAGGCTGGGGGATGTTGCAGCAATGGTTTAAACATCATCACAGGAGGGCAATGGAATCAAGCAGATGGTTCTTTTTCTCCCACTGTTTAGAACAGGATGTAATTATGGGAGAATTTGCAGTACCCCAATAAAGCACTACATTATAAACCTTGCTTTTCCAAATGGAATATGCAGAATTTGGTGAGGAGCAAAACCCTAGATCCTCAATGTCATCATCAGAAATAGGGCCAAATCCGTACTATTACAGACTCATGGGACAAAACACATGGACTGAGTTTATACAGGATTGTTATATATGACCAGAGTCCATTCCACATCACAGCATCAGTTAGGCTGGAACAGTTCTTTGAGATCATTGAATGACCCAACACCACCTTGCCAACTACACTATGACACTGAGTGCCATGTCCAGTGTCTTAGAACTTCTCCAGGAATGCTGACTCCACCATCCCTCTAGGCAGTCTGTTCCAATGTATAATCAACCTCTCTGTGAAGAAATTCCTCCTGATGTCCAACCTGAACTTCCCATGACACAGCTTGAGGTTGGTCATGTCCTCTTGTCCTGTCACTTGGGAGAAGAGGCTGACCCCCAGGTGCCTACACCCTCCCTTCAGGCACTTGTAGAGAGTGATAAGGTCACCCCTGAGTCTCCTTTTCTCCAGGCTGGATAACCCCAGCTCCCCCAGCCACTCCTCCCAAGATTGTGCCCCTCACCCTTCACCAGCTCTGTTGCCCTTCCCTGGACTCACTCCAGCACCTCAATGACTTTATTGAGTGAGAGGCCAGAACAGGACACAGCACTCAAGGTGTGGCTTCACTAGTTCTGAGTGCAGGGGGACAACACCTGTAACTTTCCTAGTCCTGTATTGTAAGAGTTTCTGTGCTACCAGCAGCGTATTGAGGTGCATTTTATGAAAGTGTTGTTAAAAGCACTTCTATGTATACACATGTGCATAGTTAGAAACCACATGCAAATATCAGCTTGAGACTGAGGGCAGCAACAACCTTCCAAGGTGATGAGATTCCAGGAATGGCTTCAGTGGAGCAGCCCAGAGGAGACCCAGGTAGGCAGGATCAGTTTGCCATTAAAGGCCTGAACAAAGTCAAGGCAGGCTTTTCAGTTGTGACTCGTGGACACAACCTTTTATATCACTGAGTCTTTTGTCATTTTGATATAAATGCAACATTTCTTCCCCTCCACTACTTTAGTAATGTGTTTGGAAGGGGATCATATTGTGACCAGGGGAATGGGAGACAATGTGGTATCCAGTCTGCTTGTAGTGTCAAACAACTGTAAGGATGTGTGCCTAGTTAATTTGGAATTAAAAGTAATTAGTAAAGGAGAGGGGTTCAAGTTAAGATTGAAAACTGACTTGAAACTTTTCTGTTCCACCTGTGGGTCACATTTCTTTAAATGTTCAGGCTTGGGTAGCTAAAATTAGCAGCCAATTTTTTTTTTTTTTTTTTTTAATCCTTGTTTTCTAATTAGGCAATTTGGTGATGGAGTTGAGCCCTACGCTAGATGATTGCAGAAGCTGAAATGGCTAATTGTAGATGCCTGCTTTTGAAAAAATGAACCATTACCTATGCAAGCTTTCAGCTTCTTCATCTCTAGAACAGAGATAGTATTTCCCAGTATGGCTTTTGGGACTTTGCTAGTTTGAATGGATTAGTACAAGACAAAAGCTTTAGATTTTTTTTGGCCAGAAAAAGTGCCATGGAAATACAGTATATTATTTTGATATCCTTTGAGATGTTTCTGTGAAGCCAGTGGTGACTGTCATGATAATAAAGAAAGCCTCAGAGAAGCTAACGAAATAATGATCCTACTTCCTTTCCAGCTATCCTTTGAAAGGGCAAATGCAATGAGTGATAATGGTTTAATGAGAAAGAGTCATTAGGGCATCCAGCCTGCATCTTTAGAAGTGTGAAAGCATTTTGGGAGATCTTAAAATTACTCAGAGAACAAACGCAAAGTAGCTCTGTCAGAATATTAAACTGTTATTTGTATTCTCTTTTAATGCTGATTGAAACCAGTGATCTCTTTCACTGCCTGGTGGCTGGTACATGTGTAGTCACAAAAGTGGCTTGCTCATAGCTGCAGTGCTGTTGGAAGGGTAGGATCAAGGAAGTGCCTCTGCTTGCCCTCTGTCTGTTATCCTCTGCTTGGAGCTTAGTGTTACCTGAGGATTCCTGACTTGTAGAATTTGCGTTTGTAGGAGGCCTCACGTACTGGAATGAATTGTTCTGGATTATTCCATTTCATTAATAAAGCTGCTTCAGTTTCAAGATTGGCTGGAGAGGGAAGGCTGCTATTATTTTTTGTTTGTTTGTTCGATATTAATACCTAGTAAGACAAGAGACAAGATACTCTGGGTGGGAAAATACTATGAAAATACAGTACATGATTGTCGTATTGTTTGGGGTATCTGTGTGAAGCCCAGCAAGTGATACTGCTGTGCATTACTGTGCATTAGTACAGAAGAGTGGTAAGTGCAAATGGAGCTAGTATTTGCTCTGGTTTTTTAATTAAAATGTTAACCAAAACACAAGGAAGTTGTTTGAGACTTGAAGCACCCTGGCTGGTGACTGTTCAAAGGAGAAAGGCTGGTTCAACTCATTTAAGGAAAGGACTTTACAAAGTATTTGGGAGTTGTCCTTGAAGGATGCACTGAAGGAAATGTGTTGGAGCCACATCAGTAACAAAGCAAGCTTTTGACTTCATGATTCCTACTGCTTGTAAGCCTGAAACCAGCTGGCTGTTTTGTGGCTTGGCCCTTTTGGTGTCACTCTGGACTGCAGTAGCAGCAAGGAAAGCAGCAGAGCTGGGTGCAGGCTGTGGCATTGCTCAGTTTCCAGCCACGAGAGTTGCACTGTGCACTGTGATGCCAGAAATGGTTTGGGCCATTTCTCTGCCAGACAGAAAAGGAGCAGAGGATTGATCTCAGGAAGAACCATAAAGCTGCATATTCTAGAGGCTTGTTGAACTTAGGAAACCAAATTGCTGGAGCACAGTACTGAGAAAGGCACTGAATTGCTGCATGTCCTCTGATTATCTGTCCAGTAAGAAGTGTGATCAGAGAGGAGGGCAGAGGCCATGGATTCTCATCCTAATAAAGTTGTAGATATGTCTAGGTAGGCTTTTTATGAGGACCTTTCCTTGTCCCTCTGCTGAGGGCTGTGTTTGCTCTGTCCCTATGACAGAAGCTGAGTTGGGTTGGGAGCCAGGCTCTCCCCACTGTTTGCATGGGGTGGGAGGGCTTTTCAGACAGGGTCTGACACCCCTCCCTCCTAAAATCAGCTGGTGCTCAGCACTCCTCAGGTGTGGGGTCCTGCACAATGTAGCTGTTGGGTTGTTCTGGTAGGAAAAATCTTGTTTGTTAGGAAAACAAAGTAAGAAAACAGTAGAGAAACAAGCAGGGCAGTGAGGTTTCAAAGATGCCCACAAATGAGGAGGAGGACACTGCAGAAACCCCTCTGTGATGAAGCAGCCCTTTTCCCCAGTCACGAATGGCTAATGCCACCCCCAGATCATCTGCTCCTCTGGGTGGGATTTGCTAGTGTAGGGGCCTGAATCTGTCTCTGTAACTCAGAAAAATTAAATACCTGGCACCAAGTAGGATGGGGGTGACTGAGGACTCAAGATGCCAGTTTAGGCACATTCTTATCTAGACATGAGTTCAGCTGTTACAATTCTGAGCCGTATTTGGATCCTCATCTTCAAGTCAAAAATCAACCTACCTAAATAAAGCTGTTATTTGGTTTAATTTGGATTCTTATGTTGGATTTGTCTGAAAAAAGAATTTGTACTAACAGTGCTGCTGATATCAGAGACCTCTTATGTGTAGATATCACTTGCAGTCCCACACTGGCACACGAGGGCAGAGCCTGGCCCCAAAGCTCACCTGCATGGGAGCACCACAACTCCCCAGATGTGTATGGTTAATGAATGCAGAGACAGACACTGCCCCAAAGGACTGAAATTATTTTTTCTTTTCTGCTGGCCACCCTGATTGAAACATAAAATCTTGTGTTTGAAGCGTAATAATGCTCAAACTGTAACTTGGAGCATCTGTTCACACAGTCATTCCCTTCCCCTAAGCTCTAATAACCACATAAACTCTTTTTGTCTCCTCTTTTCTCCAGGTCAACAGACTATGGCACTACCTATGAAAAACTAAATGACAAAGTAGGCCTGAAGACTGTGCTGAGCTACCTGTATGTCAGTCCCACTAACAAGAGGAAGGTAAGGGAGAGCCATTGCACTGGTAGCTATAGAAACAAAATTGCAGCATTCTGAGAGAAATTATGATCCTAAAGTGAAATCTGTTGGTAATTCACAAGAGCATGAACTTGTTGTCTAAGTTGCACTGATGCAATTCCATGGAATCCCATAGAACTGATCCTGCTTTACTTGTGATGGTGATGAAATGCTTAATTCCCTTCTGAATTTGCTGGAGAAGTAAAAAGGTTGCTTTTATTTGTATCTGACTGTTACAACTTTAAAGAACTCACACAAATATTTCTGGATTTCTTGCTTACACCGTCTTTGGCTATTACACATCTCCCTGCCTTGTGTCTCCTTATTAGAAATACTGAGTAAAAGGCATTTATTTCTGCATTTGACTCTTTTCCCCCACATTTGGAGGTAAAGAAGTAAATGACATTTTCTTTGGTTGCATCATGTAAGGGGGCTGAAAGCAGAATATGCCTGTGAGAGTGGGTGGAAGACCTACAATTTGATTAGGTTGTGTAGGAGAGAAGATGAGGTCACAGATTTCCAACCCCCTGCTCACTCTTCCCACGTGATGCAATTAGGGCTGCAGCTGGCTCACACAAGCACAGCCCAGGAACTGCTGCTCAGTGCCTTTTTGGTCTAAAATTATTGCCTGTGTTGATTCAGGGGAGGTAGTGGGACAAAGATGCTTTCAGCTACCCACAGAAATCAATGTGGGAGGGCTGCAGCACGAGCTAATTGCTGACAGGGAAGTTGTGTTTGGACAGTGTAACAATTTTGGCTTGATCACTTCCAAACTGGCCATATCCTGTCCCCATCAGAAGATTTCCAAACTAGTCACTTGATGCTTGTACTGTTCTTATTATGACTGTTGTGTTTTCCATCGCTGGTCAGTCTACAGATGTTTTGGGACTGATGCTTATGTCAGTGTGTGCAACCCTGAGGCAGACATAGCTCTGGTTACCAAGTGTGTTTGGATGTACAGGGAAGAGGAAGAATGCACTGGCCAGAGTTTGGCTGATATTTTCCCTGATGCAGGAGCTGAAATGTTGTGACATCTACCTTGACTTTTTTTTAACCTTTTTATTTTCCTGAGCAAAACAGATTAAAATGTTTTGTAGTGAGGTTTTCTGGTTTCACACCCATCCTATATCCAATATGGGGGGCACTCAAGAGTTAATTCTTCTTCATTCTGTTTCCAAAGCAACTCTGCCCACCCAAAAGCACAGGCAATATGCTCAGTTACAAATCCTACGTCACTGGTGTAAAGACTCCCTCACAAATCAGAGTACAAGGATATATTATTATCTTCTAGCAATTTCTCAGGCTACTGAGCTTTACAGATTAGCAGTCTTTTTTTTTTTTTAATTAAAACCACCTACATTTCATCATATAGTGGCATATAGTCCTGTCTTTACCTTCTGTTTACTTATTTGAGATTAGAAATATAAAAGAATTTTTTTGGTTTTCTGTCTTAAGGAAATTATTTCTGGACCTATCTGTGCCCTTCTCATCCCTTCTGAAAAATCTTATGAAATGTAGAGACAAGCTGTAAGGAAAACTCATAGGAAACCAGTCTTAGTGCTGGCTGCTGTGGGAACAACTTGTTTCCATTCTTTTTACCTCTGCTAAATATATGAGCATTGTTACTGTGCATGCTTAAACAGCTGGTTTGTCTGAACTCTGCTTTGTTGACTCTCAAAGCAATTCCAGCCATTCACATAGCACTTGAGAAATGTCTGAACAAATGTCGCTGGACCAGAGCATCTGAAATTTGTCAAATTCAGGTTTGGGTTTATTGTCCACCCACTCCTCTTTTATGCACTGCAACAATGCACTAGGGCTGTAGTCTTCTCCCAGTCTCTCTGGGTGAATATTTTTCCTGAGGCCTGGGGAGTAAGCAGAATGATTTTGCTGAGCTCCTGAGCACAGCTGCCAATACTGAACCACAAAGCAACAGGTGAATCGGTTGCATCCCAGAAGAAGCAGCCCAGGTCCCTTGTGCTTCATCTCCAGCAGCAGAAGTGCTGCCTTGTTGAACATGATGCAGGGATCTCTTGTGAGCTGCAAAAGAGCTCTTAGCTCGAGGCAGTGAGTGGGGAGGGGGGTACCAGCACTAACACACATGCACAGAGCCTGTGTGCACACATGGGCCATGCAGACCTTTCCAGGCAAGGTGTTTTCTCCTGAGGCACTCACTCAGGCACTGCCTGCAGCCTGCATGCCCCACAGCTCCTGCTGATTTCTGATGGCTTTGCACATTGCTGCTGGCCCTGTCTGCTCATTAGTGCTTAGAGGATTAGCGCTTACTTGGAGGAGGAGAAAAGCTTTCCATACATTCATTCCTAATTGATTTACTAGTGAGAAGGATAATTACTTCTCAGCTACCCTGCAGAACTACAGTGGGAATTACCTGTCAGATTTCTTTGAAGACCCAAAATGCCTCTTTTCAGCTGTTAAATAGGAATTATGTGTTCAGCCAAATACCAGTTATATAAACATCATTTACCTGAATTGTGGCATAACCCTGGGCTCAATTATGAGGCACAGGGATTTAAAAGCTGGTATTTTGCTTTCTTCTTTTAAAAGAAAAGCCTTTTGTTTCTGATTTCTTTTTTGAAAAGCTTTGGTGGGAATATTTTAATATTTTTGGCAACCTGTGCTTTATTTCTTGGGGGGTCAGATTCAGTCTGTAGCTGTTCCTGGCTTTTACTTGTTGCCACTGGATGATACCCAGCCCACCCTCCTATGCACAGAGTTAACCAAGGCACAGAACAAAGACTGAGCTGGGGTGGCTTTGGCTGTGGTGCAGATCTGGGTCCCAGAGCTCCTGGCTGATCTTGGGGCCGAGATGGGCTGTATGCATTTCCTAGAAATCACAGAAGGTATTGGGAAAATGCACCTTGCCTTGTGCAATTTGATGTTTGCAGCTATGATTAAATCAATACAACAGCATGCACATACCAAAGGAAGCTGCTGGGAATTCTTTTTCCCAGCTATGATATCTGAGAGGTATCATTCCTAGTGGTCAGGGCCAGCTGGGTGAGCTGAGACCACCTTGGGTGCCAACATAAAGGAACTATCACACATTCAATCTGCAGACTGGCTGCATCGTAGTCAAAACACTCCCTGCCATGAGCCAGGGCTGCTTCATCTTCCCGTGGAGCTGTCATGCTGTTAATTCCCTTTCCCTGAGAGCTAACAAGTTCAGGGTTTCACAATGCCTTGCAAGTGTATGGAAAGCCTCTGCTGTTGGGAGTTGAAGCTGCCAGACTTGGATCTGCTCTCCTGCAGGTGGTTGGGCTGTTTCTCCTCTCACTTGGACAATAGGCACTTGTGTTTGGATCAGGAATATCTGCATTGAGCTTTCCTTACTGCTGTGAAATTCCAGGTGATCTTTGCCCTTAGCAAAGACTGCTCTGAAGTCCTGGGGACTGGCTTTCTTGAGAGTTCCTGTTGAGGGCTCTGGTGAGAAGCCAAGTGCTTGCAGTGCTGACACTTCCACAGCCATGAAGATGCCCTAATGGGCAGAGTGGACTCCAGGGCACATCTTCCCCTTCAGTGCATCTGCCCACCCAGTTGTTGGCCTCAAAGGAATCCCACGTGTGAGGGATCTGCTTTGTCCAGTTGCCAAACAGGTTGCAACAAGCAGGTAACTTGTAAACTTCAGAATGGAGAAATTTTCATATTTGGTTGGCATAACCCTTTCCTTACAGATGAATGGGATTTAGCAGTGCATGTTTGAATGCTCTGAAAAGCTGAAACTAGAAAAATGCTTATCTTTGGCTTTTCTGCTCTGAAGCCTGTTGTCTGTCTTTGGGGATATGACAAAAAGCTGCTTACTCTCTGCTGGGCAGAGATCTTGGTTCCCTGCTGACCTTTAATTTAAAACTGTATTTTGGGCATTAGTTACATTTTACTAGAGGCAGATTTTCGCAGCGGTCTGGGAATTAAAAGTGTTTATTCCTTCCAAAACATTAAGGGAAAAATCTCTTTTATTTTAATACGAACATTTCTCTTGACTTTTTAAATTTCCATTTTCTTTTTATCCCAATTCTCTTCTTTCTTTATGGTTGCTGAAAAAATTCTGTTAGAAAATTGAATAATTTCCACAAATAATTAAGCTTGTGATTCTTTGCTTAACTGGCTGCACTTCAAAATGTCACTGCTTGTAGCTGAAGTGTCGTGATTCCATATTTTCTAGCATGAGTTGGTCTACTGGGTAAGATGCCCTATTGTGAGAACATTTGCTTTCTTCTTGGTTGTCAATAGCAGGGTTCATTTTACAACTGATGCCTCACAGAGGGATGTAAAGCCCTTCCAAAAGGGTGCAGAAAGATGAGCATTGAAGTCCCATATATCTGAAGCACTGCTCCTTTCAGGCACAGAGGTGCCACTTTGAATCTCAAGGAATTGTTTAACCGTATATTTTAGGTATTACTTTTTCCTGTGAAATATTCTGTAAAGAGTGATCCTTCTTGGTGAAGATGTTGTTTAGTTGAAAACCCAGTTCTCACTACAAAACTTTTATCTCTACCTTTGGGAATACTGTGGAGGTGGAGAGGATGGAGTTAAAAAAAAATTAAAAGAAAGAGAGGAAAAAGGAAGAGAATAACAACTCTGACAAATCAACCTCATTTTCCTGTATAGAGTATTGCTCAGATAAGGTGTGGATAAACTGGAGGCCTGATTGCATTTAAGATCTGAGGTGACAGTTCTGATGTCTTAGAAATACCTTCCTTCATGAATTTGCTACGCAATTCAGTTGGCTGCAGTTGTTTTTAGCTTTTCCCCTGAGCTATTACGATCATTGTTGCAGTTGTTGACTTGAAGAATTAAAAGGTCTGTAGCCTTTTATGCTGGCTGTCTGAACAGAAACATCACCCAGGTAGTGTGCATGAAATGAGGACTCCCCCCATTTTTCCCGTATACCAGAACTGAAGCATTTTAGGTTTTATTTAAACATAGACCTTCCAGCAAAGCTATTTGAACAGTAGGTGCAAAGAGAATAAAGCAGAAATAAAATTATGGTGCTCGGTTATAGCTTTGAGAAAATGATTTTTCAGACTTGTTTTTCAGTTGTCACAGAATCAAAATGGAGGGGCAGTGCAAGTCACTGAAGCTGTGAAAGCCAAAGTCATGCTGCACCTCTCATACCTCATCATGCCTCTGAACTTGGCCCATCAGAAGGAGAAATGTTTAGAGGTATTTAGAGAGTAAGAATTTCTAAAAGATAAATCTAATTAGATTTGTTTGTGTCTGTGCAGTTTCTTGGGGGTGAAGTGCAGCAGCTGTTTATGAGCTGGCAGAGAGCAATGCTGTGTTGCTGTTCACATTAATGAAGGAAGAAATTAATTGTCTGTAATAGTGTAATTGCAGAGGAATGCATCAGCCTGACTGGTGACTAGCTAGAATATTGGGAGTGACATCTCCCTTTACAGAAACTGGAGATTCCAAAATGAGCACAAGTCACTTGGACCTCCCTTTTATTTCTTCTTGCTCACTTGGAGAGTAACTGAGAGCCAAACCTGTCCTGGCCTTCTGTATCTCCAAAGGGAATTCTTCAGCTGTGATTGGGTCTCAGGGCAGAATCATGCTTCAAATTTGTTTTGGTTTTGCCTTCATTTCTTAGTTCATATGCTCCCAAGGGGAATTCTATAGCATTTTGTTTTCTCCTTACTCCTCAAACGTGTGTCAGGTTGATGAGGCAGAGATTCCAGCACGTACCTGATGCTTGCCAGCCCAACCTGAACTGAGCTGCCAGGCTTAGCCACAGCTCCCATTAATCATCTGCTGCTTTTTCCTAAGACTGCATCCCCTGCTATTGGTGAGGAACGGAGCTCTGGAGTATCCTAAAGCCACTGGGGCTTTAGGAAGATGGAAGGTTTCCTTGGACCCTTTTTCCTCATTGTGCTGACACCGTGATCAAGGGTTTGTGCTGCCAGCTGGCACTTGCTGATGTGATCTCAAGAATGTATCTGTAATTCAGTGGGGCTGAGTTAGAGCCACAGGGCAGGAGTGATGGAGCAAGCTGTTTCTACTGTCTTTTATCCCTAATCTTTCCCTTCAGCCTAATGCAATACAGTCACTAAATAGCTCTTGGTTTTGCAGTTGCCATTAACACTGGCTAAATTATCTGACCTGCAAATGCTGCTGTAAAATTCTCTGTGTGCACCCCTTCTCTGAGCTGTACAGGATGTTCTGTGTTTCTCGGAGCTCCAAAATCCATGCCACCCAGTGCAGAGCTGATGTGGGCAGATAGGAGAGTGTTAAAACACAGTGTCTGGCTTAGCTGAGCTCAGGTTTGCCTGCTCTGGTTATACCAGTGGATTGTACAAGTGTGGCTGTGATCAGGGTAACAGCTCAGCGTATCCATCTCATAAATACACTTCAGGGATAGTCACACACCATCTCCAGAACCGAAAATTTAAATAGAGGAATAAAATGTGAATGAAGAAGTAATATTTTTCTTCACTTACTGGTATTGCAAAGATGATTTCCTCAAGGTCAGCCACAACATTTATGGAAGAGTGAGTGAATATGTTTCATCTACAAGGTGCAATCCTGTGAACTGTTGTACGTGAGATTCTCTCTACTTGTCCAATTAATTCAGCTTGAATTTGGCACCTGAGAAAAGAGATCATTTTTGTAAATGTTTGCAGGACTGTGACGTGTGTGAAAGAAATCCTGGGTTACAGACACTTTGTAATACTTCAAGAAGAGGACTTTAGGAGTTTCTTGTTTGGAATGGTTTTCTGTTTTCTGTTTTGAATTCTGCAGTCACATTTTCAGAGTAGGTTTCTCTGACCTTTCCTACCTAAGATATATCCTGATGCTGGATGACTTGGTTTATTAGTGTATTGAACATGGTTCAAGATCAATGAATGGAGATACAAAGGCATAAATACGCTTACAGTAATTTCACAACTATAAGGCGCACTGGACTATAAGGCGCACTTCCGGGTTCGGGCCAAAATTTTAGTCAAAAGGGTGCGCCTTATAGTTGTGAAATTACTGTAAATCTTTTTCAGCATGTCCAAGTTGGTGTTTTAATTGTTTTTTTTTCTGTAGTGTCTTTTGTGAATTTTTTTAAAAATTATTTTTACTAATATATTTGGATATTGTGCGTTATTGGGAATCTTTGTAGTCAAGATGCTTCTGTGAGAGTTATCTGCCTTCCTGCAGTCAGGGACTGTGGGGCCTGGCATGCCAGATGTCCCACTGGAACCTGACCTGACCCTAAAGAAAGAACAAACAAAGTCTGTTTGCTTGCAGGTTTTAACTTTACCATTTCTGGCTTCACATAAATCATAGAGAAAAACAGAGGTTTTGCAACATCTGTGGTCTGGGAGATGATAATTTTCCAGCACAGACAGCACAGAATTGGGACCCAATGGAAGTTTTCCCCTTCCTTTAACAGGGGCAGTGTGATAAGTGCCCTGCAGGGAAGGCTGTCCCTTGGAATTCATGAATGTGAAAACTGGGGATTCCTGGTGCAGTTGGTTCTCTCAAGAAGCAGATACATTTAAAAACAAACAGGGGAAAAAAACCCACCAGACCCACTGAACCACACACACTGCTCATCAGCTGTTTCTAAAAATAAATGCAATTGAGATAATTAACAAAATACTCCCATATGGCATTATTTAATGGGGTTGAAGGGAAGAGGGTTAGAAAATAGGTATAAATAGAAACAGGCATTCACAAAGAAAGCCATCCTTTCAGTGCTTGTGAAGGAAAAGAAGTTCATATATTACAAAACTTGAGTTAGGGTTGTCTTTGTGTGCCTTTTTACATCTGTATTTTGCATTTTTGTACCTCTGTATTTCAAATTGCGAAGAATTTTTGGAGCAGACAGAGCTGGTAAGAGTGATGAGCTTGGCAGGATCCTGGTCCATATCTATGACAGTGCTAAAATCCAGTCCCTCTCTCCTGCTGCACTCTCTGCCTGCTTCACCTTGCACTGCTCCAGTCAGGGCTCTACAGAGAGCTAGGGATGTTGCAAGGTTAAGACAAGAAATGGGATAAAACTGAGGAGGTCCCATCCACATTCAGATGTGGAGCTCCCAGAGCTGCCTGTCAGAAAAACAGAGGTAGTTTGCTCCAATTTAGACAGTGAGTGTTAAAGGACAGATCAGGAGTTACGATATCAACTAAAATAAAACTGCAATTTTGTCACCTAGCATGAGCATTGCTTTTATGAAGTGGGCAGAGTGGAGCTGTGTGAGCTTTCAGAGTACCTTGCCTTGATTAGAGGGAGGAGAGAGTCTGTCAGGAGACATCACCTTGTACAGGGCTACCTGTATTAAACACATTGCCTGTCAGCAGGGTGAGCCCAGCTGCAGCTCCTGATAGGGCAATTTTATGAGACTTTTTCCTTTCTCCATTCTCCTTACCACACTCTGAAACATGGCCATCTCATTTACTGCTGCAGCTGAGATAATATATTAATTTATGAAGTATGAAAAATAAGGTAGTTTTGAATTAATGAGGAGGGGCATGGTGCTTCACAGACAGCAGGAAAATCAATCAATAATAGTGAGTCACTATATCCTGTTATTAAAGAGAAAGGAAAAAGAATAGAATGGGTGGAGAGCAGCTCTTGGAGAAGGGGCAGGTGGATCCTTTTGAAGACCATATAATGTTCTGACCTTGGTCTTTAGTGATAAGAGCTGATTCACCAAGACTTGTTTACAGTAATTTCACGATTATAAGCTGCACTTGATTATAAACCGCACCTCCGGGTGTCGGCAACTGTCTTGGGTTACAATACAGAGTGTGATAAAAGGTATCTGTTCTATCACCGTCTGTTGAGGGTGGGGACAGTGATCCTTATCTCAATGGCAGATAATCTGCTAATGGGCCATCCATTGAAACCAGACAGGGCATTGTTCTTTATCTTTTCACAACCCATCCTTCCTCCAGAGAGTAATTTTCTGCCAATGGCCATTGAGTCCCACTGTGTGACTGATAAAATTACTGCATCCCATTGGGAGTTGCTCCAGCCAGAGGGAAGAGCCCAACATTTCTTACCAAGACAAAAACAGAGGTTTTGGCACTAAGGGAGCCCCTTTCTCCACTGGACTCCAGAGGAAAACCGGATTTCTCCACATCACCACTGGACCTCCAGAGGGAAACTGCACCTTGTACAGGAGCACTGCTCCAACTGAATCACATCTGTCACTGCAGGAGGATGCAGCCACCATTTAATGGGACTGCTGCCAACACCCTGCCTGACGGGGTGCCAGGTTGTACTCTGACTGTGTCAGGGTTTGGAGTTTGTTTCTTTGTAGTACTGTATTTCTATTTTAATTTCCCTAGAAAAGAACTATTATTCCTAATTCCCATATCTTTGCCTGAAAGCCGCTTGATTTCAAAATGATAATAATTTGGAGGGAGGGGGTTTATATTCTCCATTTCAAAGAGAAGTTCCTGCCTTTCTCAGCAGACACCTGTGTTCCAAACTAAAACAGCAACTTTTTGTTCTTTGTCCGTATATAAGCCACACCTGATTATAAGTCGCACTTCCAGGTTTGGGCCAAAATTTTAGTCAAAATGGTGCAGCTCATAATCGTGAAATTACTGTATTTCTCTTTGAGGAAAGTCCTCCCACCCCCTGCCAACCCCAAACCAATAATAAGTGGCAAAATACTTTTTTATTTTATTCTTTTACAAAGTGAAGAATAGAGAAGCTCAGCATCACTGAGTGAATTCTCATTTTAATAGCTTAGATTAGCAGGGCACGTGCTGGCCACAGTCTCAGTTTGTGGTGCATGCAGTGTAACTGTAATGTCCGCTGTGGTGTTATCAATTCTGTATAAAGTATTTTATCCCAAGCAGCACTGGGAAACCTGGAAACAATTCTGTGACTGTGTTAGAATCAGTTTTCTTCAGCATGGAGCTTGGCTGGACTAGATCTTTGAGAGTTATTTCACTATGTCATGGAGTGCTTCAGGCTTCTTTTTGCATCAGTGGGAGTTCATTGCCCTTCACCCTCTCAGTTCTAAGATGCCTTTTTTTCACTGTATACAGACAGATGTTGCTAGACTCCAAAAGTAATGACAAGGCTTTTCTAAGTGGTGCACAGATGCAGTTAGAGAAAGCAAACTCAGGCTGTAATTTTCTTATAAATCTAGGTAATCAACACTTAGACCAGTTCTTCTGTCTCTGAGGAGAGATTGGTGCTGCCTTTTACAGTGAGCCCTCTAGTATTTTAATTCTCTGTTGCTGATAGAAAAAAGCTCATCTGACGTCTTTTGTCTCCCTTGGAACCTTCCCATGTCGCACCAATGTGATCCTTAAAAATGCCTGCAAGAAAGCAACAAAACTGAAGCATCTGTTCTCAGAGGTTGAGAGGCAATGGAATGGATGCAAGGAATGCAGTGCACGGGACCTGGAGTGAACTTGGCAATTTTCTGATATTTGCCAATCTACTTTAAAACCAGATTGTCAGGGTTGTATTGGACATAAAACTTTTTTCCCCTCTTCCAATTCTGCTTCCTCTTAAACTGATTCTTCAGAGCCCTACAGTGACCAGAGCTTACAGATGTGCATGAAGGGATGCAGAAAGGAAAATACATGATTTTCCCTGGGCTATGAAGTACCAGTGACCCTGTTGGAAAAGGATGTAGCAGCTGTGGTTCAGTCACTGGGGCAGCCACTCTCCTGCTCAGTGTGTCATTGCAGACAAAACTACTGCCATAGACCTGCAAGTGCTGCTTCATGGGGAGCTAATTATTAAATGTAATGGAAAATGTCAAAGCCAGGGAGGTGCTAGTTGGGAATCCTTTACCTAGATCCAGAACCTTCCCATATCTGAATCTCTGGCACCCAAGTTAGCATGCAGAGCTTGCAGCCCCAATGGATAGCTTGGAGCTGAGTGCTGCCATGCAGAGCACTGCAATGCCATCAGGTTTTTAACTTTAACCTCTAACTTTTGTGGGGTCTCAGCCTTGCATCCAGAAATTGGATGGACCTTCTCCTATCACCTTAGCTTCCTCCAGTGGGGGATGTTAGGAGGAGAAGTACATTAGGGACAGTGAGGGACATCAGTAATAGATGCCAGGTAAGTAAATTGAGATAGATTATAAGCATTTAGATGTGAGCAGTGATAAAGCTGACTGTTGTCTATGTTCACTCTGCAATCCGACTAAAAAAGCAGAAAAATAAAGTGGGTAAGCAAAAGAGAAGCAATGATGCATTTAAAATTGTATTCAGATTTAATGGCCTCAAGGGAGATACATAACATGATTTTTATTTTTCTATAGAGTCATGAAACACTCTAGTGTCCTCAAATGAAATAGACTGCTGAATACAGGCTGCAAAAGTTTACCCCCATGAGTAACTATCCATGCACATCTTTTTGTTTTCTGTAATGGGGCAACTACTGTGAGTAAACTTTTACTCACATGTAAAGTGTTCTCCCAAGTGAGACCTATAATCAGAGGAGTGTTTTTATATAAATGGTGTTCTCAGTTCCAGCAGCTGTGGTGCACACAGCCTCTCCTTACTGATAACATTATTTTCTGTAACTATTTCTGCTTACATGGGAAGTTACCATAATGGTGAAAATTACTTTGTACTTCTATGGAGAATAGCACAACCATGCATTTACTGAAATAACATATAATTATAACACTGAATGTTGTTTTTCTCTTTCTGTGAACACAGTTAGGGATTAGAGCTGTTCCCTGTCACTGGTGAAAAGCTGGTGACCACAAAACAATGTGTCAAATATTGTAACAGCTGGGGCTTTCCTGTGTAAGGTTGAGAAGAGTAAAAATGCAGAATTGTGCTATGCTGAAATACCAGATTCTGGAGCAATGTAATAATATAGATCAGAGATATTGTATTTGTGTGGAAGCACTGGTTGGTGCCCAAGATCACCAGTGGAGGTTTCTCCTGCTTGTGGTCCAGGCCCATTCATAGAAGTGCTGGTCAAAGTGGATGTAAAGATCCAGTGAGGATGCTTGTAACCCATTTGGCAGTTTGTGGAGCAGAACTCTGCATGGACATGCTGTGACACGGAAAAGCCTTTGGCAGATTAGCTGGCCAGCCCTGAAGTGGCCTCAGGCAGGTGGGAACACTGTGACAGAGGACTTTGCCCCGATGATCTGTGGGGAGCTGGAGAACGTGCAGCTGTAACAAGAATATAATGGGTTGGAGTAACCTTGGATGAAGGCTGCCTTGCTGTGACAATGAAAAGGTTTTACAACCAAGCATGTGTCTGTTGCCAGTCAGTCACTCTTTGCCAGGTCAAACACATGCTTCTTGGATGGCTTCCATCCCCACTGGCACCTGAAATTTAACAAGCAAATGCTTGCTGTGCCTTGTAATTAAAAGTGAAAAGTACATGTGTCCAGTGCCAAAAAGATGAGAGAAGGAGGGGAGACATGTTGTTCTGACCTGCTCAGCAGCAAAACAAAGATAGGATGTTCTTTGTTGGGTCCATTATGATGGCTTAGTCCACTCCTGTGCATGCAAATTGGATCCAACCTGGGATTTGGCATTGTGGGCAGGTTCAGAGGGCAGGCTTAGAGTGTCTGTTTTTTCCCCAGCTCTGAGTTTAGTCTATGTCTTACAACCATGATATATTTTCATTTCCCACCTGCTAGTGAGGATGGCAGAGTGGTTTTCCTTGAAGAGCTCTTGCTTTATATGCAATTTAAACCTTAATTTGCTCCTGATCCTCAGGGCTTCTTACATGGTGCATCTGTGCTCTTGGCAGGAGCTGGAGGTGGTGATTAAAATGGAGTGCCCTCTCCATAGGGAAGGGAATGTTGAGCTTGGAATTCTCTGAAGTGTTTTGTTTTGGTATGGCATTTTCTGGCAGGTATGGCTGAAGTGCCAAGAACCTCTTGCAATTTTGCACAAATGTGAACAGTTAATTGTAATTTTAGTCTGGGTATAATTGGATATGAGAGAGAATAGAAGGCAGCAAAAGATTAACCAGGATTATTGCCTGTAAACAAGCACGGTAGGCTGATGTGCATCTCCTCAGAGAAGGCAAGGTAGTACTGGTACTTATTTTGTGCACTCCACCAATGCCCACTTTTGTTTCAAAAACCCTGCTGTTTTATGTTAAAGAAAAATTTTCATTTTACAGTTTATTACTTTGTTTCTGCTAATGGTTCTCTTATGTATGCTCTACGAAAGGCAAAACATTCTTCAGAGACAATGAACCTGCATGTCACCTGAACAGCATCGTGTACTCTGATCATTCTGTCTCAGTGCTGCAAAGATGGGCTCCCCATGATGATGTTGTCTTCTCAAACCAACTTGGTGGATTAGAGAGCTGTCAGTCTCTGGCACAACTGGAGAAGTCTATGGAAGAGGTCTTTCAGAGGGGTTGAATGCTTACAGAAACAGCTGTTGGTGTCTGAAAAGTTCAGTGGCAAGCACTGTGATTCTGCAGACTAGAGGTTGTTTTGTAATTGCAAAGAACTCCTGATGGGAAGGAAGTTCTGGAGGGAGGTTAGTGTGAAGTGTCTAAAATGTCTTGAGAGAGCTATTGGGTTCTTTGGTCACGGTACATATAATGCAGACCCAATGCAAAAGTCTCTGGAAACTCTCATTTCATTGCTGAGTTTCTGTGGGTGTCTGAGTCATTTTTCATTATCCAATAATAAATACAGTAGTGAAAGTCACCTTTAACACTTAAAGATTGCTTGGGTTTTATGGGATTGTATTGAAGTGAGTGCCAAGGTATAAAAGCCTTATGGTTGAGGTACTTTTATAACACATGCTTCATAAACCCTTATAAAGTGAGTGCAGTGCACTTCATCCTTTAAGATTACAGCACTATGGTTCTGAGAGTTGGTGATCTGGTGCTATATTCATTAATTAAATCTGCCATTAATGTTAAATTTCGGGCAATAAGAAGTGAAGTTACAAGAAGTTGAAATGGGTTAGGTCCAGACAATTTATCTCTCATGAAAGCTCAGTGCCCCTTTACTGCTTGACTGATGCCCACAGGTTATCCTTAACATTCAGGAAGTTTTTTGAGTCATGTGAAGGAAGAAGGGATCCCAAATCTGGGCTACTCTGTAACAAAAGGGCTTGCAATGAGCATTTTCCTTTTGGGACACAAAGTAAGTATTTATATAAAAGCTGTTGCCCTCTTCATGGATGTCTTGTTTGGCTTCCCAGAGAGCAGATCTCCCTCTTGTCACAGCTGCTGATCCCCAAATAATGGAGAGAATTTCTTTGCTTGTATGTAAATACACAAGATTTCTCTCTAGAGCAGATTTTTATCAGTGACATGTTCCATTTTTTCCTGTCTGATATGCTATGTGACTACAAAACAGAGGTTGCTTTTATTTCCCCTTGATTATTGCAGAAGTCAACCTATCTACAGGGCAGTGAGCAGGTACTTAGCCATCTCTGAACATCTATGGAAGTTTGTGTGAAGTTAAGGTATGCTTTGTAGAAAACCTCTTTCTAAACTAGCGCAAGCCATTCAAAGACAGCTTTAGCACAGCTGATTTATATGGGTGTCACTTTGCTGGTAAGTAGACAGTTGTGGTACCAGCACTTTTTAGTCTCGGAGGGAATTGGGCTGATTTAATTAAACTAAATTTTTTAGTTGAAATGGCATGTAATGATGAAAGAAGGCAAAAAATGATGAGACTTTCTTTGCAATGAGTTGCACCTGTCCTTGATGGGAATGGCAGAGGAGGGTTTTAGATACACTGTGTAGCTGTGCTCTAGGAGATTTGGGTTGTGTTCATGAGGGCATCCTTTAGCAAGCAGGGCAAGTAATTGCAGTAATGATGTTGGAGAGAGAAAGAATGGGAGGGGAATGAATAACCAGGTATTTTACAACAAGAAATTTCAGATGGTGAAACATGAAATCTAAAATGCTTCCATGTAAAAATTACTTTTCCCATAAGAGAGTTCCAAACTCTTCATATTTAACTTGTGATGGACTGATGTTTTGAAGAAAGAAAACAACTTCTGTATCTTTAAGCCTTTAAATGTCACTGGATTTTGATTTCTCAGTTTTGAAAGGAGGAAAGGACATCAAAAATCGAAACAAAGCAAAAAATCCCCACTTCCTTGACATTTCAGCATAAATTGTTGAAACTTTCTGGCTTTTTAAACTCAAAGCTATTATGAAACTTTGTGGGGAGGAGACACGGGGCCATAAAACCCATCAAATGTTTTAAATCAAATTGGAAAAGAAAAAGAAATGAAATAATTTTTCTTTTTAAAAATCTGATTTATTTCGTCATTGAGGATGTAGGTGTAGCCAGGCTTTAGAAAAGATCTAAAGTTCTGAGTTGAGGACCTATTAGAAGGAGGCAAACAAACAAACAAACAAAAAAAAAAACAAACCCAAAAGTCCTTTCACTTCTAAGCCAAGTACATTCCATGTGGAAAGCCCCATGAACCTGTAAACATGAAATCTCAACTTTGCAGCAGTGTTTGTGGCAAAACTGCCTTTTCAGTTGTAGGAGAGGATAATGCAGTGCTACACAGAAAATTCCAATACTTTGCTAAGGAACTGAGTTTCTTTTGAAGCTGTGGAGGCTTGCATGGTTTGTAGGTGTTCTGTTGGTTTTGTTTATTTTTTAACTGTTTTGTTCCTGTTTTTTTAGAATAGCCTTTTGCAGGTGAATGTGACTAGGACCTCTGGAAAGAACAGCTTATGAAAAGTGCACTAAAGTGAAGAGGAGAATCAGGAGGCTGTGCACAATGGTTTAATGCTGTCTATCTATTTCTCAGAACAAAAGACATTTATTTGAACCTATCTTCTTTATTCATTTGACAGCCCTCTGGTGCTCCTTTGCTAATGTAGCTCAGTGGAACTATTGCTACAGATTATTGCACCTATAAAACTGATCTGTGCTGATTTAGGGAGATGCACTTTGGTAATTTACAGTGAAAATTTATGTTTGTTGAGAAAAATAAAAGGTTTTATTGAAAGCTAATATTAATAAAAATGCCATTTATGTGGCATGTTGTTTTGGTGTGTTGTTTTTTTTTTTTTTTTTCCAGTGGTGGTTTATTAACTGATTCAGCTGTGTACAAGACAGATCTCTGTTGTGATCTCTGTGCTCAGGCCATCTGTATCTCCATCCCTGTCTGGGCATGTTGTAGCATTGTGCCTCATTACTGTACAGTTCAGTATTCCACACCACAGCTGTCTTTGTACCTGGCTCCCCTGGCACAGAAGAGGAATATTAACTCATCCACCTGCCCATAACCCATGTGGAAGCAATACCATGGAAGGTGTGTGCCTTTACCCAGTGACATACCTGGATTTTTGATCTGGCTAGCAGGAACTCCTACCCTAGTTTTTATTATATTAGCCCCATCAGAAAGCATGACTTTTTAGTGGATTTGTGCTGTAATATGGTGTCACTTTCTTTCCTCCCTGATTTTGTGTTTGAGCTCCATTAAGGGTTCTACACACTCTCCAACAAATCTGAGTGACTCTTAACTATAGCTGTGGTTTATGTACCAAATACATTATGGCAGGCACAGGAATGACATCTCCCCTCCTTGTTCCTCCTGCCTGCAGCTTGTGCTGTTTATTCCCTGGGGGAAATCCCCTTGAAGTGTTCAGAGCTGGATATGTTTCCTGCTCATGTACTGATGACCTCAGTCCATATATTGTAGTTAATTTTCTTGCAAGGTGGCCTCTCCAGATCATCTTCTTTCTGTGTATTGCCTCACTGGTATCTGGTGTTCTGCCCACCTGGAGTTCATTCAGAGCAGCTCTGTATGTGTCCCCACTGTCCCCAAAGCTGCTTTAAAGGAGATGCACCATGTCCCAGACAGCTCTCTTCCTCTGCATCCATTCCTGAGGAACTATCTGAAGGTTAGTCTGATTTTCAGGCTGTTTTGTTCAGTCTGGTGCTTGCCATTCATTTTTCACTGAATTTTGAAGGTCAGGAAAATGTATGTAGCATAAACTAACTCATCTCAAGTATGTTTTCAAGGATTTACCATTGGCAGTAACCAGTCCTGCCTGCCCTTCCCCTCTCCACTTAAACTAGAGAAAAAAGCAACTGAAAGGAATACTTTATACATGCATGTATATATAAAAATATCTAGAATGCAGAAAGACCAAATGTAATTTCCTTTTAAATAAAGGCTACCATTTAATTTAATATTATAGAAAATGATTAGATCTTAAACCCTTATAAATTACATTTGACAACTCTCTGGTGCTCCTTTGCTATTCCTTATGGCAATTATAAATGGCAACACAGGATGCTGGCAGAAATGCTCATTCTAACTGGAGTTTGTTTATTGTTCCTTAATGAAAAGTGATTAATCTAAATCACTGCTGGGGTAGATCCTTCGTCCTGGTCCCTTAATGAGAAGTGGTAGTTTCAGGCCTTTGACAAATGTGCTGCTGTTTCCCCTGCCAAAAGTTCCCTCCCTGTATAGCTTCCAGGAGAAAAAGTAGACACAGTACAAAAAGAAAAGCCCAGAGTCTGCTGCTTTTCTGTTTCTGTGTGCCATGTAACAAATGTGTGTGCATGTCTGAGCTGTGATGTTGGTGGTGGGCTTTTTGTTTTTTGATTGAGCCTCCTGCTTTTTCCATCCTGCTCTGTGTAGGACCAGCCTTTCCTGGGAGGATGGATGGCAGCAGAGGTGTTGGGTGTTTGTTTCTCCATTTGAAGAATGGAGAGTGGATGTGGGAACTGGGTGAAGGCCCAGGGCACAATTTATGTGATGTCACCTCTAGATATGACTGTTGTTAGGTTCTACCACCTTTCCTAGCTTGGTGGTTTTATTATTATTTGGTCTTACATCCACTGTTACGCTCCCAGAAGAACAAATTGGCCAGATTTGTGAACCATCTGGTGGGACTACTGCCTTTCTTGGCTCATATGACTGTTTCTTGAACTATCCACTGAAGTGCTGCAGATCATGTGTGAAGCGGCAGAGGGAATGTTTTGTGTGTGCCACTTCAGGTCCATGCCACTGTTAGCTGTCTTGTGCTGCTTATTTGAGGACAGAACTCCAGCAGTGACCTTTTAATACACAGCATTGTTAACTTTGTTACATCTTCTGTTACATCAGGTGGAAAACATTTTTATTCCTGAAGTATCCTTTATTTTAAATATAAGATCTCTCTGGATTGTCTTGTTAAATGGACAGGCTTCGTCCTTCTTCCATTCCATATATGCAAGTAATTTTTACTGAACTGTGTTATAGTTCTCTAGCACAGGCAATAGGCTTTAGATGAACAGGGGTATAAAATGTCTTTGCTGTGTAAGTCAAAAGTGACAGAAAAAAATATCTTCAAATAGTTGTGAAACTGTTATTGTTTGGGGTATAATGAAATTACTATTTTGATTTCATTAGAATAAAGAAATGTATTAAAACATCCTTCTGAGTGGAGATCTTGGAGACCTCTTCTCAGGCATAGGTATTTTCCTGTGGGAGTGTTTCTCATTGCCCAGACCATGCCCCAGAGCACAATGCAAGTGCTTTTCTTCAGGACTTGTACTGTGGCTTCCTGGGGAATGGCTGGAGGTTGATTTTGGGTCTGCTAAGTGGTTTATGTGAGGGATGTTGAAGGTGCTTTGACATCAAGCTGGATTCATACAGATAGCTTCACTCTGGGAAAACCTTCACTTCTAGTTCAGCTTTTCATTTCTTAATGGAAAGGATCAGAAGCCATTTAGGTTATACTTCCTTTCCCTTGGTGACTTCATGGGGTTAATGAGGTGCTTAAGATTAATCAAGCAGTGAAATTTTTTGCTTTATGAAGGTCTAACATACCAAGGGTTTTACCATTCCTTGTAACTGATTTTTGCTGTCAAAATGAATGTATTTCCCTACTGTAGTCTTGAAGTTGGAGCTCTGTGAAGCTGGATAAGAGAAGTCAATGTGGACAAAAACCAAAAGCACAGTGGATCTCAGCTAGATGATCATTCTGAAGTGAGCTAAAAAAGGCCATTCCTAGATCTGTTTTCCTGCTGAAAGACAGTTTCTATATTTGATTCAGCTGCTGTATCAACAACCTGCTGTGTTTAGAACAGTTCTAATTTATTTCCCACTGTTTGCCTTTATTTTATGGTACTGGTATTTGCTTTAATGTGAAGTCATTTTCTCCAGATGTTAATAAGATGGTGTTAATGTTTTCACAACATTTTTCTTCATAATGTTTATGTAGAGCTTGCCATCTGATGGTGTGGAATCAACCCATTTTAAAATATCGGTAATAATTTTCTAATTAAAATTAGAGGCTCAGAAGTGTTTTCTTCCTCCCTGTACAAATTGAGGTCATGCACTTTCCTGAGCTTGGGGAAAATTATGTTTTCACTGACAGAATGAATGTCTCTTACTGTACAAATTGGGAGTGTGATATACGAAATCATGTCAGTGTTTGCACATGTGCACGTGGACTATACCCAGATGCCAGCAGCTGATCTGAGATTCTTTGTTTCCAGGGAGGTGATGCTCACATTCATAGCACTACAAGCTGCCAAATAATGAGCCTTAAATCTCAGGAATGCTCTGGTTTTTACTTTTGGAGAGAGGATTTCATGTGGGGTGAGAGAGGTGGTAGACAGGAAATGATCCAGGAAAGCCTGCTGTGACTGCCTGAAGTTCCTATATCCAACCAAAATCAACTTTGATACATTTTTTTTTTGCTTGCTGGGCTATCTGAATTTTTCTGGAAAAAATGAAATAAAGAATCACCAAATAAATCAGCAAATTAATTGCCAAAGAAAATTAAACTGTAATGCTAAAAGCCCATCCTAATTCTAGGGGATCTTATACTCTTCAGTGATGTTCTGAATAAATCTAACAGGAGCCAGTGCTGTATGACCTCACTTTTAAATGATGCTCACTTTCACTTTTCCATTAACACTTTCTCTCCATTTTTCTGTTTAGATCATGCTTCTCAGTGATCCAGAGATTGAGAGCAGCATCCTCATCAGCTCTGATGAAGGGGCTACCTATCAGAAGTACCGTCTGAACTTCTACATCCAGAGCTTGCTCTTCCACCCCAAGCAGGAGGAGTGGATCTTGGCCTACAGTCTGGATCAAAAGGTAAGCAATTGATTTAAAGTTGCAATGATTTTGAGCCAGGAGTTGAAGGAGATATTGTCTAGAACTGCTCCCTTTCAGAGATGATGAAGAATTTATAGTGTGCTTTGCTGTTCTCATTTTGCAGGTTTAAATGTGCTCAAAAGCCATGCAGTGACTCCAAAGCCAGGTTACTAAAAGGAGCTGAGTGTTAGAGTGATTGTGATGGGTGTGGAAACTTCAGTAGTGGTGATACTATGAAAGATGAAAAGAATTAGAGATTTGACATGACATATGGAGCTGTTCCAAACATCTATTGATTCGCAGGCTCTGATTTCTGCGCTGTCTCTGAGGATGGAGCGCTCAGGCTGAGCTGGTCTGTAGCAGCTGGCTGTTGAGCATTGAGGGGTGCTCATTCTGCTTGCAAACTGCAAGTCAGGGAGCAGCAACAGATGACAAACTCCTCTGTGCCACTTTTAAACCTCTTTGCAGTGTCTTCTGTGAGTGAGACATCTCTGGTCTGTTACTTTGTCCTTAGCGAGTTTGCTCTTCTTACACAGCACTCATCTGTCTTGAAAGGCGCTGAGCAGAGCAGGTGCAATGGGTAGTGAATTGATGTGGCTAAGAATGTGTGCTCAGTTCTGGAGCAGCAGTCTCCACTACGGCCCAAAGCTGAGACTTACACAGGATGATCAAGTTAAAAAGTTTAAAACTTGCCAAGTTTTTACCTTTCCTCTCTTATGTTTCTGTCATCCCTAGACTCTGGAAAGCAAAAACATGCTGAATATCCACTGAGTTTCCCTCACTGTGGTGGGTTGACCCTGGCAAAATGCCAGGTGTCCATCAAGGCCACTCGGTCACTCCCCTCCTCGGCTGGACAGGGGCAGAAAATATAATGAAGGGCTTGTGGGTCGAAATAAAGAGAGGGAGACATCACTCAACAGTTACCATAATGGGAGGAAATAAATTGAATTTATTACCTATCAATTCTCTACTGTACTTTACTTTATCCTACCCTACTCTACCAAATAAGAGTAGAATACATTATCCCAGAGGTGCTACTGCTGTCACTGATGGGTTTGACCTGGGCCAGCAGTGGGCTCATCTCAGAGCTGGCTGGTGTTTGCTTTCTTGGCAGCTTCTTGCAGCTTTTCATGGAAGCCACCCCTGCAGCCCCCTCCCTGCTATGAAAACCTTTCCACACAAACCAGTGCATTAACCTGTCAGGTGTGGGGATGTGTTCTGGGTGGAGTTTTCAATTTCTGCAGTTATTCTTGAAGATTTCTAAACTAGTCCATCTCAGCTGTAGGAATAATATAGCTAAAATGCTGTGCCTCTCTATTTGAGGATTTCCTTTGAAAGGCTAATGCAATTTTTTACCAAACTATTTACTGAGAATAGAATCAAATAATTTCCTGTTGCTCTGCTTCCCACTTGCTAAAAGAATGCTATGGCAGGCACCAGGTGTTTTGCTGCTGTGCTACTGATGATTCTTGAGCGACATTTGCAAGAACAAAGGTGTTGTAAATACACTCCTTTCATAGTATCAAGTCTTACTGTATGAATGAGTTAGTTAAATGTCAAATAGTTTTCTGCACTCAGAAGATCAGTGTAACAGGGATTTTCAAGTAGGCTGGAAAGACCATTCTATTTATTTGATGTCACAAAATGGCTTGATGCCACTTCTAAACTGGAGATAATGATTGTGCATGATCCTGGTGCTTATACAGACAGGCTTGGAAGAAACAGGTGTCTGATGAGGTGGTCATGTATGTGAGAAGCCAGATGAGACATTCTGAGTGTGCATTTGCAAAGAGATCCATCTGCAGTGAGTGCAGAGCATCTGCTCTTGGGTTGAAGCACTGTACTTCTACTAGAAGAGCTTTGTAATCTTTTTTTGATATTAGTTACTGGAAGGAGAAATCAGAGTACAAGGGAGAAGGAGGAGTCAGTACATGTGATTGACTGTGAGGGGGTACTAATGCTCCCCTGATCCAGTACAGCAATAGCAGGCCAGGAGCATTTTTGCTTCTGCTCCTTCAAACTAATGCATCTGTGTGCATACCTCAGCTGCTGTCCTCTGCCCAGGAGAAAAACAAGAAAAATGAACTGAGCTGGAAACACTCTGAAGCTGTTTGCATTTTATCCCAAAAACCAAATATTTGTTCAGTGTAAGAACGAAGATGAGTTGGTTCTGTAGCTTGTTGGTATGGAAATGGAGCAATTCCAAATTCAGGCTTTTCCTTTATGTCTGCCTTTGCAGGCCACTCATGATGCTTTCCTTCACTGGTCAGAAGGATGGCCTGTAGTGCTGGTTCACTCTGGGTCCTAGAATGGAGTCATGGAGCAGTGCTTTTCCCAGTTGAAATGTTGGGTTAACATAACAGAGGTGTAGATTTGTGCTGAGCCATGTCTTGGGTTAGTAGGAGTTGTGAAAGAGCTGTAACTCTGACTCAGGATGGCACAGCTTCACTGCAGTCACAGCTGATACTGAGATAATGTGCAGTGCTGTTAGAGTGTGGCAGCAGGGCCATGTGAAATCTCCAGAGGAAGTCTTCTGAGAGGCCAGTGTAAAGCATTCCTGCATGTCTGGAAACAGAGGCACTGCCACTGCTGCTGAGTAGGAACCAGAGGTCAGCCCCGTCCTTCTCTTAGGTCAGGCCAGTACAAGAATAAAGTTTATTTTAGGCTTTAAGTCTCTTATGGTTAAGAATATTCATTATGTCTTTTGCATCTTGATAAGATTGTTGTGGTTGTTCTCTCTTTCTCTCCAGAAGCCAGATCTGGATCCCACACCTTCCCACCTACTGTGCCATTCTCTCCTAGATGTGGTTATGGGATCATGCCAATGGCAATGACCATGTCAGCACCCTGCTGCTCGCCAGAAAAGAGAGCAAGAGCTTCTAAAATAGGAGTCTGGAGAGGCTGCAGCAGTGCTCTGCAGTTGTGAGGAGGCTACCCAAAGGGATGCCATGCTGACAGGGGCTAATTGTCCAACTGCAGCCTAGCTCTGCTCATACTCCTCTGTCCTTTGTTTTTGTGCCCATTTTCCTGCAAGGCATCATGAAGTTGCCTGGCATAAAATAGGTGGAACTGTATCAAACAGTGCTTGCTTTCTCAGTTCATATGTCCATTTTTTGGGGATAAAACTGCTCTGAAACACTTCTGATTTGATGCATGAGAGGGCAATAAAATAGAAAGTTTATCATTAGCCTGTAACCTGCAGGTAATATTCATCCACAGATGCTGTGACAAGGAAGGTGACTTACTGCAATGCAGCCATTGCTACAGTGGGACACCATATTCTTCCACCTCTCTAAGTTTTAGAAGTGTGTTCAACCCTTAAATTCTATTTTATTTACTCATTTAGGGGCAGATGTAAAAATGCAAATAACTCTGAAAACAAATTACAGTAATTTCACGACTATAAGGCGCACCTTTTTGACTAAATTTTTTCCCTGAACCCGGAAGTGCACCTTATAGTCCGGTGCGCCTTATCTGAGGGACAAAGTTGCGAAATTTGCCAAACCGGAAGTGCAAGCCGCAATGGGGGGGCGGTGCCGCGGGAGCACCGTGTCGCAAGCGGGGGCGGGAGCGGGCGGCCACAGCCGGCAGGAGCCAAGAGGGGAGGGAGGCAGCCAACGCCAGTCCTGGCCTGGGCAGAACAAGGAGCTGGGTGGCGCCACCACGGGCGCTGGGGGAACGAGAAGCCGGGCGGCGCCGGCCCTGGCCCGGGCGAGGGGGAAACGAGAACCCGGGTGGCCCTGCCCCGGACGCGGAGGGAACAAGAAGTGCGAGCCCGCAACAGCCCTGAGCAGAACCCGCCCGGCGGCGGCATCGGAGCAGCGGCAGTGAAGCCCCTGCGGCCGCCAAAAGGCGACGCCGGCCGAGCCACTGCGGCCGCCATAAAGCGGCGGCGGCGAAGCCCCAGCGGCCGGTGGATCGCGGCATCGGGGAAGCCCCCGCGGTCGCCAAATCGCGGCGCCTCCGGAGCCCCCGCGGCCGCCGAATCGCGGCGCCGCCGGAGCCCCCGCGGCCGCCGAGAAGCGGCGGCGGGGAAATCCCTTGCGGTCGCCGAGAAGCGGCGCCGCCGGAGCCCCCGCGGCTGCCGAGAAGCGGCGCCGCCGGAGCCCCCGCGGCCGCCGAGAAGCGGCGGCGGGGAAGCCCCTTGCGGCCGCCGAATCGCGGTGCTGCCGGAGCCCCTGCGGCCGCTGAATCGCGGTGCCGCCGGAGCCCCTGCGGCCGCTGAGAAGCGGCGCCGCCGGAGCCCCCGCGGCCGCCGAGAAGCGGCGGCGGCCGAGCTCCCGCGGCCGCCGAGAAGCGGCGGCGGGGAAGCCCCTTGCGGCCGCCGAATCGCGGTGCCGCCGGAGCCCCCGCGGCCGCCGAGAAGCGGCGGCGGGGAAATCCCTTGCGGTCGCCGAGAAGCGGCGCCGCCGGAGCCCCCGCGGCCGCCGAGAAGCGGCGCCGCCGGAGCCCCCGCGGCCGCCGAGAAGCGGCGCCGCCGGAGCCCCCGCGGCCGCCGAGAAGCGGCGGCGGCCGAGCCCCCGCGGCCGCCGAGAAGCGGCGGCGGCCGAGCCCCCGCGGCCACCGAGAAGCGGCGGCGGGGAAGCCCCTTGCGGCCACCGAATCGCGGTGCCGCCGGAGCCCCTGCGGCCGCCGAATCGCGGTGCCGCTGGAGCCCCTGCGGCCGCTGAGAAGCGGCGCCGCCAGAGCCCCCGCGGCCGCCGAGAAGCGGTGGCGGGGAAATCCCTTGCGGCCGCCGAATCACGGTGCCGCCGGAGCCCCCGCGGCTGCCGAGAAGCGGTGCCGCCGGAGCCCCCGCAGCTGCCGAGAAGCGGCGCCGCCGGAGCCCCCGTGGCCGCCGAGAAGCAGCGGCGGCGGGGAAGCCCCTTGCGGCCGCCGAATCGCGGTGCCGCCGGAGCCCCTGCGGCCGCCGAATCGCGGTGCCGCCGGAGCCCCTGCGGCCGCTGAGAAGCGGCGCCGCCAGAGCCCCCGCGGCCGCCGAGAAGCGGTGGCGGGGAAATCCCTTGCGGCCGCCGAATCGCGGTGCCGCTGGAGCCCCCGCGGCTGCCGAGAAGCGGTGCCGCCGGAGCCCCCGCAGCTGCCGAGAAACGGCGCCGCCGGAGCCCCCGCGGCCGCCGAGAAGCGGTGGCGGCCGAGCTCCCGCGGCCGCCGAGAAGCGGCGGCGGGGAAGCCCCTTGCGGCCGCCGAATCGCGGTGCCGCCGGAGCCCCCGCGGCCGCCGAGAAGCGGCGCTGCCAGAGCCCCCGCGGCTGCCGAGAAGACAGACGCCATGGCGCCCACGCCACCGTGCCCCGAGAGGACGGGCTCCAGGGAGGCTGTGCCGCCGAGCCGAGCGGGGACGGGCACTGGGGCGGCTGTGATGCCTTGCTGAATGGGGACAGGCGCAGGGGTGGTCGCGCAGCAGTGCCGAACGGGGACAGGCACCGAGACAGCTGCGCCGCCTTGCCGAGCAGGGACAGGCGGACGGGCGGCTGCACCGCCGTGCTGAGCAGGGGACAGGCGCTGGGGCGGCCGCACTACCGTGCCCGGAGAGGACAGACGCCATGGCGCCCACGCCACCGTGCCCCGAGAGGACGGGCGCTGGGGCGGCTGCACCACCGAACCGAGCGGGGACGGGCGCTGGGGCGGTTGCACTGCCGAGCCGAGCGGGGAAGGGCGAAAGGGTGGAAGCGCCGCCTTGCCGAGTGGGGACAGGCGCTGGCGCAGCTGCACCGCTGTGCTGAGCAGGGGACAGGCGCTGGGGCGGCCGCACTGCCGTGCCCGGAGAGGACAGATGCCATGGCGCCCACGCCACCGTGCCCCGAGAGGACGGGCGCCAGGGAGGCTGTGCCGCCGAGCCAAGCAGGGACGGGCGCTGGGGCGGCTGCGCTGCCTTGCCGAGCGGGGACGGGCGCGGGGGTGGCTCCGCGGAGCCTCGAGGGGGAACAACACGGCAGGAGCGTCAAGCCGAGCGAAGGAACGGCACGGCAGGAGCACCGAGCCGAGCGAGGGAACGGCACAGTGGCTCCGCAGAGCCACGAGGGGAAACAGAATCGCGGCAGCACGGAACCATGAGGAAGAGGCGGCCCCGCGGCTGCGCCAAGCCACGCCTGCCGGCACCAGGGGCAGGCGGGAGTGCCAGGGCCCAATGCACGAGGAGGGCGTCTGGGGCTGCCTTTGAAAGCCTACACTCTGTGAAACATGTTTCTAAATTGTGCTCCTTCCAGTAAACTCCACGATCTCGGGTTTCCGTTACTAATTCGTTACTTTGTTGCGCATGGCTCGGATCTTTGCGGCAAAAAAAAAAGTGCGCCTTATAGTCCGGTGCGCCTTATCTGATCTACAAAGTTGCAAATTTTGCCGACTCCCGGGGGGTGCACCTTATAGTCCGGTGCGCCTTATGGTCGTGAAATTACTGTAGATACCTACAGTTTGACTCCCAGCAACAGAAACTATCAAGGGAAGATCTAATCCATCCTCTTATATCTGTGAAGGTGTAAATAAGTTGGAAAAATTAATTTAATATCTTAAAATATATATATTTCAGGTTAATATTTTTCTTGTTAACTTTCTTTCAATTAAAAATAATACTAATGTGGTGTTTTAAGTGAGCTGTGGTCAACTAGGAAATGAATGAGAATGATGAATCTGAAATTCCATTCTGCTTAGTATGTTGTTCCACACAGTAAAATGAAATTAAATAGGGACAGTTCATATCCCTACAAATAATGGATTTGGTAACCACCAAGATCAAAAGGTTTTAGAATTGTTTTGTTTATAAAACTAGAAAACAATATTAGAGTTTTGGAATGAAATACGAAGTCAGTATTTTGGATCTTCCCATTAAATAATTTTTCTCTAAGGTCTTCTGACCTACAGTTCCATGGCTGTGATTCAAGCAACAACTGTTTCATCCTAAACATCCCTCCTTGTTCTTAGCTAATTTCTGCACAGCTGACAACAGCGTTAAGGTATTTATCTAGTTGATTAAGGAAATTACCAACCAACTAAAAAACCCAACACATTTTAAATGTCCTCTTAACAGAATTATTGTCCCTTCCAAGATGGTGTTTTAGAAAGTCTATTCCATACCCTACGACCTTCTTTAAGAGAAGGAGCCCATCTCTTCTCCACAGAACTGTTCCTTGAAATATGGCTTCATACTAGAAAGCCAAAGACTTTGTGGTGTTACCACTTTCATGAACTGAGATAAGTGAATATAAAAGCAGTTCAGTCACCAGTTCTTTTATGACCACTCCCACATATATATTGTCCTGCTTTTCCCTGCTTAGGGCAATTCCCAGAAGAGGACTGAGATGGAATTCAGCAGGCTTTCTGAAAGATATATGGCTGTGTGGTTGCTGGTTACTTTGTTGATTTAAGGACAAATCACAGTTACCACCATTTGTTTTCTCTTTGTTGTATCCAAGGAGTTATTGAGGGTACTTCCTCAGTATGAGTCAATGCAGCATATAATTTCTGTTCTTAATTTTTATGGCCAATTAGGACCCTCCTGTGCTTTACTAACTCTTCTGTATCATCACATAAATGCAGCAGGGCTGAGCCAAGAAATGTGTGTGTGTGTGGGCATGGACATGTAGCAAGTTCACAGACCCTGATGTCTTCTCACAGCATATAAAGCACAGGCTGCAGGAATTTTTGCAGGGCTTTAAGCCAGCCTGGGTGGGTTTACTCATTCCCCCCTGAGCAGCCATGTGACATTGTGTAACTATCAGGTCCTGGGAGATTAAATGCATCTTGTGAGTTGGAAATCTTGGATCTCTTCCCAGCAGCTTTGTGTGTATGTGTGTGCTTTATTGATAAAATAGTGCAATCTGATGTGTGCCCGTGTTGGTTCTGTTAATGGCCCCTTAAGTGGCCTTTGGCAGAAGGTGGCACTATGTAAATGTTACAGACCATTTGCTGCAGGTCAGACTGGCTCTCACAGCCAGTGTCCCTGGTGGCACTTGGATGTATCACCCAGCACAGGGAGAAAATGGGCTGCAGCCTCCAGGTTTTGTGGGTATTTGCAGAAAATACCTAGGAACCCATTCAAAGCAATCCTTGGACCAAAATGTGGTGGGAGGGGGAGTATACGAAAAGGATGCGATATTGTCTGCTGGAAAGTGTGGGGAGCTGCTCTCTGGAATGCTGTTAAAGTCCCCCAGCACAAGCTTAAGGCACAGATTTCATGGCTGCCAGTCACAGTGTCTGGGGAGGAATATCTTGAGTTGATCTTACATTTCTGATGCTGATATGTTGAGTGTCTGATTATTTGTCTCATTTATCCATGGAACCAACTAATTCTCAGTAGGCAAAAACTTGCCACACTCCAATACCTCTGTGGGGAATGGATGAGTCTGGAGATAGAAATGCAAGAGAGTTTCCAACTCCATGAAGTTTCTCTCAGAATGACGTGAAAACTTTCAGAGCAACATGTACAACCTTCTTGCATTAATATTTTTTTAAAACATATTTTTAAAAAATAATTTGTTTAAAGGAGAAAATATTAGTGAATAGGGAAAGAGAAATTTAAAATATTTCAAATCACCATTGTTAAGAGAAAAAAAAAAAAACAACCCACTATGCAAGAAGATACAATTCTACCTCTTCCTTACAGACCAAGCTGTGATTTGGAACCTGCTGGGAATAGGTAAGAGACAGAATGATTCAATAATGCACCAATTTAAATTCCCCAGCTACACCATTACAAATTTGAGAACATTGGATAAACAGGAAGTTTGGCAATCAGTGGCTTCTCCCTCAGCAGAGCTTAGTCTTCAGCAGAAAGTGAACAAAAGAAAGTGGGTGTCTCATTATCTCTTCGAATGAGGTGATAAATTAGAGGTGCAAGATAACATTCTGCTGTATCACCAAGTTGCACCTGGCAGACAGTATCAGGTCTGTCTGGGGAGATTCCTTTGGTGTGGGAGATGTGGCAAGTTATCATCTGAAAATTGGATGCAGTGCATGTCACAGCCTTGACTATCTTTACTGGACACTGCTGAATTTATAAAAAAAATGTCACAGATAACACTGGGACTGTATGGGAAAGTTTGTATGGGTTTTTTTTATTGTTTTTTATTTGTGCTAGACATAGAACTAGAGCCTTGAAGGCAATGTTTCTGCTTCAGGTAAAGTGGTCCTCTGGAATTTAGGCCCAATCTCACAGGATGGCATAGGGCAGTAAGGCAGCTGAGGGCTGGGGTTGTTTGGTTGGGGCTTTTTTTTTTGGCAATGTGCTGTTGGGCAGGGGGCTGCCAGAGAAATCCAGGGGGAGTTGTTTCTAGGAATATAGGCACCTTATTCCAAGCAGTCATTCATCTTTGGAATTCTTTGTGATGAGCTGTTTTTATGGACATATGGAACAATCCAATTTGAAAGGGATCTCAAAAGATCAACTTTCCACGGGAAAAGGAGCCTAGATGGGATTACCTAGCACCCGGTCCAGCCCTGCCTTGAATGCCTCCAGTGAGTGCTCCTTGGTCTCAGATTTTGTGCCCCTTAAGGAAACTTAGGCACACGGGGGCTTCAGGGTTGTGTTTGGGTGAAGCTATTTGTTGGAATGTTTAATGCTGGAAATGTGATTCCAGGACAGCAGCTGCTGCTGCAGACGTGCTGAAGCGAAGCAGTGAGGGTTGCTGCGTGACTGAAGTGAGATGTGAGACGTGACTCTGGCCCAGACCTGTGGGTTTTCTTTCCTTAGGAACTGAGGTATGGGGCTGATGAGGAGAGGCAGCTTGGTGCCTGCCTCACATCTCATTTTGATATAAATCAGCAGGCACCCAGACATGTTACTTGCTTCTCAGCAGCACCTGCTCCTGGAATTTAAATGTAATTGTAGTTGTCAGAAGTTGTCAGAAGTGTGAGTAAGTAGTCCCAGCTCAAGACTGAACCTCTTGGGTAAAACTCAGCTTTTCTTAGCAAGATGTGAACGTTTTTTAATGAAGAAAATAAGTTCTTTCTGCTCTTGCATGGATCCTCATGGTAGAATCACCATTTCATTGTATGATGTGAGAACACATCAGGGCTAGTTTCTCTTCATGGTTCATTGATATCTGAAGAGCACAATGACTGTGATTCCAGTCCTGTACAATGTTCAGCTTTCAGATTTATCTTGCACCAGTCACTTGACATTTGAGACCCACAGAGTGAAGCTGGAGACACACCTACTACATTCTTTTCTTCACCCCAAAGGGAGAGAGATTGAGGAAGCTTCCATAATAACAATTAATCCTACAGGCCTGCCATACTGAGGAAAGGAATAACGTGTGTATGTTGCCCACCTGTAAAGGAACACAGTGCTTCATGTTTAATACAAGCCATGTTATAGTAACTGCTCATAGAAATCTCTACCACACTGACTGGTCCACTGTAATGCATATTCATACCAAGAAGCAATCCCTGCCTGAGTGCTTGCAGTTAAGTGTTAGGCTGACAGGAGAAGTGCTGTCCCCTGAGTATCTCCAGTGTGTTCAGGCATAGGTCATTAAAGTGTTTCACTGCCTAACTACCACTGAGGACTGTAACAAAGTCAGAAACTGAACATGGATAGAGCCCTGTTCCCATGACTTAGCCACAAATGAGCCTTTCATCTCTTTGCCTTTTGAATACTCTTCTGAGAACATCAGGTTCTACAAACATATCATGTGTCTGTGTTGCTGGACAAGCCACCTGCCAGCAGCTCTCCCAGGCAAGCAGGGCTCCATCCAACAGATAAACTGAAATGTTAGAAAAGTCAGAAAAACACCAACCAAACAAAAAGAACCAAACCCCACACCAAACTCTCGAGATTGGGAATATTTAAAGACAATTTACAGAAGTCTCTTCTTCAATATGATAATGAACTGAAGAATTGAAATCACTTAACTTCATTTACAAATCATGAATATGTATCAGTGCCTTTAAATGAAAGGACGACTAAAACAGATATAGTGTTTGTTCAATTCATTAAGAGGAAGACAATTTATCAGGAGGTTTTTTCCACCCTTAAACTAAAGCTATATGCAAATGTCAGTAAATCAAGACCTTGCACTAATTCTGCAGCATGATGAATATTTTTATAATCCTAATTAGAACCAGTCATTTAGTTCAGCAATTTCCCCCAATCTAGCCAATTTGAAATTAAAATAGATGCCTTGATTACAAAACTCATTAGCAAAGAAGCACCCTTTTTGCTAACCGGTTCATTTGGAATGCACAAGCTGAATGAAGTGAGGAGCACTTGTGTTGTCAATTGCCGAAAGTGAAGTGAGCCTTAATTGTTGGCATTGTGAAGTATTTGTATTGCTGCATGTTTCATTGCAGTATAATATATCATTCATTAAACGTAACAAAAGCAGTTTTAAAATTTAATTAAGTGGTGCTGGTGCACCAGGTAGTTTTTATAAAGTCAGATGTCACAATTGTTTGCATTTGAGGTATTGATGGGCATTACTGTCAGAAAGAAGATGTATGACTCCACGTTTATCATTCTGATTATGGTAGGCCTGGCAGTTTTAATAGGAGATGGGAAATTAAATTATGCAACCTTGGCTCTACTTCAGAAATGCCCAATGAATTTTGTCCTGGCAAAACACTGAACTTTGGACTGGTGATGATTTGTGGTGGCAAAGAGAAAGTAACGGCTTGTGAAACTTGATTTAGCCAGAACAGACTTTCTTATTTCTTGTTGTTTATGTTACAGACACTTCTTGAGCAGGTTTTACTTTGAAAAGGGAAATATAGAGATAAATGGAGCGAGACACATTTGATGCTTAAATGTGCTCTTCTGCTGGAGCAACGTAGTTTATTGTGTAGCAGAGCAAGGATCCTGTGGCTTATTCCTGGGCCATGCTAAATCATGGCTGTATATTGATTTTATCTGGAGCCTAAGTGGGGTGAAGAGTGGTTATAAATATAGCAGATGGGAATAGAAATGAAGGAGTGAAGAAGGCTGAAGAATAAGAACACCAGGGGCATGATTTATTTTGCCTGACTGTAGAGATGTAAAATGTTGCAATGTATGCCTACACTGGGTGTCGAGGATTCACATCCTAGTTGGTGGTGATCCCCTGAGTGGTGTTGATTGATTTCTGGAAGCAAGTGTAGGTGACTCTTGCAGGATGAGGTAAATGGTTCCTTGGACTCATTTGTATTGACGAGGCCTCTGCTGACTGTCAAGGAAGTAATTTCCTTTGGTGAGATGTAACTATTTGCTGTATTACCTGAGATTAGGGGACGTGAAGCCAACCCTGCTGTCTCGGATGCGTGCAAAACAGATTGCATGGGATACCATTCCAATATGATCAAAACAGCAAAAAGCATTAAGTTTCCTAGTTCCTGTTATCATTCCTACAGATTCTAATGACCCTCACCCTGGAGGAGAGAGCAAGCATGATGTGCAAGCAAAGAAGGCATTCCCAACCTTCTGTTTTACTTTTCCTTGAGGCAGCCAGCTGGATGGCCGATGCTGAGGGGTGAAGGTGCAGTCCTTTGCCCCTCATCCCCCCAGACAAGCCCCTACACATGTGTGTGTTCCACATGTGTGTGCCCCTGCACATGTGTGTGAGGTGCTTCCTGAGGAGTGCATTTCTGTGAGCTGGACTGGCAGCTTGCAGCCAGCAGCAGGAAAGGCAAGCCTGGAAATAGCAGGGGCTAAATACCACTAAGGCAGGGGTGTTTCAGCTTCCCGAAACCAAAGTCTTCTTATACAGTTGAGAGATGCATATCTGACAGACAAAGAAAGAGAAACTCCAGAAGGCAGCAGGCAGGAGCTGATATTTCCTGGCAGAGCTTACAGTGTGGTTGGGGTGGGGACCCTGTGTGAGAATTTCTCATCAGCAGGTGCTGTAGTAGTAAATGGGCTGCAAGGCAGAGAGGGTCCTTCTTTTATGTTGTAGCACAGCAGTCTATTAAAAAGCTCAGACATTTAATTTCAAATGGCTTTGTGTCTATTGTGTGAAACAGGTTTATGTAATACTAGAAGCTTGTATGTTTTTTCTTGGATTGCCCTTTGCAAGCAGGCTTCTCTCTGTCACTCTTGCCTTCCCCTTTTGAGTTTTTGGAATCACAACAAGCCATCCCTGTCTCCAGTGCCTGTTTTCAGTGAGGAAATGGACCATGTTCTGATCTGATAGCATACCTGAGGTGCTTTACAAAAGATGTGAGCAGTCACACATGCAGCAGCTGATATTCAATGTGAGTCCATTGATTTTAGCAGGGAAATGCTGATTAACATCACTGGAGGATCTGACCTGAAAACATGTATAGTATTCTTTTCTCACACAAAACAAGAGAGGTGTAGTTTATGCCTCCCAGTGCACAGGGTGTTTTTCCCCACCTAAAATCTGCCTGGGGAGAGATGCAGAGTCCCTGGGCAGAGAGCCTGTGTGCAAGCTCTTGTGTTAAGGCAACTATTTATTTCTGTTGTTCAGCCTTGACATATGAAAATTCACTTATCTCTTTTTTTTTTTTTTTTTTCCCTTTTATTTTCTGCTTTTTTTTCCTCCTTTTTTTCCCCTCTGACTGAAACTTCATGTAATCAATTTTTCTTGGGGAATAAAGGGGCCAGAAGAGCACCTGTAGCTCCTCTATCCCCTCAGTGGGTACAGATGAGTGAGTGTTTGAGTTTTCCATGCTTATTGTGTCAGTGAGGAAAAAGGAGGCTGGTTCCTGGATTTTTGGTCTAGCACCTCAGGAACTTCATTCACAAGTGTTTAGAAATAATGAATTGGTCCTTTAAAAGTACAGTAATTTCACGATTATAAGCTGCACTGAGTATAAGCCGCGCTTCTGGGTTTCATCAACTTTTTGGTTTTTTGTCCATACATAAGCCTCACCTGATTATAAGCCGCATGTTACAATACAGAGTGTGATAAAAGGTATCTGTTCTATCACCATCTGTTGAGGGTGGGGACAGTGATCCTTATCTCAATGGCAGATAATCTGCTAATGGGCCATCCATTGAAACCAGGCAGGGCATTGTTCTTTATCTTTTCACAACCCATCCTTCCTCCAGCGAGTCATTTTCTGCTAACGGCCATTGAGTCCCACTGTGTGACTGATAAAATTACTGCATCCCATTGGGAGCTGCTCCAGCCAGGGGGAAGAGCCCAACATTTCTTACCAAGATAAAAACAGAGGCTTTGGGACACTAAGGTAGCCCCTTTCCCCACTGGACTCCAGAGGAAAACCGGATTTCTCCACATCACCACTGGACCTCCGGAGGGAAACTGCACCTTGTACAGGAGCACTGCTTCAGCTGAGCCACATCTGTCACTGCAGGAGGATGCAGCCCCCATTTAATGGGACTGCTACCAACACCCTGCCTGACGGGGTGTCAGGTTGTACTCTGACTTCGTCAGGGTTTGGAGTTTGTTTCTTTGTAGTGCTGTATTTCTATTTTGATTTCCCTAGAAAAGAACTGTTATTCTTAATTCCCATATCTTTACCTGAAAGCCCCTTGATTTCCAAATTATAATAATTTGGAGGGAGGGGTTTTACATTCTCCATTTCAAAGAGAAGTTCCTGCCTTTCTCAGCAGACACCTGTCCTCCAAACTAAAACAGCAACTTTTCGTTCTTTGTCCATATATAAGCTGCACCTGATTATAAGCCGCACTTTGGGTTTGGACCAAAATTTTAGTCAAAATGGTGTGGCTTATAATTGTGAAATTACTGCAATGAATTTGGCAGAGAAAAAATCAGGGAAGTGTTTGAATAATTTCAGTTGTCCTCTCTTGGTGCTTCTGGGGCTGAGTGTTGAAGGAACCATATTAGAAATTTTACCATTAAAAAAAAAAGTAGCAAAACCCCCAAGATTTTCATAATGTCCTGATTCCAGAACTATTCTGCAGGGCATTTATGTTTCTAAGACATGTATCTTTTTTTATGGTTGCAAAGGCTGCAAATCTTCAGTTGTGTTTTGGTGCATATTTCATATTTTTGGTGCATATTTGGGTGTGCATATTGGTTGTCTGGGGAAATAAGGGTGACCTGTGTGTGTAGGGTGTACACACATCTGTGTGCAGATTTGAATTTTTGCAGTAGTTTCGTGACAGTTACAAGAAGTTCTTCCAGAGTAATAAAATTCTTTAGTTTTGCGTTTTTGATTTTTATAGGACTATGGTGGCTGTAAAATGAAAGTTAGGGCATGATGCAGTAAAATTTTGGTTCATTGGAAGTATTGTGGGTATGATAAAAGGAGGAGCTGAGGCACCAAAATGAAGAGTGATATTTTTGAGGGGAGGACAATTGATCAAAGAAAGAACAAAGCTTAAAGCTTTATAGAAAATCCTTGTGATTCTGTAGTGCAAAAAGATGAAAATGGGATCCTTCCCACAGCCTCCTACCTTGGGCAACTCATTTCTACCAGAGATTCAGTGATCATAAACTGTCTGAATATAGATTTTGTAGCATTTTATACTTGCAGTGTTCAGGAGATAACAGCAAGTACAAATAACATGTTAGCAGAATAGATTGGACCCAAGGGGACTTTCCTGCCATATAGTAAGAGAACAATAATGCCATCAAAAGTTTTGCTGCCGAAATAGGACTCTGGTTTTGTCCTCTAACTTAGCACTTGCTTCAGGCCAGTTGATTTTCTCAGATCTCAGTGCAAGTCCACAAGAGTTATGCACACATACCCAGCAGCAAAAATGTCATGAGTCTGAAAGTTCTGGTGCAAAATTGAGTCTGATATTTCCTAGCTAGATGAGTTGTACTTTTTCTCCAGTGACAGCATGGAAAAAGCTGCTTTATTTTTCCTTTGCACCCTTCCACTATGAGTTATGCTGTACCATCACTGTGAACCTAGGTTAATATCAGAAATTAAACTAAATCAAATTTGGTGAGTTGTTGTTGACTATAGTTGTTGCCTTTAGTTGAGTTTTGTGTAGTTCTGGGACTTTGAGGAGGCTTTTTGCTTCACTCTGTTTCATAAGGTGGGTTAAAGGTACCTAGAGTTTCAATTAATTGGGATAAATAGCTTAAATATAGACACCATAGAATATTTACAAACCTAGAGAGCTGCTGAGAGAGGTTAGATAAGAGCTTCCTTTTTCTTGCATGATCTGCAATTGCAGATTCATTTATTCCAAAGGTACACAGTTTGATTGCAGGAACTGGGTGATGGATGAATCAAAGATGACAGTGTAAATGGTGTCTGCCCAGCAGCCTGGAGGGATCCCTGGAACATGTGAGTTTCTCATTTGGTGATTTTTCTGGCAGTGATGCCTCAGTGCAGTGACAGTTTCTGCTCCAGCTGTCAAGCTAAATTGTTCCTGATGGTGGCTGGTATTTACAATGATGCTGTTCATTTGGTTCCTCCAGTAAACAGTCTGCTGTGCTTGTTTGGATTGGGATGAACTGAGTCTCTGTGAGGCACAGGGAGGAATCTCTCATTTTCCAGGAGACTTCTCACTCTTCCCTTCCTGCATGTGATCTCTGGCTTGGCTGTGTGTGTGGGGGGATGGATGCCTGTATAATCAGGCTCTGCTTTTCCCTTCAATTGTTGCCTAATGCCAATGAATGCATTGCCAGGGAATCTGGTCAAAAAGAAATGTGGCTAAGCTAGGGTAAACTGAATTACTCCACATTTTAAGTGTTATAGTAAGAGCAATACTGGAGAATATCCTCAAAAAAGCAAATCCCCTCATGGAGATCAGAGTTGGCAATTGAGTAGGAGAGTGAGGCTGAAGGGAATCTAACTTTCTTTATTATATGTTCAAACTTGCAGAAGCCTCTCGATTCATTATAGGGCAGGATATGAAAAGTATGTGGTAATGGAGATGGCCTATAAGGATGAATTTTACAAGAGGGTGTTTGAGCAGGAGATAATATTTGCTGAAGCTGCAATGCTATCAGAATTTGAAATTTTCTGCCTTGTTTTTTTTTTTTTTTTCCTCATAGAATTCATCTCACAGTAAGAGCTGTCCTATGACCAGCTTCTGTGTTCTCTTTTGGGGGACATAGGACTCCCATGAGCTAAGGTGGGCTTTTTTCTGGGCTCGTTTGGTCCAGTATTTGCCCTTTTCCCCAGGCATTATAGAACACAGGCTGTGTGTGTGGACCAGAACTGTCCAGAGAGGGATTTCTCCCAGTGCAGAAAGTGCGCATGTTCTAAGCAGTATCTGTTCATCTGCTGTAGTTTCCCAGAAGACAGGAATGGCATTGGAGGCATACCCATGACCAAAAGAGATGGAGGTGGGATGTGTGTGGTGGCAGCCTATAAATGCCTGCTCTGCACCATAAATCCCTGACTAACCCTCAGGCTGAGGGGCACAGTGCCCTCATGGGGGGATGGAGTAGAAGAGTATGGACAGTTTGTGAGACAGCTCTGACTTAGTGAAGAAATACAGCACTCTGAGAAGGGGGGTGCAGCTCCTAAGGACCTGTGAGGTTTGCTGCTCTTCAGCTGGTGAGATGAGACTGAATGGAATGGGCAATGCACTCTGCCAGGGCTGATCACACCTGGGATCAGCATTTCCACCTGTGTGAGAGGAGTTCAGGTGTGTGTCTGCTCTGTGTCTGAGGGGGTTGGGTCAAAAAACTGGGGAACTGTTTTGAGTAACCACCCTTGTCTGTGAAAATGCTGATGAATGGCAAACTGCATTAGGTGGCAGGTGTGTGTGTGTTAAATAACATACAATTTCATCTGGGGCAGAATACATTGCTTTAGTTTTGCCTAAATGACACACACTGCTTGAGACCAGACTAATATATCTTTCAAGCTGTATGATGTTTTTTACATGAACAATGACTATGTCTCAGAAAAAAATGCTGTTCTAAATGTAGTTTCAAAACCTATTCATTAATGCCCATGTACACACTTTCAGAAATGTTGTTTCCACATACAGAAATAAATCAGAAAGGTCTTATATTAATTTAGAAGATGGGTTGGTGGTGTGAAATCTATTTCTTCCACTAATCTGCTACTAAATCCTGGTCTGTATAATATAGAGGTTAACCTACAGATAGTGCCACAGGGTTTGTAGGGGAAGGAGGGGAGGAACAGCCAAGCATGTGATTGTAGCTTTATGTCCCACTTTGGCTAATGCCTCAGCCTCTCCTGCTTTGTCCCTTGTAGTCTTATGCTCAATAAACATGAAAGATTGGTCTGTAATAGCAACGAATGTACCCAGATGCTTGCACTGTAATTAAAGGCATATATCACACAATAAAGCACATTTGAATGAAAAATCTTCCCATTAGACATGTGGTTCCCATTTATTTCCCCTTATTGTTAAACTTCTGAAGTATAACCATTGATGGAGTGTGAGGAGGGACTTCTAAAGGGCTGCAATGTGAAGCCCCCAGGAGCAAAGAAAATTTTCCTGTTGAGCTGGGAGGGCACAGAGCTCCTCAGTGCAGGCTGACCTGCACAGCAGCATTGGCTTCATCCACGTGGTTGGTGGATCCAATTAGCACAGACCTCAGACCCTGCCTAATGATTTTTAAGCTGAAGAAACTGGACTAAGGGATCAGCCTGGCTTTGAGACAGAAAAATCAGCAGCCATTAGAGGCGATTCAGTCTTTGGTGAATGTTGAAGAGCTGGTCTGAGGGAAAAAGGAGTGAAGCAGCCTCTGTGGAGGCTGAAACCTCTTTCTGCCTCTGGCTGAGCCTGTTGGATGCCAATGGAAGAAATTCTGGTAAAGATCGCTCTTGATGCACCTTGTAGCCTCTGGTAGCAGCTCTGCCATCTCCATCCCATTCTGATCTCTTCATGGTCCCAGTACTGTTCCCTTGTTCCTGTTCTCTACTTTAGTCCTCCCTCAAACTCCATAGCTGATTTTGAAATGGCTAAAATATCATGGAGAAAGGAATAAATAAGCAATCCTTCCCTCAAAATGGCATTTCTATTTATAGCACCTTTTGCGAGTTGCTAAAGCTAAATTCTTTAGAAATGATTGAAATGTGTTTTGATTGACCAAATTGAACATATTTTTTCATCCAGATTTTCAGTTTAAGAAAAAAAATATGGAAGTAATATTTTTCATCTTGGTTCTGCACCACTCTAGCATTTCTGGAGGTGGGGAAATAGCAAAAAAGAAAAAAAAAGAGAGCCTGTTTTTCACCCAGGGCTAAAACATACCTTAAGCTCTTGGTGATACTCTGCTCCTGTTGCAGATGTATCTGGACTTTGTTCCACTAGAAACCAGTCAAGGAGTAGAAAAGCAAAAGAGGCTCTGCTCTTAGCAGAAATACCAAATTTTTGGCTAAATGCTAAATGTGCTTGATGCCTGTAAGGCTTAAGAAAAATTGAATCATGAAGGTTTTAAATGGATTTTTTTCCCCGCCAGTTTAATGCACTGTTGTCTTTTTCTTGGAGATGTAGTGGCAAGCAGAGAGAGCCAAGTCTTGCTCTCAGCATCAGCCATTTTCACTATTGAGTGAAAGCATTTTTTCTGACTATGAAACCATGAACCATGACATCAGTGCATTGTCTTAACCTGTCTGACTTCATCAGAAACCAGGTTGGAGTTGAGCTGTGCAACTACATCCTCAAGTCAGACATTTCCAAAACATTTGGTCTTTGTGCAGGAGACCCCTGACCAGTGTCTTACTCTGGTGGGATGGACACTGAGTTTCTTTTGCCTGAGCACCTAATCTTACTGACAAGCATGTGAAATATTTTTCTTAAAATGCAAAAAAGACCCAAACTTCCCAGTTTCTGAAACCTTTACTTTTTCCCTCTCTTTATGGGACAGATGAGGAAATGTATTTAGTATTAAACTTCTGTCTTGACCAGTTTTCAAAATAGCCTGTTTCTAGTGTCCCATCTATTATACAACATCTGTAGGTAGCTGAGCAGCTCTGGTGAGTCTCAGACATACATCAGTCTGGACATATTCTCTTTCCATGCCTAAGACAATCTGTCTGTACAATGCTAAAGAAGAACCTTGGGCTGCAATGAGGTCTCTTGATGCAGCTTTTCATCAACTGGAAAGGAAATCAAAGTAAAGAGATAAACTGATCCATTTGTTTTCATTACAATTACTAGTTTTTACTACTCTGTGTAAACAAAGACCGTAAATTTGGTGCTGGTAGACTTATTTCTACTAAGTTCAGCTCCACCAGCTGGTGTACAAATCTTTTGGCTCGAGAAGTAAGATTTATTTTTAGGTTCTTTAGTGTGGAGCTGTCAAGGGTGCCTTACCTGAATTGTGGTTTCCAGGCAGCTTGTGATAAGAAAAGGATAAACTCTTTTTTCCGTTACTTAAGGGACCAGAAGCACTTCCAGGTTTCAGATCTCAGTACCACTGGAGCCCTGCCTTGTAAGGTGGCAAGGATAGGTGTTTCCCTTGGAGGAGTAGGAAAGAGCAAGCACAGATAGTTCTGGGGCTGGTTATCAGCTTGAAGGGGACATTAGCCTTTGTGTCCCTAATGGTAGCTCTTGACACTCCAGAGGTGTCTCACTAAGCCCAGGCTGAGGGGAATAGGGGAATAGAAGAAAGAGAGGAACACCCTGAATCTTTCTTTGAATGCTGCCTTTTCTGCTGTGGGTAATAAAGCCACTTCCATGGCAGGGTTGCTCCTGACCTGGTTTCAGCCGTACAACTGAAGTATTTTAGACCTGAGTCCTGTTCCTGCAATGCTGTGAGTGACATGTCCTGCCTCCCAGGAGAGCCTGAGAAAGGGGTTTCATAGACCCCACAGTTCAAAAACTACACTGATGCTGTGAAAGGGAGAGGAATCCATTCGTCCTTAAAAGAGCAGGGTTGGAAGAGGTGATAAAGAAGTAGGGTGTGTTTCTGGGGTACCAATAGGTGTCTTCATGACTGTACTGAATCTGTCCTGTGCTCAGCTGGCCGTTGTCAGACATGGCTTATCTGTTCTGTACTCTAGAGACTGAAAAGTGTGGCGATTTTTTCCTCCAGTTCATTTTCCTTCTAGGAATGACCTTTCTGAAATATTAATGATGACACCATTCTTCTTTTGCAATTTCATCTGTAACACAGAAGTGTAGAGAAAAGATACACCATGGAATTTTTTGAGAATTTGCAAACTTTTTCTGAACCTTTAACTTTATTCTAGTGCTAATGGTTTTTTTCCTTCTGGAGAGAAAATTTAAGACCCTGCAACAGACTTTATTTTCCTTTGCATGAAGTCCAATTTCCTACAGAAATGTTGACCTAATTTTATTTTTCTTCTGCCCCGGTTTTAGTTTTTGGCAGGAACCATCCACACATCTTGTTGATTTTTCCTACCAGCTCTGGCTGAGAAGGTGTTAGTTTGCTTTGTGCATTTCTGGGATCAGAGCCATCTTTCCATGTAAGCAGTCTGAGCCACTGCTTGGGACTGTGCTCTTCTGAGGTCAAGCAGGCCAGGCTAATCTCACCCTTTTCTTAATGTATCAGCTGCTGCCAAGTTATTACCACTAGACTAGCTCTCTCCCTGATGCATTTATTATGAATACATCTTAACATCATCAGCAGTATGTATTATCTAGAGGAAATATAATTTTTTGTGTAATAAATGAATTGTTCCCCTAAATGCATGCATTTCAGCTGATCTTCCTCACTATGTCTGGGATGGCTAGCAGGCAGGAAACTGGAGAGTCTCACCAGAGGTTTTCTCAGGCCAAGAGACCTGATTTCATAGCAACAAATAATATTTGATTTTATTTGCTCATAGGCTTTTATGTATGTTCCTGGTGCCCTTCTTGTTATGTGTGTATACATGAAAGTCTACAAATATCAAAGCTCTGTGAATTTCTTTAGTCTGTTTTCTGTTGCTTTTCAGACTGTAAGTGACATCTACATATGCTTCTTGCAGTGATGGAGTGTACCTAGGCTTTTGTGTGCTTGGTCTTTCTTGGGCTTGCCTTCAATCTTTATTCTTCTGTGTGCTTCCCCCATGAAGACCAAGCAGGTCAGCCTGGGAACAGGATCATGAAATCCATCTCAACCAGACCATGGTTCCCTGGTGGGGTCATCTCCTTCTGCACTGGTCACTGTGAGCTTTCCTGGTGTCTGTCAGGAGCACTGGAATATTCTAAGGCTTGGAACATGAGCAGTTTTACAAGTGTCTTGCCTATCTAAAAATGAGTGACTAGCTTGGACATGGGTAACTAATGTCAGGGGATCGAGTATCACACCTTTCCTGTGTTTCCTTCATTGCTCATTCTTCTCCACTCTCTCCATAAGTGGGACTGAAGCAGACCAGTTGCTCTTGCTATTCCAGTTCTCAGAAGCTAGAAGCTTTACTTCTGCAGGAAAACAATATCTATATATCTATATATCTATATATCTAGATATCTATATATCTAGATATATATATATATATATTTTTTTTTTTTTTTGCTAGCTCTCATTGGTAAAATAAACAAAGCACCCAAACCAAATTACCTACAACCCTGAACAAGATCTTCCAAGCCAGCCAAAAGGATGTGTCACCCTGGGAGTTTGTACTGGAGAGTTACAACAGCGTTTTTCGTATGCTGCACTGTGCAAGCATGTGTGTATAGCTCCTTTCTTCACAGTTCTGTAAGTCTGAATGTGTTTCTGGCACACTGCTTGTGTTTGTGGCACAGAATCTGACACCAGGGATAAAACTCCTTCTTTAAGGAACTTCTCAATTTACTTGGAAACAATGCTGGTGTGAAATAAAATGTTGCCTCTGTTCTTAGAGTTTGAAGATGAAGCATTCTGCCTGTGGTATGTAAAATCCTTATGATTCAGATTTGTGCTGAGCAAAACAAGCAGGAGTTAAGGTCTGGCCTATAGTGAAATAGAGCTGTGTATCACTGGGGCTGCCAACACAGCAGAGATTCCTCGCACAGATTGTGTTCTTGGTGAGCTGCAGGGCTGTGTTGGTGGGTGTGATATGTTTGGTGCCACAGTCCTTGAGTGGGGAGTGTCGTGATGCTGTTTGGATAAATATTTGCCATTTACCTTTTTGATGGTACAGCCTCTCCTGTTTTAAGTGATGGGTCTGACTGGGCTCCTGAGGAGAGGCAGAGTCAGATCTGCTGCATGCCAGTCTTTAGCTGCATCAAGAGACAAGGCCAGCCCAAACAAACATAAAGACCCATAAAGGTCTTGATTTTTCAGTCATCAGAGTAAGTCAAATAACAGAAGGAGGCTGCAGAAGGGCCATACCCTCCCAGCACCACCCTCATGGTATGCTGGAACCCACCCCTCTTGAATCAATGTGTTGGAGTGCTCCAGGAGGTGGAAATTCCAGAGATTTCTCGTCAATAAAGAGCCAGAGCAGAGCTTTACAATGGGAAAATCTTGGCATACCTACGTAATTTTTTTCCTTTGCTTGGTATTCAGCCTTAGGACAAATTAATTTCTATTGAAATCTGCTGTACTTGCCACTAAATTTGTTGTCTTATCTAAAACTTGTCTTCTCCTGTGAAGGGAGATAAACAAAAAGTGTATGTATACATTGAATTTTAATGCATGCTAGAAATCACTTTATTGTGTGTTTTATTTATTTATTCAACACTAACCTTTGCATTTGCATCTGTAAATAATACTATAAAGCTGAACTGGGCCAGAGAGGCCTTTTAGGGATTTATTCTGTCATACAGCTTTAAGACTCAGTCATCTGGTTAAAATTTGAAGTGGATTCCCAGAATAAGTAGGTGAATAATAAATAAAAATTATTGAAATTAATAATATCCTCTTTATCTCTTTATGTGCAATCACATAAAGGTTGCAAGTTCAGTTTAATCCTTCTGATATCAGTCAGTCAGAGTTTTAGTAGAGAAAAGAAAGGAGAAAAACCCAGACCAACAGCTGATCTCTGGTTTTTAACTTGATACAGAGCAGGATGCTCCCTGAAAGAGACACTGGGAGACAGGAGTGGCTGAAAGAGATTGTGCTTCATGTCACTGAGCTTTCTGCAGTTACTGCTCTTCTGCTGCTGCAGAAGAAAAGGAAATGCCAGGGGCAAAAGATAAAAGAGAATCGAAGGAAATGGTTGTATGTTGCTAATCCTTTCCTCTCATGGTGAGAATGGTTAATCCATTGCAGAATACAGTCAGGATGCTGGACCCACTTGGACTTGCTTGTGAGCATGACTTAACTGGGACTGAGTTGCCTGAACCCTGCTTAGCTTGCACCTGTAGTCAGGACATACAAAGGATAAACAATTCAGTCTGTGCTGAGGTGTGTGTGTGTGTGTAAACCAAATCCAGTGACTCAAGGAATGTTCCTGGCAGGAACTGTGCTAAAGTCAGGGCAGAGCTGTAGCACTGTAGAATTTTGACTTTGGAGTGTGGATTCTCAGTTACTGTTTCTAAAAACCTGTGTGTTCACCTGTGTGAGAATTAATTCTCTTAATAATGATGCTGACTTCATAAGCCTAATCTTGAATTTGGACAAGGAATTTTCTTTTCCTGGATCCTTCAATTAAAAAAGACAAGTGATGCTTTTTTGCTTTATTTTGTATCTACACAGGATTCCTTTTGGGGCAGAGGACTCTATCATATTTTTTTAATCACCTGAAAATCAGAGGAAGTTTGGCTATTGTGGACTTTTAGTGCAGTATGTTACCCTAACTAGAGATAGTGCTAAAGAAATACGCCAAATTAGAATATTCAGATAATATCTGATCTCCTGAAGAGCATGGGGCAGAAACTATTTTCTAATATTTCCTAGAACAAGCTCAGTGCTGTTGGCTGACGTTTACATAATTGGAGCCCTTTTTGACATGGATGGATGCCTGCTTCCATATCCTTCCTCTGTATGTGTTTTACTGGTACACAAACTGGAGCTGTTACTGGCCAAACTGGCATTCCTGTTGGCATAAATGCCACAAAGGCCTGATTCTTTTGTCTTTACACACATCAGTTTCATTAGATACTCGATGGAGTCTGAATTTTAGTTTCTGATTTTCTTCTGCTGGCTATACAGTGATTTGGTTGTGTAGTTGAGTGCAAACATGGCAAGAATTAATTAACTGCCTCAGGCTTTGGACACTGCTCAAACAGCCCTTTCCAGTCATCTTTCTAAATTCATCCGTGGTCCAGCTCTGATGTGACTGCTGCATCTCTGTGGTCAAAACATTGCCTGTTCAAGAGATATTAATATTCAATGTGAGCACATGTGGTTTATCTTCCCAGTCACACTCAGCCATTCATCACAGCAGTGTCACAGGACACATCACTGGGTTGTGAACCCTTCCAGTCTTTACATGGACCTGCCTCTAACTGGCAAATCCAGTTACTCAAATCAAATGCAATGCAAAATCTCGTGTGCTCCAATGATGTAGTTTTCCCATTAAGGATTTAAATTTGGCTATTGCAGACATTTAAGTTTTTCAGTTCTGTTATCTACCTCCTTAGCTAGCAATCAATCCTTGTTTTGTTAAGCCAGAATTTATATAAGATGTAATTTATTTGAAATCCTGATCAAAATGCTGCCTGATATTTAGTTTTCTGTGATCTAGTGAAAAAGCATTGTAGTTATTTCTCAAAGCCTATTTTTTTCTCTGAAGGACCAAATTTGCTCACAGTAGGAGAAAAGGAACTTATGTTTGTTTTGATTGTGAGAGGATGCATTGTGGGTAAGAAAATAATTACATGGAGAATGGTGTTTGTGGTATTGAGTAGAGTTTATATGAAGCAAACCTATGTCTGAAACTCAGCATGGAATTGCATGGAAATTTGGTTGCATTAAAGCTGTGTCATTTCTTAACCAGAAAGACTCAAAAAGTTCATTGTATTGAAAATTTGGCTTCCAAGAAGAGTCCTGTCACTGTCTTTGGGGTTTAACTAATGAGCAGGTTGATTCCTAACTTATCTAAACATTTAGACTTCATTCTGAATATTAGAAAATAGAGATTAGGAGCAATTTAATTTTTAATACAGAAGAGATCTGGTTCACTCCATAAAAACAAATCATGGCATGACCTTGAGTGTAGAGTAACTACCACACCAGAGTCATGTTGACTGATCTGATTTGTGTCTTGTTCTATTTGATGCTAGGAACTCACATGTCACCTGCTTCCTATTAAGCAAAAAAAGCCAGGGGAACGGCCGGCTTTGTTACATGGCAGTCAACGTGAGTGTGTTGACAGCTGAAATTTGGAAGCACCAAATTGTTTGACAAGGTTTGGGAAGAGACAACCTGCTTTTTATTCTCAGGAGCCCAGTCTGGTTTAATAGTAAAGGGAAGACCTTGCCTTGTTAGCCTCCCCTAGCAGTGAGGGTGATTGATATTTGTGTATAATTATTGTGAACAATCCATTCATGTTCCTTACTCTGAGCTGATTTTAATACTTTATTTAGCAAGAGTTTTTCTTCTTTTTTCTCAAAGTTTATACTTTCTTTCTCTCTCTGTCTTCCAGCTGTACAGCTCCATGGACTTTGGAAGAAAATGGCAGCTCATGCACGAGCGGGTCACTCCAAACAGGTTTTACTGGTGAGCTGGGGCCCCTGGCTTGGCTTGCTTTGGGCAGGTCATGGAGGGGAGAAGGGAATCTGACTTGAAGGGATTGTTTGCTTTGCCTGAACATGAAGTATAGCCTTGGTTTTGCTCAACATCAGTGCTATAAATTCAATCTGTAGCACATACCTCGCAGTGCAATAGTCTCTGTACGTCTGTCTGATAAAATGTGGTGTCTTGTACAGAGAAGTACAAGTCTTTTGATAATTGCAAAGCTCCTGCTTCTTTGTAATACACCTGCTTAGAGAACACAGAGGAGCTGCCCAGTACTTCAGTGACAAACCTGTGACCACTAGACTTGCTATTTTTCAGCCCTTCAGAGAGTTACTTTGGCCTAGAACACAGTATTTGTGCAGAGCCAGCCACTCTGACCAGTCTTCTTATGCAATCTTGGTGAGAAGGGATGATTCACTCTGCCTTAAATCACTCTGAGGAGCCAGTTTCATTATAGTGACTAGTGAGAGCCCAAGATCTGCAGTTTGCTAAAAATCTGCTTTGTGATTCAGTTCCTTCTCATTTCCCAAGTGTCAGCCTCTCCAACTGGAAGAGTGTCTTAAAATCCGATGATGAAACAAATTTAGTTCCTATCTCCAGGCTCAGCCATCTCAGATACCTCTTTTCCAAACTTCTCTGCACTATGAGAAGGCTCAAAAATTGGCTTTTAGAGAGAAAAAGAAAAGTGTAGTTCTTCTATAGTTGAATTTAGGATTTGGGGCTTGAATCAGATGCTTAACGCTGTACTTTATGCCGGATGATGGGGTGTGTGTGAATGTGCAGAAGTGTTGATTTACAGAGTCTGTGCACAGCTAAAAGAAGTGCCTGGTCCTTAAGACCAAAGAAGATTGTAATATTAAGGAACTGGAGGGTCACATTTTGCCCTTGGAATGCAGGCCCAAAATATCTATAGATTGTATTTGCAGTGTTTCCATACCTTGCAGTGGAGGTAGACACCTCATTTTAAATTATCTACATCCTTCTGCAAATCTCTCTAAACATCTTTAGACTCCAATATTTAATACATGGCTTTTTGGTACCTAGAGATTTCCCTTAGTGTGCCTGAGGAATTTAGACAGTGTGAGAAGGTTCTGAACACTGAGGAAAGGAAGTTTTAAGGCTCCTAAGTCACACAGACCTGCAAAATATATTAAAGATCTAGAACCTCATCTGTTCCACAATTCCATAATTGTAGAAAAAGAAGCTGTTTTTTTCTCCTGATTCTGGTGGTAGATGGATGATTGACCTAATTATCAAAAATCCTTTGATCTCACTTCATGCTGGGTGCACACGACAGAGGTGAGTGTAGATCCTCTCCAGGTGTATCCTGTAGAGCAGAATATCTGGTCCTTGAAGTAATTTTACCCTATCCTTCAAATAACACAAATGAGCTTAGGGGAGAGGCTTTCTTGGAGGATAAAATGCAAGGGCTAAGCTGTCTTGGGAACAAAGCAGAACCTCTTTTTAAAGGACAGGTTGTGATGTTGTGCCTTATTTTCTGCTTTCATATAATAATGGTTAATGGAAGTTGTGTTTGTCCATTTGACACTCAAATGTGTATTGTTTTCCTCAGTCTGCCTCATTTTGCATTGCCTTTTGGCTGCACAGTTTGAACACTGTTTCTTAGCAGTGCGTTATGTAACATCTCTGTTTCAGGTGCCTTTTTCTCTTAGAAAATGTACAAGTGTTTTATAGTTAAAACTCATAAGACATAAAAATCTTTATTCCACTTGGAAACAGCAGAGTCCCATGGAAAATAAGCTTCCCAAGAGAGTGAATTTGGTTTTTCCCAGACTGGGAGGGATTTGAAACAATCCATACTGCAGGGACCTGAGGTATTGAAATTGTGGCTCTTAGCTCTTCTTAGCTGATGTATTTCCATTTTTCCTTTATTTCCTTTTAAAGCTGCAAACTGTGATGGCTTGTAAGATCTGTACAGAAAAAAAAAAGGCAAAAAAGAACATTTCAGCCTCAGAAATTTGTAGATTTCTTTTTATTGAGCTATGAAAGAGAGAAATGTGGGTATAGCTGTAAGTTTCAGAGGGATGTAGGCCACTGCTCTGTAAAGCTCATAGAATCATAGAATAGTATAGCTTGGAAAGGACTCTGAAGATCATCTAATTCCAGTTTCCCTGACAGGGCCAAGGGCACCTTCCACTAGACCAGGTTCCTCAAAGCTCCATCCAGCCTGGCCTTGAGCACTTCCCAGAATGGGGCATCTGCAGCTTCTCTGGGCAACCTGTTCAATTGTCTCATCAGCCTCACAATAAAGAACTTCTTCCCATTACCTATTCTAAACCTACCATCTTTAAACTGAAAGCCAGTACTCGTGTCCTATCACTACATGTTCTTGTAGAAACTCCCTCTCTTTAGCTACAGAAAGGTGCTGTAAGTTCTGCTGGGGCCACGAGGTCCACGCAGACCCAGCTCTCAAGTCTGTCATTCTCCCTCTGGAAGGCATCCCTTCCCTCAGGTGTGTCAGCTGCAGCTCTCAGCTTGCCTGTGGCAAGTCTGCCTTTCCACATCACCAGCCTATCACTGTCCATGTCATCAGTCTGTCAAATACTACATTACTGAACCTCTGAATTAAAACTTCCATGAAAGTCGAAATAGTAATGATAGGGAGATGCCGAAATTAGGTAAGCTGTTCTTTTGTGCTGCTCTGCATTGTTCATCAGCAGAGGCTCAGGTAAGCATCCTTCATGAAATGGGATGGTCTCCATCTGATTGGAACGTAGCTTTATCTGGGGCAGGCTTTGCTGAATGTGTTTGCCTTCAAAACATGACTGACATCTCTCAGGCTGCTTTGAATGGGCTTGTGCAGGCTATAAACTTCACCCAGTTCATGTGATCAGTCAACCTGACAAGGAGAGGTCTTATTTTTCTCTCTGAGATCTTTCTGAATAATTATACCTTCCCTGAGAAACTTCACACAAAGAGACCTTAAAAATCAGGATTGCCTCAGAGCTTGTGAGACTGGGATGTGAATTGGTGTAGCTGTGGCAGGCAGTGTCTGTGATGGCTCTCCTCTGGTCAAAAAAAAAGCCCTAAGCTCCAATCCTGACTCGTGGCATTGTATCCTGCTCTTGCTTTCAGCTTCTTTCCTTAGTCATAGATTTTGGTGCTACTCACTGGTTTGTAGTTTTGTGTTCTCATTCCATATGGATGTCACATGTCCAACTGTTCATGGGACATCTCTCATCAGTTCCTGAGCCCACTCAAAGTTTGTGCATGAGCTGAGATTCACCCTTGGGCCACTCATAGTTATAAAAAAACCCTAGGATTTGAGTTCTCTACTTTGGTAGTAGTGATTCATTTGTTAAATACACCCACTGATGACAGTGGCAGAGCTTGAACAGAATGTGTTACTTGATGTGTGTTCAGGCATCCAGATTTGGCTCCCACGTGCCTTGGCCTCAGATTTTAATAACTTAGGATCCTGTAAGACTGGAAATAGGGAGTTACACTAATGTGATACAGAAATTCCAAGATCACTCAAGATGACTGGAACCAGCATGGGTGCAAAGTTTTTTTAAAAACCCACTCAATGTTCTTTTCTTTCAGAACACATTTCTGCAGCTCCCCGTGGGCCCTGTTCATTTTGAATTACTGTAACTTAGACACCTGTGCTGCCATGTGGAGGATATAAAAAAATAAAGGCCGTATTTTGTACCATAGAAACGTTGGGGAAGTTTCCTCCCCTGTAAAACACGTGGTGTGTTCTGCTGACTAAATACTGTTGCTCTTCTCATAAAATTTTGTAGGACTCAAATTACCCTTAAGTATTTATTGCTACCTCTGCCTTTTCCTGTGACAGCACAATGGGACTGAGCAGGTGGGAGGGAATTTGGTTACTGGAGCATTCACCAAGCTCTTTGATGGACCCCAGCTTTCCCTGTCACCTTGGGTGACTCCTCCTTGTTACCCTGTAGGTGAGACTGGGATAGGAGAGCACCTCGATGACTGTAGTGGGTGAAGGAGACAAATATAGTCATATGAAGTGCTGCAGCAGTGGATTAAGAGCACTAGAGAGTACAAGAGAATGAAAAGGTGCTTCAGTGGCATTTGAAATCCTTTCATCATCTTTTGGCTTAATTCTTTAAAACAGAGTTTCTCAAGGACGCCTGTGTTTTCTGTCCAATCAGCTGAACAGCTGTGAATATCCCCCTTCCATCTGAATTTGGAGTCCCTGCCTGTGTTTGCTGAGTAGACACAAGGATCACCATCCTGAGCAGAGGACAGCTCTCTATTCCTTTGGACACTGAAAGCCTTTCTTAGGGTCTCCCCAGGTTTTCTTTTTTGGAGAACACATTCCTGTTTCACTGAGGAATATGAAGTGGTGGATGTGGAGCCATTTTCTTTGGTGGTTTTTTTTTTTATTTGGTATTTAATTTGTTTGTTTGTTTGTTTGATTTGGTGTAGGTATTTTTGTTTTTGTGGGGGGTTTTTTGCTTGTTACAACTAGACAGTTCCCTTAATTTTTTTTTTTTTGTGATTTCGATAGCAACAGATGATAAAATGTATCCACCAGTGTATTTCTTTTAATTTGCAGCCTGAATTTCAAGATGACTGTAGTGCAGGGTGGTTTGGGTATCTGAGAGTAGTGTGGCAGAAGTTAAGGGGTTTACCTCAGTGTTTCTAAAGGTTATTATCTGGGTTTGTTTCTGCCTTCACACGGATGTTTGTGTCTGTTTTTGTTTCTTCATCATTGTGACAGCTCTGATATTTCTGAATTCCATTGCCAGTCCTGGTCCATGCAGACTGTTTCAGCAGCAGTTCCAGGAGTGACCTTTGGATAGAGCTGACATTAACTTTACTTGCCTAGTTTGTCAGCAAAGAGATGGTTAGTCAAATATGTGCCTGCCTCTCCTGTAAATCCCACTAATCATTAACTACCAGATGGTGTCATTGCACAATGCTGGGGAAACATCGCCTGATTTTTTACAGCCAAGTTTAGTGTTAGGAAAACATAGTCATGTAAATGTCAAATTGACTCTTAAATAATCCTACATCGGAGTTTTTCAGAGTTAAAACCATACCGTACATGGAGCTGTGGATAAAGGGAATGACTCCAGTTTGGCATCTGTGGATGACACCTACGAGCATCACCAAGGCGTGCACCCAGAGCCTGTTACTGGAGCCTCCCTGGCTAATGACTCACTTGGCTCTGGTGAGCGACTTGCTACCCATGCCCCGTGGGCAAGAACACCCCGGGAAGGTTTTCCTTCTGGAGAGTAAAGCTACCATAAATCTGGAATGTGTTACTCAAGCCATCATGACCATGAACTGTACTAAGCTGAGGACAACATTTCCAAACTCTAGCCTCAAGCTCTGTAATAAGAGTTCAGGGGGATGAGACTTTCTCATAAATTCTTGGCGTGTACTGAAAGATTTCTTTGCGAGGTCACTTTAATTAATTAAAGACCATAACACCATGGTGATAATAGGCCTAATTTTATTTTCCTTTTCACTTAAAAAAGGGCAAAATAAAACTGTAAGGTTAGGTCTTTTATTTCATTTTGTGTGCCTACAATTAATGCATTGGCACTATAGATATTTAGTGTTTCCAAATGTTGGGTTGTGGGTGACTAACTTGTGATTACACAGTAACTCAGTGACAGAGATATAAATGGAACCTGGATATAGAGGTGGATGCTTTTTATTGGCTGAAACAGTATTTATTTTTGTTGAAAACATTTCAAGTCAATAAAGATATTTTAGAATTCATGGCAACATTATCAAAATGTTTCTCTCAAAAATTAAAGGAAGGAATGTTGTGAAATGTTTGACAGTTTTTGATTGTCTTTTTGAGTAATCTTAAAATTTGAATAAAACATTATTTTGCAATATATGATTAATAAAAAAAAAGGTTAAAGCAGGGAAAGAGTGCAATCTGAAACAAAGTGTGTGCTATTTTTTTCCTAAACATAATTCTATCTTGGTTTTGAACTACAGATTGGTAAGTGCTCTTCCAGGGACACTGTGATGGATTTTATGGATAGCTAAGAGAATAAAAACCTAAATGACTCTAAGAACAGGAAAATCCCTCATTTTCTGTCTCTGGGAAACACTGCAGGACTGTTTTATGGAGACTGCAGAGACCCCACGAGTTCCATTAGTGCCTGTGGTCAGTGTAATGTTCAGACTGCTGTTCCTCTTCCTGAGCACAGTCCATGTTCTTTTTGGAACAAATTTATGAGAGATTGACAGAAATAGTTGGATATGGGAAAGCATCTTTGTAGAATGTGAAAAAAACCCATAGTACAATACTGGAGAGGTATTACAGACTATTTTCTGGTTTTCCTGGGACTAAAACCAAAGATACTTGGGACTTTGGTGTATGTTTATGCTGACTGATCACTTTATCTTACAAGGGAAATTTGTTAGAACTAATCTCTTGTACTATGAATGTAAGCTCTAAGTCATAGCTGATGGATGCTTTAGTATTGTGTGGTGCTCCTCTCCTCACTGCCTCCTTTCCTAGGAAAATAATGTTTGACTTTTCTACAAAGTCCTGTGGATTTCATGCTAATCAGGCTGCCGAGGCACAGAGATCTTTCAATGAGAAAAAAAAAGAAAAACATACTAAAAACATTCTGGCTAGAAGGATTGTGTGTGATCATGTGATTATGAAGGGAAATAATTTTAAAAACTTTAAATTCTCCTTTAAAACCCATGAACTACAGAATAAGTGAACCCTGAGTAAAGTGCTGCATGATAAAGTGTCACATTACATATACACTTCTGTAATTCTGTCTGCTATCACAGCAAGAATGAGTTCTTCCAATGCAGGGTATGTCCTCTTGAAGGGCAGTTTTGGAATAAGTTGTCTTTGAGGGACTTCTGTTTCTAACCACCTGCTTTTTCTCTCTAACCTCTTTTTGCTTGATGAACACAATGTATCTTGCAGAAGGAAGGATTATCCCTCTCCACTAATGTAATTATGGATGTCCTTACATAAATACTATTGAGCTTTCAGAATTTGTGATTTGTTGTGATTTTAGTACAATTTGTGATATCTGCCACACTTATGTCTTTAATGTTCTGTGACTGGCAGTTATTTTTTTTTTCCTTAAGACCTTAAAAAAGTAAGGGCTGTAATACTTCTGCTCATTTGGTTTAAATCTAATGCCTACCACTGTATGTCACCCATCACACTGCAGTTAGTGCTTTCAGCCATCAAAAAGCCTTTGGCTTTGGTCTCCCATCTATCAGGTTTCTTTATCTCCCAGGGACCAGACTCTTCTCTTACCTCTCCCATTGCTAATCTTGGATAATTTTATATCCCCCACCTCTCACCCAGTCTCTTTGACCGAGTGTCTGAGACTGAAGCAGACTAGATAAACCACTAGAAAGGAAGACCAGGAATGCTTTAAGGAAGAGTTTGTTGAATTTTTCTCCCCCATTGGTATTGATCCCTGGAGTGGGTCCCAGTGCTGTGCCTGTCTGAAGAACGCATGGTAGGAGGATCTGTGCTCTTCTCAGGCAAGAAGGTAACAAAAAAGATCAAAACCCATCAAAACAAATAAATCCAAACCCCAACACTGTGTTTCAAAGGCCATTGTTGGAAGCTGAAATGCTGTGCTGCTGACTCATGTAGTCTGCCTGGCCTGACTTCATCCTGGCTCTCCTGATGCACGTGAACTCAGACACAAATTAATTCCAGCCTGTCAGGAACAGTCCCAGAGTAATTCTTTGTGATACTTTGTAGGAAGCATTGATGAAAGCCAGCCCTCTAATTAATATATTGAATAATGCATCCCTCTGAGGCATATGGGGATCTCCCATATTGTCATAGCTTGGCAAAGCTAATCAAAAGTCAGGCTGCCAGGCTGGAAGTAGCATCATATTTTGTGCATTCTGGCTAACAAGGAAGAGTTTCCCACTTTTTATTTATTTATTTTTTAATGGGGAATTTGGGTTAGGTATTGGCCTTTTTTCTGTATCATACAAATCTCTCAATTTCTGGAAAAATGGGTGAATTCTCAGTGTGAGAAAAAATCCCTCTTGTTTTCAGATGATAGAAAGATAACATTTGGGAATTCTTTTAAAATCACTACTGTTCTACAAAGTTTAGGAATGAACTTTTCACATATTCTGACCCAATTGATTGTGAGAAATGCACTTTTCAGCTCTTGTTTCTTTACAGCAACTGGGGCTGGAAGCATCCTTGCTTTGGAGGAAGTTGCGATCTAATAGATTAGATAAGTTGCAATTTATTAGATTGCAATGTAACAGAGGATTTATCCTGAGCAAGTACATCAGCACTGCCAGGGACCATTTTTACTTGAAGCTAGATACCTCAAAATTATTCAGAAAGATTTTCTCAAAAAAGAATCGGGAAGGACCCAGGTAAATTCCAGTTCATTTCCCTGAACTGACTTCAGCTGCTGAACCTTTGGAAATTTGCCTGGCATTAAGCTGAACAAAACCAGTTGTTTTATTTAACAGAAGAAGTTGAGCCCATGCTGTGTAGAAAGAACAGTCTTATCATGGCAAAACAGACAAGATGTTTCTGCATTAATTTAAATGTGAACCATTTGTGTTGCTCAATAACATCCATTAAAGATAAGGAGGTCCGTTTTTATGCCTTCTGCTTGTTGTAAATTAACAAACTCTCTTAAAATGGCAATTCATCAGCAGTTATATGAGGCAGAATTCATTCTCGGCAAGAGAAGAAAATGAAACTCCCATCCTTTCATTCCCTGGCATTCCCCTGAGTCTCCTCTGTAGAATGAGATGAGTTTAATTTTGCTATTGTTAAACACAGTGAGCATGAAGCTACATCAGAATGTAAGAACAGGAAGGAGCCTCTTATTAGCTGCACTACAGGTTCTTTTAAATAATGTTGATTCAGTAACTTGTGTCTTCCTGATCATATAGAGAACAGGGATGAAAAGCCAGTGAGTGATGCTGTTTCACTTGTATATTTGTAGTGAGTTAATTGGAATAGGACATAGCAGTGGTTATCATAGCTCTGTAATTATCTTGCAACATAATTGTTCTTCATTGGGCAGAAGGCAGTAAAAATGGGATGTAGAAACATTTCTGTGTTTAATGGAATATCTGGATTTCTGTAGCTGAGTTTGAGAGAGAAACATACTCACCTGTGTTTGCCAGCAAGTACTTAGGAAATAATAAATTATACCTGTAGACTTCAGAGCTGATTTCAGTAGATCTGGGTTTTCTCATTATGGAGAAAATCTTACTTTTTATTAAAAAAAAAAAAAAAGAAAACCAAGCCAAAAACTCCGTCAGGTTTTTGGCCAAAGGGTACAGGCAGATTCTTGGGTTTTGCTCACAGTGTTTTTGGTTTTCAGGTTTTGATTGAAAATCTTTGAGTGAAGGAGACATGTTCCATTACAATATTGATTTTAGGGGCAATCTGTAATAGCGACTCCCTAAAGCCATTTCTAGATCTGCAGTAGTTTCTCCAGAATTATTTTCTTTTTTTTTTCTTTCTACAAATCATTAGATTTGAACAGTGTGCTGGCACTTTGGAATTTGCCTTGAGGCTAGAAACCAGCAGAGTATTACTTTTCATTTGGCCTTGTACTTCTCTTTCCTTTTATTGCTCCTCTGTAACAATGGATTAAGAACCCAACAAGAGAAGCTCTTGATTTACCTGCAGCTTGACCATGCACCTTTGCTTCTTGACATGACTCCCACTGCAGCATTCTGCCCTGAGCATTCTCACTCGATCAGGGCAATGCTTTGGGGATGAGGATGCTTTGGGATGCTGCTGTTGTGAAGAGCTGGGAGTGTGTCTGCTGCTCAGCCCCCTGGGCAGCCTTGTCTCCTTATTGTTTGTTCACCTGCCTACCTCAGGGCAAAGGACCCACAAAATATCTGTGTTTTCTCTGGTCTCTCCTGCTACAGTGCTGCTCTTTCACTGACAGAGACCTGCCTGTGACTGTGTCTGTTTTATTCATCTCTCCATTCTGCTGGGAGGATGCTTCTGTCTTGAATGCAAACCTGTCTTGTCATGAGACACTTGGTGATCTGCTGACCTCATGTCACTGTTGCTTTTACAAATCATAGGCACACACACTTGCTGTTTCTACAGACAGAGCCTGTCTTTAGATATCTGTCTGCTGCCAGAATCCCTTTTGTTTCCTGCTTCTTTGTCTTTTCCTCTGTGGTGTTGGGACAAATGAATATCTCACTCTCAGCAGCTAATTGAGTGTGCTTTTTTGGGGGGAAGGAGACATGTTGATGCATTTATACTTGCTGGTCCAGAACAGAGTACTTTATTTTACTCTGTATTTCTCCTCCTTACCTTTCTTCTTCATTCCTTTCTTTCCTCTTCCTTTTCTGGCTGATGGCTAAAAGTCAAATAATGAAATGAGCCATTTGTTCTCTTCGGGTTAGTGTCTGAAATGCAGAGAAACAACTGTCACAAAAGGTTTGTGACACAAATCTATTTTTTCATATTGTTTTTCCCCAAAACGCATGAAATGAACCACAAATTCATTTCCAGAATGTTAGATGTTATCCCAGGGTGATTCTTCACAATATCCTATAACAGGGAATGTAGACACTCATTCTTCCTTAATTAATACAATGTACAATGCTCATAGGCATGTGGGGCTCATCAGCAAATCCTATACATACTGTCTGTGCCAAGTTTCATACTGGCATCCCCTCTTTGGACAATTTAAGCTTTATTTTTATCCATCTACTGCTGCATTCATTTATTAAATGATGCTCTTGCTCTGAAGCTTTTCAGAGGCACTTTATTCTGCCTAGGCCCCTGTTAATAACTGAATCACTGAGCCTTAGCATTTTGGGCATGTCATATTTACAATTGGAAAATATTTGTACAAATGAGGGCAATTAAACACACAGTGAACTGATAATCCCTATTTTGATGTAAAACATTTCTTGAATGGGTCATGTTTAAGATACTTCTGCTAGAAAACAAACTCAGAGGAATATGACAAACATTTCCTTTGAGGGAAAGGTGTAACTCCAGTGAAATCTTTGCTTACAGGACTGCCTGGCTGAGCTGAGGAATCTTTGAGCATGTACTTTGCTTTTTTAAAGTGATCTGAAACAGGGCTGATTCATGTTTAATGAAAAAGCAAAGCAATGATCTATAGCAATTCCCCATGTACATGACTTTCAAAGAAGGGTAGCCAAGCATTGGGAAAACATTAATTAACTGGGCTTCATAATATAGCTGGCACTAAACTAATTTTAAGCAAATGCAAAAATCTAAAAATATACTTCTATTCTTGTTTCCTAAAGGAGCTTGAAATTAAGAATAGCAGAAGTGAAAATGCCCTGCAAAAAAGTGTCCCTTGCAGAGGAAGGCAAAACAGAACCAAACCCTTGTGTTGGAAAGTGCTTAAAACCATAGCACTTGTAGACCTCTAAACCCCAGGAGAATCCCCTCTCTCTTCTCTAGAAATGCCCCTCCAAAGCAGCACTGTTGGTGTTGGGAGTGATGGTGTGTTGTGCACTCAGGCTTTGGGAGGTCTTCAGGACAGTAACATCTTAAACTTGATGAGCTGATTCTTCATTATTTCCACCATATCCTGATGCTGGTTCTGCCAGGACTTGGCAAAAATAAAGGCTTCTCATTCAGTTAGGATGAGGGATAAACCCTCAGGACTGCCTTTGCATAGCCTGGATCAGCTGTACCCCATGAGTCAGGAGCAGCAGCTGCCTGGGAGCAGCACATTTCCCTGCTGAGCACCAGCACTGGGGCTGCACCTGGGAGCAGCCAGCAGCCAGGGCTGGCCTGGCAGAGCTGACACACTCTCTGCATGAGCCTCAGTCCCCATAAGGACTTATTTCCAGGGCACCACTGGGAAATTCGGATGCCACCTGGAGCACATGCCCTGCCTGTGTTGCTGGCCCTTTCAAACTGTGACCAGGCTGTGAAAAAGGATCTTTGGCCTTCTACACACAAAATGTTTCAAGTATATTTCACAAGATGTGGTTATATTTGTTGGGGTTTATGGTATATGTTTGGAAAAAAATGCCAGAGGACTTTAAAGGACTAAGACCTATTAAGTGGATGAGAACTAGACACAAACTTATTTGTGCATAGGTTTTGATGTTAGGATAAAGGGAAAAGAAAAAAATATTAAGCAACAGTAGTCTTTCTGGAGCTAAATATACTTTAAAGGCATCCCCTGTTAATTTCTGTAATATAAAGAGTCACCTTCCTTTATGTACTGAGAAGAGAAAGAAATGTTTCTCTGTGCAGCAGAGCCTGCTGCCTTGAATGGATTCTCTGGTGATGGCTGGCATGGTTGAGCCTAAATGTCAGTTTTCCCCTCAAGGAGAGGAGTGATTTGGACCTCTTTCCTCTTCTTGGTCTGGTTTGTGCTTGAAAGAACTGCGTGTAGCAACTTTGTGGTTCAGGGGCCTGTGATCCACTGAGTTTCCTGGGAAGGTACAGATTTAGACATTTGGTATTAGTGGGGAGGCAGATGCATGTATGCACATATGGAAGCACATGCAGATGCCATGAACACCTGAAGTTTTGCTTGCTTTGAGATATCATGCAGAAAACCTCCTTAAAATTCATTGGGATCATTTTAAAAAGGATTGGTTTGCTGAAAAGAAATTAGCTGAGAATAAACACTTGGCAATTTTTTCCCCTTATCTTGCAAGCTAAGCCTCAAAACAATTACTTCTGCCGATGTCCAGAACTACAGCATAACAGAAATTAGCACTGAAAAGATGTAGAAAGCTCCAGGGAGCTAGCTAAGACAGTTCCTTACAGTATCTTGCTGCCCAGCTTTTTTCCCAAGCTTCATTTGAAATATGCTGTGCGAGGAGGTTTTGCCCATAACTCTTCAGAGACCTCATCACATCCAGCAGTGTCTCCCTCTGTTCAGCCACAGAGAATGATACTGTATTTATGTCTTTAATAAACACATTCTTTGCCCCAACAATTCAACATTTGTATAGTTCATAACTATGGTAGTTTATGGTGAGGTGGCTGGCCCAGGGCTGTGTGCAGGTTGGGTGCATGTGGGCTGTTACATGCCCAGAGTTAATGTCTGGCAGGGCTGATTTCAGACCAATTAATACATGAATCACCTTGACCACCTGAAGCCAAATGCAGTTATTGATACCTAGAGAAATGTTATGCAATATCAGATAGAGGAGAAGCCTGTTGGAAAGGCATGTGTCATTTAGCAAGGGTGCCATGTGGAAAACTCCGGGTCAGTTGAGTGGGGATTGAATGAATTAATTCCTGCTTCCATATATCCACACAGGCATGGCCCTTGCATTGCCTGGATGAGTTAGAAACATGCACTGCTTGGTATCACACAAAAGTGTTTATTCATTTCTGGAGCAGGACAGAATTAAAATTAGAGCAGACGAATTGGCAACATCCACTAATTTAACTGCAGTTGCCTGCAGCAAGAGGATGAGCTTTTCCCTCTTTACATATTATTGCACAATATATGTGCCTTGTTCCTTGCTGTTTCTGCCCTTGTTTACTGCACCACATCGTGCCAGGTAGTATCCATCTGTTTCCTCTTTACTTGGACACTGGCAGTTGCCTCCAGTCTAACACCTTAACCTGCAAATCTTGAGTTTTCGAGTCAGCATCTTGGCAGTCTCAGTTTGTTGTAAAAGTTTTGATTTTGTCTGTAAATCCCAAACACAAATGGTGCTCATAGTCATTGATACTCACTCAAACCTCCCAAACTCTTGGGTCCAGGTGCTAGAGGAATAGGACATTTCTTACTCTCAATTGATGGTTTAGGGAGCAAGGATCAACAGACAGTTGGAATTGCTCAGCTGTTTTCATTTAAGATGTTGGAGGAGCCAGATCTCAATGCTCCTTTTCAAATGCCTGGTGTCTGGAAAATAGGTAGAAAAAAATGGAAAATTTGTTTATTCCATGGAAAGGCATTAGATTTGGTAGAAAAAGTGAGCTGGGGTGTGCAGTAGGCAAGTAACGTGAAGATGTTTGTTTTTCTTTTGTCCTTTCTTTGAATGTGTTGGCATTTTTTTAGTTTGAAGTGTACAGCACCTTATAGGGAAACTCTTTAGGAATAGTTAAAGTGCAGAATATTGTGTTTTCCTTGCCCTTCTTGCTTGCTGTCCCTCCCAGAGATGAAATATTAGCAGGGTGGCCTAGTAAATGTGCATCCATGCACAATGCTCTTCCCTCAGGATAGAGATAAGGATCTTGCCAGGATCACCTCCATCCCTCAACTTTCAAGAGCACACAGTTCTCTTCTGAAAAGAAGGGAGGAAAGATCTTGTGAAAATCAAGAGCTGCCATGAAAACAGAAAGGAAAAGCAGCAGCAGGAGACAAAAAAAAAGTAACAATGATTCCTTTTAATGGAATTCAGAGGTAGTTTGAATTCTTAATTGGAAAATTATCCTGTGCCTGCTGCAATTCTGGCTGCAGGCTCCACACTTTGAAAACTGCTTTTGCAGCAGTTGGGGAACGTGTCAGCAGGAAAAGCTGACCTTTCCTGTCACTACTGCATCCTCTCAGCATTTTCTCCTGCGAGGGGTGATTAATGAATAGGGATGGTGGAGGATGTTGATTTAGCTCAGTTCCTCACAGTGAGGGTGCCTGTTTTTACTCCCTGTGGCCATCCAAGACAGCAGCACACACGGGTACATTTTGTGAACCTTGGTTTAAATTTTGCTATCTAGAGTTTGTATGCACAGAACTGTGTGAGTCTGGGTCAGGACCTCAGGCTCCTGAGTGTTAAATACTCTTGTCTTTGTAAGCCTCTGGACAGGGTTACTGGCTAGAGCACCATGAAAGCCTTTCCCAGCCATCCCACTCTGTGGGCTACACTTGGTTGAGCAAGTCAGGGGATCTGACATCTCTCCTCAACATGCTTTAGTTGCTTAAATAATGTTGAGCTGTGCATCCTCCAAATGTTCTTCAGAGAGACAATGTGTAAGAAGATACAAGGTTGTGAAAGTGTCTCTCCTTGTTTTGTTGCTGCTGCTGTATTGCCAGACCTCAGAGGTTGTTGTAGTGAGTTCTCAAGGGTAGAGAATTACAACAGGATAAAGGGATAAAGGAATGGCTTTAGAGTCTGTGCGTGTGGTTTTGTGGTTTTTGTACTTCAGGATCTACAATTACATCTTGCTCTTTCCACTGCTGCAAAAGCTCCTCCAGACAAATGACTAGAGACCATTTACTAAAAATACCTGAAATCAAGAGTCAGAGCAATGCAAAACAAAGCTCTGTTCCATGCCAGTGGGAACAGATGTAAGGTGAGGCATGAAGAAACAGCATTGATTGGGGATCTGTTTTGCCATCAGTCATTGGTATAAGAGAGCAGCTTGGTTTGACTGAAGGAAGGACGACCAATGCATCACTTTTCAGGCTTGTTACCTGCCTGCAGATAGAACAGCCTGTCTTGCTTTTGGGTTGCAGAACACTTTGGGAGCTTTTCAACTTGCAGGGCATCATTCAGTGAACAGAGGAGTACTAGGGGTGTGCTGTGTGCTAGTCCTTTTTTGTCATCATTGTTATTCTGAAGAGAACCATTAGGCTTGTCAAAACTAATTAAGAGAACAAGTAGATGGCACTGGAAAGGAACTTCAAGCTTGAATGACATGTTTCAGGAGATCCCTCTCATTCCCTGGTGCACACTTGAAAGGCATTATGAGTAGATCCACAGAGCTTGTATATGCAAATGCACAACCATAATGAGTACTCTGGATTTTGTTAGGATATGCTTAGTTTCTTCTAATTGCAGTCCCTTTCAAAATGAATAGTACTGTGTCATCTCTTATTGCCTGAGCCAGGAACAGTTTTGCCCCATTGCTGCAGGGGAGATACAGTGCCCTCTCCATGGGGATGGGCCCAGGTGTAGCCATCTGACATTGTGGTGGCAGGATGCAACAAATGACTCAGTAGGAGTCTGGTGCCGGGCTTTCTGAAGGATGGATGCCAGGAGAGGCTGAATTTAAGGCTGACTTTAAGTAAGAATCCTGTTGGTAAGGGCTGCAGGGCGAGTCCCTAAAGTGTTCGCAACCTTTACCTCAAAGTGCTGGAATTACCACTCTGTTTCATTGAGCTGTGATGAGTAGATATGATGGTAGGCATGTACCTCTGTCTCTATTTGCATGTCATAGACAAGGTGATGCTTACTGAATGACTGAAATTACAGCAGTTAGTGCTACTCACTGAAGGAAATGAACACTTCTGCTATGGACTGCAAAGATTGCTGTCTGTATACACTGAGGACTAATACTGCAGCACACCATAATATTTTTCACTGATATTTAAAGGAATTTCTGTGTATCCTACTGTCACTTTTAACTGTGTCCATATACTGGGGAGATTTCATCCCAAAAACTGCATGATCACAGGAACTCAGGCTCGCTCTGGCATCCTTACCAGTAACAGAGAGCACTTTCTTCCTTGTGGGATCAGCCTGAAACTGATGGTAGCGATTAAGGAGCAGACTGTTCCTCGCTGTGAGTGGAATGATGAAAGCCCTGCCTGTGCTGCTTTGTTTTGTTGTGTTGGTATCTTTTGGCCACAATTCAGAGTGCTGTGAATGGACTCACTATCGATGTGGTGCTCTCATTAACAAGCAGTGCCAGTTTCAGTTACCTACACAGTGGGTCATAATGTGGTTGTTTTGACATTTGCAGTTCTGGCTGATCTTAGCTGAACTCCAGCACATTTATATATTTGTCATCGCTTCAGTTGCTGTGTTTTTTTTGTGGGATTCACAAAAATTTATCCAAGCATCTGCATTATTATTATTATTATTATTATTATTATTATTATTATTTTCAGTGTTTCTGCTGTTGATGCCGCAAGGATGAAAACGGCAAAAGAATGTGATAAAAATGTTCTCAGAACATTAGGGAATTCTGAATGTTGGCTGGCTCAGAGGGAATCTATTATTTACAATCTACTGTATCAAATTCAACTCCCACCAAATTAGAAACTGATTTTTGTCATTGTCTCTTTTTAATCTAACCCTTTGGTTAACTCAGGAGAAGCAGCACCATAAATCACGTGGACATCTATGGATTTTTTTTTCCCCTGCCAGCCATTGCTAGGACTAAATGTTCATCTCTCAGTGATTCTTATCAGCCAGGACACTAATAATAACATTTCTGTTTTGGGCTTGACTTTCCCTCTTCCAGGAGGAATAATATCCTTTTAATGTGCTTTGAAAAATATTTTTAGGGAGTAAATAACAATGCATGGGAAGATTTGACTTTGGGTGCTTGGGTTCCAGCTAGTGAGATTAAAGAAACTCCTTGTGCCTCTTTTCGTAATTGTCAAGAACCATGGATGGCATGGGGTCATGGTGTGAATAATGAATACTTTCTCACCTTTTTAAAATCAAAAATTCACCATATGTGCAACACTGTTTTTCTTTTGAAGATGGGGGAGAAGGAGATAAAGAATAGCAAGATTGCCCAGCAAACCAGGGTCAAAGCAGGAAACTCAGTCTTTCATGTCTCTAACCAGCCAAATGAAACCTCTCTTTAATTTGCTTTCTGAAGGCATGATGCTGCTGAGCCCTTTTTTTTCCCCTTCATCATTAAAACAGAACTCTGATTTTACTGGAGACCAGCTCTCTTTGCCACCTCAAGAGCAGTCATAGTAGTCTTGATGTTGTAGAGGAGGGACAGGCAGCATCACTATCCCATACCTGGGAAGGTTGTGAGTGTGGTCTGTGTGGAAACACAAAGGAGACAAGCCATTAAAAGGTGGAGACCTACATACCAGGTGTCCCAAAGTAGGTTTAAACTGGTTTTCCTTTCCCTTACCATCTCTGCCTGATTGCAGCCCTTCAGCTGACTGTTTTCCTTCTTTCTGTCTCTCTCCCCCAGGTCAGTGACTGGTTTGGATAAAGAACCTGACCTTGTGCACATGGAAGCCCGGACAGCTGATGGACGTGAGTGCCTGCAGCCAGTGCTAAAAAATGGGCTTTGAGAAAGAATGGAGTGGGAATGAGAATTCACTTTACCCATTTTACCTTCCCATTTACATTTTAATTGGTAGGGGAGATGTGGGCCTTGGGGTTTGATGTGATGTTCTTATCCTGAGCCTGCAGAGGAAAGCCATGGGGTGCAGGGCTCATGTCTGTGGAGGGGGTGGACAGAAGCACAGCATGTTGGGCTAAGAAGACATCTATTCTGTTCTCTATTTAGCTGTTTACACCAATCATGAAGAGCTGGGCTAGCAGCATTGTGCCATGGAACCTCTGTGCATTTCCAGAGGTGCTCAAATCAGCTGTGTGGTACCTGAGAATTTGAGAAATTACCTCCAGTCACACTTACCCTCTAGCTAGAATGTTCCTTTTCCTCTTTGTCTTGTATTGAAAGTATTTTTTAGTTTTGCTCATAATGTACAAATAGGTGTTCCACACCAAAACATTACAGGCCTTGAAAAGTTGCCTGGATCTGTAGCAGGAAATAGAAAAAAAAATTGTTAATCCCTCACTGGAATGAATCTAGTCACATTTGCAGTGAAATGGATTCCTATGTAGTCAGTCTCCAGCAAAGACAATGGTATTAGAAGTAAGTTGGCTTACTCTCTCCAAAGTGTTTTAGATATTTCTCACAGGAAATGCAGCAGAGTAATGCATCTGCTCCTTGTGTGGAACTTTATTCCATTGTGAGGAAATAGGAGCAATGGGGCAACTGTCCCATTTTGGTGCAGGGACAGTATAGGACAGCATAGGATTGAGGAGTTAGAGGATTTCTGGGAGAAAAAAACACCTTGTTTTTGTTGGTTGCAAACTTTTCTCTGTTTTAGTCAAGTGCTGCGTAGGCCAGATGTGTGAACAAGCTCCTGTCTATCAGGATGGCTTCTCTCAGGTTGTGGATATTCTGATATCTCTCATTGGCCTCCCACTGCTATTTAGTGATGGCAGCTGAATAAATAACCAGGCAATAAAAGCTCAGGGGTGACAGCTGTTTGTTGAATATGTGGGAAAAGCGAAACAGCACGACAGGTGGGTGGACAAGGTAGGGAGGCATCTTCAGTGCCTTTGCTGCTGTGTGAACTGTCACAGGTATGATGGGACAAGTGGTCAAAAGCAAATAAAAAACACCCAAGCAAGCAAGCAAACAAACTGCTGATGGAGTCTGTTTTCAAACTAAGTTTAAACTTGCTCACCCAGCTATTTGAATATTGGATATGTCAAGGATGAAAATGTTTGAAAGATGTATCCCCAGCTTAAAGACAGCTCTCTTCCTCCAGGTCTTGTTTGCTCAGGGGTTTGCTCTTGGTTCTTGTTTTAATGCATAAATTCAGCATTTTGAACTTGGCAGCTGATGGTGTTGAGGGTTTCACTGGAAGTCAGGCTTGGCAGTAGTGTCAGCAAAACAGCCCCACTGCAGCCTCCATCCCACATCTGTCAGGCCATGCTGTCCCTATTCTGTGTACCCATGTACTCTGCTCCCAGCCCTGCACAGCACAGCTGTGCTGCTCCAATTAGAGGTTCTAAGCCTTAAACCAATATCAGTTTGTGTTACAGAGCAGCAACAGCCTCCCAGCTACAGACTTCCCCAGTGTGATATTGTACAGCTCTGGGTGCTCAGGAGTGGGCCAGGGGACTTTTCTCTCAGTGAGTTCTGCAACCAAACTGGGCCTTCATGTGCTCAGTGAAATAGCTGAGGCACTTACACCTGCTGGAAAATGGGGCTCTGCAGTTACTGCCTCTTGATCAGAAAGTGTCTGATGAGAGTTTTCTTCAGTATTATGCAGAAGGAAGGAAAGGCTTCTCTAATGCCTCTTTTAGATCAGTCTGGTGGCTCAGTCACTTATTTGATGCATTAACAGACATGGATTCAAGTATTCCCATTGCTTAGTTCAGTTCAGATAGAATAATCTGTGCCTTCCATGTCACTGGCTACTTGAAAAATACATGATTCTTCTAGACTGGACATTTTTCTTTCCTCTTCTTCTGTTCTCCTCCATGCTTTTAATTTAAAAAAGAAAACAGAGAGTAAAAGCAGTAGAGAAGGAAAGGGAATGAAGGGAGGTGGTATTCAGAACTAGACTCCTGAATTTGATTATTATTTTTATTTTTAATTTTTAATTTTTTTTTCTTCTTTTATCAATAATGGGACTCAAGAGCCTATCTAATACCAATTCAGACACTGGAGCCTAAAAGGTGCTCTAGAGCTGGGAACAGGTGGTGGGGCATGCTGGAGTCTCATCCATCCATAAATGAGTCAGGGCTATTAATAAGCTTATGGATCTGGGAGCTGGCAGCCCTGTTCACCTCCCTGGTGTCTGTCCTTCAAGGTATCTTGTGACATGGTTTTGTCTGTCCAGTCATTAGAAATGGTTATGTCTCTGAAAAACCCATCTGCCCCTGTGTCTAGTCTCCTTAAATACTACAAGATGCTGATAATTCCAGTGCCTGTCTTATCTCAAGCTGTTCCCATCTTTTGTAGCAGATGAAGTTTTTCACATTTTTTCGACATCTTGGCAGAGTCATTGTAGCAGAATAATAATCGAGGCTTGCATTTTTAAATTGTAAAAACATGCAGGAGCCTTGGGCATTGTGCCTTCTGCCAGGGTGTAGTAGGCAGCAGCAAGGACAGGGCTGGATGCAAGGGAATTATTGTGATCACACTGGCACGAGCATCCACCATCATTCCTGGGAAGGATATATTGAACTTTCTGATGTTCAGTGAGCTAATCTTCACCCCACTCACAGATACAGTGCAATAAACAGGATTGGAATTATAGGAAAAAGAGGGGGAGAAAAGCTAACCAGAAAGATAAAACTAACAACTAATTCCTGGAGAGTCTACACATCTTTTTCTTTGGGGGAAAAATTATTGAGCCCAGTGAGTTTTTTCTCCCTCCCATGGAAACCTTCATGATGTTCTGATTTTAAACTTGCCTGACCAGTACCTGATGCAAGCTGAGCCAATTTGCCAATGGAATTTGTTTCTATCATCTGCCCTTTTCCCTATTAGCCATGCTGGCCAGCCATCCCTGCTTTCAGCTGCCTTGCTGATGCTGCCAGGAGGGAGCAGGACTTACTGTCCTGTGTCTCTCTAAGTCACAGTCACCTGCACACAGGTTGGCCCTTTGCAGCCTCCAGCACAGTGACACAACAGCTTTGGCTGTTTCACTGCTCCCTTCAGGGACCACACCTTTGGGGAGAGCTTCTTGTGCTCCTGCTTCCTGCCAAAGCTGGCATGGCTGGCAGGGAAAGATGGGACTTGGTAACTTGGCTTATTTCACCAGCTTGTCCCTTCCAATATCAAGAAATTGTTTCCGTTTTGTCACTTCAAAAAGGGTAAAAATACACTCCAGAATCTCAAGATGGAAGACTGTGTTAAATAGCAATGAGGAGGTGGTTCAAGCTCAACTGGAAAATGGCTGTACATCTGTGAAAGCCATTCCCTGATCCTAAGTGGGGTGGGAAGGGTTTGTGTGGAGGCTTGGATGCTGGGATTTGAGCTGCAGCAAGCCCTCCAGGCTGCTTGATGTCCATATTGCCACATTCACAGATGAGCTGAGAAAGTGGCTGGAGTTGCTTATAAGCATGAGAAGTTTTTAATGCTGCCTCGAAGTAGGGAGCTCTTCCCAACTCCTTCTGCCGTGGAACATTATAAAAATCCCAAAAGTAACAAAAAAATCCAACCTACTGAACAAACTCTGAAAACCAAAACACCCAAACCTTTTAACTCTGGTGTTGCATAGGACAATATATAAACTGGAAGTAATGCCCAGATAGAAACAGCCTCCAGTGAAAGGTAAGCAAGGCTTTGGAGGCATGGCTTAGTCTCATGGCACCTGCCCCTCTGGGTGAATGTCCTTTTACCTTGTGGCTGTCCAAAAGGGAGGTACAAAATTACCTCATTCTGGAGGAGAGAAGAGAATAGCTTGGAAGTCAGGATGGTCTCTTCTCTCTTAATGGAGACTTTTGTTGAGACCATGTACTTTTTGTGTGAGAAGATGTGCTCTGTGAATGGCACCCTGTAAGAAGCTTGAGCAGAGACTTGAGATTGTTTCTCACTTTGAGTTCCACACAAATGGGAACTGAACTGGTTGCTGCTATATTTTTTAACTGATTTTTAAATGTATTTTAAAGGGAATTCTTTTTAGTTTTCTTTGGAGAGTCAGGAAAAAAAAAGGCAAGACTTAACTTTCTGGTATCCTAAAGCAGACAGGTTTAAAGATATTTTATTTGTATCTATGGTTTTTTTTTTTTTTTTTTTTAATAGGCTTGTATTGCAAAATATATGAAAGTAAATAAAACAAGAGACTAAATGGAAAAAGGGTAGTGAGCTACCCCCCCCCCCATGTCCACCACCATCTCCTTGTGAATATTAATCAGGTGCCATTCTTCGAGTATATTTGATTGCTGGTGTAACACACTCAAAATGACACATTTCCCAATAGGCAGGAGGCTCGTTGTCATGTCAACACTTGTGATTTATCTGCATTTATTTGTGACAGGTTTTTATTCCTCTTCCCATTCTGTCACTCAGCAGCAGCAAATTATCCCCTTTTTGGAAGGATAAGAATATCCAGGCGACTGTGTGGGAGAACGTACTGGAGGGAACGAGCTTCTAAAAATACAACTCCTGACCTCTCCTCCTTGTTCTGCCTAATTTTAGAGCTACCTCAAAGAGCAAGTCACTGCTGTTGATCCCTTTGGATAGCATGGCAGCACACAAGACCCTCTTGTTTTCTGAGCAGTTGCTTTTATCCACTGCAAGGCTGTCTCAGGTTCCACACTGAGGAGCTAAATAGCAGCTCTGGGCCAAGTGTGTGTATCAGTTGATGAAGAACTTTAATTTATGCCAGCTGGAAGTCTGACCTCTCTGCTGCTGGAATTTTATGCTGGGAGAAAGCAGAGCTCTGATACTCTTGGTACTGGCACTGTCTCCAGGTCAGGTGTTTTTCACCATACACTTTAATCACTGCCCAGTACTCTGAGCTGGCACCAGCAACATTTTCTGCTGCTTTAGCATCCTCAGTGGGACTATGATTTCATTACTGCACCAGACCTGTGTGACTGCTCTGACTCAGCCCTTATTAACCTGGAATCCCTGGTGCATCAGCCCAGAACCAGGTCTGCAGCCTTTAAGCAAGGGCCTTCAGTCACTGGGTGGTTGAGCATGGACCTTTATTAGGTTAAAGCTTGGCTGTGGTGTGTTCCTTTTTTAGACAAAATATTTTAGAAATTATTGGTCTAATTATTAATGCCCCTGACTTGCATTATTTTTGCATTTTTAAGAGTGTTGCTGGGACAAGACTATAAGAGTAAACTATCAGTCTGTGAATCTTGTTTAGAATCTGGGAAGGCAGTTGGCTGAATCTCAGAGGATTTCAGTTGTGCCCTCCCTGAGCTTTCCACATTTTGCCCCACATTTTGCTGTCACTGGAAGGACACAGACCAAGGATGAGGCAGTTTTTTTGGGATGGAGAATCCTGTAAGCAGCTTTGCTGGGCTAGTGACTATCTTTTTAAACTTCTCTTTTATCATTTTGGGCTCATTTTGACAAAGTCCATGTCAGAATGTTCTGTTGTGAACTAAAATCTCTGTGCCAGGCTCACCCTAGCCCTTATAAAGTTGCTGTTGACTTCACTGATGGTCTGTCCTCACCTTTTGTAGAAAAGCAAAGAAGCATTTGAATCTAAGAAGCCTGTAAAAGTGCCACAGTGCAAAAGATATGACTCTTTTATCACTCCAGCTGTCATCTTAGTAGTATTTTCATTTTCTCCCTAATTTGCGGTTTTCAGAAGAGCAGTTGAAAAGCAGAGATGGCATATTTAGATTACACACATCCAGAAACATAGTGCCTTCATTGTTCTGTTTCATGAGGCCTTTTGTTAGCCTGAGTGAAATAATGCTTAATCCCCTATAACCCCTCTCAACTTGCTGGAGGTGAGCACGTCTATTCTTGTTCTAACTTTCTGCATATCTGTTTTTTCCCTTCTGTTGTCTTCATGTTCTTCTCCCCGTCCTGTTCCTCCTCTCAAGCAATGCCAAGGCCTGACAAGATCTCATTAGTGTGATAGTCTTCTCATCCTCTTTCTAGACAGAAGCACTGGATGATTCTTGCAGTGCATAGAACTACTGTTAGGAATCTTCAGCTACTCATGCTATTTCATGTCTGTGGCATTTTCATTCCTAACCTGTGTTTGCTATACAGACTTAATTTTGGGAGATGTTTGTAATTTTCACAGAAAAATAAGCTAAAGTTAATAGTGTTGATTTGGACTTTTTTTTTTTCTTTTTGTGTTTTGCTACCACAATGAAACCAATCAACAAGGCTAGGGTGTTTCAGAGGGAAGACAGGGATATGATTTCCAGAAGGGTATAGGAATTGGTGAATTCTGCCTGGGTGGCTTCTGTCCTATATGGTCTCACCAGCAGCTTTCTGATGCACTTATGATTGGTATCCTCCATTTATGGTTTGAACTTCAGTCTGCTGTGGGATGTCTGCACCACAGGGAAGGGAATGGCGAGTGTTGAAGTGTGGTCAATTCTGAACTTGAGAGAGCAGTTAGTGTCAAAGGCTGGAGGCAGATCTGGAAATAATATCTGCCTGGTTGAATGTAAGATCTTTTGAGCTGCTGATGGTGTTTACAGCCAAGTGGCTCCTGCCTGGGCATTTCTGATGTTCGTTTTCTCCCTTTCAGACACGCACTACCTGACCTGTCGGATCCAGGAGTGCTCTGAGACCAAAAGGAGCGGGCCCTTCTCGCGCTCCATCGACGTCAGCTCCCTCGTGGTGCAGGATGAGTACATCTTCATCCAGGTACGTTGGCTTCATGCAAATGGGACGTGAATTCTGCCTGCACAAAGTATTTATCTGTGCAAGGGAGGAGGCATATTCTTAGGGTAAGCATGTGGGACTGCAGTTCTTAAAAGCTAGGAGTCCATCCTGTTGGCTCTCTAGGATAGAGCACTTGATCTCTCTGCCCATCACTTGTCTTGAATCCTATGTATTTTTGAAATTTGTTCATTAAGGGTTCATGTACTTCACAACTTGCTATTTGTCTGGTTAACTGTAAAATGTAAATGAGCTACAAATGGATTGGGGAGAACAGAGAAGAACAGAGGAAAGGTGTGAATGATTATTTTAGCAACTGGAAAGGTTTGTGCTGATTTGACAGTCAATTAATGCTAATAGCGTAAAACAAAAATTGTAGTAGGAGGTAAAATAGCAGAAAAATTGAGAAAAGATGTTACAAGGCAACTTCAAAGTGAAAGATGGCTGTAAATTTGTCAGTTGGTGATGATTTTGGAGATGAGGAGAAAGTGTCAGGAATCCAATGAGAAACTATGTGTTTTTGAGGTTTTTGAGATACTTGGGCTGGATGGAACAGGGCCATCTCTCTAAGTTTCGTGTCTGTGGAAGCCTGAGAATGAATTGTACAGTCTGGAAGAACACTTCCTGAAGATGTACCATTTGGTTGAAAGCTGAGAGCCAGGCTGTGGTGATTCCAGATTGTAGGAAGCTCAGGAGACACAGAGATTACAGACATGGTGATGTTAACTGCTTGTCTCCAGCGCTGAGTTGGGGGGAACAGAATGAGATGGAGATTGGATTCCGGTGGTACAAAAAGGACACATGCTTCCCTTTTTGAATAAGACTGGGTTACATTAAGCTCCTATTTTATTTTCTTGAGTGAGCATTTTTTTCTTGACTATATCTAAATTATGAGAAAGTTTTGCTCTGTTTATTGTCAGACTTTGTTATAAAAGGGAAGACACATAAATCTGTGCTGGGATTAGGTGGAGGACTGAGTCCCTATGGCCTGGGAGGACTGCAGTGTGAAAACTGCATACATTTGAGCAACACTGGCAGATTTCTTCTGAAAGTGGGGAAGACTGTTGCTCTGGAGATGACCTACTGCAATGGGAACCACAGCTCCCCTCAATCCCCATGAAACCCAATTTGCTACTGCTTCCTTTGGCCTCAGTGGAGATCCACTGCTAGAAAACAATGTCCATTCAGTTTTTGCAACTTAGTAAGTCATGATTTGACTAGAAGCAATGGCTTTCCAATCGATAAATGCTCTACTCTCCAAGGAGTATTTTAGAGAGACTTTCTTAATGTGGTGGTTTATATCTGTGGCTGAGGGTGTTGTGGAACATCCAATTCTTTAAGCATGAGACCTTACAGACATTTCTCACACACAGCTCTCATCTGTGTTTAAACAAGGCCACTCTGTTTAGACTCTTGATCTCACAATGAGGACATGTGCCTGTGAGTGTGTTCCTCTGCCTCAAATCAGCAGTCAGCAGCTCAGGCTATTAGCTGGTGAAAGCTTCAAGTTAAAAAAAAAGTGTGTGTGTGAGTATACCAACACATGCACGTATGTATATGTAATATTCAAGTGCCTTGACTATTCTTAGCAAGGTTTTATTATAGCTTAATGGGTGTTTGAATTGAAAATCACATCCCCACACTTTAGAAAACTGTTAGATGTACACACAGAGCGTTGCTGCTGCTTTGGGCAGGAGAGCCTCCATTCCCAGGCTGTCTGTCCCTTTCCCTGTGTTTTGCATCCCACTGGCAGGGTCTCTGCCTGTCCTGCAGGTGCTGGGAGAGGCTGCAGATGCTGGGCAGGGATTGGGTCTGTGCAGAGCTCGGGTGGCACGCAGGCACTTTGGATTCCCAGCTCTGAGATGAGAGTGTGCTAAACCCAGGACACGGCCAATGGACTGTGCAGTGTTTGCTTGGTACAATGTAGGAGTGCTGTATGTCCTGGATGTGTTAGTCTCACAAATTGTGTGGTGTTGCAGCCTATTATGGGATTGTCTGTGACTGCTTGCAATGTCTCACACGTATTGTTCAGTCTGGATAATCTTAGACAGAAGTGCAGGAGCCAGGTCTTTAGAATTTTAAATATTAGAGATGAATAAATAAATACCAAATTAAATGTTAAGAACCTGGTGAGGTTTAACAGCTGCATAAAGGATTGGTGCATGCGCTCTGATATGTCTGCTCTGGAACAAATCAGAATTAATGTCTTGGAGTGGAGAAATGAACTTGTTTCTTTTAACTTTTGTCATTAAAACAGTAGATTTCTAGTCTAAATCTGTGGGCAGTTTTCCTCTAAAGTTAGAGAGATCAAAACCTTCAGGGGCATTTATCTCTTATTTCAGTATGAGATAGGTGTCTCTTTGAGTATGCCTTTCTCATTAATGTTGGAAGGAACCTAAGTAGAGCTTAGTGAAAACCCCAAAATTTTTCGACAGCTAAAATTAGGGAAGATGAATTCCAGCTATTGATACCAATGTCTTAGATTAGCTGTATACAGTTATTTACTAGTGAATATTCATTCTAACCAAGTTGATGAACAGGCCTGTGCTGTAACATTCCTGGGGAGCATTAACTTGTGTAACTGCACTCACAGCAAACATGATACAGTGATCCATAATGGATAGGGAAAGAAGAACACAGAAGATATTATAATGCCATTATAAATCAACAGCTCCTGTTGTGCAGCACTTTTGAAAGGATCTTTCAGAATTACAGTACAAAGCAAGAAAATGAGAATGATCTTATGCTTCAAAATTTTATCTCTTGAAGAGAGTTTGAAAAGACTGGCACTGGTTACCAGGCAAAAGAGATAAATAACATAGCCCATGAGGAAAGATGTAACAGGTAATGGTGAGGGAAGAAAGAAATAGCTGCTAAGAGAAAGTAGGAAGAATTATTATGAATAAAACAGTAGGTGATCACTCTGAATTTATTGACTGACTTTCTATTTGATTGATCAATAGTTATTTAAGGATGCCTAGCATTTCACCAGGATTTGATTGGATAATTCTGCATATATTGATGCATCAAGAGAAAATCTTACCCTCTCTTGCAGGTAAAAGATTTCATTCAGTTCACAGTATTGTTCTGGTGTAACCAGGAGCCAATATTATAATCTTCTTTCATGATTAATACTTTAAATTTATACAACTTGCAAAACAGGTCATTTATTTGTGAGAAAACCTTGGAATATGTCTGGAGTTACATCCTATAGCAAAAAGGAGTTAATATGATGATCAAATTTTTCATTTAATATCTGTATGTGTGATATTCTCATCTGCAGAGCCCACATTATAAGACACAGGGATCAGGGATAGTGTTTTGGGATGAGTCTAGAGTACTGATACTTTGGAGAATTTGTATGTTAAAATATAAATTACAGAAGGAATTCTGGTAAAGGTATTTGTCAAGCAAGTCTTGTATCAGGGTTTCTAATGGAATTGGTGAGGTTGCTGAAAAGCGTTGACAATTAAATAGACTTTAAGGAAAATGGCAATTATTTATCAGGACATTCTATTTTGAGTGAGACAGCATTGTTTTGAAAATTCCTTTTTATTTTCCTATTATTAAATAAATAATATCAATGCTACTAGGTTATTTAAAGAGAGGATCAGGGATGATCTGTGTATGTTTCCTTGTCAACAGATCAAAATTTCCACTGAAAATGAAGGAAAGCATGAGCAAATGTCACCAGTTATTTCAGGCAGTGAGGAGAGTCTGGCCCACAGAAGTGTTGCTTGTTTGTGGGGGTCTGAGGAGTCCTGAGAGGCATGAACAGGGCACTGCATTCCCTGGGAACCAGCTCTGCTCTGGCACAGTGCTTTTTGCAGAGAGCAGCATTCTTGTGGGCACACCTGCAGCTGCCATAGAGAGCTAAATATTGCCAAGCTAAAGGAGCTGTTCCTGGTTGCCCAAAGGTTAAGTGCAAACATCTCAGGTGCAGTGGCTCAGTGGTTCTTCTGGGTGGCTGGACTCCCTCCTTGGCCACCAGTGGAGAGGGGTGACATTCCCAGTGCTGACCTGGGTGAGGAATGTGTCTTCACACACAAGTCTGGGTATCAGGAGATGGACAGAAATAGTGATGAACTCTTCAGAATGTGTGGCATGACTGGCACTACTACTGTTACAGTGCTGGTCACCTAAGGAGGTTAGTGGGACAAAATTTACAGGGTGACTGTATTTTTTGAATTGGAACTGATAGAGTTAGAAAAGGGACAGATAAAATTTTGGGCATATTCACTAGATCCTAAGGGACTTGAGGAAGGATTTGATCTCTCAAAATTGTTTTTTTTTAACTTTTTTCCCCTAGCTGTAGATCCAGAGCTCCTAAATATGTTTCCATCCCCCTACTAATCTTGTTGTGTTGGCCAAACCCTTCTGCATGTGGCTTCCCCCAGAGATTGTACCAGTCTAGTCTGGTATGCAGTTATTGCTGTCCCCATTCCTCTCTTATGCTTCTGTCTCTGTCAGCACTTGGAGACCCTCAGGGTTACTTTGGCCTTTTTGATTTGAGCTGGCTGTAAGTCAGTGCAGAGGTGTGTGGATGGGTGATCAATACCTGTCTTGGTTGTTTTTTATGTCTTTATTTTTTCCAGGATGCTGCAGACTCTGCTATCCCAGTAGAGAGGAGCTGAAGTTGCTCTGAATTGAAGCTCAGACATTCAGCACTTTCATAGCAGTGACAATGCCACTGGGTATAGAAGAGTCCTCAGACTTAGCAGCTGATGCCTGTTTGGGTTTGGGGATGATACAGGACAGACAGATGCTTTGGAGATGAACCCCCTCAGATCTCTCTTTGATTGGTGGTCTCACAAGGACAAGGAGAGAGACAGGGTCTTGGCTGTGGTTTATAATTCTGAATGTGGTGGGGTCTGTGCTGTTGCCATTTAGGAACAAGGGATGATGGTTACTCACATCTTGCAGCAGTGTAGAAGCAGCTGCAGTTCCTGTAGAAACTGTAGGAATTTTATATGGAAATGAGAAGTTTAAGTGAAATGCTCTTCTGTGGTACTGATCTTTTATCTGGCCCTTTACCTTCTGAAATAATTTGGAACTCGGGAGACTTTTGCCTAATTCAGGGAGTAGCACAGCAGGGCAGCATCTCAGCCTGCTCAACTGGCATGAGAAAGAGCAAACCCAGATTTTCTTCAGAGGTTGTTGTGTGGTGCAGCTGAGTGGGAGTCTTACAGTGCACATCTGAATAACTCCTCTGGCTCACAGGAGCAAATGCTTCTGCCAAAATCTGTTGAACCATTTAAACTTCTTTTGCATCAGAAAAGTTTCCTTAAAACATATGCAGATGTCAGTACTCACCCACAGTCACTGATAACTCCTTACAAAACCTATGGATAATATTTCCCTTTTTGGATGCCTGGTGTCTCATCAAAGTGTGTCCAAAAATTTCAGCTGAAGTAATTTAATGCAAAATGACATTGATAGACTTTCTTTTTATCTGAATTAAATTCTGGTTTTATCAGGGTGAATTTATTTATAATAACCTATTTTCCCCCAGCCTCAGTAGAAAGAGAAATACTTATTATTTATAATATTAGAAATCAGCTGGGGGGGACATTTCTCTTCGAGATGTTATAGAGGGGGAAAAAATTTCCTGATTATAGAAGCTACATATATCTAAGCTCAGCTCAGAGAAGTAGTTTAATATTATTAAACTGTTGTAACCATGCTTGTTTAGGAACAATTGAAAGTGTTTATGTTTAGCAGGACATGAGTGTATGTTTCAAGTTTGAGTATTTAAGAATAGGCTAAATGAGCATATTAGCTGAATTGAAGTAATTTATCAGGTGAATAGACTTCAACCAGCCACCACAGCTGAGTTTATGCTAATTCATAGGGATTCCTGACCTCAGTTATCAAGTTATCAATTTAAAAACTCTTTTTCTTTTTTTTTTTTATTAATGTGAGACTTCTCAGCAGTGAAACAGGATAGAGGGGAGAAATTAAATGTTCATTTCCCAGTATAGAGCCTTCTCTTTATTTTCATAGAAACTAAATACACCATGTTCAAATATAAATTTCTTTCCTCCATTTTTTCCTCCATTAACTAGGAGCCAAAGGTCTTAACAGAAATCAATCCATGCAATTTATTTTTAACTTCACCCTGCTTAGCTGCGATTGATTTTTATCTTTGCGATCGATGGTAGAGAAAACGGTTTGGCGGGACAATGGAGCACTCTCCCGCTTGTAGGGGTTGGTCTTTGAGTCTTTTATTGAAGGAATCATTAAAAGCTTATTATGAAACTAATAGGATGAAGACGTTTAAATGATGAACACGATTACACCTGTTTTACTGGTGAATAATGCCTGCTAGAGCTGATCTCCTCTTGCTCCTATTTAAAATGCTGGACAGCACTCCAGTGGGGGAAATTAATCCATACAGATGAAAGAAAGTGCATCCCACGTGCTAGTTAAAAGCTCTTCTTACAGCAAGAAGGCAGTAAGTAGTTAGCTACTTTCCTATTCACTGCTGGGTGCTTTTCATCCATTTCTAGCACAGTTTCGTCTTTTCTATGTGTGCCAAATATCACATTTGGAACTTCAGCCTAAACATCTCTTGATAAAAAAAAAATTATTAACATTTTTCTTTCTTTATTTATTTTTTATTGATTTTCTTTCTAGGGCTTTTTGTGCTGTACTTTCTTTTATCACTCTCTCCCCTCCCCTCATGTCGTCTGATTGATCAGCTGAAGATGTGAAGTATTGCCTTGGCAAACTCATATGTTTCCTCTGAAATCTAAAGGAGATTTAATGTGTACAATTATGCTCTTCTCATAAGTTGATTTCTGTGTGGGTGATGTGCACCTGCAGCTCTGATGTGACTTGTGTTTTGGTGTAGCTGCACATTTTCTGCAGGAGATGCTTTTAACACAAATGCAATGCTTTCACTCAAGATTACTCTGTCCTTTAGCTGTGTCATCTTTGCTCTGAGGGGAGAGGGAGCTGAGCAGGGACTGGGCCAGTAAATGCTCCTTTGTCACAGCAAATTTTCTCTGATGGGTGTGATGCTCCAAAGAGTGTCATTTTTTCCAAGCCTGCTGAATTTGCCAGGCAACCTGAGGGTGCTTCATGTACAGAAACTCCACAGTGCACTCAGGTAATTGCATATTGTTCAATGACTGTGCAGAAGGCATGATATTAAGGAAAACCACAGGGAGAAAACTCAGACTGGATGGTACCTGTCATGATGGGGTTTATGCTGGGGCAGTGGAGAGCCTCACTACACAGAAATATCTGGAAGATTGCTCTTCCTGGTCATGGTGGGTAATCAAGAAGGAAGAACATTACATGAGGTTCATGTTATTCCTCATCTTCTGAACCTCTTGGAACTGGAATTTTGGTTAGCTTGGGAGAGGAGGCACAACTTTTCAATCATCCTCACAAACATGTGCAAGTCCTAGGCAGGGCTGTCTCTGAAGAATCAACCCCAAAATCCCTTGGTAAGGGTGGTAGTGGAGCAGCCTGCCTGCTGAGCTTGTCATGGCTCTTCTGTGCTTTAATCCACAATTTGATTTGGGGGATTTTATGCTCACAAAAAGGAGAAAGGGAACCTAAAGTTTAAGCAATGAGGAGGGGTGCCAGGGCACTCTATGGAGTTGGAGAGCACAGATCCAGGATGCTGCTACAACACTGACAGAGTGTTTCTGAACATCTGACTCCTGCCAGCTCATTTGATGCTACTGGAAAGGAGGGGAACTCTACATGCAGAGGAATCACCTCAGAAAACAAGTGAGGTCTTTGTTGAAAATGACATCAACTATATACTGTTAAGAACTTACTATCAACAAAAAGTGTAAAATCTGGTTCTCTGAGCTTTTTGCTCAATTTCCTGCAAGTTCTTTGAGCAGCAGGAGGCAGATGGGGTCCTCCTTAGCCCAGGGGCATTTTTGAGATTCAGTAATTTCATGTTTGTTCCTTCAATATCTGCCTTACATTGGAAACTACAAGTCCCAGCATCAGCCCAGCCAGGAAGATGATAAAGAAGCCTGATACACAGTGATCTACAGACTTGCCTTCCAAACTCTTTTAGATAACATAGGTGTTTTTGCCTAAGATGAGCTCCAATGTTAAAAAAAATAAAAAATAATAAAAAAACCCCACAAAGCTTGCTCTTAAATAATCATATTCAATCACTAACATGAGAAATGGCTTTGTGTGTTCCTAGACATGTCACAGAAATTACAGAGATAAATAGATTCCATGACAAATTTTATGTACTTTTCTGCAGTCTTGTGAACATATTTATTTTCTTCTATGTTTGATGCACTCTGTCTGATTGCATGTCAGAAGGGGGAATGAGCCAACATATCCAGACTTTCAGGGATTTCAAAGAGAAATTTCTCATGTTTCTCTTTTTAAGTGCCAGCTGATATAAGTTAGATGAGACTTTTGTCTTGAATGTGGAAATATTAAAGTAGTAGCTCATGAGTGGAGGGAGCAAAAAAGAACACAGGTTAGGAAAGACAGATGTGTTTAATGACAAACACATTTGTCCACAGGAATCATTTCCACTGGCCAAAAGCCCAATTAAACACATAAAGTAGAAATCCAGAAAAACAGATTAATGATCCAGTCATTAGCGATGGAGGAAGAAGAAGACAAACCCAGCTAATTCTGTACTGAGCATGACAGATGAGCTCACAGCAAATAATTGGGTGACATTCATCAAATGTGAACTGAGAGGAGGCATTGGAGGGCAAAAAGCTGCCATAATCTCTAGGATTTACAGTGTTGGAGCATTTGCTCATAGGAAAAGGAAAAGTTCATCAAAATAAATTAAGTTGGGCCCTCCAAAATTCATTCTGTACCACAGTGCTTGCCAAAACTTTATTGGAGGCTTGATCATTTTTTTGGAACTGTTATAACTCTGAATGTAAATCATGTAAAGATGAGATCCTGGCTGGGAAAAGCTTACACAACTCCTGCCAACAGAATTGTGGGTGGCTTCATATTAACTGGCTCAGGAAGACCACAAACCTCAAAGATTTCTATTTCTAAACCTTTGTCAAGGTGACCTAGTCCTGGTGGAAGCCTGAAATGGAGTTTAACTATTGCATGTTGAACTTCAACATTTTTTTTTATCCTAACTTTCTGAATTTAAAAACCAGACAAACAAACAATAAATACAAACAAATCCACTCCAGGTACCAGTTTTCAGTGGGATAAAACAAAAAAAAATGGTATAAAACCTTTTGAGTTTGGCAGACTTGTAGTAGATCCTGTTGTGGCACAGAAAGAGGAATTTGATCATCCCCTGATACTTTTGCCACTCTGTGTTCACTGGATTAACTGGAAGATTGTTGGACTGTTTCCAATCTTAATTGTTTTTTCTCTTGAGGCTGCTAAATACAGTTATGATGACATTGCAAGTAAAAATGGGGACAATCTGAAGGGGAAGTCTTAGTGTAGAAGCTGGTCCTACTTCTAAACCTTCTTTTCTTTCCAGTTTTTCAAAACTGTCAATGGAAAAGCCTTGAGTTGATCAGATATCAAATTTCATGACCAATAATAGCGTGTCCTTCAAATGACAGCTTCTCCAGGGAAGAAAGCCACTATCTAGAGGTTATATCATTGCTGAGAGTACAATTGATGCTATAGCAATATTCTGTGTAAGCTCATTCTCAAATATCACTGTCAGATAAAGGAAGTATATCTCGGAGAGAATCTAGGACTTTTCTCTTAGCTTTACTGGAAACTGAAGAAGCCAACAAGTGCTGTCTCATACAATAGACAAGTGCTTAGTGCATTGTTTTATCTTAAGACCTGCAAGACTGCCAAACCAGCAGAATGCAGGAAATTCACTGATGTAAGCCTCGTTTTAGCCAGGTCTGAGATGGTGCCAGAAAGAACACCTCCAGCAAGAATAAGTGACTCTTGACAGGTTTTAGATCCCATATTTTACAAATTATCTGTGCTAGATCTCATTGATGCATGGCATTTTTGCATAGAGTTAGTTCATTCAGTCCATAAAACTGCAGATTTGGATGTCTATCAGTTCCCCCCACGCACATCCATTTTCAGAGAGTATAATTTCAGAGAAACCAGTTTCATAGTGACAAAGGGCATCTGAGAGCTTAGCTCCAGCTTTCCAGGAGCACATTTACAGTGAGCATTAAATGGTGCTAGTGTGGATCTCTGCTGTTAGTCACTGTAAAAGGTTGTTGGAAGACAATCCTGGCCTCAAGGGACTTACAGTGCAGACAAGGCTGAGAAGCAGCAGAGAAAAGAGGGATTATCTCCTACTTACAGGGGAAGAACAGAAGAACAGAAACTTTAAATTACTTGCCCAAGGTAATTGAGCTGGACCATGTGATGAAACCAAATCCTCCTTTTCCTCCCACTCAGCACTTTTTTTCCTGAGATGTTAAAATTACTCTGTATTTGAATAAGAGACAAAATGGAGAGTTCAACAGCACGGCTTAAATAAATAATTCTCCATCCCTCTCAAGTTTGTGATTTCTTTGGAGTCACCCAGACGCTTTCAGGGACAGCTGTCATGGAAAAGATATCTGAAAGAAAGTTTGTCAGGCACTTTTAGAGGTGTCATCACAGAGTCTCAGAAGGGTCATCACTCACTTTCTTTGGTGTTTCCACAGGTGACAACTGGTGGAAGAGCAACTTACTATGTGTCATACAGACGGGAGCCTTTTGCACAGATTAAATTACCCAAATACTCCCTTCCTAAGGTGAGTCCACCATTTGTGAGCATAGGCATGTAATATCTTGGGAATCTAAGTATGTGAGGTTCCATAAGGTGAAGTTCCAGCTCCTTCACTCAGCTCACAACAACCCCACACAGTGCTACAGGTTGGGGACAGTCTGGCTCAGTGGAAAAGGACCTGGGGGCGTTGGTTGACAGCAGCTGAATGTGAACCAGCAGTTCCTGAGCTGCAAAGAAGGCAAATGGTGTCTTTGTATCAAAAATATTGTTGACACCAGGACTAGGAAAATAACCTGTTATAATACAAATTTGTTGGTGGCCCTGATTTAGAATTGGTGCATGCTATAAAATCAGGGCTACTTTTGTAATTTAAAAATCAGAAGTACTTTAAGGCTAGGTGTCATGGGAAAGTCTTTGAGCCATGTAAAGGAGGCTTGTTTATGCTGCCCTTAGTCACTAGAATATTTTTGCTGTAGAGTAATAACTATCTGTCATGTGCAGATTAATGAACTCTGCTGGAGTTGTACATATGTGAGGTTGGCGCCAGGGTAATGCAATATTTCCACTGTAACTGGTAAAACCAGATTGAAGTCGTTGGGCATTTTGCTTTATTTTCACACTGTTGGAATAGGTTGGGTACCTCCTTAATCTTTAAGGAATTACAGCTACTGGGCAAGAATAAACTTCCTGATTTAGTCTTCCTTCGTTGTGGGAAATGGCAAATCTCCCACTGATTGTACTCACTGGGATAGAATTAGGCCCTCTAGTGGTTTTTTCCCCCATCTCATGCCAATAGGATATGTTAGGTCTATTAGAAATGGCACCATTTAATCAATCCCAACTTTTCATCTAGATACCTCACACAAAAGATTAAGATGCCTCCTAGGTAGGATGAGGATATCGAGCTGATATTCCTCCAGATATTTTTTCCTGAAATCAGGTCACGCCACCCTTTGGGAGACTTCCAGAATTATGATTTCTTGTTGCAGAAACAGGGAAAGAAATTAATCAAGGCCTCTTGGTACTCTAGAGAAAGTTTAAATAGATACAAATAGATAAATGGAGTATCGTATTACCACGGTCATTTTGCTTCTAGCTGGACCTGTGTCAGTTCGTTCAACAATGATAGCAAGGATGAAGTGCTTCAGTACTCATCACCATCCTGAAAGTAATTTCCATTAACCTGTTTTAAAATAATATTGAGAAAATGTGCTGTCAAATCTCTTTGATGTTAAAATTTAATGGGAAAACCCTTGTTTGACTTTTTGTGTTTATTTTGGTCAGCAGCAGAAATCCAATGAAGGTTAGTGGGTGGATTATTTGATACCCATATATTGTAAGATAATTGATCTCAGATAAACTCTCAATAGGAAAGTGATTAAAAATCACTCTTAGCAGTAGCTCAAATGGATACCTATACATCACTTTCTAATAAATGTGAACTCTAAGGTTTTTTGAAACCATTCCTTGCCAGTTGGAAGCACAAGCCCATTATTTCAGGATGTGAATGAAAATTATCACTGCTTTTAGCCTGGTACCATATGATGCTTGGTGACTATGACGACTCCAGGCTCCAAGGCTTTGAATCTTCCATAAGTAATAAAACCGACTTCAAATTTATAAATAAAAAATGAAATGGGATGAAATTCCTTGAAGGTACCAAAAATGAAGAAAGCAAAAACCCTTCACCCAGCTGGTGATTATTTAAAAAGTGAAATGCAGAAAAGTCACAATGCTGGTAATTTATTGGCTTGCTCTAACAGAAAGTTGTTAAACATACCTATAATTCATGCTCCATCTCCATTATGTCATAATTCATGGTAATTACTGCATGTCCCAAAGGGCAAAGAAATACAGAGATCCTCAGTAACAGGCCTTTTGTCTTCTTTTAACAGGACATGCATATTATCAGCACAGATGAGAATCAGGTGTTTGCAGCTGTTCAAGAGTGGAACCAGAATGACACCTATAACCTGTACATCTCAGACACCCGAGGGGTCTACTTCACCCTGGCCTTGGAAAACGTGAAAAGCAGCCGAGGGCTGGAGGGGAATATCGTCATCGACCTTTATGAGGTATGTAGCAAAGGTCACCCTATAAAGAGCAGCAATGGCCTACTACTTCAAGCAAGTGTAAATCTCTTACCAGCCTCCCAGGATTTTAATTTGTTTTGGGATCAGCCCTGAGACATTTCCTGGATTTGATGCTGAGTTGACTCATATGGGAATAGATGCAGTTATTCTGTGACAACTGGTTGGGTTCAAGTCAGTGACTGGTTAGTTGTGTGTCATTTCCAAAAGGGAAAATCGTTATCCTTCTCATCCTAATGTGGATATCCATAGAAAGACTAAACATAACTTTTTTTTTTCCCCCTTGGGCATCTAGATACCTGCTCACAGGCAGGGAATCTGGACAGCACCTTCATGAGCACTGAAGAGTTTGTCAACTATAAGCAAAAATTTGTAGGTGTCATTTGCCCAGAGATGACAGATGGATAACTTCTACCCCAAACTATCTGACATTCTCATGCTTCTTCCAGGCCTGTCAGCCTTGGCAGTTCCAGTTCTTGGTTTCTTCAGAGCATTCTGGTTTTGGTGTGTTATTACTTGTTGGATGGAAGATCTGCTGAGATCCAGGGCTCAGTGCTTTGCCAGCAGCAAACAACTAATCAGTGATACTAATAGAAATGACTGCAGGCTGATTTCTACTGTTACACAGGGAAATGTTCTTGCAGGTGCATGCAGAAGTTAGGACTACACTTTTTTTTTTATTTCAACCAGAATAATGCTCATTTAACAACATAATCAATTTGTTTATAAAAATCCAGGTAGCTTAAATCAGTGAGTGAAAATTCACAAATAACACATTGATTCATATGAATGACAGGGTTTACGGTTTTTGTTTACAGCTGGTTAAATATATTGTTCTGCCTCTGAAATAGTATGTTTCTTTGCTGTGATGAACCAGATAAAATTAACATGCATTGTCTCACATTCCTGGGTAAACTTGTGTACCCCCCAGTGGTACATCATGGACTTTTCACTGTTAAATGCTAATAGATTTTTACAGAGTTATTTAAAGAGTAGTATCACTCCAGGGGCTTCAGGCTAGAAGGATTTGCATCCTGACAGTTGCCAGGAAGTTGCAGATTTGCAGCAAATTTCTTCTTCCTGTCTCACTTTCACAGCTGTGCAACAGAGACCAGACTCAACATGAAATCTTCTTGGGGATGTTTTGACAGGACCATATTCTACTGGAATGGGTTCTGCTGACAAAAATCAAAACATTTGAAACAACTGGCTTGATTTGTCAGAATTTGGGTATGGAAGGAAAGCGAAGAAATCAAGTTTGCAAAACATCAGTGTCACAGCTTGTTCAGGATTCCCATCTTTTGTGTTGATTTTTTTTTTCTGGTACACAAAAGGATCCCACCCTGCTTCTGATGTGATCTTCTGTCTCCCCTCTTTTGACAATCTGTGGAGGCAGTGGGGCAGACCCCATTCTCAAGCTCAAGTGTGACTAGTGCATACTGCACCTTCAAGCCCATCATCAGCCTGTCTGCAAGAGCTCAATGAAATCCAAAAGTGGGCTGTTTCCCAGGGATTTGCTGCATGACCATCCTTGTCTTTTTCTTCCAGAGAGACAAACCACACAAGACCTTTCAGCTTTGCAACCATCATCAAGATATACCTTTAGTGCCATTTGGTGTTCTAAGATTTGATTGAGATGCCTTCAATGCTTCTACAGAGACCTTGCACTCCTGAGGGTGCTCAGATGGACATTGCTTTTGGCCTGGTCTTCCAATGTATTTTTTTCACCTCTCTCCCTTTTTCCTAGGTAGCAGGGATCAAAGGCATATTCCTGGCTAACAGGAAGGTAGATGACCAGATCAAGACTTTCATTACCTACAACAAGGGCAGAGACTGGCGTTTGCTGCAGGCACCGGACACTGATCTAAGAGGGGATCCTGTACTTTGCCAGCTGGTGAGTGGCAGATCTTTTCCAAGGCACAACTGACTCCTTCAGAGCTGCTTGTTGTAGTCACTAGTTAACAAAACCCTCCCTGTGTTTTTTCTCTTCACCTTCTGTGTGTTAAATGAATTCAGTAAATTTCTTTTAAAAATCCATAGCTTTGTAGATTTTGAGGGAAAATTCTAACCATCTTTCTTGATGTATTTAATAGAATTCAAGTCAGAATAAGAAAGTTGCTGGGAAAAAGTAATCCAGGTCAGATTGTTGTTAAAACAAGGGCAGACATGCTGCTTTGTAGTGCAGAGTTCTTTCTTATTCACCAAAGGAAAATATGACATGTGTGCTAAGGAGCAGAGGGGTCATTTTCAGAAGGATCAGAGCATCTGTGTGCAGTCACCAAGGGCTCCTCTGATATTTAACTTTCTGAATATTAAAGCTTCTGCCTGTTTTTGTTTGTTTTCTGTCAACAGCCCTTTTGCTCACTGCACTTGCGCCTGCAGCTCTCAGAGAATCCGTATACTTCAGGGAGCATTTCCAGCAAAGAGACAGCTCCTGGGCTGCTGGTGGCAACAGGTAAGAGCATAAGTGCTTCTCAACACTCACTAATACCTCCCTGGGAGCCTGAGAGTATGTGAGGTATTCCCCATTGGTGTAAAACCTCTCAGCTCTGTTTCAGCAAGTGCTGAGCTAATTCACCTTAACTCCCATTTGCTATGGGCTAGGAGAAGGCAAGTGGCCCCAAATTCAAAAAAGGTGTTAGGTTTTAGTGCTCTACAATAGCCCATTTGCATATCTAAGGCCACACTTTCAAGGTATCATTACCCAGTGGCATTACTAGGTCCTCTCATGTTGGTACAACCACTGATGTACCTGTCTACCTGTTCAAAGGTGTACCCAGGCTGCACTCCTAGGGGTCTCATGTCCCACCTTTTGAGCAGCAAGCACAGAGTTGTCACAATGTCTGTCAGGTGAAGCCTGGGCTTCATGGGTGCCTGTCTTGTGCATGGCACCTGCTTTTAGCTCTGTGCTGCTGCAAGAGTAGCAGCATTTAATCATCACTGCATGGGCCATTGGCATCGTGGGCTGTTCTGCAAAACAGTGCTTTGGCAGTTTGTGTTGTTCAAATGACAGCCTGCTACAATACTTCATGGTGGCAGTGGCTGAGCCACTGTAATTAATCTGCAGGATAGATGGGGCTACCAACCACCCTCAGCTCTGTGGGAGCTGCTGGGCTAACAAAGTGCTTTCTGAATGGCTGGTGCTGTTGGAAACTGGCCTCTGAGCCATGGAGGCAGTTCTGTCTTTTCAAATGGAGGCTCTCACACACACTCAAATATGTCAGAATAGCTTAACTGTTCTTTCTAAGGCTCAGTTTATTTCCTTGGTCCTGTTCAGCATAGCAGTGGCCTGCAAGTGTGGGATGTTAACATATTGTCTGCATGAATTTACACTATTTCTTCCAACCATTTTCATTCTCATGTCCTTCTGTGCTTCACTGTGTTTGCCAGACTAAGGCAGAACCTGAAACGGGTTCCCTTCATGACATTTATATCTCAACAAGGGAGACACCATGTGATTTCCAGTTCACTGATCCAGGCCAAATGAAGTGAGATAATTTGGTTTAAACCTCCAGATATCCCCATGCATAGCCAAGTGGAGTCATCACTCCTGGCAGGTTGCACTTGCTAGATGGATGCTTAGGAACAAGCCCTACTCATGATGCTGTAATTACAAAAGCTTTTTTTTTAACCTTTTAGGAAGCAAATAGAGGCAGCAGGACAGTGAGATTCTAGGCATAGATCTAAATTGTTAGTAAATTAGGTTCTTTTCAAGCTGCCAGTGCATGGGATGAATGCTTTCCCAGTCTAACAATTAACCTTTAAAAGGCAGAATATAATTTCTGCCTTACTGCTTTGTAGATGAAAAAACCTTACCTGTTGGGAATATGCACATCTGTTTCCACTAACCAGTTTCACAACAGCAGGAGCATCTCACCATGTTGCTGAAAGCATTCACGGATAAGCTTTGCAGTTTTTTCTCCCAAGTGTTGGCTGCTCAAACACTTCATTTACAGTGAGACATTCCCAGCAACGATTGGAAACTTGGACACTTGGTATAGGATAGAGGTTAGATTCCTGCAAATGGAAGAATTATGTTTTATTATCTAATTATATGGCTGCTAAATCCTCTTGGCTTGTTTGGGAGTTACATTTTGTGAGGTTTGAATACATGCAGCTGAAACTAGAGGGAGAGAACTAAGGAAATAATGGAACAGCTTTGCACAGAAAGACCATACGAAGTGATAACAACCAAATTCTTGCCTTTTCTTTGCCTCTGCCAAATTCTCATTTTCCTTGCCTCTATCTGTAAATCCCTGTTTGAAAATTTGGAATTTTCATTTTGGTATTTAAAATATGGTGATACGAATCTTACACCTCTACCTTTAAATCAGTGTCTAATCTTTGAGGACTTCCACTAGTGATAAGATCTGGGCTAAGAAGACCTTTGAACTGGAACAGTAGATTTATGCTGTTGAACCTGGATATCCCTATAGACTGACCTGCTGTATGGTTGCCCACATCAGGTTTTCCTTACAGCCTCATCTAAAACAGTTGGTGACTCTTGCTGGATAGTGTAACATTTCCTGTATCCTGAGCACTGATGAGAACATCTTTGAGTTGTGCTGCCTCCCAGAGCCAGACCTTTTTTGAAGTAGCATTGACACAATAATATGGTTAGTTGAATTCTGTGATGCTAAGAAGGTGGTAACAACCTATTTAAATTTCTAATTTTCCAGCATTAAATGCCAGAAATTTAATTAACATTTTCATTAGTGTGTTTGTCTATAGAAGAATGTCTGACACTTGTGTTGCAGGCAATATTGGCTCTGAACTTTCCTACACGGATGTTGGCGTGTTCATCTCTTCTGATGGTGGCAATTCCTGGAGACAGGTATGTTTTGCACAGCAAAGGAAAGCATGAAGTCTTGTGCTATTCTTCTTCTGGCTCTTCACTTCCCAGTGGAGTGGAACACTCATGCAGTACTTCATCTGTTTGCAGATCTTTGAGGAGGAATACAACGTTTGGTTTCTGGACTGGGGAGGGGCACTAGTGGCCATGAAACACACGTCAGTGCCCATCCGACACATGTGGTAAGGAAACTTGTTACTTTGAGAGGGTGCCAGTGTCTATAAATGAGAGATGAAGTCATTCTGATCTATGTCCTAACACCATTTTGGTTGTATTGATGAATATAATGATTATTGCACCATTTTATAAATGTAATGGCTCCATACATAATCACCTACATGTATGAATGACTCTTTGCACTGGTAATGTACTGTGAGCTTCCAGGTGGGGTTTCTTTCCTGCAGACACACATATACTAAGTCATCCTGTGGGCTTCAGGTATTTCAGAGAGGCTGTGTCTCTTGTTGCTACATTTTGTTTACGGAATTTAACATTAATATGATAAGACAGATAAAGGGAGGGAGAGGAGAGGGCAGTAGGTGTAGATAAGGACAACAGAGATATGTTGCTAACCCCTCTAGTATCTGACTATCAATTTCTAGAGATACTGTGGTGGTGACTGATTAAAGTTAGAGGTGAAATAGGGCAAAATGATTTCTCAGCTGAAGACACTGTTTTGCTATAAATGGGTTATAACAGTCTAAGCACTAAACAGTGCTCAAAATTATCCTCTTCTTAGCTCTTGCACCTCTGACTCCTGCACCAGTTAAACATTCTGAAATTCAGAATCAACACATTTTACAGAAAATGGGTGTGTTAGCACCACGTTCAGTCTGGGGGCTTGATTGAAAGAGGGGGATGTCTATTGCACTGACCTTCCCAGCTGCTTTTAATTGTTTTAATTGTTTTAATTGTTGTTTAGAAGTGAATTAGTTAGAAATAGTTTTCAGAGACAAGATGTGTTCCTGTCTACAATACTGGGTTGTCTCTCAGCTTTATGGTGTAAAGCACATGTCTGTTACTTTGCATGCAGAACAGGAAATGTGTTCTTCAGTCAAATAGAAAAAGAAAGGAATGGTGTTTGGCAGCAGTGATGAGGTGTTAAGGTCTCCTCTACCTGAGTCATTATTGTACCAAATCCTTCAGTGAAACTGCAGTCATTCCAAATCTGGACACCTCAAAACAGGCTGACTTCACCCATTTACAAGCTCATGTTCCAGAGATGTACTTTGAGAACATTAACAGCTACTTTTTCAATATAAAAAGCTTCTGGAGTTTGTTTCTGACCTGACAGATGACTCTGGGATGACTGCAACATAGATTTCTATAAAAGTTTGAATATATTGCATTTGAGCACATTTCTTTGCCACCTGAAGTGAAGAAATGACTGCTTTAGTCACAGTGTGATAGTGGACCATGGGATGTATTGCCTCCATAACTGGACATAAGAGAAGAGCAGTAACAGGGCAGGTCCTAAAGAAGAGCTGCAGACTCCAGTCTGTGGTGTGGATGTGTTGGGGTGTGACTGGAAGCCTCTGATGGGTAACTCAGTTGTCATGGCTATAGTTAAAGTGCTCTCAGGAAAGAGGACATCACGACTATGTCCCAGTCTTTAGACCAAACCAAGAATGAGTCAAAGAAGGAGAAGTGTGTGTCAGCCAAGGGTGGGTGTCATTAGCAGTGGGTGCATCAGACTGCAGCCAGCTGGGCTCTGGAAGAGTGAAAGGTGAGCCCCTTACAGAAAAAGCTGCAAGTCACATATTTACCATTTATTACTGTATTGTTCCAGCCAGGTGTAACTGTTTTAATTGTGTCTTTGATTGTGAAGGCTCTTTGGGCATAAAAAGCACGTTACTACAAGTGCCTGTACTTACATATTGGGAAATATTTGGTACCAGGCTGACTTTCCATAGGAGCCAACAGCTCAGTTCACCTTTGTTTGCAGAGGCTCATTTCAGATGCTCTCCTTTTACAATAAGTCTCCTGAAATGGTGTGTGCAGTTCTATGAGTGCCCCACCCACTCTATTAAATGAGCAGTGATTTAGATCTGTTATCAATAAGCTCCAACAGGTTTCCTTCAAAATTGTACCCTTAGGGCCTTTGGAATTTGCTTCATATTGCTTCAGTAGGCACCTGTTTTATGGGCAGGAGTGGAATAGATTAAAGGGTACATGTAAATCTATTAGTTCTCAGCTGAGACATTGTACAATAAGTTTCATGCTGGAGAAAAGAGGGGCGGATAATTGAAAAGCTGAGAGAACTTTAGCTAAGCTAATGAAGCATGCTGTTCCCCAGAAGTTGAACAGCTATTTGGAGAGATAAGCATGCAAGCAGAACGCATACAAATGCACAGGTGTATGGGAAGATACATACATTTAAATAAATAGATTTAGGGCAGATAATCTTTTTGTGTGCTGTTGTGCTCCCAGAGTTCTGTCTTAGGTGTAAAATTAACTTTCTGTTCTTGCACAGGTGCATTCTGACACAGGTGAAGGTGTCTTGCTAAGGGGTAGAGAGTTAGGGAATGGTGAGTGCCAGCCTTGGCTTTCCACACCAGAGTTCTGAGGCTGCTGTAACCCATGGTTTATAATAAACACTACAGTGGCCTCCTGGCCCTTTAGTGGTGTGTCAGATTGTGTCCCACCTACTTGGAGCAGGGGGAACTCAGTGTCCACCAAGAGCCTCCCAGACAGTTCCAGGTGCTTAGTGTGCACACACACACATTCAACACTCCTCACTCACTCCCACAAATAAGCCAAATTTCCTTTCAGGTACTCAGAGGCCTGGAGAGATTGTAGCTAATGCCATATGGCATTGATACATGGATGGGTCAAAATGTCCTGTGGTGGTGGAAGCAATTTTCATGCATTCAGGCCAGGGTTGCTTATGCTCTAAATGGTGCTTCATGCCAGGTGTTATTCCAGACCCAGAAACAGGTCTTGGCAAAGCCTCTTGATCTCTTGAGGTCTGATGTACAGCTGCATGAAGTATATTCATGTCCTTATTGCCAGTGTTTATGCTTTCTAAAGCTTTGATCTTTCAAAGTACATCAAGAGCATGAATTTAGTGGGCTGGGAAATGGCAAAGATTGGTGTTTGTAAATCCAGCTGCTGGAGCTTGCAGACCTTAGCCAACATTTAATTGCTGCAGTTGCTCTACAGTAAGATTTTTATGTATAAAAATGCTGTCTGCTTCTCTCCCAGGGTGAGTTTTGATGAGGGAAGATCCTGGACTAAATACAGTTTCACATCAACACCACTTTTTGTGGATGGATCCCTTGTGGACCCTGGCATAGAGACCCAGATAATGACGTAAGTATAGCAGCTCCTGTTCTAAATTGTGATGGCAGAAGGTGTGCATAGAGACCCCCAAGTGCATGGTAACCTCATGATGTGCAGTGCAGCCTTGTATAGCTGCACATGCAGTGTTTCATGAAGGCATGGCACTGTTTTGCTGGTTTTGCTGGCTGACATGTTCTTGCATCGTGTGGCAAATAGATGATGGAGCCAAGCTCCTTCCAGCAGTGATAGGGGCTATAGCAAGGAGAGATGGTCCCAAGCTGTAGCTTGGGAGTTCACACAGAGCAGTAGATAGATCTGCTTCTCTGGAGAGTGGTGTAGCCTTGGTCAGGTTGCATCTAGTGACAACCAGAGGTCCTTTCTCATAATTACTGCTAAGATTGCATTTCTGGATCTGATGGCCCAGGGACTGCAGTGCTCTTCAGAAGTCAGAGATCTGTATGGTTGTACCTCATGCCAGCTCTGTGCTCGCTCCAGTTGTGCAACATGACTGTGGATATGAATAGGCCCCAGCCTTGTTGCTTGTATTGTGGGCTGTGCATCCAGTTTTAGCTCAAGCTAAAAGTGTGCTCATTGTGCATATGCAGAGCTGAGCTCAGAATAACCTTCCTGTTCTGGGGTATGCTATGGTTCACCCATCCTATGGAAGGAAGAGCCTGGGTTGGCACTGATGGTGCTGAGACCTTCCTCCTCCCAGGAGTGCTGAAGCATTGAGTAAGGCTGGTGGAACCTGTGGAGTGATGCTGGCCCAAGAACAGGCCAGGATTTGAGTTTAACAAGCAGGAAAGGGAAGTTTTTAAGTTCAAAGGCGTCTTTAAGTAGTCATCTGACCTCTTGCACAAAGCAGATCAGAGCACTGTGCTCTGGGGTTCTGAACAAAGCAAGGACACGATGCACTGCCTTCAGTGGTTTCAGAAATGCCTTCTTACCTGTGTCTCTTTGAACTGGCTGAAACAGCTTTCTGAGAAACATCAGAAAGCAAGGTGGCTAAGATGCTTTATGCCTGTGAAGCATACTACAGCAGCATGAAATGCCTTTGGTTAATCACATCAGACACTGTTGTACCACTCCAGTTCAGGGGCAGGAGATTGATTAGAAATTTCGTCTTGCAGTCAATCTGCTTCTCCTGCTTTTCTGCATCTGCGCTTGAAGTTACTGCACATTTTCTCTGCTTGCAAGAGAAAAGAGATTCAGGTCAAGTTTGTTTTCTTCTAGGCTTCAGTCCATCTGCATACTTCCATGGCATAAATGTGTAGGTGGAGCTCATTGCTGGTGTCACAGGTAGTGAGAAACTGAGTGTCATCAGTTTCTGAGAAGTTTGGACAGGGTAATATTTGTGTGTCTTAGACATTTTTGCTACTGATTTGAATATATTCCAACTGTGTTGCATAATTTGTGCTGTTATGCCTTTCAAACCCAGCTCCATGTCAGCTTTACACAAACAGAAGTCACCATGTGTCGATACATGAAGCTGAGCTCAGTTGCAAGAAAGGAGCTGGGGGAAAATAATATTTTACTCTTCTAACAAATGATCATTTGAACTGGCTTCTGTGCCATCTATGCCATGGCAGAAGGAATGTTTTGGTGCTGTAGCCTTGAGGGGCTGAGGAAAGCATAGCTGACTCCTGTATAGCACATCCATATCTGCTGTGATAAACTGTCTCAGGAAGGACAGGCTGAGTAATTATGGTTGTGCTTTACACAGCAGCACTCCAATGCTTTATTCCCAAACAGTGCTGGAGCAAAACAAGGCAGCCTCTGTGTCTGTCACAGACAGCTGCTGAGATTTTATCTTGAGGTGGAGGTGGTGTCAGTTCTGGTAGCATTGCTCGCTTTCCTTTATTCCAAAACAATGCCAGAATGCCTTGGCTTTTTTTAAATATATATATATATTTTTTTTTCAAAGAAGCAAGGTCCTTGTTTTGTAGAAGAATATCTGTGCATCTCTTGCCTTGCTATCTGCAAACATTGCCCTGTTTTTGCAAAGAGCAAAACTCAGCAGCATATGATACACCTGTGAGCCTTTTCTGAAGACTGCTGTGAGCATCCTGTTGGGAAAATATATATGCCAATTCCCAGCTAAAGATTAGAACCTGAAATTCTCCTCACTCTGTGCATTTTTTCTGCAAATGCAATGATAATGTGTAACTTCCTGTGTTGTTTAATACGGTATTTCCCTGTGAAATTCTACATGCAATGCGTGTCCCTTTCCAGCTGCACACGTGTGCAGACACATGCACACACACGTGCAGAGAGATAGATCTGAACTCACATAAATCTGCACATCAGCACCTTCATTGAAATCAATGGAGCTAATCAGTTGCAACTAGCTGTGGATTTAGGCCATTTACTTTATAAATCAATGCAGTTTTCTTTTGAGATGAAAAACTCATTATAAATCTAAGGTTATTGTTATTTATATCTCTGTAGTCTTCTGGCAGAGAATGTAGGAAGTGAGTTATCTTTCTGAATATTGTGTATTAGGTTTGTTGAGAACTTTTTCCTTTGAAATCTTTGCAGGCATATTACCATTATTATTGCCTTTGCTATTGTTATTGTTGTTGTCTTTATTATTACCATCATCATTAGCAGTTTTTAAAACCATTCTTAATAGTCTGTAAAAGCCATACAAAGAAATTTCACATGACACTTGCAATGAATGTTTAGAGAAATTTCTATCCACAGAATGAATGGAAGTGAGGAGGAATTATAAAGCTGTATGCAAACATTTCTATACAGAACACTTAGATGTTTCTTCCAATGAGAATTTTAGTGAACTCATCTATAAGGGCAGTGTAGGGTGATGCTGAGCTTATGTAAGCTTTGGCTGAGAATAAATCAATGCCTTTCTATTGCTACTGGCCATCTTCTGAACCAAGATTACATATGGTGGTTTGGAGGCGCATGGAATTTGTTTTTGTGGGTAGAAATCCCAAAGATTTCAAGAAGCTGATGAGAGGAGCACAGCAGTTTGGGATTTGCATCCCAAACTGATCATAGGAGCTCTTAAACTTGAAGCAGGTTTGAGGCAGAGAGACCAAGGCTGTGGTCATATTTGTGTACTGTCGAACTGGGTAGGTTTTAGTGGCTTTTAAAAGTTTGTCTCTCATCCTGGAAAATGCAGAATATTTCCTCTAGTGGTCTCAGCTGATTCCTGTTAGAAAAGATTTCTTCCATAGATTTGCATCAAAGTGGTCTGTGTTCTATTTTAAAAAATAATATTCTGAGGGGAATGTGTATTACAAAGTCATTATACTTAACTATTATTAAAATATTGCATTATTAACAGTATTTTCATAATATGATTTTATTAAAATCAATATATCAGTAGAGTGACTTTCCCAGCCTTCATTTTGTGCCACATGCTGTGAGAGGCTCTCTGGGCTGCAGAAAGCAGCAACTCTTTTAGCACACAATTTTGTACCACTTCATAGCTATTAAGTGAGCTTTTTCTATATCTCTCTTTATTGAATGAGTATCCTAGGCCTTTTGAATCCTCTGTGCTTTGTGCCGTGTTGCTTGTCCTAAACAGTCCTAAAAAACTTGTCAGTGTGGTAACATTGGCCATTTGCATGAAGGAGCTTTATATGATTCTGAATATCTAAGAGTACTCTGAATTGGGAGCTGCTTTTAGTGGGGTGTTGGACAGGATGTCTTGCAGAGGTCTGTTTCAACCTAAACTATTCTGTGATTTTGTAATTTTGTATGGCTATAAAGCTGTATTAGTTAATTAGTTAATTAGTTATTTCCTTACAAGCTGGGTGGGCTCTGTTAAGGACGTGGTTTGTGATGTGCAGGGAAGTATCACGGGACTGTGTGAGCTGGTCAGCCTTGAACTGCTGCCTGACCAGAGCAAATCCACTGTCCTTCCTCCAGTCCTGGCTGACCATCTTCTGCAGTTCCTTTTGTTGTTGCTTTGGCACTTCTCTCATCTGACAAGAGGGTCAGTTCAGCTCTTTAGTGAAGAGCTTTGTACCAAAGCACGTTGTGGTGCTTGGTGCAGGTGTGGGCAAAGCAGCTGCAGAACACACAGGGTCCTCTAGGAAATACCTCAATGCATAAGGGTGGTGGGTTAGATGTGTTCTCAGATGAATGCCTAGAATGCACTAGCCTTTTTGAAATCTACAGGTTTCTAAGTTCTGTGCTGTACCCCTCACTGTTAACTAGTATAACTTTCCATGATATCATGTTCTGATAGGTCAGATCTAACATTTCTGGATTGACAAAGCCTAGGCAAAGCATGTTACTTGTCTGAGGTTGTCCAACAGGAGAAAGGAATCACTCTGTACTCCCTTTCTAGTCAATTGTGATGTACCCAAACTAGTTTGTACCATTCAAATCAGAGACAAGATGTTTTCATGGGTCCAGAGAGGGCTTTATGTGGTTCCACTTCTGACTCGTAATTATTGTCCCTGCCACTTCATCTCCTGTGCTAAGCATCTCTCCAAGCCTGTATTAAGTGAAACAACCTTTTTACTTCAGAGCTCTGCATCATTTTAGTAGACTCATTATGTGTATGTGTGTGCAGACACTCATTTACAGATGGGGATCATTAAGTACTGATCAGTGCTGATAAATAAATATTTATGTAGGCACACCCACACGTGTATATAAATTTCTGTGTAGTTCTACGTATGTGAACTTAATGATCTCTATATATGTGTGTATGCATAATTGAGCATTAATATTCTCAGTGAGCTGAAAGTTGGTCTGTCAATATTGCTGTGACTGCTGTCCTTGGCTATGTGTGCTAGAAAATGTTCCTGGTTGTAAATGAACAGGGTACAAATTCTGGCCCTTTCTAACATCTTCTTGTTTATATGGCCATGCAGCTTTACCAGAGATGAAGTGGGAATAATTTTTTCTTTCCAGGAGACCCATAAAATTACTGGCAATCCATCACTGGGTGGCAGAAGAGTGAGGGAGAATGAATAAGTAATTGAGAGATGTTGGAAAAGTTGAGATGGGTGCCAGGGGAAGTTTGAGGTGAGAAAGAAAGAATAAAGAGCACAGGCCACACTGTGTCAGACCAGAAGTCTCTCTGTTTCAGTTCTATGTTCCAACAGTGGCAAGTAGAGGATGCTAAAAATATATATACATTATACTAAATTATACTAAAATTATTATTACCTTGTATAATTCTCACATTTATAGAGATTTACAAATAAGGAATTTTCTTGGCCAAACATGGTATTCTTTGTATTTTCAAGATATTAATGAGTTTTCCTATTTTGGAGGGTTTTCCCCTCTAAATACTTTGAAAAAGTTTTTAGCAGTCACCTTATCCTGTGGCCAGGAGCTCCATGAGTTCCTCTTATTCTGAAGAACTGATTGACCTGTGGAAGACATCACAGTAGATACAGGTGTGAAGGCAATGTGGAGATTCTGATAAACACTGAGCAGAGATACAGCAAACTGAGTGTGAGAAAAGGGCAACAGCTCCCAGGTCCAAGCTCCCACTGAGTTCAAAGTTACATGGGAGCCAGGAGTCATTTTCCTGTCTTTTTCTGATAAGGTGATTATCATCTTTTCTCTTCAAGCAAGGCAACATCCTCTGCCTTTTGCTCAAGTCATGCTGTTACGTTTAAAACCTAATACAGCAAAGAAAACGACAAGAGGACACAGTGTCCTCGAAGCATTCTGCCCCTTTGCCTAGGGGTAGGGAGCCATGGGTCTGCACTCACAGTGGGTGTACTGAGACAAATTAAGGTGAAACCAGTGACAGAGCAGTGCCTTTGCAGGGATGAGGTCAGAGGAGCTTGTGCTCCCCCCCGGCACCAGGCTTTGCCCTCCACAGCCAGCACCCCTGCTCAGCAGCCTCAGCAAATGAGAGACATGTGAGTGGATGGCAAAACCATGGGGCTGCTTTTCCTACAAGGAATTGAGGCTCTTGGGCAGCGTGCATGAAGAAAAGAGTCAGTGTTCCTCAATTCCCATGGCCCACAGGTGCCTTTAAACTTCCCTGACATCAGTGAGAAAAGAGGAAGAGGCTGTCTGAAAAAAATCTTCTGCATCTTTGCTGCTGAGCCTTGCAGAAATTTGGCACAGAGAGAGTCTGGAAGAGTTTACCAGAGTTCTCTAGAAAGCTAAATCCAACTTGCAGCTTCCAGTGTAGAAAATGAGGCAGGGAGGTGTTATGTTGAAAGATTCTGAACTCTGTCCTTATTTACCTTAACTGGGAACCAAAACTGTCCATCCAGCCTGTGCATTCTCTCAGGGCTGCCAAAACTGCAGTTTTTTAAAGATCAGAGAAGATTTCAAAGTCTGGTTTATCCAAATTGCATGGGTACCATTAGATACTAGAAAAGACTGTTAGGTTTTAATTGTTGTCCCTACTGTGATTTTATCTCACTCTTCAGTTTTCCTTTCTTTTTCTGTTCATTGCAATATCTATTTGTGGTGCAACTGGCGTTGTTATTGGCTATGGATTTTCTTGCAAGGCTCTGATGTGTCCTTGTGAGTTCAGTTTCTCTGTGCTCATTCAGGGGGCTGTGCAGACTGCAGTGCACAAACCTATGTAAGCACTCTTCAAATAGAATCCATGAAATTAAAGTGAATCTGTGAAAATAATGACTGCACACAGAAAAAAAAAAGTAAAATTTGGAACTTGATTTGAGAACAAAAATTCTAAATACAATTATTAAGTAAGGAAACCAAAATGATTGAGAGGATATTGGCATTTGCCATAGTGAATTGCATTCGTGTTATCACCTGATCTAATTTCAAAATCTCTGGAAGTAATGAATAGCTTGGACTTTGTGAGAAAAGGATCAATCTGCTAATGGCATCGAGTGACTTTACAATGGACAAGAAAATGTGCGTTATAGGAATTCCCATTTTATCCCAGCAGATGATCAGTTTATACTCTGGAGTAAGACAGTTGATTACCCATATCATTATCTTTGTCTGCAAGACTTAAAAACATTATTAATGACCCCAAGATTAATCAGTGTCATTTCCTCCTCCCATCTCCCTCTCTGCCAGAGGAGCAGTCTGGTTTTTAGCCTTTGGATCTCTGCATGAATTCACCTAAACAGTCCACAAGAGGCACAATATTGATTGTGCTGTTAATACTTGCAGTGTGAGCTGAGGTCTTTCTGTGGCACCTGAGAGACAAATCAGGTGATGAAAACATCAGACAGCATTGTGTGATTTATTTGGCTTTAGGAAAAGGATGTCTATGACCCAAGACCAGTTCCCAGCAGTTGCACCATGTGCTTGGGAGATTCCTGGCAGAAGCCATTACGCATGGAGAGGGCATTGTGCTCCGTGGCACATACTGTCTATCTTTGACTTTCTGGGGCACTGTCACAGGAGCCAAGTGCTATTTATGGACAGTAGATCAAATATTATGCTAAAATAGTCAACAACATTAGCTGGGTTTTGCTGGTAGGGAAGTTGAGGGAGAGCAAAGGACATGCCCATGGTCAGTCACTCAGTCACTGGGAGAACTTGGCAGAAATGCAGGTCTCCAGAGTCCCAGATGGGTATCTCACTGTGCAGACTTTTCCCATTTCTTCAGGAGAGGGAGATGCTCAGTCATGCCTATAGTGCTCAGACAAGGGGGATGCAGAGGTGTGCATCTGCAGGGAGGAGGACTAGAGAAAAATGTGTTCTGGAATTCACTGAAGTGAATAAAAGAAAGAAGCAGAAGGAGCCAGAATGAGCAGGCTGACCGATGATTTCTTTTCTTTAGATGAAAGGACAAGTTTTGCCTGATGGCAATGCAGTGCAGGTATTCTCATCTAGAGGCTCACGTGCCTTGTTTCCTGTGCTGCTGAGGACAGGTGGATCCCTGCAGGTGGGCTGGGCTGTATGGAGGGTGCACAGACAGGGGCAGGATGCTGTGCACACAGGCATTCCCGAGTCTTTCACCTTTTTGTTAGAGCAAGATGTGAAATATTCCAGTGCTCTGATCCCACCAGCTCTCAGGGGACTGAGACACTACATTGCCTTAGTACCTTTGCAGCTCAATGTCTCCCTGATCCTGCTCAAGGAAAAGGGTGGCACAGCATACCAGTATTTCTGGGATGGGTTGGCTGCAGAGTTCCCTCTGACAGATTTTTGATCAGATTTTTGAATGAGAGTTGGAAAGCAGCTCTCCAGAGCTTCCTCTTCTGAGCCTTCTTCTCTGATATCCAGACAAAGCTCATCACTGTGCTTCACTTGTGTGGAATGGCTTCCACATTTGTATTGGACATTTCTGGTTGGAAATCTGCTGGATTTCCCTAGGATGAAAGATTGAAATGACTGAATGTGTTGTGTCCTCCTGCTTCTGCTGAGACCACAGACCCATGAGGGGAGGAAATACCCAGATTGTTGATACTTGCCAGTATCTTTTCTAGAAGAGAGTGGCAGCATCTTCAGGTTTCAAAGATGTCAGAAACTTGTTATTTTAATGAGTATTTCATAGAAGAGAAAGAATATTTCTGAAAAACAGCATGAAAAATTAATGTGCTTTCCCATCCCCCTTCCTAGGTGTCTCATACTCTCTTTCATGTTGCTGGGATTTCTTTTGAAGCAATTGTCATGTAAAGTGGTTTGAGAACATTGGTAATAAATTTTTTAGAGACCAAATTTCAATAGGTTTGGTTTGTCATTTAGGGAGTTCTTATTTTGATAGCATTTTCTATTTGAAAAAATAACAACAAAAACAAATGCCTGTCTCCCATTGCCTTATGCAGTGTTTGTGCAGCTAAAGGGGAAATTGAGTCCAAACTGTAGGGCTGCTTTGTAATTACACATTCTGCAGATTACTTACTAATTGCACTTGGCATTACTTGCTAACTGAAAGATCATGCTGTACCATGTCATTTGCTGTGGTTTTCCTCTTCTGCTAGCACTTTAAAGGAAGTGCCCATTGAGCTGATGAATAATACCAGGATAATTTACCAAAGCTGAGGGAAAGGATTGTACTGTAGGATTTTTATTTCAAGGTTTTGGTTTTGATCTGTATTCACAGAAACTCTTTGCCTGCCCCATCTCCCCTCTCTCTCCTGACCTGAAATCTGGCAGTGGTGCAGCTTTTCATGACCAGTTCAATATGGATTGCTGATAGCCAACACTTTGAATTTCTTTTTTTTGGGCAACCTTGATGTCATGACATTCAGTTTCAGTGGAAATAAGCCACATCCCTCAGATTTAATCTGCAGGAGAAATTCTGTGAAATTCTTGTGTGACCCTTCTCCATGGAAATGGAATCCAGACCAAGATTTTCTTGAACAAATTTGTTCTCATGGAAGCTGCTGTCTAGTGTTGCTACATTCTTGATAGTTTCACTACTGTTTTTCCTCCTTCTGAGTAGTATCAGTGGAAGGCCTTATACCTGAGAGGGTCTAAATTACACTAATTTGCACCAACTGAAACTCTAGATAGAAATGGATGGTATGTTTTATTTGGAAGAAAATACATCCTTCTAGAAAAAAAAAAAAAAACAACAAAAGAACCTAACAAAAAACCCAGTTGTTTTTCTTACTTTATTTTGGTCCACAGACAGAAGTACAGCAGCCCTGAGTCATCACCCATTGCCCTCAGGCTACTGTTCCTAGCTGACAAGTCAGCCAAATGCAACTGAATTAAAAGCTCCAAAGCAGCTCTTAGAAACCATATTTATTGTTTAGGAAAAAAATTAGACAGTGTTTTTTGTTGGCAATTGCCTGCCTTTCCAGTGTCATCTTTCATTTTTTATGTTTCCTTTGTTTCCAGTCTCTTACTCCCTGCATGTCTTGCCAGGCATGAGGCAATTTAACTCTCCCTCTCCTGCTTCCCTAATTGCTGATTTGTGTCTCTTTCAATTAACTTCTACTTCCTTGTCTCAGACCCTTTCTATCCAATTTCCTTGTAACTAGTGACCTCCTTTAACACTGATTCCATCTAAATCCTAATAAAAAATTTGAGAGATTACACAGCCCATTTGGTTTTCTCTAAAGTCATGATTTATATTTAATTCATGGAGAAATAGCTCATCTGTTCATAAAATCTGGTCCCACCAGCAGAACTTGCAACTGTTCCATTGCTGCTCATGTGGTTTTGGCCCAGACAGCTCAGCCTGCTCAAACACAGGAGTTTGTCTCCCTTTACTGCTCCTTCCTCACTCAGAGACGGATTCAGATCCAGATTTCATACCAGGCTCTCTTCTTTGGGTGAAATTGTCAGCATTTTCTTTCATTGACTCAAAAGCTATAAATATCAGCAAGTTAAGGAGGTACATCTGTGTACCAAGATGTTCTGTAAGAGCTCACTGGGCCAGCATAGGCTCACCATTTCCCAGGAAATGTGGGACCAGGATAGCCTGGCTTGTGGGGAAAAAAAGTCCCAAACAACTCAAGACAATTATAAGTGAGAGGATGCCTGTTAAGATTGCAGCAGTAGCAACATGTGCTTCTTTGCTGGACATCAGAAAGAGAATGAGACCCTTCAGTTGTGGTGAATTACCTACTCAGTGCTCCAGATCTGGGGCTCCCTCTGGTTTCAGTGACAGAAGAGCTTCCTCTCCAGGGACTAGAAAAATAAATAATAAAAAAAAACCAAACCAGAAACCAACACATGCTGGTTTTTCTGCCAAAAGGTGATTCTTCCAGATTGTGCTTCATAGCACTTCTTGGGTTTGCCCATTAAATATTTACTTCTGGCACTTCCTGTTAGATGCACAGATGTAAATAAAGAGGAATTTTAATTGAAATCAGATGGTGATCTTACTTGACTTTCTTCCTTTCTACATTCTCAAGACAAAAGCACAGATTCAGGTTAGCTGAAGTATTCACTAATTTGGATGATTTTACTATTGGGGATTTTTTGCTTGCTATGACACTTCCTCTGCAAGCATTTTTCTTTTACGATAGAAGGAAATAAAAATCAAGGTTGGTTTCAGGCTTTTCTAAATTAAACAGTCTATTTATGATGACACTGCAATTAGCTTTTCTCTCAGTATTATCAATTAAAGTATATGTTTGGCTCTCTTTCCATAGTTCTGGCTTTACTTTTTCTGTTGATCCATCCATCTGCTTGTGTAGCGCATCTCAAAAGATGCTCTCTACTAAGTGTATTATATTATTTTGCCTTTATTTTATTTTTAGATATTAAAAATGCTTACAGTCTGTTCTGGGGAGCCTAATCTTGTTAAAATCTGGCTTCAGAGGTCCCCAAGGTACATTGAGAGAAGCAAAAAAACCACACAACGTTTTCATGTCTCCCACCTGTTGATGTCCAGTGAAGAAGAGCTTCAGAAAGGAGGGTGCTTTTGATGCAGTGAAGATTACCTTAGCAGCTTCTTCCTTCCTTGACATCTCCAGTTCTCTATCTCAGTGCTGGGCATATCTGAGTACAGCAGGAGTTAGACACAAAGGAGCTGGACTGAGAAAGGAAAATCTTCATCTTTATCCACACCAGACCAGCCAAGTACAGGCAGCTTCAGTGCTTGCTTGCTCCATATGATGTCCTAACAGTTTACCTCAGAAATGTTAGAACTTGATTTAGACATGAGAGTTTGCATTTGAGTGCCTGGGCAACTAGTCTGAAACTGCCAGCAGGGGTGGATCCACATGGATACAGCTGATGCCCTTCCTTGGCAGCTGTCACTTGAGGAGGTGTGTTTCTCAGACCCTGAGCAGGGACAAGGATTGACTCTGTGGACCAGAGGCAGGTGAGTTCTTATCTTGTGGCCCTCAATTCATTCTGTTGACCTGGCAGGAATGAGCAGTATTAAATTACATAAAAAGCACAATTATCAACAATACAAGGAATGATAAGGCAAAAGCAATGCAATTTGAGAAGAGAGCACTGTACAAATGTAAAAGGCCTTTCAAAGAACTCCTGTACAAGGTTATCCAGGCAGTGTACACTGCATTTGTAATTCACTGTGTATTTAAAAAAATTCATAAAAGATATAATTTTACATCATTACCAATGATCATTTCTAAAAGGACTCCATCATGACACTGTAAGCATTTCAGAATGGATTTCCATGTTTCTAATAGTTTTTCTGCAAATTAATGACATCCAGCCCTGGCAATAAAAGCCTTGCCTTGTTTCTCCAAAGAAGGGACTGGGAAGCATATTCTGTTTCCTTAGCAATGATTTCACTGCAAGCTATGCATAGAGCCAGTTGAGAAGATACTGTCCTATTAGCTAATATTTTATGTGGAGTTGTAACTGCTTACTCAGAGGGATAGAACAAAGTCTATGCAGTCTAAAGCCAGTAAATTACCATTCTATGACTTAGGTTGGAGAACCTTTGTTAAACTGAGCTTAGTCAGAAAGCTGACTCTGAATACCATCTGGGCTCTTGTATTTATTGTATTTATCAAGGACTTCCAGATCAGACTGCTTATATGGAAAAATCAAAATATACCTTCTCTGTAGGCTTCTCAAAGCTGGACCTTGAAAATCCAGCTCTCTTGTTTTCTATGCTTGCAACAAGCCATTAAGAGTTTTGTCAGACCATGATAGGCAAAGTTATTGAGGCAAAATTTATAGTACCTCATTTCCTTTCTCCTTGTATTATCTTGATAGTTTATTAAAAAAATCCAACTCCCATATTTAGTGACCAAAGTAAATGAGAAATGAAGGCACAATCAGATAAGCTGAGTGAGATGGTGTCTTCAAAGCCATGTGAGGACTCAGAAGTTAAGTAGGGAAAAATAAGGCCCCACCAATCTCTTTTTGTATCTTTTTCCTTGGAATATGTTTTGTTTCCTTGCACTTGATGTATAAATTAATATGTAGGAACTGGAGCATCTAGTGTGAAGAACTTACTGATAGTTTTAAAATGTTGCAGCTCTGCTGTCTGCCCAACCCTCTATTGGACCTGGCACCTCAAAACAGATATGGAGATATCAGGTGCATGCACCTTGGCCACTGTGGAAGAACATCCAGTGATGTCATTCTTAAAACTGAGACAGTGGAGCTCAGCTGCAACACCTGGTTCTGTTCAGCTGGGCTTTGTGCCCTGATATTGTTTGTTTAGCTCATTTTACAATTCACAAACAATGAACATTTTAATCACTTTCCAAGAAAAGCTGCTTGATAGAGCCTTGGAACCTGGAGATCACATAGCACTCTCTTCCACTCCTTGTATTTGCTTACAAAAACTGATAGAAGTTTCAAATGCACAACAAAATCATCTTGAACTCTCACATGATGTTCATGATGCGGGCCAGTGAAGCCATGCTTAAGTGGCATTTGGCATTGGGTGAGCAGTCTCACAGGGTGCAGGTGCTTCTTGGCTCTTCTGCTGCTCTTATCTCCAGTGTCTCTTCCACAGTCCTTGATTGGCTGTAAGTAGTTTTTTAGCAAGGGGAGGGTGGAGTGGAGAAGTTACTGCTTTAGGAATCGGGTGACCTAGAACCGTCTCTGCAGCACAGAGGAAAACATCTCTCTCTGTTCACACTCCTCTAATTGCATTTAGTGTAGTATTGTTTCCATATAAATTGTAGCAATTATACACAAAGATCTTCTTTGAAATCATTTAATTAAAGAGTATCTAATGTTCTGTGCTTTTGGAATGCTAATATGTTGCCTTCCTCTTAGACAACCTTGGATTTTTTTCATTAATTATCATGGAAGAATTTCAATGTCAGAAGGAATTTTTTAAAAGCTTTTTAAAATGTGTTTAAAAATTAAGTAATTCTGGTGATTTTTGTAAACCACAAAGAAACCTTTTGTTCTCCTGATGGACAGTTAGCTAAGGGACAATCTGAGTAGGAAGATTTTCCTTTAAGATGCATTGATTTGCAAAGTGTTGGACTTCTCCAACCCTGTCATCTTCTGTATTTAGGCCAATGTTTCTGTTTAGTCATGTTCTCTCTTCCACTTGCTGTGTTTTCTGTGTAATAAGCACCAAGTCCTATACTGGTATAGATCTGCTGGATTAATGATTTCTGCCTGCTGCACTGCTGCTTTGCAGGGACTGATGTTTCAGCCATGCAGCACAAACAAGGCTGCACGACACAGAGGTAATGTAAACTGATGGGACGTACCCAGTGCCAAGGAAAAGTGGGGAGTGGAACTGCAGTTAGAATTCCTATTGAGTACAGTTTTGGAGGCTTTCTGCATCCCCACACCATGCTCCTTCCCACTCCTCCCTTCTCCCTCCTGCTCCCAGTGAGGGCTCTGGCATCCCACAGTGTTTTGGTTCCTGTGGGTTTATCTTGGTCCAGGGTGTGCCTTGTGTGCTGAGGAACAGGAATTGCAGCTTCTCCTGCAGCGTGGCCTGAATGCTGTGCTGTTTCCTATCACTAGTACCCTGCAATTAGGGCTACACTAGAATGGCTCTGGACAGCCAGCATCAATCTACCTAATAAATCGGTTCTACCAGACAAGTCCTTCCCCACTTGCTCACTTCTAACCTGAGCCACTTGTTCCTGACACAGTTTGGCACAGGTTCTTGTATCCTTCCCACTTGTCAGCTTTGTGAAGAGAACAGAGAACTGTGAGGCAGAACCTGGATGGATACAGGTGTGCACAGCAAACCCACCACCTCAGACTCTCACCCTTCTCTCCCTGCTCCCCAGGAGCGGAGACAGGTCTCCAGGGGAGAGCACGATTGATTCCTGGCTGGTTGTTGTTTCATGGAGAGCAGCACAGTGCAGAGCAATTTTGGTGCAGACTACAGAAGCAGTGAGAGGAGAGCAAAGCCAACTCTGTATGATTACAGTATAAACCAAGATGAACCAGAGTAAATAATTGCAGCACTCTGGGGACACAGCAGGATCTGAATTACAGTCAGTGTGGGGAAGTTTTATCTTCTGCTTCTCTTTTAATTTCACAGGGAAGTTTTTAAATCTTCTTTCTCCCTCTTTCTTTGTTAGTCTGGAATAATTAGAACAAAATTTCTAATCTCATAAATGGCTTGGGTAAAAATGTAGATTAGTGAAAGACTTGGAATAATGAAAAAAATAAAATTCTCTCTCCTCTAAACATCACAATAAGGGTGACTAGACTTGGGTTCCATTTTGTTGATTGCTATGCTGAGGGTAAGACTGTGCATGAGGTGTCAGAAAAAGGCAAAACAATCCTGGGATGTTGTAAGAACAGGAAACTATTATTCATGACTGAATACCATTTTCTGGCATTAAGCTCCAAGACTGTGTATCAGTTTCTGCAGCTGAGATTCATGAACTGTTACTTGCTGAATGGAAGTATGACTCTGGCTGACTCTGGCTCTTTCCTTTGTCTCCCACACTCAGAGTTTTTGGGCACTTCAGTCTCCGTTCAGAGTGGCAGCTGGTCAAGGTGGATTACAAGTCTCTCTTCAGCCGCAGGTGCACCAAGGAGGATCACCAGACCTGGCATCTGCACAATCAGGTATCCCCCTCTCCAGGAGGGCACTCATGGGGCTTCCTTTTCCCCTGCCCTCTGTTGCCAGGTGGGAATGCAGTTGTTCCTTACAGCAAAACATATGGATTTTTTTTTGCATCCCTTGAAGAATGTACATGAATACACATGGGGCCAGGCATCTGTGGGCAAGTTCAGGAGATTACCTTCTATTTTTTGAAAATAATCCATTGCACCAATCCCTTTTTGGCCTCAATGCTTAGGGCAGTGTAAAACTATACCTTATGATTGAATTGTAGATGACACTGAATTCTTTGTAGCTCTGTCACTGACTCATGAAAATAATTTTGTTTCAGTTTGCCTCTTATTTCCCCTACTCAGAAATGAAAATAAAAACATTTATTCATCCTGTAGGTCCTGCAGGTATCTGTAAAACTCTTGAATATCTGTAAAACCCTTGAATCTGAAAAGCACCAGAGAAAACCACATTATTTCATTCTACTCAAGGATATATGCTTTGCTTTTCATACACTAGCTTATGTTCATGCTGGAAATATTTAGGTCCTGAAGCAACTATAACTGAGAGGGTAGTAACCTCTGCAGATTACTTATGGGTTACTGGCTGCCAGTGTGATGTCCTACCCCCTGCAGGGTAACCTGAGAGCCAGAACCATTGGCACTGTGACATTCCTGAATGAAATCCATGAATGAGAAATGAACATTAATTTGGCAAGGATAAGAGAATTGAAGTCATATAATTGAATAAATGAAAATAATTTAAATGAAAGAAAAGGGAAGACATGTAACCATGGAGTAATCTTGGGAACCACTGTCAATAGGGAAGAGAACTATTTCAATTAGGTATTGTCTTCTTTCTTACTTCTATGTGGACAAATTATTTTTGCAAAATAGAAAATTCTGTTTATAGCAACTCACCTAGATATCAAATGTCTGTTTTAGATCAGCTACCCCCAGTAGTGTTTTTGGAAACCTTTGCATTCAAAAAGCCCAGTGAAACACACCATCAGAACTGTCTGTAACAAAGCCATCTACAGGAAGAGGAAGGGAATTGAACTCTGTGTTCCACACCTGGATTTTGTCCCCAGGCCTGGCCACTTGCTTTTGCAGTAGATTTTATCTGACCTATGGAAGAAACCCTGGTGTACACCCACATTGTTTTCAGGATAATTCACAGAACTAGACATTGGTGGATGCCTTCTGAAATGTGACACAAGTGGGTGTGATGGCTTGGGCATCCAGGCATTTTGGGCACATTGGCATTGGCATCCCAGCTCAGTGCTGAGCACACTGTGCTCATCAATCCTCCCACGGAGACTTTTGATTTTGCAAAGCCACAAAGAGAGCAGGACTCCAACTCCCCACCCTCCCAGTGATTAAATGCTCGTTTTCATTGCCTTTTGTGTCTTTTGAAAAAATGCTCCATTTAAGCCCCAGCTGCCACTACAACTGTGTTTCTCCTCTTGTTCCTTGGCCAATGAAGGGGGAGCCTTGTGTCATGGGAGAGAGGAAGATCTATAAAAAACGCAAGCCTGGAGTCCAGTGTTCCCTAGGTCGGGACTATTCCCAAACTGTGGTGTCTGAGCCCTGTGTCTGTGGCCAAGGAGACTTTGAGTGGTGAGTATGTGGCTCTGGGGACTTGGGCAGGGCTGTGGTTTTGTGCTGAAATACTACCCAGACAGAAAACCTTGCAGAGGAGCTGGGTGTCATGCAGCTTTATGGCTGTGATCATATAATATAGCAGAGGTATATCATATAGCCCCCAAACCTGCTGAGGGAAGGAGGCTTTCCCTTCATCTGCAGGAAATATTTGTTCATCTCCATGAGAAATCCAAGCCTGGAATTCTAAACAAAATAATTGCAAACACTGATGGACATTTTATGTCTGTCATTCCAGAATAGTGACAACCAGGACTTCTCTGGTCCAAAACATATTCCTTTCAGAAGAGGGAGGGTATTTCTCTGTCCTCACTCCTAAGGTCATTGACTTCCTAGGGGGAAAGCCAGCAAAACATGCGCATTTTTATCATTATTCCTCTGAATTGCTGGGAACAGTTTATTGCTTCTTAACAATGTTTTATTGAAAAATTTCTGAAAGGGCTTCTGTGACATGACTGTACAGCCCACCCTTGTCAGATATAACTACTTATTTTGCATAAATATTGGTGTTTCTAACTTAATGGGACCATAATTTTCAAATTGCTTTAAGGTCCCTTTGAAAGCAGCCTAAAAATAAAGAAGGGAAAAATGAGACAGTGCTTGCTGTTGCTTGACAATCAGAGATAGGAGATGGGAAAATGCATGTCAGGATCTCTGCACAAGGAATTCCTACGTGACACCTGTGATAGGCAATAATTCTAAGATTTAAGACTGTCAGTGTCTGTGATGTTTGAGCTTAAATGATCAGTGTCATTTAAATGGAATTCAAAATACCCTGAAAGATGATCAGCTGAGAAAACATCTTAATCTTTATAGCAGGTAATTCAGGATCAGTGTCAATCAGTACTGGTGTTATTCCTGAACACTTCACCTACCTTCAAATACTTTCTGAAGAGGTGTGAGGTATGAGAGCTGTACATTTATTTGGATTTAGGTCACAGCTGAGACTCACAGACTCTTTTAGAGCATGGTCATAGTGAAATGCAGCAAAATTTAGAAAAAATATTGACCAGAGTATTTTCTTGAATATTGTAGGAGTTTGTCTTTGAGAGAGAGTCAGGGATATAGAACAGAGATTTTAATCTGATCTGGATGGCTGTTTAATTTGTTCCTAATGTCAAGATTACATCTGAGAGTCCATATCTTGACTCATGAGATCTTTCCCCTTCGTTCTTGTGATGGGAACTTGCAGGACAAGCTATCTTGCCTTGCAGTATCTGCCCTTGGCACTGCATAGGCCTCTGGGGTGGATCCAGCACCAATCTCCAGAGATGCTTATGAATTTGTTTGGGTTTTTTTCCTTAGCACTGTCTTTTCCTCACCTGCTTTATATTTTCATAGTAAAGTTTGTCTTTTCTAAGCAGTAAGTGGAAAACTATGGTAGCTGAATTGGCCTTAAATGCTGCCTTGTAAAGGGTCTGCCTCAGAATTCACTTTTTCAATCACTTGACAGGTTCCTTGCATCCATTCAGTATCATTTTTGCTTCTTTCCCCCTAATATGAAAGGATATTGCTGTTAAACTTGTCAGTCCTGCAGAGGAAATGCAATTAGAGGACAACAAGCTGGCTTTTGTTCCAGACCCTACACTGCCAAAAGGATGGTTAATTGGCTTCCAGTTGCAAAATTGTTATAGCTGGTGATGAAGAATCAGAAGAAACTTTTTGGTGACTTTTGATGCTACTCAGCAGGGCTGACTGGAAGAATTGTGAGACAGTCCATTTGAGGAAGATACTGGCAGTGCTGGAAGTGGGGCACCGAGCTTGATTATTTTAAAAGTGATTTTTCAGAGAGGAAGGGTGGACTCATCTGCTCTGATTCGTGACTTCTAAAGGATGAGACAGTTGCTTAGTCAGTGGCAAGACACAGGTTGTTCCAGAATATATTCTAGATTCATCTGCCTTCCTTGGGATGTCAGTATGAGAAGGGGAGATGCTGACAAGTGCCTTTGCTCACTAAAAGGTGGACAGGACACATGAAAGGACAGCTCCTATTTTCACTTGATGCTCTTTCAAAAAAAAAGAAGGGTTCCTTTTCAAGGAAAAATGTCCACTCAGGCTCTTCTGTCTGGGCTCACAGTTGCCAGTTGTTCTTGAAAGCCCTGACTAGTCTGAGGCTTGGGTTGAGCGGAGCAGGTCCTGTCAGGGGAAGGAGGAGGGTGAGCAGCCAGCACTGTGTGAGCACAGAGCTGGTTTTGGGTTTGGAGCACCCCATGCTGTGATGACACCTGCCCTTGAGAGCTGTGGGGATTGGACAGTAACTGCAGGAGCCCTCCAGCACATGCTGTGAGGGCTGTGCTCCCTCCCACTCGGTCACAGTGCCCTTGCCCCTGCCTGCCTCATGGCTGCAGTGCTGCTCCCTGCACTTAGTGATGAGGCTGATCTAAAATTCAGGGGCATAAATCACAGTTATGCCCCAGTTCAACAAATCCTTATGAGTCAAGATCAGGGGTGACTCCTGCCAACCCTTGCAGTCATTTCCAGAAGCAAATCCTGGCCTTTCTTTAACAGAGAGAATGACAGAAGGATCTCATAAGTGATATTAAAGTGCTTGCTGAGTGTTCTTTTCCCTCCTCCTGCTTCTTTATTTACTCTGTCAAGATAGCTTTCCTGAGAAAGACAGCACAGCAGCTGGACTTGATTATTTCCTTAACTTATGCAAACCCTGGGGCTTATGAGAGAGAAGGTGGGCAGCATGTGAGGTTTTAATATACATTTACCAGAAGTTAATGAACAAGCACAGAACCTTAAGGGCACACAGCAATGTTGTCTTTAATTTTATTAAATATTTATGGAGCTCTTTTCTTCTTTGGGGCAAAGTACAGCTCCTCCTGAATATTTTTAATTACAAAGTCCCTGCCAGGCATTTTTGACTGTGCAGGTCGGACCCACTGAGAATGATTAAATTGAATGTTGAGAGAAAGAGCATTAGGGAATCTCCAAACCATTTAAAGTAGCTTACAGAATTTTTGCCCTCCAAAAAAAGAACAGTAGCAGCCTGGGTCATTGGGGACATAGCACAATTTTGTCTCACCAAAGCTCTTCCTAGAGACTTTCTGTTGGCAGTTCAGGCTCTGAACAGGGGAAGGATAAAACTCAGAGTGTCCTAAAGGACACAGAATACTTTCAAGACAGTGGCTTCTGTAGTGTCTGTGTTTTCACAGAGGTTTAGCATGTTGGCATTTGTTAACTTGCTGCAGGCAAAAATCCAGAATCTCTTTTTATTTGTCCTTTGAATCCAGCTTGTCAATAAAGACTGCACATAGAAACCTGATCCAGACCCTATTGAAACTTATGGAAAGCTTTGGATTAATCCTATTGCTTCATCATTGTATTGGCACACAAAGGCAGCTGTAAAAAGTAGTTTTGGATGTGGCTCTGTTCACTTCCACTCTTAGGTGGTCCAAGGAAGAATCAATACCCTGGATTGCCTTCCCTGTGTGACACAGTGCCATGTAATCCTTAGACTATGAAGTTGGCTGTGTTTTTGTTTAGTGTTGGAAAAACATCAGCTGTTTTTTTCTCTCAGGCAAGCCACATCTCAGTCAGGGAGCCCATTAACATAGGTAAATATACATACTGTGGCTAGCTGTTCAGGAAGTGCTCCTGGTGTTTTATATTCCTAGCCACTGTTGTGAAAAAGTGACATTGGATCTTAGAATTAGCCTGGTTCGTTCTAAAAGAAAGACTGCAAAAAGTAAACAAACCAAAAGAACTCAAAAAGTGAAATTTAAGTTAGAGATTAATAAGAAAAGAAACGAACAATGCAATATTCTTTCTGAATCTCTGTCATGTCATGTTACCAAATGAAGCACAAGTCCTCCAGTACTCTGTAAGGTTTGTAGCTCTGCTGTTGTTGGGATCAAAATCCTTCAGTGAATTGTGTTCCTGCCTCTCAAACTAGTCCAGCACTTTGTCTCTGGATGAGCCCAGTCCGTGATGTTGTGCCATGCCAGGAGAGAACCAGCAATACACAGCTGCTCTGGGGACATCACCTAAAACTCTGAGCTAGCTCTAGTGGAGGGCACAGTGATGGCCTCATGACTTGTCTCCACAGTGACTATGGATATGAGAGACACAGCAACAACCAGTGCATCCCAGCCTTCTGGTTCAGCCCATCCTCCCTGTCCAAGGACTGCAACGCTGGTCAGAACTACTGGAACAGCACTGGGTAAGTGCACCTTGCAATCTGTCTGCTTTGGTGACTGCAGTAGACAAGAGAACCTGGGTAGCTCTTCTTTTCTCTGCATCCCATTATGCTCTTTTTCAGTCTTATCCATGAGGTGATGCTTGCAACAGCATCTGTATGGAAAATTGCCTTGCTCCTCAGAGAGAGGGAGCAGCACATTAACATAAGTGACACGTAGATATTGCATTGCTAGCAAGTGATGTGGGATCCCTGGAGCCTAGACTTGGAGCTCCCCTTCGTTGCCAAATTAAAACACAAATCAAAAAGGTCTGTCTGAGAGACAGCTGAACATTTAAAAGGACAGGTTTGAGGTATTTCACGTTGTGTTTTATTGAACCTCTTACCATCTTACAGCTCCTATTTATATCAGCTTCTAGGAAGGCTCAAATGAGCAGTTTTTAGCCTCTTTTATGTTTTCTTCCTCTGCCATTTTCACTTTGTACATACAATGCCTTGCATTTCAGACAAGCTTCATGTGCTGATTTCTCCTGGTCTAACCCAGAAGAGATGGCAAGTGTTGGTTTATTATGGCAGCATCACTTTGCAAATGCTCTACTATCATGCAGGAAGACTTGAATTCCACTGGCTAGTGCAAAATGGCAATGTTCTTTCTAGGCCCTGCAGATTTGGTAGGGGTGATTCTGTGTCCTGCCTGCTCGATGGTTATGGCAGGAGCCAGCTCTCTTGCTGGCTGGTTGGTGCAGGTGGCTTGATGAAGTGAGGCTGCTGGGAGTCCAGAGACATTTGACCTCAGAGACCCCCCCCTTTCAGCTGAAAAGTTGCTTTAAATATGGGATGTAATTGCAGGAGCCTTGGCCCTTATGACTGCTTGTAGCCTTCTTGACAGACACAACAAGAAAATAATTGGGGTTGGTATGAAATTAATACAAAAGGTTACAGTAGTTTCACGAATACAAGCCGCACGGATTATAAGCCGCACCCCCGGTGCCTCGACAATGTTGCTGTCTTTGTCAATAGATAAGCCGCACCCCGAATATTAGCCGCACTTTCGTTCGTAGCGAGAATCCGTGCGCCGCTTTCACAAATTGGCCAATTAGTAACAGGATCGCGGCATAGCGGGCTTTACTGGCTCGGGGCGGGGCCAGGCAGGCTCAGCCCGCTCATGGTTGCCGACGGGGCCGGGTGGCCCAGCTCAGCGCCACGGCTCGGCGGGGCTGGCCAGGTGATGCTGCCGCCGCCGCCGGGCTCGCTGGCCCCCCTCTCCCGTCAGCACCGCCCCGCTGCCGTGTTCCCTAGCCCCGCCGGCGGGCTCGCCGGCCGCCCCCTCCCGTCTGCACCACCGCCGCGTTTCCTCGCCCTGGCCGGCACTGCAGGCCCCCGCACCGCCAGGCTCCCCCACGCTGCTGGCCCCGATTCTGCTGGGCTTCCCCCGCTGCCAGGCAGCCCCACCCGCCGGCCTTCCTGCTTCTGCCATGCTCCCCTGCACTGCTAGCCCCAGTTCTCCCGGGCTCCCCCGCCCTGCTGGCTCAGGCTCTGCCGCCCTCCCTGCCCCGCCCTGCTGGCTCAGGCTCAGCCGCCCGCCCCCAACACTGCTGGCCCCGCCTCTGCCAGGCTTTCCCACCTCTGCCGGGGCCGGCCGGGCTCCAGCTTGGCTTGGGGCTGCCGCGGGCTCTCACTTCCGTGTTGGCAGCTTTTAGAATTTTGTTAATAGATTAGCCGCCCCGGAATATTGGCCGCACTTCCGGGTTTCCACCAAAATTTTGGTCAAATTGGTGCGGCTTGTATTCGTGAAATTACTGTACCCCTCCTCAACAATACCAGAAATAGCCAAGTGTCTTGCTGTTTAACCAAGCTCTTCCAAGAAAAGCCAAGAGGAAAACCTTTACCTCAAATAATTTTGAAACTTAACTGGGCAAAGCCCTTGGCGTATTTTTTTTCAAGTGCCCTCTAGCCCAATAGAAGCAGACAAAGCCTAATTAATGGTATAATTAAAAAGCTGGGATGCAGGATGCAATCCTGCAGATGTTGGGTTGAAGGAATTCTCTGCGTTTCAGTAGGGCAGAGTAATTCACCTCCACAATGTGTCTCTTCTCAGTGATGCTGCTGAGAATCTCTGGAGAAAGTTGAATTGTGATTGGTTTGGCTTTCTCCTACTTAATAAAGCATTGGGTTTCACTGAGTTTTCCTTTCAGTGAGGGGATCATGCAGAGAGTTAGCCTTTGAAAATACACATACATTAATGTGGAGAGGGAAAACAAAACCAAAGCAAAATAACTTTTCTGCCCACTGTCTGAGCCTGATGTCCTTCTGTTCCCGTTCCCCAGGTACCGAAGGATTGTGTCTAACAACTGCACAGATGGCTTGAGAGAGAAGTACATGGCCAGGATGGAGAAATGCCCTGGAAAGGCACCTCGGGGATTGCACATCCTCACTTCTGATGGGAAACTGGTCCTGGAGCAGGGGCACAACGCCACCTTCATCATCCTCATGGAAGAGGTGTGTCAGTGGCCTCAGGAAACCTTTTTGTGGCAGGACTGGCTTTCTTTCCCTTCACTTTTTAGGTTGCTGAGAGGAGAATAGCCATCAAGGGGGATCATGAAAATCTGAATGTTCCTGAGATTTATGAGACTTAAAGAATTTAAGAGAATTGAAGGCTATAGTGGCAAATACAAGCAGGTCATATTGGGTCACACCAAAGGTGTTTGGTTATCTTTTCTATCAGTGATGATATTGATGCCAAAGAAAGACAGATTTATTTCCCCACTCACTTCTTGCTGCCTCTAGTAAACTGCAGTTTATGGAGTTTAGGAGGCAGAAGTGGTGTTTCTGTGATCAACAAGTCTATATCTGGGATTAGAAGGTTTAACTTCTGCTTTTCTGGGAAAGGTTAAGAGTAGTGGGGAACATGTTCACACTCGTGGGGAACAATGAGGGGGATTGTTATTTTGCAGTGGGCAATGAGCCTCCTCAAAGCACCTCTAGCCCCCAGCCCTTATCTATTGTATTTATCTATTGGCACAATTCCCTCTGTAGCCAGCAGTAGCACAAGTGACACCAGACCATGCTGCTGCCAAAAGCATCCGAATGTTGAGACTCTTGTGGCCAGGGACTGGGGTGGTGCTGGAGAAGCGCAACTTTTTTTCGTCCTATTTTCTGTCCTGTGTATGTTATTTTGGAGCAGTAGCTGGAGACAGCTGAGGCAGACACTCCACAGACAGACACATTCTCACACAAAATTAAATTCTCATATAGCAGCTAAGTATTTCACTGGGACCACACTAATCTGACAGGGCCTCTTTACTACTTCCTCAGAGGTTCATGCATGCTCTGCTTTTATACAAGGGGGATTTCTTGTCTACTTGCTGCTTCTTTTCTATTCTGCAGACTTGACATGGTAAGACAATTTGTGTAGACACTGTGAGTGGGAGTTCAGAAAAGAACAGATATAATCTAAAAATTAGGAATCAACTAGTAATTTATTAAGGAACTCAAGTGGAACTGCTGCGTATGAAGAATGATAAACAGATGGGGAATAAGGCAGCAGTCAAGGTAGCTGAAGAGTGGAATCTTTGGAAGGATTTAGAGATTGAAAAGGCAGCTGAATAAATATGTGAGGGTGTTCACTCTCATGTCTGTTGTTGAAAAATAATGGTAGTTAGAAAAACATTTCATTGGAACAACTTTTTTTTTTCTAAGGAAAGAGGATCTTCAGGACATTTCTCTGTGGGTGAACAGCTTATTCCACAGAAAATTGTGTGTTGAGTTTGTTTCTTAAAATAATAGACTTTCAAGAAGAAAAGAAAAAGAACACTGAGATTTTGGACAAAGATATTCCAGTCTTTTAGTGTGAGCCTGAGAGGAATTGTGGCCAAAGATTTCCTTATGACTTGGAAGAAATAATTTCTTTAGAGGTTTTAATTATTGCTTACCTTGCTGCAAATTAATTCCTGGCTTCCTCCAGCTCCTCTGGTCAGTCTGTTTACTGGTGCTAGTTTTGTACCTAAGTTTACTCTCTGAGGCAAACAGCAGCCTGGCCAACCCTCCTATGGACACATCTGTGTGCTCTCCATCAGCTCTGTCACACTCACCCTGATGAGCCAGCAATTCTTCCCTGCCTTCCAGTACACACCCTCCATGGATGGAGGTGACTGACCTTTAGCTGTCAGTGGAAAATTAAAACTTTATCATACTTAATCAAAACCGGAATTTCTCAGGATTTATAGAATTAGCTTTAGTAGGATTCTTCACAGTGGTATTCAGAATAAGTGTGTGGCAATGACTACGGACAAAGAAATACAGAGTGACTGATGTTTTTTCTGTGTTTTTGGGAATAAGGGGCTGGACTGTATACATGTAAGGGAACATGAAGAGATAAGAACCTTTTTAGACTTTTTAAAAAAATTCTGAATTTGGTTTTGATCACAAAGAGATAATAGACTGCCAATAGCTGTTGTGGAGTTGTGTTCTTGATCACGTCTGTTCACTGATTCCCATACTCAGAGCCAGTCTTTGTCACTGTCCACACCTTGTTCCCTTTCAGTTATTTATGGGGCTTAAAGCAACAAAATGTGCCTCTTGACAGCAATGGACAGCAATGATTTCTTTTTCCTTTTGAAATGTCTCCACTTCCTTCTATTTTAATTTATATTTATAAACTCCAGAATATCTGACATCTTTGTGTGGGACTAGTGTGCTTGGTTTAGTATTTTATATACTGGATACAGAGGTATGGGAAGGAGAAAGAAAACATGATTAGTGTGATGGGCAGCCTTTACATTGAAGACCCACCTGAATTGGGTGAAAAGAAAATAAAAAATAATTGGGTGAAAAGATCATCAGCTGCTGTTTAGTCATGAAAAATCTGTTCCTGCTTCTCTACGTGAAAACATCTCATTTCAGATAGAAGTAAGAACGAAATAGAAAAGAGAACTGTGAGGCAAGGGAGATGAGCTGCCATGATTGGTGCAAGAGATTTCAGCCTGAGGTCATCAGTGATGAATCCAGCCCAGATCAAATTTTTATCCTTTGTTCCGTATCTTCTGTATGAGATGGACTTGGGGTCTTAGTGCGTTCCCTTGAGAAGTGGTTTTGAAAGGTTTAACAAGCTGTGGGAGCCTTTCTATCAAATAACTGAATATCTCAAGAGTGTAATTTTGATCCTGCTAGAGAATTTTTTAGAGTGACTTTAAAAGCTCTCTGTCTAAAGGATGTTATTGACTACTCAATATTATAGGTACGTTTTAATGTCACTACCACTTTAGTCCTTTCTGACTGCTCTTTGGTTTATAGTGAATTTTTAATGTCTAAGTAGGGCAGAGGTGAAAATGAAGTGCCCTGATCAAGTCAATAGTCAAAACTCTCCTGGCTCCCATGGAATGGGAATGATGGAGCAAGGAAGGCGTAAGAACCAACAAATATAATCAAATATCCATATTTCAAAAACTTCATGCAATAATCCTGGTTATATGAGTGTCTGAAGACCCTAAGTACATTCTCAAACTAAATTGACATCTGAAAAATACCCTTCCTGCACTCTGACTTCTTCATGCAGGTATAATCTATGAGGAGGATAAATTCTGTGGGGGCTGCTAGGGTCCTGATTTTCTACATATGGGACCTGCTTCATTGTGTTCTGGCTTCTTGTGTGTTCTTCCTGTGCATTTACAGCTACGATGGGGTTTACAAGATGACTGTAAAATATTTCTGAATTTCCTATTAAAAAAAAAAAGTAAATTTATGAGCAGAGATTTTTCTTTCTTTTCTTTTTTATTTTTTATTTTTACTTTCAGATCACATCTTCAATATATCTAGGGATTTACTTCAGTTTGGGGCTAGGAACATCTCCAAAATGTAGTGGTATCTTTTTCACCCCCAGTGAATATAGTGCAGATCTTTCATGAAAGGAAATTACTTGGCACAATACATCTTATATATATGCAGAAAGCTAAAGCTACAGAGATTTAATCTGAGTTGTAGTTTTATTTCAGTTTAGTGAAATCACTGCAGTGGGCTTTAGCTTTGTTTAAATTAGCCTTGTTTTGTGTTACATTAGTCAGCTGGGGGCAAGTATAAAATAAGGCTCCCAGAAACCGAAATAACAGACATTTGTACAGATGGACTACAGTGGTTTAAAGCATGATTTAAACTAAAACAGTGCAACTTCTGTCTCCAGACAATACCTGTGGTGCTGGAATTTCTTGTCTGTTTTTCCCTCCTTCATTTAATAACTGTCATTGACAGTAATCCTAGAAGAGATTTTCTCATCATCTGCTTCATTCTCCTGTGTATCCAGGCCCTGTCTCTGTGTTGACTGACATTAGAAAAAAAAAACGTAAATCTGTCAGTCCTCACCGTGGGACTCAACCTGTATAAATTCAGCCATCCTGAAGCTGCATATCTAGATGAAACTGGTCTTCTAAACTCTGTATAATCAGGGGTGGATATTTGCAAGAGATGATTCATGTCACCTGTTTCAGTTACTTTAGGATGAGATGTTGGTCGTTTGCTGTCTGTGTCTTGCCACTGTGGGGAATGACAGAACAAAGCTTGGCGTTTTTTGAAAAGTTACTGCTTTGTGTCCATCCTAATGAAATGGAGCTAAGTGGGATGGAGGGTATTATGAATCCCTTTTATCAACCTTTTCTGTTGCAGGGTGACCTCCAAAGGACAAACATCCAGCTTGATTTTGGAGATGGCATTGCAGTGTCCTACGCCAATTTCAGCCCCGTGGAGGACGGCGTCCGGCACGTGTACAAGAGTGCTGGAATCTTCCAGGTGACAGCATATGCAGAGAACAGCCTGGGCTCAGACACTGCTGTCCTCTTCCTGCACGTGGTCTGTGAGTACTTCCACCTGCCAGATTCCTTGGGTGACAATCTCACTGAAAGTTCCTGCAGCTTCAGTGTCGTCCCTGTAGCTTCCAAACGTAGACGCAAACCCATGTACACATGCAGCTCATGCTCTTCCAAAGGCTTGGGCTTCTAGGCACTCTTCTAACTTGTTAAATAGACTTCATTGAATGATAAAGGGAAAGGCAAGGGGTTTTTTTTTAACATGAGTATATTTGCAGTCCTCAGAGTTGTGGAGAAAAGTCTGAAGAAGTCTATTGGGCTTTCTGAAAGAGTCAGATACCAAGCAGCACATGAAACAAAGTCCTAATGTGTATTTTCAGTATGTCTCATTCCAAGAGGATTAGATTAAACTGCTAAATTTTGAGTCACTTATTCAGAATTTCAGAGTTTACAGTGCTAATTTAATGAAATAGAAGCATTATGCTGAGCATGCTTCCTGAGATATGAATGTGCTGAGGGCTAATGTGCTGCTTTTCACATTTCATGTGTTTGACATGCACCCCTGATGTTTCTGTCCTGTTTGGTAGATCAGTGCAATTTCTCTCCAGCTGACATGTGAGCAGCTCAAATACAGAGCTCTCAGTTAACTTCTCAAAGGGAAGAGCAAAGATGATGGAATGCAGGATGAGACCAAAAAGAGCCCAGTTCTTTGATCTAGTCTCAGACCATTAGATCTTCTGTGTTCAGATGCACCCCACCAATTTTGCCCCTAATGGTGATCATAGCCATGTCTGCCTTCCCTCTTTACCTGTCAGAATGTCTTACATTGAGCTTTTCTCCTGAAAGGAAGCACATTAGAAATTTCTAAAACTCAAGAACTTTTTTCTCCATTTTAATTTCCAGCTCCCTGTGTGAAGGAATAAATGTTCCTTGAAGCTTTTATTATGCTCATAATTCCCTCAAAGTCAATCATGGCTGCACTTAACAACCTGTTATTAGAGCATTAACTGTTTTTTGCTTCACCTTGGGCCATTAGCTGACAAAAGTGATGGTTACCTGGTAATAACAACCAGATTTGTATGGACTATCTGATTTTTCTCAAAGGAACTACTTTTTCATGGTGAGCATTTTAAAATAGAATGCAACAAGAGACCTGGTTTTGCTGCTCCACCCTTTTCTTCATCAACCTTTCATATCTCTCCTTTGACTTTTATAACATTCTTAGGTGGCCAATTTATTATCATCATCTCTAGGGAAATATTTGGCAAGCACTTACATTCATGCTAATGCTGAAATAAGATGACACCTCAGTACTAAACTTTTAATATATTTGGAAGTACTGGTCAATATAGGAGGTTTGACCTTGAAGTTCAGATGTGCAGGCAAATATGCCTGAGAATCATTCTTACTGTATAATCACTCTGGTACTGGGATCCTGTGCTAAAAAAAAAGAGAGAAAAAGGCTCCTTGGCCTCAAGCAACATTAATTTTCTACCCTGATGCTCTACTAGCAGCCATTTAACTTTTCAGCTTTCTGGAATCTGCTGACAAGTTGCTTATTTTGATATTTAAATGAAGCAAATATATTAGTGTTTTTCCTCTTAATTGCACTGTCACAAAATATTTAGGGGAACCTGCTGTTCTTGCAAACCCAGAGTGCTTCCTATGGTCAGAGCTCAGGAGTGACTTGCTGGTAGAGATCTCTTGGGGAAAGGAGGAAAAAAAGATCAGGTTTTAAGGTGTCAAAAGCAAAAATAGGGTCCTTTTGTGCTTGGAGCTTTATGTTCCAGTGATAAAAGAACAGCTCTTGCTCTCCACAATCTTTGTAATCCAAGTAGATGGAGAACTGATTAATGTCCCCATTTCGTGCTAAGAGGTAACACAAGAGGATTGTCTCAGTTAAAATCACCAAATTTCCTGCTTCCCAGAATGAATGTCTTGCAAAAAAAAAAAAAAGATTCTGACTTTTCTTATTTTGTCCTTTCCATCTCACAGGGATAGTCTGTCAGTTTGCTGTGTTTTAAAGGTACTACCCAGGAAGTAACACTGTCTGATGGGCAGCACTTATCAGCTGAAATTCAGTACCAGCAAAACCAAAAGATTAAACAAGAACAAAAACAATGGAAATAGTAGAAGCTTTAAACAAACTACCAAACAAAACCTCAGTATTTTTTACACGTATTGTTTTTCCTAGAGAGGATCTGCCTTCTGAATTCAGGGCTTCATGCCCTGGATTTATTCTGGGTATTTGCATTTATTAGATACAACTTTGCATTGGTACTTAGTTATTTTATTAACTCTTTCAGAATCCAGTGCTTCTGACAGTAACAGGCTTTGTTATGCCAGTGTGCACATCTTTCAAGCGATTCCTGACGTTTTCCTAGACCCCCAAAGACCTCCCAAGGTCAGGCCTAAGTCAAAAAGATACCAGTGATTTCCAAAATCATGAGTCTTTATTTTGGAGACCTTTTAAAAAACTGTTGGGGGTATTTAATCAAGCCATAAGTGCCTCTTACTAACCAGATTGAAGCCATCTTGGCTAAAATGCTTTTCCCACAAATCTTAGATATTCAGTGTCTGTATTTTCAAGGAAAAACCTTCTTTCGCACTTGTGTCCTATCCCATTCTTGTGTCCTATCCTTATGGCTTTCAATAGAAACTTCCCTATATAATGCAAAGCCAGTTCATTGTTCTTCTACTAAATGCATTTAAAAATTTCTTCTAAACACAGTGCTGACCCTGTCTGAAAATTAGCACTATGAAAAATGTGCATAATGGAGGGGGGGAGGGAAAGTATTTTTAAATCTGATTATCTTTTTCTGTTGTTCATTGACTGCTGAAATTCTCTTTTATTTCCAAGCTAGACTCTCGCTCACTGCTGACATAGGACTTTTGATTTATTTAAAGGAAAGATCCTTGCTGTTCACAGCTGTGCAGGGAGGATTTAACTCAAAGCCTTTCATAATGAACTCTGTTCCCACAGGTCCAGTGGAGCACGTCCATCTGAGTGTCCCCTTTGTTGCCATCAGAAACAAGGATGTCAACATTACTGCAGTAGTTTGGCCCAGCCAGGCAGGCACACTCACCTACTTCTGGTGGTTTGGCAACAGCACCAAGGTATAGATATCCTTTGGCTCAGTTTTGCTTCCTAAACTTGTCACAACAGTCAGGGAACTGTCTTGTTTGGTTTTTAACTTGTCAGGAAAGGGTTGTCATTATCTGAACTTCAACCTTTGTGAATTTGTGTCCTTCTGTCTTGTGTTGTAGGAGTCATTACTTTGTCCATCTGGTTGTTGTCAGCCCTACTGAGATTTGAAGACCACTGTTATTACCAGTGCTCACTTGCAACTTAACTGAGCTACGTGTGGAATGATGCTGGCTTTCAACACAGCGTTTAACAACTGCTGGTGTTCAAATAACCAGGGGGGTTTCCATTATGTGCCAGTGTGCAGTACATAATGCTGGATTGCAACACAGTACTTTAAAGCTCTTGGTGTTCAAATAAACAGTTGTATCTGGAATTTCTAGCTGAAGAGTCTGGCTGTGTTAGAGAGGGAGATGAGACTTCTTTGTAGTGAGTTTTCAAATTATGTGTGTTGTAACTGTAGGTATTATAAAGAGCTTTTTTAGCAATAGTTAAAGTAAGTGAAAATACAAGTTAACATCTTGCTTTAAAATGAAGAGAGCAGGATTGCCTATTAGCTACAGTTTTTATCATAGGCTTTAGAAGTGAGATAGGCACTATTCTCTGTTCTTACAGTTGTGAAATGCACAGCTGTTATTAGTTGTTGTTACTTTCTGCTGCTATTTACAAAAGCAGTTTAAGGCACCTCATTGTTTACATTTGCAATTGAAGGTGTGCACTGAGGTGAGATCCCAGAAGAAAGAAACAGGGATTTTACATGAAATACAGAACTTGAGATAAAAAATAGGCACACGAGTATTTTGTGTTCTCTTTGACAAAGCTGCTTAGTTTTAACCTCTTACCCTAGCTACCTTACCCAGCAATATCAGGAGAGGCAAAATAAAAGCAGTAAGTGCTGCTTCTACTGGGATTTTCCATCCAGTTAGGAAGCTGACTGTAAGAACTTGCTGATTTTTGTGGAAGCACAGCTGAGGCAGCAGAAGAGCTCAGGAGAAAAAACCTTTTACTGTAACTTGGCAAGTCGCTGTGCCCTAGCTGAACTATGGCAACCACCCACATGTGCACATGCAGTCCATTGCAAGTACCAGGTAATTCCATGTAGTTTGTACTGCACTGAAGTACAGGCATGCAAAATCACATTACAGTTCAGATATTTTTGGCTCAGTGCTCACACACTATTAAAGTACATCTGAGACAATTCAGGTACTGGTAACTTGATCATCTGCTTAAGCCCTCCGGCAGAGAGTTTTCCTGCCGTTGTTTTTGTCCTTACTGTAGAAGTTGGTTGTGAATAGGGCCTTAAAAAAGATTTTTTGAAATAGAAAGCAATCTAGAAAAGGTAGTGCAAAGCAGCAGTGTTCGCTGAAGATTTCCACACAGTTTTCACAGTGCTTACTTCTGGGTTGGAAATATGATTTATTTAACTTCTAGCTTAAATTTCAGACCCATAGGCAGCAGAGTGCAAGCAGATGTGGATGTGTTTGGGATGGGTACTTTGGACATAGCTGCACATGGAGGAGCTGATCCTTTGGCACCTTGGCATGATTGTACACTTGCTGAAATATGAAGGAGTAAACGTGGTGCCACTAACCTGTGTCTGAATCTCAGACCCAGAGCACTCTTCAATCTCTGCAGAGCATTATCTCCAGCTACCTCATGGAATGTACTTTAACTCTGACAGAAGTATGGCAAGGGCTACAGACATAACTGTATCAGCCACCTTTTTTCAGAAGAGCAGTCTGCATCACATCAAAATTCCTCCTGGCATATTTAATGTACATGTCAGGTCCTACTCTGTGCCAACTCATGAGTTATCTATGGTGCTCTGAGTAGAGGTGGAAGATGGGGACACTGAATTAAAGGATGAGGTGTGTAATATTGTGACATTATTAGATGATATATTTTATTTCCATGCTGAGGGACTGCAGCTTCTGTTCCTGTTCAGCCTGTAGCCATCCCAGGCAGAACCAGATGTGTCTCATGTCACTGTGCATTCTCTCTCTCTGTGCTGCTGCACAGGAGAATATTTTCTTAGACTCAAATGACCTGGCTGAGACTCTTCTACTGCTCTCCCCACCCTGCTGAAACTCCTGTACTGAATTTCTACTGTACTGATTTTTGCAGTAAGCCCAAAGGCCAGTTTGCCTGGATTAACATAGGTCCAGTTTAATAAATGTATCCAGGTGTCTAATAGGTTTGAGCAAATGAACCTTAAACTACTTGATTTAATTTAGAGTTAGTTTCCAGGTCTTGGTTCTTGAATTAAAATTAAGGAGTTGGCTGGGTATTAAAACTCCATGATGGAGGGGAAATCATCCATGATAATGGAATGTCCAGCATACATATATACAAAAAGAAAAAATGTAATTTTAAAGGCCCGACTGCATCCTCTTATCTGCCTTTGCACAGAATCACAACCTGTAACCTCCAGGAGAATTGCTGATATCACTGCAGTTTGATAGAGGCCCATTCAGCTTCTCCAGGGTCTGTGTATATCTCAGTAAATGTTAGCTAGGCCTCCAGGGCTGGCACAAGCTGGTGCCCTTGGACTGTGTGTGCCATGTGATAAGAATTTTTTTTTTTACTGCTTTTTTAGCTCAGTGGATGAGGGGGTCTAAGGAAGGTGGTGTTCTAGACAGAGAGAAATGTGTTTGCCAATCTGGCCTGTGCAGGTAGAAATTGTGATTTGGCTGTGAAGTGACCACTGTTGTGAAGTGCAGTCAGGCTGGCAGCCTGATGAGATAAAGTGTGAGAGCTGGAAGGTGACAGTTTAGAAGTTTTCCTCTGAAAACAAACTGGCAGTGTACTGAAGGGACAACAGCAATGGTACGATGGCTTTATCTGTTCTCTCAGACCTCTTTGGCCTTTTGCAATAGAGATTAGTATCACTATTTCCATCTCTGTAGTTTCTCTAAATAAAGAGTTATTTCTGCAGACCAGCTGTCAGATCAGTGGCAATGTGAGGGCTGGACCTTTGGTTTTCAGTTGTGGTGGGTTGACCCTGCTTTAGTGGACACCAGCTGTCCACTAAAGCCACTCTCTCATTCTCCTCCTCACATGGGCAGGATATATAAAATATATGAGTTATATAAAATATAACAAAATCAGGTCACAATAATGACAGAGATACCACTACTTACTGTTAAATAAAAACAAAACAGTCTTGACTTTGTGATATTAGTGTAATTTATTATCAATCAAATCAGAATAGGATAATGAGAAATAAAACCAAATTTTAAAACTCCTTCCCACATCTTTCCTTTCTTCTCAGGCTGAATTTCGCTCCTGAATTCTCTGCCTCCTCCTTCACCAGCAGTGCAGGGAGACAGGGACTGGGGGCTGTGATCAATTAGTCACATGTTGTCTCTTCCAATGCTTCCTCCTCGGGGGGAAGATGCCTCCCACTCTTCCCCTGCTCATGGGATGGAGTCCCTCCCATGGGAGATGGTTTTCCATTAATTTCTTCAATGTGGGCCCTTCCCATGGCCTGCTCCAGTGGGGATCCCTTCCACAGCCACATTCAGTCAGCACTGTCAGCAGGAATGATGCCATGCTTTCTGCCTGGGTAGCAGGGTTTGCCAGCTTGTGGTTGCAGCTTGCTTACAGACTCACAGCATGGACAGGGCAATGCTGGATGTCCTCACTCTGACCTGAGCAATGTTGCTCTGTGAGAGATAAATGGATTTGTGCTCATAAAAGCAAAGGCTGGCCCTGAATCTGAACAATATGGATTGTTTGAAGAAGCATCTGCAGCTCTGGTTTATTTTCAAATTGAGGTTGGGCTTTGTACAGCAAATACAGCAGCTGAGCTGGTTGTGTGTACAACACTGCATTCTATTGCACTAATTCTGCAGTTGCTGACTGTGGTCTGCTGAGGATTCCATACAATAATGGGCTGCAGTTCAATGGAAGAATATCTCAGGAAACATTTACTGCAATGAGAGACACCTCTGCCTGTGGGATACTGCTCACAGGAGGGTGTTTGGGCAAGCTGTGACCCTGAGTTAATCTCACCCTGATTTTGATATTGTCCTTTGTGTTTGTCTCCTACAGCCCCTCATCACCCTGGAGAGCAGCATCTCGTACATGTTCACAGTGGAGGGGATGAACGCTGTCACCGTGCAAGTGGCTGGGGGAAACACCCTCATCCAGGACACCAAGGAGATCGCAGTGCATGGTACCCTCAGCCTTTTGCTATCACATCTCAGGGGGTGCAGGGCAGGCAATCATTGCTGATCCAGAATGAGCTCTAGGAATTGATAAAGCCTGGAGGAACCTCTGAAGGCAAACCTCTGATCACAAAGCAGCTCACATGTGTCATGATGACAAAATACAGAAGTGAATAGAATGGGGCAGCTAACCAAATTTATAACCTCAGCACTAATAAGGTGGCTGGTGTCTCCTGTGTCTGTTGATCTGTCTGTACACCCAGACAGGGAACTCCCAGAAATACAAAACACTTGAACCAGACTGCCTTCCTTCATCTTCTCAGCTGTGGGAAGAAATAGTCACAGTGCATCCTTAAGGTGACCTGAATTATGCAAGTGGTGAAATGACAGGGGTCAGGAGGGGTCTGCAAGAGAGGACAGAAACAACTCTGTTGTTGGTATCACTGCCCATCTTTCACAGCTAGGGGTCTGAGTGTGCCCACTGGACTTCCCCATGGGTCATGGTTGGTATGTTCTTGCCATATCTGCATGTCACAGGCTTCAAAAAGCATCCTTTGGCAGACAACAGAGCTTACCAGGTTTGAGGCTTGATAAATCCTGGGTGAAAGGGCTCTCTCAGCATCTTTGACCACGACTTCTAGAATAATTTCTGCCCTGGGCCAGTCTTTATTTTCCTTATCCAGCATTTGAGGCTTTTTTTTTGGACTTCAAGTTTTATTGAGAAACCTGGGCTTCAAATAACTTGGGCTACTTTGAAACTCAGCACTGTGTGGTTGCATGGTGTGTGTCTTATTTCAGTAATTAAATACAAATAAATGTCCTGCTGCATACTCAGATTTAACAGCAGCTAAATGGATATTTATTGATTGTCTGGCCATGAAATGCAATAGGCTTTAATAATTTGTTAATGTGATTTAGTAATACCTTGGCTTGCTATTATCAAATATTAGGAACCTTTTACTTCATAATTTTGAGCGCTGCAAAATGCAGTGTTTACTTCTTGGAAATTTCCATCTGTCCACTAGTTTCTGGAATAAACCTGAATCAAATATATTTAAGAGTGATACCCACAGGTGATCTTGATCTTTAGTCCCACAGACAGCTCCTCACTCTGTTTTTAAATACCTTGGAAGAAATTTTGCCATTCTGTTTAGAAGATCCAAAGTTTTGGGTTCTATCACAAAGAGAAATGGACCCATTTGGATCCAGTCCAAACAGTGCTATCTAGTGCTGTGCTGCAGACTGAGCTGGTCTAAGGAAGGAGTCCTTCCAGCCCCTCAGTGTGGTGATGAGTTCAATTCTGAGTACATAAACGAGTGATGCCTTTAGTAAACATGTCCTCTGATAGATTTCTATCCTAATCTGTGTCCTGAGGCAAGTCATGATGGATTTAGGCCATAATCCAGGCATAGATTTCTGGTGTTATCAGTAGAGGAGATTTATTCAGGTATTTTTGAGATTAACAGAAAAGAATTTGCTCAAAAAATATATTGGACATGGTACTAAGGGGTCAAAAATCAAAGACTTTATGTATCTGACTGGGTTAAACCTTCAGAACCTGAGAGACTTTCCCTGTGCTCTTTGGTACTTATTTTATTTAAAAACATATTGCACCATCTAAAAAGAAAGAACAGTTATTGCAAAAGATGCCACATAAATGGTGTGCTGGCACAGCCCTGCTTTTCTGTGGATTTCCTCATTTATACCCTGGCAGGTTTATCTTGATCTAAAACTAGTGCCTCCTTACAAATGATTAATGGTACTTATCTGAAGTGTCTGGAGATCAGTTGCTTCAAGGTGAGGCACAGAACATCTCCAGAAACAGAAAGGAGAATCTCCTACACTGGGAACTTATATGGGAGTGTGGTTCCCATCCTGGATCTGTGGTTCCCATCCCAGATCTGTGTCTCCCACTGGCCCAAATCCATTATGCACAGCTGCCATAAGGATTCCAGACTTGGTCTTTGGTGAGACCAGCCAGGAGAGTTGGAATTGGAGAAAAATTTAAATAATTCTGTATTTTAAGTCTAGAAAGCTTTTCTTCCTCCCAGCCATCATTCAGTCGGGACAGAACTTCAGAGTGTTTTGTCAATAACCACTGCTTGATGAGCCAGTCATTAGCACCACTGGTTCTGCTTTGTTGGGCAATTAACCACTCCTGGTTTCCATCCAGGAGGGAAAACAGAAAACATTAGTTACAGCAATTATTCACTCTTTAGTTGTACAGACAGGACTTCCAAATTTCAGCCAGGTGCTGCCTTATTTGCTGGTGAACCTTCTTGTAAGCAGTATCTGAAATTGAGTGGCAAAATGACAAAGCCCAGAGGCATCATGAGGGGATCCTCCCACCTCTCTCATTCTTGCTTCTGTTTCTCTGGGGAAAGCCAGAATCTGGCATTAAGCTACAATGTCCTTTATAAGTGCCATTATAAGCATTCTTTCCTTTCAAGTTCTCTGTCCTGCTTAGTGTTAGCCTGCCTTTTTCTTCCTTCAGCCTTTTCTCACTCCCTTGCTTCACGATGGTTATGGCCCTCCTGTTGTTTTCTGCACCCTTCTCTGTACCCTAAACACTGCCTATTTAATCTTATAAATACTTTTTCTGTTCCAGAGTATTTCCAATCTCAGCTCCTGTCATTTTCTCCCAACTTGGACTACTATAACCCTGACATCCCTGAATGGAGACAAGATGTTGGCAAAGTCATCAAGAGAGCACTAGCGCAGGTGAGCATCTGTTTCCTTCTCTATTCTAACACTGACTAGGCTGTTAAAACAGGCACTTTCCTGACATGCTAGCTTAAAAGAATGGGTAAACACAGAGGTGATGACACTGTCATTAAAAATCAATTAAAAGCTTCTTAGTATGCTGCATCTTTTTACAGAGCCAATCTGTATGACTGATTTTGTGGAAATATCACAGTTGCTTTTATTAGTGTTTCTGTGTGCTTTTCAGCTTTCAATATCTCTGAGGATTTTGCAAATTTTCCATTGTAATAGTATCATAATTATTCTTATTTTTCCAAGTCGATATGACAGTATGTACTGGTTTCTGTTCCAAATATTTGGTTAGTGTTACTGTGTGTTGTTAAACAGCTGATCCACTTCATCCCAGAAGAAACACATTGTAGTATTCTGGATACATGAGGAAGATATTTTTATCTCTTCCTGATAGTCAGGAGTTCCACATGCAGCTAAGTGTAGCAACTGGTGAACATTTTAAAGCTCTACTCCCTTTCCAACTGGGGCAAAAATGAGGATTCAGAGGGAAAATAAACTTACCTTTAAAATGTAGGATAAAGAGAGACTTCTGTAGGTGGAAGATACTGAATTTTCCTTTGGGATTAATTAGAATATGTAAACTAGTACTCATATTCTTGCAGGAAATGGGACAGAATAACTTATGATATCAAATAGGGACTTTAGTTTGGTGTGAAATTAGGATCTAGATTTAGACAAGCTTTTGTGGGTTTTACATTCTGCCAAAAATGTATCTTGTTGGGTTTTTTTTTGCTTTAGCTACAGCTGTTCTTAGAAATGGAGGCTGATTATTTTTACTGGGAAAGTACATTCCTGCTCAGCTTTTTTCATCTGCAGCCCACTCAAAATTCACCATTTATAAGAGTTTCCTTGATTGTTTTTCCATCCTGAAAAAATGCTAAGTTTATTTTTTAAACTTTCTCTTTTGCTGTATTCAGAGTCAGGCTTGCAGGACCAAAATAATTAATTAGCTAGTACTGTGAATGGTCACAGAGAACAGTAGCAATCTCATGGAGTGTTTGATGTAAATCCCACCAGGAATGGGCTGCCCCTATGGTGCATTTCAGCTCTGGGGTGAGGCCAGGGAGTTTGAGGTGGGGTAGGACCAGAGAGCTGGTGGAGCTGATGAACCTCACGTGGAGAGCATTTCTGAGGGAGGGGAGGCTTCCTGCCCCTCTGAGGATGCACAGCTTGGATTTGGGGCAGGAGGGCAGCAGCCTCAGGGGCAGGTCTTGCTGAAGGAAGCTGAGAGAGCTTTGGCTCAGCAAACTGAGCAGCTCCTACACAGCCTCCTGATCAGCCCCAGGAGTGAAGTGTCCCTCTGGGGACACTGCTGTTCATGTGTGGCACATGTGGATCCCATAGCCTGATAGAAAGAGGTGATTGCAGGCTCTTTTCTTCATACTGTCCCTGCTAGTTGTACATTTATCAGTGGTTGCTCTGAGACAGACTCTCTGGATCTGACTTTGGGTCAGTAACTCTTTTGTAGCAAGGAGGACTACATGGAACATTCAGATCTGGAGACATGCTAGGTGTGGACTTTGGGCTGAGATCTTTGGGCCCAGGGGTGTTGTCAAGCCTACATTCACTTCTAGGAAGGAAGTAGAATGCATCTTTAGCAGAAGCTCAATTCCTGACCCATCAAATAGGCAGAACAGCTCATTAGAACCACAGCACCTACAGTGGAACTGGAAAATAACAATTTTATGGGAGTGCCATTTATGGAAGCAAATGAAAACATAAATAACAAAATGGCAGCTAGAGACCTCTTTTTTACTTTTCTTCCAGGTGACTGGTATCCCTGATGAACAGATCCTGGTAGCTCTGTTCCCTGGGCTGCCTACTTCTGCTGAACTCTTCATACTGCCCCACAAAAACTCAACAGAGAGGAGGAAAAGCAGTGAGGCTGATCTGGAGCAAGTAAGGAAAGAAGGATTCATGGAACATTTATTCCTGTCATATTGTTTGCAGATGGGCCCCTGAAGCTGTGCAGCGTTGGAAGTACTTACAATAAGTGTGGTGGAAATGGATGCATCTGGGACTGTGGCAGTATAGTTTATGGCATTAAAGAAAACTATTTTCAGAGGAAAAGCAGGATTTTCTAATACCTCACTGAGATATGTCACAGTCTACCACTAGCAGAGATTCTTCCTAAATCAGTGGAGTGTCCTTTTTACAGTAGTTATGGCCAAAGGAACCTTGAATATGTACTCCCTCTACTCCCTGGAGGAATGCTAATAAAGGGAGGCCAAAGCAGCAAGATAATATACTGAGGTTTACTAAAAATAAATCAGACTCTTCAGCTCATACATCACCAAAACAAGACCTCTTTTTTTTTTCCTTCTGCAGCAGTGAACGGCCTGTGCAAACTATATTTGGAAGTTACAATATCCATCCATTTAGATAAATAGGTAATTACAGTGATGTATAGCAACAGTGATATGCAGGCAAGGAAAGAACAACAGCACTAGGCTGCTGAAGCTTTCATGTTAGAATTACCAAGTGATTAAATCAGGTCTATAAAGGCAAAGGAGTGAAGTGCTGCTGGAAAGGCTGCTTGGCTCTAGGTAATGTTCTTGTATGCAGCATTTTTACACTGTGCAAACTATGTGGGAGCCCATTGCCAAGTAACTCTTGGGAGTTTGGATGGAGCATTAAATTATTCAGAGGACTGGTGAATGCAGTGGAAGTTCTTGTCACCCACTCAGTAAAGTCAGTCCCTGCAGAGTACAGTAATTTCAAGAATACAAGCCGCACCAATTTGACTAAGATTTTGCTCCTAAACCGGAAATGCGGCTAATACTCAGGAGCGGCTAGTACAACCTCAGAAGTGCCTGCCAGAGTGCTGAGCCGAGCAGCTGCAAAGTCGGCATTTTGCGATTGTTACAAATCGCTACTCTGTTGCACCACGGGTGGAGCCTGGCTCCCTGTAGGCAGCACGGGGGGCGGGGAGAGAGGCGGGAGAGCTCTCTTTCCTCCTCTGCCACAGCCCAGGGGAGAGACGGGGGGGGCCCGGCGCCGCCATTGCTGCGGCCCGGGCAGGAGAGGGGGGACCCGGGCCGCCCCTACCGCGGCCCGGGGAGGGGGGGGGAAGCCCGCGCCGCCACTGCTGCGGCCCAAGGAGGGGGGGGGAAGCGCGCGCCGCCATTGCTGCGGCTCGGGGAGCCGACAGGAGCCCCGCGCAAGCCATTGCTGTGGCCCGGGGAGCCGACGGGAGCCCCGCGCAGCCATTGCCGCGGCCCGGGGAGCCAACGGGGTGCTTTGTCCCCGCCCGCCGCCGCCGCGGCAGGAGCGGGGAAACTCCGTCCCTGCCCGCCGCCGGCGCCACGGGCGCGGGAAAGCTCCGTCCCCGCCCGCCGCCGCTGCCGTAGGAGCGGGGGAAGCTCCGTCCCTGCCTGCCACCGCGGGGCAGCGCCGACCTGGGGTGACCGAGCCCAGTGGCAGCGGTGGGTGGCCCCGAGCGGCAGCACCGGGCTGGGCCACCTCTCCCCGTCAGCGGCCCCTAGCGGGCCGAGCCTGCACAGCCTTAGCTCAGCCAGTAAACCCCGCCCTCCCGCGGTTCTGTTACTAATTGCACGCGGGTCCTCGCTGCGAACGACAAAGCGGCTTATATTCGTGTGCGGCTTATCTATGGACAAAAACCGAAATGTTTGCCAACACCCAGTGATGCGGCTTATACTCAGTGCGGCTTGTATTCGTGAATTTACTGTAGTTCCTTTGTCCTAGGAAGTTATCAGAGCTGGTCTCTTAATTTATGGTGGTCAGTGTGCAGAAAAGATGCATTGAGGTGGGAAGGTTTGAAAGGCTTTCTGGAGGGATGGTTTTGGAGTAATTTCTGTCCTGTGCAGTAGGATCTACCAGCATTAAAATTCCTTCTGAGCAAGCTGTTGTGTTAATATTTCACATATCAGTGTTATGCTGACATCTCAATTAGATTTTTGACTAACTGACTATGAGGCCTAAAGCTCTAGTACTCTAATTTTAGTTGACAGGCTGCTCAGTTGTACTTTGGCACCTGTTGCCTTCTGCTTGAGGAGCTCTGCCTGGAGAGTGGGTCATTAGAGCCACTCATTAGCTGTGCCCTGTCCGTCAGAACTGCTCTGTGGAGATCAGGCACTAACAAACTGACATGCTGAGTATGTGCTCTGGGGCAACCAAACAACACATCAGAGCTGGGCTGCTCATCTCCTAGCTCAGCAATTCCAGTGCATCCAGCCCAAGACCCCTTTTCTAAGTGAAGGAGAAATATGGCAAATTTTCCATTGACCTAAACTGGATTGTCTCATCCTCAACAGCCTGTTTGAATAGAAGCTATATGGCAGGATCAGTGGGAATAAAGAAATTCAGGTCTGGACTGCCTAACTTAGTTTCATTATCCACCAGTGAAAAGCCAATATGTTGGTGATTTTCAAACACATTTTATCAAACTCAGAGGATATTGTGGAAGGTTAAAAGGTCCTTAGTTATTTTCCCTCTTCCCATAGCCCCCAAAAAAGAAAAAGAAAAAATTGCTAACCTTCTAGGTTTGCTTCCCATGAGAGATATAATAACACACAATGAGAATCTCATAAGTTCTGTAATGGAGACTTACATGCAATGACATCCAGTTCCACCTAAAGCACCTGTGCATTTCTCTCCACTTCCTCAGGCCCTGCTGAAGCCAATAAAAGATGTCAGCCACTATTCATGGGCTTTGTGTATTCCTGAATATTCTGCAGACTTTGCATCTTCTGTACTGTAACTGTTGTATCTCTTCTTATTTCATCAGGTGGTAGAAATCCTTTTTAATGCTCTCAACCAGAACCTGGTCCAGTTTGAGCTGAAGCCTGGTGTTGAAGTGGTTGTGTATGTTACTCAGTTAACATTAGGTGAGTGTGGAGTCAAAGGCACAGCTGTGGCTCTCCTGAGGCTGCAGACAACCCCAGGAGCATCAGTCTACATCAGAGCACTCACATTTGGCATGTGGCATTGGGCTATGTGCCAACTGAGACATTTTGGTAGAAGCAGGAAGTGTTGAAACCAACCCATCAGGGGCATCTTCATGCTCCAGTTTGTACAAGTATAAAAAGTACCTTGTAAGAGTTCCCTGTGGCTTAATTAACAAGTGCATTGGTGTTTTTCAAGTGTTTTAGAAAATCAGGTGAATGGTGTTCTATTAAGTCCTTATTGAGCACCTGTGGAATTCAGTGGGATATTACTAAGTTTCATGCATGTTGGATCAAATCCTTTAGCAAAGGGTTTGTTACTGTTATGACTAGCTAAGAAGCTCCAAAGGGGCGAAGTACTCAGGAAAAGATTGAGGCCTTTTACAGGGAATATGTGCCTGAATATTGACTTCCAAAAATTAGAACTTATTTAAATTTCAATGCTACCTATCTCCATTTTTTGCACAAAGTAACAAAGAGAAACTTTAAGCTTTGTCAGTCCCTTTACTTTAAACCAGCCTAGTATGAAGGTCTCAGCTATTTATGAAACAGTGATGGTTACAAAGAAGGTGATGGATTTATTTATGCCTTTACCTTGCGATTGTCCGAAATGTGGGATCTTGTGCAAGTGCCCTTGCTGATAGCCTCTCTGAAAGATTTGGATTCATATCCCACAATAATGCACTTCAGCTCTTCTCAGAGAGCCAAGAGCTGGGCTAAATCAAGGCTCATGACCTTTCCTACAGGTAATGCCTTTTTACCTTCATTCTCTAACTGCTCCTTTGGAATGTGAGTGAGAAGCTAATAGGAGCAGTCTGAAATTGATTGATTTGCAAAACTGGCAATGCTATACAATGTCTGAGGTCTCCATGTGGCTGGAATTCTCCAGATTCTGGTTTGGTTCTAGCAAAGCACAGCATTTAAATTATGTTTTGCAGCTACTCTTGCACCCTCTCCAATGCAGGTGCTGCATTTGTTTCATGGCCATTCCCATGGTGTTTTGACTTGGATGAAATTACTCGCCCACAAAAGAATCAGAAGTGTTAGCAGCAGAATACTGGCAGGATCAGACTGTGAGGTGTGGAAATTTGACAGTGCAATCATAACTGACTCTATTTGCATGACTTTGTCCCTATCTTCAGGGTGATGGAAAAAGAATAGAGAATAGTAAAACACCAAAGCCAAATATTTATGCAAAACGAGAAACACTCAGCTGCTACTTGTAATCATTTGTGCATCATTAGAGACTTCTCATCAGACACTTGATCTCAGCACAGTGCTCAGGCCATTAGGATGGTGTGCTCTGATGAGCTCTTGGAACAGCTGCATAAACAAGGTATAGGAATATACTTTATTTAGCCTGCCAAAATGTCAAGGATCAAAATCTCCAAAATATTATAATGTATTGTGTGCTTGGATCCAGGATTATTGCTTTGGGCTCCTCCACATTATGAAAACTGACTCAATTTAAAAGTCTCTAAGGTCCTATACAAGGATGAGCCTTGAGGCTTGTCACAAGAGTAGATCCCTGTCACATATGAGATAGATGAATATCCTTGGAAGATGGGAGTCGTGCTGTTCATTGATGCTCTAAGGTATCATCTCCAGAGGGGAATAGATATGTATTAAGCCATGCTTCATAAAATTCATTTCCACTCTAGTACCTGGAAAAACCTGAAAAGTAATAGCCCAGAATGTTAATACAGGAGTGATTGGGCATTCAGCTAAGCTTGCTGCACCTTTTTACTCAGGGATGTTAGACTGCACAGTCTTGAAAAGGAGCCTTGACTTTTGAAGGACAAGAGAACCAATTTGTTTCCTACTCATTGGTCTTGCCAAAACCAGCCTGCACCATGCAGTAGTGATAAAGCAGATGTGACAAAGACAGAGTTGAGCTCAACCCTCTGCAGTGTTTCCTTGTAATATCCTGCAGATGTAATGCTTTGCCTTTCCTCCTGCAGCACCCCTTGTGGATTCCAGCTCGGGTCACAGCAGTTCAGCAATGCTGATGTTGTTGTCAGTGGTGTTCGTGGGCTTGGCTGTTTTTTTAATCTACAAATTCAAGAGGTAAGTTGAAAAATTTTGGGATGGGAGGAAAAGACTCTGGGTGGTTTACAGGAAACTTTGGAAGAGCTGTACCTGAATTGGAAACGTAGAGTGAACTGTGCTGGCCTTAGGCTTAGATGAATGTGGTTCCCTATTTCTGATACTTGGAGAGAAAGTCACCTACTCTGTTTCACCACAAAGTCGGTGCTCCAAAACTTCACCAAGAGCTCAGAAATCATCTTCTGCTTCAACAGATGTATTTAAAGCACTGACCAGAAATGGGAACCTTTGTGCTCAGTGAGTACTGAGATGCACAAAGCAAACTTAGTCAAAAACCACATGATGGATGACTTCACCCAGTATATATCCACCTGCCCAGTGCAGCAGCATCTCATTTGTATCTTGCAAAGTGAATAGGTTAATCTTGCAGAGGAACAGGTGTGTTTATATTAAAGGTAGGAGACTCAAAGGAAAATTTATGTAAAGCACCAAAATGCCTTTGGGAATATGTGCTGAGATTTAAATTTGACAGATGTTAATACAAACCTTTTGATTCCAGACAGCAGGCAGGATCAGGTCTGGCCCATGGCACTTGTCTGCTGCAAGCTGTGAAGCAAAATCTGTGATAAGAATGGCCTGTGTGCTGAAGGTCTGCTTTTGAGGATATGTTTTAGGCAGATGGAGCTCCTTAGGAGGAACTTTGCATTCAGTGCAGTACTTGCACTATAAAATGGTCTGTGTACCTAGATCCTGACCAGTGGCAAAATGTGTTAGAAACATAAGCTGAGTCTGACTTCGAAGAAATAAAACTTTCTGGACATAGAAGTCCCTCTAAAGGAAAAACTAGAGCTTTTCCTGTCCAGATTCCAGGTTCCAGATAGATGTTGCTTTCTCCAGCTTTTTTGCCCCGCGGGATAAGGCTAGTATTCGCTAAGGATGTTAGTTGATGCAAACAATATTCAAAATTAAATGATATGATAAGACAGGTATCTATCCTAATCTCCAGGTTTAAAGTTTCCCTCCTTGCTATCACCTTGCATTAACCATTGTCCTAATCAGTGGCACTCCTTGTAGTGCTGATATCAAGCTCCCACTGACTTCAGTGGCTGAGGACAATTTCCAGGGAAAGCATTTGTGTGACTCTGCTCAGACACAGATTTCAAGCCCTTCAGCTTGACCTCCTTCTGCAGCCTGAAATCCCCTCTCTGCTTCTGTGAGGTGTAATACAGCTTCCCAGGGGAATGGGCTTTGTTTAAGGCATGGATTTACTAGTGTGCTGGGGAGACAGCTGATTACTCTCCCACCCAGATGCAGGATGAGGCAGGCAAAGAATTCTTCCTGGGAGATGTGACAAGATGTAGGTACAACCCTGCATAAGCCATGCTTTCCTTTGTGTCTTGGTGAGATGATTTCCTGGGTTTGGCCTGATGTCCTTGGCCCTGTGGTCAGCAGTTACCAGGAAAAAGGGTCTTTATGTTCCAGCTGCCAGAGAACAGTGAGGAGCTTGTTAATGCACTTTGCTTTGGCACTCTCTGGGTCATGTTCTGCTACTACAGCTCATAAAACTGACTCTTGTACTACTTAAGCAACCTGAGATTTGAGTATAACAGCCATCAGCCTTCTATTGTGCTCTAGGGCTATGGAGACCCTGCCTTGTTACAATCTGTCTGAAAGTTGATTGTATTACAAATTGGGAGTGAGGAGGAAGGTGGTTAAAGCATCAGTTCTGCTTAGTCCAAAAGCTTATTAACTGGCTCTTACCTCTCTATCCCAAAGGGGAAAAACCCAGATCAAATTGACAAAGTTTAGGATAAGTCATATACACAGCGTGTTCTCAGCTTGATTTTTCAGAACAGAGAGCAACTTTTCAGCTCTGTCTAAAACCCCTGGCTCAGTGGAGCAGAAGTGAGAGCATGTAATGATTCTTAATGGAAAAAGGGGAGCAAACCCAGAAGCTTTCCTGTAGCTCTCAGCCATACAGAGGTCCATTAGCTACATGTACTTCTTTGATTAATGGCCTAAATAGAGAACTTTTGCTTACAGGGAAAGGTTAGGGGAAAGCATGGGCTGACATGATTTTTTAATTCTACAAATTCATAGATTAGGTGCTTTGCTGGTTTGCACACAGACTCCTTATTACGAGTCCATCAATTTATAGACTCAGGAGGCATGTTAAACACTGCTGCCAGGGAGATGCTTATTGAGGAGGTCCCAGTGGAAAAGGAAGGAAGAGGGGAAAAGTATGGAAATGATCTGTAAAAAAGGGGTTTATTTTCAGGAAGATTGAGATGTATCAGTGAATACTGTGTGTGTATGAGTGCTGAGCAGTGGTGGGGCTGTGGGGCAGTCCATGTATGTGTCCTGGGACAGCAGTGCAGGACTGTGAGCCTGTGTGTGGCTCAGAGTGATGTGGTTGTGGCCACCTGTGTGTGTGCTGGGAGGCACAGCAGGATTAGGTATTTGGCTATGCATTCACATAAGTACAGCCCTCTCAGTTTCTTTTTTCCCCAGCTCTCTGAAGTACCTTGGCACTCTGCCTCACAATTCTAAAGAGCTTTTCTCACCTTTACACTCAGAGATGATCACTGCTCTGCTGCTGCATTCTTTGGAAGTAGAACTAAGTCTTCCACTACCTCCAGGAATGTTCTCATGTCTCTAAGTCTCCAGACAAATTCTTAGATCCTATGGGAGTGCATAAGTTCTCACTCATTTCCTGTATAGTTCCTATATCTTCTGGTGGCATTTAAGGCATATTTAAACATTAGAACTTAGGAGAAAGGGAGAAGATCATGAGATGTCTTGGCTGAACATCTCAAATATGTCCTGGCTTGATGCTGGTTAAGAACAGAATGCCAAATCAAGCCAATAGCACAAGTTGGTTGAGGCCAGAACTTCACTGGAATAAAATCAGCATAGATCTATTGAATTCAGGAGAGCTGAGGCAATTTCCATTGCTTTCAGTCTCTGACATATCCAACAGCAGAGAGATCAGCATAAAGATGTGACATTTTATATTACTTCTTTTGAACACATCTTCTTTCTCTCTTGCTCCTGTGTGCTTTAAAGAACTCAAAATATTCTCCAAATTTTCCTTATTGGAGCAGGGTGAACTTCATGGCATGAAGACTTTCTAAGAGCATTAGGAAAAACAGTCAACTTCCAACAGGCAATGCAGATAATCCTGGCAATCCCCATGATGCTTTACACATTCCTTTTCAGGTCTCTCATTTTAAACTTTCATTCCTGCAGGGATTACTACCTGTCTGTCTAAACCTGTATAATCTGTCTGCCTAACTCACTCTCAAGGATATCATTCTAGCAGGTCAAGGTAACTTTGCTTGGGAGAAGGAGGAAGAAATAATCCCTTCACTTCCTTGGCTTCCTGAGCAGCAAGGAAAAATAAGTCCCTGCAAACTTGATCCATAGCATGACAAACTGGTTTTTGCAATGGAATGGTAACAAATAGACTTTGGATCGGTGTTATGAGGTTCAAATCCTTTCTGACTCTGAGGCAGGAACAATTCTTTATAACTCTTTCAGATGTGACAATTTCTTCTGAGTCAGTGTGGGCCTGTCAGCAGCAACAAGACCAGCAATTCTTTTGCTCAGTTGCCAAATTGATTTTTACTTTTGGTTTCCAATGCAACACTAACCATATAATAAATACCGAGAGAGTTGACAATTGCAGCTGATTGTACTTAGTTGATTGCTGCTCTCTGAGCTGAGTGCAGTGTCCACTGTGTGCCCAATTTCTCATTTAAAAGGGCAGAACATTGAGGTTTGCAGCTGAGGGAGCCTTTGTGCACATGATATGAAGACAATGGCCTGAGATTTGGAGCACCTTTAGGCTAGGTTGTTGGAATTAGTGGATGCTAAGGGCACTTTTAGAGATGAACATCTATGTGGTACTTTCACCATTCTGAGAGATTTGCATCACTGCCAGTGCTGCATTTTTAGGATTGATCTCAGCTTAGTTTGTCTCATTAATAAATGACATGCTGAGCATCCCTGTGTTACAAAACATAACCTCTCATTTCCTTTTCCTGTGCAGGAAAATCCCTTGGATTAACATCTATGCCCAAGTTCAGCATGACAAGGAGCAGGAAATGATTGGCTCTGTCAGCCAAAGTGAAAATGCCCCCAAAATCACCCTGAGTGAGTTCACAGACCCTGAGGAGCTGATGGACAAAGAGCTGGACACACGAGTGATGGGTGAGAGACAGCCCTCAGCTGAGCTCTTTCACAGTCTGGGGGAAGGTGTTGGTCTTTTGGTATCAGGAGAGGCAGTGACTGTGACCCAGGTACAAGCAGAGCCCTGAGGCACTGAGATAGGGAGTAAATCTCTCTCAGCAGCAGGGTAATGGAGTTTCTCTTACAGCTTTTCAGCTTTTCCCAGGGTAGCAACCTGGCACCAGCAGTAGGTATAAAGAAGTTAGTAATAGCTGTGGCTCACACCTATTCCTGCTCTTGACCCTGCCTCTCCTGTGGAGGAGTGCCAAATTCCCTGCACCCTCCGAAGAATCAGCTGAGCCAGGCTCACACTGTTGGTGTGCTATGATTACAAGCAAATATGTCCCTAAGAGCTTAATGAGTTTACTGCTGGTCAGCTGAGCTGTAATAATTGAGTTTTCTGCATGCTCCCTGCTTATTGCAAACACATAAAATAATGTGTTATTTTTAAACATCACTTCTGTCCTCGCACTTACACTACCACATCCTAAAGAAGAGTGAGAAGCAACATAGACCAAACTTTGAAGCCACGGCACTGATTCTCTTCTCCATTTTCTCCTCCACAGGAAGCATCTCAACAATTGCCAACAGTGAAAGCACAAAGGAAATCCCCAACTGCACTAGTGTTTAATACTGAGAATCCACTTGGTCTACAGCGTTTCTGACTTTTTATTTGTAATTATTATTGTTATAATTATTATTATTATGAAAAAAGAAAGAGTTATATGTCATTATTATTATTTGGGAGGGAATGGGGTGGGCTTTTTTGTGTTTGCCAGGGCTGCATTCATAAATAGCAGAGGTTTTTCATATTTAGGGAATACACATCAGATTAGAAATAAAAAGCAAAGAATGAGTCAAGTGTGCAATGAGATTTGAATGCCAGCTTCCTGTTAAATACACAATGGGAATTAAGTATTCAAATCCAACAGATAGGTGTTGTACCTTAGGCAACATGCTAAAAGTAAATTCTCCCTTTTCAGAATAGTCATGAATCAGCTGCTTCATCCTGCCAGAGGGTTCAGACTGGGTTGTTGGACCAGGCTCTGCAACATGCCAACATCCCTCGCTTTCCAGTGACATGCATGTCTCAGCTTTTTGCAGGATCTTGCCTCTTTTAATTGCTTTTAATTTCAGTCACCCTCTGGCACTGTTGACTGCTGAGAAAGGGGAAAAAAAAATCAGAACAAACACAGACGTCATTCCTTGGACTGCAGACTGGCTGGAGGGGACAGGACCACAGCAGTGGAGGAGCAAGCCTGGGTTTATGAATGCAGCCCGAACCCTGTGCATGTGAATAGCGAGGATGCCGAAGGCCTACTGTAGATAATTACAATGTACATAGCTTTTTATTTCTTGGGAAATAATTTAATGTTTAGTAAAAGAAGATATGTTTAAAAGAAAACCTGAACCACATACACACACACACACACGTACACGCCAGCCAAGCAGGGACCCTGGTGAGCACTCGAGTCACACAAGCGTGTTCCAGTTGTCTGTCATATTTCAATCTGACACTGCTCTCTGTAAAGAGAGTAGTTTATTTCTCTGTGTATAACTACAAGCCTTTTTTTACACACACAAATATGTATATGGTGTCATTTCCTGTGATGGAGCAGAAAAAGATATTAACAGTCCAGACTATGAGCCTGTCATGACCATTTTAATGATGTTCATCATCTATTCATCTCTGTCACTGTTGCCCACTTCTGAGAATGATCTTGGTGGCATCTGTTAGTGAAAATGAGGAAAAGAATCCTGAAATTATCACCATCACTGTGTGGGCAAATATCAGTGGCTTTGCTGTAGCCACTACAACCTCAGCTCGGCAGTAGGGCAGGTTGCAGTAGCTTTATTCCCAGGGGGAAGCCATGCTTTTTGCAGTTGAGCTACTGAAGTGCTATTTAGGGTGTGTAAGAGTAGTAAATTTTGACTGAACATGATATATGCCATTAGGGACTGCTCTTTGGAGAGGGCAGTGGAGGGTCAGACCTGCATTAATGAGCTATGAAAGGCTCCTTCTGGTGAGTGCTGCAGAATGGCAGCTTCAAGTTCAGACTGGAGATTTCTGCATGGTGGGTTGGTGTTTTCTGATTAGAGCAGGGAGGTTAATGAAGAAAAGGTATTGAAAAAGCTCTTTAGAATTTTTTTACCACACTGAATTGAGGATATCCCTATGAAGAGGTGGAGTTTTGGGGCAAATGGTTGACTTAGATGTGAGTTACTTTTTATCCTTTTTTTTTTTTTTGAGTTGTTAATGTCAAAAATGAACCTTATCTGCAGAATATTGACTTATAGAACCTAGGAGGAGGGGGAGGAAGATTGGGGCATGATTGGGAAGATGTGCTATTTGTGTGGTAACAGGAGGCAGGAATGACAGCAGTTGACAATGTTTATCATTTCTCAGGATCTGGATACAGGACCTCAGTCACCTTTAATCACCTGGGCTGAAATGAGGAGATGGCTGGAATTTAGCTGTTCCTTGTTATCTCTGCACTGCACAGGCCAGTGGGCTACAAACCAGCCTCAGTTACACTGTTCACTCTGCTAGTGGGCTGGAATGTCTTTCAAAGGTTAAAGTCCTGATGGCTCTGCAGGTGGAGAGAAAAGCAGTCAAACGCAATTTTGCAGAACTCAGGAGGTGTTTCAAGATTGAAATTATAAACCTAAAAAATAAGGGAAAACTGTTTCTTGAGAAGTACTAGAACTAAATATTCTCTGTTCTTCTCCTTTTCAGTCAGATTTATGGATTTTTTTCTCTTGGTTTAAAAATATTTATCTTCTGTTTTTCCCCCTTCACTTTTGTGCTCTGGTTTTAATGCAAGGTGAAGAGCAATGGCTGTGTTATTCTATTTAACCTTGGTTTCCATCCATCACAAGTGCATAAACTGTTGCATTACTGTCTCCATTCTACTGAAACACCACAGTGGTTTACAGTAATGGCCTGGTCTGGTGATAAGGCTGTTAGCACAAGGCCATAGCTTCCCATTGAGGGGTAGGTGGGAGGGATGTACATAAACAATGGTCCCATGGGCTTTGGGCTCAGCTGTGGGCTGATCTCAGTCTTTGCTGATCATTAGGATTTGAGGTACTGCTGTGGTGATCTGCTGCAGAGGACTGAATGTAAAATACTCAGTAAGTTCTGTATTTAACTTTTTCCTTCATCAACCATGAGGCAAAGTGCAATTTTTCATTGTTGTTGTTTGGAATTTTGTATGTTTTTCATGGGCTTGATCTAGTCATTTTAACAAGAAAGCCAGAGGACTGCAGTTTTCACTTTTTTTTTTCTTAATTACTTTTCACATTTTTTTAACATTTTATTCCTTTATACTTTTAAAAATTGCTGTTAAATGTCTCAAATGGGAGAAAGTAAGAAGGAACACTTGGGAGTAAGCTGTTGAAAAAAATGGTAAAATTTCACTTCTCAAAAAGAAATTCTATCTCAGTGAAGGCTGAGAAATTTCTGAATGACACTTTTGGAGAAACAGCTGTCTAGAATGTCATTTTCCATACAAAATGATCCTAAAGTATCCTACAAAGCAAACAAGAAAAATCCATTAAGCCAAAACTGCATGTCAGAAAAACCTGCCTAATTCTTATGTTTGCTCAAGCTTTCTCTTCCAGAAGATTTGGGGGGTGTCACTGCCTCTGAGGGTGGTTTGTCACCTGCTGTCAGGACCAGGGTGTGTGCTCCAGGTACATCCCCACGGTGTGCATGGGACCACATTTACCAGGTCATTCCTGCTTCTTTGGGCACAGCCATGGCTGAGGGCAGCTGCAAAAAGCTTGGGTTCATGACTGAAATCTGCTCCTTTAGAATACAGGAAGGGTAATTACTGCATTCCTGTCTATCCATGGGACCTCTGTAAGGTTTGGGTAGAACAGCCAGCCCTGTTCACCTTTTTTTGAACGTTTTGAGCTGCAGTGTTAGCCCAGATTGGAGTAGTGGCCACTTTTCTTGCTGGGAAATAACATCTTGGGGTTATCATTAGGGTTTTTTTCCCCTGCAAGTTTTACCCCTGAGGAAAATGTAATGGAAACCCTTGAAGCTGTAGATTATTATTTACCTGAGTAATGAGGGAAACAGGCAATGGCATCAATGGAACATAAATAGCTGTAATTATGTAAAAAGAGGAAATGAAATAGAGAGAGACAAAGAGCAAGAGACTGGGTCAGTGCCCTCTATCACTGCCAGCCTTTCCCCCATGATGGATCAGCTGTAATTTAGGAATAATGCATGAGATCTGGAGAGTAGGTGCAGCTTCTGGCTCTGTGTGGCTGACAGTCTGATAGAAACCATGAACAGATCCTTTTAGTTTAACTGGCACTCAAGAACCCTAATATTAAACCTGGAAGGATCAGAGGTGAGACCAGAGTGACAGGGGGTACAGAGTGTTTCAGACACAGTTGCCATCAATGAGTATGTGTAGGAAGTGTGCATTTTCTTCTGGACTAAACTTTGGTTTCATGGATGTACAAAGATGTCCTGATGTCCTGTTCTCCTCCCTTTCCCTTCAATCAGCTCCCACACACATTCCAGGTCTAATGAACCAAACCAGAATCCTCACATTCTTTCTGATGATGTTGGACAGTGCATTAAACCCAAACCACCACCGTGGTTTCAAAGGATTAAATGAGACAGACAATTGCAATACCTGTATTGAACACAATAATACAACTGCATGAGTCATATATATACATATATATATACTGTTCTTGGTTTTATTGTTCCATTTGAATATTTCTACTGTAAAAAAAGGCAGTGGTTTTGAAATTGTTGAAAATAAATGTATTTTTGTACATCAGAGTTACCCCTGGCTGCTTTTTCAATCCTTGTTCTTTTAGTTTTCCTTTTGGCAAAGTCTCTCTCTTCTGAATTTCCCTTGCCATATCTGTCCCTCCAACTCGGTTGTTCAGGGTCATGCATGCACTTGGAGTGTCAACAGAGAAATGTTCTAAGGCAAGATTTTTAGGATAAAAGAGAAAACAACTACCTCTCCTTCCTTCCTTAGTGCTCCTCTCCAAAAATAATTATCTTCTTACTTTTCTACAGGCTGATTCTCCTTGGAACCTTGGAGGTGAATAGGAAGGGAGAACACTGCTTGTACAAGCACAACCCCATAAATCCCATGCCCTCACCTATCTGATTTTAGCTTGTAAGAGACTGTAAAGTGACAATGTGGGAAAAGAAAAGAAAATAAGGAGAAAGTTTCTTCACTCCTTGGCACTCCTTGATGAAAAAAAGAAGAGAGCATGTCTCTGGAGATGTATCAACCTTCTCCACCCATGCACAACCATGCATGCATTCCCCACCCTCCCTCCTTTCCTTTGGGTCTGAGGTCCATAAACTGCAGTTGTTCCTGTTTTTCCTTTATGTCAGAAATCTGAAAAAGTCAGGCAATAGAGGACTAGGTTGGCCATCCCTGAGTGTGATGTATGAGATGCTTTCAGCATCACAGAAGACCTCTCACCTTTTGAAATATTTGTGTCTGCCCCTCTTTACAGCAATGATAGTGGTAGTTTGTTAAGCCATGGCAATTTCACCCTTTCTCTGTCCATAATCTGTAATTCAGGATCCCAGGAACACAAGTATTGCACTGAGACCCAGTGCTCAACTGTTCAGAAACCCAGCTAAGTGCAGCTCTGAAGTCAAGTGCAGGCACTTAAACTTCACAGCCTAGAAACACGAGCAGTAGCTCAATCTTTGCCTGAATCCAGCTGGTTTTTCTGTGATGGATGGACCTCTTATTCCCTTTACTGAGGGCAGTGTAAGCATTGTTTACTGCATTCTGAAATTGTCATGGTTGTGCCAAATACCCTCTACCACGGAATATGGTGCTGCTGAGGAAAATGCATCATAACCACTCCTGGAGTCAGCTCATCACTGTCTTGTTCCACTCATGGCACCACACACTTCCCCAGGCTGAGGCTGTGCTTAGCTGACTTTGCCTTCAGCCTGGGTCTTCCTTCTCCCTTGGCCCTCACCCCAGTGAAGTACTCTCTGATTATTAAGGACTATCAAAGCACCATTGCATTACTGACATATTATTGTAATACATCACTTGAGTGCTGGTTTGCTGTTGTACATCATGGTGCTACATCAGGGAAATGGCAGGTGACAGGAACCCCAGACCCAGAGAGAGATCACTTTTCTAAGCTTTATGGGCTGCTTTTTTTTTTTCTGAAGACAGCAAATAAAGGCAAGGAAAGCAGTACTGGACTGCTGCCATGAAGCTTTCAAAACCTTTAAATAAATTTATCTATACATTTTTCCCTTGACCCTGAAAAATTAATTAACCGAATCTGCTGATGTTTCTATATGAGACCATAGAGCTGAGTTTATTCTGGGTCATGGAGGAAAGAACAATTGCTCACTAGGAACTGTTTCTTGTGTGTCTGTGTGAGCAGATAAGAAAGATTTCTCCTTGCAAAATAAAAATATTTCTTTTCTGAATTTAAAAAATTTTACTATTGGTAGGTCAATTGACTCTAAATAGAGTAGAGGTAGGACAGAATTGTGCTGTTGGTGTTAAGATTTTACCCTTGATAAATATAAAAAGATTTGTTTTACCATTGCTTTATGCTGGTTCTACCTGTTCAGGCCCCCTAATATCAGTGAATTTAGTCTTGATTTACACCAGTCTAAGCTCTCACATTAAGAGAAGTTGCATACATACTTCAAGGACAGAATAAATCCTGTTCAATGCCTTATTGTGTATGTCAAGCAGTTTTCAGACCAAAATTTAGGGGAGACTGTAATATTACTACTAATAAAAAACCACATACAGGGACATATTTGGAAGGAAGGAGAAGCATGCTTATTAAATTAAACAGAAATGTTATGATAATGTGTGTTTTTCAAATCTTATGTTGGCTACATGAACCTGGGAGGCAAAAAGGAAAGAAAAACTGGAAGCCAGATGTGAAGCAGAGGGAGGAAGAAGAAGGTGGACCAGGCTGGCTGGGATCCTGTGGCTGACCAGAAGGCACAGTGAGAGGCACATGGCTGGTTAATCATTTAATGCTTTCAGCAGCTGAATCAATAGGAGATGTAGCACATCCAGGCCATAGAAGATGGAGTCATCTCTGCTTCCACATCCTGATGCTCAGCACTGAAATTCGAGTTTTAAGCAAGTGATTCCCTGCTGAAGTCCCAGTGTTGGTCCTGACAGAGCAGTGCAGGTGAGGGAGGGCTCAGGCAGGGTTTGTTGGCCAATTTCAAAGCTCAACTCAGGGCTGCATGTGATTTTATTCAATGGGTTGGGTGGTTGCTGTGAAAAAGAAGTGGCTCCTGATGCAGGCTGTAAGGAAAATGGATCTGAAGAGGTCAGTGGGGAAAAGGAAGAAAGATGGGATGACAAAACTGTGCAATATTTGTCAGTTTGTGGGACGCAATCCTCTTTCATGGATAATAATTTGTCTGTATGCTGGGTGAAGCAGTGAGTTAAAATCCTCATCTGTGAGGGGAGACAAGGATAAACCTTGCAGGGAGCTGTGGGAATGAGCCATCAAGAACTGGCTGAGGCAATTTTCAGGGCTAGGACAAGGGGTGCAGCTACCTATCCTTGTCTTTTTGAGATGAGCATTCCCTGAAGAGACCCTTAGAGAAACCAGGGAAAGTACAGAAGTTTTACTGAGTACAGGGGATGGTGAAAATAAATATGAGATAATCTGACAACCAAGTCAAAGTCACCCTGGGCAGCATCTGCTGCTGCTGCTGCATCTGGAAACATTTGGGTGCACTTACAGTGTCCCAGTATGTACACACCCCTCATTTCAGAGTGGTTCTGGGTCTCATGAGAGACCACGGGGATGGGGAAAGACTGAGACCCAAACATGCCACACAGCAAGGTTTCTCTTCTCTCAGGAGCTCTCCATGCATGTGCTGAAGGGTCTGAAGCTTATTGCAGGCAAGTTTGAAAGTCTAAATCCATTTGTGGCTCTGGACCTTGTCACTAATAGTATCACCTACACTTGGAATAATCTGAGATACTGTTAGGAATACCTGTGAGACTGTGGCTTTAATTTTTTTTTGCCTTGAAATGTTCCTGTCAGTTCCAGTCTACAGGCTGTTAGAGATCTGAACTGAGCTATAAGACGCTGAGGGACTTTCCTCTTCATTTTTTCTTGCATAAAACTTCCATTCCTTTTGTAGGTTATGCAGAAAAGTGTCAGCATGAGCTTCAACCCCACTTTCACCCACTGCACTTTGGGACTATGAATAATTTACAATATGGGTAATATTTACTGTGTGAACACTTTGTCCATTTCTAAAAGGAAAGGACACAGAAAGGGTGAGCACATGCAGTCCTGTGCTTTGGTGCAGAGGAACCTGGAGGTGCTGTTGGCATCAGTGGGCACTTTTCCTCTGGATCTGTCATTAAGTCCTGCACACCCTTACTCTGCATAAACAATCACAAGCATGCCACAGCCCCTGTAATTTACCAGCAGAGGAGGGGGATTTAAGAACAGCTGTAAATTGCTTATCAATTCAAAATAGTTTCATCAGCCTTGAAGCATGCACTGATTCTGAGTAGTAGGAGGGAACGGATCTAACTTACTTATTTATCTGCTCTATGAATGAATTTTTGACAAATCTATTTTGAGAACAAGATGTGAAGACAATGCCAAGTCTAAGCAAATTAGGGCAGACTATACCAGGCTGAGAACCAAATTCCTGCCCACCAATCGTGGGAGTTTCTGGGCTTAGGAACTCCTAAGTCAGTCCAGGGCTGCTCCGTGGGGATGAAGAGCAAGAAAAACTGAAAAAAATGTTTAGTTCCTTACTTAAGTGGCTATTTGGACTCAAACCACTAACCCAAGGTCATGCATTAGTTTTAAGGTGGGTGTCTGCATGCAGTTAAGCTCCATATTGCCTGAATCTTAATTTCTGTTTGTAGCTGCTGCACATCAACAATCTGCAAACTGGACTGGACCTCCCCTACAGCCCATCTGACTTACATTAGGAACTCTGACTGTAAGAGAGCCTAAAAGAGACACCTGGACTGGAAGGTGTGAAAGAATGTAAGTGTGTGTAAAAGACCTCAGAGGGATGCTGAGGGTTCACTCTGAGCCCAGAGGGGTACTGGAGTTTTGGTTTGTTGATTTTCTTTGATGGTAAAACCCTGCCTCTAGTTTTTAAATCATAATTAATAGCTCATCAGGAACATTGGCTTCAGAAGTTATTACTATGTTTCAACAGATGTTCAACCAGTCAGATTATTTAATTAGCTTCATGCTCTTTAACCTCATAAATCTGTGAAAGCTGTGACAAGGAAAAGGAAAATGAATTCATGAAAATAAATCAATACCCTAGACCTTAATATAGCCTGAAAAGTTTTGATCCAAGCACCACTGAAAAGTTTGGGGAGCAAATGGAATGTTTGTCTTTGGGCTATAAATCACACATGAGCACAGTTTTAGAGGAAAATGCCCTGGATTCTTAGCACAGCATTCTTGGGAAGTGGGAAAGCTTGAAAAAGCCTTTGTGTGTAGGGAACTGGTTTGGCATTGGAGAGACCTGCATGTGGTCCCTACCTGTAAGACTATAAAATGTGACTTTCAGAAACTGTTTGTTTTTTCCTGTCCTTCTTAAACAGTGGAAATGTTGTCTCAAGGACAGTCCACAACCCTAAGGATATTTCTTAAAATATCTCCAGAGAAGAGGGTTATCATTTAAGACATTGTTTAGAAGAAAACTCTCTCTGCTTCCTGTTCACCAGGAGACTGGCTGCCTGATTTCCTTACCTCTGTTACCTCCTTAGCTTGGTAACAGCAGTATCACTCCTTCTGTTATGCTAGAAGTCTTTTTATGTTTGTTTGAAGTGGGTGGATTGATAGATTGCCTAGGAACCTGCCAACATATCTGCAGAGCCTCAAGGCCACCCCAGCCAGTCAAGACAGCACTAAGTGACAATTTGGTGGCTTCACTCACCATGGTTCATCTGTAGTACTTGGGGCTATTGCAGACAATAAGGTTGGTGCTCAGTGGGTGTGAATTTGAGCTTGAAAATAATCCTCCCCCATTCAGTTTCAGGCCATTGAGTGAGCAAATCTTCCTATTGCATGGCAAGAACCAGCCATTGCCAAGATCCTGGACCAGCAAGTAGATGGTGCCTCTGCATTTACTGCACTCATACATTGTGTGGTTACAGGGGACACAAGTCAGTGAATCAAAGCACACAGTGACCCACTTCATCCTCAATGTGCTTGGAAGTAAAGGGTTTTATTCCCATGTGTGGTATTTTAAACTGTCTTTCCCTCATCTTCATTTCAGAAAAATACTTTGTTGACAGACTTTTACCCCTCCAGAGACCAACTTCAAACAAAACATCATTTATAGTGGAAAAACTCCATTCAGTAAGGGCTTTTTTTTGGCTCCAGCAAACCATTTTTTCCCTTAATTTTTCCTTCCAGCAATTTTATCTAATGTGTTTCACAGTAAGCCTGACTTTCATAAATCAGAGGGGATGGAAACCTGCGCATGGCAGGAATGGATTTGCTCCAGAAACTTCTGAAGGTCAGTTTTGACTTTGCTCTGAGCTCTGTGGAGTGGGATTGGGGTCAAGCATGGACAATACAGTCATTTCCTTGAAGCCTGCAATTAAATGTTGTTTTTTGCTGCATGAACCTGGTAACACTTTCTACACAGCGTGCACCAATAATTGCTCTGGACTGTGTTTTCCTGACTGCAGCACTGCACTGGGTCTGCTCCTCTGTTGTTATTGCCATGGTAGGAACTGACATCACCAACTGCATTTGTCTATTTTTTATAGTCAGATACTTTCCTATGGCTGTGTTATGGTTTGGTTTTCTGGTTAGCTGCTTTCTTTCACCTCCTGCACCACCACCTACTTCTCTGCCTTTATTCTTGCTTATATCCCTGTTTAGAAATTTCCAGCAATGCAGCCAGTTTAGCAGGGAGGTGGAATTCACTCTTGTTAATTCAAAGGTGTAAAAGAGGAGAAATCTGGATATTGAGGATGGCCATCTTTTGCATCTTTACTTCACCACTACAAGATTTAAGTTCAAAACAGCTCAGGCAGTGTGACCCCCCTCCTCCTGAGGGTTAAAAACCATCATCTGCTGCTCTGCCTGCAGATCAGGGACACCTTCTGCTGAAAGCATCTTACTCAGGCCAGGCTTTGATGTCACCTGTGAAGAAATGGACAGGATTCTCAGCTAGTGCTCAATTTATCTTGTTTCCCTCTTCCCATCCTGTAGGAAAACAAGCAAATGATGTTTACATTCGTTGCCTTTGTTGCCTCTCTGTAGAAATGATGCTACCTTTATATGTGTTGGTCTCATCACTTTTTAGCCATGACAGAACTAAGAATGAAATTGCAAGGGAAGAAAATGCTTGTAATAGTTAATTTTTTTTTTGTTTGATGAAAAATACCTCCCAGGTGAAGGGAGACATTTTTCTCTGATAAATCCCACATTTTGTGCAGAGCATGAACAGGAAGGGCTGAGGTTTTCATGGTAACCTGTCTTTAGTATTGTTATTACTGCCAGTACACAAACAATCTTCTGTTTTCTAGCAGCTAAAAAGAAACCATAAAAATATCTTTCAGTACAATCAGGAGGGCTTCTTTTAGAAGCTCTTCTTTTAGAACTCCAATGCCTTTAAAAACATAGAGTTTTTTTCTTCCCCTTTCATTTCTTTAAATTTTTTTAAAATGAAGAATACAACAGGGATTAAAATGAAAAAGGATCTGGAATCATTTTGACTGAGAGGAAAGAAATATTTGTACATTATTCATTGTACTCTCAGTTATTCATCAAAAGTTTCATTCTTCAACTAAAGTCTTTTCCTTATCTTAAAGCCACTGACATGAATATATATCACCAAGTTAAAAAGATTGAATTACACTTCTCCTCCTGCTGCTGAGATTCATGGAAGCTCAAAGCCCAGCCTAGTCCCTAGGTGTACCAAGCCACTGCATTTTATGATTTTTGGAGAACAACGCTAACAGGGTTTGTCTCTTCATTGTGATACGGAGATGATTGAAAATGTGCTGCTGTATTGCTTGATAAAAGACATTGCCAAAAAGGAGAGCAGCTTTGTCATTTGAGAACATTACCCATGGGGTTTAAGAGACCTACTTGACAGCAAAAACTCTAGCAGGTTTTTTTTTTAAAGCAATATGTTCTTCATTGCCACTGTCAACAGCTTGAACAAGAGATAAGAAGGAGCAGAGATGTGATCCATAAAATCTTCCCCGAGTATTGTGTTGCCCCACATGTACCAGGGGAACAAGTGACATTTTCTTGCTCTGGTTCTTAGTGCTTGTTCAGAGAGAGACTCAGTCTTGGTTTGTGCAGCTCTTGGTTCATACACCTTCCTGATGTCTGCTCTGTGGGTTTGAAAAGAGCGGGGCAGAGCACGGTGCTGCAGGCTCAGTGTGGGGGGACTGACTGCTCACCCTGATCGCTGCTGTTTGGAGCTCCAGGGGAGAGCTTTGCTGCTACAGAAACACACAAAGTGCAAAGAAAGGTGTTTTGAAGTTAATTTGGTGTGTTTAATGTGCACAGGCAAGACATGTCCTTTACAGGATGCACTCTTGAGGCAGAGATGCAGGGAAGCCCTGCATCCCAGCCTGTGTGATGGAAGCAGAGCCATTTTCAGGTCCTGCACGGGGGTACAGGGTCAGCAATCGATCAGAGCACTCCTGTGGCAGGCAGACCGAGCTGGCAGCATGCAGGATACGGCACAGCCTTGCTCTGAGCCCTCTCAGCTCTCACCCCATTTCCTTACCACTGCAAGGGAAGAAGGGCTGTCCCTGGTGATCCTGCAGCAGGGCACAAACTCAGTGGCATCAACTCCAGACTCACTGAGGTGGGACAGTGAGAAGGGCTTGCACGTGTCCTGGCTTTCCCAGTGGGTCTTGATGATGTGGGTCTGGGCTCATTTTATGCTTGGGCTTAATTTTCTCTTGATCTTTTTGAAATGTGTTAAAACAGCCAGTTCACACCAAGGGGCCTCAGATTCCCGACAGACAGGAGGGAAGTGCTGAGGGACTCCCTCATTCCTGTGTCACAGGTGCTGATGTGGGTGCAAAGGCAGCTGTTAATGCCCCAGCACCAAGGAGCCACATCCAGTTTGCAAAATGCTGCTGTGACCTCCAGCAGGAGGGAGCTCAGGGGACAAAAATCCTCTTGCTCCTTGTGGCCTATGAAGTGTGAGTTCACTTTCATGACAGAGACTAACTCTTAGCTAGAGATAACATTTTCACCAAGTTTGTTGTGCATTTCTGCATGCAAGGTTACCAAATAGTGTGTAGGACCACAGCAGCATCAACATAATGCAAAAATATCATCTAAGGCTGTCAAATGCATTGCACAGCTGTTTGCTTTGCTAGCACTCCAGCCCTAGGGCTTTCATTCCGAGCTGGTTCTGTACACAGCCCACAGAGCCCTCCAGGCTCCTCGGCCACCTGCTCCTGTCATGATCCACAAGTGCATTTTTCTGCCTGTGCCAGTGGTTGGGCACCCACCAATCCTTGTTTTGCTCCATAACAAGGAGTGTTTGATGATCTGCACTGAGCCATATGTCATTTTGCAGCAACATGACTTTGATTGGAAAATGGACAACTGCAATTTGAGCTCTAACTTGCCAAGGGCATGTAGAGATAACTTGAACTGAGAGGAACTTCAGAGAAGGCAACCATATCTAAAATCCCCACTGAAGTTCAGGAAAACTGGATAAAGTAATGATAAAAAAGAAAGAAATAGTGACTTGCTTATTGTCATTTCAGATGAAATAGAACCAGTTTAGTATGGTGATGGAGAGAAATGTATTTTTAGAAAACATTAAAGGCCTTTACACATCTCTTCCTTGTCCTTGACAATTCAGCAAAAGTTGCTTATCTGGTTGCCTCACTCCAACCATAATACTTGCAAACTTTTTCCCTCTTGCTGCTGGAAAGTTCAGAAGAGAAGACTGGGATTTAAACTCAGCCCACGTAGCCCTTACCTATTTGAAGAAACAGATTGTGAAAGGCCCAATGAGAAATCACATCTCTGTGATTTGAATACCCTTCCTTCTTCCTAAATTACAAAGTGATGCTGGGCAAAAAGTGGCTGGGGCAGTGTGGTTTGCTCTCGTGCTGGTTGAGCAGCAGGACTGAGCCAGGCAGATGACCAATTAGTGAAGGCAAATAGCACAGGAGCAAACTCTTCTGAGCCATGCTGCTGCTCCAAATGAAATGAAGGGGTTTTCGGCCTGTGCCCAAAATTAAATGAGGCTTAAGTTAATCCAGATGTCCTAGCTATGCCCTCAGCATCAGCATCCATGTACACTATGCTTCTGCTGGGGGGTGTTTTTAACAACAGGACAGAGACTGTGAGGAATTTGGAGAGGTTTGTTTCCCCCTTCTGAACTCTGGAGCTCTCTCTGTCCACGTGAGCTGAGCTTTCTTGAGAACGATTGTTTAATGGGAGCATCTGGTATATGAATGGAAGACTTAGTGCTCCTTTTCCCTTCAGTAAATGCTCATTGCATACTTTAAAAGTTGATCTTTAGTTTTCGTTCTCTGAGCAGAGAAAAAAATATGGATCATTACTTGACAGAACAGCCTGTGCTCTTTAGTTACTCAACATGTGCAGGTGTAAACTGCAAGCCCTGACTTATGAGCTTTCCTCATAATTAAAAGTTTTCTGCTATAAACTCTTGGTTTCTGATGAAAATTTAGCAATCCTTCCTATTGTTCAATTAGTGCTAATTAGATATTATCTGTCTGTAACACTCCTTGTCATTCAATAACCACAGTCTGGGATATTTTGGTTTGGGGAGGAAAAATATCTTACAAAAAGAACCCCACAAAAAAAATTCTGAGTTCTTTTACAAGAATGCTGTTTATAACTGTGGAAAATTTTAAAATGAAATATAAGTAGGAATGAAAATATGTATGATTTGCATCCATATTTTTACTTTTCCTTCTCTTCCCTCTTCCTCTTTGCAATGGAGGTGCTACACAAAGATAACTGCTTCATGGGCTTTTACAATAACTGGCAATAACTAAGCAAACATCTGGTGGTGTTGGTGAATTCATAGGCTCCATAAAATTTTGCTCATACTCTCTGATGACTTTTTGGCTTAGCCAGCTTTAGTTGAACTCCTTGCCAGCTGAAAATGATTTATGATCATCCAATGGGGATTGTATAGGCCATATAAAAAAGTGGATGTGCAAAGTTTTAGGGCATAATGCTGCATACTAACACAGTTGCTCTAATATCATTGAATCATGATGATTCCCAGCAGAGTTGTTTTGATTTATGCCATCCCTGGCCCTGACATGAACAGTGTTTCCATGGAAAAGCTTGAGGCTCACCTTCCCTGTGGACTCAGGAACACCTTAAATGGGGAGCTGGCATCCATGATTTCTTTAGGACAGGCTCATAAACTCTGCAGATGAGAGCAGTTTGGCAAATCCAATGCAAGGAAAATGGATATAGCACTGAGAAATATCCATCCCTGCTTTGAGTGGCAAGATTCTGCCATGAATCAGCCTAGTACAGCAGTGGCACTGATTGTGCAAATGAAATGATGGGCACTGATTTACCTAAATCCCTTGGAGCCTCCAGAAAAGACAAAAGAGAATTTGTAGTGTTTGCATTGAAGCACTAATTATTCTGGCTAAAAGAGAGCAGGGCAGACTTTCACTCTCTGTAACTCCCTGAAAGGTGGCTGTGGTCAGGTGGGGTTGGTCTCTCTCTCCAGGCAGCACTGACAGAACCAGAGGACACAGTCTCAAGCTGTGCCAGGGGAGATACAGGTTGGATATTAGGAAAAAGTTTTTTTACTGAAAGAGTGATAAAGTACTGGAATGGTCTGCCCTGGGATGTGGTGGAGTCACCATCCCTGGATGAGTTTAAAAAACAGACTGGATGTAAACTGGGTGCCATGGTTTAGTTGAGGTGTTAGGGCATGGGTTGGACTTGATGATCTTGGAGGTCTCTTCCAACCCAGTGATTCTGTGATTATGAGATTCTCTGATTCAGTGATTCTGTGATTCTGTGTGACTTATGGCATGAAGCAGCAGCTTGGTCTGAGAATCATGAAATAGAAGCCATTCACCCTTCTTTTGGAATGATTCAGTGTCAAACAGACAGAAAATGATGCCAAAGTAGAAAAGACATGCTAACCTCGCTGTGGCAGGTAGAATTACCCTTTCCTGCTCGTTTGGGTCAAAACTAACAAGTAAAATGATTTACAGTGGCATGACTCATCAGCCTGTGCCTCATCCACCTGCCCAGCCAGCTGTCTGGGAAGAACTGGCTGAATCCAGGAGCTCTGCAGTTGTTCCAGTTCATTCCCAGTCAAGCCGAGCAAGGTGCACACTCCATTTGAAACTGCCTGCACTTGCTGTTTGAATGACAAGCAGAAAAGGAAACTCCAAATCAGAAACCAGAGCCTAATTTCCAATCCCTGACATGCTAGGGCACACAGACTGCTTGTGAGGAACCCCTACCCTTCACTGCCCTGCAGGCTGCAGTAAGCAGCATCTTCTCTCTCTATTCTTGCTTTACTTTTTCCCACTCCACATTGCCAAAAAAGGGTCATCTTTTGAATAAAGATGAGAATTTTTTGCTTTTAAAATATATAGGGGAGCTCTGAGCCTCCTATAAAAGACCTCTTGGTCTTTTGGCCTGCAGTTGTCTGAGATATTCAGAAAATCTGTGCCACATCAGCTGGGACTTTAAATGATCTTGTGTAGCACCAGGCATAGTCTACATAGGACTGATTAAAATATATTCACCTGGTAAATGAGAGCTTAGCTATCTTGAAAACCAACCCACTTCCTCTGTAATTGGGAGACAATGTGTCCCACTCTCTTAATTTCTGCTTGACCATGTCCTCTTTTGCTGCAGCAAGACACTGTTCTCTGCATAGGCTACTTGGTCCCACTCCTCTTTCTCTCTACTGCTTCTCTTTCAAAAATGCAAACACTCAGCTGTTCATCAGGAGCCTGCTGTTTCCTAGACATTTTACTACCAGCCTTGTGACACTGGCAATTTGGATCATTTTGCTCTAAGCATATTTCATTGTGCAATTATAGTATCAGGACTGTGTCAGGTGAGCTGTACTAATGACGCTTTGAATGCCTCTTTGGGGGTTTTGCCTGTGTGTGGTGTTGTTTTGGTTTGCTTTTATCGAGCTCCAGTCTCAGAAATAATAGACTGCTCATTTATTCTCTGGGTTTTAACAACCACCATGGTAACTATCAGAAACCACAGTTACACAGTGTCACACACCATCATTTATTATTTCAATGCCACCTTCTGAGCTTTATCATGGAAATGGGCTGAGTGAGTTACATGCAGGTAAAGGGTACCCAAAGAGGATTAAAGCCAAGACCACCACTCTCTGCTGTGGTCAGAGACTTATCTTTCAGAATCTATCTTTGATTTACTAACACCTGTATTGGAAGTAACAGCACTCAACGACAGAGTGGCTGAGTCGCTGAAAGTTTTACTCAGAAAGAGAAGAGATTAGGAGGGGTCTTCTGAATATAAACACTAGAATTAGAGCTCCCCCAGATGATCCAAACCAGGATTATTGTTCTAAATTACGTTTAGTCAAGCACTTGAAGCAAAGACATACAGTCTGTTTTTAGAAGAAGTTTCTCTGATGAAAAGGAAAATATGGCCTGTTGGATGGATAATTTCCTTCTTGGTCTCCTTTCACTTTCCCCATTGCTTTGGGCAAATCTTTATAGAAATTAACCTTTAGCTGCAAAAAAAATTCAATCCCCCAAAAAATTCAACCCCCCAAAAACATACCCAAACCCTAACTTAATGATTTATTTCCCCAAGAGACTTGTGTATTTTGTTTGTGGACCAACTCTCTACATAGAGGCTTCTATTTTCTTGTTTCCCTTTAGGGGGTATTAACTATGTAAACAACTTCAAAACAAAGAGGCAGGATTGTTTCATTAGGGAAAACCATCCCTGCTTCCAAAGGCCTCCTGGGAAGCAGGAGAAGTTCATTAAAGCCAGGGTGATGTAAAGGCTTTGTGTGCATGCAGAAATGGAACCACCATGAAACATTAATGACCCCAATGCATTAGCAAATCTTAAGCTAGAGTAGAATTATGCTGCCTCTGGGGACCCAAGTGCACCTCCTTGCTAGGGAAAATCTAGCCTTCAAATTTTAATTTCAGGAACAAAACACTTTGATGGTGTGAACCGAAGAAGGCAATGAGGCTGGTCCTAGGCCACTGACATGAAGAAAGTGAGCGTCCTAATTGTCAGCTGCTGACCTTGCTCCAGTGCGTGGTATTGCCAAGACAGAGCTACTTAACCCATACTGCCAAATAAAGGCTCACCTGAATCCTTTTCCTTTTGGTTCTCCAGGAGCAGAGTCCACTGCTGAATCACTTTTCTTGCTTTGATAAGTAACCACATGCTGGCCATTTATAAAGCACTGAAAAGACATTTGGCACCGTTACGTCAACAGTAGGCAACTGTTCCAGGCTGTATTAATCCCAGTGGAAATTACTGTATAGGTCTCTCCTGTGAGTTATGATCTCTATTAAAGCTGGGTGACATTTCTCCAAGGAATACTTTGTTCAGCAATGGCAGAAAAAAGCACAATTTCAGATGCATTGAAACCCTGCAGAACAATTTATGCTGATATCTGCAAAGATTATCAAAATGAAGAAAAATATATACTTCTCTCCCCAAGAAATTTAGTTTAGAAATGATGGATCAAGTTTGTTTAAAAGTTGCTATTGAAAAAAAGGAGAACAAGTCTTCAATGAGAGGTGGTGTCTTCCACAATTTTTGAGTTCTTTTGTCTTCCCTTCCTCTTCTAGCACAGGGTGGAGGGAGCAGGTCTCACCTGGATAATAAATGTTTCAAGACTGGAGGATGTGGAGAATCTGGGGAGACTGCCTTGATATGGATTGTTTGGGAAGAAGGCATGTGCTACAGTCCACTGCTTCTCATCTTGGGCAGCGTGTGTGACCTAGAAAGGCAGGAGAGGTCATCCTGAGTCCAAATAAGGGACCAGCCAGCCCAGGGCCCTCCTTTTGGCAGTGGCTGTATCAAAGATTTAGGGACAAGAAGGAGCAAGACAAGTCTGTGGGATACTTCTTTCCTTGTGCTCTGCCTGCTTCCAGCTGTGACTGGGCTTGGGGCTTCCTGAGCTGATGGGGTTTGTGTAACTTGTAGCCCTGAAGGGATCTCTTCCAAGCACCTCAGCAGTTTCCACTGGATCTCTGTCTGAGCCAACAGCATCCTTCAGTAAAGGGTACTTCTCCCTGTGGTGGTTTGCTCAGACTGAGAACCACCAGTCTTGAAGAGAAGGAGGCTAAATTAACCTTACTCCTTGTTGTTCTTGTTTGCTCCTTTTACGTACACAGCTGTCTTTTGACCCAAATGACAAAGACATTTCTATGGTACAACAATTGTCCACTGCCTGTGGTGCATGAAGTGTGTTGGGAGTGCCTGAGCCAAAGAACGAATGATTCAGTGCTCTGTCTGATGGTATTTGGAGGATGCCAGCTGAGCTGCTGCTCTTTAATTCAGCCCTAAAGTTGGCCAAGAACACCAGATCCCACCACCAGCAAGATCCACAAAGCACCCACGGTATGAAGCTCCCTCTGTGCCACGCTGCCTGAATGGCACTGGCTGGTAAGGTCAGGGTGGAGAAGAAAAAGCAGCTGTGCCCACTCACCTTGGCAAGGTGTCAGTAACAGGCAAGGACATTGAATATTTACTACCACAGAGCTGAGCAACCCTAGCAAGCAGCTGTGTGTATGGGGAGGGAATCTGAGGGAGAATCGTCACACTGAGATCTAACATGATTTCATTTCTTTGTCCTGACCCAATATTAAGAATTCCTCCTCTTAAAAAAATCCTGGCATGGATGAAATACAAGCCAATTCCATGGAAAGTGCATTTTTAAATTTTCAGCTACTTTTTTTTTTTTTATTAAAAGAATGAAATGTTAAGAGTACCTCTATGTTTGTAAATACATGATGTGGTGCATTTCCTGTTTGTCTGAAGGATAATTTCTTGTATGAAGCAAGGCTTTTAAATTTTAAAATGTTGGTTAAAAAGTAATAATGGATCTGTGAGGCATGGTTATATAGGTAAATATTTAAAGGAACTGCATAAATGTGCCTTGTATCAGGGGCAATGGTTTGGGAAGGGAACTTTTTTTATCTTTTGTGTAGTGGTTCAAATATCAGTCCATCCTCCTCTGCCTTTCTCCAGGCGGTGGAGGACCTGAGTGTCTCTGCCAACAGCACAATGTCATTTTCTCTGTGATCTGTGCATGCCTGATGTATTGATTTTTCCATGGCAGAAGCAGACAAGGAATAGCAGCACCACAGACTTTTCACACTTTTCATGGTAAGGAGGCAACAGGCACAAAATGGAACAGAGGAAGTCCCACCTGAGCATGAGGAAGAACTTCTTGCCTTTGAGCCTGGAATCTTTTTCTCTGGCATCATTCAGCACTGTCCTGGGCACAGTCCTGTGCAATCTGCTCTGGATAAGCCTGCTTTAGCAGGGAAGTTGGACTAGATGATCTCCAGAGAATATCCCAACCATAACCATTCTGTGATTATACGACACCAGAAAATTTCCAGGGGCGTACATATTTCCACACTCTTGTGCTTGGCAGCAGAGCTAAATCCATGTTTTCAGTACTTTCCAGTTTAACACCAACTGCATTTTCCATTCCTTTGCAGTCAGAAAAAGACCACAATAATCTGGAATAGCTTTTCTGTTCACAGCAAGAATATGAAAAAGCCCTTGTTCAGAATTTCTATTCGTTTTGCTTTCTCTGAAACCCTAATACCAGTTTGTGCATTCATTAGTTCTCATTTTAAAACAAATAACAACAACCCAAAATGTAATTTAATTACTAATAATACTGTGATTAAATTTGGCCTTTCACTTTCCTTCAGAGTCAACCTCCTCAATTCCATTCCCCAATGCCTCTCTCTGTAGTATCGATTCAGTACTGTTAACCTTTCTTTATTACTTGTTTATGTTTCCCCATCAGTTTAAAAACATCAATAAGAGGCTTTTTAAAAAGGACAGAGGCAACAAATAGAGAGACATTGAGGAAAGGTCAGGGATGCAGAAGAAGGCTGTGTCTGCTCTGTGGAAGGAGCAAATAGACAGGACAGAAAGGTTAGTGGTCCTTCTGCTGAAGTGAAGGAAGGATTTGTTTATTCTACAGAAATGTCTGCTACTGGTGTTGCTTTAGCAGCAAAAACATCTGTTCAGCCCAGACTGAGCTTCAGGGTACTGAAGAGGGCTGGACAAAACATCAGGAATTGGCTGAGGTGTCTGCAGGATCTTTCCCTTCAGGGACCAGGAAGCTTTAGGTGTGCTGCATTGATTCTACTTTCTGTTTGAGCATAAACCCAATCTGAAGGCACACCCTGCTCTGCTGACCCTCTGCCTCCTCCTCCTCTTCTTCTTGGCCCATAAAGCTGTGCTCTGGGCAACTTGGAGTTCACTCTCTGATCAAATCCTCTCCTGACTGATGCTAGTCCTTTTGCTTTAAAAGGAACAAAGGATTGAGCCATTATAGCAGTAAATTTTTAAAATACTTCAGGGGAAATGTAAATCCTCCTCAAAGGTCTCCAACAGGAGAAGCCCATTAAGGCCTTCCCATTCTTGGCTCCCCAGAGACACCATGGCAGATGGAGAGTAGAAAGTTAGTGTGGTGGAGGAGGGGAAGAGACACCTTGTCCACCCCCAGCTCTCTGAAGTATTAAAGACTCCTGGCACTTAAAAGCTAAGTGCTTCTCACTGCTTGCTCTGGTGTTATCACTGCCACTAGCAGAACTTGCCACTCCTCTGTCTTTGAGAATGGTTTCAGATTTTTCCACTCTCCAGAAACTCCATCTGGAGAAGGTCTTTCCAATGAAATTGTAAGAAAATACTTACTATTCTTTTTTTCCTTTTCATGGCTTAAAAACTGTAATACCTTTATCTTCAGGAAAACAATCTCTTACCCTGAAGACTTTCCCTCTTTTGCAGTCCAGTACAGGCACAGTGCAGGAAATGTTATCCAACATGGAGAAGACCTCAATTCCACACACTCAGAGTATTCTCTCTTAGTTATTAAAGACACACTTCTCATGACCTTTTAGGAACAGATGTAATTACATAAGACATGTGTTCAACTCAGAAAGCTGTAGAATTAACTTATCTTTCCTGTTTTGAGAGGTGACATTAAGGCTAGAGAGGTTCTTGGAGTTTTGCATTGAGACACAAAGATGAGCAGCTATCAGTCCTCAACACAATTTGTAGTATTGACAGGGGAAAAGATAAAAACAAACATCAGACTAGAAATAAAACAGCATTTTAAATCCTTATGCTAGGTACAATGTACTCAGGATATTGGACCCTTATTGCTTCTGCAAATAGAATATATACAGATGAGTATAATGCATTTTCTCATATAACAACATTAATTACTTACTTGAAAATTCACCTGGCAGAACAATTTTCACACAAACTTCATGAGCAGACATTTCTTCTCACCTTGTTCTTCAGTCTTAAAGTGATTTCTTTATGGAGCTCGGTGTGGCTATTTGTGCATAAGGAATAACTCTGTGTTGGGTTGTGTAAAGGGGTTTGGTTTTTCTGAGACGCCTTTCCATCTATAAAAAGTGTGTCCTGGATTGGGCTGTTTGGTTGCCTCATGAGATCATTGTTCTTAACATTTATCTCCTTATGCTCCATTTCCACTCCAAGGAGGAAAGCCTTGGGAGTTTAAGTGCTGTTCATTCTTTAAGTTCCACTTTCACCTAATATTACAGAAAGGCAAGGGATAGAATGGATTTCTCCTTTTGACTGCCCAGTCACCTGAGGACTTTTACAGGCAATCAGTAAAAGTGTGTTAAAGCTTTCATTTTTCTCTTCTTTTGAAGTTCTTTATTACATTGCATGATGGATATTTTAGCCTTAGGCACATTGCTTTTCTGCTAGTTTACAATAATACTATCTGTAAACAGTAAGTGGCTTACCTGTCACAGAGGCAGAAGTGACACCATTTGCTCTTCATCACAAGAAGATACACTTGCAAATGACACTTCTGGATGACAGAAAGTGGGAAAGACAGACAGAAAGAGGGCAACTGCATGAGTCCATCTCAGTGAAACCAACTTCATTCTTGCCCCCTTAGTCAGGTATCTTTCTTCATTTGGGGAATGTGCAGTTGCAGGGTGGACTCAGTATAATCTCTGCTATGGCATTTTTACATAAAACCATTGAGGAACTGTCACTCTGGGCTGTGAAGAACAAGGTCACACTTCAAGGGTTGCCAAATGCAAATGAAAAGGATGAGGGTGTCCCTGAGCCATGTGGTAAGGGAATAACCCTGCAATAAGTTCTTTGATTCATAGGGTCTGGATCACAGTCTCTGTCTTTTGTTGTTATGATATGATTCCAAGAATCAAAATGGAGTGAAAAAAAAAGAAATGTTCTAGAAAAAGCTGGAGCCAAACTGTATTTCCAATATTATCTCAAGAACATGAGTAAAGTCCTTTCTGTAGCGTTTTTCTCAGCTAAAGCGCGATGTCTGTCTCCTCTTTTACCCTGGTTACTCCTCATCACTTTCCTGAAAACACTGAGATAAGAGTTTTCTGTGGCATCACACTTCCCTAGCCAAGAGCATGGTATGTGCAAGAGAAAAGAGCTTCTGCCTGAATGGCCTCCCTCCATATTCCTGGAGAAGGAAACTCAGGAAATGAGCTTGTCACCCAATCAGAGAACAAAAAGGAAGTCTAAATCAACAATGAGTGATGAGTGGAACATACGCATCTCTTGCACCCAGACAGTTACATGTCAGTTCCAGTCCTTGGTGACAGTGATTTAAGAACCAACTGATTATAATAGATAGGCAATAAATCTTCATTTACAAAACAAAATAAAAAACCAAAAAACCAAAAAAATCCCCACCCACCGAACCCCTCTCATCTTGTTAATTCTGAAGAACTGCAAGTGTTTAATCTCCAGGAGAAGAGATGGTAAGATAAATGTTTTGCTCAGAGAGATGGTGGAACAAATAGTTAGACAGTGTGAGAAAACTCATTTCAGCAGCAGAGAGAAATGGTGGCTGAGCCTTTAAGCCAGTGGTTAGCAGTGATTCATAGAGATCTAAGTATCTTCCTTTTGAGGTAACTTTTTACACTGGGGAAGTCAGGACATTACCAGTCAAGATGGGTTAACTGAGCGGATTAAGAATCAATTTCTTTAAGTATTATTAGGGAAGAGGTTTGTGCCTTTTTTTCTACAAACAGTGGCTCTGCCTTTCTTAGATCTCTGGTGCAAGTCATCTTAGATGTATAGGTTCAAGCTGAACACAATTCACTTGTGCAAATGAGCAGAGAGATCCAGGCTATTGGAAGCAAGACATCTCTATGAAGAAATATCAAGAACTATGCTTTTCAGTAATCAAAAAACTCACACCATAAGAAATCCCCAGAGGAGAAGCTGCAGAATATAGTTTGTAGACTGTTCTAGCAGAAAAGACTGTATTACAAATGAAAGCCAATGCTTGATCTTACCTAGTAGCAACGGATCAAAATTCCAACTTTCAAAATCAATGTGCATAATCTTAAGACTGATAAGACCAGAAAAATTAAAATTTGGAACACAAGAAAAGTTAAAAGTACTAAGAGTATGATGGACTGTTAGAGGACCACATTAAGAAGGAACATGTGCATTCACTGTTATAGGTGTCTTTTCATCAAGGCTGCCTTTGTAGAAATTATGTTGTTCCAAGCATATATTTTGTGTTGGTTAATTAGATATCAATTAGTAATATCAATGAAACTTCATTGTTTTTATATTCAAGCCAACCTGAACTGGTCCTTCTGAATCTGGAGAATCAGTCAGGGAGGAAATCATTGAGCACGAGGAGTGACATGAAAGTGGAGTCCAGGCTCTTGGCTCTGCTCTGAAAAATTCAATGCCTAACCAACTCTTGGTTCCTCAATGAAGCACTTGTACCCTCTTAGACATAATCTGATGGGACTCAGTGTAGCCTGGAAATACAGATAGAATTGTTTTTAACCTGGAACTCTACATAGCATTTTCAGGAAAGGATCCAGCTGATCCATTAAATGATCCTTCAAAGGATCCTTTAAATCCTTTTCCTTACAATGAAGTAATTTTCTGTAATTATGATTATGTACTGTTGATAATTAGTCAAACCAAAAGAAAGAAAGTAACCAAGGAATTTTTATGAAACTAATTAAGTGGAAAGGAAGAAGAGAAGATGGATAGTGAGATGCTCTAAATATCAAGTTTCATTTATGTGAACTGTACTCCAGGATAGATGGTGCACTTAAGGGTGGACAGAGGATAACCTGCCTTGGCAGAAATCTGCCTCCTTCCTCCCTTGAAAAACCACTGATCTCAGGCAGGAGAGATCAGATTGAAGGTGTAAATATTTGAAACATTAGGTGTCAATTAGGAACTTGGAAGAAAATTTTCTTCTCTGTCATTACATCGTGTGATAGAGGACACTTGAAGAACGTGAAGGTAATTTTTGACCAGAAAATTCAAGTGATGAGCAGTCTTAAATTCTTCTATTGCAAGGTATTTATGCATGCAACTTCTGCAAGGACACTGTGAGGGTGGTGAAACACTGGAACATCTGAGAGGCTGCAGAGGCTCCATCCCTGGTGATGGGCAGGTCCTGGGCAAGCTGCTCCAACTGACCCTGCTTTGGGAAGGGGTTTGGACTGGCCTGCCCTGAGAAACCCGGGCAAGTTGTGCTGTGATATTTGATACTTAAGTAATTTGCTTCCTCACAAATACGTGGTCTGAATGACTAAACAAACACTAATTCTAAGAGAAGAAAAATTAATAAAAAAATGATAAAGAAATAAATTAACAATAACATCTATACTGACGACGATTAACTGTCCTTTCCTTTGTGTAGTAGCTCAGCCACTTCTAAAGTAATCTTTTATCATAACTTAAGATTTGAAGTTTTTCTGAATAACAAGACCTGATTTAAGCTGGTCTAAACCGTTGCCTGGTTTAGTTTTTGCTAGCTGCTCCTTGCTTCACCAGGCTCTATTAGTCTTAGCTATGCTTTGCTCCATTTCTTGAACTCACAATATTGTCCAGCTGTTTTTCTGTTTTGCTGCCAGATTTTGCTACTTTAGAGCCTGTGAGAGTGGGGAAGAATGCACAAGTATCAGCTCAGCTCACAGGAAATTAAGGAACAGCTTTTTCTGTTCATACAGCTGCAAATTCTCCTGCTTCTCCGTGTCCCATCTGTAGCCTTTGAACTACATTGCTAGGAGGGACTGTCTAAAATTAATGGGATGCCCAGACATAGCTAATTAGCTCAAATTTCTGTACACTACTCTGAACACAAACTTCACCTCCTTTACTATGTAATTTCTAATTTTTCAATTATATCACAAGAACACAGAGCAGCCATATTTCAGGCAGCTTTTTTCCTTTTCTCACATTCTTATTCTTATTTATTCTTATTCTTATTCTTATTCTTATTCTTATTCTTATTCTTATTCTTATTCTTATTCTTATTCTTATTCTTATTCTTATTCCTATCCTATTCCTATTCTCATTCTCATTCTCATTCTTTCCTTTTTACCACATGGCCACTGCATAGTCCTCTCTTTGTTGGTGTTTTTGTTTTTATTTTTTACTGGGTTTGTTCCTTCTGAAGTTCATGGGGAAGAATGAGATATAGGAATCTTGCCTTCATACAAGTCTTGGCTCCAACCTTTTCTGTGCATCTAAGCCTTTGTCTAGAAGTGATCAGTAACAGATGATGGGTAGAGTCACTTTGGTCGGGACTCTCTGTCTAAGCCATTACCAGTTCCCAAAATCAGATTGTGCCAGAAAATTGGGACTTCAGTGAAAAAATTAAGTTGGAAATAAACTCCTTTTCTTTCCAGTGTCTTCTTGAGAAAGAAGCAATGCCTTATATTCAGCTGTACCACAATTCCTGAAATACTCTGGAGTGCTTTTCCTTTAGGAAGGAATATTTAATTGTATGTAATGGTATTAGCTGTTAATCCATGCTATAATATTTGTGTTTTAGGACAACTGGTGTCACTGTACAGTCCCTATGAGTACACATAGTAAAAGAAAATCCCTATCTCAAACACCATACTGTTCAAATTGACAAGGCAGACAAAGGCACAAAGAGGCTCTCATTACCCTCAGACCTAAAATTTCAAACCTTGGGGATATTAGACAAGTATTTTGTTGTCATAAAGTGGTTTGCTGCTGAACAGGGAGATGAATGGAATCTCAGGTTCATGTTTAACAATAACTAAACCAGTTTGGAAAAATCATTTGAAGAAACACAATCCAGACATCTACTCATATCCATATCACCACCAAATCACTGTGTGACATAAATAAGACAGGCAGACAACTTTAAAGCTCCTTGGAAGGAGATGTTTAGGGACAGAAATTGTCATGCTTTGCTTGCCAAGTGGGGCACAGTGTTCAGAGTGGTTCTGTGACCTGAGTATCAGACACCCTTCGACAAATGCAGAGCTGCTTGCAGGATCACCTTATAGTAAAGCAGAAAACCTGGTGGTCTTTGCTTTTAGCCAACAGGTTCATGTGCTTTATGCTATGAGGGAGCAAAGGGCTCACAGCATAATGAGCCAGAGAGCAAAGCAGTGCTTAGATGGGCTTTTAATGTGGAATTATTTAAACCATGTTGTTGGGGAGGGTGGGCACAGCGGGTGTGCACTGAGCACCTTCAGGAGGTGGCCAGGCCTGGCTTCTCTAATGCTTACAGTGCACAGCTCCTCAGAATTAAAACCCCAGGCAAACAGATTTAAGTGTCTGTGACTTCCAGCCATGTCTGAATTTTGAGAGTAGCTTGGAGGAATGAATTTAAATCCACATCCCAAAGGCAAACAATGCCATAAGTACTGAATTACTCCTGCCCCTTCTCTGTATATGTATAGCACTGTCTCTGCAAGGAAATCCCTTATGTCCTTTCATTCCTGTGTCCAGGTGGTGTATTTAACCTGCATCATCCCCAAACCTGCTCTTCACAGCTTTTAACAATCCACCATATGGGTCAGTATCAGGTGTGGGAATTGTTCCCACTAAGCAGTGTGAATCCTTGTACTCAGAGCTCCTCATTCTCCATTCCTCTGTTAGAGATCATGCTTACATGCACAGAACAAGTCCCTGTGGGATCAGATCAACACTGCTTTGATGTGACTGGCATTCACAGCTGCTTTTCTTGGCTGCAATGTCTTTGGGATGACCACCTTCCTAAAGGAGGGTTTTAAAGTATGTACATTTTAAAATAATTTTAGAAGAAAACTTTAGAAAATTTTAGAAAAGTGGATAGATGGACAGATGGACAGATAGAGGCAAAAGCAAGAGGTTTGACACAGGGTTGATTGTCTGTGACCCTGTTCTGATAACTCTGGGGATTTCATGAGGTGAATGTTAATGAATCCCTTGCAATGTGGCACCTGAAAAGACTTCAGGTCTCTTTGAGTATCTGAAGCCACCCACTTCATCTTTCTGTGCTTCAGCTACAAGGTGCAGATAAAATATCTTTGTTTTTTTTTTTTTTTTTCCCCTAGCTGTGACAGCTGTATCTTTCAAATAATTTTCTAAGGGCAGTATTCTTCATGTGAATTATGGAGCTCCTTCCAAACTTTTATTACTCGAGATGTTTTGTGCTGCTGCCAAAAGCAGGACTGCACATTGATGTAGCAGAACAAACCCTCTCATTAAAATGCCCTTACAGACATAGACCTCAAACAGTGCCCTCAGGCCACTTCTGACCTGTAGCACATTTCTGCCACATGGACTAAACAAAACTCTTGCTTAACAGAGACCAGCAGAGCTCCCAAGAGATGAAAAGTTGTCTCTGGCACACGAGGGCTCAAGCAGCACCTGTCTCTGAATTCTCCACTCCAGTGAGGACTGCTCAGCTCAGCAGTGGGACATGCAAGTGTTACCCATCCACTGCTGGGGAAAGTTCTCAGGAATCCATTTTAAGTGAATCTGATGTATTTTTTGTCTGTGGTATGTTAGCAATCTGGCCAACAGTTGAGTGGTAGCTTTTTAAGATGCTATCTGAATTGCTTTCTACTGAGATACAATTCCAGGCATTTCTCTGTATCCTCCAGTGTTTCTCTATGCTTTTTATCTCTGCCCTGTAAAGTAAGACAGAGCTGCACAGGTCCCATTAAGGAGATCAGCTAGTACCTCTCCATGATCCCCATTGTTATCAGGAGTTGATCTAGGGTAGAAAAGGGCATTTTCAGCTCTCTTCCTCCAGTCCCTCAGCTCCTGCAGACTGCACAGCTCAGTCTGAATTTCAAAGGATTATGGTCTGGAGTCTGCTTTTGATTATAGTGATATAAAGCTGGAGTCCTCTGGCTTTGAGGGACAGGTCCTATTGCATTTGCAAACAGACACAGGTTTTCAGAGAGCATTTTTCTCCCAGTCTGATGTGTTGGTGTGCAAACTTCCCCCACCTTTCTCCCTGGCCTCCAGTTCCTTCCAATCACTCATTCTGAGATTTTATTTATAAATGAGTAATGAACAGGGAGAGAGTAAATGATCTGCTGAGGGAACTGAGATGAACCTTATTAATATTCTGCCTTTTCCCTCAAGTCACAGGGTAGGTGACCAGAGCCTCATCAGCGAAGTCCAGCCTGCTCAGTTCTTTGGAGAAACAATTATAAAATGCAAATATTGACAGAACACATCCGTATCTCACAATCTTTAATATTATTTCCTGGACACGGGTTACATGTAAGAAACAACATCTAATAAGCCTTTTTATCAGCTGAGGTTGCTGTTCAAACAAGATTGGGTAGGGCAGGGAGAAGGCTGAGGTGGATTTGTTTTTTCATGAGCCAAAACTCGCTGAACAGGAGCCATGTCACACACATCCCAAAATCTTCTTATTTGCACCTTTAACTGACTGCCAGGGTCACAGCTCTTCTCACCTCAGCTGCATCCTGGGAAAGCCTCTCCTCATTTCACTGGCAAGAGAAAGGCTTAAAGAGCTCAAGTTTGGGGGTGTGGAAACAGGGGACAATGAGGGGTCCTGATGTCCAGACCCTTCTTACCATTGCGCCCACAAAAAATACTCACACAGAGCTCTCCTCTGCCTCAGTTTGTTTCTCAGGAAACTGATGCCACCCTGCCTTTATTTACTTTCTCAAGGCCGGGTTTGAATTAGAGGAAAAACCCTTGTAGACCCTGGATTAGGATCAAGACTCTTGAATGAGGTGATGTGTCACAAATTATCACACAGACATCCCAGGAAAAGCCTTCTGATATCACAGTTTAAAAAAAAAAGGGATAGCACAAGGGATTCCCAGGCTCTGGGAGCACCATTTGGGAAAGGATGACATGAAAACAGGAAGAGTTTAATGAAGAAGTCAAGCCTGGGTTTGTTTGTTTAGCAGCTCTGCCTTTTGATGGATATAACAAATCAGGTACAGTATCAAGCACCAAGAAAAACTCCAACTTAAAAATGGAATAGACTAGAATTTATTGAGAGGTATCAATATATTAGTCCAAACAAAACAAGAGAAAAAAAAGGAAAAAAAATATTAAGTGTTAGAATGTCTTCTTTTTATGGTTGGATACTGCTAAATGGTTCCTGAGTGGAAATAATGAAGCTCAAGTCTCAGAAATTCATCCTGACGATGGGACAGTATTTTTGCCTTGTAAAGCTGTATCATGCTAATGCTATTGCTGTCATATTGATAAGGTTTATGGTTTCTGCCTGAATTTTCTCACAGTTCTCTATTTCTAAAAGCCTATTAAAATAACCAGGTTACTTGCAAAGAAGGATAGTCTTGCAGTGTCACATGGAATGGGACTCGAGAGATCTGGATTTGACTTCTGATAATCTCCCTGGTCTCCTACGTGAGCTCCAGCAGTGGCTGAGGGTGTGACTATGGAAGTGAGTTAATTTGGACTGCAAGCCAAGCTGTCATCATTATTTACAAAAAATGCAAAGCCTGCAAACACAAGATACAGGCTTTAACTGTTGTAGTTGTGTCCCAGGAATGATAAACTTACTCCTAGATTAATTGGGGATAAGCATTTCATCATCTAGGACTCTGCTCTTTCCTAGATTTCCTCCTTTGTACACAGTTTTGATTGGGTGTTGTTGGGTTTTATACCCTGTATTTTATTTCTTCGTTCAGGCAGCTCTTATTCACAGTCCTTCATTATGTTATATCTTGAGCTGGGAGGAACCTTTCCATGTGAGCAGCTAGAGATAGAATGAATTCAGAAATTCAGGGGGGTTTGGGTGAATCATTTCCATCAAAAGAGCAAAAAGTGAAAATAAGAGAGCCCTGCTGTTCTAAGTCAAAGCATTTGCAGAAGTTTGATTTTTTTTTTCTGAAAACAGAAATGATAGAATTTTTGCTAATTAATCTTTACAATAATCCCAGAAATCAAGCCTCTTTCTTATAAACTAATAGTTATTCTTTAGTGAAGTAATTCCAATTAGAGACACAGAAACCCTTTCATCAATCTAAACTGATTGATTTTTTTGCTTTGTTTGGTCAGTGGTGTCAATGCACAAAAGAAAAATCAATTTTTTCTGTCAGGCCTATGTTTTATGAGGTGAGAGCCTCAACACCTCTTGCCTTTATGTCTGGCCCATTATCTTGTCACGTCTTTCCCATCCTTGGCCATGCACTTGTGATCCCACATGGTTCCCTTCACCACAGTCCTTTAATGAGCCATCTAGATCACAGAACTGAGCTGGTTTAAAATAACCATCCCTTCCCTTCCCTTCCCCCTTTTAATAAGGTTTATTTTTAATCTAGATCAGTTCCTTGAGTGAGTGATCAGAGATCAATGTGACTCCCCAGACTGGTTACATCAAGGCAGCTGAACTGCTGCTTTACCAGTTTACCAGCTGTTTTTGTGTTTTACACAAATGGGATTTAAGCACTAGAGGAGCTGGAAGAGGGGATTGCAGTTGCCACTGTTAGGATGGCCTCCAGTCAGAGCTGAGATTGCAAATTCCTTCAGACTCCACAGGTTTTAATCTACTGCTAATGCTGTGGGTTTGTCAATGCAGGATAAGGCTTAGTGTGGACTATTAGACAAAGAATTTATCAAGTATTGATTTCACTCCTGCTGGGTTATCCAGCCTTCCTTCACCCTTCTGCTGCTTCAGTTTCATTGCTATTCATGTCTGAATAACTGTTAGTAAAAATTAGGGTTGGTAATTTGGGTTTATAATTGGATCTGATAACTAAATAAGTGTGTGGGGGAGAAGAAGGAATAATGTGCTAATTGTGAATAATTATAATCCCAAATTAACAACTCTATTGCCTCTTCTCCAAAACAAACACACCCCATTTCAATTGAGTTTCAGAGACTAAAAGGTGTCTGTTGCAGGTTCCCAAGCAAAACCTAGAAAGAGGGATTATTCTAGCAAGTCCTCAGCACTGAGACCTTTCAGAACTAAACTGCTGGACTGGAAAGCATCCTTGACCCAGGTTCATGGCACAGAAGTGGCAGATCTGGTAAAAGCAGTTTTCAGAGATCAGCAAGAGCTCAGGGGCAGAACACGGGGGGACATTTCTGCAACACCTTTCATTCCCTGCTGCAACAAGCAAGGAAAGCAGGACAGGTATCAGGAGTTCCTGTGAGAGTTAAAAGCAATTGGAAAATCAAACAAAACTTCTCTCCCTCACTACAACCTTCAGTTGCCATCTCAAGGGCCCAGCTGTCATGCCAAGGAAGTGATTGTGGAAACAGTCCTTACCTTGGCCATTTTTTACTTGTCTGTCATTTGACATGTGGCCTCCTGGCAAACTGCCTTGCACACAATATTACCACACTGATTGACCAGGGAGAAGGTTGGCCTGTATATGGGGTGGGCCAATCCCCCCATAAGATCTAGGCTTATTTTCAAGCAGACTTTCTTTTTCACCACGATTTTATCACCAACAAGCAGCCTTGTTGCTACAGACCTGATCAGCATGGCTGGGAAGCTGCTTGTACCCACTGGACAAATGAACAAATATTTTTGTCCTTCTGTTGAATCATAGTTTTGGGAATCTCATTTTGTACTGCAGCTCATTTGTGGTTGGTAAAATGGAGACTACTCTTATGACTCTCTGTGTCACTTAGGGACAGAGCTATGACCAAAAACATAGAGTGGAAACCTTGCCCAAAATTTTTGCACCACTCAGAGCTTGGCCTTCTCCTGACAGACAATTGTTGCACTGCTTTACTATGAATTTATAGATGAGATCTGAATCTTGCATGGTGGTTGGCAGCCTCAAAATGTTCATTCACAAAAGGCAATAAATATTTAGGTAATCTGGGAATTTTTGAACTGCCACAAATAGCAAGCTGGGTTTAATAGGGTACACTTTAAAGATTCAGCAGTAACAGTTCATTTGAAGGTTGACATCACCCTGGCTTGAGAAAATGCCTCTGCCTCTAACTGATATCTTCACTTTTCTTTCCCCAAAAATCAGCAACAAAGCCCTCTTGGCCCACTGTGGTGTCCTAGTTTAAGCTTATGTGTGACATTTCTAATGAAAGCTGTGATACTGTGGCAAGTCTGTCTATTTTCTTAGCAGATTGCAAAAAGGGGTTTACCTAGAGTTCGGTGTATAAGATATTCCTCCATCTTTTACCAGTATTTTGCTTTACAAGCTATTGGCAAAGAGGCAAGAAGCAATCAATAACTAGATCATTCAGTACCCTGAGGAGGGTTCTGAATGGTGGAGCACTGTTACCCTCTGGACTTGGGTGTACAGTCCAGAAATACTGCAGCTGTGTGGGCATGAAGATAAAAATCATGATGATAGATATCCCAGAGGCAGCTTTTCCCTATATCTCTTAGAAAATTTTTGGGAGGAATAAAAAACTACTCTGAAATCCTGTATAACTATTATCTGGATATACCAGCTTTCACAAAATATTCATTTACATTTTTTCTCTGCACATTTTTTGCCACTCCCTTCAGGTTCTTCCGTTTGCATCTCCTAATAAGGACTTGCAGTTGTCTCAGCTCCTGATTTTGCAAACCCATGTTTAATCCACCAGAATTCCTCAGCCCCTCCATGTACAGAGAAACACTTTTTTACTCTCCCTCCATTGCTATATGCAGTTGCTGCATCCAGGTAAAAAGTGGGAAACAACAGTTCTGATACCTCATGGCACTCAGCAAAATAGATCATCTTTGACTCCTGCTTCTTAGAACAGCTTTAGTTTTTGGAAATTTTCAATCATCTAGTTTCCTCTCTCTTGGGAAGGTATTACTTTGGTGTGTTGGTTCAGATATTGTACATGTAGCACATTTAGAAGCAGTTTGCTACATTAGCTCTGTATATCCTTGAGCACTGTGCAAAGTCCCAGGCAGAATATTGCAAGATGAAACAAAGCTGGGATTCAGGTTCTACAAATGCTTTTCTCTTGTTACCAGATTTGCTGTGCTCCAAGGATACACAGGTCTGAAGTGCTCTGCATCCTTACAATACTTACCAGTGTACTTCCAAAATACACCTGCTGAGCAGGGGTTTCCTGTCTCTCCCTCCCCCTGTGTGTCTGTTTCTCTGTGTATAGATGTCTTCAAAAATAGGAATATGGAGTTGAAATGTTTTCTCAGTCCTCCCACTCCCTTTTTTCTTTCTTTTTGCAAAGCCTTTCTCCTCCTCCTATTCTTCCTATCTGTGGCAAAGCATGCTGAAGCAGTCTGCTCTTTGTCACATTTTAGGAGGAAAATGACATTGATATTGGACTAAATGCAAAAAGAGACTTTCCCCTTGTGAAAACTGCCTAATTGATGTCAAAGCAAATAACTTTAAAGAGCTGTGATGGCTACAAATCGGATCAGAGAGGGCAATACCAGTGCACTCTACTTCACACAGGGGCTGTGCTTTGCAGTTTGAGCAACAACACTTTGGCATTCGGAGCTTCTTTATAACCCAAATCAAATCTCAAATCTTTGTGATCTTGATGCCTGACAATAGCTTGTGATTAAAACTGCCCCACTGGAACCTGGGAATGGATTATTATTATAAATAGCTGCAGTCTTGCCATTCCCTGTGCTTTTCTGTGGGTCTGGAGGCTTGAGGCAGGAAAAGCTGGGGAGAATGTGATAGATAATAACATGAGAGGTCAAGTGAGACTGGGGAAAAAAGTCTTTTCTAACAGGTTAATTTTAAAGATACTATGATTCTCTGTCTCTTTACCTCTGTGATTTAGATTTCAACCTAAAAGGTAACAACACATAAAAGTTATTTTAAAAGCTAAAACCTATTTTCACAATGGTGATTCTCTGAATTAGAACTGAATTTCTATTGCTCTGCATTAAAGAAATACAGTGTTAGACTGTGTCCATTCACTGTAGCAGAGAGATGCAATCTCACTTTTCACAGGTTCCTCATGGCACATGAGTTATCCCAAACTCTGCTCTGAGCCATAGGATATGGTAAATCTTTTAAAGAACAGCAAGAAGTCCAAAAATTAAACTAAAAAGGGCTGTGAGCAGAGATGACTGGCAGAAGGAATTAGTATAAATAGAGGAATTTTTAATCAGGAGGACCATCAATTTACTGATGAGGGGAGGTTTTCCTTAGTTGCATTTGGATCCAAAAGCTTTAGAGGGCCTCAAGCCCTTTCTAATGAGGCTACTAGAGAGGATGGGACAAAAAAGCAGTTTTAACCCAGAGGCCCCAGGGCACCTGGCAACCCTTGGTTGTGCCAGCCAGCCTGCCTGAGAGGGCAGCCAGGGCACAGGGCACAGCTGTGGGCTCGAGGGTGGAGGGTGCCTTGAAATCACTCTCAAATAATGTCACTTCCATATTTCTGCTAAGAACTGTGAGCTCTTTAATTGTATGTTGGAAACACAGGAATATCTATACTTGTTCAGATCAAGAGCTGCCAGAGTTTTTCCTCCAACTGTAGTCATCAGGAGGAGCCTAGGGAACAGCAAGAATGGGAAAAGTGATTTTTCAGTTTCTCTTGAGTATTGTACTTACCATAGGATTTCATATCAGGAGACTCCCTGAACCTGGTTTGCTTTTCCTACCAAGCAGAAGAACCTTTCTGGAAAACAGGAAAATCTTCAAAATGAAAATTTGTTGGATGCTTTTAAGGCAGTGAACTAGATCCTTCACTGGATTAAATAAGCACAGAGAAAATGAGGCTATTTAGTTGATAACAATGCAGGCAAAATTATTTTTCTTATTTCCAAAATTTTGAACATTTTACTTAAAAAAACCCCAACTATTTTGTGGTTTCAGATTTACATATTCAATAAAAATATATACGGAACTTAGATGAAAATCAGTGATGAAAACCTTGGCAAATGTTTCAGTTTTTTAATAAAACCCTTGCTTAGCGATATTCTGTTACTCTGTTGGGAAGGACAATCCAAGCTGTATCAAACCTTATGGATAGGATTGCCCAGATCTGCTCTGTGGCTCTCATTTCATGGCAATTCAGCTCGAAAGTATTGTGTATTTTCAGGAGGAGCACACCAGGTTTTAAAGCTGACATAATTTTTTTCGTAGACTTTTTTTTTTAAGAATAAAAATGGAAAACAAGATAAGCCATGTGTTCAGGTGGGTTTAGTATAAATCAACATCATTCCTTGCAGAAGGGACTTTGCATATTCTAAGGCAGCCAGGCTGTATGTAATGTTTTACTTTCTGCAGAATGATAATTAGTATTAAAGACTGATTCTCAGTCTGATTGCTGGCACACATTTACAATTTATCTTATGGCAAGCTCTGGGTGGAACACATTTTCTGAACTGATTGGGAGTTAAGCAAAAGAGATTTATGTTAAAAGACAACTCTTATAATTTAGTTAACAGCCAGTCTGAAACCTAAAATTAGACTTTCACGTTGTTTTAGTATTGATGAACTGTAAAATTCCAGTCCTGTATAGGTGTGTGGAGGAGGGAAGGGTGGACAGCTACAGCAGAGGTGGACACTCAGACTAGAGAGACAAGGCAAGCTGAACCAGTGGTGAAAGCTAATGGTGAGAAAAGAGCATGGAAGAAAAAGCTTCACTTTTCACTGTTTAGTTTTGGTACTGAGAGAAATACCAGCATGATTTCTTTGTTTTGCACCCACAGCACGAATCAGGAATTGATATGGCAGATCAGCTTTAATGCTGGAAAACATTTGTCTTGTAAATGCAAATGGTGGCCAATTAAATAAAACTGGAAAAGTGTGTTTTTTCTAATCTTTACATTACAGTGCAAAGCTGATCTGACATGAGCAAGAAATCTTATGCTGCAATGGTGGCCCAAGTAGAGGGACAGAAAGGAATTCAAATAATCATTAGTAACATAAACCCTGTAGAAAGGCTTATAAGAAGACTGATTTTTGTCTCCAGCAGCCTATAGAGTTGTCACTATGCCAAATGAACTTGGCTTTGAGGAGCAAATCACAAAGAATTTAAAGGAGAACAGGCTAAATCAACCTCAATCTTTTAGCCCTGGAATTGGCCTGGAAGTGCCTTCATTACAACGAAGAGTTCCTGCTATCTTTCTTTTTCAGTCATCTTGGCCCATTCAGTCCTTGCCCTCTCTGTTGAGGAGAATCAATGTCTGTGTGTGATGGTAATTTTTGGGATGTGGAAATACCTTCAGCAAAAAGACCCCGAAGACATCATATTCTTTCAATAAAAAAATATTCAGCCCAAAGCAAGATAATAGTTACCATATTGCAGTGTCTTGGATGCAAAATAGAAGGCTTTGAAACTCTGCAGCATTGAGCTAACAGGCCTGCCTGGTGGTGTGGTGTGAAGGGGCAGTGATTTAAAGATCATTTTAAACATTTATTCTCCTTTATTGCAGGGAAGACTTTCCCTTCCCCAAAATTTAAAATTTAAAATGTGCCTCCTCTGAGCATAAGGGCAGTGCTTTTTGCTTTCTGAGATGGAACAAAGTATTTCTGTGATGAAAAAAAATATGATTTTGATTTTAAGCAGTAGGAACATTTTCCTATTGCATAATTTTTCATGCTGTGGAAACTAACCATCCACCAAATATTTCAAATGTGAACTCTCAAACAGCTCTGCTGAAAGATATTTTCCTCCTCATTTTATATTAAAGCATAGCCCTGAAAGTTGTGATTGCAAATAATACTCTCCCAGCATCCCTTCCCCTAGATATCATGGTATCATTCCCCAAATTCCCTAAGCATAAAGGAACTTTTCCATCCCTTTGTAGGACCTGAAAAGAAGAAGGATGAAGTTAATGGGCTGGAAAGGAAGTAGTTATGCAAGGAACCATATAATTTCATTTTTAATCCTCAAAATGGGGAGAGGAGGGGGAGACAAGAAATTTAATCTAAGTACATGGTTCATAGATATGTACATGAAACAGTACAACAGCACAGACTCTGTCTAGTGAACAACTGCACAGGCTTCCTTGAGCTTTGGTGATTTACACTGATTTACACCTTCTAACAATCTGACCTGGGAGATTAGTGAGGCTAATTCCTCTTTAAAATTAAATATATATATATATATAGTTTGCCTTAATATATTTAATATTTGACATCCCATTAACCTAAATTAAAGGCTTTCTTGTAGGCTTTTAATTTAGCACACTGACCCCCAAAATGGAAAGGCCACTCACAATTGCAACCTCACAGTGCAGCCACCAGTCCTGATTTGCAAGCATCCTTATCATCCCAAATATGTTGGTCATCTGGGCAAGGAGGAAACCTTTCTTCTGTCACAGATTTTCACTGATATGGTTTTCCATTACAGTTCATTAATTTATGTGTCTTTGGTGAACTAATACGGGGAGGGAAAAGAATATATCATACACATGGTTGTTTTTTATTTCCTGAGGTTTCATGGGTTCTGTAAACATTTTCCAAAGGATAAAAAACCACCTGCAAAAGATGCGCCCCAAGAAAAGCCCAGGAGAGTTTCCCCAGAGCAGCTGGCATCAGGTCTGCCCTGTGCTTTGAAGGTAAGGTCAGAGCTCAGGCAGGAGGCTGCCTCTGGAGGGTCAGGTTTAGTTTGCCTTGAAGACTCAACAGAAATCTCCCCAGGCAGCTCTGAGCCCTCCTGTAAAACAAAACATCAGGGTGCTTCTCATCATGGCAAAAGGGCTTTTTGAAGAGAGACAGGAGCAAATGCTTTTATATTGGCCATGCCATGTTTCTGTCAGGTGGAGCATGCAAGGAAGCTTCAGGTGTGAGCATGAGCTGCAGAAACAGTCCTGAAGCTCTGGAGACGCAAGGAATTTTAAAATGCAGCCTGTTGCTCTGCCTTCACTGATGATGGTGCCCTGCATCAGGCTGGAGAGAAAGGCCTAATTTGCTTCAGAGACAGCCCAGTGATAAATTAAGGCAGCTTAATTAACTGGAAGGTGTGTGCAGAGATAAGTTTTTAGGTACCCAGATTGTCAGTCTGGTGTTTTGCTCCAGTCTCTGTGCAGCAGTGCCTCTGTCACACGTTTGTCTGCCAGGCTCAGTGGGCAGCAGGTGGCTCCGTGCCCTCACCTGCAGCTGGGATGGAGATAATGGCAATTATGGGATTGGATTTGTCCTGAAATGCAGCAGCTTTAGTGGAGTTATTGCTGTGCCTCCTACTCAGATGAAGTGTCCCACCAAGCTGTCCATCAGAACAGATCAGCCCAGCTCAGCCTGGCCCTGGGCTGACCTGCACACTGGAGTGACCCACACCACTCAGATGGGGACAGTTTGTGCTGCTCTTGCAAACAAACAGAAATATCAAGCACCTATTTTCTGACTAAAGACAAAGTCTCATTTTAGGTACCTAAACCAAAAATTGAGTCTATCTCCTTGCTAAGTCAGGAAGAGCAAAAATGTTTGGTTTATCTTTCAAGTGGTTTGCACACGGTTGTCTAGATGTGTCTCAGTATTTCCAGGACTGGAAACTTATTGTTGGTCCTAGACCTTAGCCTGAAAAAGGTACTGATGTGTATTCTCTTACCCAGGACTGCCAAGTAATTCAGGGTGGGGATAAATCCACAGAGTAAAAATATGTCTGTTATGTTTTAGCTCATATAGTCTCTGCTCTCCTTTCAAAATAAAAAAAGAATTAAATCCACCAAAATCCCAGTGGATCCACCAGCCTCCCAGTCTTCTGCTCTAAGAGGGAATGAAATGAATTTAATCTCCATAGATTGTATTGCACACTGCATTGCCAGCTGTTTTGTAGCAGGGGCTGCTGTTGCTCAAAGGTCATCGTGCAAATCCCTTGATTAAAAAACAACAACAAACACATTTTAAATGGATAAAACCATAAGACACTGCTGTAAAACAGATTATGTGAAGTAGGTACTGTTAAAACAATTTAAATGCCTCTTTCAGGCATCAGTTTAGTTATCTCAAAGCATATTAGAGAGAGCAATAAAATTTAATGGCCAGCAGTAAAGTGTTTATGCATGGCCCTGAACACAGCATTGCCCAGCCAGGGAATGTGTTAACTCTGCTGCACGGGCCAGGCATACCCAGAAAATGGGATTTGGGCTCCCACTGGAGCTGGCATCAGACCTGCCTGGGGACAGCTCCCAGAGAGATCCCAGAGAGCCCACAAAAGGGAAGCCGGTGCTGCTGCAGGGCTGTCAGGGCAGCAGCTCTGGGCTGCACCTCCCTGACTGACTTAGAAACTCTGGGTGTCGTGTGTGTTAGTGTGTTGAGATACAGCCCCTGAGAGCATAGATTGGAGTTTCAAAAAAAAAAAACCTAAAAATCTATTGTTTTTCCAGCTTGGCACTGGAGTGCTTCCATGCTAACATAGGAGGATCCTGGTTTTCCAAGATAATTGCAAGGTGCTTTGCCTCTTTCCTTGACTATGCAGTGGTGCATCCTAGGAAAAGCCAGCACTGTGCCATGTCAGAGATGGTGCTGATGGTCATTTAACATCAGCCACAAACTTCTGGTGGCCCAGCCCTGAGAGTCCAAACCTGTCAGTGCATAGGGACACCAGTAGAGTAATTTCTTTTAATAAATTTGCCTTGTCTCCAAAGTGAACAGATCTGTTTCTGGCTTTTCAGTCCTTCTAATTCCTCTTCTTAAACATGCTAGTCTCCCAGGATTTTTGCTTCAGACCACTTCAGACAGCAGTCTGGCTGGTTACATCAGGCTGGTTCAGCCTGCTTAGTTGCTTGGGCTTTTCAAAATCCAAGAGCTCATTTCCTACCTACAGCCTTGTTCCCAATCAGGGAATAAAACTCAACAATGGCTTGTGATGCAATTAGTCAAGTGCCTGGTTCCCAAGTCTGATTCCTGGACTCTGTTGTGCTTTTCCTTTGTTTTTGCCCTTCCCTCAGCTCACTGGGAGCCCTGACTGCAACAGGGAGAGACCACTGTGGGGTAGCTCCTTCTGCTCCTGCACAGAAAGCACAGGGCCTTCCCTTGCCTGCAGCTCTCCAAACCTGGCTGGAATTCACATTTTTGATAGAAAGTGCTCTGGAAAATGAAATCAAGAGGGGGTCAGTTTGAAGTATCCTCTGCTTATCCCTGCTGAAACATAAATGTAGGCAAAAGGAGAGGAGAGGAGAGGAGAGGAGAGGAGAGGAGAGGAGAGGAGAGGAGAGGAGAGGAGAGGAGAGGAGAGGAGAGGAGAGGAGAGGAGAGGAGAGGAGAGGAGAGGAGAGGAGAGGAGAGGAGAGCTGGAACACTGCCAGAAGTAGCAGGCAGTGATGCATATTCAGGATAACTGGAGCAAGCAGAGATATATGCATGGGCATAGATTTTTCTTTTGCTCAGAGCATGCATTACAATATTTCTTAAGTAAGTAAAAAAAATGGTTTCAGTCAGTTCTATTTGTTTTCAGCTGGGAGGTGAGGATAGGCAAGGAGGTGAGCGGGAAGGGGACCTGCATTTTAATTCTCAAACTGGCTTAATTGTTTATGCTTTAACCTCCCTCCACTTGTCTCCCAGGACCATGCCAACATCTCTTGCAGAATAAAACATGGAAGGGGATGTGTCACACACACACAGCATGGTTTTGCCTTCATTTTTTTCTGTTGTTTATCATTAGCCAGACTGCACAGCCCTGACTGTCACACTGGGCTAGACTGGTGCATTGACTCTATTGAAATGTTCTATTATTCTGTGAACAGGAACAGTGATAGCAGCAGCACATCACTGCCGTGTTATACCTTAACCCCAGAGCTCAGAGGTGCTGGAGAGCATTAAATATACCTTCTCAAGGTGAATGAACCAGTCCTTGGCATTGTTTGTGAAACTGAAGTGTTGCCATCCTTGCTTATCAATACATCGGACTGTGCATCAAATGATTATCTTCAGTTAGGGCTTAACCTGGTTATTCTCATCCTTTATGTGACACATGCAGAGCATTACTCATGTACCCAGCAATGGAAGTTGCTGATTATTCAATGTCTGTTGGGTTTGAGCACTTATGAGAGTGATCAACCAAGCCAACAAGTAATGAATTCTGCTCACACCTTGCTCTCCTCATTTGGATAAGCAATTGACTAAGCAAGAGGCTGGTTTTAATTCCTGCTCATGGAGCACAGCTTAGCTGTTGCTCCTCATATGCTACAAGGGAACATCTCACTTTCTCCCATCAGTTATGCACTGCTTCCCTCTACATCATGCCATGCCTAGCAACCGAAGCAAGAGTCGCTTAATTCTTTTTTCCTCAGCAGAAACTTATGTGCCTCTTGGCTTAGGTGGATGAAAAGTCTCCTTAAATTACAAAATCCTTAGGCTCAGGAAGCAATGGGAATATAAAGCTTTAAGACCACTCATTTTTAAAATAACCTGCATGAGGTGAATACATTTTATTTTTTCTTTCTGAATTTTAGTAGTTGAGCTATAGACCACTTGCAGTATTAAGAGCGCTGCTGTGTGAGTTTCAAAACTGCCTGGAATGAGGTCTGTGTTTTTTGGCTGTATAGGAAAGATCAGTTCCAAAAGCATTAGTTAAATCAGGGATAGATGCCCCCCATGTATTCTCACCAGCCAGGTCATCAGCCAGTAAAATGAGCTAAGACTCAAAAATGCCAAATATTTATAGATATGGGCAGAAGTCTCCACAGCAAGGTACATCTGTTCTTTTTCTTCTGCTAGAAAACTTTTTTTTTAAACAAATGTGTCTTTGTGTGGAAGAACATATTAGATTTAGGAAATTGCTACAAAGGAAAGGAGATAAAGTTTTTGTGTCCAACAAAATTGCCTCAGCATTTGGCAAATGGGAGGAAAAGGGAAAGTAGGGAAATGGAAAAACAGAATAAAAAAGAAAACCAAAAAAGGAAAAGAATTAAAAATCCATCCTTGTTACATAATGTACACTGCAGGGATTTTAAAGACTGGAATTACATGTTACTTACTGGTAATCACTTGCCTAGCAAGGTGTTTGGTATCTGCTGACTTAAGTAGCAAAAGGAAGCTGGGGTATTTCTGTTATCACCATTTAAATGTCTCCTGCAATCCCTGTAACTGGATTATCACTGTGCTGGGGCTGTCCCTGTGCAGAGCTGTGTCCCTGTGTGTGCCTGTACTTGTGCTCAGCTTTGTCCCTCCTTCCTTGCAAGAGGCATCTGGGACGTCCCCACTGGGTCTGTGCACAAAAGAATTTCACAGCTAATGGGCACATAGAAAATCTGGGATACTTCTAAAAACGAGAGTAGAAAACATGTACAGGCTTTTGCTGTGTATTCCAGTGACTCACAGTGTATTAGAAAATTTGCACATATTCTGAAAAACAGTAAAATGGACGAAGATTATTTTAAAAATCAGTTCCTCTCTGCTTGAGGCAGGCTCTGAAGCATTAGAATTCAAGTTTCTTTAAAATTAAAATTCTAAACTCTTGCATTTTAAAATCAATTAATGATTAATTTATAACCTAACAAGGCTCTAGAGAAAGGGAATATAAAAAATATAATTACTATACAGTTCTTAATAGATTAGAAAAATAACCATTACTCCCTTCAAGACTAACAGTGGGAGAAAAAAAAATTGTATTGATTTTGGGTATGAATACATTAACCCATATATTATTAAGGAAGCAGAAACTGTTTTCTTCCAAATGTAATGAAGGGTGTAATCAGATGAGTTCTTAGGAGCCAATGTTAATTAGTTAACACCAGTCAGCAGCAGTTAAGTGGTTGTTTATCTGAGGTGAGCTATGGGGAGAGGGGGAAGGATATTTATTTAGGCTGGTCTCTAGATCATTTTCTGAGTTATGCACATGGTCCTGGAGGATCTGTTCTTCTCAGAAGTGAAATTCATTGAGGAAAAACGAAAAGGGCATTTATTAGGGCTGGAGAAGAGGTAGATCTCACTGTGATTTCACATCCCACCCTATTGCCTCTGAGTCACTAGGAGTACTTGGGGCTCCCTTTCAAGTCACAGGAACTACACACGTGATGAGCTGCTTTAAAGGGTGGGTTTGCTGCTATGGAAGAGGGTGATCTTCCTTCTTCCTCCTCCTCCTGTTTCCTTCCCTCTCCCTGTGTGAGATGCCTGCTGAACTGGTCCAACTCTCAAAGCAGGCAAAAAGCACTTTACTTTTTGCTGCTTGTGCTTTTTTGGATTGTCTGTTGAGCAGAACCAATCCACCAGAGGTCTGGTGAGCATCAGAGCGTGTGCAGACAAGCAGCAAGGCCACAGAGCAGGGCTATTTTGGTGTCACCAAGATGATTAATTCTGGTTTCCTCACCTTCAAGAACGGACAGTAAGGCACCACTGGCAGCTGTGGGAGGGCTGAGGGAATAATAGGTTGTGGGTGTTTCTGAGCTGTTTCTGAAGGTGGAAAACTTCAGTGAGAACTGTCACACCTTAAGCTTTTGCCTCTGTGATCATTCTTGTCTATTGTCACACAGCACAAATATTCTATGGCTGCACTATGGATTATGAAATTATCATCATTATTGGATTTAGATAGAAAGAAAGCCTGGCTAGATGTGAGGGAAAGGGATTAAAATTAAAATGAAATGTTCAGTTAGTGAATAGCGCAAGAGGAATAAGATTGGAGACTGAAACCTCTTCTGAAACCTCTTTTTATCCAGGTTAGCCAGTGTTGTGTGAAAACTACAGAGGTAGAGGCAGTTTTTAGCTTAGAGCTATATCAAAGAGAAATTTGATTCCTGCAGTCTGATTTCCCTTTTATCTTTAATGGATTAGCTGATGTATTGACAAACAGGAGAGGTGGCAGGTTTTCAGATGTAGATAGATGCCCACCAGGAATTTGAATGACTTCATCTAATCCTTCTGCAGGGAAGTCTACCAATAGCAAAGTAATGACTTCTGAAACGAAATCAGCTCTCAAACAACAGGTTCTTGCTGAAGTTCATGACTCCAGTGCAGCTATCCTTATTTACACAGTAGTTCCCAATTCTGCTCACAATTAATCTGGTCTCTCTGTTGACACCAGCACACTTACACAATTTTGTAAGAGCACAGTCAAGTGTCTAGAGAGAAAAATCTCTTTATTTCCTGGCGCCGCTATTCCCCAACTGCTTATTTCCAACATCTTCTGTTTCTCCTGTCATGAAGGTGCATTTCTCACTTTAAATTGGCTTCATCCAATCACCTTTCTGTTTTTCTGCCTCTTGCAGTAAATTTGTTTTTCCGAGAACACACTCACTGCATCCATTACTGTAATGATTCAATGGCTTCTAAATTCCTTCAGCCCCCATCAGTGTGCTTCCACATTTTGTGCTATACTATTTAACATGACTCTGCTGCTGGAGGGGGTGGAAAAAAGGACAGCCTTTGTTAAAGTCTTCTCCAGGAAAGTGACTTTTAGATTGGGATCTTTTAACTGGGCTCTTCTACCTTTCCAGTTTACATAGATAACTCTTAAATCTTTTTCCACACAAGAAAAAAATCTTTAAAAATATTGTTTTAATTCCATTTCATGATAGAAGTCTTATTTCTCCAGGGAAAAAGAAAAGAGCAAAGTGATCTGCCTTCAAGGAACTAATCAAAACTGAAAGTGGGACTGGAGGACATATGGAATGGCAGACAATTTACCTCTTCTTGAAGAAGGACAGAAGTCAATGACAGTACTCTCTCTTTGTACTTTTCTCTTGGCATCTCTCATGATCATTTGTATTTTGCTTCCTTTCACATGGGGATCTTTTTGTTTTGAGAAATTATAGGACTATTTGTGGAATAAATGCTTTCTTGTCCCTATGTACGTCTTTGGCCATTTGCACATTCCTCTGCAAAATCCAAGCTTTCCCTTTTGCTCTCCCTCCACAGCAGTACCTGGGCTGTGGGCTGGGTGACACACAGTGCAGAGGGAAATGTGGGGCATCCCTGGGGAGTCTGGGTTTTACAGGACTGCAGGTCAAAGCTCTCTGCTCACAATCTACTGCACAATGCTGGTAGAAGAGATTACTCCACTAGCTCTTCTAGAAATCCCCAATAATTACTCATCAAAATCCTGGTGCAGCATATTCAAGGAGAAACAGCCTGGAAATGCTTTCCATCTTAGGTGTTAGGTCTTGCAAGAGAAATTTTCTCCTGCTGAAATATTTCACAAAGTCCACAAGTGATTTTTAGAAGCATCGAAGTAAATACTGCAGTGCTAAGAATGATATTCAGAGAGACAGCTGGATGTGCTAAGTAAAGGTGATATCAGGAGATATAACAGGAATTCAGCAATGTACAATGAAACCTTGTATTACCTGAGATTTAGATCTTTCTACATCTCCACTATTGCTGATTTTACTAAGGAAAAAAAGACCCTAAAAATGTGCTGGGTAAAATATACTGGTGATGGGATCTCACCTGGTAATTCAAAGGATGCTGTAGAAGCTGCTGCATCCAGAAAATTATAGAGATTCCCTTAGCAGCTCTAAGCTTGGGACAAGATGTTATACTGTTGAAGATATCTTCAGGAAATTACAGCTCCAATCAAACATGCAGGCCTTGCAATTTGTGTTGAAAGCAGATTGGAGTTGGAATTCTCCCTATCCAGGGGAAAAGAAAGCTGCAGGGGCAGAAGAAAGTTAAAGCTCTCCTCTGTGCAGAAGGTGATGTGCTCAGATCTCCCAACAATAAATCTTTAACTGCTGGCAAGCTCAAATAATTGAGACAGATAGTTAATTGAAGGAAAATGTGAAACCCTCCAGCCTGGCCCCCTTCAGCAAGCAGGTACAATGCATTGTAGAGCTTTCAAATCCTGCTCAAGAGCCAATGCTGGGAATACAGCAATGAACACTTTTGCTCTCAGGAGAGGACTGTCTGAGAGCAAGTAAGCCAAGCTTCAGTAGGCTCTTGTCAGGGAAAGAAGGGAACATTACTGAGATGAGGGTGGTTCTGTGGCAATTTTCAGACCCCAAGAGGTCTGTGTGAGATGTAGAGATACAGGGAGACATCTGTGTTCTGAACTTGAGCGAGTCCATTCTCTTGGTGTAGAGGAACTGACTTCTACTATAGATTACTTCCCCTAATCTATTGACGACATCTCTTTTCAGGTGCCTCAATGTGGCTGCATAACCAATTTATCAGAGTGAAGGAGCTCTTCCTGACTTCAGAGGCTCACTGGGAGTGTATGTGCTAAGGCAGCGATAAGGGTTTACCGTGATGGTGGGAGAGCCACACCTCAACCCACCTGTCCTCAATCCCAGAAATAAATCCTCCTTGCCAAGAGTTTACACCCACAGAAACATCCCAAAGCACCTTAGGGATGCACACACACTAGAAGCCAGCAGCAACCATGCAGAAACAATGATTGTGGGTTTACTGGATTCATCAGTGTACCTGAGCCCCAAACAGAACTATCACAACTACAATCTCCACATCTGCCTGTTGTTACATTACAGGGCTTTTAGGAGGGGAAGGGAATAGTACCTTCTCTCCTTCAGCTTGCCTCATAGATTTATATATAAACAATCTTTCTAGAAACTCTTTTTCTTTTCTGTTTGACTTGAGAAAGCTTTTTTTACTGCTATGTGAATGCTCAGAAATTGTGTGAAAAATAGGGAAACTAAGGTCAGTCACTTATTCTGGATCATCAACCTGAGAGCAATAGCATAGACTTTACCTGTTTGAAAATAAATATCTACAAACTGGATTTCTAATCTGAATGAATCACCTTGAGCCCTCTCAGCATGGGCGCAGAGGAGCTGTGTGTTATTTATCTCAATGTGAGACAGGCATTTGGAAGAGGATAAATACATTTCTTCTCACTGACTGTGAAGCAGGTGCAGTAAGAGCTGCTCACACTGTAAACAGCTGGAGATGGGTGAGGAGAAACAACAGCCCTGGGCTGATCCTGTGAGGCAGCAGAGTTTACTTATTGCTGGCACCTCACCTGTCCCGAGCACTGCTGGGAGCAATGGAAGGAATTCACAGATTTTGCTTGAATTGGTTAGCTGTACTCTATAACCTACTCTCTAAAGGAACTTCTGGAGAGATCCCAGCATCTTTTATTTTATGAGTTGTGAATTCTCTTCGTGGGGAACTTTGCTCCCTCTTGCCATCCACAACAACTCGCTGTGGTGCTGCAAGAGAGCTGGGTCAGTCTCCATTGCTTCATATCAGATTCAGTTGCTTAATTGGAGTCCATGCTGTAGAAACTTTGTGAACTTGCAGCAGAAATAGCCCAATTAAATACATTTTACCTCTGAAAATGGACACAGCATATGAACTAGCCATTCCCTTTCTCAGCAAAACTCAACAATAGCTAAATGAAGCTAACATTTTCCAACTCAACAATTCTCTAATACACAGCATTTAAATAGGAAATAAAAAGAGGGTTTCTTAGCTGACCCAGAAATTATGACCAGTGCCCAAGAAATGGCCCATTCCTAGCAAAAGGAAGAAGTGCAAACTGTTCAACTACAAAAAAGGGAAAGGTGCCTGAAAAACATTCAAAAGTCTGCTTATAGGAGAGGTAACTTTTCACCAGAAGTGCTCACTGGAAAAAATCATAATGCACTCCTAACTATAGATGCAATTATATATCTGAATATAGAATATAAATATCTTCTCCCATCAATCAGAAAGAGCCCAGAGTCTCTGCACCGATTTCAGTGAATCCAGTCAGCAGCTTGGATGCAGCATGGCTGAATATTTCACATTGCACTGGGGCTGAATTTAAACTTTGCTACCATAACAGATGGAGAACTCTCACATTTTGGGTGTTTGCTTGACTACCAAATGAAAGCCTAATCACAAAGTGGGGTTCACACTTGCAAATTAGATGCATGAAGAAGTGGAGGAACTGTGTGGCAGAAAAGTTCTAACATGCTGGGTAACAAGATGAGTGAAATAAAGCAGATGGTCTGCAGTCTTATTCATAGCATGAAAACTCAAAGGTTTGGACACTGGTGCGTTACCCATAATATTACATTTTCATACCTCTTATGTGGAGCTGGAGCCAGACAGCATCAAAAAACATTTATAACAATAATGCTAAACTCTTTTACCCTTTTACCTCTTTTGGATACAGGATGGCTGTATCCAAAACTGACAATTGCAACAGTCTCTGATCGTCTCCTCAGAAAGAAAAAATAATTTTGGAAAGTCATAGATCACCTGTGTCAACACCAGGCCTGTGAATGTTCCTTAGCTTTGTTGAATCTACTGGTACAACCAAATAATGGGTTAGCAGAGATTAGGGTTGTTAGGAGAGATTTCCCAAAGCCCACACCAGAACTGTGACTTGTGTCTTCTGGCTCGTTAAATTTCTGTTAACCAAAGCTTCATGATAAAGCACAGATGTGCTGTTTATTTGAGGGTAAAGATTATTGCAGTGTCATAGAGAACCCAAGCAAAATTTTGGAGAAGTGCAATCTTTACAGGATAGAAGCTTCAAGTAAGACCTGAGATGTTTCAAAGGAAAAAACAGCACGACTCTACAACAGCCTAATCCTGTCTACCTTCTCCCGAAACGACTCCTACCATTCTTCAAGAAAATCTTAATGTGACAATGGCACTTTAGAATCCTAAAAAAGTTTCATGTAGACTGTAACAGTGTTAGGTGAATTAAAACAAGGCTGGCAGGAGTATGTGCTCTGAGTGAATTCCTTGATAAACTCCACTTTTTCTTTCTTTCAAATTATTCACTTTAATTAGTACAATCCTATTCAGCAGATTATTCACTTATAAGCTTCCTCTGAGGAGCATATGGAAGTTAATGTCAGCCTCTAGATATAAAGATTCATATCCTGCTGCTTGTCATCACACACTGAGGTTCTTTCTAATCCTACTCTACTTTCAGATGTGTAAACCACCTCCTGCAGGCAAAGCACAGCAATCCCAGATTTACCTGTTATTTGTGGGGCCTCTGTGGCTGCTGGCAATCACCTGTGGTCAAGATGCTTATTTCAATCTTCCACTTTTCTCTTCAGCTGGGAGGCTGGATGACAGAAAATTTGTTTTGGTTCTTTGCTGTAACCATCTGAAACCAGAAAGAAATGATGAGGAATTGGAGATTAGCACCTCATGATGATGAATAAGGATCAGCTAATGAAGAGTTAAGCTCACACAGGGCAGTTTCAGAGGCAGATTCTGAATTTATTTTGATGCTTCTGCCTTCTGATTTTAAAAGGTAGATGTTGGATTTGCTTCTCTAAATAAACCATCTTTACATTTCTGAGCAGTGTATTGCATATGCATTGCCAGGAGTGCATTACAAAGAAAAAATTCTTAAATAAATGATTATGTTGGTGGAGTAGATTATGTTGGAAACTGTATTATGTAAGGGGAAAGCTTCACAATCTGAAGGAGGAAAATGATAATAATAAAAAATATTAAATAGATTAAACCAATTACATTATTCCTTTCATTGAAAGCAGAATTAATCATCAGCTAACAAAAGCTGACTTTGTGTCTTTCTCTCTGACCTACTCAGTACCTACTCACTGTGGACTGTTCAGTGAGTGTATTCATGCTATTTGCTGAGTAAGGGCGTGTTGCCATATAGCTTTTTGGGAAAGGAAAAAGCTGGGAAGGGATCATGCAGTCTGTGGTTGTAGTAAGTGCACTATTCACAGACATTTCCTGTCTTGCTGAGAAACCCCAATGTTCCTCACGTAAGGAACCTGCATTTTCTTTACTATCTTGCTATTGTGTTGCATTATGGTTCTACAGACCAGCAGAGACTTTTCCTCTAAATTCCTTGTTTCAAGTAACAAAGCACACAAAAAACTGTCAGAGAAACAGAGAAAAAAAAGGTTAAATTGAAGATCATAGAAACCTTCTCCCAAATTACTGTTTTACTCATTGAGACAGAGCAGCTCCTAAAACCATGTACACCACACAAAACCCCCTCAATCTGTCCAAAAGACAAAATTTGTTCTTCTTTCTCTCCTGCACCTGCATTTCTTCTCTTTTGTCCTGATTTCATCTGATAGTTTAATGGCACATTTTACCTCATACCAATTCTCAACTCTCTATTTCATTTCTCCCTGGCCTAGTAATAAGATTGCAAGGCTCACATTTCAGTTTCACCCTGTGGAGAAGCAATGCTGATTTGCTTTCCTTCCAGATGTGAAGCAACCCATTTATGTTTAATATTCGCTCTTCAGTCACACAGAGGCCTGCATTTAACTACATTTTTATGCATTGTAAATGCACATACATTTGAAAGAATAAAATTCCTTCTACCCAACATCCCTCTAAATGGAACTGAGGTGAGCTCTTGTTTCCCTGAGGAAGCCTGATACTTGAAGATCACTTTTAACCATTTTGGTTTTGAGTACTTTTTCCCTTCTTATCTCTCTGTGCTCCTGTGTCTCCAAGAGCTTCCCCAAAACAGGCAGGGAGTAACCTCCAGACAACGTGCTGAGGAGGAAAGTGGCTGGAAAAGAGAGCAGGCAGCGTTCAGATGCCTCTCCCATATTCCCTGGAGGGCTCAGGATCCCTTCCCAAGGCTGTGCAAGGAGCACCCATAGCCCTGCAGTCCACTGCCACCTGGATTTAGTTCCCAGTCAAGTGAAACTTCCAGACTTTTCAGTTAAGAGGAATTCTCATGTCTCTAACAAGCCTCCACCAAGCTGTGATAATATCCCTGGATATCAGCATCCAGTGTCCTAAGGCACTGCAGTGCCAGAAGAGCAGCAGATACTGGCTTTGTGTTTTGGGTGAGACACATCCCAAGGCATGAGTCCAAGCCTTTTGCAGCCCCACTGTGTATGGCACAACATTCCTTTCGTCTTCATGTGGCAGGCAGGGATCATTGACCAAGATTCATACTGCTACAAAACTCGTGCTGAAAGAGATGGCAAAATATTTCAGAGCAAGACACATTTCAATAGCCTTCTTAATCTGTGTATTTGTGGATGGCTTGTTGCTGAATGGTCTTCACAAGCCTCATTTGCAAGTCACAAACATGGTGAATAATTGCAATTACTGTGAGAGACTGAGACTATGATGATTTGCTTTGGACAAAAACCCACACAGAACCTCTCTGTCTCCAGCACCAGCTGGAAAAGAATTTATGGAATGAAAGCTACTTATCACATGATGGGAAATAAAATATTTTATGGACTGATCCTTTTAGATTTTGAAACCTAAGGACATTTTTTGTTTAATCAGAAATCAGTGTAGACCCATAGAGCATCAGATGGAGTGGAACTGACTATTCTCTTTCAGTTTGCTTCAAAACAGGGTCTCACAATGACATTGTTGACTCTGATTTTTGAAAACATGCAGAGAAGTGGCTACAAAATCTAGAAGCAAAGGCTGATTAGAAATTAGTGACGAGGGTTTCAACACATAAAGCATGACCCGTCTTGTAACAGTGAGAGGAATCACTGAACAAAATGACTAAAGATATGGTAGATTTACCAGCATATGAAGCTTTGAAATTCATTTGTTTTCAGCCACAGCAGTTTATGCAATTTAGGACATGGCCACAGCAACCTTTTTCCCCAGCAGAAAAGAGTGGGAGAGACTGCACAGCCAAGGATAAGACTATTCGTTTTGGCAGTGTGCTTACATCAGCTAAAAGCTTCCTGCACCCTGAGGAAGCACAGAATACTTTGTAGTATAAATAAGATTATTACCCTTGAGGAGCTTATTCATTGTGTTTGGAATTCATCCCATCCAGTTCTGGATGACTACAACTGAGGTAGTCACCTTAGGCTTCCATGCTAATTACTGAAGGAGAAAATAAAGCACAATTCTTATGGTTTAGATGAATCTCAGAAGGTTTTTTTTTTTTTCTCTCTATTGAGTCTCAGCATATTAGGGTGTCTTGGAGATACCTGCTTTGTGAATTGCATGCCATGAACTGATAGCAGAGACAGTGAGGTGATACTACTTCTGCCAAATTCTGTCGTGTTGTGTGACATCAAGGAAATGGGACAGAGCACTGTCTTCTGCTGCTCTCACTTTGGCCACGACTTCAGGCTGGAGGAACAGCTCAATCCTTTGGGGTAGACACACAGAGTGATTCTTTTATAGACAGGGCTGGATTGTGTCCACTTTCTCCTGGGCAGCTGTTTCAGTCTGGAGTAAATCTCCATGGTCTCAATTCACTAGCTTGAAAGCAAGCTCTGCTCTGGGAAGGGAATCTGGGTTGGATCCCAGCAGCATAGTCCATCCGGATTTCTTAAGATGTCAGATGGGGTTTCTCTGCAATAGATATTATGGACAGATTAAGGACTTTAAGGAATATCTAGCTAGAGAATGTAGAAAATCGGATTTCATCGAAAACAGACCTCAGACACCTTCAGTGACCTTTAAAGAGAGAAGCAGTTCTTCTCTAAACACATGGAAGAGATGTAAGAAAAAAATAACATAATGACATTTATTTCATTTTTAATCTTTCTAAATGAAATTTCAGCATGATCTGAAAGACAACAGCATGAGCAGAGATTGTCACTTCAATAGGATTATTGTTAGAAGCTGTCTGTGTTTGCACTAGAGTGTAGATACATTTCCATGTTTGATAAGTTACAAAGACTGATATATTTCATTTTAGATATCAGATTCACAGCAATCTCTATTTTTCTCATATCTGAAAGATTATATCTGTGGACATCTCACAGAGGGCTGAAATCTGGACTATAAGTTCTAAAGTCAGTTTGTTTAAAGTTTGTCACATGGTGTTGATTTACTGATATGTCAGGCAGGTGTAATAAGGTGCCTGTCTTTAGGAACCTTCCTCATTCCTCTGGATAGATCCAGAAACTGTGATTATATCACTACTTGTGACACTGAATTCCCCTGTATTCATTCAAATCCAGTGTTTGGATGCAGACACAGGCTGTGAGCTAGGCTGGATAAAAGCTGTGGCTGCATCCTGAGCCTTCCTTACATCTTGGGACAGCCCCAAATGCCCATTCCATATGGGACAGGGACCCTGCTTGGTGCCTGTGCCTCAACATGAAGTCCTCACTGTGGTGTTACGGGGGCAAGCACCAGGAAGAAAAGTCAGATGGACTTCTCCCTCACTGCCATTTGCCACAAGGGACTGCAGGAATTGTGAGGAGTTCAGCTGGGGGGTATCCAATGGAAATACAAGTGTGCACCTCTACACTGCTCCCAGGCTCTTTCACAGGTGCCTTAGCTTTGATATTATTCCTAGTGCTAGATTTCATTTCCCTCGGCTGGCAGACACACAATTAATTCTTTGAAGCCATTTAAGCAACAATGATTTACAGTTAAGATGTCTCATCTAATCACAGCATAATTAATTGCCTGTAATAGTTTTATGTCCTGGAGAAGGAAGCCTTTAATACCAAGGAGTTTTGGCTGCACTGCAATGATGGTTTGTAGAACATCACTTTCTTTTAATGCTATTGCCCTATTGTTTGGAAAACTGAGAATTCCAAATAGCTCGAATGAAAATTTGACATTTTGATATATTGTTCATTACTGCAGCATTTTCAGCTCTTAGGTAGGATAAATAAACACAAACCAGCTGAATTTCATTTGCCGACACATTGTGGAATTTCCCACTAAGAATGCAGCAGACAATATCCAAGATCATAATTCAGAACTTTTGTATGTTTACCAGCACATGGGATAAAAATAAACTCGCTGGGCTGGGAATCAAGACTTCTGTCTTCTCCTATCTATTTAATGAGTTGTTGATGTAATCTGGAAGAGACCCATGACCCTCAGTGAACAGAGGTGGTTTGGAAAAAGCAAGGAAAGTTGCCTTCAGACAGTCACAAAACTCTTATGAGAGTCAAACCTGAACTTTAGATGGGCTGAGGGAGCAGGATGGGCTGCAGGAGCTTTTCCTGGCAGTCCTGTGTAGGAAAACCTTTGGCAGGAGCTCATATGTGCCAGAGCATCCTTTGGTAGATCAGTCATGCCTCTGCTGAAACATTCGGAATCATACTGTTGGAAACTGATTATGTCTCTTTTAATCATCCATTTAATCCTGACATCAAAGCCCCCTGTGTCCTGTAGGACCCCTTGCAGCAGCTCTGCAGACTCGTGACTCAAATGTCCCCTGTGTCCTCTAGTCAAAGGCTCTCTGGGCTCTTGCTGGCACAGCTGATCTGATCCTGCTGAGAAAGGGACAGACATCAGGACCAAGTCCTGAGGAACTTCACCATATCCTCCATGTGGAGTCCCAAGAAGCCTGGCCAGGCTCAGGCCAGGATGTGCCAGCAGAAGACAACTCAATCCAATGCTCTATGGCCAGGCCAGGAAAATTATTCCTGGCAGTCACTGCTTGAAAATTAAGCTCTGGCCCTTTTCAGCAAGCTCTGATTGGAGAAGCAGGCTTAATTTTCAGAAATACCTTTTCCTGCTGTTTGATGGTCAGCCTTTGCACTAGGCAGTTCTTTCAGCCTTCCTACTGCTTCTACTAGAAAGCTGTCAGCTGCTGCATAATTTAAAAATGATAAAAAATTTCAATTTAAACTTTTTCTTGAGAGAGATGATTATGAAATGTGCAAATAGTTTTTACATTTCTGTTAAGAGAAAAATAACCACTTGAATACTTTTTCTTTTCATTTCAAATAAAGTATTCTGAGTGACATTTTAAAAATCACCAACAATGAAAAAAAATCAAAACAGACGAGAAATTCACTATTGTGTACGCAGAATTTTCTTATTTTCTTATGCCAAGCCTGTTGAAGAAATTCAGACAGGTTTTCCATAAAAGGTACCTCAAAGACGCATGGAGAACGCTGTAAACAGGTTTCACATTGAAGCTAGCAAAGTAATGCAGAAGTGTCACCTACACTTGCGTCTTCTGTCTTTGCATAAAAACCTTTCTTTCCAGTTCCACAGTCAACAACCACTTGACACCATTTGACATACCTGGAGAGTGCCCACTATAGTAGCATTCTGAAAAATCACTCAATATTATTCAAAATATCATTAGGGATAAGTGAATTTCAATTCATGGGTTTCTTGAAAGCTGGATTTGCCATCTGGACTATGGATGATTTCATTAGGAGGCACACTGGCTCAGGTGAGTCACACAGGACCTTGCAGCTCTATCTGGGTCAAATTTGGCCATTACAACAGAAAGAGGGAGAGAGAGATCACATCCCTGAGTCTTTGATTCTCTCTGGAGTGATATGGAAAGGAAAATATGGTTTGTGGTGCTCAAAGAAGTCACAGAGAAAGGATTTGCTCTCTAAGTTTTTTAAAGGGATTTTTCTCTCTACCTAAGTATATTTTCCTGGAGGCCTCATTACTACTTGCAAAAGAAGCCCCAAAAGCAGAACAACTCTGCTGCATTGATGCATTTCAGCTAATGTGTCTTAACTTCACACGAGCACTGGGTAAGGAGATATTCTCACACCAGTCCTGGGTGCTGCCCTTTAGGTGGCCAGGGAGGGACACCCAGCCTGGCACTTGGTGTCAGTTTATGTCACTGTCCCTCACAAACTGCTCCTCCTTGGCTTTGCTGAACTGACCACACAGGCCTGGCACTCTCATCCTGAGTTCACAGCCTTGACTCAGGATTAAATGGTTTTCTGAATATTTAGTCCATGGAGAGGTGATGGTAATGAGGAGAGCTCACAGATGACAGTGTTAACCACAGTGTCATCTTGTCTGCAAGTAACCTCTGAAATTCATGTGTTTTAACCAGTCAAACCTATGAAACAATTAAACTCAGGTGGACCTTTGATTAAAAATAACAGTCAGGAACATTTACAAATTCAAAGGGAATATGTTACATTTTTACAGCATAGGTGGCAGAATTACAGATTGTTTTATGAATCCAGCAGGAAAAATTTAATTAAGATCAATTTAATTAATTGCTGCAGACTCAAATTAGTATTCTGTTAGTGCCAGAGTTTTTAGTTTCTCCTCTCTCATTTTTTTTCAAAACTGTGGAGCTTTCCTTCAAATGCTCAATATATTCCTGGGCACTACTGTTAAATTTAAACACTAAAAAAAGAAAATAGTTAGGTAACAACTGCCAAGAAATATTAAACTTTTTATTTTCTCAGTTAGTGTAGATAATTTTCACTCCCCTCCTTCATTTTGGTATTTTTGCCTTGTGCACCATTTGTCATGGTTCTTGAGCTCCAAGCCCTGACAACAGCAGGTGGGATTCAGCCCTCTCATTTCTTTAGGGCATCAAGAGCCAGTAGGCATCGAACCCACTCTCTGAACCTGGCAGACTTGTTTCTGCTGAGAACCATTTCCTGACAAAATATCTTATCTGCTCATAAAAAAAGTTTCTTTTATAGCTGGCGTAAAAATGAATCGTGCTGATCCTTTCCCACTTTCTGTGGAGGATCACGAACAGACCCTGCTCACTCAGCTCACAGTGCTTGTCTCTTTAGGGCTGGAGCACAGAACACCTTTAATTTTGTGGTAGGTCTCACAGTCCAAGTTAAAGAAACCAGTGGATTTCAAAGGCTACCAAAAATATCTCTTTATGTAAATAGCCTTCAGCTATTCATACATCTATTGGTAGACATGTCTATCACTGCAGTTCCCAAACTGATTTTGTCTGCTGCCCAAGCCAACACAGGAGAGGGCTGGGATGTTGAAAGGGATCAGGGAAATGTGTGCCATCCTCTTCTGTGTCATGGCAGGAGAGAGAATGATATGTAAGTACAACAGCATCCTAAATATCCTGTGCACATCTTCTGGGCATCAAAAATCCACTTCCTCCTGAGCTGAGGAAGATCTTGGATGAATTTATGCAACCCTGGCATCCACAACAGGATATTACGGCTTAATCAACGATGGCTATTCTGAAAACCCTCAGCTGAGAGATATCTAGTTTCCATGAGTAGGTCCCTGGTCCCTCCTCTTCCATGTTCTAGAACTGACACATGAATCACCTTCCTTTCTCACCCAGGGAACCCTTTCTGCACCCAGAAACCAGGGCAAGGAGGGGCAGCCTTTTCCCACAACACCATCGTACTCTGTATTTACTGTCATTGATTCAAGGCAAAACAGGAAAACCAAGAGAAACCTTTGTGCAAGACAGGTATGCCAAGAGAAGATGCAGACATGGTTGTTCCCCTTTCACTCCTAAAGCAAAAGAATATACCTAGTGTGTGATACCTAGTGATCACATCTGGCACGTACTCATAGTAGCATCACAGGACAGAAAAAGAAGACACAGCACATGTCTCCAGCCCTTTTAAATCACATATAAATGCTCTTATACACATACTATATGGTATATAGTATATAATATTTGGTATAGAATACTTACTATAGTGCATAAAGTACATAATATATATTCAATTGATTCAATTGCACTGCATCTTGGAAAAAGATTTCTCAGCACTTGAACAGCTCAGACCTGGCCCAGGGCCAAGATTCCTTCACATCTGAAAAAATGAGAGCTATTTTAGTTCTTCCAAAAATGACTTTCTACCAAATGACCATATCACAAACTCTCCTGACAGGGTATCACACTCATCACATGAAAAGATGCAGATTACTGGAAAATAGTGCCAAAGGAGTTCCACCCACCCCCTTCCCTGTATAAGTAAAGGTCACTGGAATTGCAAGGGGTTTTTCCAAAAACCAGACTGTGACTGAAATCCTTTGGGCATGTCCCCTTGTGCACCTCACTGTGTTCCTGACATCCAGAGGGAAAAGTGTTCATCTAATCAGCATGCAAGGCAGGTGAGCTGTGGTGGAAAGATGATTGCTTGCAGCCCCCCCACAAATCCCCAGTATCAACAGTGTTAAAATAATACAAACATCATTAGTGACAAAGACAGATTCATTGCCTCCAGGCAGACTGTGCTTGTTAAAGGAGTTCTGTACAGCTCCATAACTGGATATGAATTCTAATAAAGTTTGTTTAGAAATGTGAGGGTATTCCAAAGGCAAATGTGCAAAACAGGCAATTCTGATTTTTACAAATCTACTCCTTGTAACTCCTCAGAGACCTGTGGGTTTGATGAGAAAGGCCCTTTCCCCCCACTTTTTTGAACACCTCTTACAATAAATGCAGAAAATAGGATTCTTTCCTTATTCCCACTCCCAAACATTTTGGGTCTACTTAAAGGAAGCATTTATTTACGTGTGCATATACTGTGAAGGTGCCCAGATATGCAGCATACAGAAACTCGTGTAGAAAACTTATTCACAATAATGAGGCACAGCCATGCTCCAATCCCAGAGGCAGAAGATTGCTTGACTTCCTTCACCAGAAGGTCACGTTCACTCTGAGATGATGCTGCTGGAGCTCCCATCAGTGCTAGATTTTACTGAAAAGAAGCAGAGTGAATCTGAGCTGACAGATATCCTGGGAACTCTTCCAGGATATACAGTACCTCTGGAAAAGCAGGGCCATTTAGTTTGTATTAGTCCTCAGATGCAGAAGGAATGAGCATAAATAGCAATTATGAAAGGAAAAAAAAAAATACAAGGACACAACAATGCCAAGCTCAAAGAAATAAGAAATTTCTCTGAGGACAGATGCTCCATCCCTCCTTTTGAAAAAGACTCTCAGTTTTTGTCCCAGCCATGGATTTTATAGGATGGCAGAAACCATCATCTAGAGTTGAAGAGTCTCTATGGGTTTTGTCGTGGAAGATTTCTCTAGAGGTAATAGGGCAAAAAAGAAGAGCTATTCACATAGCAATTTAGCAATGAACAGCCAAGTGGATACTGCACCATGGCACCTCAGGTGCTGCTTGGCAGGAGCTGCAGTTTGGAAGGGTAAAGCCATGGCTGAGCAAAACCCACACTGTGCCCAAACTGCAGGGCAGTCCCACCATGGCCAGAGCGATCGTGGGGAGCACAGGGCAGGACAGAGCAACAGCTTAGCTGGGCAAACCTGTGCTCTTGAGCAGCTTCTGAGGTTAAAGTTTATCCTAAGGGTTCTCCATATGGGAGTACAGGTACAGCCTTCGAGCTTGGACCAAGCACAGTGAACAACAAACACAGTCACATACTTAAATAAGAAATATAGTAAATAAACTCCTACATCTTTATACTATTTTGGAGAGAGCACTTTAAAGAGAGAAAGATGCATTGCTGCTATTTTGATTTTTTTTTTGTCAGCAGGGGTGTGTTTCAGACTTCAGAGATGCTACAGAAGCAATTACAGTGGCAAATAAAACTATTATTAAAACCCTGACGTTTTTAACTGCTATTTCTGTGTAATCACTCTTAAATAAATGAAGGAAAAGTAAATGTTAGGAGAATAATTTGCTGTTAATCAAGACTAATAAAGTGAGCAACTTAATTTCCTTTCCAGACTTGTCTGATTTTAATCTCTCCGAAGTTTGACAGCAGGAGAAAGCAAAAAACAAAGTTGTGCTGCGGTGGTGTCTGTGTGATAAAAAATTCTGGAGTCTCACTACTGTGGGTCTTGTTCTTTTTCTGTCCCTTACCTTGTCCCAGATCTAATGCAGCTGATCTGTTTAGGTGTGCATTTTTACACACTAGGATTGGCAGTAATATAATGCTGAAGACTCTGAAATCCTGGATACTTCACCTTTTTCCTAAAAACCACAATTTCTTTCCAGAAACTGGACCTTTCTCCAAGAAGAAAGCTTCAAATTATTTTGAAGGCAGATGCAAAGAGTCTCACTGATTTTGATGTAGTTTAGTTCACCCCTGCTCCCTACCTCTAACCACCTAGTTTGAAGACTTTCACTTAACAATGGGACCATAATCTATTTATAGATCTGTAGAATAGGAAGATTAAATCAACCTCTTTTTCATAACCTAATTTTAATTGATTTTGCTAACTGAAAGAGAGATTTTTATTCTCAGGAGCCCATATTGGGATCCGAGTAGAAATCCTATTCCAAGGTAATAACATTTGTGCAATATCTGACATAAAATAGTAGAAGTGGCCACTTGGCTCAATCCTATTGAATCCTTGTAATGATATCCCTGTGTACAGCAGAGATGAAGGCACATGACTCTGTAACCACATGCAAAACATTTATGAACAGCTCCTTATTATTCAGTTCTACATTGAGCATCTAATAATTTCTGAGTGGAAAAGAAAATTCAATTCCCTCCAATCACAATACACTGTTGCTGGTAAAATTGAATATAGCTTCAACAATGACAAGAGAACTGCCAGCAAATTTATATTGGATGTAAGCAAGGGCGGGGAAAGTTTCCACAAATGTTGCACAGTATTCTAAACAAGCAGAGTTTGATTTTGATGATGACTCTACTCTCAAAGCACCTCATTGTTTTAATTTATCCTGTTACTAACCCATTCAGGAGGAATGATACTGGCAATAAAATAGAAACCATGAACATCAGATGTTTCTTGAGAGCCCTACAGCAACAGCTCTGAACTCCCTCCTCCCTGTTTACCATCCCCACACCCCTGCATGCTCTTTGCAGCCAGGGCTGGGTGGGGTCCCTCCCTTCAGGCCATGGAAATGCATAGAAATGCATAGAAATGCATAGAAATGCACTGCAGCATTTGTGACTGATTTGGGTGGGAATCCCCATCGGTTCTGTGCAGAACAGTTGATAGATCTCACAACTCCAGTTCCACCTATTGCACACCACAGGCCAGAGACAGCAAGGTCAGGTATCCAAACCCTGCCTTTCACCTCATCTGCTCTTTTTGGCACTTGTTCCACACTGTCCTAAGTACTTATCCTCACAGGCCATGAACTTCCCCATGGCTCTGTAGTTCTCCTATTCTCATCTCCTACTCTTTCACCTACCTTTTTGCTGCTTCTGGTGTCTCAGGGGCTTCCAAAATACCTGTCATATATGTCAGGGCTTGTTCCAGGGCCAGATACAATAGAGCTGCTGACAGGTTAAAGAAGGGGGAGGAAAGGCAGTGCTGTGACATGACAGCTCTGTCCTTATTCCATCCCACGGAGCAGTGCAAGGACAGTGAACAGGATGAAAGGTGAGGTGATTTTTCTCTTAGATTCCTGTGTAAATCCATTTCATGTCACCTCTTCTTTCAGAATTGGGATGGACAGAAAATGAAGTAGAGGGTGGAAGATCAGTATGTGGGAACTCTACCTAAATCTACCTCTACACGAAGCCTAAGCACAAGACTCTTCATCTGCTTCTTCATTTTAATTTCCAGCTTTCCATGAATACATTCACCAAATAAATTTATGAGAGGGAAGGAATGAGTTTTAAGTCCCTGTTGCTGAATACTTCCAGGGAAAGATTTCATATTCATCCTTTTCTAACCAGACATTTGATGTGGCTCCAGTTGGAACACACACACTGTAACTGTTGCACCAGGGTCTGGCTTGCAGCAGCGTGATATTTGCAATGGTTGGCTTGGACTCCATCTGGAGGTGGTGAATTATTCATAGAAATCAAATGGGAGACACTTGTAAATACAAAAAAGATATCTCCTTTTAAATAGACAGTTTTTAAGGAAGAGAACTTAATTTTAGAGTAATAAGTAACGCAGTGCTCAGGTGTGGTTTAGCCCTCACTTTTCCCCCGTATCTCTCCCCAAATTGTTGACAGTAACCTGGGAAGAACAGGAGAAAAATTTGAAAGCATACACTGTGCTGTGATAGGCTTTCTCTGCACTGTCCTTTGCATACCTCAGGAAGGAATTTAATTTGTACAATAATTGAAATCGCTTCTAGTCTAAGAAATACAAAAGGTAATCACTTTTTTTTTTTCTTTTTTTTTTTTTTTTTTTTTTGCTATTATGTCTCCTTGTTTGGAAACTTAAATGGAAAACATTTGCCTTAATTAAAAAAAAACCCCAAAAAACAAACACACAAGCCTCAAATACTACTCTTTGGTTCTGACTGGTTTTCTGGTTTTGGAGCTACCCATGTTAACCCATGTGCAGGGTTTGGTTCTTTTAAAAAAATCTCGGCCAATCTTGGATCAATGAACAGTTTCTGTTAAATCAAGAGTTGAGAAAAGTAAGAAAAGCATAGAGAGGGGAAACTAGAGTGCAAAATAAATGTCTAAGTGATAAAGCTGTGATATGATTATCCAGGGTGCGTGTTAGGAGTTTGCCAAAGACAGAAAATTGGGCCAGCAGCACTGAACTGTACAGCCTTACTGAAGAAGAGTCTTGGTGCCATTCAGGTGATGCTGGCATTTAAAATCTCTACCCTGGAGCAGTTTTTCAGACTGTTATTCCTCTTGCATCTCAGTTTGATCGTCTCCTTTACCCTATTTCTCAAATTATTGGAGATTACTCAGTTCTTTTCAGCAGCACCCTCCAGGACTGATAACTTATTAGAAATGACCACCTTGGAGAGATGCAAAGCCTTCTGTAAAGCATATAGTGAGCTTCCCAGCCCAGCAGTCAATCAAGGCCATTAAAAAACAACCAAAGGTGACAACTCTTCAAGAAATTCAGCCCTCTTTCTGATTTTTGTAGCCGTAGTACCTGTTCTTCAAATCTTACCATCTTCATCAAAGTTAAACTTCCAGGTATTACTCCAGTTTTGAAGCTAAATCTAACTTTTGTGACAAAGCTTTGCCAGATGATTCAGAGCGACGCTCAGCTAAGCCAACGTATATTGCTTGGAGAAATATCATAACTAAAATGTCAAACTCCCCTCCTTTGTGTGCATGTTTATATTCTCTCTGGCCTAGATAGGCTATGGATAGTACACAGAACATCTAATAACATTCATGTCTAAACAGGCTTTTATCTTGTTATCTCTCTGCTTTCCTTTATCAGCAATGACAAACCCCATACTTAAATTAATATTTCTACTGAACTCAGCTTCATCTTGTGCAAGCAGGGACAGTTATAAGGATATTCAAACCTGAGCCAAACCTGGGGTGAATTTCTAAGTTTGGCACAACCATTATGACCTTCTGCAAATGCATCAATTCTTGTACAGGTAGAGTGCAAGAACAAGGGATGGCACTTAGGTCAGGCATAAGCACCTGCAGGAAAAGGCTCTGTAGCTGTAAGTGGGAACTTGAAGTGCTTGTGAAACAAAACCAGTGCTAATTACATACTTTAAAATTGTTCTTTGACCTCTTATTTTGTTCCTGTAAGTTCTTGTCTCACTGGGTTCTCTGCTGGGGCTGCAAAGCAATATTAATGTACAAATAATCAGACACTGTAGTTGTTGTTTTAATTACTGCTGAGGGAGAGATCCCTTCATTTAACCCTGTTGCAAATAATGTTGGCCTTCAGATTTTCATGTTGACTGCAAAGGAAAAGCACCTTTATCAGCTTTTTCTGGGGCAAGCAGTAAGAAATGTCCCAAGCTTTTCAACAAATGTCTTGGGAGTTGTCCAAGAACTGTGGCCCTTGAGTCATTACAGCCACTCAGCTTGCCTGGATTTGGACTCACATTTTTCCTGTCTGGGGCTTGTTCAACAGACACTGAGGGCAGCATGAAGGGTGCAGCTTTGCTCTCCTTCCTTCTGAAGCTGGATCACTGTGTAGTCAAGGGTACACAAAGAAGACAATCAAGAGCAATGATCTCTGGGTACTGGAGGCAGTCTGAGTTTGTAAGGTACATTTCAGGCACTACCAAGCTTGCAGTACCCTGGAAAACAAATAGCATATTTAAACATCAAGACTGTTGGGGTACAAAGTGAATAAATAAATATTCTATCTGCTGTCTTGTATATAGGTAGACTGCAGTGGTCCTTTCAGGCACAGTGTGCTGCAGCAGTGGCACTCCTTGTCATGGAAAACTGGTTATTCAGACCAGCTCCAAAAGCAACTCTACAAACTCTTGTGTAGAAATCCTTTGAGAGCTATGAAATGGGAAGATAATCTTTCTGGCTCAGTAAGTGCCCGCACTGTCAGCACTAGAAGGTAAGGCTTTCTGCCCAGCAGTATCCTGAGCTCACTGTTCCAATTCATACCTGGGTATGGGGATAGAGGGAAAATACCAGGTTAGATCTCCCTCTTTTCTGAGTATGGTAATTCTTACATTTTCAAGTGCACCAGCAATAACTCAGGTGGTATCTAGGAGCACAAAATCAATCCCATAGTGAGCTCAGTTAGATCAGAGGCTAGATCTACAAAAAAGCCCTTGGGACACCTCTGCTCTCTTCCAACACCCAGCTCCTCTACCAAGCCTGATACAGGACCAGTGATTTTGGAAGGGATTTTCTGGGTTTCACTCACACAGCTGAGCTCCCTTTAGCCCTGCCCATGAAAGTCAGCTACCACAAGCTCCTGCCTTGCTTTCCAAGGATCTCACTGCTCCTTGTTAGTTTTCCTTGGCACGCCTTTCAGCAGAGAGGAGGCAAACACTGGACATGTGGCTGCTGTGCTGGCACTGCCAAAAACGCATCAGTGGGAGATCCAGACGAGCAGATGCAGCCCAGCAAGGCTGTGTGGATTGCCTGCACAGGGCTCTCTGTGCTCAAGGCAGTGCCAAGTGCCTCAGCAATGGGTAATTTTGGAGTCAGTGAGCCAGGAATCACCCTGAATTCTTCAGAGAGAAGTCAGAGTGCAGGGATTGAATTAAAGTCTTTGGATGAATTGTAGTATGTTAAGTCACTCACACATAAAGTAGAGGTGTAAGTTTAAGTTTTGGGATGAGTGAGTCAGTAAGTAAGTTTTAGTATGAGCTCTAATGCTTTTAGTAAGTGAAAGATTCAGATACCGGAGTAGAAGTGTGAGTTCTAGGGAAGGTTGAAAAACATTTTTCAGTGCTTTCAGTGGAGGCTCCAGGAACGTGGTTTTAGAAAGTGCTTAGACATAATAGAGCTCTAGTAAGAATATTGCTTACATTTTTCAGATAGAACAAGATAGGTTGTATGTGTAGTTTATAACCTGGAGTGTTAAGAAACTAAAATTCTTATAGGTTAAGAAGTGGTGGTCCAAGTTTATGTGCTAGCTTGTTGGAAAAATCCTATATAAGAGTATGTACTGGGGAGAGCTGGTGCTTTCACCATTTGTTTTTGTCATTTGCTTTTGCCATTGCTTTTCTATTTTGCTTTGCTTTGCTCACCATCATCTTCAACACCCAAGAAGAAGATGGGAGCTGCCGCAACAACATCAGCTTCCTGGGACCTAGACAAGAGCAGCTTCTGCTTCTGTTTGGGACTCTATGCCAAAACTTAGCATGGACTTTAATGTCTGTGACTTATCTTTTGAGACTGCTGTGCTTTTATAATAAACAGCCTTTTAGCAACTATTAGCTGCTTGCTCATTTAAGATAAGCTGACGAAGTTTGGTGCCTAGAGCACCGGAGGAATAACCTCACAGGGCGATGGGCACCATGCGCTCCAGCACAGGCAAACCCAGCACCACATCCAGGCATGCAGCACCAGCCTGGCGTGGGGCACTCAGCCCAGCCAGAGGAGCCAAAACAGATGGCCACACCTGGAGATCTTTGTTTTACACATCTTAATTACATACCATGTTGACTGACCCTGTCAGAACAGCTCACTCTTTTAGGACCTTTTCTGTGTTAAAAAGCGAGGTTTTAAAAGAGCTGTCAAACATGTGACAGGGAAACAAGTGCCTTATGGAAAGAAGGAGCTAATGGCTCTGCCTTTGGTAGATTATGCTTATATAGGAGGGGACTGGACTATAATTAATCAGATTAAATTCAGAACAAATACATGCTAGAGAAAAGCTGAAAAGCAGTCTCAGTGAAGTGTAGGGAGGAGGAGCCAGCTGTGCAGCTCAGGCTCTGGGGGGTTTTGCTGGCCAAGAGTGAATGGGAATCAGTAACACAGTGCTGTCAGAAAGGTAGAATACTTTCTGAAAAAGGTTTGTGGCCACCACCAATTTGAAGGTCAGGGAAGATGACCTCTCTGTACTTAATAGCCTTTATTAGACCTTTTTTCCCCTGTTGCTGATTTTGCAAGACCTGAGATGTAATTATTTCAATGCCCTAATGAGGCCATTTAGTAAAGTATAATTTTATACATCCTACACAAACAGACATTTAGACAAAATGGGGAAAGTCCAAAGGAAAGCAGTGTGGGTAATAAGTGGTTGAGGAAACATGACCTGGAAAGAAAGGCAATTGAAATCAGCCTTATTTAAACTGAGAAAGCAAGGGAGGCCTATAATGACAGTTCTCTACACTGTCAAATGCTCTTAATGGCACTGGCAGAGCTTAGCTGGTTTTTGAAGGTGATAGGACATGAGGTAATCAACTCAATTTTTTTAGTAGGACATGACAATTTAGGATTAAAAAGTGAGTAATTTTACATCCAAACTTGGAGGGGGATTTTAAGACATTAAGTTAGGCCCAATGAACACATGACATGCTCTAAGGATTGTGATTAACAAGCACTGTCCAGCTCTGATATTACCCTACAGGACAGCAAAGATATTTTTACAACACTACCATGACAAAAGTCATGCTGTCTGTGTAGGACAACAGAAATCAGGACAACCTTTTACAGGAAATTTCAGGAAGCACCTACTTCTGGTATTTTTTATTTCCCCCCACTTCTTACAAAATCATTCTTGTCATAGAGTTGCAGCAGCTCTCCATGTCAAGGGGGAATATTAGAATGAAATGTTTTCAAAGTTGAGCAAAGAAGGCAGTTTAGTTCTGGCATTTTAGGCCTGACCTTACCTGTGGGTTTCTTTCTTGCTTGCTCCAGGGGTTAATGAAGCCACTTTAACAGAAAAGCACGTTTCACAATTATCAGGGTGCTGGATTTCCACCATGCATACACAATCTGCTGTCAGATCAATCTTCATCTCTATCTAGTTCCAGAGCAGCCCATTGCCCTGACCAATTTTTGCTCAATGCTCCTACTTTAGTAGTTTTGCTTTCTTTTTTTTTTTTTTTTTTTTTTTAATCTTCAATGTATTTGGCCTTGGACAGCTGTAACTTCTTTTGCTGGACTTTAATTAGAGAAAGAGACTGGACAGGTGTTCCTGTGCCAATATTGGGTCCATATTCAAAGTGGCAGATCTTGAAAAGCAACCAACAGACACAGCAACAAGTGGAGGGGAAAACATGGGCACACATACAGCCCTTGCACACACCCTGAGATCATCAAGCAGAGGAAATATTCTCCTCAGTACATTAGCCACAATGCATCCTGGTGGAGATAAATGAAAAACTTAATAATAAAAATGTGTTTCTCATTTGAATTAAAAAAAAATAAAATAAAATAACCCCAGATCTAATAAGCCTCCACAAATTTGTAATATTCTCATTTGGAAGTTACAAGGCAGGCAAGCTGGAGATGTGCTAAATACAAGAACAAATAACCATGAATGAAATGTTAAGCATTTGAAGCCAAATCCATTTGCTAAAAGGCATAAATAGAACATCATTTTGATTGGTTAGATGCCAAATTAAATGTAAAAAAGAGACTAACAAAATAAAATCAGAGCAGAATATGCTATTAGGAACTAAGGTAAGAGAAAGTATGTATGAATATTTTCTTACTTTCATGATTAACACAGGGCTATTTTGGGAGGGAGAGGTGCAAGTTTGAAGGGCAGGTGATTGGTTTGCAAATCAAAACAGCAGGATGCTGTGGTCAGCACCTAATGAAGGGAAAGAAATAACACAAAAAGTTTCTTTTTCAGGCCATGTCTGTAAGAGAACTGAGCTCTGTACCCAAGTGATATTGTGGAGGATTGAAGTGGTGGAGCAGGGAATTAGAAGCAGAGAGAAAACCTCCATTTGCTGCAGTGGGTAATTGGTGGCCACCAAGGAGAGTGACCTGCTCCTGAACAATGCTGGCACTTCATGGGGGGAGGATGCCATCAGGTTTCACACCCCTTCCTTCTCCCTGGTGGTAAAGGAGTGCAGATGTACAGAAGGAAATGTGCCTGGGAGCACCCTCACCTTTCCTGTCACATCAGGAGCCTCCTTGTGCTGCCCTCCCTTATACTTCCAGATAGAAAAATTGCTTTCAGAAATGGGTGAAGCGGTGGGGAAGGGAGAAGATGGCAGAGAGTGTTTCTGACACAGAAGAGAGAGACCTAAGGCACATTTCTGCAGAAAGGGAGCTCCTCCAGAAGAGAGTTAAGGGGCCTAAGTGCTCTCTAAATCTTTGTCTCATCAATATGTAGCAAAGGAGCAGAGGCCAACTCAGCTGTCTCATGTCAAGGAGAAGAAAAAGCTTTCCCTGTACTTCCTGGAGTTCACTAGTCCCTTTTTGCTTTAATACCTCATCATTTAAAGAATTCATTTTTCAGCCCACACTCCTACTGGTCATGGAGGAAACTCCTGAGAAAATCACACCAGAGGCCCCTCTTTTCCTGTCCTGCAGCTTGAATTGTGAGCACAAGACCTGTGCAGACATGCATAAGGCTCTTACAGAGTAAGAGCATTCACACATGGTGCTATCCAGAAACAAGTGGCTTATCCTGAGTAAGTTATTCCAGCAAACTTGATTCTGAGACAAGCTCTTCAGGACAGAAAACCTGTCATCAAGGAGCCTTGATACAGATGACTGAGAACTTTTCCCCAATCATTTTCTTGATTAAACAGGTATTTCCATTTTAAATCTGATGGAAATCCAGAATATTAAGCATTTAGCTTTTCTGACATAAACTTAGCATTTTTTCATCAAAACTGTTTTGATTTCTGCTGATTTTAGCTCCTTCTTTTCAGTGGAATCAAGGGATCTGTGCCCAGGGTGTGCTGCCTTACCTCTGTGGCAGCCTGTTATCACCTGGGAGGATCACACAGCAGGCAGAGTGAACCAGGACCCAGGGCCAGTGCAGTGACAGCAGGGCTGTGGCCAAGCTGAGAGAGAAAATGCAGACCTGTAAACAAAGAGACAGAAAGGTTTCAGTTTTATCCTCTGTGCCTTAGCAGGGAGGCTTGGTTGCTATTGAACTCTCACTTTTGCCATGAGGCTGGAAGTAACTCAGCTTAAGAGCATGGTTTGACTGATGTGGCTTTTGTGTGCAGCTTGGATTAACTGGGAGGAAGGCAAGGTACAGCCATGGAAGCTGCAGGACTCATAGGTGCTCACAGAGCAGTGCAATAATGATGTCCTGAAAATCTCTCTTTAAGAAGTCTAAGATTTCTGAGGAAGAGTAAGCAAAAATAAACCTCCAAGACTTACTTTAGACACATGAGGAAACATTCTGCAGGTCTGCCCATGCCATTTTGAATTAGCAAGTTTTTCTCAAACCAGGTGTAATGGGAAATAAACCTTGATGAAAGCAAACAACACCTTGTTTTTCACAGCCTGTCACTTGTCTGGTGTACCACCCCAGAGAAAGGCACTGAGAAATTTCTCACAGAAACAAATTTAGTCCCCAGTGCAACTTAATACTGACAGAAATACACCCACTACTACCACTTTTCTCCTGCACAGATATATTATCTTTTCCATTTTCCTTTCAGGATTAACAAGACAAAAAGAAAACATTTTTGTTCCACACACCTTCCATCTATCTGTTGTAAGTCTACATACACGGAAGTGAGCTTTAAATTAGGAGGGGAGGAAGTAACAAAGGAAGAGACATTTGTTTTTGGTGAGCAGCAGAAGCAGAGCCAAGAGAAGAGCTTCCTGAGGAGATGCTCTTGCTCACATGAGTCCAAAGGGGTTTGGACAAGCACCCATTAGCTGCCCCTTGTTCCAATTTAATTTTGCTTCACCCATGGGCAAGTGCTGGCCTTTCCCAGAGCTGCCACAGCCATCAGCTGTCAGCCCAGACTTCCACAGCAATGTTGTTGTCTCAGTAGGTGAGAGCTCCTTTATAATTCTCTTCAGGTTCCTGCTTAAAGCACTTGTTTAGTTTGTTTGACCTTAAACTTGGCCTTATATTTACTGACAAGTTTATAGAGACTGGACCTGTCAAAGCTCTGAATCTCAGAGTAACTCAGTGATTTTCATAAAACCTCACCTCCAGGAGTCATGTGATTTATATCTGATTCCTGCTTTTACAAAACACAAAATTAATAATTATAATGTTTTCGGAAAAAAAGCTGCATAAAATTTAAAAAATAGAAGGTCATTGTATCTTACAGACACAAAACCAGAAGACATGCCATAATTAATTTCAAATAAAGAAATTATATATACTGTAAAAAAATCCCAAAACACCTAAAGGTTGTGGAGCACCTGGCTTACAGAGCTGAAGTTTTTATGCTGTATTTATAAAATGGGTGCTGTGTACCCACAGCCAGCCAGCCCCTCAGGGAGATGGCTGAGCTGCCTCCCCAGAGCTGTGTGCTCAGCAGAGGCCCCAGCAGCATTTGAGCAATTTAGCACCTTCCAGGAAAGCAGACAAACTAACAGAGCCTGTTTATTTCCTCTTTTTTCAGTACTCCCACGCTGGTGCCTCTGTAAAGGAAAATATTGATGGATCTGAAATATGTACAGCACAGGCTCAGAGTCCATGGCAGTCACCCCCTAGCAAGCTGTTTCTGAGGCTGTTTTCTTAGACACAGAATAATTCATGGTCTCACCCTTCTCTTACTCCTTTTATTATTTTCTTTCTTTGTGTATCCTGAATATGCCCTGTGTTAATGTGCCAAATAACTGCAACCATCTATGACATGGAGGAAGAAATAGGAAAGTTCACTCTACAATAAGATGTTTGCAGAAGATTTCATGATTCACTAAAGAAACAATTTCCCTACTTAAAACAAAACAAAAAATCAAAACAACAAACAAACGAACCAACAAAAACCCCAACAAATTAAAATAGGGCCAGCTTACCAAATCTTTAAAATTTCACTGAAATTTCTGATGACCCATTTAACTTCTAGAGGGTCTGAGCCTTAATTTCAAAGAAACCCCTTTCATCAGGTGACCAATCCCAACAGAAGACTTAAAAACTCACCAGGGAAAGTTGAAAGTAAGAAAAACAAGGAGCCAGGAAATCACTGATGGAGCCTAAATGGAGTCTATCATATCCAACCCTTTTGTGCCAATGTTTCCTGGTAGCAAACAGAGAATATTCCCTTTGTAGAAGATGCCTGGCACTGGGCATCATCCAGCAGAGGCCACAGCACAGTCATGCTCCCACTTCCCAGCAGGAAAATGGATTGTGGCAGTTCTAATAGTGCAATATTCAATAAAACAATGATGAAACTTGGTTTTTTTAACACATGCAGAGAGATGATTTATTTTAGTTATGACTGGAGGGAGGTAAGTGTTAAAATTTCTCATGTTAACCTGCATTCGTTTGGTCAGGAAGGAGGAACACAGCAATGTATATATTATATATAGGCAGCAATCTTCTTTTTTCTTTCAAAAGTTAACCCTTTTCATTTTGATGCAAAATTCACAGCAACCAAAATCATTCCAGAAACAGCCTATTCCTGTAATTTCCTTTTCTTTCAGAAAGTACCTTCCTTTGTGAAAATACCTGGTAAAAATAATGGCTTCACCTTCAAGGTGTGTTAAATCGCAGCTGGAAGCCAAAGATCAGACACATCCACCTGAAAAACCCTTTGAAACCCAAGCAGAGATACTTTAACATCCAGAAGGGATGGTGATTCATGTGGCTGCATTTTCTTTTCCTATTGTATTCCCATGGGTTCACCATCAGGCTCCCCTGTTCCATCTCTACTCTAAGACCCCAATTAATCAAGACTCTGAATTGACTTCCTGGCAAACCCCCCGAGGCAGAGGGCCCTGTGGCTCTGCAAAACCCACATGATTGCTTTAATTTGCAATATTTTCTTGGTTATTAGCAGCAAATTCATACATTTATACCCAGAGACTAATGAATTTCCACAAATGAAGGCAAGTCTAACAAAAAAATTTGATCAGAGGTTTTGTTTATACCTATGAAACAATGTGCAGAATAATCCTCCCCCCCCAAAAAAAACCCTCACTACAAAAATCTCACCACAAAGTAGCTCTGGGGTTGGTCTGTGATTTAGCCCTGCCCTGTTTCACAGTTCAGCTCCTGTGCTTCCCTCTTGTCCTGTCCCAGACAGGATGATTTTCACAAACCATCGTTCTGTGTGACAACCACTCTTGGAGAGAACAAATCATGCCATGTTGTGGGGAGTACAGAGTCTCACAGGGAACAGGCTGAATGAGGAGGACAAGGAGAATGATGAATAAAAATTTATATGAGTACAGAATTAAGAATGGGAGGGGAGAGAGAGCAAAGGATCAGAAAGTGTACAAATGTCAGAAGTGGCAAAAGGGCATTAATGAAACTTCAGGATGATTGCAGGGTTGATATATTTAAGAGCTATGAAGGAAAACCTTGTCTTCTGCTGCAAGAAATGAAACTGATGTGAAGGAATGTCATCTTTTGGCTTCTCCTGCCCTGTCCCCTAAGGCTATGCCCCCACATGAAGGGGTCTCCAGCTATTCATCTAATTTTCAGCCCAAGGTTTAGTCTCCTAAGACAGATCAATCTCATGTAGGGCTTTTGGCAGGCTGAGAAGAGATATTGTGTGAAAAACTTTAATTACCACCCTGAGTGATAAGACTGATGGTAGACAGCAGAAAACCCAATCCTTTCACCTCTCTGTCCTGTCCTCTGGAGACTCAGTGGCAATGAGGAGCTGATGCTCTGCTCTACACAGGGAGCATAAATATTTCCAGAAGGAAAGGAAAAATCTGCAGACAAATACAACCCTTGCTACTCTGAGGATATATATAAGCAAATGAAGGGGAAAACAGGAACATTGCAAGAATATTGCACTCAGCAGGACATGCCACCACAAGGGGGTAAGAATGAAATTGCCTTGCAAAGAAACTTAAAAAATAAATAAAAATCTGAAACTATAAGAAAGTTGGGTTATGCACAACTCTAGCCCACATCTCAGGAGTATATTATATTCCACTGTCTTGTCCTGTTTTCCCTTTGGGTGTTTATTTGCATTTAAACCAGCCCAACATCTGGTGGAGGACAGCATTGCATGTTTCAATTCCTCCGCTTGGATAGCATCACTTTAGAATAAATGAGTGCCTGAATGCACTGCATTGGGAGTTCAGTGATTTGTGTGGTTGGGTTTTACACATTCATTTGGAGAGACAAGTGGGATTTGGAGCAGGTGATGAGGGAAGAACTGCATGTGTGGCTAACTCAACATGTACTACATATTCTGAAGAATGAAAAACATGGTGTGTGGCAGGCTAGATAAGAAAATTTTTTAAAATCATGTCTCTGTGATAATAGAATAGCTTTGAGGAGCACTTCTGGTAAATCACAAGGAACCACACAAACAAGGAAAAAATGGGTAATGTTTGTTAATACCATGGCAACTCTCTGGACACAGAATTCTATTTGTTACAATTCAGTTTCTAGCTCTATTTGCTATAAACATGAACAATTTGTTCAGCTTCTCTGCCTGTCTTTTGTGTTGGATTTCTAACAAAATGCCCTGAGTCCTGGCAAGTCAAGCAAGATGCATGGTGACATGCCAGCTTCCCTGAAGTATCTTAGGGACTACCAATTGCACATCTATTCACCTGCACATAACCCACTCAGGTTTGTCTGCTGCAGACCATGGCATTCTGTTACCCCTCGTGTGTTTTCTGCATCATCTCTGATACCCAGTGCAGAACTAAAGCATATCCCATCTTCCCTTGTGATTGAGTTATTTGGGAGGCTTAGTTAACACAAAAGATTGTATCTTAAATAGAAACAACCTGGAAGATAATTAAAAAGGAATCAGTTCTCTTAAGTGGACAGACAGTTATTGTGGTAAAGATGTGAGGTCCCAAGTGCATGGCATGGAGAATTCTGGGCAGAGTACCCAACAGAGGAAGCAATGCATGGGAGTCCCTGAGGAGAGGACAGCTGGCAAGCACAGAGTCAAGAATTTAGGTCACCAATTGCATATAATAAAAAACCCTAAACCATCCAAAGGTTTCAATTTTTCTTGCAAACCTACTTACATGTTAAATTGGAACATTTTCTTTCCTCAAACATCAGGGAAAGTATCTGTTCTTTCATTGTAAGAAATTTAATCCTTATTAAAAATTAACACATATACTTTAATAGGGTTTTGCACAGATTTTTATATATGCTTGCTTTTTTGAGCCACCCTCTGGAGCACCTCATGTCCTCCTTGTGATCTGTATAGCCCAGAACTCTTTAAGGGAAATGCAAAAAGAGGAGATAGGAGCAGGCAGATGCACAGAGCTGTCTAAGCTCACTCTGGGGCTGAACCACATCCAGTTCAACTGCAGTGATATACTGAATGTATGGCCAAGCAATTGTCCCCTCCTTCTCTCAGAAAAACAGGAGGGGAAAAATGGGAGAGGAGACTTGGTAGAGGGTTCTGGTTCAGGAACCTAACATCTGGCCAGCTAGGAGTTTCATCCATTAGAGCAGAGTAAAACAGAGAGCCATGTAAAGCCATCTGAGAGTTCTGTAACTCTCCCTTTCCCTAAAAATTGCCCTGATTCCACAGGGCACAGAGCTACAGCACACAGGAAACAATCAGGAAACAAGTTTCAATTGATTTTTTTTCAGACACACCCAGGCCTTTTCTGTGCTCAGGACTTTATGGATGATTTAAAACCAAAAATCAGTGACAAAGCATTTTTCACTTAAGTGTTTGTGATGAGCAGCAGCAGTCTCGCTTTCACTGTCTAAAAATGGCACAATTTTAAATACATCCCTCTAAACAAGGACAACTTGTTGCTTCTTTCTTTATTTTTGCAGAAGCAAGTGTTCCTAGAGCTTTTCAGTGCCAAATCTCTTACTTCCCCCTACATAATCAAACGTAATCAAAACCAAAACAGCATCAAAGCATCATTGTTTAAAATAAGCACTAACAATGACTGCCTGATCTCCTGGTTTGATAGTTACTTTTCTTTCCTTGTGGAAAGGGTATCTGTGGGCCATAGGGCAGTTGCTTTTATTTTACTCCTGTCTCTTTGATTTGAGAGAGATTTTGCATGTAATGGGAGGGGCTGTATGGACTGTGTCTCAAGCAGTGAGGGTAAAAAAGATGAGCAGGTGATGTTAATTCCTTGGTAGATGCGACAGAGAAATGGAAAAGCCTTGAGTGTCCACACTGATAAGGGGTCTGTCAGGTCAGGGAAAAAGGAAAAGTGCAATATTCCTGGAAGTGCTTTAAATTGCATTTTCATTCTGACTTGCTTTTCCTGCTGTTTTAAAGGTTTGCTTGGTGATGACAAGGGTGAAACTAAGAGTGACTGAAAAGAAATCTAGCTTAGGAAAATTAAGCCTAGCTTGTCCTGGTGGCTCTGAATGATGATAATGCCCAATTTACTACGATTCTTCATTCATCTTTATTTAGTTGTTGCTGTAAGTCTTGGTACTCTGAGCATTATCTGCAGGAGCCTGTCAAAGATTGCAAACAACCCTCTATCAAAAAACCCTTTTTATAGTAGAAGCAGTTCTCCAACTTTAACCATGGTAATCACTTAAAAATAGGATTATTGGTGGTTCAGGATTGTTTTTTGGGCTTGGTCTTGTATCAGTTATGACAGTGATAACTTGTTCTAGGATCTTGTCTGGCATGAGTGTTCAGCTCTTCTCTTGCCTTCCAAACATTCAGAAGTGCAAACTTCCAAACCATTCCAGCTGCTGACCACAGCTGAAATTCATGCCATAGGACTCCAGATACTTCCACAAGACACTTTACCTCCTGCACTGGAAACCGATTTCATCCCCTATCCCATTTTCTTTTGAATGTGAGAGACAGAGAAGCCCTTCTAGAATGGCCAATTTCTCACAATGCTTTGAGGTCCCTCCTGACAGCTGAAGAAATGAAACACCGAAGTTAAACACTAAAGAGAGGCAGGACAAATTTGGGTTTTGGCTCCAACTTCACCACACTGTGAGCCACCTCTCAGGGCTGCTGTTGAGTTCCAGCTGCTGACTTGTGCTGAAGGGCAATAAAAAGTGTTTGTGGGTACATGGCACAATTCCAGTTTCCTTATTTTTTTTTGTTTCAAGGAAAAAGTAAGGAAAACTAATAGGCATCCCTAAATAGCAGTCAGTCATGCTGGAAAACTGAATGACAAACAAGTCCCTTGCAGGTTCAAGACTGTAGTTTCTTGGATACTACTGACAAGATTTTATCACAGCACAGGAAATGCATCCTAAGGATAAAATCTAAAGAGGAATGGGGTGGATAAGATCCCTAAGATATTGCATACTAAATCTCAGCAACCAGAAAAAGAAACAATAGGTTGTTTCCATTTCCTTGTTATCTACCTGTATAGACATCAAATCAGCTCCTGCTGGGTTCAGCAACTTCCTCTGTGCCTTGAACGTTTACAGGAATTAAAGTTCTCTAGAGTTTTTAATTCACTTTTAAATTCCAATCCCACGAAACATAATTTTGTATATCATTAAACAAACTGGGCTCCAATTCAGTCAAGACTTCCCAGCTCTAAGTACTTAAATTGATGGTTTCAGACAGTTTACAGACTATAACATGGGGTTAGAGAGAAGCTCAACACCTGCATTTACATAATTACTTTTTAATTATACTAGACCTTTTCAGGAAGAATATTCCAAATATGTGTATGTCTCTACATAGTCCTAAAATAACCCCAGCTCAATGAGCTCTCAGGGATATACAGACAATTTTTTTCTAAAAAAAAAAATTTATTCAACGGGGATTTTTATAGTTTGCTTTGACTTTAAACTTTCAGGTAATGCTGTGCCTAGGGGTGTTAGTAAAAGAAGCAAATCTGTGGCCACAAAGTACTTGTGTACCAGAATAATGAAAGGCATAAATTTGAATGGACTAACATCCACAACATTTACATGACTTGAATAGTAGATAGATAAGCACCATAAAATTAGAATACTTCCTTAAACAACTGCATTATATGGAAACATTCCTACTGAGGTATAAATTGGCACTGTAAAAAGAGCAGCAGGTGCTAAAGCAAATCCCACACTCATTTATTCAAGATGAAATCTTGCCAAACCACATACATGTCAAATCTGCTGCTCCCAGTAATACTGGGAACTGTTCTATTAAGGGCTGACTTCCACAGAGAGAGAAACCCAGAGAAACCCTGTGTTGCTTTCCTGCAGCCAGGCACAGCCAATTGGACCTGCAGTAAAATGAGTGTCTTCCAAGCGTGAGAGGCACTGTTTGTTAAGCCCCATGTGGTACCAGGCACTCCTCCAGAACTAGGGAGTGTAGTAAAGTGATTAAGGGATTCTGTGGCTGATGGCTCCATCACATGTCTGAGTTTCATGGCTCACAAAGCCACGTTCAGTGATGGGTACTGGTGTGTCTGCAGAAAATGCAAAGGAATTTGCATTTTAACGTAGCTCAGCCAGCAGCAGCAAAGGGTTAAGGCTCGTCATCTTAATTTGCAGTGTGCAAAAAAAATGCCTAAAGACAATAGCCACAGCTTAATGCTATGTATGCTGATTTAATATGGCATCTGAGCCTCTACTGTGGAAAAATCCTCAGTGGTCTGGTTAAACCACATACCCTCAGGCTCCCTAACTTTTAGGTATCTGTTCACACTGAGTCTCAGCCTTCTGCTGCTCCCTTTCACTGTTTCTTCTGTAGCCTTTGGCTATCAGCTTGCTGTGTGCTTTAAAAAGGCAGCATTGCCTCTAAGGATATTTCTGGCTTTTCTTTGCAAGATTAGACAACCTCCACTCTATTCCTTAGCTAGAGGAAAAAGGCTACCCTTTTAGCCTTTCCTTCCTTTTAAGGACTAACATCTCCTTATTCCTCCATTTCTTTTCTCTTATTTCCATGGCCATCAGTGTAATACTTTAAGTGCTCTCTTTTCAGAATACAAAGGTTTTAAGACCACTCAACTAGATTCTAAAATAGGGTTTTGCCCTGCTGCCTTATGTGAAAGAACTTGGGTTTTAGTGGCTGGCTTCTCTCCCTTGCCAAAGTCCTGCAGCTTTCCTGAGGAAATGGTTCCTCTTCTGGAGTGCTTTTTCATTGGGTTCTGCAGCTTTCTTTCAGACAAATGAAATGGGCTGTGCTTTCAGCCCTGCAGTCCAGGTAGCCATGAAAGAGGCACCTGAGGCTTTTGGGTGACAAGTAATAAACCATGAGAGTACAGCTGTCTTCCACTTAACTCATAACATTTAAACTTACATAGATTACAGACACTGAGAACATCCCTGATGTTTTCCATGGCCCGTTCTTGGAGAGGGGAACATATCTACTGATTTTTATAGGATAGGTTCTAACATATGGCAATATGTGTCTGACTCATTCAATCTTACTAAAAAAAAAAACAAAACCAAACCAAAGCTGGAGAAGATCAGGGAACTGGTCAATCAAGAATGTGTACTATACAGTGTCCTTTTCTCCCTTTCACATCTTGAAATCAACAAATGTTGGTTGGAAAATGCTGTTAGCAGAGACAAGCACCGAGCACAAGAGAAGCCAAGAAAAGATTCCAACACCATTCCCCTACCAGTGTTCAGATGACTAAGAAAATGATTTTTAAAGCAAAATGTTTTTCCCTTTTGGCTAATTTACACAAGCAAAAATCCCAGACCTTTGAAACCACACAGAAAAGTGTTAAAGAAAATGATTTGTTGCAAGACCAGAGAAAAGAAGCCTGGTTCCTGCTGCTGCAAGTGGGAGAGCTCTGGAAACTGTCTCGTTATGTTATCAATATTGATCCTGGAACCAGTTAGGATTCTCCCTTTGGTAGCTCTTCTGAGAGGCTTTTCCAGAGCTCTTTTCTGCTGGTTAGCAGTTCTTTCCCATTTATGAGCCTAAATTATTATCTTTATTTTGCCATTGCTTTGCTCCTGCCCGTTTTACTTCTCTGTTTCACAGCTTCTTCCAAATAAAACCACCATCCTGGATTTTTGTCAACTGGCAATTTGAGACAGATTTCATTTCAGGCCTGGTCTAGGGCCCATTTAAGTCAACAGGAGCCTCTGTTGAGTTCAGTATGCTTTCCAAGTGGGTCTTTATAGGCCATCCCTGTAGTCAGCTGGATATTAGAGTTCTATGTTAATAAACCACTGTGCCTGACAAATCATACTGCAACTTAGAGACTGCAGAATCCTTCAGTTACCAGCTTTTGTTGGCCAGCTGAGGAAGGAAAGACAGGGAAGCAGAACATCCAACATTTCAATAAGAAGTGGGATCTCACAGACAAAAAGGAAAGGCAGAAAGTGCAATGGAACACTCCCTTCTGAAGGCATTGTGGTGACATTACCTCTGGAATTATTTACTGCCATTTGTCTTCATTTCACTCCTCTGGTCACTCGGGCACTGCTCAAAGCAATGTTCCTAGGAAGAAAAACACAAAAATGCTCTTTGCATGTTCTTTTCATGCACACACAACACACACTTTTATCACTTGTAAGAGGGAAACCCTCTAATTCTCCCAAAGTGACTTTACCATCTATTGTATTTAACTATTTAAAGAATGTGAAGCTGTTTGGTTGCTGTCAAATACACAAGAGGTCCCTCATTCCAGCTTTTTAGAGTTTTTCTCAAGTGTCACCTAACAAAGCTCTATTTTACAGTCATAAAGAAATCATTTGACTTGTAGGGATAAAAACACTTCACCTTAAGGGATCAAAAAACCACAATTTTGCAAGTAACAAAGCTGTTGCCAATGGATTGTTTGACCAACATCACAGACTGTAGAAACTGAAGGGACGATTCATGGAGATAAAGCAGTCATGTAATATGATGCAGCAGATGTTAACTGCAAAACTAACTTGAGACAAAAGAAGCTTGAGACACAAAGAAGCTGCAGGGAGAAGATTGGCTCAGTTCAGGATTTAATGTGACCTAAACCAACACAACAGAAGGGAAAGTAGAACTGGTGTGAAGTGGAACACTGCAGTGGTAAGGTAATCCCAGCAACTCCAAGCATACAAAATCCACACTAACTCAAAAATTCCTCAGCAGTCTTCCCAGAAGAGTTAGGCTTGCTTCTTCCCTTCCTCCATAGCTCCACACTCAGCTAAAGAGTTGATTTAACTATTTAAATGTTTGCAATCATTAACCTTTCAATAAAAACACGTCTTCAGCTTATTAAGCTCATTAGCCTGTAACAAATGAAGCTTTTGAACATGCCAAGGAGGAAAATATAACTGGATTCAGAAAGCAATTAGATGCATTTGGAGAGGATGATAGGTCTCTTGAGGACTGTTCAGCACAGAGATGTAGATGCAGTCTCTGATTCAGGAGGTCCCTAGGCTGCAGGGTGGTTGGTTATAGCGAGGGATCACCACACTTTTCTGGCTCTTATCTCTCTGTTGCTCTGTGGCCGCTGGGTCAGGTAGTTCTTTGATCTGCAGCTTTCTTATGTACTATTAATGCATGCCCAACAGCCACACACAGTGTCAAACAACCCAAAGAAAGTAGGAGAAAGCTTTGGTTTTCACCTCACAAACTAAACAGTGCAGTGATACAAACAGGAGCTGAAGCTCTCCACAAGTCTTGCTGTTGACCAGAGAATGAAATATAAAAGCTTACTCAGCAGCATCTGATACCAGAGTAATTAGCAACCACACACAACTGTCACAAAACATCTCAAGCCTTTGATTTTTTTCCTTGTCATTCTTTTATTTTTTTAATTTTTTTTTTTTAATTTCATGGAGGCAGGAACACCCTTGAAACAGATTTGCACAACTGCACATCATAGAGGATGAGTTCTCAGTGCCTTGCAAACCTAGGCTCTGTCAGGAAGGAGTACCTGGCTGTATCACCATGCATTTTACAATTTCAGACCATGTGTTGTCTTCTTGGAGGATAACTCTCCTTATCAAAGCTCTTTGCCACGTTTTCAGGACATCCCTCTTCTTTTCCCCCTGGATCTCTCTCAGGACCAAACTTTCACATGCAGATTTCAACCCTGCCACATGCTTTTCAGGAACCTTCCTCAAGTATCAGCAGTATACTTATCAGCTGATAGGTGAAGTTTTCAGTTGTCAGATGGCACAGTTGCCTGACAGACTGAGAGCAACACCAAAAGAATAGGGAGCTATTCAAGCTACCTCTATGATTAGTGAGAGGAAAACAGCATAAATTCACTTGCAGCATAGTTTTTATTCCAGTTTTCACGCTTGCCATGAGCTCTACAAATTTCATATCTTCAGTCTTGTGTGCTCTTAATGCCCCAGAGTAACATTATTGCTCAAGTAAACGCTAAATCTCAAGGAATCACTCAAAATCACCACGCTGACTGCACATCTGTTTTATCCCAAAGAAAGTTAAGGAAGAGGAAAAAAAAGAATTGAAACATTTTGTTCTGGATCATTCAACCTGAGCTCTGTTTACTGAACTGCAGCCATGTGCCTGAGAAAAATGTTGTTCTCCTTAGTGGCTGAGATTATCTGTGCTGTCCACAACGCCACATGAATTTAAAACTCAGAAGAAGCAACAGTGTAAGAGACCTCTCTGCCATCAGGCCAAGCATGGTAGGGAGTATGTTCATTCTGACAGGTTTTTATTGGCATGCCCAAGCCACTTCCCTGAAGGAAAAAGCTCCTCTCTGTGGCAGGTATCAATGCCACACATGCCAACTGTGGCCAGAACAAACAGTAGGCACACGTTTATATTCTGTTTCAAGGTCATAATCTTGTGGAAAGTTGTCTGAAAAGTTCAATTTGGCTTTCTGAGGTTTCAGATTTTGTGTACCACTGCATGAATTTCTGACTGTCCCCACCCCACTCACATCATGCTGATGATCCCAAACATAGCGTGGCTGCTTTTACAAAAGACTACTCACATCTGGACTGTGACAAACTGCTGCACGAAAAAAGCCTTAAGAATGATACTAGGGGCCTTAAAATTCAGGTGTTCTGGGGGCTTTCCCTCTCATTTCCTGAGCTTTCATCTGAGGAGACAATGGTATTGTTGATTTTAACGGGGCAGATTTCACAAGCAGATTAACACGCTCCATATGCCTGGTCAGTTTGTTGAAGAGCCCAAAACGTGCATCTGTTGAATATAATGAACAAGGAAATGATAGATGATGTCTCACACTCCCCAGCTTGTAATTAAACAGGAGGGAGAGGCTGCGGGGTAAGGAGTGGGGAAAGCATCCTCAGTCACAGATCCTTGACGCAGATGCCAGTCGCTCAAAAGAGGTTTTAACATCTCTGACAAGAGGACAGCAAGGGAATGGAAAAGGAAGCAAAACAAAGCGCTGGAAGGGCATTTTAACATTGTGTTAGTCAAATGAGTAGATAAATGATGACTGTGTATTGGATGGCGGTGGGAGGGTTATAAACATTACAGAGACAATTGCCGCTAAATGAGGTGTATCCCAGGCAGCTGTCCTGATGCATTAGGAGGCTGCTTTCAAAAGAAAAGATTATCCCATCAGCATTAAAACAAAACAAAACAAAACAAAAAGATCTCTTCCACACAGCTCACATGCCATGAATAACTCAGCAGCATGTGAGTCAAACCCTTCCAGAGGCAGGCTGTGTTCTGTCTGCCTCCTTTTGGCATTATATTAGCATGGATCTGCTCTCTCTGTAAACCTTTCATTATCAAAGCAACCGTATAAGCAAGCTAGCCTGCATTGTTTACTGGGACTCTGGTCTTTTATGCCTCTGTGATCTATATGTGACGAATCTCAGAGCCTCCATGCTGGCCCAGCCACCACTGGAGGGATTTGGTTGATGATTCTATAACTGTATTGCTCTGATCCCTACAGTTATTTGTTCCTTTCAAGGCACCTTTTCTTTTTTCTTTCTTTTTTTTTCTTTATTTTTTCTTTTTTTTTTTTTTCTATGCCATACAGATATCTGAGCTTTCTGTATTTCTTTAGTAGAAATTTCCAGCATGCTGATGTAAATGCAGTGCTGTCTGAGGAAGAAATACTCACATTAAAACTAGCAGTGCTTGTTTTGTTATCATTAACAATATATTCAGCTAGTTCAGAGCACTTTTCTCCAGTATGCTTCAGATTACAAGGAAACTGAGACAGAGATAAACACATTTTATCCTGGGAAACAGTGCCACAGATGAAATACTATTGAAGATTTCTTAATTGCAGTGCAGTGACCTGTCCAGAAACCCTGCTTCTCTTTAGCATGTGGGGAAATTATGGCCTCAAACTACTTCAGTGAAATGCTCTTACTTGTGAAACCAAGCTCATAACCAATACTCCTTCATGTCCTTATTATGCTGAAGCCTCAATAATGCTGACTTCAGGGAATTGAAAGACTGGGTCTTCCCCATTGCATTAACTGATGGATGCTGGCAGAAGGTTTTCAAGCCACATTTCTTTTTCAGTAGTCAGTAGATCAATAGTGATCCATGGTTCTCCCTTGGGTGTTCCACAGGATGATTGCAAATCCCTTTAAACCACAAGAAAATGTGTCTAGGCATAGCAACACAAAATCAAAATAAAAGAAGAGGTAAAGTCTGCAACTAAGTTTTACTTGACTGAAAGTGGAATTCTTTCTGGCACAAGATGGTACATGGTGTTTTATCTAAAACACTTCACTTGCTACAGAGCGAGTTGTCTCAAAGATTTGTAAACTGGCTATCCTCCTAGGAGTGCTGAGAGGTAAGATGCAGAGATTCTGCCACTAGACAGCCCATCACCTTGGAAGGGAATGAGAACTACCTGCTGTTTACTGCTCTGACAAGAGAGAGCTGTGTCAGAGGGAATGTTGATATATCCCTCTGAAATGCCAAGACTGTCTGGAGCAAAAGAGCATCTCAGTAGGATGGACTGCATAAACATAAACAGTTTGCATAAACACAGAGCTGCTTTCTATGAGCATTATTGCCACTGTTTGTGCTACAACAGCATCCAGATCTGCTCCAGGGCATCCTGTCCGCTGTGCACGCTGCAGCCATCTCATGGAATAAGAACCAGCTCCGTCCCCAGGCACTGGAGCCAGGTGGGCAAAGGGAAACAGCTGAAGCACAAAGAAAAGCTGGCCTGTGTTTTGGGGAGACACTGACCATTTAGCATGAAGCTCAATTCAGAATAAAAGTCTTGCAAAGCATCTTGTAAAATGTTACATTTTCTGTCAAAAAAGGTGTCCAACTGTAGAAAGAGCTGGCCCAGCTGCATCTGGAAAGTGAAATAATGCCTCATGCCCACCTCCACCTCTGCACCCTTTGGGTGTCCAAACTCGTTCGTGCTGTACTGCCACGAGGACTGGGTCCAGCAGAACAGGCTGGAAAGATTGTGTGTCCCTTCTCAACCAGGGCTAGAGTGTTGACCTCCATCTGGACTTTCAGAAGTTCTGTTTTGGAGACAGCTGACGTAGGAAAAGCAGCAGAAATTAAATTCTGGAATAGGCTTGGAAAGTGATAGTGGCAGTGAAGGATAAAGTCTTTAAACCAGATAAAAGGGGGCATTTTCCTTGTGATTGAAAATAACTGACATCTATCTACAGCCCACTACCCCCTGCTAGGGGAGCTCCACAGGGGTTTTGCCAAAAGCACATAATGAAACTCTTCTCACCTATCAGGGTAGCAGAGCAGCTGCACTGCAAAAGAACAGGAAAGACCTTGGCTCCACTGTGTTCTGCCTTTCCACATAGCTGGGAGAAGGGAATGGAAACTGCTTTCTCCATTGCATATCCTTGTAAATTGCAATTTTCCTGTAGGATTGCCCCCAACAAAAAATTCACCTGAAATAGTTTTCTTTCTCTGTGCCCCTCTGCCCCACTTTCTCTCCCTTTTTTCAGCAGCTGAATATAAAACTACTTCAACATTGGCAAAGAAAACTAATATTTTTTTCTTTTATTTTGAGGAATAAAATCTTATAATTCATTTGATGAAAGCTTCTGTTTTACAGGGAAATTAATTCCTCCTTCAACCCCACTTCATTTAATAGCAGACACTAGAAAAATACTCATTCCCTCCAAACCTGACAGGTGCTACCAGAAGGTGAGAAGGAACTACTATTTCTTTCAAAACAGTCTTTTTTTTAAAATATGCTATGTATATGGAAACACTTATTCATCCATCAATTGAAAAGTTCATTTCTTCCTGCTGCCCTTCACCCCACTTTCAGGGCTCCCAAGCCAGCTGTGGCTCTGTAACATAACTGGCTTTGGTATAAATAAGAGCTGAGGAAATGGAAGAAATTAAGAACTCCTCCAGCCCTAAGGCTAAGTATCATTCTCCTATTTGTTTTCTTTGTATACTAGGCTTAATACTTTTTCTCAGCTGGGTACAGAAGCTAATATAGTACATAATCAGAGGGAAAGTATCGCCTTACAGAAATCTCATTTCTTATCATGCTTGAAGTTTCAGTGGATACTGGAAATACTTTACTTCTTTTCATAGTATGTGGGCAGAATAGGGAAGAAACAATTCAAGAGAATAAATATTTTCAGGAGCAGGGTCTTGGTTGTATTAAGGAGGCTAAGCACTGGAAGTGAAAGGAGACTCAATCTTCTTCCTCCCCCCATCTATGCTCCCTCCTTGCTGTAATTTCCGTGGAAGAACTCAGCTGATGCACAAAACCCTGAATGCACCCTGTCCCTGGTGCATTTAGTGATGGACATTCACAGTACACATTGGCCAATCACAGAAATGATGTGAAGCTGTCTCCTCATCTACAAATTGTGTTTACCCCCCTCCACAGGGTCCATCCTGCGTGGTTGGTGGATCTGCAGACACATCTGTCTGGATGGCCTGGTCTGCAGAAATTCAGCCTGTGAGTAATAACAACCTACTCAGAGAGAGCCTCTCTGTCCCAAATGGGTCAGGAGTCCAACAGAGTGCAAGTCTCAGAGCACTCCCCTTTAACAAGATTTTCACAATTCATCTATTCATAATTTGTCTCTGGTTAAAAAAAGAAAAAAAAACTCAGAGAGAGGCACTCACATTAGGAGAGAAGCTAGTTAATCAATATAGCTCCTATCCTTTCAGGAGTCTTTTACAAAGCTGTAAATATCCTAACAGAAGAAGGCAATTTGCAAAAAAATAACTGAGCTTGAATCAAATATTCATCAGTTTGAGTAGAAATTGATAAAACATAAACCACACAATCTCTGTCCTCCAAGCCAAGCCTCAAGCTGTATTGAAGGCCAGACAGAGCTCAGCCAGCCACATCACCAGCTTGTGAACAAATTTGTGCACTGATTATCTAGTTACCTAAATTAAATGAAAGTCTGAGATGAAAAATGTGGTGTAAGAGAAGGAACAAAAGCAAAGATGAGAAATCCTTTTACTTCTTCAGTCAAAACCCTACTCACTATTTGTTTGGTCCTTGGCACTTTCCATGTTATTCAGTAAAGATGTACAGTAAAGAGCCTCAGGGCTACACTCCAGAGTCAGCACTGTCCTCCTTTCTCCTGGGGCTTTGTAGAGTGCCCTGGGAGACACAGTGAGATGGGCTGGGAGGTGTCAGCCACAGGACCACCCAATCCCTGAGGAGACAAAGACCCTTGCAGTGCCACCACAAATCATGCACAGTGCCAGGTACACATCTTGCTCTGAAGATAGTTAAAGCAGATTAAAATATCCACAGAGACTGCCCACAACTCTTACATTAGCTATTATTTCAGTTGCCAGGAAACTCTGAGCATTGCTGCAAGGATAAAAGACAGATGCAATGAGAGAGGCTAAGGGTCATGCTCAGACCAACCTCTGCAATGCTGGAAATGAGTCTAGTGTAGGGAAATTCATGCAGCCTGTGGATAATTCATATTCCCCTTAGTCAAAATCCTATCATTTAGTGCATAACACTGAATGTGGCTCCCTGTACATCCTGCTGATGAGGAAAAGAAGGACTGCAAGCTTACATATCCCTACTAGATCCACTGGACTACAACTTCTTTTTTCTCTACAGTGTGTGGAGTTGAAATTAAATTGAGTTTATTTTAATATTTGAGGTACCATCATACAGCTCAGGATATATCTGATTATTTATCTGAGGCAACACAGGAGATAAAGCAAAACACTGACTTGTACTGACCCCCTTTAAGTAACCAACAATACCTAAACATCTTCTGAACAAGGTTTGAAGGACAAGAATTATTTATTTATGTGTTAAATATCTTTGATCTTTTCTTAAAGATGTAAAGATAGCTCTTGCTGCTTTCAATGTATATTTTAGCTCTATCTTTTGTATAGATAAGGAAATATTGAATAGTACTTAGTGCTGCCACTTTGCAATGTATGATATTATTTGCAAGCCTTTATTCCTCCCTGAAATCTCAGGAGCCTGAAGATATCTTATTTTGCCATATTCTTAGACATTCACTCACACACACTATCTCTAGATTCCAACATTTCAGGAGCAACTGAAAAATTCTAATCTTCCTTTTCAATCCTTTGTCTTCTCGTGAACAACAACAGAAAACAAGTCAAAAGATCACAATGTGACTTTTTAAAACCTTCTGACTACTGAGCTAATATCACGAACTGTCTGGCAAGGGTTTGACTTGGGATTTATCCTTGTCTCAGCCCGGCAGTGTACGTGCTCGTCTACTTGCTTTAGCAGACAGATGTATGATCCTCAGAGCACTTCCCTGTACTTCTCCCTGAATTGGTCAGTGCTTCACAGAACCTGGGAGAGGGGAGTCCCAGAGTCTGTGTCTTCTGGAGCTGGATGTTCCTAGCAGTGCACTGCTCATGGGAGGAAAGGGAAAAAAATGATGAATATCATCAGGCTTTCAGTGCAATCAGAACCCCATGGAAGTGACTGCACTGCCTTAAGGAGATCTTTGTAGGTAGTAAGAAGGAAACCAAAAAGCCCTTCAGAATGGCTTACTCTGGAGGTTATGCCATGAGAAACCATGGACTAAAGTCTGATTTACAATAATGACTCAGAGCCAGGATCTTCCCATTGCACTCAAGTCCCATCTGTCCCAGCATAAGTGACTGAATGGCCCCCACTGGATTCACCAGGAAAAGTGCATTGCCTGCAGCTGGGTCTAAATTGATGATCAACACTGCATATCCTTCTCCTGAGTGTCCTGTATCAGCAGGGAGGGAGGGAAGGAAGGAAGGAAGGGAGGAAGGGAGGAAGGAAGGAAGGAAGGGAGGAAGGGAGGAAGGAAGGGAGGAAGGGAGGAAGGAAGGAAGGAAGGAAGGAAGGAAGGAAGGAAGGAAGGAAGGAAGGAAGGAAGGAAGGAAGGAAGGAAGGAAGGAAGGAAGGAAAAAGAAGAAAGAAAGAAAGAGGAATCATACTCAGCATATGATTTATGGAAAATCATGAAGGGGTACTGTGAAGGGGTAAACAGTGAATTTGAGGAAAATATAATGCATCAAATTAACTACAGGAACAAATATTTTTTGTCTTCGAATTTCCTTCTTGCATACAGATTTTTTTTTGTTTTGTTTTCTTTAGTCACTTTCTAATCCCTAATTCAGGAGACCCTATCAAAAGCAGTCCTGTCCATATCTAACTGCCTGGCAGCCACCTTTTCCCCTTTGAGTTGGGCTTTTGTGAAAGGCTGGCTCCGAGATCAGTTGCAAAACAAACACAGCTTGGTTTTTGGAAGTGCCTTTTTCATTCCATCACAAGCAATTTACCTTTCCAGCCATGCGGGAGCTTGATGTAATCTTGAAGAGCGAGGGAAGAATGGTGTGCAGGAAAACCATTCTGTGAGCTGCCTAGGAGAGCTGTCCTGTGCCAGCCCCACGCTCCCCTCTGCACCCAGCCACAGCTGCACAGCTGCTCCAAGGCACAGGGCTCCATGTGCCATCGTTTCTGCCACTCTGGGCTGCTCTGTGTCCCAGAACAGCTCCCAGAGCAGCTTCATCAAACTGCTAATGCCAACCAAGTAAATCATGCATGCTTCAATTTTGGGCTAAATATACATTAGTGTGATAGAGCATAACAGCCACCAAGTCTGTTGTGCTGAGCAGTCCTTAGCTGTATATTTACCAGATCAATGGAGTGCTCAGTGCTTTGACACATAAATCAGTATTTATGTAAGTTTTTAAATAGCTATTAGAAGTAAAAGAGCATTGCTGTCCAAATATAGCAGTTATATGGAATGAAACCTTCTTCTTTCTTGTGTTGTTTGGTTTTTTTTCTGGAGTCCCCAGAGCCCTGATCAGCAAAGGCCTTTAAACACAACTGAGTGAGATGAAATCAGTGTCTGAGCTTCACTCATTTTAAGCATGACTTCAGCAGAATATGGAAGGTACTCAAAGGATCAAACATATTCCCTTGGTATCTTTTCAGAGCAGCTGAAACTATCCAGGGCACTTGAATTATGTCTTGTTTTTGTACAAGAGGAAAAAGAAAAGCAGTGTGATGCTGGTCTGCTCACTCTGGGGCATTGGAGTTACAGGAGGCAGGTGATTTTGTCACTCAGGTCATTGATACAGAGTTGGAGGTTCCAGTGGTTGTGGAAATTCTCTGAGAAAACTCTAATGAATCTACATGGTGGATGCTGGACTGAAACTCATTACTATTGTGAGCACTGAAACTCATTACTATTGTGTGCTCAAGTGATCTGGTCTTGCAGGTGAGTCATAAGATTTCTTCTTTCAGCCTTTTCTGTTGGTAAGTAGGATAGTGGTTAGGTGCAGCATCTTGTCTCTTCTTTTTCCAAAGCATTTTGAGTTTACGCCAGACAAAGCAAAAGCTCTCCTTCTATTACAGGGGATATTGCCATTTATGAGATGATGATTCCAGCTTGTCCAAATTCTTCATTAACTAGGATCTGGGAAAAAGTGAGATTAGAAACATAAAATCCAGGTCTGTTTGAGGTTGACTGTCAATGACAAGACTCAACATTTCACAATTAACTCCTGGTCTCCAGAGTCCTGACTCTCATTTTCCGTGTCAAAGCATCAACTGTTTGATGCTTCTTGTTCCAGACCCCAGTTGTGTTGATCTTGGCCTTTGTACACTACTCTGCTAGAGCCATTTGAATAATTAATGTCTTATGCAAAGATTAGTGCAATCTGCATAAATAAATAAGAAATTGTAATAAACAGCATGTCTGGCGGCAAAATATTGGTTTAAGAATTCTAATAATGATCATGATTTATTAATGCCCTTGTCAGCATCTGTTGCTGAAAGCATTATGCATGCCTCAGTAGGATTTGCCTTTATTTGTTGAATGTAAGTCAGATAGACAACAATCTTGTAATGAACAGTATTAAGGTTTCTGAATCCCATCTCTTTAATGACTGAGGGAGAACTGTCTCATGCCCTCTCTGAACCTGCCCTTTCTGTAAAACTTTATTATCAGCAATGAAAAGCCTCTCTTAATTTCTCAGTCTGTGTACTGTATTCTTTCAGCTTCCATGGTCAGGAAAATCCAGCCCAACAGAGCTGATTTGGATATCTCAATGCCTGATTGTGAATTGAAGAGTAACGGGCTATTTTTCTATAAATCTGTCCAATGGAGGAACAAGCAGAGGTGGGAGAGCTCAGAAATGGATAAACATCAGTTTTGCTATTCAGCTAGCCCTATCACCATTTCTGGGGAAACTACTGATGTTAAAAGTGGACTAAAATGAGGAATGGATGCATATTTATGCTATATATATCATGGTGCTTATTTAGGAAAGCTATTTTACAATCATAACTAATATTTGCATTTTGATTTGCATTTCCTTTATACTTTCAGATGTTATCTACCTGGATTTTCTCTCCAGGCATTTACTAGGGATAAACAAAGAAAAAACAAACAAACAAAAAAAACCAAACCCAAAAGAATCACTGTTATTTTCACACATGGTGCACAGGAAAAACTAAATTCTGCAGAATTTTAATTTTAGTTTTTATTCTAATTTTGCAATTTATTCTAATTGCAAAAGATGCTTAAGTGCTTTAAGTTAGGGCTGAGTGAAAATCAAATTTTTACAGCCACTGTGGAAATTACGCTTCTTATAACTTTTGCAGTATCTTCACCCACGTGATGCACCTGTTTTGGGTGTGAAAAAGTGCAGTGGCTGAAGTTCTAGAATCTCTGGATTCCCATTCCCCCAAAAAACTGAAATTTCATGGTTTGATCATTGAACCTTAAGGCAAGAGAATGAAATGTCTTTTCCTCTCCTGGGTTTAAGTACTCAAATATCTTGAGTGGGATGCAATCCACCTCTCACCCACCCTGTTACTCTACATTTCCTATCATTGTAGAGTAAATTTCCCTATCTTGCTTGCTGGATCTTGGCTATCCCATTTGAGTTAAACTAGGCCCAGTTTCCTGCCAGTTAGAAAAAGGAAAACCTTAGCTTTTCCCTCCTGAACCAAGCACAGGTATGGAATCCATAGCATAGCACTGAATTGTAGGATGAGTCTCAGAGAATGTGGGAGCAAATATTCCTCATTCTGCATTGTCTCGAGGCAGAGTGCCCAAAGGCTGATGAAAGTAGGATGAGCAGGAAACAGTGAATGGAAGGAGCCCTAAGAAAACTGATTTTCAAATGTCCAAATATCTTTCAAACCATTAGGATCTCAGCCTGCTGCTTTGAAAGCAGGATTAAAAGTTTGCTAACCTTCCAGCCACATCAGCAATGAGCACCTTAGACTAGAAAATGCTGGACAAAGTGATACATTGATCTGTTAGTCAAGAGCCCTACAGCAAATGCTATGGGCAGCAGAAGATTTTCCAATGCAGTAGAAGCCTGTTAAACAGATTGCACTGGTGTACAGAAATGTCATTTTCTAAAGAGCCTTATAACACAGATAAACTGTGGCTTAAGGACAGAGGTGGCCTTTGCTGAACCTCATACATCCTCCTGATCTCTGTGAACCCTGCTCTCTGGTGGTTTATTCCAGATATTCATACAGCACTTCTTTTTAGATAAACAATAACAAAAATTCGTCTTTCCTGGGGCACATCAACCCTCCTGTCACATTTATTTCTCTATAACTTTTGAAAAAAAAATTTTTTTTAAAGGCATTTAATGAAATACCACTTGGTGTGATATCAGAGAGATCTATTCTTTTAACAGATGTAGTCCTTTAACCTGTTCCTTTCTGTGTTCTGCTTTAGATCTCATGTATCTTTAGACTCTTAAAAAGTTTGTACCTTCAACAGATTTTTTTTTCTTAAGGAGATATCTTAATTGTAATGGTTAATTATATAGTTACCAAAATTCCGTGGTTTTAAGCTGTTGGAAACTTGATTTTATAGTAAGAAGAAGCGGAAACATTCTTAATTAAAAAAAAAAAAAGACAAAAAGAACTGTGCATATTGCAGAGAAGCATAGTACAAGGAATGACAAACACTCCATCATTGCTATGCTGCTCTTCTGTTGCTGCTCTTGTTGAGGAGAGTCAGCAAGCAATAAAGATACAGGAAGATACAGCTGGTGCTCACATAAGGGTGATGCCTTTTCACTATCTCAGGGAAAAGCCAGCAAGCACATGGAGCACAGGGGAAGAGTTGCACTTTCAGTGTCACCAGGACAAATACAGCAACTGCTGAAAAGAAAAACAAAACAAGCAACAAACTTTAGCTGCCTTCACTGCTGTTTTTAAAAATAGAATCCCCAGCATAGAGATGAAATTGGAAAGATAAAGTGGCAAAGCTTGTTCAGGTAACTTAAGAAAGTTTTAGAAAGCTTGGAAGGATTAGTGGACAGAAGGAGGCAATTTTTTAACATGGCTTTTCTACTTGCATTGTGTTGCAACAGTTGCTAAGCAAAGTGCAAGATGATTTATATTGTCATGTCAAATTTATGTGGTAAAATTTAATGTAGTGCTTGTCCGTTTTAAACACTGGAAATATCAATTAAATGTCAAACCATATTTGACTTCAATCCTAAATGGTTGTAAAAACACTATACAAATTTAGAACCATTTAGCCTTACTTCCCCTTTTCTCCCTGTCCCCACTTGCTTTTGCAGTAAAACACATTATAGGAGATATAATGGGAGGAGTTAATTTTTTTTTTCTACTTGAAGTCTGGTGATTCATTGGTCTTTACATCACCAGTTTAACATTCTTCCCTTAAAATCAATGGCTGAGGACTGAAGTCTTACTTCAGTCTGAAGAGTCTGAGATGTAAGTTTTAATTATGGTTTGAAGTAATGTAATTGTGGATTTTAATGGCTCATACATCTCTTTGACAGGTCATCTGAGTTTGTTGAAAGTTTTGAAAGCAATGAAATCAATTTCTTGGACAGTCAGTTAGCAAAAAAAGAACACATTGATGCTAATTGGAATGTAGACATAATATCTCTTATATTTTGTGAGGTGTTTTACATGTTGAGGATTCTCACCAGGAGCCTGCTAGGGAGAGCATGAGAGGTGCCTGCTGCTCCTTCTATTCAGTGATATCTCACACTCTGGACACCTCAGTGAGCATAGCAGCATGACTGAATGATAAATTCAGCACTGCCAGGCCTGACTATGGGGAGAGAGAGCCTGGAAAGATTTCTGAGGGCTGGGAAGTGTTGGCTGTCAGTACCTGGTACAGTCACATCACCCTAATCCAACATCCAGCACACACTTATTCAATATCTGCAATGAGGCTGGCGTTGGCTAATTCCCAGAGACACTCACCAAATCCATTCCAGTTCCTCTCCAGGTAACTCTGCCATGCTGCAGGGGAAAACCAGTGCCTATGAGCATTCTTTTCAATAGTGATTTTGTGGCTCATGTGAAATACAGAGCAGGACAAAATAAAATTAGGAAAGGAAGAGATTTATGTATTTTACTATGGCATTACCAGCACCCACTGCAGATTTGTTCACTTTTGTTAGTTGTGTCTGTTGTCAAAAAACTTGGACTGAGCCTGTTCTCAAGAAATAGCACAAACCAGAAGCTAGAATTATTTAGAATTATTATCTAGAATTATTTTCTTTTAACTAAGGGAAAACCCCAGGAAGTACAATGGAAAAAAGGAAATACATGTTACTGAAAATATTAAGCTACCTTTTTTTAAATAAAAAGAATCTCATGAAAAAACCAAAGAAAACAACAACAGCAATAAAATGTTCTTTGCAAAAGACACAGAATAACAGTGTGTAAGCAATGGAAAATGGCAATCAGAAAAAAGGCTTCTCGAGTGAATCTTTGATCAAGGAGCACCATAGGTATTTCAAGAGGAAGGTAGTACTCACCTGAAAGTCTAGTAAAATAAATTTCAGCTTTAAAAAGGCCTTCTTAAGATGACAAAAAATGGTTTCTTTAAGTGATTTACTTCTTCATTATTTATCCTCAAGAACTAAGAAGGGTTTAACTACCTGAAAAAATTAAACTCAGAAGTATTCATTGAAGTGGCATCACACCTGTAGTTCAGCCCTGACTTCTCCAAAGAAAGAAGGGAGTGAGAGGGAGAGTTTTGTGCTTCAGTGCTCTTTGCTGCCCTCGTTGGGGTAACTTTGCTTGACAAGATGTTCACTGTCCTTTGGGACAAAATGTTATGTGATTGAACAGGAGAAACTGTCAGCACAATTTGCCACTGTAAACCTGACTTGACAGCGAAGGCACAGGGAAGTTGTGTGCCTGTTTTCATGTACCACAGTGTTCAAGAATGAAGCAAGAAAGAGACCCAAATCTCTTCAATCTTCTGCTTCCCCCGGACACCAAAGTCACAAGGCAGCATTTGCTAACTGTGGCAGACAAAGGAGCTGCTGTCATTTTAGCTGCCCCTCATTCTGGACACATCAACCACTTCTCACATCAGGCAAAATCTCCCGACACATGGGCACTGCTGTCAGTGACTTTCTGATGTCAGATCAATAGCACAGCACTGCTTTGGAGTGACAGCTCAATTAGAGAAGAATTCTGACATAAAATTTCAGAGGCAAACCCAAATCCTGCAGCAGAGTGTCACAGGAATGACCCTTTAAAGAATTAAATGGTGTTTGTCAAGGATAGTTCAGATTTTCCCAGGGATTAGCTCCTTGCAGCTGATTTATATGGTGTGCCAGGAAATTGTGACAACCTAGAAACTACTAAAATTTGTTTCTCTTTTTGCTTCACAAACTCCCCTCCCTCATTTTTGAACTTTCAGTTGCATTGGACAAACTCCATCAAATAACTGGCTGCAAAACCATCCCTTTTCTATTTCTGTTAAATGAAAATCTGTGTGTGATGAAAATAAAAATTCTGGTGTGAAACTACTTTAGGATACCTGGCTGCATCATTACAGAGCTAAACATTTCTGTTGTAAATACAGTCATTCTCTCTTAACAGGTAATTACATAAAAATATTAGTACATTTACAATTAAATCTTTTCATGGCTGCATGCCAACCTGATAAACAAATAGGTAGTGATGCTGTTTCTTGGAAATCTTTGCAGTAACTGTGCTAGAAAAGTCTGTATCTCTAGAAGTGAAAGTTAGAAGTCCAATGAAGCTTCCAGGCCTTTAGATCCAGCAGCATCACTGTGTTCTGATCTTAGAGTCTTGGAAGATTCAAGGTCCAAACTTACATCGGTTCCAAACAGAGCCACAAGCTTAAATTAGTTCCAAATAGTTCCAAACTTATATCAGTTCCAAATTTGTATCAGTTTATATTTGGATATAAATGGATAGTCATGATTTAGACTTCACTAATAATGAGATTTCTCAGGTCATTTGTAAACTTGATTGGAAGCCCACATCCTTATGGAAAGGGAGTTTAAATTCACCTGCAATACCTGTGTTCATACCTGACTCATAGTGATAAGGAGACAAGGCAAAATTTCAGGGGTCTCTAATGAAACACCACTGTGCTGTCATCCACAAAATGTAGAACTTCCCTTTTCAAAAGCAGACATGGAAAACACAGGACATTTCATCAGCTCTGTGATTCCTCTCCAAATTCAGACTGCAAGGAATATATGACTCTAATGTTTGAATAAATCCCAGGCACCAAAATTTATTTCTTGCCTGCAGTATCAATTTCTCTTTAGACACCTTTCTGTACTCTTTTTTGCCTTGGCTGGCAAAGAGCAAAACCTCTGTCAGGACAGACTGGAGAGCAAAAGTAAAGCTGATGAAGAAGCAACTTCCACAGTCCCTGAATGGCCATGTTTTCACTGTGTTGGTCTGTGCTAAAAAAAGTCAGCTCAATCTTATTTACTTTTTCTACTAAAAAACAGGACATTGAATTGCAAATCACATTTACAGTGTGCAAATCAGACTTGGTACTACTGCATCACCTGGAAACTGACCCCAGATTTCCTCCTATGCTGGGCATGGGATGTTAAGAATCCCCACCAGAGGCTGCTGCTCCTGATGTGTGTCTCCAGAGACATCTCTGCAGAGAGAAACTCTGTACAACCCTGCAAAATGAAGCTCTTTACCCTGGTGACCCAGGAAAACTCCTGATAACAGCAAACACTTTGGAGAGGATCCTAGGGGAACCTAAGGCCAGTAAATTCTTCTGTCTAGGGACAGGAAACTAATGAAAGAAGGGAAAAGCAGTCACCCTTGTGAATGCAGCAGTATTTTTTGATGTCTTGATGAGAAGCCTGTCTGGGAAGACACAAGACATGCTAAGATGTAGCAGAACATAAGTCAGGTCTCGGGGGCTCTGTAGACTCTGCTGTAGATTCCCAGTGTGACATTGGACAGGTCTGACTGAGAGTTCTTGTGGAAGAAATGGTGCCCAGTGGGAAGTGTCCAGGGTATAACAATCTTTCTGTTTAAAAATTACAGTGATCTTGCAGCTCTGTACTTTTCTGCACTCTGGGTTAGAGGACTGGCAGGCTCAGTTCTGGGGTTGTGGCACTGCTTGGGGAGCTATGGCACCTGAACAGGACAAGGAAACTCCTGGAATAACAAGGAAGACACATCACCTGTGAAACTTTGTCCTGGTGAATTTGCAGTGTTTGTACAGATGTATGGAAATTGAAATTGAACTGTTTTCTGCAGTCAGAATATTTGAGGAAGAATAGCTGGTAGCTAAGGTTCGTGCAATATCCAAACAAACTTTCCAGTTAATCACTCAAAGCCTGTGAAATCCACTTCCTAACAGATTAGAAGTTTCATGTTAAGAGCTCTCTCATTATAATGCTGCATAGAAGACTCCTGAAAGGTTTCAAAGGCCAAGCAAGAGATGATTAGCTTCAATATCAAAGCAGAGGAGATCATTTAGTCCAATGCTATTGATCTTAAATACAATCTTTTTTAAAGAAAGACAGCAACTTCTAAAAGAAAAGTAACAATAAAAATAAGAAAAAAACCCTCCTCATTCAAAAGCGAATCACAACATGTCAATTGTAAAGAAATGGAAACACTATATTTCAGTTCTTCCACGAGGCTTTGGAGAAATGCTGCCCACGATTTTGCATCTAAATACACTTTGAATCAAAGTTTTTCATCAGCCAGCCATACAGTATATTTTTAAAAGTCCAGATGAATAGAAATTCTTCCAGGTTGGTCAGCTATAGTAACACCCAGTGGTTCACATAATGATGGTATTTACTAGCATGAATATTTGAAAAATGCATCTACCTTGACTTCACATCTCCAAAAATTCTGTCAGATGCATTTGACTGTCCTTTTTCTGAGATCAGGTAGAGATGAAATGGAGTCTTTGAAGTCAGAGGCTTACTGCCCACATGCTGGCTGAATTTCCAGTGCTAGGAGAAACTTTCCTTTACAAATTCATCCTCATAGAACAAGTTTTTGAACAATAGGCCCATGTAACTTGAAAGTCACGTGTTTTTTGAACCACAGGCAATGTCTTGGCCATGCTTTCACAGTCTGTAATGTCAGTATTTTTCTTCAGGGAGGAATGTGGAGACACAAGCACCAGATGTATTAGTCCAGAATAACCTACTGGTAGGTACAACATTTCCAGTAGAGCACTGACATTATATATTGATTACAAAGTGCCATTACTAATGCTTTATTTAATTTTCCATGAAAATTGACTGTATAACTGCAGCACATACAGTGTGGGGAGATATTTGCCTCGGGATGTGGAAATCATATCTGTGTTTAGGCCAGCTGAAAATGCTACATTCACAACAGACACACCTGTCAGAAGCAGGAGAGAATATCAAGAGAGATGATAGAGACCAAGGAATGATCTGAAAAAAGCCTGGAAGAGACCTTTGCTTCTGTGCACAGCAGAGGAGGGCAGATGGACAAATGGAAATAACTATTCATAAGTATTTTCAGTGAAACAATAGCACTGCTTGTCTGATCTCTGCCCATCAATCACAATGAAAAATGCATCTCCCCAATGCCCTTTGGGGGCACAGAGTAATCTACAAGAAAATATTCTAGGTCAGAATTTTGGAGATCTCCCTGCTCTGCCTGTCTCAGAATCCCTTTGTTTGTTCCAATGTCTTCATTCCCTTTTAGGGTACTGGTCATTTTTGATAAACAGCTGTGAGATTATCAGCTGGGACTCACTTCAGAACAACAAAAATTGAGATATGAGTAGTGCCACTTTTCCAGTGATCTATCTTTTCCTCTCTTTTGAAAGATAAGCTACTATAGAGCAAGGAAGTTCTGTTAGATTCAATCCTCGCTTGCTCTGGCCATTTTGACAAAAGAGACTGCCACCTAGAGTGAATTATCTGGATTTTTGGAAATGTGCACATGAGACTTGCAGCTGCTTGTACTCCTCTCTACATTTGATATATGTAAGCACAGCTTTCCTGTCTCATTTTTGTCCAGAAGCTCCCAGTGTTTATAACTCTTCTTTCCTGCCCCCCTGAAAATAGAGAAAACAATAAAGAAAACAACAACAACATTAATAATAATAATAATCATCATAATAATAATGATAATAATAATAATAATTTCAATCCAGCCTGAGGCTCAAGGTGCAGTTCACATCTTCCACATTAATGTGATTAGACATTTCTGTATAGCTATATTTCCTTGGGAACAACTGTGCAACCTCAAGTACTTTCAAACCATGAATGTTTTGTAAAAATTAATGCTTACAGACATCTTAAGGTGTTTGTAAACTTAAATACTATTGCAAGACAGAATCAAAAACATTGCTTTTTTCCAGCAAAAGATTGAAAAGAACAGTTTTGAGGGCTGAGGATAAAAGGACAATTATTCCTTCTCTGTTCTTTTTAACAAGGGTGTCATGTCCAGTACACATATGCACACATAAATACTAATAAACTCACAAGTAAATGTTTTATTCAAATATTTGACTGTGATCTGTGACTAACTCATAGAGTGTTCATGCTTTCCACATGAATTTAACATTACATACTTAAACTGAGTATAGAGTCCTTAAATATTATTTTTCAATTCTCCTTAGACTTCCCAGGAACTCTGCCGTTAATAACACTGCATTTGTGAAAATTTACAATGAAAATTTATGGGTAAGAACCCCAAAGATCCTGCTAAATAAGGAGATACATTTTAATTAAAGAATTTAAATGGATCTCTGAAAGACTGGAGCAAATATTTTTTTCTTTTCTTTTCTTTTTTCCATTTTTTTTCAGTTAAGTTTTCAATAAAGAAATATTATCCCTCAATAAAAACTGCTTCACTCTGGGTTCATGTTACTCTATCAGTCATTCTTCAGAGACAAAGCAAAAGCTTCTTACATGATATTTGAAAATGGAAAATAGACATTTTTCAATCCAAAGGGAGCCAAAAAATACATGTATTTGTGAAAATCTATGCTGCTATATGTTTGCAGCAGTTCCAGTAGGAAAGAATACTGTGTGAATAGAATTGTAATGAAAGCAGCTACATGTGAAAAACCCTTTGTGCTGAGGTTTTGATTAAAGGTAATGAGAAAAAAGAATCTAATAATAATAATAACAATAATAATAAAAAAACAAAGATTCCTTGCTCAAGAAGAGATTCATGTTTACTTCTCTGATATCAAGCAATAGACCACCCAATATTATTACCTAAAACAATAGAGAATTCACATTCTTATCTAGGTGGGCAACTGCTATTTGACTAGTTCAAGTTGCAGCTAAGCATAGAATTGCTTCTGGCAAAAAATTCGTGCAGACACGTCAGTGCAGACAGTTGTACAGATGCCCACAGGCACTCCTGCATTATCAAGCTTTAATGGAGATGTTCATGATATTTGCTGAGTGTTTGCTGCATGAGTTACACACTGAGCCAGGAGAGGAATGAGAGGGTTTTCCATAACCCTAAGGTTATGTGCTGATGATCTTGCAGTTATAAACTGAAGAAGTGCCTAGGACTCAGTTTAATGACCCTCTTGGTTTAATAATGCAGCATATCATTGTTTGCAGACATGAAACATCTGTTACAATCACATATCATAGATTCTGTAGTGGTAAAGAAATAAAGAAGCAGATGGGTTCCCTAATGTCAATGGCGTTAGTGTTTATTTAGAGATCACATATTGAACCTCAGGCAGTCTTTATGTTTTGGTCCCACTTCCAGCAGCAGAGTTTAGCACTGCTAATTTCAACAAAACAAAGCCTTTTAAAAGGCAGGATGACCAGATTATTGATGCACCTCTGGGTTTGTATGTCAACAAAAGAGGCTTATTGCCATGAAGGGGGTTTTATTTTGGGGAGTTTGAAGCCTGTGTCTAGCATGAAAGCGTTAATTTTACAGCAGTTTAGACATTCAGATATCCAACACAATTGCAATCTGTCCTCCCACATTCCAGTAGTCATGACAGGGCTGCAGGCTTGACTGAATTTTTGACTCCATATTGAAAAGCCCCAAAGGGTTTGTACCATGTCTGCTGCTGGTGTGACACCAATTCCAAAGCTGGCTGGAAAGGGAAAGTTCAGGTACACCTGAGTTTGAGGCAAAATTATCTCCAAGACTGAGATCACTATTCCAGTAGATATTAACATCGATATTTATGATACTTGTCAGAAAAATGTGTATATTTTTTATGGTTAATTTTTTCCTGAAAAAGTCAGATTGTCCTTAAATTTTAAGTCTTTCTCTCCCATAAACTTTTCACCTTGTACTTTGCTATCCTCTACCTAAATTTAACACCTGCTAACTAACTGAAATTATCCTTGTGCTTATTTCTTTGCTTGTCAGAAATTTAAGATTTGAATATCATGATCACTGAGTCACCACACCAGCTGAGATCAGATCCCTCGTAATTTATCAGCTATGCAAATAAACTTATTTTGCTTCATTATGTGGCAGGAATTTGAAGAGAAAGTGCCTCAAGATGACTGAAATTATATTGCCACCAAGCAGAGTAATTTGGGATTGTACACTGGAGATGGCGTTTACCTTTGCATCTTCCATCAGCAAAAGCAAAATTGCATTTAGTACCTCTATTTAAAAGCAATCTTATCTCTCACTGTTCTCCTTTTTGGGGTTTTAGCTCCATCAGAATTGCTGTTAGTTATCAAATTCTTGGCTGCATCTCACACTTCTAATTAAATTTGAGGCCTCTCTTGTCCGGAAACCAGCAGAGAATAGTTAAATGGGGCTTCTATAGTGACTGATGCAAAACAGTTGTATTCATGATGAAATACAATTAAAATTTTAATATATCTTATCTGCTACAGCCAGTGATCCAGTTGGAACAAGTCAGTTGCTGCTGCAGAGTATGTCCTTGTAAACAGGGATTCAGGAAAGTGACCTTGTCTCTGCTGAATTGTGTGAATTGTGTTGCTTTTCTTAAAAAAGACAAGAAAAGAGGGAATGGACAGAGGTCCGAGATGTATAACTTCATATATTTTAATTCTACGTACCAGAATTATATTGGGGTTTTTCTTTTCAATCTGTGAAGACAAACTGATTTATGCCACTTGAATTTCTGTCCCACAAACTGTTGGAACAACAAGCAGACATTTGTTTCCAAGTCAGACAAAGGCTGTCGAGTTATGCATACTCATATGCAATATATTTGCTGGGCTTAGAAAAGAGAAATCAACACAAATCAAAGCAGCAGCTACAAAAAAATCCAATGTGCTTTTTCAGTCAATGTGCAAGAGTCCATTCCTCTCAGCAAACAAGAGAAGATGGTTGATTATATGGGAGGAATTAATCATAACCACAAGTATGTATCTTTTTTAGTCCATGATATTTGACAGTGGCTAAATAGATTTCTAGGCCTTCACCTAAGGAAGTATGAACATAAAATCCTATGGGGAGCTTGAAAACTCTAGAAAAGAAGGAATTAAATGTGTTTGCATTTCCCACTGAATCAATCCACACACTTTCTCTCTCCTGTATCTCTATTTTTTAATGGCTACCTTAAGGAGACCTTTAGCCACAAGGCTAAAAAATGAGAAAGAAATTCTCTTAAAAATGCAGGACTGCCCTTTTCTGTAATAGTGATGGGAGAGGATAACTGCGTGAAACTGCTTTGCAATCTCTCTTGAAGCATTTAAAAAATATCAATGACATTGAGTTGGAGCCATCTGCCTAAAAGTTAGATATCTAGGCTAAGGAAATCTTGCATATACCACTTACATAGTCAGTAAAGTGTTTGGCATCATCAGCAAGAGATTGATTCTACCCTACTTTAGATACTTAAAGCAAATGGGAAAAATGACCCTCTGGAGATGCCTGTGTTCTGCTGTGGAGAGCAGTGCAGCCTAAGCATCTAAATTTTAGTTAAAGGAAATTAAATTCACCCATGCTACCCAGAAACCAGGGTAAAAATTCCCTGTTTATGCCCACAATCCACAGTTTCATTATTCACTGCAACCAAGGGATAGCTATCAAATACCCATGGGAAATGTAATCCTCTAAGGGAATGGATCTGCAGGACTCAAAATGTCCCAAAATGTGAGCCAAAAGAAAAGCACTGGCACTTGGCTGAGCAGTGCTCTCCCCTTTCTCACAGCAGGCTCTGGGACAGGCAGTGCTCCTCTGGGGAAAATCCTTTGCAGCCCACCCAGCTACCCCTACTCTCCTAACACAAGTTCCCTCCTTTATGGCCAGTGAAGGCACTTGGGACTCGGGATGTGAATTCTCAGCTTGAAGCAAATGTTTGGTGCCTCAGCACTCAGACAAGCAAGGGAAAACATTCCCTGGCAGTCCTCTCAGTACAGGCTGATTTTAGTCAGAAACAGGCAACTTTGATTTTAAATGTCTGGGGTGAGAATTCTCAATTTGGCTTTCGAGATCTATAACAAAGGCTACAAAATGTCTTTCTTTAGCACTAAGGAGGGGTCCAGCCTACAGTGCATCTTCTGGATTGTGAGTCATGAGCTTGAATAAAAGCCAGAGCCCTTTTTGTTGCTGTGGCTCCTTCCACATCCACCTCCTTAGCATTCTGTGCTGAGAAAGTGTTGTCCTCACTCTGCCAAAAAGAACAACATTCCCTTTCCCAGACCTTCCCTGTTAAATCCCTGCAGATTTGTTAGCTAACACTGTAAAGGAATGGTGTCATGAGGTTCACAGCAGTGCCTCTGAAAGATAAGTGTTTAGAAATCCCTATTTTAGCTTTTGTGAGATGTCACATGGGGCAGGGGGAGAAAAGAGAGGGAAAAATGAGATGGAGCACCTTGTGGGACAACTGGGTGATGAGTTGTTGGAAACTCCCACTCCCATGCTCCCTGAGCTGCTGCCTGGGGTGACAGCCTAGGTATCAGGGCAGCTCCCACTGTCCTATACCCCTAAACTAGGTTCTGTATTGGTCTTCCTTGATATTTCACCCAGCCTGAACCTAGAGATGAGTTCCATGTGGCTAACTCTGTTTGCTGTTAAATCTCTTTACTTTGAACATGAGTAAAGTCAGCCAATAAAGTTTTTATCAGAATCTGGTCTTGCAGCTGGCAACACCCTCCCTGTGTTTCTATTACTAAAACCCATCAACCAGGATTTATATTACAGCCATAACATTTGTTTCAGTACACTTACATTTGTTACAGTAGTTTCAGGCAGAGAGCACATGAATTAGCCATTTGCAGTGACACTGACAGATGTACAAAATACAAACACCACACACGAAGCACAAACAACTCTAATCATGATTTTTTCACCATTACAACTATTCATAGAGGAATAGGATGGATAGACTCCACAGCACTGAAATAGCATCACTCAGCTTTGTTTAAGCCCTGCACACTGCAATAGCATCACTTATTACAAATGTTCCTTCTCATGGTGCTTGATGAATGTTCTTCGGGCTGGCTTTTATTTTTGAATCCTGACTCAGAAAATAAAGTTTCCAGAAACAGTCTGGCTATAAAAACTGTTCAATTAAAAACAGAACAAAACAAAACAAAACAAAACAAAACAAAACAAAGCAACACCCCCAAAAAACAGAACAAACAAAACCCAAAAAACTAGCACCAAAAAAACTTCAAGAAAAACAAAGTGATGGTCAAGTTCTAGTTAGTTATAGTCAATACCCAGGAATAGCTTTATAAGATTGCATTTTTTCCCTAATCAAATTTAATTTTATTCTGAAGGACAAGGGTAGAAAGAGAGAAAAGGCTTTCAAATTTATGTGAGCCAGGTGACAATTCATCAATTTGCTCATGCCCATGGCTGTATCCTGACCTGATACTGGACTGACCCAAAAAGCAGCTGCCTTTTCTTTTTTTTTTAATAAAACAATTTAAAAATACATCATCCCAATAAAACATTTTCTTCTAAATATTTCAGAGTCTGAAATTGTTTCCATCTTACTGCATTATGAAAAATGCAAGTCAAATTAAAATTAAAACAGATTTGGACAGAAAAATCCTTATAAATTCTTGCTTCTGAATTGTAAAACCAGTAAATTCTGACTCCATAATCTTCCTTTAAAAAACCAGTGTCAAATGGTTTTTGTTTTCAAAAAGATGTTTTTTACTGGATTTAGATTTTTCAAGAATGGAAAATATTGATTATGTTATTCTTTCCTAATTCTCAGACAAGATGACAACTTACTTGTAGAGCCCTGGATGAGCGATTGTGATTCCTTTCCTGTCAGAGCCACAGAGCCCACGTTTCAGAGCCAGGGATGGGAGGATGTTCTTGTACTCTGCTCTGGTTTTTGGGGCACCCCAAATGGATGTGCAGAACCCATCACTCCCTGTTTACTGGGGACAGTTACATGCCCAGAATGCCAAATTTAATTTATGCAAGTTAATCTGCATCACACAGAGAGGAAGCAGAATACTGCCAGCTCCCACCCAATAATGCAAGATGACTTACACATATCCAGGGAATAAAGAAAAACTTTACAGACTATTTAGGAGAATCTCCTGGTGGGTCTTTGAGTGTTCCAGAGACAATTCAGTGATGACCAAAATGCATTTTTCCAGATATCAAAGCAGTACCAAAGTGTGAATATGGTTATCTCACCAAAAAATAATAATTGAATATGAATCTTCATAAACCAGGGGTCATCTCTTAACTATGTGTGTAAAAATACAAGAATAATTCCATTGTGAATATATTCTTAAATTGTACTTGTGTTAGTAAAAACATGTAACCTTGGAGTTAATTTTCTGAGTGGAAAATTTTTCACGTTTCCTAATATCTCATGTATGTTTTTAGCTGTGATTGAGGGACTGGATGGAAATAATATAATGCTACAGGGAAGCTTCTTGATCAAGCCTTAAAATTAATGGATCATTCCTTGAGGACTAGAGAAAAACATCACTTGAAATTTTCCTTTGCCCTGTAAGGATGTAACACCTTAACAGCAACTCTTTCTCTGTTCCAGCAATTATTTCAAATTTCAATGAAAGAGAAGAATCAAGCTAAACACATGAAATTAGATGCTTTCAGCCTAGATGCATCTTTTGTTTCTGGGAGATCTGAAGAAATCAGAAGTATTTTGATTATTGAGCTCTAAGTTGATTGGCACTTTCAAGGTGCACAGCTAGAGCTTGAAGATTCAGAAAGAGGAGCTGACTTTTGAGAAGTGAAAGTTAGTGAAAAACAAACTTGCAAACAGCAACCAAAAACCCCCCAAAACCATGCAGAAAAAACCCAAACCCTCCTGTGACAGATAACAGGCTGTGGCTAAACCCTGCTGAGCTCATTTTCAGTTTTGCTTCACAGACCTTGATTCAGATTACAGCACTTCAGGGACCTTAGGAGGTATTGATTGGGGAAGTTTTTGGAAGCCACGAAGTTTGTCTTGGGCTCTCAAGAGGAAGAGAACTGAGTCAATACAGAATGCTCCCTGAGGGGTGGATGAAGCACGTGGAGTCAGCACGAGCAGCTGCTGCCTTGTTGCAGGCAGTAGCTGTGTGACAAGGAGGGATTTATTGAAATGAGAGAAAATAAGGGAAGAAAGAACTAATGATGCAGATTATCGAGAGTGTTGTGCTGGAATCTCGGTAAGAAGGATGTGACTGTGCCAGTTGCAGTGTGGTGATTTTTCCTAGACTCTGTTTTTGAAGGCATCTTTAGATCAGAGCAGAGGCATTCAAACCCCTTGGCATTCTAATGAGAACCTGTTTTCTCTGGAAAACTTTAAGAAAACTGGTTTCCAAACCAGAAAATTTCCTTAACTTTTTTTCACATCCATTACCACAGTTAAATCAGTTTACTGTTCAGAAAACTGCATTTTCAAACAGAGAGCCAGGATATGCAAAATAGAAAAAATTGAAGGCATAAACATTTGGTTTGGATTCTTTCAGATGTTGGCAGTAATCAAGTTGTTTTTTAGCTGGTGATAGGGCTTGAACCAGAGCTTGATGCCTACTGCAGTCTTCTCCTGTATGAACCTTTGGGAACTCGGGTCGTGGAGTGGACTCTGGGGTTTAGGTGTTAGTGATTTAGTGTCTCTAGACAGAGACATGGTCCTGGAGAAGGGAGCTATGGTCGATTCCTGCTTAACTTCCAGGGTTTTCTACCTCCTTACTTGCCTCAATAAAGCTGCCAAAGAATTAATTATTTATAAACTAATAATTAGTAATAAATCTGTCCTCCCACTTGATGCAACCTTGCTGCTCTGACTCTGGCTGGGTTCCTGAAGCAGAGGGGAGCACTCATGTCTGGTGACTCCCCAAAAGGATGCACGAGGTCAAGCACAGCCCTGGGGACTGGGGCTCACGAGTTTGTGTCTGATCTCTTTCTGCTTAATGCAGCTCACAAATCTACATGTGTTAATACTTTAAAATTACATTTGGAGATGCCTCAGTGAATTTTAGCAGAAAAAAATGCAAATAAATGTAGATTTCTGTTATTATCAGCTCCATCAAAGCAAACAGGCAGCAGAAGAGCCATTATTAGACTTTGATAAGAGTGCTTATTGAATGATTTCCCTAAGGACTTTAGTAAAACTCATCTCATTCCATTTCTTTTTATATAATAATGTCAATTGTTTCACACAGAAACACCTGCAAACAGCGTTGTCTGACCTCTTTATTAATTTATTTTATTTCTTGAAGGGGAAAAATGCAAGAACTGTTCTTTTAAAGTACTATATTGTAATTTCAAAATGTGAGAAAGAGTCTGGAATAAAGGCATTCAGAAAGAAGCAGAGGAAAGTAGTGTTACAAATGAATAATTGTGAATTAACAAAGTAATGTCTCTGCAAAGAAAATGCTTTTGTGTCACAGATGAAGAAGAGATTGAAAAAAAAGAGAAGCAGGAAAAAGAGAATGCCGAAGAACAAGAATTTCTTTCCTGAGAACAAATGAAATGAGGGAACTTGGTATGAATAAGTAACTTCACATCTTATAATATTCCAGCAGCATTTGGCAAGTAATCAAAGTTGATTTTCTTTCCATTCAAAGGCATCATCAGAATTATTATTTTTTGTAATACCTATATATGTATAAAGCTGAGACATGTTTATAACTCTATTTCAGTGCTGGAAAAACTTCTCTTGAATAATATTGTACAAGGTCACCCGCAAAAAAAATCATTCCTAGAAACAATCATATCCCTGATGTAAAAGAAATTCTGCATGCATTTTATAGCTGATATTATCAGCTTTGTGGAAAATATCCTTGCCGAGGGATCTATTCTTACAGTGAATGTTTGTCTCCATGAGGAGTTTGTGAGGAATTGCAGGGAACAATTTGCTGTAGCAGTGATTCAGTGCAGCCTCTGACAGTGACTTTCCTTTGCTTCTGTGCCACCCTGCCAGACTCAGGGTCTAGGTGGTTGGCAGGACTTTTAGTAAATAGTACTTGGACTCTGTTAGAATCATCAAGCATAATTGGTGATATAACCACTAGCAGTTGCATCTAATGAGAAAGGGGCAAAGATGTGCAAAGTCTTTGCTTTACTAGATAAGGCAAAATCATGGGAGAAACTTGGGCCTGCAGGACAGAGAGCTGGAAAGACATCACAGAGCCTAAAACTCTTCCACATCCTGACCATGAGGTATTAGATTGCCAGTGAGAAATTTATAACTCTATTTCACCTTAAGGTTGATGGACCATATTACCTTCTTGTGATTCCTAGTCTCCCTGACCAAAATCTGCTCCACAGCCCCAGACCATTTACTGAAAAAAGTTCTTCTAATTTTGAGTTACTCAAGAGAGATTACATACATCTGTTTAGGACTGTATCTTCCTCAGTTCAAATACTCTTTTTTTTTTTTTTTTTTTTTTTTTTTCCTGAGACCCAGGTGATCTGTGAATGCTCTTAGTACTGTCAGAGAACAGAACAATGGGAAGTAGTCACAAACCATTTCCAGAGAGGTTCAGGCTGGACATTAGGAATGAATTTCCTGGGTTTATTGGCAGTGACCACCAGGGAAGGTGTGGCATCCCCATCCTAACAATTTCATAAGATTTGTTTTCACAGAGCCATGGTTGACCTGAACTATTGACATTGGCAGTGCACACCCAAGCTGGGGCTGGACAAGAGGATCCCTGGCAATGCCTTCCAACAAATGAGTCTATGACTGCTCCCAGATGTTTAATTCAGCAAAATTTTTCTACCTCCTCTTGGGCTTTGCTCCACCAGGTGAAACAGAAATAACTTATGTCTCTTCTGTCTTTACAACCCTCTTTTTCACAACTACTTCTGAATTTCTCTGCTCAGTTTCATCCACTTTCTACATTTACAGTCCAGTGTAAATTATGTTTCTAGGAACCAGCTGGCAAAAGGTTGCTCCTTTCTTCTGTCTTTTCCAGAGACATTAAATATTTTCTTCTGGAGGAATCTGTATATATCCAAATAAATATTTGTGTTTTTCTTGGTCACATCACCCAAGTGACTCTTGCTCATCCTATTGTTGACTTATTTATCTGAATATTTCTTTTCCTCTGCCATTTCCTAAAAAAAGAATTCAAGAATAAGTATTACTTATTTTCTATAAGGCTATTGACTACACTTTCTGGGAACAAGTATTTAAACTTTAATAATCTGATTTCAATTAATACAGACCTTAAAGTAATCTCATTCATACTAGTAATATTCAGATTTTCTTTAATTTTTTCCAGTTCCTCTAAATCTGTGTCATAGCAAATTTCATAAGCACAACCTCTCTATGCTACATTTATGAAAAAATATCATCCTGATGCCAGTTCTAGGGAATTCCAAAAATAATTTCCCTTCAGCTAAATATTTCTCATTTTAACACATGCCATTGTAATCTCTTCTCTAATCATGACTTGCCTTGTAGTTATTCTGCTAATAATGATTTTGTGCAGTGTAACTGCTATATTCCCATGCTGCACCATATCAAATGTAGCTCTGGAGTCTGAATAGGTTATTTCCCTTACCTGAAAGAAAAGAATGGTTCCTTATCAGCAGAGGAATTAAGCACTAATAAAATAACAGTTTCCCTTATTGAGAATTGAAACTATGATTGTCTAAACATAGGAAATGGTGCTCCTTAAGTATCCTATGATACCATGTCTGGTCACCAGCTACTGTTCTAGACTCCCTGCCCTTCTGTGAGTCCTGTGCCATATCTGCCACACCTGTGTGCCTGCACTGGGCAGCCCAGACAGCTCAAAGGGCTCTGTGTGTGTTTATCCAGAACACCAAACTGACCCAGCACTCTCCTTGCAAGCTGTGAGCCTTTTGCAGCAAATAATGCTGTGGGCACATGGTGTTGGTTTGGATGGCTGTACAGTGATATTCACAGAGTGACAGCTCCTCTTGGGAAAGAGCTGGAATTCAGCTGAAGATTATGAACTTTATCCTGCATATCTAAGTGAGAGCTGATGTCTGACCTTCCAGGATCTCCTATTTGGAGATGAGTTCCTCATTTATCCCACCAGCCACTGTCTGCTGCAGACTTTTTAAACAACTTGCTCCAGTACAGACATCCAGATGTGGATATCTCTCCTTAAATCCCTTGATCTAGCACAGATTCCCATCCTAAATTCCTGCTGCCTGCAAATGAAGTGCTGAATGCCTGGATGTCTCCTTCCACTCCGTGTGTCTATTCACTCCCCAGCAGAGCATTTGAACAGCTCAGTGCTTCTCTCCAGTGTGGTTTTAAGTGACTTGTTTGATGAAGCATCCAGCTCAGGAGACTGTTGCATCCTCTAATGAATCTCAGTTAGGCCCTTGCTCACAGTACCTAACTCACATTTTTGCTTTGATCAGTGTCAGTCCATTAAACCCATCTATCAGAGATCCCTCAGCTTTATGACTACTGGGAGATTGTTAGAATATGATCATAACCAAATAGACATGCTGCTCCTCTGGGCAATGATGTCATGGTCATTTTCTGGTCTGACACATCTTGCTTGTCAGAGTGATCCAGCAAGAATTTAAAGGAAGGTAAATTAACTGCAGTGTTGTCCTGTACTGTGAATTCATCCATTTGTGGTGCTTTGGCTGACCACCTGCATTGCTCAGCTGCAGCCAACTAAATGAGACCTTTTACTGATGCAGCATTCTTAAAGTCATTTGACCCATTGTTCATTATGTGCATTTTAAAATTGTCATAGTAGATTAACTAACTAATGGTGGCTGGGCAGGAACATTTATCCTGGGTATGTTATTGCAGAAGCTGAATTTTTGCTTCTGCTATTGGGAGCAGCTGGTTCTGGTCATGGTTGGTGAGAGAGGACTGGGCCATTGGGCAGATCCAGATTAGGAATGCCAGTGTGGCAAAGGTTTTGTAAATACAGAATGCAAATGCAAAAAGAAACTCAACCAAAAAGTGATTTCTCTGTGGTATATAATGGTGTGAAACATCCCACATCCCTTAAAATTCATGGAATAGGGACTTCTGAACCAGAGCTGTCCTGGAAAAGAGTCAATAACTTTTAAAATTGATTTCATCTAACTTGTTTGGTAGATGATCATGTAAAGAGTTTCTGTGCATTAGAAATTATTATAAAAAATATTTTTGAAGTATTTAAGTTTCAGAGAATAAACAATGTACTTTCCTAGGGATAGTTTGAAGTATTTTTACTTTTCCTCCTCGTTCCCTTCCCTTCCTCCCATCTGCCAAGTAAAGGGAAGTGCAGAAGTAAATGGAAAAAATTTAGAGCAATATTAAAATTTAGTTATATAAAGAGTACCTCAGCTTCAGAAAATTTTTTGTCCACAAACTAGAACACAATTTACAAACAGAGGAGAAAAAAAAACTTAAGAAAAGCATACAAAATTAAACCATGCCAAATCCACAATATTTTAATGAGAAGTCTCTATTAAAAGAGGAAAAAGATTAAGTCAAGTATCTATATACAATATAAATAATATTGGAGCATGTAAAAAGCATTACAGTTAAGGCTGGTTGCATATTGATTTCCGCTGGTATGTAATTTAAGTCTAATTTCCCATGGAATCATAATTTTTAGTCCTCTAAATCTAGGGATAAGTGATAAAACACTGAAGGATTAGATGAAAGCATTCATGAAACAAAGTTCTCCTCCACCCCTCCTTTTAGACAGAGAAAAATCATTTCTGATCTGAGAAGATGAAGGTTTTTGAAGCACAGGAGAGAGTATGCATGCATCAGCCTGTCTGTCTATCTGTCTGTCTGTCTGTCTGTCCATCTCTGTCACACTCACACGTGGGTGCCAGCACGGGGCTGGCGGACACACAGTGAGCACACAGTGACACCAGACACCACTGCGGTGTCACATCTGGGGACACTGGAAGCCTGCCCATAAGAGGTCCCAGGGACTAAGGGAACACCTGGAGTTGAGCTGCAGCATCACTGGGAGCTGGTATTGCCAGCCAAGGCAATTCAGGCTCAGGGCTCCATTCAGGAATTCAGAATTGAAATATCTAAGCTGCATGTAGATGTGGGTTCCTGAATTACTCCCTGCCTGGGATACCAGCAGGGTTCAGGACTGTGTGTGTGACTTGCACAGTTGTGTTTGTCTTTTGGAAGTGGGAAGTCTGCAAAAAAGAAGAAAAGTTCCTCAAAGAAAGGCAAGGATTGTAACTGCCAGTAGAGAAGGTGCATATTTATGAAGCTTGCCTTCTCTCTAGACAGCAAGGAACAAAACAGCATGAAATACAGTGTTTTCCCAGGAGTTAGATCTCAATGATTATTTATAAGCAGTTCCCATAAACCACTTTAACAGTATTTTAATTTAATGCACTTAGTGCTTTCATAGATGTTGTGAGCAAAGGGAAGTTTTATGGCCCAGCTGAGTGTGCACTGGGATAGATGTTGGTGGCACTTAGAGCACAGGAAATGATGCCTTTCTCAGAGAGCAGCCCTGCTGGGCACATGAACAGGCTACCCACACACAACCCTCCTGAGCCCCTTGTGAGCTGGGAAGAACAGCCCACTTCTCTCCACAGAAAGTCTTCTAAACAAAGTAAAACAGATCTTTTTGATTCTTTCCTCGTCTTGCTTTAGATGGAGCAATGTCATTTGGTCTGGAAGAGAGGAGTAGGCTCACACTCTATCTGCCCAGGAAGTTATTCCCTGCTGTGCACCATCCCTGTCCTGGCAAGGTTTGGCTGGCCACAGCTACTGGGGGAGTAACAGCATGAACTGCAGGGGCTTGTGCAGACTGAAGACTTCAGTGGTTCCCTTCACTGTGAAATCTTCAGCAAACAAATAAATCCCAGAAAGAACCTGCTCTTGATTTGGAGGCAAATTAATCTGTTGTTATCTGTTGTGAGAAGTGTGCCTATTCCCAGAAGCAGCATATTCCAGAAGAAAAATCTCCTCCAAGGTAAATGCTGTGGTGAACAGATGGAGTTTGAATCGACATCTCTTTTCCAGTGTAAATGAGATTAATCCACCTGAAGCTTCTGTGAGAATCTCCTGGCAACTCCTTAAATTCCCAATTGTCTTCAGCAAATCACGACATTAAATAGTAAACAATCCACAGTCCATGGGCTATGCCACAGCTCTATTGCTCATCTATGTGACAGAGCAGACAACAGCCCCATTCTCAGCACCACTGATGGTTGCTGTGTCACTGAAAATCCATTTCACCAGCCTGTTTCTAGACGTGCCCTCCCCATCCCATGAAAATTCAGGTGCATGCATGCCCTGTGTAGAATCAGAAAACACTCTCTTCTTGATACCTGCAAAGCTGTGGCTGCTTTTCACCCCTTCAGCCTGCTTTCAAGAGCTGTGAGCTTGAGGCCCATTGTAGAATTCTACCAATGCACTGTGGAAACTCAGTGTTTTGAGCTTCCAAGCTAGTTCAACTTTGCCAAATGTGATTGCTTACAACCAAGGTTGCTCAGTCTGCTGTCACCTTCAGAGCAAAAAGCCATGGAGAAAGTGTAACCATTTGTAGGCACAGGCTTCTGGGGAGAAAGGATGGAGGTATCCTGCAGGGAGATTGTCAAAAGGAGGAATGGATTTCCCTGGTGCAGTGATAGAGATGTACAGCAAGTTTCAGCAATCTAATTAGTTTCTTGATCAGAGGAAGACAACTCTTCAAGGCAAATGAAAAGGTCATTGCAAATCCCAGAGAAATATTCATGTCTTTTGTCATATTTGCAGACAGATATTTAAATACAGCCACTCACTTTTCCTGTAGATAGTCAGCAGATGCCAGACAGCTGACAAGCAGCAATGAATTTGTACCACTGCCCTGACATTCCAACAACAAAGAAGTAGATAAAATTGCTAAGTGTTCTTTCTGTGCTGCTGGGAGATGGATCTGTGGTAGCTAACACTCACAGGTCTAAGTGATGCTTAGAGGACAGGGACTTCTCTGATGGTTTAACCATCACACAATATTAGCAAGGGAAAGGAAAAGAGTTCTTTCACTGAAGCTCTGTGAGAAGATCTGAGAGATGGGATCCTCACTAGATTTGCTGTATGGCCTTAGCAAATTCTCTTGATATGTTTCAGGATTGCAACCTAACTACATATTGACTACAAGAATGACTTCAGGTGCTGGAGATGAGGTGTGTTTATTCTCTTGCAGTTCTCTGTAAAGCAGGGACAAGGGCACTTCCTTTCCCCACCTTTTCATTATCACTTCTTTTAACTGTAAAAGCTTCAACAGAAAGAGAGAAGTAACAATTTTTATTGCATGTGTAAACTGCACAACCAGGTTCAGTATTAATCAATACTTCTACAGGAATACAAGAAAAAGTACTGGCTACTTCCCATGGTATCTCATTCCATCAAAGAACCTGGCCTTCTTCCACTGCCAGGATTATTCAGTGTCCCTGGTCCACGGTGTCATCTTCCAGAACACTTTCCAACCTAACATGGAAAGGATGTGTGTTGACAGGCAACATGGACACTTCTCAGAGTGTGGAATAGGTATATTGATTTTCATAGAAATGTTCTTACAGATGGTGAACAAGAGATTTCTTGCTGGGAAAAGACTTCAGCATTTAAATTATGAACTTGGAGAGAGACTAGGAGATTTTACTTAGACTTGTGTATTGCAGACAGATCATTGTCTAAACTGAGAGTCCTGGTGAATCAAATCTCAAGTTTCAGATTATTAGATGATAAATGCACAAATCTGTTCATTTACTAATTAGATAGAAATGTGCCTATGAAAGTAGAAGTTACTTTTCTTTGATTAGAAACACAATGAAAGCATATCCTGTATTCTTGAAGGAACACTCATCCATGGGTTAATGGCATGCATGTGTAAAAATCATAAATACATAACTTGATAGGTTATGCACTTGATGCATGAGTTTATCACTCACTGATCATCTCTCCCAAAACCAAAGGTAAGATTTTACTTTACATTAATTTCCATGCCCCTCTAGACATGTGAAATATCTTCAGATGATCAAGAAAAAAAGAAGGAAGAAAGACATGATGTAAAAGCAAACTCAAAGAACACAATTGTTCCCTAGGAAGCAGTGAGGCTTTTTTTTCTCCTTGCTTGTCCAAATCTGCTTGCACAAACAATATATGAAATGCTCAGAAGGAAATTCTGCCTGTTAGTAACTATGTCTTCTTGAATAAATCTTCAGACAGAACAAAACTTATGAGTCTGACCCATTTTAATCTCCAAGTAGGCCAAAGTATGCCAAATAATTTAATTACAATTATTATGGAAGCTTGAGGATGGTAGCCCTCCTTCCCATCAACACTGTTTAATTTGATGGCTGCACATACATCTGGTGGGGCATTTCTGTCTCTCCCATTGTGTCTGCCAAAGCTTCTGGCACCATTTCATAAGGCTGAACTGCACCTTGTATTGCTCCGCAAGGTGCATCTGGTGAAAAAAAAAATATTGCTTGATCCACACTGGGTTCTGACGAGAACAACATATTCCATGTTGGTCCTCCCATAACCTTTATGTCTCCCTGTGTGCATAGAAACTATATTCTATCTATACACACTGCCTGTCAATGGGCATGGAAAATGGCTTTCACAGCATTTACAAATGTTCAAGGAGAAGAAAGGGGGTTTGTAGGGATATTAAAGTTCAAATTCATCACATCAAACAAAGAGGGTTGAATTACAAATCTGAAAGAGGAATATCGAGAAGGAATGAAAATTTCTTAAAATGGGGTACTTTCTTTCTTTCTTTCTTTCTTTCTTTCTTTCTTTCTTTCTTTCTTTCTTTCTTTCTTTCTTTCTTTCTTTCTTTCTTTCTTTCTTTCTCTCTCTCATTCTCTCTTTCTCTCTTTCTCTCATTCTCTCTTTCTCTCATTCTCTCTTTTTCTCTTCACCAAATTTCCTCCTGTAGGATTACACAAACTCTAACCCCTTGTGAATGAATTCAGCTTAAGAAACTGGCAGAAACTAAGCTTGGGACAAGGAAAGTAACCCTTTCTAAAATTGTTTTTCACCTGATCAGCTCACAGCAGTGTCACAGAGATGCTTGTAGCATTGTGAAAGACAGGAGCGTGCATGGAGCAGGAGTGAGAAGCCAGAGCTGGGAGAAAGGTGGAAATGTCCTCTCCAGTGGAAATGCTGGCTTCTCCCACTTGAACTGGCATGGTAGGTGCAGCACTGGCTGGCTCAGCTTTGGTCCTACATGCACAAGTTGGGATGTCTCTTCTCAGTCAACTTGTTTATAGACATGGGAAAGGGCAGGAACATTTTAGAGCCTACAGCAAGCTGTCCACCTTGGACAGATGAGCTGTTTGAAGTGTCTGCACTGGGGAAAAACTTGGTTTGACATTGAATGTGTCACCTCATAGGACAGCTTCCCCTATCCTCATTTCTGATCTGACCCTGACCAGGAAAAGACTTTCTAACCTGGTTTTGGTACCCAGTCCTTTGCCTGTGTGCTCTGACTTGTTTTCTTCCTCTGACTTTATAAAGTGCAGTGCACTTGTGTTCTCCTTTTTGGAGTAGGTGTGATTATTTCATCACTCTATGTACACGGCAACTGAGAGATGCAATTATGATGTGACTTATTCAGGTTGGGAATGTGCCTTCAGAAAGCCCCCAAGCCTCCCAAGAGTCCTAGGTGTTTGTTTTTATCACAGAAGTGCATTTTCTCTGAATCAACTAACAAAAGAAGTTAGTCTCTTTCATTAATATACCCGTAGCACAACTCTTGAAAGAAAGAACATCTGTTCTAAAATTGTCTTGCTTGGATATAAATTAACATTTGAACTCCACAGGAAGAAAAATCATGTCCATTTATGATTTCTCATTCTAATAGTTATCATGTAAAAACTAGCAAAATCCAGATTATGGCACTAATGTATTGTGACAAAGCAACTTTTTAAACTGAATAAATAAATTTAAATTATAAACCTTAAATTATAATTTGAATTTCAACTATTATAAAAGAAACACTAAGGAAAACAATTAGGAGGTAAAAGAAAATGTGGCATTTAAACAATGCAAAAATAGGAAGGTGTTTCATTTGTGGTTTTTTTTTAACATTTATATTTTGTTTTGTTCATGGATTGGAATGGAATCTATTTAAACAAGAATCTGAGGTTAATATAAAGTGACATTTATTTTAGTTTTAAGTCAGGAATGCAAAACAAAATCTTTTTGGTGAGAGCAGCCCACTGTGTTTGTTGAGTCCTTGTGGATTAAATAAATTTTAAAATAAAATCTAAGTATATTTCAAAGCTCACCAGAATACTTAATGTAGGAACAGACATGTTTTTTTATTTCCCAGAAAACATTTAAAAAGCCTGAAGCAAGTTAGCAGTGTAAAGGCTATTTTTGTCTGATTTCTTCTGCCAGGAACAGTGGCAGGAATATTCTCCCAGGAAGTTTTGCAACACAAGATGCAGACATTTTGGATAGAAGCTGAAGAAAGTTTTGTAGATCTCAAGCTGCAGAGGAAGTTCAGGTATTCATTTAAAGATTATTGGCCAGTTGAAAGCCCAGATTTCTCCTTACATGATGAAGCCTAATTACTTTATAAGAGAGCAGTGGACTAAATTAACCTCTGGAGGTACCTGCATCTCTCCATTTCCTCCACAAGGAGATCAGGGTGAAAATGCCCAACATTACCTGGGTATTCAGGAGAATTTTCAGAAGTCAATCGTAGTGCTGAATCTTTCTTTCCACCCCTATTATATTGGTTCATAATAGGAGCTGAGGAGGCTGGGTTAGTGCAGTTTGGAGAAGGCTGAGGGGTGACCTCGCTGCTCTCTGCACTTTCCTGGGAATGGGAATGGGGAGGGAGGTGCTGAGCTCTTCTGACGCCTCAAGTCTGACAGTATTTAGGAGGCACTTGGACAAACTTCAGGGACAGCCCTGAAGAGGTCAGGCAGCTGAATTAGGTGATGATTGCAGGTCCCTTCTCACTGAAATATCCTGTTCTAGCCTATGCACATGTAAGCTTCTACATATATTCATACACATATTCCAGACTGTGACTAACACTGCAGAGCTTTCAGAACAGAATGAGGCTCTTTCTTGTTCCTGGAACTCCCAGCTGCTCTGCACTGATAAGTTCACCTGACTTATGGAGAGATACTGGATTTAGTTTCACCTGATTCATGCATCTTTCATCCAAACCCAACTGTTTCTGGTCAAATGTCATACACAAATTTTTCAATGTGAACAAAGTTGAAAGTGTACTCCCTTGCTTCCTTTGTACTTATGCTAACAACTTGCAGGACTGAAATATTGCAGATTTTCAAAGGGGAGGGTAAGCCTGCAGCCAGGGGATTCACACCAATGAGAACATAACCCATTCTGCAGACAGAGAATCTGCAAAGAGACTCAGCACAACACAATCAAAAAAAGATCAGTGATATTCATGGCAGATATCTTTTCAAGCCTCTTGTCTGGAAGAAGCTCCTGTGCACTGACCTTATGTATGGTTTGTGAGACTGGGCTGGTATACTGAGTGTTAAAGTGACAGGAGAAAGAATACTTGTCTTTCTAAAGACTTTTGTGCCTTTGGTAGCAGCTTCAGCTGTGATGTCTCTGAAGATCTGTCTTTGTGACAGTTTTGTCATTTTGAGTGGGCAAAGAAAGGAGGAGCCCTTTAGTGAGATTTGGCTGCACCACTACACTTGTCAGATACCTTTTAGTATGCAAATCAAGAATGGTTCTACTTAAATCCAATTCTGGTCTTTTTTCTTGCTACTTCTTGAAGTACATAAATCCTAAACAATTTAAACCCCTCCAGACACAAGCATTCTCTCTCACTCATAAACACAGAGCCAAGTCTTGTTTTAAAAAAGCCAAAGCAACAACAAAAAACCAAAGCCACTTTAACGTTGAACAGTCAGAAAGAAAATTCTGCTTGTTTTCTTACTGAAAGAAAACAAACCCAAACCCAGAAAAATATCTATTTAATGTGAAGCTGAAATATGGATGTATACACACACACACACACACACAGACACTCTGGTGCTTCTGTAAAAAATCGCTTCTGGATAGGGAGAAGAGGCTTGGCAATACAGATACAGATATGTTATTTAAATTGAGATATCCCCCTAAAGGTGAAGGAAGGTCATCTTGCAGGTGAACAGCACAGTTAGAAGAGAACTGACAGGGTCAGGGTTGCTCCTTCCATCACTCCAATGATGTGTAGTTTTGCTGTTTCCACAATCCACTAACTGCAGACATGACCTGTGCATTTGTCTGGAATTTAAGAGACCCTACTGAAATGTGTAATTTTGCTCCAACTCCTTCAAATACTTTCAGGTGAGGTCCTAAGGTCAGTCATTGTTTAAATCTCCACTGACTCTTCCTCCAGAAGAGGAAGCAGGGGATGAACAGGTTCCTGCCAGGAGTTTCCTCCTCAGCAGAAGGAAATGCTGTTGGCTGTTCAGTACTTCAGTGTGCATATCAGCCTGAGCTGCAGCAGAAGGGAAATCACAGTAAACTGCTCATAAAACAGAAATGTCCCTGTAGGGCAGGAAGAGCTGCTGGAAAAGACAATACCTGGAATACCCACAAGTATTACCAAAAGACCTGATCCTTTCTTCCACTCCTCTTTGCAAACAAGGAGCTTTGCCTCACAGCTGTAATATGAATAATTGTGATTATTTATATAGTATTATTTAATAATAATAATAACAATAATGTGCTACTCAGCTATGCTATTAATAGAAATGACTTCAGTTCCCCAGAAACATCAATCCAACCAGCAATCTGGCCTCTCACAAGGAAGTATTTCCAAGGCGAGCACCAAGATTTTAAATGGCTTGTTTGGTAGAACCAGAATTATCCATTATTAGTCATAGCAGAGCACAGACAAACTAATGTTCTTGCAGGAGAAGGAACAGATCCCTCTGCACAATCAGTCACAGACATTTTTCAGTGATTATCATTCATGAACACTTCCACCTTCAAGCCAGTTCAGCCCTGCTTGGCATTTCCTCAGCATGGAGGACATCATAGTAAAGTGTCATCCCAACTGATTAAAAATAAAAATAATTTTAAAAATTCTCTTGCAAACATAGAAGTTTAAATTTACCTAACAGCACTGAAAGAAAAGTTAGTGCTACTCATTGGAGTCATAAATGTCAGCAGTGGTGGCACTTCAGTAGAGAAAATGGTCTCAGCCATTGCTGTTCATCCACACTTAATGAGAGGCACAGCCAAATACAATTGTAGTGCTGGGAAGAGTGAAACTCTCTGGTACCATTACATTTTATCTCCAGTAATAAAATCATGTCCATTAGGCCTTCAAGAACTTGAACATGACAGTGGGGAGATAAGCATGGTGTAGGGACAGTTCATTTTTAATTGTTAAATCATTACCTGCTGGAACTCTGTCTGAGTTGAGGTTTCTCCTACTGGTTTCTGTATTCATAGTTTCTTTAGGCTTTGGGGAAGGGCTTCAAATTGCTCTGATTTTTACATAGGTACATAGGTGCCACAAAATTGGAGGGTGGTTGATGTAGGAAAGTCATCATAGCTGATACTCTGAGAGTGGGGGTTATTCAGGAAGTGGTTGTTTTTGAAAAGAGTTTGCAATTTCATTATTTCTCTCACTCTGCCAGCTTTATTTACGTGTGGTTTTGATTTCCAATTTTGTTTTGTTTTGGTTTTTTTTTGGGGGGTTTTTTTTTGGGTTTTTTTTGGGAAGGTTTCTTGGTTGGACAGATACCAGAAGTGAGAGGCCTCCTTTACTCATTCACTTGGTGATAGAAGACATCAGTTTTTCCTACAGACTCAGCACTGCTGAGGGGAGTAGGACTTAGGGTCTGTGAATCACAGCAGTGGGTTAATAATGCAGATCAATGTGCAGGGATGAAGTAAACAACATGGAGATTTAATGTCAAGCTCACAAATACCTTGCTTTGGCTTTTCAGAAAATATGGGTATTTTAGGATCTTGGAAAAATCAGCTGACAGACATTCCAATAGCTGTCTCAGGTAGAAAAACTGAGATTTCTTAAGGCAGATCCTGGTAAAATACATGGCAAATTTCCAGAGCAATATCTGATCACACTGGGAAAGGAAGCATTAGTCAGTTCTAAAGCAAACATCAGATCAGAATTTGAGGAGGATGTCTGTGTTAGCAGGTTTTGCATTGACAGAGAGAATCAGGTGCTCTATAGTAGATGTCATGTCTCAGCTTGCTCTGAGAATTCCTAGCCCAAGGCAGTTTGGCTGCAGATGGTTCATGTCTATGAGCTTTGTTGTGTTGGTGGGACAGTTTTTTGGGGTTTTTTTGAAAGCAATAACCTTGGTAAAACAGTTTCAAGATAATTTAGCAGCAACAGCAATGGGCCATATGAGAAATAAAAGGTAGTTTTTTGTTGATGTGATCTTCAGCAGAAAGATTAAGCTGCTTGCTGCTTTGAAAGAAAATGTGCAGGTGAAAAGACAGGAAAGGAATAGAGCATTTGTCCTTTTTTTTGTTCCAGCTTAATCAACACAGCACTAATTGACATAATCACTGTGAGCTGCTGCTGTTCTTTTAATTTTTCCCACAGGCAGCTTTTTCCCTTGGTGTGCCTGTATCAGATGGGAAATTAAGAAACACTTGCTGGCAGTGATGCAGGTGAGGGAATGAATGACCACTGAGCTGTTGCACAGTCTGTTTCACTGGCATCCCAGAATGCTCAAAGGTTTTGAAGAAAAGGAGGCTCTACTGCCAGTCTGCATTGCTTTCAGTATTGTTAAAGAGAATAATTTTTCTTTTTCCACCAAGCTAACAAAGGGGATTTCCTGGACAAGCCTTAAGAAATAACAAGAATGTTGTATGTGACAATAAAGTACATCTGTGATTCTCACTTTGACTGGAGGGCCCCACTGAACCCTGGGGAGACACAAGCAACTGGGACTGTGGATCAGGATGAAAAATCAAGGTGTTTCAGTGGATGTGTAGCTGTAGTCATTCCCCTAAAAAAGAGTGGAAACACAAGTGGGCAAGGAACTTACAGCTGGCATCTTTCAAATGAAAAAAACTACTTTGTGGATAGTATGAGATTTCTGAGTTGTCATGATTGCCTGGGCAAAAGGCAAAATATTTTGTATCTTATTCTTTCATTTCAGCTTTGCCTAAATGGGGAGCTCTGTGGATCAGTGCATGCCTTCTACTCACAGCCTCTTTTGTGTTGGCCCTCACTGTTGGACATTTTTTCTCATAGAGCAGAGGGTTCCCTTCTCATCATCAGATGCCACGAGACCCTGGGAAAATTAGGTTATTTCAGCCCAGGTCCTGTAAGAGTTGGGGCATCTGGATGCTCATCCCCAGGGCAGGCAAATACTGCTCAGTATCAAAACAATCTTCACTGTTTCAAACCTAATGGCACGGAGGCATCAGATTTCCCCATTTCTCTAAAAAGAAAAAATAAAAGGGAACAAAATTTTTGACTTAGCACAAGAGGAACACAAATGCGGAATTACCAGAAATTTCAGTTTCTGGCAAGCTTTAATAAGTACAGTAAACATGAGCTAAATCTATTATTTTTAGAGGAGCTTGCAGTTGTGCCTGATTTGTTGGGAGTGATAGATGTAGCAGCTATACTTTGGTGGTGTAAGGCATCAATTAAGCAGCAGGAGGTGCAGGGCATACAGCCTGTTTATAACTCACATTTCAAATTGTTTCTTTTGTGGAGACAGAAGTGAGTACCCATCGTGCCTCTTGCCAGAAGGTTTAACTCCAGCCATCCATTCATTATGATACTTTTGTGTCATGATTGCCTATACAGTGGCATCAGCATTACAAGCTTCAAACCCAGCTGGCTTCTCTCTGATACAAAGGAGACAATTCAATTCCACATGAGGATAAGCTGAAACTCTATCTCTTTGTTCCATGGCTTCTCTCTCCAACAGGAAAAAACAATTTCTGTCATTTTTGTGGCAGATGTACATGAAAATATTAGAAATAGGGAACAGTAGTAAGTGCTTTCTCCCAAATAGTGGAAATCCTGATTTTTTCCCAGAATACTTTTATGATCTTGAGGAAATCACAGTTTCTTTCCTGATCTCCCCAGCTTCCACACAGGGCAATAAATCTTGGCATTTCAGATGTGTGTGGCAATGAGAAATACGTATTCAGATGTTCTCAGGAAGAGAATGCAGCAGAAGTAGAAGTAGTAAAACTCTGCAAAATTGCATTGTGACCTAAGCTTAAGAAATTAGTTCTCATTTTCTCTGCATGTCAGGAAAGTTCCAGCTCCTTTATGAAAGCAGCACAATTGTTTGACATGGAGTATTGTATGAGACATTTCTATACCTATTCAACTTCACTTTTGACTTTGTCCAACATCAATCCACCTAAACACCCAAACACAAGAACCTCAACTCTTCAGAGTCATTCTGCATAAAATAAACAGTGTCTGGGGACAAAGTTTTGTCTTCATCTTTTATCACGCTGTTAGATCCTACAAGAGAATCTGCAATTGTTAGATGAGGTCCACATGGCCCAGAAATTGCAAGCTTGAGGCCAGTCTGCATAAAGAGATACCCACCAGGATCTACACACAGATAAGGGGGGCAGAGTTTTTATTCTGTTTCAAGAGAAGCTCAGTTCTGGAATCCAGGGAAGCACTACAGGCAAACTGCTGGAGTCTGGTCTGGCCTCTACGTGGGCGCTTCTAAGATTAGAGACCTACCACTAGTGGATGCCATTTATGAGGATGTACCAAATTAAAGTTTGAAAATCTATACAATACATGAATGAAGATAAACCAGAACAATGGAAGACTTTTACTTGCTTCATTCTTACCCCACATGAGACAATTAAACAATGTGTCACAAGGAAAACTTGATATTATCCTTCGTTTGCTCACATTCAGAAGGAGAACTTCAGTGATGGCAGGGAAGAACAATCTATTTAAATCTCCCATTATCACTGTTGGCAGTTATTGCTTAATGCTGCTGTGAAGTATGGGGGTTCAGGCTCCAAAATCTCTGGTGTAGAAGTGTGGGAGATGGAAGTGGAAGGGCAACAGAAGCAGATGGTCAGACCTGAAATCAGTGGCCAGACCCAGGAAGAAGCGAGGTTTGAGTCAGGAGGAAGGGGTAAGAGAGAAGATATAAGTCAGAGCAGACTTATGCAGCAGTCTGATTGTCAAGAAGAGGAATTGTTGTTCTCATGTTTCTTTTTCCTCTGGCAGAAGCAGAGACACAACTGAAACAAATGAGATGAAATACTGATCATAAAAGATCTCCTGCCTCCTGCCATGACCGAGATAAGAACGAAAGAAATTGACACAGGACCTAATTCAGGTCAAGTCTGGGACTTTGTAGAATATAAAGCAAAATGATAAAAGAAAACGAAGACTGGGATAAGTGATAAACTGTCCTCCATCCTAACCCTGTCATTTTCCCAGCTAATAAACATGAAGATTAATTGACAGAAATACAAAATTCACTGCTGTTTGTGGGATTGCCAGTGTTTGTGGCAGGTCTGCCCACTATGTCACTGATGTTATTCTTTCCTTCCCTAGAAAACAGAAGCAATTAACTCAGCTAAATGTGGTTCCATTGAGGCTGGGTACTCATTGTACCAGGGAACTATACACTGAGCTGTGTTTAAAAAAAAGACAACAGGCAAAAATAGAAAATGAAAACTGGAAGGATTGCAGTTATTTGTGAAACTGTTTCACATTTTGCAGTTAGTATTAGCACTTCTCCCTTGCACTGATGATAGGAAACGGTATAATTCATTTTTAAAAATTAAAACTATAACACTTCACTATTGTCAAAATGAGAACTAATACGTTGGATGCTAAAGCTCTCACAGTTTGGAAATTTTAAAATAAAAAGTTTTGAGTGTTTTCTTTTAAATGAAAACTTGGCAATATGAAATATATTAAAATGTATTTTTTAAAAACATAAAGAATTTTTAAAATTCCAAAATAAAATGAAACACCTTTCTTGAGATTGAACACATTATCTGCAGATGGTTTTTATGAAAAATGGAAATGGCAAAGAAGATATCTCCATTTTCATTTAATCTACAGCAAATTATTTTCCTGATTTTTAAAGTCAACCATTGAATAAAAGATCTGTTCTTCATTCTGATCTAGTTGTGATCTAGATAGGGTGAAGAGTCATAGTACCTTTAATTTACAGACAAAAAAAAGAGCACTGAGAGAACAAATGACTTTCCAAGAGCACATGTGACAAGTAGAAGGAAGGTAACCTAAACACCATCTTAAATAATACCCTAATTTTATCTCTACTGCATGGGGAACAGCAAATGGACTTTCAGATTGCAATATATCAGTAAATTCCTTCTTTGTATAAAATAAGACTTGCCTGTCTAGAAGTAATTTGCACAGCATTTCAAGGTATCCATCCCAGGTCTCCACATTTGCTGACAAGGGCAAGTGCCTGTGGATAAGACAGCCACAGATTTATCATTATCTGTTGCAATGACTGAAGATGAAATTCCCTTTCCTGCTCTGAAGTCCTTACTCTGCAATACATCCAAGAGGATGCCTGAGGATTCCATGAACAATTTTTCCACCACAATGCAAATGAATCTCTTTTAGAGCCTGATGTTTTTTAACAGGTGTGTTGGCTAGAGTAATTTATTCTGCAGAAATGATCCAGCTTCTTTCATCACACCTCTGTGATATACTCAGAACCTGGTCTTTCCCTTACTGTGTTGTAGGAATCTCAGGGTTAACAGCAGCTGAGAGTGTTCTGTCCATACATCCAAGGCAGGGAAGCACAACACTGAGGTTAATGCACGTTCAAGAGTGGAAATTTGAGCCCCAAATTCACACTGATTTCAAGAGGAAATGGAAATGCTCTAAAAGTCACTCACTGCAGGTCTGCACCTTACTTAAGCCAGGATTTCTTTCTGAAGAAGGTTTTTCAGCTTGAGGCACAAGGAGAGTAGTTGGTTGCCAATGAGAACAGAAATGGGATGGCAACCAGACAGTTCTGCAGGGTACCAATCCAACTCAAACACCAAGGGCACTGAACAGCAATGGGCATTCAAGGCTTCATGGAATTTAAAGGCAATTTGCCTGCTGCTGTCTTTACTTTCCCAAGATGCATGTGGAGAACAGAGAATTCAGAGTGAGAACTGAACTGAGCTGGCCTGGGAATGCAAACAAAATTGAACTGTGCTTACACTGCTGAATCTTTTACACAGGAACTTTTGAGGACTGTTTTGAACCCTGGTCCAACACTGGTGCTTTTGTTGCCTACTCAGGGCTCTGCAAACCTAATTCCATGTTCTTAGTCTGAAGAGCATAGGTTGCTCTGGGACCAGTTACTCAACCCATATTCAGACTCTCAGAAGTGGATGTATTGTCCTTACTCAAAGTCACATCTGTAATGTGAGCATCAACACAATGGAGCACTCAGATATAAGATGACTATTTAATTATCAACAGACACAGACCCAGCTGCTCTTGCAGTTAGTGGAAATTTTCCCTTACATCACAATGGGAACTGCAGAGAATCTATATTTTAGCTTTTATTTTGGCATTCATTCAGTGTCTTATAATGACCAGCATAAAATCTTTCAAATCACTAAAGGACCACTCACTGCAGGGGAGGAACATCTGTACACTTCCAGAGAACCATGACCTTCCTGTGCTAAGATCAAGAGCTTATTTGACTGAGATTTCCTTTTTAGATAAATGGAGAGGCAATTACTCCCTGGCTTCTCTCTTTTCTGTATAGAGGGAACTTTGGCTTTCTGAAGCACCAATTAAAAAGCCCCACAACTCTCTCTTTGAATTGCTTCATTACTCCTGTTAATTGTCTCGTTTGAGTCTCTGCCAGAGTGAAAGTACCTTGTTACAGAGCTATGAACCTACAATCAACTTTGAAAACTTCCACTTTACAAGTGCAATCTTGTGCTTTTTTTTTTTAACCTTAAATGAAAGAGGAAAAAATAGAAAAATATATTAGATGTTTCCTAAATCAAAGTCTTTAATAACATGTTAATCTAAGTTTTTATAGATTCTAAAATGCAGTTATAGACAGCTGAAATTTTCCTGTGGCTTACTGTCAAATATACAAGAGACTGTTTGGAATCCTGTAAGCACTGTAATCATGGGTAAAATATATTCTGCAATGGGACTTGAAATTTGCAGTAATTATGTACCATTTCGTTAATCTGTCTACATTATTTATGAAGAGTATTTTGTAGTTAAATACTTGAGGAGTTGACAGGGTAATGTTCAACAGCTACTTGGAACAGAAGTGATGGAGAGGCAGTAAAAAAATAATTTCAATTTTAAATTACTCTCTTTGTGTTCATTTGCATGTTTGTTTTTAACTCAAAGACATAGTGTGAGATCTCTTTTTTTAAAGGGAGATAAAAATAAAAGTATGCTCTGTGTGTCCATTACTTTTGTGTACATCTGTAAGCCAACTCCTACTTTACAATGAGACACAAATAGCTTGGGTTTTTCCAGAGACCTCAGGTGCCTGTCCTTTTCCACACTCAGCTCCATGGATGAAGTTTCCCACACTGATTTTTCATTTACAAGAGGAGTTGAATTGGATAGAGGTCAGTGTCACAGCATGTATTTACACCATCTAACAGATATAAATATACAAGTGTACTGAACCCTCATCCTCACGATCACAGAAAATGCAGAACGGGAAAGGCAAAGATGCCTGGGCTGTTTTCCTTGCCCTTTTCCCACTGCCATGCAAGGGGACCAGGACAAACCTTTCTGCAATAACACCTGGGAGAGATGGCTCCCAGGTGGAGAAGACAATAAGTGTAGCTAGAAAAGGAGAAAATGTCAAATGTAGACATGCTCAAAAGTAGGCCTGACTGATAGAAATTCAGGTGAACAGGTGCCTGACTTCACAGGAATTGAATTTTCTGAATTTCTGAATCACATTTCTGAATCCCTGGGGGTAGAAGGAGGGTGGAGGATTGGGTGCATGTGTACAAATCCTCCTAAAGCTTTGACACTACCACCAGCTGGGACAGGTTAATAAATTATTTCCCCTTGTTTTTCTCTACCTCCTAAACCTTGAGATTAACTGTCATTAGAACAAATTCCCATCTCCCTGTGGGGTTTCCTCCATGAATAAAATCTGCTTTATGTGCCCACGTGAGCTGTCTGTACAGCATGTACCAGATTCATGTGCTGTTTATAACCTCGTGAGACGTAACATGCAAAAGCTGTTCCTTCAAAATCAAATTAATGCCATTCATTATAAGGTGAGTGGTGACTCACCACCAGATGACAAGCCTGTTGAACTCAGGATTTATTCCTCATGCAAGTTAGTGACATTAATTTTTTTTTTTTTTTACAAGCTGGAGCTGAGTGCACTCACTCTCCCAGAATGGGACAGTCAGTCAGTCAATTTTATCAGGTCTTACTGAACATGAAAAGTATTATTTTTGTGATTCATTGACACCCGTGGTTATACGATATGCCTGTAAGGCACTGCCCCTAAAGTAAGCTTTATTTGAATCAGGCCTCTGTGCTGCTTGGGGTTTTTTAATTGGTTTTGAAGCAAGGGGCTTAACCATGTGGTATGTGCTGTAGTATGTGCTATGGTGTGTGCAGTGGCAGTGTCTCAATCCAGCATGGCTGTGTGCCACATGTGGCCAACACAAGGAGTGAACAAGCAGCTGCAAGAGGAAACTGCCTCTTCTGACTGCAGCCTTCCTTGTGCTGGGCTTGATGAGCTTCTGGTAGCCTGGAGGGAAAGCAGATTTGGTAGCAAAGTTTCATAGAGCCACAGGCATTTTGTATTCATGATTTATTTCCTGAAGTCAGAGGACTGATTCCATGAAAAATCCCAGCAGGGTTTTTCAGGGAAAAAAAAATCAGGCAGCTGCACAAGACTAACACTTGTCAAAGGAGGAATGTTTTTCTCTTCTGATTCCTTGTCCAGAAATGTGAGACATGTCTTGTAAGTTACTTTCTACATTCATTTTTTCGGTAGAATGCTGTGAGGCTTACTGACAAAAAGAAATACATAGTACTTCTTCATGAAAATAAAGAAAAGCTGAGATGTAATCCGCTGATGCGAAGTACACAGAGTCCTGCCAGGTTCTACAGGACTTGACACAAGAGCTGCCTTCCCTGTCTCTTCAAGAAATGAACTCTGGGAATCTGTCAGAGCAGCACTGCTCCTCTTACTGCTGTGGTAGGAAGGATGCAGCAGAATTAACTCATCCAGAGACTGCCTGGTTGGGAATGTGGCAGCTCTGCTGCTGTCATTCCTAGCACTCGAGAAGGGGATGGCAGCTTAGCGCTGCCTGATGGCACATGTGCTGCTGGGTGCCTGCTGAACCTTGGCTTGAAAGCTTTGCTCGGCAGAAGAAGGTGAAAAGCAGCGAGTCTTGCTCTGTACACGTTGTTTTCCACCTTTGGATCGATCATCATGAGATTCAACCCCAGCTTTGCAGGCAGGATCCATACCAGAGCCTGGGGGCTGAGCCGTACAAAAGGGGCAAGGACCAGCTCTAGTGTGGAGAGAGGGTGAAGAGACACAGGAACATCTGGGTCCAGCTACAGTGTAAAAAACCCAATTCCTCTTAAATTTGTTGTTTAGGTCAGAAGGTTTTCAGCTAGTGTTCACCTCTCTAGCTGAGGGTAGTGTTGCAGCATAGCTGTAAAAGGACAGAGCCCAGCAATTGGTACTCAGGGAGCAGTTGGTTCTCCTTGGTTTTGCTGTCAGTTTTGTTTTTAAACCATCATTGATGTGTCTTCCCTCTGCAATGCAGACATAGGAAGAAGGTTACTTTATACTGTAGCTAATGCAGAAAACACACCTGAGACATTACTGACTGGTCCCTTCAGCTTCTTGTCACCTCCATCTTTGCCATGCTTGGCTCAGCTGTATGACTGTAAGTACAGAGCCTGTGCTGGCTGAGCATTGAGTCAGCCCTAAGAAAATTGATAAGACCTTAGGTACCTTTCTTTTTAGAGGATTTTTCCCTTGTACAGTTATAGAAGGCCACTGACCATTACAGTGACAGGGAAAAGAAATAGGCTATAAAATTCATGGTGCTGATCTCCCACTTGGTCTGAACTCTCAAGTGTAGACTTTTTAGCTTTTCCTCTCCTTTTCTGGCATTCAAGGTAAGCGGATATTAGGAGATGCTTGGCTCCTGACCAGGGAGCCATCCTCTCAGGAACAATTGGCATTTACTACAGGAATCAACAAAGACTGTTTCCTTTCTGACTCACCCTATGATTGTGCTGAAGAGAGTGGGTATTTATAAAAAAGGAATGCCTTGAAGGATCTGACACAAGAAAGCAGTTTAGAGAAATAGAACTGACAGGTTTCCATCTGCTGAGCGGGTCTTCCATCCTGGTTTTGTTGTGATGAACACGATGAGATGCACAGAGCACACAGGTTATTGACACCCACTGATGGCCATCAGTGCCTCGGGCTCTGGCACTGCTCACTCCCTGCTGCTGCAATGCCACACCACCCTGCAAGTTAGGCTGTGCCTGGCTTATGAGCCTAAATAAATATATGATGCTAAATGCACAGATTTCTATGCTGGTCTCTGAAATCTGAGCAGTGCTGCCCACAATGTGTGAAGTCTGGTCTGTAAACCATGATTCTTTCAGCAATTTGTGATATTCTGTTCAAAATTAAAAGCTGAAATGGGGATAATTGACAAAAATTATTTTTTTCTAAGTATTTTTTAAAATTCTGAACTTTTAGTTTTTAAAATTGGATGTTAATATATCCTTGAAAAAGAATTAAATCGTAATTAAATACTCAAGTAAAATGAAATTATGACATACTGATTACACTAGGAGGATTACACAAAAAGTTTTTACCTTTTTAAAATGAACCTTCTTAAAAATAAAGTAGAAATGTTGAAATAATATTAGATTTCTTCATATTTTACCACAGGTGATGTTTCTTGTTCAGAAATGTAGACTGGATCTACATTTTACGTCAAGTGAGCTTCTGTCTTTCAAGACAGTGAAGAAAGAGAAAACCAGTTCATTTGGTAGGGTTTTCAGCCATTTCTTTTAACAGAAACTGAGCACAATTCTGAGGTTTTTCAAAGGATTAGGGAATAAACCCACAGCTCTCTGGAGTTTTGAGTGTGGCTTTGACTTTCCTGTGGAGTTCAGAGAAACCAGATGTTCAAGGAGGGACGTGCCCATGCTGTTAGCAAATCAGAACCTCTCAATTATACAGGGACCCTAAATGACTTCCAGAGAGAGGCTACCAGCCTCTGGGCAAGTGAAGAAGCTGAACTCAGGCCATTACATGCACATACCAGGACACTTGTGATGGATAAAAATTACAGCTGATTCACAGATATTACCTGGGTTCTTATTCCCTGAACACATAAGGGTGCTGTGTTAGGATGGAAACTGAATGCAGACCTAGGCATGGTACTGAAGTTATTGCAGGCAATTGGAATTGCTGCTTTCTTTTTGTTCCCTTTAAAGCCTCCTGCTTATTCCAGATATGAAAATCTAATGAACAGTGAAAAACAGTGAGCTTTGTTTGTCTCTTTTTCGCTTTAACCTCAAAGGAATGCTATTTAAGAATGAGATTTATGAACACTGCTTCAAAGTCCTTTCACCAAAGGGCTTTAACAAGGAACATGACAGGTGCTAGGATAACTTTTAACCCAGACAAATAGATAAATAAATAAAAGATTTGAAAATTCAACTTTGTTCTGCAGTGGACGTAAGCAGTTTGACATTTCAGACTGGAATCCCAGATTGTCTGTTGAACTCAAGGATTAAAGAATGACAAGTATTTTTCCTTTTTTGCTTTTGTAAAAGTGCTCAAAGAAAGCAAGAGGCACAGTCCCAGAGAGCTGTAAGTGAGTATAATAACCCATTTTAAAGGGCAGAGAAGAAAGGAAACAAGGAATGTGCTTCCTCAGGAGCCTGGTGTTTTGCTTCTAAACTGACTTGAGAGATTTCACCTTTGTTTTAGTTCTGCATTAGAATTAAATTCAAAGCTTTAATTAAATGGAAATTTTGCTGAAATTTCCCTTTCTACAATAAGAAGATTGGAGTTTTGATGAGCTTCAAAGTCTTTGGAATCATCCAAGATGTCTTCTCTAGGTCTTAGGAAAATTTCTGTCTACAGTACCATTGATTAGTGCATTGTTAAACCCTGGTTTCATCCCAACCAAGTAACATTTGAAGAAAAGCAGAGTTTGTCTTCTGAACAGCCCTACTGGGGATCCTGTTGGTGTTTGGTGAGTGAGTCTGTGCTCACTCTCACCTGCCTTGGTTATGGGTCTGTCACCTCAGCCACCTCCCTATCTCCAGGGAGGATTGAATTCTTTATTGCAAAACTACTTTAGGGTCTGTTCATGTAGGACACCTCTGTGGGTAGTTTTAAGCTGTGAGGACCCATCTTGTCTCCTTCTGAACATGGATCACTTTGGAATGCTTGACCCAACCAGGGCCAGAAAGCTCAGCATTTTGGAAGATCAAGTCAATAAGCAGCTGATTGGACTGCAGAAATTATCAGCTGGGATTCTCTGGCTTGTGCTCTGCAGGTCACACTGGATAATAATAGTGGGTCATTCCAATCCTAAAATCTAGAAATTGATGAGTTGAAGAGACTACTAATATGCAGAAGCCTGTTCTGGACTAAGGCTCAAGTAGCAAAAAATAGAAAAAAAAAAAATCAAAGAATTGAATTTGTTTCTGCTTGCCCATCAATATCTGATTCCTTCATTTATTTTGCATCTTGTGATCTTTATCTTTTGCATCAAAATTAAGATGGACCATATGAAGTCCTGCACTCATTTAATTATCATTAAAGATATTCTTCCTGAAGGGAAGAACGGTGCTGACTGGTTACTTTTTTTCCTGCTGAGCTGTTCCATTATTTGACTTTGCAACCAGTGTGGCTTATAAGCTGAGAAAGCAAATGTTATGGATGTTTCTGTCCTCCTGAAAGTCCTTCCTTAATATTTTGGTTGTTTTTGCTGTTGCTTTTAACATAAAATCTGAATTTTGGAGCCAAACCAAGTACATATGACATTTTATTGTAAAACTAAATAGTCACTTAAAGGACAAAGAGCTTTGAAACACTGATGGATAAAGTGGGAAAAGGTTAATAGATTTCCTTCACTGCTTTCTTTGAGGAAAAGAAGGTCTCTCCAGTTTCTTCCTGCCAACTCAGCCCTCACCATCATCACTGAACATGTTGGTTGATGTGAACCACATCTGACTGAGAACTCACAAGGGAAATCTCAAGATAAGTGGCCATATAAATGTGAGACAGAGATTCTTCCACAATAATTCACTGTGCTGAATGTGGGAATGCTTGCCTTCATGCTCTAGAAGACTGAGAGGTAACAGAAAAGAAAATCCTTACAGATGTCCAAAACAGTGGGCAGAGCTTTAGCTGTGTCCTCAAGGCACCAAAAAATCCATGTCCAGCACCTGTCACAGGCAAGTCCTGGCTGTCTTCCCCTCACTGTTTTCAGCAAAGCTTGTTCTAACTTTTCAGTGAGTCCTCTATATATGTAATGTTTTCCCTCCTCCTTCTTTTTAATAGTAATTTTGGTAGTGAAAATGTTGAATCTGTCTTCTCTAAGAACTGGTGGCCACACTAAGAGCTGGAGTGGTTATCTCAGCCCCAGTCCTCTATAACTGACTGATAAAACTTCAAGTTCATTTGAATAATAATAGCCTACATTTTCCCAAACATCTATCTAAGTAGGTACACGACCTTCATTGTCCAAGGACCCCAGAGCACACGAAACTACTAATTAACTAAATCCCACAATTGCCAAGTACAATAAGCACGAGACTGACATTAGATTACTATTTCTAATTATATCTGAGATGCCTAAGGTATATTATGGAAAGCTCAAAATCTATTACAAGTATAAAGATTAATCTAACTTTCCCAAAGGCAGAGCTGTGAAAAAAACTGGATTCCTGCCTCCTGCTTCCTGGCTCAAGCCATGCACATGATTCCTTTGTTTAACTGTTTGCCCATTAAATCCCTGACTCAGCAATGTCCTTTAGCACAAATTTAATGTGAAGCCTACAAAAAATTCAATTAACTCTGTGTTGCATCTAATACTTTGAGACAGGCAAATACTCTGTAGAAGACCTGGTGGAATAAAGCAGTTAAGGGTGTATTTCAGGTCTTCAGTTAACAAATTCTGTGATGAAGGCATTTCCCTAAATTATTCCGCAAACCGGTCTACTAATCACCCTGCAGTCCTTCTAATAGTTTAAATTCTTTAAAATATATTACTAATACATTGTATTTCAGTGCAAGACTTATGTGTTGATTGTTAGCACATGTACAACTCTACCTCTGCTAAATAGATCATGGTGTAGAACAATGTGTCCAACACATGTATACACTAGCACTGTTCTATAGTAAAACCAGAAACAGCAAGTTTATTCTCTCAGTAAATATTTAAGGAAGGACATTTAATGTGCTACACATCTGAAATCGTGTTTTTATTCCTGTGCCATTGCTTTAGCAATGCTTTGCTCAGAAGCTTTCAGCTTTGAAGGACCCACAGCACAGCTCAGTCAGGCCTTGTCCATCAGATGAAACATTGATTGGGAACTGCCAATGGGGAAAAGGCAGATGCAATTCTGCAGCCTGCATTGTGTGATTTCATTCATTTGCAGGAAGAGTTTGCTTGTTAGAGACCCAACATGATCTGCGAAATCACATCTCCATAGGGCTCATTCACAAATGCTGCTTTTCCCCATTCAAAGAACTAGGATCTGAATTGAGATTACACAAGGCAATGCTTGACAAACCCACATTGGATACCAGATTAGACAAAGTCTCTGAATCACTGATCACTGAACCTGGTCACCAACAGTGAGCAATGCCTGATCATGAGAAACACTTTTGTGACAAGCAGAACAAAGACTGGGTCCCCACAAACTTGTATCACTTGATTTACTGACAACTCGTATTGAGGGGTGCTTTTCTACAAAATTTTGCTGTTACTTATGAACAGGCAATGAGATCCCTTTTTATCTGACAAACTTGAATAGAATTGATCAGGAGTTTAGAAAAGTTATTGGTGAGAAATGGAAAACCAAGCCAGCAGGATGTGTCCTCTCTATGCACCTGCAAATTACAAGTGTGTGTGTACACATTGTACAATACACACAAACTGTATGTTTGATTCCTCAGTTTCCTACTAGCAGTGTATGTTGAGAGAATGGCTGAGTGTATGTGAAAGATGGCAAAGCTGGATTTTCCACTCTTGGCTGTATAGAAAGAATATTCATTCTGTGCCTTGTGATAAATTTGCCAGGTACACTTGAGGATCTGCCTGCCAGGCTTCTAGAGTTCAGTAAAATTATTTCCCAGACTTCTCTGCCATGGTGGTCCCTCCTCTGTGGGACTTCAGTTCTGAGCTAAGAGGGGAGGATGGTTGGGGGTCTGAAAATGCAGTTACCCGTGAAGGTCCCTCTAGAACTCTGTCAGTGCAGAGAACAGACTCAATTGGTGTGTACCTGATCTGACCTATGCTGGAATTTCCTTCAGTCTGAAAAGAAGTTTGCCCCTGAAGCACCACTGTGGATCACAAAGGGTAACAGCCCTGAGCAGGGACCTCCCTCATCATTGGGCTGAAATAAAGGTCTCTGTGTGTGTCACACAGGCACCACAGAGGCAAGGGTCTCTGTTAAAGAAGATTTGGCTCCAACAGTCTTCCCAAGGTTTGCTGTTTATGTTCAGCCACATGGGAAATTAGAACAGTGCCAGGGGCCTTTACATCTTTGTTAAAGGGAAACAAAGCCACAAAATGGTCTTTACACTTAACAGCAGCCATCCCTTCCTGTCAGGAAAGGAGGGCTGTTCACCATCCCTTTCCTTGCTGAGGCAGCTGTCCCTTCACAGCTCCCAGGAGGCAATCTGTGCCCGAGGAGATGGGAAGCCTGGCAAGGATCAGGCAAGTGGGACACCACGGGGCAGTGTCTGCTGCCCTGTGTGCTCCTGAGGTTGCACTTAACGGGATCCAGAGGTAAATCAATCCATTAACTCATCCTAAGCACGCTCCTAATTAGCTGCATATGTACAATCAGCATGCTCACAGGCCTCTCCTCAGGGAATAGTGGGCTGACAGACACAAATTTGTTACTCTGCATCTGCTGCCAGATTTGGAAATCTGAAGTTTTTGAAAATGAATTAAAGCAACAAAACCCAACTAAATTTATCAGCTGGCAATGTTCCTAGTGAGCAGATGGCTGGGATACACCTTTTGTGAAGAAAGCCAGAGTTAGGATGAAGTTATATCTGAAGTGAGGAGTAGGGACCTTTCTCTCCTTTTCTCAGGTCTATATATGCATCATGAAAGACAAAGAGAGGAACTCAGTGCTTTAATTCCTGATACTATGCAGAGTGTGGGGTGGGGCTGAATTTTTGGATCCAAATTTTTTCTGTAGCCTGGCTGAATTTGCATACTGAAAAGATGCTCCCCATAACCATTAACCCTGAGAAAGATAGGTGTAGAGGGCTGCAAGTCAAAGTAATTCCCTCATTTGTTTTAGAAATTGTTGATTTTGTAGCTTACAGTGATGTTTTTTTTCTTTGCAGCATGATTTTCATCTGAAACCATAATGTATTACTGAATTACTAAAAGAAGCCTTGAATTGTTAATAAAGAAACTTGTATAGATACACTCATGGGCTTGCCAGTGTATCAAAATTAGTGTTCTTATTTTATGTGGTTTTATTACATACTTTTATTCGATATGGGTAAAATCATAGCTTTGCTTACATTCCCTGAAAGTTTTAATCATGTGCCTTATAAAGTTCAGCCTTGCTGAATTACAGTATTAACATATTTTTCAGCTCATGTGGTTTTTGTTGGCTTTTTTTTTTTTCTTCCCTGAATGCAAGTTGAAAGAAAGAAGTTATCTTTATGGGCTCACTTATATTTGATTTTTCACAATTATGGGCTATTTTGTGATATTTCCATGGTGATAGACTGTTCAATGATATGTGACCTTTTTTTCTGCTCTCTTTATCTCAGTTGAATATTTTAAATATTTCAGTTATGATTAGGAGAAGAAATATTCATAGAAGACTCATCAAAATAAATATTAATCTTTCCTGTAAATCTTAACATAGTCATTATTAACTAAGAAAACAGGCTGCAAAAACCCCAACACTATAAGCAAAAATATTGTTCAATGGTGACAAGATTCCACACTTTAGAGCTGAGGGAATTTTAACTAATTTTAACAATATGGTTTAATCAGTTCAGTAACAAAACCTGTGTAGAAAAAAAAATTTGGTTTTCTCATTAAACCAGGCAGTGAATAGTTTTGAAAGAATTACATGAAGCAATGCCACTTTTTAAAAAGATAGGTGTTTTTTCTTTATTTTTGGAAGGCAAATGTATTATTACATTTTCCTTCTTTTCACTGAAGAATCTCAAGTTAGAAATTCATATTTTTCCCCAAGGAAATTTACTTTCAGTGGAAAAACATTTCCTTTTAAAAATTTTCATTATTTCATGGCAGAAAATAATTAGTTAATCTCTAAATTTTCCCTTTGGAAAAATGAAATTCTGTGAGACCTATCTCAGCAAAGTTTGGGACAAAATCTCTTACGCTACCTCAGAGAGAAAAGGTTTTATAATTGAGGTAAAGATTTAATAGTTCCCTGGAGAGAAGCCTGATGCTTAAAAAGTGATCAGTAACACTCTTAGTAGATTTTTTGAATAGGTCATTTCAGCGAACAAATCTAGTTTATCCTAAAGTTGGAAGAAAATTTATCATCTTCTTGAGTCACTTCAACCGAGGTCTTTGTGTCATGTTCTGTCAAAGTAGCATCCAAGAAGTAATTTCAACTAGAAATAATCAAAAGAAAACATTGGAAGATGAATTCTGGTAATCAAACTTCCTCTGGACTTTAGACAGACCTTTATGAAAAATAAAAATATTTTCATTTTCCAATTAATTTTATAGTGAGTTAATAATCTTGGGTCATGTTGATGACAAAGAAATGCCCATGATAATTACATTTCCAGGGCTGTCCAAACTAAACTTTAAAGAAGCACTATTTCTGAGCAAAATTTCATATAAAATCTCTAAATTTACAGGTGTTCATTCTGTATCTTGGATTGAAAAGAGCACTGTTCTGCTTGGAAGCTGCTGGACATACCAGAGTGAAAAAACATATCCTATTAATAAGGACTGACAGCAGTGTGGCAGAATGAGAAGCAGATCCTTCAGAGAGCACTCAGCCATACCTTTCATTGTGCAGATGAAATAAAGGCTGTTGAGAGCTCATCTCCTGCCCAGGGCTGAGAACACTGAGAGCAGACCAAACCAAGACACTCAAGTTAATGTGCACAGCTGGCAACAGGGACTTGCAGGACCTGTTTATTCAAAGGGGACCTTCATTCTGGCCACCCACCTGCTTGTCTCAGCGAGCTGATTGTCCAGGCAGCCTCCTGAAATCCATTACTGAGATGAAAGGGAGCAGCTCTGGCAGTGAGAAATGGTGGATGAAATCTCTTTCATTCATACTTGTCTGAAATTCCATATGACTTGAGAGAACTTTTGTCCTATTGATATATTTCAAGGAAAGAAATCTGTTCCAGCCTGTGCGATGCTTTTCCTCTTCAACATTTACAGAAAGGAGAGTGGAGAATCAAGCTTTTGTTATTACCAAGGGAAGAGTGGTGATTTAGGAAGAGAGTGGTGTTCTGCTGAGTCAGGCAGCAGTGGAGATCACAGACCAACCCACCAGTCCTGCCTCCTGGCTCATTGCTTCAGCAGAGTTGTATAAAATCCTGTATTCCGACCTGCACTATGTGAACGGTCAAGAGACTTTCCAAAGGTTTAAAGAATTAAAACATATTATTTGGAGATAATTTATGTGTTGATTTCTTCTCTAGAGAGATTTTGGTTATTTGTGGCAGAGAAAAAATTAAGTCGTAGGATAAAGAACTTTCGTGGGGTTTTTTGGTTCTATTCTACTACTTTGTTGACAAAATAAACTTAACTTTCATGTACCTTTATCTGACAGGATGCCTCCTTTGGTACCCACTTACAATCTATACTAAAATACAAAAGGGCTTAACCAGCTTTTCATTTTTCCAGAGATAAGGCGCACGATGAGGTGAGAGGAAGCGTTTGATGTTTCTCAGTCCATTCTCAGTCATTAATGAACTCCCCCAATGCCCTGACATCTCCAATTAGTACACTCATCTGTTACCTCTGCTTTGCTCGGGAAGGCTGATGTATTATAAAAAGAAAACCAAGGCAACTAGTTGCTGATTAAATAATATTGTGCTTACACAGAAGGGAGAGTGCAGGGGGGAGTGAAAGGGAAACAAACAATCAGGGGTGTTAGAATTCCTGATTAATCATCAGTGCACAGCTTCAGGCAGCTCTCCAAGCCCTGGCTGTGGGGAAATACTCTGACCAGTCATTCTGGAGGTCCTCAGACAGCCACAGTTAGGTATCTCGTGGGAGGAGGCAACAAAGATGAAGGCACTTGTAAAATTTTCTAGAAGATGCTTTTCTTGACTAGAGAACTCACTTTTCTCTCCAAATGGAAATTTGTCAGTCCAAACTCGCCTTGGATTCTGAGGTTCTGTAAAGTGAGTAGATGTTCATGGTAATTTCTCAGCTCCAGATTTATTTTCTTTGCTGTCATCTTACAGGTGGTGGTTTCAGACTGTGACAGAGGATTAAATTTTAAAAAAAAAAAAAAGAAACAAGAATTAGAAAACCTATTAACTAAGATTTATATGGTGTTAACAAGCATGAATACATTTGACAGATTCAATATAAAGGCATCCTTTTTTGGCTTACATTCATGAATCAAACCCTTAGCTGCTGGCTCTGAAATTCTGCCTAGTAGTAAATTTCACAGTTCGACTTGGAATAGATTCTTCGTGCTTTTTGAAAGGGTCTTTAGACCACAGTCATATCTAAACTGAGAAAGCCAGGCTTTCCTTGCAGTGAATAATTGCCTAAGTGATACTAAAACAAATACATGCTTACTTGCAATTCTCAGCCTAATACAGTATTGTTGGGAGAGCTGCCAATAATGCAAATAATGTAAATTAGAGTGAGTAGAACCTGTGTGTTGTGAACCAGGTTTGGAACAAAGCTAGTGAGCTCATTTCACTCAATCCTAGTGATAAATACTTCAGATCATTATTAAGCTTCTTTGGCAACCAATGTCAAATCAATAGTGCAATCAAGGGTAAATTGCTGAGGGAATACAGCCCAGCCATGTTTAATTTAACAATATATACAGAAAACAGGACTTCTCACTGCTTGTTTGGGAGCAATAGGTTTACTCACTTTTTTGTGAACCACTGTAGCGCTATTACAGTGAAATTTATCTTTGTAGTACTACTGCAGAGCTACCTACATAAGAAGTGAAAAATAGGAGCTACCTATCAAGGTCCTCTTCTGTGGATGGAATTAGGCTCCTCTCATTTAGATATTTATATTAGGATAGGACTGTTCAGCCTCCAGAGACTCTTCACCTTACAATTGCTTTACAATAAATGCCTGCCTTTAATGATGTAAGACACGTCTTGTGGTAGGGGCCGTGTTGTCAAACTATTTCTTCTGAGTTACCTGCCTTAATTATCTTTTGATTTTGAAATGTAGTTTGTGTTCTGGGTATGTAATTAGTTCTTAAAGTTTCCTCCATTCATGGTAGTATTTTACCTTGCAAGCTTTGAACTGGTTGAACTAAAAAAACAGAATAAAATGACAGAAATATGTCAATTTACTGAATAAATCAGCTTGGAAGAGCCCTTTTAGAAGTCTCCTGCTCCAAACAGGGCTTAAAATTAGAAAAGCTTGCTTGGGGTGTTGTCTAGCTAAATTTCAAAAATCCACATGGAAGCATAATCCAGAGCCTCTTGGCACTCTGGTAGAGAGCTGCTGCCATGGTGGCTTTTCTCAAAAAGTGAATTCCCATTGCTGCAGCTTGTGGCCCTTGTTCCTGTTCTGCACTCTGAAGTCTGGCTGTTTCTTCTGCTGAAAGCATTGACTGTCCAACTCCTGTTGAAATAACAGGCAGCTCTTTTCTGAACCTCCCCTTGTGCAGGTGACAGATTTCTCTCTCTCCTCAGTTTGCATCAGTTTGTCCATGTCTCATTTGCATGGGTGGGCCACAACCACATGCTACTCCAGAGGGCAATTTAACCTAGTGCCAAGCAACAGAAAAAGTTAATTCCTTGGATTTGCTGGTTATGTCCACTTTTAACCCAGAGCAATACTCAGCCTTCACTGCTATAAGGATGCCTTGCTGAGAAATATTCATTTTGCTGCCCACAGGCATTGCTGAGCCCTTTAGTGCAGAACTGTTCCTTGTCCAGCCCAATAACCTGCTTGCATTGTTGCATGGGGGTTTTATCTCCTAGTGCAGGACATTGGGCTTAAAATTTTGTAACTTCCTGGAATCCCCATTGGCTACTTTTCTGTGACATCTCTGAACAACCGCCCTACCCTGCAGGTTCTGCTGCTCCCTCTCCCCTGCCTTAGGAAACATCACCTGGGACGGCTGAGGGGGCGTTTCTCCTAGGCTGTTAATGAAGATGTGAAATATCATTGTCTTGTGGCACCTGAGGAAGAACACCACATCCTTTACACTTCAAACTGTTGTACCATTTGCACAATTCAGCCAAGTTTTCAGTCCCTTTGCAGCCCACCCATGCAGTCTCTCTCTCCCCAGGTTGGCTCCAAGGAAGCAAGCTCAGATGAATATGCTCACCAGTCACCACAGTCAGTCACCTTGTGACAGACAGTTTTCCATCATCTGTGGGTGGAAGAGAGGGGGGTGAGGAATATTTTCCATCAGGAAGATTTGCACACAGAGAACAGCTCTGGGTTGTGTTTTCCAGTTCATCAAAAGAAACTCAGAGCTTTCTGCTATATGACAAACTCCACATGTGAAGGTTTAATAAGGCCATTATTTATATGATGGACAGCCCAGAGCAATTCACAGTTAGTGACAAAAGGTAACTTAGGACTGTGAAATCTAAACTTTGTGGATCTGACTCAAAGAGACTTCTAAAAGCCCTACCTTGGGTCTCTAGCCTATCATTAGAAACAACTATGCTGCTGGAAGGGAGAGGAGCAAAATGAAAGGCCCTTTACCTTAGTGATCAGTAAAGATCTGTGCTACTCCCAGGACTCTAGGCATGTTTGAGTACAAGTCCTTTAAAATATCCCCTGCAGCTTCTGCTAAAGATCTGTCTACTTTTAGACTCTGCAATACCGTGCTCTGTTGGAGATTGTTGTATTCCAGCGATTCAAAGTATTAGCCTACTAGGGGGCAAAAAAAAGCCAAAAGGAAAACATTATTGGTACATTACAAATGTTTATCTCTGTTCACAAAGGTTTAACTATCCTTCAGAGAACAAACAAACAGAAAAGCCCTGATTCTAATTGCAGCTAATTTGCTATAAGGTGGATACTTTATTGTCATTGCTTTCATGTGAATTAGTCAAGTTTTACACATATTGAAGTGATATCTGACCCAAGGAATCTATTATTAAAGCTGTTGAATAACTCTATCAAGAGCATACCACAGCCTAGTAAATGATCAGGGCCTAATATGGCATAAACCAACTCATAAGACTAATATATTCTTTGAAGCCTTAAAGGTGAGATTTCCCAGTGCAGTGACCTGGCTGCCTCCATCAGTCACTGGGGCATGAGTCATTTCTTGTGTGCAGGGCAGACAGCTCATTTCTCCCTCTGCTTCTGGAGGGGACAGGGAGCTGCCTGTGCCTTGCCAGGAAGATGTTTCCTCATGAGGTTGTGGTTTATGTGCTCTGATCAGGAAACAGGGCACAGCCCATGCAAATCATCTGCTCTCTGTACAAAAACAGTGAGCCAGGTAACCTCAGGCAGACTGAAAGGCTCCAAGGGTGTGCATGAATTTTGAGAAAGGGGCTTGTTTTTGTTTCCTTTGCTTCTTTTTGTTTGTTTATTTGTTTTTAGGGGGAGTTTGTGGCAAATGTAACAGCATTACAAACCCTTCTGTAAATTTTGCCTTCCACACAGTCTCTAGTCCTGACTCATTGCTTTAATTTGTCTCTTCCAAAGGCCCATGGATTATCATTTTGTACTTGTCTCCTGATACTGCACCAGCCAGGTGGAGAGGCCTCTCCCTGTGTCTGAGATGACTCCTGCTCTTCTTTGAAGAGGCTGCAAAGGCTGCTGAGCTAGCAGGGCACTTTGCTTTCTTCAATCTCCCTGCAAAGGCCTTCTCTATTCTTTCACCTGCTGAATCCACCCTTTGAAAGCTCTGCCTCAGTCACTTGCTCTACAACAGACTGGGGCAGGAAAAAAGGTTTTTCAGATGATGTCCCCAGTGGAGCTGGCACTAGGGATTCTGTAACAACACTTTGAACTGTGGTCTGTGTTATCCAAGAGGCTCCAAAGGATTTCTAAATTCATGAAGTCCTGAACCCTAGCATTGTTATCACTTCTTGGGATAAGAGCACAAGCCTTAGAGCAAGCTCTCAGGTGAATGACAGGCCAGGACTGAGAATGGGGTGTGTCACTAGCCACAACAAGAATACATGGCTTTGGCAAAGCCTGAGGATGTGACACTCTGCATTTTACATAGCTTCCACATAGCACTACATGATTTATTTTAGCAAATGGTCATGGCAAAGGTGCATAACTTGCCGTGATCAAAGGAAATTTATGATATTCCTAAGGCAAAACCACTTGAATAACAAATTACATTAATAATTTCAGTTTATGTTGCATAATAATGAGGCTTTAGAACATAAGGTAATTGCATAAATGGTCTCCTTGTCCATCTCTCTATTTTGGCTTTTTAATTGCAAAGTCTAAAGAAAGAACACAAAGCAGGGGGACAAGAACTTGCATCAGTGCCAGAGATGTAGCCTCTACCCCACTCCTGACAGAGCTCACTCAATCACAGTAATCCATGTGTGCTCAGACAGATGTTGATGCTTGACAAAATTGACAGTAACCACAGAAGGACTCTTTGTTAAGATATACAACACTGCAAGTGCAGGAAATGGAATATTCTAGGAAGTTCATGATGAAAGGAAAATATGAATGTCCTGCACAGTCTTGCTTGTGAGCACAAATCAACAGGCTGGAGGCTGCTTGCTATTCCAGTCTGTCATGGATTTATAGTCTGACCTTGGGAATAGCTCTTCTTGTTTCCTTTACTACCTTTTGCATTACAAGAAGAGGAGTGAATCAGAGTCAGATTAAATTATAATATGATTGAAAGCCAGAAAATGCCTTTTTCCTATCGTGCCACCCAAAGCTTAGGCTGTCCTGGTTATTGGGAAAGAGGCAGAAATAGTGCAGACCTTCTCTCTCACTGTAGAAGTTTATGTTTCCTACTTTGAAATAGCAACCTCAGCTCCCAGCCACCAGCCACTGCTGCAGCAATGAACAACCAAGATGATGTATTTGCTGGGATTAATGAAGTTGTGCCCAAACAGAAATGGCTGTTCACAGTTCCAGGGAAATGGTGACTCATGAACAAGGCCATTGCTCAGGTAGAGCTCAGCTCTGAAGCGTTGGGAGAAGCAGAGGAGTCTGGCTGGGGCTGCCCAGCCCTGTAGGTGTGATCTGCAGCTCCACACAGCCTGGCCCAGCTGCAGAGGCAGGGGCTGCTCTCTGTGCAATGCCACATTCTGGGTGAGCCAACAGCCATTCCAGCCTTTCAGAGTAGCTTGTTCTTATTCCTCAAGAAAGTGTTTATAGCTAGGATTTAATAAGTCTGTAGTGCTTTATATTTTGAAAAAAAAAAATCACATTCTGCCCAACACAAGCTATGTAAACAAGAGCAATGATTATACATTCAAGTGATGAAATGAATGTAATGTTTATACAGTAGGATAATAGAATATTTCTGATTCAATTGGTGGTTATTTGTCATAACCAATGGAATTTTTATTTTAGTGCAATAGGCTCTGACATTTTCACCCTGGAGTAATTGTGTTCACAAATTTGGTATCTTTCCAGTCTATCTCCTAGATATTCCAGCCCAAGATTTTCATGCTGTGCAGCAATTAATTTTGTGAGGCTTCTATGTGTGTTGTGTTTTTTTTCAGAATTTCACTCTTTATATTCTGCTCACACAGTTTTCCAGCACAACTGAAACTGAACTCTATTGGTATTAACAATAGTGCAAGGCAATCTTTCTTAGCTAAAGTTAGAAATCTGGTTTTCTTCTTCCTTAAATCACTTTGATGATGGCAACTGCATGTAATAAAAATGGACGTGCAGTAATAATACATTTACTTCTTTACTGTCAGATCATGTTTCCTTTTTCATCTCTCTCTTCATTTCTTCCATCTCTTTTGTTTCTGAAATATTCTCTTCGCCTTTATTCAGTCCTTATCTGAGAGAAATGAAATGCCTCTTTCTACCCTGCCTTTTTTCCCCCCACACTTCACCTTTACTCTCTCACTGCAAGATACAAAACATCAGGCTCAGTAGGGAGCATTAAAGGGAGACAGGCTGGACTGCCTAGAGTCTTTAATTAGAACCTTCCACATCTGAGTAGAATATGGATTTATGAACGACTATGCTTGTAGGTGTTCTACATTTTTTTTCTTTTCAGACAACAAAGAAGAAATCAAAGTCTTCATTATGGGTATATCTACGGTACAAATCCATAAAACACCTAACAGACACATCACACAACTAAGGCAAATACCCCTTCTCTTTGCTTTGGAAGGAGCTGAGAAATCTGTACAAGCAGCCAAGGAACCTGTTCTGTCTGACCATGGAGAGGATGGAGCCTCCTAGACTGCAAATCTGAGGTCATAGGAGAGAGTAAATATTATGAGGAAAGGCACATTAATGATGCAGAATATGCACTCAATGAAGAATAACTTTCTGCTGATTCTTTGGTATTGTCTTAAGTATTTATAACTACATGGGACAAAGCAATAAACTTCTGCCACATCTTCCAGGTAATTAATGTGAGAGATCAAAAGCACTTCCCACCAAGCAGGTTTTATTGCTGCCTTGTCACTACTGCTGTAGGTCAGAGACCTTCTGTGACTTGAGGCAACCCTCCTTGTGCTCAGAACATTTCCAATTGTGTTTTAATCCCTTTATAAGTCTCTTTGTGGCCTCTGGAATGGATTTTTTTGTTTTATTTTTAACACTACCTCTTCATACTAACAGGAGGATTGCAAAGGTGTAGTATCTGTAATATCTATAAGAAAACAATAGGTCCAGGACCAAGAACACATGACTTTGTCATCTTTTCATTGTTTCTTTTCTTTTTCATACAGAAAAATGTTGTTGTATAAAATAGATGATGAAGATACATAAATGTGTCTGGCTTGGTCCATGCACAAAATTCAGGGCTATTGTGTATTCAAATGCCAGCTTTTGTGGTAGGATATTTAGACTGTAAATGAAGAATTAAAAAAAATAAAAATCTGGGGGCTAATGAATGTACATCAGTACTGTGGATTTAGTTTGATGCTTTTGGAGGACATCTGCCTTACAGTCTGTTAATGGGTGAGGAGTTACTCCTGCCAGTGAGGAAAATATTCATGCTGCTTTCCACAGATGGAAAAAGTGACTGTTAATGTGGGCATTCATAAAGGCTACTCTCACAAGGGTAATACTAATCTGTTTTATTGCCCAGAGCATATCCCAGCATGGGTTTTCAGGGTGACTCTTTAGAGAAGTTTCTACCTTCCATTTGACAAAGGAAAGAGTATAGAATGTAGATTTTGGGAGCAACCTAAGAAAAGATTTCTTTTCCTTGGCTCACTTCCTAGATTTCCAGGATGACAATTGGCAGGATGTATCAAGAAGCTAACTTTAACTAAAGAAGGCAAACAGGAAGGAAGTGTTATCAGGCATGGGTGAACAATATGGTGCTCTTCCCAAGTAATTTTGAGAAAACTTTAAAAAGTATTTTTGCTAATGTTTCCAAGGAGAATGTGGAAACTTAAAACTTTACCCTATTTTTTTAAAGTTACAATACACCTAGAATGGTTTTAGGTTACAAAAATAACACAACAAAATGAAAATGTTTGTTTAAATGTAAATTTTTGCATGATTCTTAATTTTAAAGTACTAAATAGATTTTGTGTTTCAAAAAAACAAATTAAAAAAAGCTTTCTAATGGAAAGACTATCACAGAATTTTTTTTTTCTTTTATATCTGTGTCAGGACTTGAAGACAAAGCAAGGGCAGAGGAGGTCCCTAAGGTTTGGGTAACTACTGTGTGGCTAAATCTGTTTATTCATCTGTATGACTCAGAGGACTCATGTCAATTCATTCTAAATAGCAGAAGACTGTTAAAAATGACTGTTAGTCATATAATGTGCCAGCGTGTGTATTACTTGTTCCTCTCCTGGCTGATTTGCTACAAGATAATAGCCTATTATTGCTACCAGCTGCTAATTAGCTGCTAATTAATAGGTTGATAGACTCTGAAGCCGGGAGGGACCATTAGCTCGTACAGTATGACCACAGAAGTTTTAACACATCTCACCCATGCTACCAGAACTTGTGACAGGCTGTTAAAGTCGGTCCTTGGCAGCAGCAACCACATTCCTGAAGTCATCTAGAAACTGAAAATCCCTGGTGTTTTACAGTTATTCTAGTATTTTATCACCATCAGTGATAAATATTTAGACCTTGATTCCCACTGAATGTGTTTGCAGCTATTAGCTGTTCTCCACCAGGACAAAGAGCTCTTTGTTATCTGGTTCTTTCTTCTGATAAAATTGTTCACTTATTGTAAACAAGGTACCTCTCCATCATATGATTCACAAACTAAATATGTTGTTCCCATTGACTGTCTGTCCACAAAATTTCTCATTAATCTTTGGAATTATTTCCTATACTGTCTTCTCAGTTTTATTAACTTTTTAAAAAAGCAGTGAGACCAAAACACCTGTGAGGTTTTACTAGGTGGAGGATTGAAAACAAGCTTTATGCATCCATCACACAGAAATGTCATCTAGATTGTCTTGAATTTGTTAGAGGTGACGAGGCAGTTTACCACACTATCAGATGCTTCACCACCCCCATCATTCAACCTATTAACAATATCTTCATTTAAAAGGGATTCTCTTTGAAACACAAAGGAAGGTGATATACCCTGCTCTGAAAATGGCTTTGTTTTTTGGTAAGAACATAGGATAATCATTCCTCTGTCATGTCCCAAACAATGGGAATGTGCCTTCAGTTTCAGTGTGTGACATAATGGGAGAGAAGGAACAATTTCCTTGGTAGCAGACTGGTATAAGCACAGCTCAGGAACCCTGGATCCCCCCATTCTTGTTCAAAGGCATTTGATTTGGCACTCTGATTCCTTAAGCCTTTATTGTATCTTCCAGCAAAGGTCACATTTTCATTTTCTGTGACTAACTCTGAGGAGATCCGATGTGATTTCCTTTTCTTACTTCATATTCTCTTCTCACTCAACCCCCTCCCCAGCACTGTTTATTTTATTTGTTTATGTATAATTTATGGTATATTTCTAGGGTCATGTGTGGCAAGTTATACATATTACATACTTGATTTCATGTAGACTTGTGTGATTATAAGAAATGAAGCAGAAAAATAAATTGCTTTACAGCTTATTTTCTACCACTGTTATCATTCTCAGTGTCCTAATATCACGTGGAGAGGGGTGACACCAAAGGTACTTTATTTTGTGCACATTATTATATTATTATTATTATTATTATTATTATGAGACAGACATCACAGTATCACTGCTTGGTTGAACTAAAACACAGTGCTGGGAATGCAGTACCAGATTGCACAACCAAGTACAAAAAAAGGTACATTCAAAACACACAACAGGGTGACTACAGGCTCTTAAACTTCTGCTGCACTGTTCTCCTAAGCCACCTGGATACTCAGTGTTCTAAAGAACTGTAAATATCCTCAACTTTGTTTGTTAGGAAGCTTCTCATCACAAAGTAAATTAGCCAGTAAGTCTAAACCACTGAATGTTTTATTGTAGTCCTTTCATAGCTTTTCATCTCTCTATTTAGATTTTCTTCACCATGAGCAACATACCCTTTTTCTCCAGAAAATGCAATGAAATGCCATCAGTAATTTAATAAATCCCGTAATATCCTTCTTTAAGAAGAAATATATCTTCTGGAATGCACACATGCACCAGGTTAGCTTATTAATATGCTTGTGCACTGGTTTGGTTTCTTCAGCCTGGCTTTACTGTATAAATATTCTTATCAGTCATCTGTTTTCTGGACCAGTTTTGTGAGCTGAAGTTCATGTAATTAGAAGATGTATGTGAATTCTGGGAGTACAAGTCCTTATTTAAAGCAGACATATGCTGGGTAGAGGGCTGTGCAGTGACTGCCATGGGCTGGCCACCTCAGCTGGCAGGGTTTGGATGCTGCCAGTGCTGTGGGTGCAGATCACTGGAGCTCAGCAGCTGCATTCCCCACATGGGCTGGCCTCAGCTATCTGCTTCCACTCTTTGGAACAGAAACAATGAATATGGAGCTGCAGAATTACTGGGGATAGAGAAACATAAAACACTAACTGCATTGTGTGTAATCATTACTGGTATAACAGCCAAGAACATTTCCCAGTCCACTGGCTATTTTATTAAACTGTAAGATGCATCTTTTGTCCCAGTTTTTGACAGCAAATCCCCTGTCCCTATTTTGTGAAACACAGTGGTGCAGTGATTCACTGGCTTCATGCCAGGAGCTAATAGAAAAGCCAGAAACTCTGTCTAAATCTTTTGTACCCAGCAAAATTCTTAATATAGTAAAAAAAGCACTGCTTGCTGGTCCATGGGGACCTAAGAACAGTCCTGAGGATGTGTGATACATAATTTAAAGAAAATCCTAAGTGATGGGAATTGCCCTGTACACCTGATCAAGACCCACATCCATTTGATCTGATCCACATCTGACCAAGACCCACAGGAGAGGCCATGGGTCAACTAGGGACAATTTTGTCTATTATTTCCTGATGTTCCCTCTTCGAGCTATTTTTGAACTATTCCTCTAAAATTTCCCTGAATATTGTGTATAACTTTTTTCCATGATAAAACATTCATTTTTGAAGCACAACAGCCCAATATTTCCCAATAGAAACTCCTACCATGTATGTATATATGCATATAAACATATATATATTAACAATTTATTCTCTCCCATGAGAAGGAAATAAGAAATTCAGACACAGGGGAAAGATGTTAAATTGTTTTTATTGCATTTCTTTTAAATATAGAGTATGCCAGTTCAGCTCTCAGAGGCAAACTGAAAGAACTCAAAAGCAACATAAACAAATTCAAGCACAAATGAAAACAAATTCAGCACTCACAAACAACCCCACAGTAGCCTGACTTCTATTTCCCAGTCAGGGTTGTGCCCAGAGAATCTAATATTTGAAAATTAATTTTTAGGCTCCTTGTATTTCCCTGTTTCTGAGTATAATATCTCAGGAATTTTGAGGGGTTTTTTGACAGTCAGAATGAGAGTTTTGTCGTTATTTGTTGTTAGATACTACACAGAAAAGAAATACCAAAGGAAAACATTGAAACTGTTGAAGGGAATCCAAAAAAGAAAAGAAAACCTATTACAGCTGTAGGGTTCAATAACAATAATTAAAGACCTTACTGCTGATTATATTACAGAGTTGTAATTGGTTTTTTGTACTGAATGCTTATGGCATGTACTTTGTCTCTGTAGCACCTATCCCCTCTGTGGGGAAACACCAAATCTATTAAAGTAACACCAAAAAAAGAGGTAGAAAAATTTATTACAAGCAAATTTCTCAGATGACCTAAAAAAGGATCATTATTTCCTAGCAAAGTCAATAACTTCACACACTCTACAGGAAGGTCCCAAAATTATTATGACTAATATCAGAATATCAGGTCCTTTAAATCTCTGAAAAAATCTGTTCTTTCTGTAGGATTTGCTGGCCTGGCCATGAAAGAAAATCATTGCCAGCCCTTACAAAAAGGCAGCCTTCTACTGTTGCCTGCAATAGTCTTATGTTGGCTCCAAAAGGCATCTCCTGGCACTTGCTCCACTGCTGGTGTCCAGACTGTCATTTTCTGGAGCAGATTAGTCAGCAAATTGTGTGCTGATTCATTTATAACAGCATACAAAAGCGATGGGTCAGACCTTGACAGGGAAACAGAGGGACATATACATTAGTGGGAATGGGAACAAAATGCACTCTGTGCTTTTCAATAGTTAATTAAAACTGGACAAAACTGATGCTTTTCTGTTATTTTTAATTAGAGAATGGGCTTGGAGTTTTATTTATTTGGGTTTTTTAGATAGAAATGGGACAGAGACAAGGAGAAAAAACCCTAAGTGATTACTCTCTTTTGTGTTGCCCTTGACAACCTGGGCACAAAGTCCTGCCATAACTGATGCCAGCAGCATTTGGTCATGATGCAGACACAGTGAGAAATGCAAAGTTGGGGCAGAAATAAATCCATTTTCTGTCTAGGACTGAACATGATTTTCCATGACTGTTCTCCTGGCTTGGGATAGGAAGAGTTGTGACAAGTTAAAAAGAAAGGAAGAGATAAAAGTGTTTGTATGGACATTTATTACATGACATGCTGGAGATTTTATTGTGCACGGTCCAGTGGAGACATAGTGCAGAGATGTTGTCTCACCTATTTAAAAAGGAATGGCTGAAAAGAGATTCAAATCAACCACTGACTGATCCAGTGGTTATGTTAGGACACTGGGATATGAGAAAGCAAGTTTAGTTACTGTCTTGGCATCCAGTACCTTATATGACCTTAGACAAATGAAGGAATTACTCTGTGAAGTTCCTAATCATATTTAATGATGCTAGAAGTACTTTCTGACTTAGTAGTAGATGTGGGAAAAATACATTAAAGTTTAGAGTATGTTCATTCCCTATTTTAAAAGTCTATGTGAGCATCATTCTTCTGGAAGCTGCCATTGGATTTAATGGAAAAAGATGATTTCCAGTGAAAAATTAAGCTGTTATTAAATTTTTATAAATACTTAATGGGCTGTGTATAGTTTGATTCTAGCTGCTATATCTGGGAAACTCAGTTTATTATATTATTTGGTTTCTAAGTTTCTTTTCTACCTGCAGCTTCAGGCCTTATGTTGCTTAAACACCCTTCAACTTCTGGTGCTCCAGAAACAAAGCTTTACTGCTGAGGAAGTATACCCTATCCCTGCCCATGCAGGAGAGGAATCCTGCTTGCCCAGTCAGGGCTGTTAGTGCAGAAGGACCAGCTGCTCAAAGGGTGCAGTGTCAAGGCTGAAATTGTGCCTTTCCCACTGCCATGGCTGGTGCCTCCCACACTCATCCTTAAACCCAGTTTAACAGACACACAAAAGCTGTCTGCTCAACATTCTCCTGGATTTAGTTCTTAAAAAAAACAACTACTATTTAAAGACCACAAGAATTAAGTGGAATTGGGACAGAATCAGAAAAGGGCAAGGAGAGGAAAACATCTCAGAACCCTTTTTCATTTAAAATGTACTCTTTGGGGAAAATGTCACTTATTGCAGATAAAAACGCAGTGCATTGCTGAGCAGGTGTAAGTAATCTTGTCTAATTACTACAAATGGGTTTTCCATGTATGTGAACCACTGGGATTACTGAATGGTGAAAACATGTAGGAAGAAGGTAGATTTAGAGAAGGCAGAAAGAAATGCTTTTAATAGCTGATTACAGCAAGTACTCTGGGGTAAAAGAGACACTGAAAATGATCTTAGGCAGTTTTATAAAAAGAAATTATTTCAGCAAGATATTTGGAATAGCCTTTAGGAGGCACATGAAAAAATAACATCTGCAATGGCTTTGTAAATCTCTAAGTATGAGAAATCCACTGAAGGCAGGAGAGGCATGGCAAGTCCCACGATCACCAAGTTGCCTGGCTGTTATTAGGATAGCCTACTTAAGCTACATCAGAAATCAGCTTTCTTATATTAAATAATTAGTGACTACATTTAGTGGAGAAAAAAAAGAGAAAAAAACTGTTTTGCAGTATTTTGTTTTGGTGGAACTGAACTAGAGACATTGCAAAGGACCTTATGTGTTCTTGCAGACTTCTATGATTTAGCAGCTCCTCCTGTATTTTTTTGGAGGAAAACTCTATAAAGAAAACCATGAGAGGGAATCACTGTTTGAAATCATACTAATCATAGCAGCTAGGGCAAGTATTATTCATATGCATCAGCTTTTGGGTGGTCCATTAGAACTTGAAGGACAGAAACCACACAGTGATCAAGCAGGAGCCTGGTAACATTTATACCAAGAAGTTAGGCAGTTCTCATCTCTGCAGGGGATGGTAACCATACACCCTTTGGCCATCATCCTGCTCTCTTTGGCTTTCCTCCAGAGTTCTACATTCACTGTCAACCCCTTAGTGCTGCTGAAGGATTGAGCAAATAGCATCCAAATTCATAAAAAGAGGTGAGCACCCACCTCATGCTTGGGCTGAGATTTGACACTGTGTTTGGTTTGGTATCTTACTCTGTAAACTGAGATGCCCATCTGTTCCTCCTGTGTATGGAGTGCCTGGGAGCACAAGGCTCACCCTGCTTGCCTGACATTTTCACATGCAGAGGGTGTGATATATGATTCCAAAAGGTCAAGGACAAAAGCATGTTGTTACAGGTGTGTAGCATTAACCCCTGTGTGGTGCAGTGCTGTCAGCAGAACTAAGGATATGTGCTGAGGAGAGGGGTATCTATGAGATATCTATTAGATCTATAAGATCTAATCAATTTTATCTCAGCTAAGACAGGTGATGCATTGTTCTTTGAGCAGCAGCAGAGTGGGGTCCATCCTTCACACACAGTAATACCTGAGAGTCATTTCAATGGTTTATGGTACCTATAGAAAGTCAAAATTCAGTGGGGATAACAGGAATTGGCCTGAAAAAACAGATTGGTTTTATAAGAGGGGGAGACAAATTATAATATGACAGATGTGATATGCATGGTTATGCCAGAGTGTTTTAGAAAACCACTGGTCCCCAGCTGAATTTCCCCTTCACTTGAAGCACAATCTCTGATCATGTGTGCATTTCCAGCTCCTCATAGAGGAGCAGAGTAATCCAGCAGAGTAATCTGGGCTGGATTACAGCAGCTTTTTCCCTCCTTGCTGCTGTGCACAAACAGACACATGCACACTGGCAGCTTCTCACATGCTCCTGCAAAACCACTGGTACTGAGACTGCAGCATTACCATGGCACAAGGTTCTTGATTTGCTTTCCAGAGACACACTGAGCCCTGTTCAGAAGGACCCCAGACACTCTTTATCATGGGTGTAATGAGATCTTGGAGCAGAGGATGGGAGTATGGACCTGCAGCTGCATTCCAGTTAGGCTAGATGTGCTCTTTTATTTTTTTCTCAATGCCAGACCACCAGCAGCGCGAGGTTGAAAAGGAGGCTTTGGAGTACTCTGAAAAGCAGCTTTCTCTGGGATGGTTGTCTTGACCTATGGGTGGATATGGAGTGTTGAAATGTCAGGTTCAGAGGACCTGAGAAAGGAAGGATCTCACAGCTGATCAACTCAGCAAGGGAAACAACAGAGCAGTGGGTAATACTTGAACCTGGGCTGTCAGAAGGCAAGGGCTAACTCTCCTTCAGTTCCTTCCTATGTAGCTGTAACACCATTCACAAATGTGTCTCAGGGAGGCAGCTGCCTTCACTGAACTCCTTTTTCCCCCTCTTTAGGAGGAAATCTCTTCAACCATTAAGTTGTGAAATAAACTGCATTGCTTCTGCTGCCCAAGGCACTTTCCTTGACCTCAGCTAGAAGGACAAATTGTCCTGTGGCTCTTTAAAGGAGCCATAAGGTGGGTCCTATGCTCACCATCTATAGTAGTGTGGCTCCTCCTTGGTTTCCTCAGCATCCAGAGAGGTTCCAGACCTGCCCTTCTTCCTGTGCTGACTCCCACAGCTTCCCTCTCCCATCTTACAGGGTTGCCAAGCAACATCCTGTGAGAGGCGTGAGCAAGAGCTGTCAAATTTATTATTTTTTGTCTTACAGTAGTGATGTCCCCTGCATAACTGAAAAATTATAAGAGAGAATTAATTTTTGGTTGAATATCACAATTAGTTGCCATCCCCTTTCCTCTCCCCATTCTCTCACTTGATGTCCTGCATAGTTTCAGAGGGCACCTGAATACATGGAATGAAATAAAGTTTGAAGCCCATTCTGTTTTTCAGATTTGCAGCTGCTTTAAGAGTGAGTGGACCAGCAGGTTTCCCACACTGTTGAATTTTGAATGTGAAACACTGCAGGAAATTGAAACCATGGGGGGGTCGTATTTTCTAAAGGCCATGAAATTACATGTATTTAAAAACAAAACAAGATGTAGGTACAGCTACAATGTATTTCTCATAGTGACTGGCATGTCTAATCTATGCTAACTTCTTCTGACTGGCTTTAAAAGGTGATAGAAATAACTGTAGAGCAGGGGAGAGCTGGCAGGGACACCTGAAGCCACTGGGCATGAAGCAGTCTGTGCTCCACACACACTACATCCATGGTACACAAGGAGTACAAGATGATACTGGTTGTAGGTGCAGTCCAACTTGGATAGTGGGTCACAGCTGGGGCAAGCAACCACCATGTCCCCTTCATCCAAAGTCCTGCTCCAACTCCTGACAGAGCCAGGGGCTTTATCTGGCCATGGAGTGCTATGAAGGTTTTATAGAAGTTGTATAAAGAGACATCATGGTTAAAATGAATAATACATAGAATGTAACTGGGTCATGAATCAGGATTTGATAAAACTGTCTGAATAATGAGCAAACATATTCACTAGCACATTTATGGACCAACATCTCAAGTGTCATTTGCTGCTTCCTTACATGAGCACAGTCTTTGCTTACTGGTTATATTAAAACAACTGATGGGTAGTGATGGAAATGCAGGCTTGTGATTCACAGGCTTCACGAAATTGCACCAAGGTTGAGTCCTCTCTGTTCATTACTTGTTCTCTTTTGGCTTCTTTGGAAAAAAACAAAAGGAAGTCAGTCATGGAAAAGAAGCAAAGGTTTTGGGGCTAAAACTACACCAGTGATAATTTTGGGAAACAAATACCAAATGAGATCACTATTCATCCACAAGTAAATGAGGGAGTGGGGAGGAAGAGTTTTTGAAATATTTACAAATATGGGGAAAAAAAGCTTGATTTTTTAGTTTGTTTTCTCCTTTTAAATCAGATTTAGTGGCTGTGCATCATAATGTGATGCTGCACTTTTTTTGGAGGTAGAACATATACAGCTATTTTGACTAAAATTTTGGTCCAAACCCGGAGTGCGGCTTATAATCAGGTGCAGCTTATATATGGACAAAGAACAAAAAATTTGCTGTTTAGTTGGGAGGACAGGTGTCTGCTAAGAAAGGCAGGAGCTTCTCTTTGAAATGGAGAATGTAAACCCCCTCCCTTCAAATTATAATTTTGAAATCAAGGGGTTTTCAGGCAAAAATATGGGAATTAGGAATAACAGTTCATTTCTAGGGAAATTAAAATAGAAATACAGTACTACAAAGAAACAAACCCAAACCCTGACAAAGTCAGAGTACAACCTGACACCCGTCAGGCAGGGTGTTGGCAGCAGTCCCATTCCATGGTGGCTGCATCCTCCTGCAGTGACAGATGTGGCTCAGTTGGAGCAGTGCTCCTGTCAAGGTGCAGTTTCCCTCGGAGGTCCAGTGGTGATGTGGAGAAATCCGGTTTTCCTCTGGAGTCCAGTGGAGAAAGGGGCTCCCTTAGTGCCCCAAAACTTCTTTTTATCTTGGTAAGAAATGTTGGGCTCTTCCCCCTGGCTGGAGCAACTTCCAATGGGATGCAGTAATTTTATCAGTCACACAGTGGGACTCAATGGCCATTAGCAGAAAATGACTCTGGAGGAAGGATGGGGTGTGAAAAGATAAAGAACAATGCCCTGCCTGGTTTCAATGGATGGCCCATTAGCAGAATATCTGCCGTTGAGATAAGGATCACTGCCTCCACCCTCAACAGATGGTGATAGAACAGATACCTTTTATCACACTCTGTATTGTAATGTGCAGCTTATAATCAGGTGTGACTTATGTGTGGACAAAGAATGAAAAGTTGCTGGCACCCAGAGATGCGGTTTATACTCAGTGCGGCTTATAATTGTGAAATTACTGTACAGTGAGGAACAGTCATTAAAATTCTTCTTCACTTCTAGCCCTCCTTATCTTTTTCACTATCTGTGCAAGGATTTATTTAATTTTCAATCTAAACATGCAAGAAGTTCAGGTAATGATAGAACAGTGTACCTTGGGAGGATTAAATTATGGGAGTCAATGAACAATTATGGGGTAGCAGCTGGATGATTGAAATAAAGAAAGCAGCACTAATAATGACATAAAATAATGACTTTTCTGCTCCATGTGGAGGTCTCTTAATGTCCAGAATATAAACTTACAGTTTCAACAGTTTTTTGCATTTGAAACTTCATAAATATGACCACTCTTGTGTTTATATGACCCTATCTCAGACTCTGCTAAGATCTAGTCTTCACAGTATTGAAAGTCCTTAGTAGGACAGTAGGAGACAAAGCTAATGTTCATGGTGATACCGAAAATAAACAAGAAAAGAGCTAATGTAGATATAGCAATAGCAGTAGTTATGCTAAGGCTTAGAAAGCAGCAGTTCACAGAGCAGGCCCTGGGAATGTACTAAGAACCACAAAACTGATAATTAAAGGATCTAGTAGGGCATGCAGAACACAGCAAAATAAATAATTAAAGGATCTAGTAGGGCATGCAGAACACAGTAAATAAATAAATGATAAAGGTTAATGTATAATCAATGATAAAGGGTTCTGGTGGTGGGATGACAAGCAAGGGGGATTAAAGGGGGGGTAACCTATAGTTTTGAGTAGACAAGCGTGTAGAATTTATGACTTTATAGAAATAATATCTATGAGATTTACGTAACTGTATTGTCTTGAAGAATATATGCTATTGTACTATTGTATGTAAATCACTTTGTAAAGGATATAAAAACCTGTCGGAAAAGGGGTATGGTGGGCTCTGACTTTGGACACTAGTCCTCAGACCCCAGGGCCCTCAATAAAGCACCGCACTAAACAACCTAGTTGTTTCGTGTCTCTCTGGGGCAACAATGGCAGAACTTGGAATAATTTACTTTTTAAAATTTATTTCAGCAACATTTCCATGGCACCATCATGGCTCTTAAACCAGAAAAAATTGCCACTGAAGTCTAAAAAAGTCTGCTTCAGAACAGTTGTGTCTTCTCCTGCCACATGTTTATCTCTTATACATTAAGAAGTGTTTATGCAAAAGGTGCAAGGAACAGTTCCTCTGCTGGGGACCTGAACTCTTCAGAATGTCAGAATTCAATAGAATAATGTTTCAGAAGCGACTGGCACCATCTCAGTCCTTTTTATGGAATTTGGTGCATTTGTTTTTTCCACTTGTGGTTACCTGAACCTCATTGTCTGTTACCAGTGTCTTTAGTGAAGGCATGAGCAAGCTTTGGGACAAGCTGTTCAAAACAGACAGCACAAGAAATCACTTTGAATGTCAGAAATACCAGTGGCAGTGAGAGGAAACCCCCGGCATCATAACACTTTGAGAGATGCATTAAGATGCAAGTATAGCTGAAATCTTTTAATAAGGGGGGTACTGACAGCAATTTAGGCATATTCATGCAGGATTACAATAAGGAAAAAGTACTTTCCTTAGGAGGTTCAGATGAAAAATAATTTGTAATATGCAGGGCTACACAATTTAGAATGTTAATGAAAAAAGAGTCTAAAAGTGATGATTGAATCTTGTGCTTAAGCCACAGGAGAAATGAGCTCCCTCAGCTCTTTCCTTTTTGCAACCTCTGGAGAATCTTTCTGTCATCCAGAATATGAGAACAGATTCTTCAAAGTGTAAATCTGGGTGTGCAGTGCCAGTGTATGAATTAAAATAGACTGAATGATAGAGGTGATTTAGCAAGCAGTTGATCAGCTTTGCTTTTCTGAGCTTCTTCTTGACAAATAGACCAAACCCAGGATAAAAAGTGTAAAAGCAGCTAGAAATGAGGCTGCTCTTCTGACAAGATATTGTTGATTCTACAGATTTCTTCCCCAAAGCTCGGAAAAGGGAATGCCAATATTTGGGGCATTTGAACTTCCTTCAGAGTATATCTTATATAAAAACCTCCTGTCAAATTAAAGCTTGGCAGCCTTGACTGCTTGATTGCTTTCAATAAATTCTAAAAGTCTAAAAGATTACTTCTAAAAGTAAAAAGATGTCCAGCATCTGGTGACTGAATGAAATGTGTTGAATTTGGTTGTCCCTTGGCAAAATCTTCTTCTGCCTGTGTATGGAAGTGGAGAGTGGGTGTATGATCTATTGATGACTCCAGCTGGAAAAGATTTATCTAGGGCTGCTATATGATCCATTTCTCAATTCTCTGTAATACTTTATTAAATAAAACCTATGGTGGAAAAAAGAAATCTCTTCCAAAATGTTATATTCTCTCTAAAAATCTCTGCCTTGAACAGAGGAGTGTCCTTTTAGACATGACTCTTTGGCAGGGTTTATTACTCAGAGGACACACTTTGTGGATCAGGACCTCGTCTAACAAGACAGGATTTGTTATCACCTGGAGACAGAAGCACTGCAGATAGGTGCCATTCAAACTTATCACCAAGATTGCTTTCTGGGGACAAAACATCTTTGGTTTTGCATGTTGGCATCAAGTCTGGATCTAGGATGTGTTTGAAGAGAAGTCTGGTCCCATGGGGCTTGGTTATGGCACCACTGCCACACGACACAGATACAGAACCCCTTGGGTGTGCCAAAGACAGCACACCTCACCCAGTCAGGCCAAAGTCTGATGGCTTGAGAACTCCAATAAAAACTAGGACAATTCTCAAGTTCATGGACAAGCCAACACTCCCTGATCAGCTCAGAATGGATAAGGAGGCCTCAGCCCTAGCACAGGTGACAAGTGATCTCGCTGATCAGTCACGTCAGTCTGGAGTAGCTTTTATGGAGTTGGACGCCCAGTAGCACATTAAAATCTGTGAGAGATGTGAAAAGGCTCTCTGCAGAGTGAGAAAACAAATACTGCTGAGCCACAGACTGACTTTGAAGGTTAATTGGACATTTAGTTTAGCTGCTGTCACAATAGATCAGTCATGTCACACTGTAATCAAAACTAACACCTTCCAGCAGGCTTGTTAACTATTCTAACACAGGAGGCAATTGTTTCAGTAATAATGGCAAAGGTAAGGAATATTCCTTTGTGTGTTACAGACATTTATAGCAGCAGCAGCACCTGTCCCCTGGAATTATGAGCTGTTTTCTTTGTGAAGGAATGACCTGATTTTTTTTTTGTTTTTTATTTGCTTGTAACAGACATAGAAATCTGGCTGAATCAAAGCAATTCATGGTAAAAGGTCAAAAATGTAGAGCTGCTTTGTCCAGAGGATGTCAATAAGAAGACTTACCAATAAAACCACAGCCTCCAAAAGACTGAGGATGTATTTTTATATTGAAATATATTGTATTCAAGTATGTAAAAGATAAGCCTAAAAAGTTCTGAGACAGAACTGAGACTCTGAAGGTAAAACTATTCCACAGAGATGTGTCTTCAAGGAAGACTGAAAACAACTTCACCACACCACAACCATGTTATACAAAAAGAGGCTCATGTTTTGGGCAAGGGGCACAACAGATGGAAGGGAGGCTGCATTCCTTTCAGCACCTCCTCTGCCCAGCTCTGCCCAGGAGCACCTCCCAGTGAGCCTCTCCTGACATTCCCAAGCTGTATGGTGCATTCAGCTTATCCCTGATACTGCCACAACAGCAGATTTGTCAGCCCATCTCTGAGAATGTCCACATTCTTCTCACTTCTTACCACAATTGGAAGGTTTCCATGTTTATTTTGGAATGACTTGTCCAAGAAAGACTGGAAAATTAAATGAAGATATAAAACTAAGGAGAAACATAGATGTGAAAGGAGATGCAAGGGAAGTTTTCATAAATTTTAATACTGATTAAAAATATTTTAACAGGTTATGACACATCTAAATATTGTACTCTTGCAACTCCTTTGAATTGTGTTATTGAAAGTACTACTTTCACAATATCTATATGTACCATAAGATAAGGACACAACCTTGCTCATGATATATTCAGTCTGAACAGACATCTTTAGAGAAGGAAGTGAGGCAGGAAAACTTGGCAAAAAGATTCAGGAACCAACCAACAAACAAGAGCTTTCAGGAAGTTCAGTGCATCCCACTACAAGAGATACAAGTATGTCTGAAGATGCTTCATTTCCATGACAAAAAATATAGAGATTTACTAGAAAAAAGAAACCTTCATAAATATTGTTTTGCTCATGATTGCACTTGCAATTCAAAGTGTTGTATTTACAAACATACATGTCCTTCATCTATATGTGAGAGGAATATATATTTTTGTGAAACTATAGTGCAAGCTGTTAAAGCAATTGGAAGAGAATTACTGTAATGAAGTGGTAAACTGTGTAATATAGTCTGGTTTAAAAAAGAGAAAGAAAGTAAGGAAAGAAAGAAAGAAAGAAAAAAGAAAGAAAGAAAGAAAGAAAGAAAGAAAGAAAGAAAGAAAGAAAGAAGAAAGAAAGAAAGAAGAAAAGAAAAAGAAGAAAGAAAGAAAGAAAGAAGAAAGAAAGAAAGAAAGAAAGAAAGAAAGAAAGAAAGAAAGAAAGAAAGAAGAAGAAGAAAGAAAGAAAGAAAGAAAGAAAGAAAGAAAGAAAAGAAAGAAAGAAAGAAAGAAAAGAAAGAAAATTAAGAAAGAAAGAAGAAAATTAAGGAAAAAATTAACAGAGGTGAAGACCACTCATAGAATAAAGATGCAATTCTTCAAGACTGAAGAAGGAAGAAAGAATAAGCCAAGGTGAAAAAGGCAGTGTGATCTGTATTTAATAAGACCATGTTGCTACATAGCCGTGACACAAGAATAACTGTGTTTTACATCCAGCACCTTCAGGGCCGAGGACTCTTTTGGCCCCCTTCATAAATCTGTTCCTGAAATTAGAAAACAAAAAGCTCCAAAGTGGCTTTGCTCCTGGAGCCCACGATTCAGGTGTTGTGAACATCCTTGTTCCCCCTTCCTTCAGGCGTTTTCTTTGGCAGCTGCTCAGTTTTCCCACTCAGATTTGTGAAGCTGCTGGTAAGATGCTGTGTACATGGCTGGCTGGGGCATCTGCTGCTTGAACCTGCTGGCAATTTCCTGGCAGGGAGGGATTAATTCTCCAAAGGAGGGAAAAATCTGTGGTCTATAAATACATTCTTTGCTACTTAGCCTGCAAGAAACTTAAACTAGAAAGATATTTTTCTACTTACATCTGTACAAACTCAGTGCCCAGGTTTTTTTACTTTTTCACTATCTGTAGATGCTTTTCTCAGTACAGCTGCAGCTGACCCCTCTTGGATGGATAGTGTCAGACAGTGCTTCACCAATAATACTATGAGTTACAGAGCTGTTCTGATTCCTTTGCTGGACCAGAAACATCAAGTTTCTCCAAGTGTACAACAGCAGGGACAGAGATGAAGAAGCAAACGATAAGCAACACATATGAGGCTTGTACCTTGAGGCAAAACCTCCCACAAACCCATAAAACCATCTTCCACAAACCTGGCTACTCTTTTTCCTTGGGTAGAAAGTGCAGTGTGCCATGCTGTGGGCCCCATATTCCTCTGAGCTGTGAGAAGAATGACTGGCCTGGGAAAGACAAGGTGCTGTTGGAAGGCAGCCACCTCCAATGCCTGTGACTCTCAGGCAGAACCATAGAATGAATTGGGGAATGATTTTTAATATCATTGAGTCCAGTCATTAAACCAACACTGCCAAGTCCACCACTAAGCCCTGTCCCTAAATGCAGCAGAAACCTGTTCTACTGAGCATACATGGGCTTGAATGGCTAATTGAGATCCAGGGCATCCCAAGGGGTGATTTCTCCCCTTTGTACCTTCTCCATCATCCTCCCTGTCCTTCTGCACCTGTCTTGGCTTGAAAGAATTGGCAGGTTCCCTTACACGCTGCAAGGCAATCCTGCCTGTCACACTCAGATTTAACCTGGGGTGAAAGATGACCAGGGGCCACTGCTCAGGGACTGGCAGGGCATCAGTCAGTGAGTGGTAATTGCATTGTACATTATTTTTTAAAATATTATAATTCTATTATTATTGTTATTACTATTATTACTATTATATATATTATTACTATATTACTATTACTATTATTGTTACTGTTCTTATCACATATCTTTGTTGCCCTCTGCAAAATGGTTGGAAATTTCATAACTAGGAAATTCCCAATCTCATAATTTCTAATTCCCTTTGCAACAGCAGACTCTGCAAAAAGATATTCTTCCTCCAACTGAGCCTCTAAGGGTCAGAAAAAAGAGAAATCTGGGCAAGCATCACTCTCTAATCAGCAATAAGTCTTCCCTGTGAAGCTCTGGAGGGCCTGATTAAAAGCAGATATGGGTAATCCTAATGAGGGAAAAAATTACAACTTCTGGAAGAATTAAAAGTTCCATGAAGGCCCCTCGACTCTGCAGCAGACCTTCACACTGGGATAATAGATTTGGGCAGGCAGCAAGCTATGGTTTTATGGTGCTTTTTATTAACCACAGGAGCTGTGTGTTGCACTGCAGGGTGAGCAGAGGGGATGTGTTAAAGTTCAGCCCTCTCTGGCTGCATGGCTCTAAAATTGAAACACAGCTTTGTGATCACTCTGATTTATCTTCCAGGCATCCATGTGGTGCAAACATCCCTTTTGCCAGTGTGCAGCATCTCCTTGAAAATCCTGAGGTAGAAGAGAAGGATTATGCCCAGCAAATGTGCCAAAACCAAACCATGGTGAGGGGGGACAGTTTTACTCTCCCTAGCTGGGAATGCTGGTGGCTCTCTGCCAGTTGAGGGGCTGAGGGTGACAGGTTCCCTTCAGACCCTTCTGGCAGGGAAATGGCAGCAAAGTTTCCAAAAGTAATTAAAATTTATCTTCAGCTACAGGAAAAAACAAAACACACATGGAATGCCTTAACTGGCAGCGCTGTGAACAGGATATTTGTGTTTAGAGAAGAAAAGAGCAGCTCACACATCAATATTGGAAGGACCTTCAAAAAGCTTTAGTGCAGAAAAAAATCACCCTTCAAGACTCTCCAGCTGGAAAGTTTTCTCAGCAGCTAAATGCCATGATTTTTAACTGATTTAAACTCCCAAGTGTTCCCAAAAATCTCTAGAAATGAGGATTCAGGGCAGACATGCAGCTCCCATGGACTGCATTCCCATAGGGGCTGGCATTCCCTCGGGTGCTAACAGGGGTGTCCCAGAGGCAACTGGGATCAGAAATTGCTCATGGACCACAGAACTCTGCTCTTGCATTTGGCTGATCTGTTGATCAGTCTCCACATCAAAAGGCCATCTGAACATCCCTGCAATATCTACATCCCTACCACATTCCCATAAGACAAAGTGATATTTCAGACCATATTCCAAACTAGATATTTCTGACAACCACAAATACTTTTCCATATTTTTTGTCACTAAAATATCTTTGTCCAAACTGTTTCACTATTGAGTCAGCCAACATGACATGACATGACAGGGCATGACACAGTTAAAAATTTTCTCTAAAAATTTTTCTCTCTAAAGGATTTTCTCTACTTCATTTTAAACTGCAGTTTTATTGTAACAGTACTTTTGACAGAAGAGTTATTTTGGATTAATTTTTAAGCTAAAAATGGGCCAACATTGTCTAAAAGATTGCTTTGACACTTACTAAAGGAAGAAAAAGTGTTTCAATTTGAAGTGCTTTTGTATTTAAACATTAAGCCAATTTTAGTCATCTTTTTTTTGAAGTCAACATATAAATGAATATTTTATGATTTTCATTTTGAGTCTTTTCAGTGGGTCCTGACAGCATATATTTTAGTGTGACCAGTTTGAGGGAAAGTCTGTGATTTGCATTTTTCAGGTTTAAAGTGGAGTTTTTAAAACAATATCTTGAGTTTGGTTTTCTTCAGAGGCGAAATTTTGTTTTCCTGACTCAGTTTTCCCTGTCCTGTTCACTTGGGAGGTGGTTTAACTAACAAAAAAAGATTTACTATTTCAAAATATCTCCTGATGTTCATTGTAAGTTTTTTTAAATGGCCTCCACACAGCACAGCCTCACGGCTATGCAAAATTGAGAATAATTTTGCATATTTGTGTATGCATTTACATCCTAGTTAAAGTGATTTCTTTTCTAAGGTAGAATATACTTCAGAAAACCTTGAGGAAAAAACAATGGTCTCAGTGGTAAATGACTTTGTGCACCTTAGATTCCAAATTTGTAAATAGTTTAAGGAGACCCTTTTCTAGTAAGGCATGTATCTGTAAACTTTGGGGGTTTTATAAATTCATCAAAAGGAGCATGAATTGAAAATAATGCATCAAAAAGAGTAGGAAGTCTCCAGACATTCTGTACACAAACAAGAGCACCTGAAAGAAAGCCTTCTTGAAGCTGGAGAGAAGGTGTTGTGAGAACATGTGGTGATCCAGAACAAGTCTGTGCTGAAGCAAAGTGCATCCTATTTCCCAATTCAAACAAAGGGGAGAATTAAGGAAAGACACTGGAAATGAGCCCAAGCTAGCTTTATAAATGATTAAGTGATAATAATTCAGAATTCATTCTAGTCTGCATAACTTAGGCAAGTAATCTACCCACGATGTTTTATCCCTCAGAGAGCAGCTCTAATGTAAGCACTCGAACTTCCCCATCAGCAGCAGCAGGTGCTTGTGAAGAGCTCCTGCATGATGCTCTCTCCCAAAATGAAGCATTTTGTCTTCAGCTTTTTCATCTTCAGACTGTTTCCACCAGTGCCACTGCTGGGCAGAATAGTTGCTGTGTTTGCTGTGGCTTTGATGGTGAAGGTACAACCACACGAGAGCAGCAGTGAAGACTGGGTGTTTATGGGGCCACAGCAGCCAGCAGAGCATTTCCTGCAGGATTTTGGAGCAGAGAATGGAGCAGTTTGTTGGCTGATATTTGTGTGCCATGCAATGCAGCTCATTCTCTCTAACACAGGCACATTTACCTCCCAACTGTGTTTACACATCAGATAATTTCTACTTGCGGCTGCTGCTGTTTGTAAGGAAAACCAAGCAATTGTTCCTAACAATTCCCTAAAATAAATGTGCTGCCTTTACTGGGGTAGTTAGAATTCTAAATAGTGCATTTCATGATCATTTATAATGCAACAGCCTTAATGAACAGTGCCAAATCAGTCTTAGCATTCTTGAACTACCCATTGCATAGTTTCTTTCTCTCTTTCCATTGCCTTATGGAAAGAATAACAATAAATCCTGTTCTATTAGAAAATTCTTTTTTTATCCAGAATTAATCAAAAGGATTAACAGCTCTCCACATAGTCCTCAAACCCTCATTCTAGAAAAAGAAAACATCAGACATGACAGGAATTAGAGCAATTACTGGAGCAGGATTTATCGGCATTTATTTATTTTTGATGCAGATATCACAGAAGAACAGAGTTGTATGTAAAAAATTCTGGGTCACAACCAGAACTGCAGAAGAGAATTTGCTCAGCTATTTAGCATTAATCACTGTTCTTGAAGAAAATTGACATGAGCTTTTTAATGACATGAATCAAAAATTCTTTTTCAAAGGCTTCTCTGAAAGGTAACAAGCTCAAAAGACATGGCCTTAGTAGCAGTCTTTGGATATTGACTCAGTATGGTTCTGTAGGTTAAACCATCCTCCAAGGCACAACAGGACCACTTACTTCTATTGGGAGAGACTCCATCCTAGTTCCCTAACCAGCTCTTTCATAAAGGTTACATCCTCTTCAGCATATTTGATGTGGGCTTTTCACTAGAGCTGAAGCAATTGAATCCAGTGCTATGAGTTCTTCTTAAAAGGGACACTGGCTGAGAGGAATGAATGGCTGAAAGATATTGATGAACAGTGTTGGATGGCACAGTGTTTAATAAAAATGAGTCACACCTTGGCAGCTCTCAGGAATGACCCTACAAATAATTAGGAAATTAAACTTACTGGAAAAGAATCTGGTGCAGTCAATTTTTATTTTTCTTCTTTTAAATTCAAGGGTTATTTTTCAATAGCACTAAAGTCCCCTTCAAAAGAACCCAAAACCACCAAAGTTAACCACTCCAGAAGTCACACTGCACTGCTGACAATTTTCTTTTTCTTATTTGATATTTTCTCTTCTATATGGCAGGGCTAGGATTCATGTGTTTGGTAGAGGACATCAAAGATCTTTTCCAAGTTCCCTCAGGCTACCAAACTGAATATCTATGAAGAATGTCCAATGAAGAAGTTTATTTTTAAAAATATCTTAAAACACAAGCTTTAAACTTTTTCTTTGCATTTTATAGTGATGTTGTGGGGAGAGGGTGGAGTGGAGCAGTTTAAGAAATTTACAACCATTTATAAAATGTATTGGCTTTGCATGGTAAAGTGCTGGTAGCAGGTGGCTTGACAGAAGTTAAAGCTGTACTATAAAAAATTAAAAGGCTGAATCAAAGGTGAAAACCACCATATATTTGAAATGAAAGATGGTATAGTTGTGCTATTTGAAAGCAACTTCTCAGGGTGGCAAACCAAAGGTGTTATTCTTTTTCATCCACACACTCATTTTGCTCAGCTATAACCAATTATTACTTCCCAATATTCCATTTGGATATTTCAAATCAAAATGGCAGCTGTTCTGGACATCAGTTTAATCCAGATGACCCATGCCTTGAATGGGTGAATTTTGCAGAAGAATTTTTAATCCTTGCTGGATTTCAACAGAAAACAAAGCATCACAAAGAAGAGATGTCTAGGATCAACTGAGTCTAAGGGGTGCAAAATCCCAGCAGAGTATTGAGGTCCATTGCTGCTGGTTTATTGTTGAAGGCTATAAAAGACAAGAAAGCATTGGCATAAAGCACACATTATTGATATTTGGTCTGGGGTGGCAACAGAGGAGCTGAAAATAAGGGGCAGCCAGCACATTGTTTCATTCTCCATTATTTGCATCCTACCTGTTTGTAATACACAGTTTGCTGAAATTCAGCTCTCCTCCATCTGCTTGTCTTAGAAGCAGAAGCACCAGAAATATCAATGTGCATGAAACATATGAATCATCATTACTAGCAAGCATCTGGCAATGCTAAAAGCAGAAACATAAAAAAATGTTATAGTAATCCTTTACAACTAATACAAATATGTGTGGAGGAAAAGGATTTTATAAACAAATTCTAATGAATTTTTTTTTTTTTCAGACTGAATGAATCTTGGAAAATTAAGTGCTTGATATATTTGCAAAAGCATGGAGGGAAGACTTTCCAACTTCCCATAGTTCAGAAGACTTTCATAAACACCCAAGTTAAAACAGTGACTTTTGTATATACAAAATATGGTTTAACATAAACCAACAATAAACCGGTTTAAGCAGCAGCAGACAATGAAGAGCAGTTAACATTTCATGAGTGATGCAAGAAATACAAGTTTGTATGCAGATTTCAGCAGTGAGTGACAGCCAACTTCCATCATCCTTTTCTGCTTGCATATTCATTTTTATATGCTCATAATTTATTACTTGCTTAGTTTATAGTCACATGTAGAAACTCAGATTTTCCTTAGAAGTGTCAAATTCCATTAAAAGGAAACTGTTTTTAGCTTTGTGACAGAAACAGACAATAAGAAATCAAGGATGTGGCAGGTGATGGTTTGAGCTGCATCCTGGAATGGTTGTAGCACTGACTTCTGGAGTAAAGATCAAGACTCCACATGCAGTGCACCTGGAAGAAAACAGCCTATCCCCCTTTGCACCCTGCCACATTCTTTAAAGACACATGTGCAATATACAGGGAATTCATATGGGAAGTAAATACATCATTCCTGGTGAACCACGGCAGAGGCAACACTAATTCAGTTCAGTGAAGCAGAAAAGTCCTGGGAGGAAACTGAGCTAAGGCAGCTGTATAAAAAGTTAAGCTTGTGGTACAGTGGCATAAAGAGCTGCAAAGAGTAATTAGTGGGAGGAGAACTCAATTAAGTGAAACAAACAACTGATTGTGCAATTAAGGAGCACCCTGTAAATCATTACAAACCTCTTGTCACAGAGCATTTCTCCACAGTCCTGCTGCACTGGCCCTGCTCAGTCAGCTAAGAGTGAGGGCTAAGCTGCAATCATGTTTTGATTGCTGTATTATAAACCACTAATGATAATGACTTGTGTACTTCCCTTAATTACCTTGAATAACAATGCACATCGCCAACCTTCCATCTTAGTAATATTTTTACATATGGATTATGTAAAAGGAAGGGTGCAGAAGTCAAACAGAAGTATACAGCCCCACATACCACGTGCAGTTTACTGGTTTGCATTTGTACTTTTTGTACAAAAGACCAGCCCTCCAAGAGAAGGCACAAAGCTCCTTTATTATCAGATCATTTATCCAGAATGCAACAAATGGTTATATTTTAAGTTTCAAATCCACTCAGACATCATTGGGAGGAAAACTGGATTTGCACTTCTTTGATTATAAGGTTTGCTTCCATTTAGAAGAGATAGGAAGAGAGAAAAGATCTCATTTCAGTATTATTCAAAAAGGGAATAATAGAGAAAAAAGAGATCAGTACTACAAAGCAGAATAGTAATACTTTGTGAAAAGGGGAGGATGTAAAAACTAAGCTGGCACAATTGTCTAGAGGTAAGATTCCTTGAAACTTCACCTTTATGAGCTTCCTTGCTGTTGCTTCACTAATTCTTTGTGATGAGATTACCATGTTGGCTGAGGATATTGAGTGTGTTTAGTCTCTAAAATTTCAGTAGACCTGTATGAGAATGGGTAAGAGATGGGAAATTAAAATGTATGCGCTGCATTTGTCAAAGCCTTTTCTGCTACATGAAAAATGTTAACGCAAAAAAATCCAAATCCTGCCATCTGAATTTCCTGGGGTTTTGGTTTGCTTTTCCTTTCAATCCTTAAATGTCAAGAGAACTTTGTGACAAAGGCAGCAGATGCTCTGATGGTGGTTGGACCATCACTGTCACCTGGAAAAAAGGGAAGCCCTGTTCCCCAGCCTCCTTCCTGCCATACTGAGATGCATAAGCAGCTTCTTTTTGAAAGCACAACCACTGATATGTCCTTCAGCACTGACTGCTTCTACTGAGCAGTGCCATACTGACTGCCCCGAAGAAATGCCATCTTTTCACACACTTTTCATAGTATAAGCAGCTGTTTCCTACATTCCCTCACTAAATGCATTTTTAAACCATGTTGGCAAAAATCATCTCTAAGGGAAAATTGCCTTCTGTGGCCCATTGGTGCTTGGCTTGTGTTTAGAGAAGCCACTAACGAGGTGGTGATTAGTGACAATTCTGATGACAGTACGTATGGTGGGAACATCTGGCTGGATGCTTTGAACTGGATGCAGACCCACCAGCCTGACCCACCATTTGGTACTGTGCAAATGGCTTTATATTACAGAGACTGCTGGGTCATTTATCTTCATTAAGCAACAGTCCCTAAACCCAATAATTAATGACAACTAGTCTGGGAATGGCTGTGCAGAAATGTGAGTACCAACGGAATAAACAAACTCTAGTAAGAGGAAAAAGTGCAGGCTGGAGGAAAAAAAGACATGCAAATGTTTTTCCTCTCTGAAAGCTCTTGGGATCCTGAGAGGACATTTTAGTGTGGAATGAACCACTGGTATTTCTTGAGCAAAGTGATGAGCCCACTGGCTGTGTAAGGCTGTGTAAATGTGTGAAAAGGACACAGCTGGCAGAGAGCAAGCCTGGCAGCTTTCCTGGCATCCCAGGCATGGGCTGCGCTGGCCTCTTGCTGCTGGTCCCCTGGTATTGCCAGTAAATAGGAGAGCCACAGCTGGGTTCATATCTACAAGGAGAGAAGCAGGAGGGTCTTCATGTGAAGTGCAGACAGGATTTATGCTTTTTCTTCTGAGTTTTTTCTGTGCATTCAGTCCCAAATTTCACCTGTCCTAGCTGCCCACTTTCCTGAGCTACCTGAATTAAATTTTCTCTATTCCTGGAAATAGGGTACCACTTCCTAGGTACATTGGTATTTGTAAATAAAATATTTGTAAATAAAGTGTACAAGGCACAGTCATGGGGTGGTTACCATGAGTTTCCCAGAAAGAAATCTTCAGTGAGAAGAGATTGACAACTTCTATCTAAGAAGGACAAAATAGTGAAAGAAGACTTAAAATACACTTTAAAAAAATCCAGTGGACTCAAGGGGCACTCAAGCAGAAGGTAAGCCTAATATGCAGCTCAGCATCATGGTCCTCTATTATAATTTCTCCTAAAACCCCAATGACCATAGAAAGAAAGGTGATTTATAAATGCTTTGGTTTAAGGGAAGAGGGAAAGTGGTTTCTATTTACTCTTGTATTATGTTAATTCACATAAATACTTGAGAAATGAACTTTTAAAAATATTCGTGGGAATTACTGATGGGTCTTGTCCAGTCTGCATAGAGAGTATTTTTTATCATTTCTTACCAGCATTAAGACTCAGCACTAAAATTGCACTTTCACCCATGAGCCCACTGCTTGACTAATCACTTTTCATTACTTCCTAGTCCTTTTGTAAAAAAAAAAAAATAGAGGAAAGCCTCTGATATTCTTCTCCAGCCTCTTCTGCAAAGAATAGCACATAAAATCCCTCTTCTCAGGGCTATGAAGAAATTTTAACTTTAAAATGAAAAGATTCCTTTTATCAGCAAATCCCAGCAATGTTCCAATTGGACTAGTGGGGGAGAAAGTTCTAACTCATTTAAAGTAGCCGTGACAGTTTATAATGAGCTTGTATGAGGAAGCAACCTCAGGTCACAGAGGACTGGCCTTGATCCAATAAATATGTTTTGGTTCCCAGTTTTAAATGTGCTGAAGGCTGTTTTATATTTTAATGAAATTTTAGTAATGTGTGAATACCTTTTCTTCTGGTGTTTCAGTGGTTTTAAAACATGAGTAGCATTGTGTACTTACTGGGAAAAAGTAGAAGTATGTGGCAGCAGGAAAAAGAGATGTAAAAATGATAAGGAAGCAAAGAAATGAGATTTGGGCTTATTCAGCAGCCTCTATTTTTTATAGTAAGGATAGCATGCACTGACCAATGATTCACAGTCTTCTGGTGGTCTGCAAAACCATTACAAAAGGCTCACAAGTGCTCTAAGAAACTGTGTCACCTTCCTGTAGCTATGTCAAGAAGAGTTACTCTCTGAGCAGGAGCCAAGTCTGCTCCCTGGGGAAGAGTTCCTCTCTGCTCCCTGGGGAAGAGTTCCTCTCTCTGCTTCCTGGGGAAGAGTTCCTCTCCCTGCTCCCTGGGGAAGAGTTCCTCTCCCTGCTCCCTGGGGAAGGGTTCCTCTCTTTGCTCCCTGGGGAAGAGTTCCTCTCTCTGCTCCCTGGGGCAGCTCAGTCCCTCAGCATTCATTTCTGGCCAGCCAGGGGAAGGTCCCTGCATGGTGCAGGTTCCCTGCACTCAGAGCTGATCCCCCTGCAGTGCCAGGGTTCATCCTCACAAGTGCAATCCAGAGGTGCCATTGCCTGGAAGGGAGGGAGAAATTCCCTCCTGTGTACTGAGTGTGGCTGATCTCCTCCTGAAGTGGCTGTGCTGCCTTGTTTTGCAGCAGCAGAGGCTGAGGCAGAGTCAGAGGCTGTGGGCAGCTCTGGTCTGGCATCTCCACACACCAGTGAATGATGGAGCTCTGTTTACCCCTTTGGCACCTGATGGACAGAAACCAGCAATCCTGTTCAAAGGCATCCCCTCCCACGGGGAAAGGAGCAGGGTGACCCTGCATGAGCCAATTCCCTCTATGTGTGTGTATTAAATACCAGCCATTGTGCAGGGCACAACCACAGTACTGATAATTTCTTTGCCATGAAAAGAGGTTGCTATGCATTCCTGCACGAAAATTCAGCACAATTTTGTGAACTTCAGCCTGTTCCTGTTTCTCCAGTGAGCACCAAATGCCAGAATCCAGTCACTGATCCTCTGCTTGTTAGGAGCAAATTGCTCAAATAATAATAAGCAGGAAACCTGTAGGAATGCTCTCCATTTTAGAAGGCTATGAAACAGATGGCCTGGTTATAGCATCGTTTCCCTCTGCAATAAAGGTTTTGCTTTAATTCTGTAAGTACAACTCATCTGACTCAGCCAAGGGGATCCTAGAGGCTCTGTCAGTTTAGTGTGTGTATTTGGGGCAAGGCAGAAAAGTTGCTTGCCATGAAAAATTAATGTCCTTCAATACAGCAAAAGAAGGAGGGGGAAAAAAGAGACGCATTATAACCAAGGAAACAATGATTTTTCATGCAGGGCAGGAAGCAAGGCATGCAATAGGGTATATGGGGAAAGAGGGCAGGCAGAGCCCCATCTTGTGGCAGAAAGTCCAATTCCTGCTCCTCAGGCTCTGGATGAGTCACTGTGTCCCAGGGACAATGCTGTGGGACATTGCTCTGTGCAGCTGGCCTTTAAATATTTAAATGCATTTGACTACAAGAAAGATGTCTGTTCTTTGCCAAGCAGCTGCCTATAAACAGCTTTCTAAATTGCCAGTCTAGACCACTAGTGTAATCCGGAAGAGAACAGGAGGGCTTGTGTAATTAACTTTTCCCTTTTTTCAGCAAATAACCCCTTTGTGCTGGGCAGGCAGGGATGGGTCTGAGTCTAGAAAGGAACTGAAGTGATGCTGAGCTTTGCTGGTGTTTGTTCAGCTTGGGAGTTTGCTGTGGTTGGGGGCAAGATTCAACTATGTGCTAACTGCTGGCTGCTCTCTTGTTAAAGATAATTTATCCAGCTCTCCCTTGCACCCAATCCAGCCATCAAAACAGACATTTCTTCAGGTAATTTCATACCCCAGGACAGTCACCCCACTCAGCTAGCTGCAGGCAAACAGCAAATTATCAGTCAGTGACCAGGAGTTGCTCTTTTGGGATTTTCATGGTCCTCAAGCTGCAGGAGTGCAATGAAGAAATCTCTTCAATTTGTGTCTTGGCCACCTCTCCTAGGATTTCCCTCTGTGAATGTACCAGACCATCTTCTGCATCTTGAGGAAGACAGGAGCAAATAACTTGCAGCTATGGATGTCTCAGTCATATCCATGGGGCTGTGTGAGAGATCAGGGATGCATTCACCTTTTTTCTAACAAAGACACAGACCTTTAAGAGGTTTTGGCACATTGCGCTGATTGCACTGATGCCAACAGGAGCTGAACTTTTTCCTAACTTTTCCTAAGCACCATCAAATTCTGAAGTTTCATGATTGGGGACTTTCCTGACACAAAGATGGATTTTTCTGAATACAGCTTACCTCTCTTAAGAGTCTGCCTCGGGTCTCCAAACAAGATTGGAAATCATTACAAAGTTATCTCCTGAGCCTTCTCTTGATTTATCATCTCTATAATGAGCATTTATACATGGAGAACATGTTCTCCCATGTCATTTTGTTACCTTCACATCTAACAATGAAGTAAAATGAGTAGAGAAAGGGCTTTTGCATACTCATAAGTTTATTACAAACTTTTGTAAAGTCAGATGTTTCATTATGATCTTGGCCCAAAATCTGCAGACTACCTGAGTTCATCTGGATGTCCTTACAAAGAACTTCCTAGAAAGTAGATTGAGGAACCATTTTGTTCATTTATTTTTCAGGCTCAGATAAGAGTCTGTGGTGGCTCATTTTTGCCTTCCTGTGGGTGAGAGTGCAGTAAAGAGCTGAACAGAGCCCTTCACCTCCCACAGAGAGCCATGCTCCAAACAAACGTGCCCACAGGTCACTTTTTACCAGCCTTTGCCACTTGGCTTCTTCACATTCTCAGTTCAGTTCCTCCAGGGTGGCCATTTGTAGCAGGAAGTTGAATTGCAACTTTTTAGAAAATTAACAAATGGGATATGGACCTGTCATGGGAAAAGTGCTCCTACATTAGGACATCTGTTTCTAAGAAAATAATCCTAACTTCTTTCTGAAGAAATATTTTGTGGTGAATGCTGCAGCCATCACATCCTACACACACAAGCTTTTTTATTAACACTTTTTCCTATTGGAAGCGTTGTTGTTGCCAGACTCTGCTACACTGAGTGTGCTGCAAGGACTTGAGAGAAAATGCCTAAGGATCTTCAAGCTGAGCACAAGAATAAATGAAAACAAGAAAATTAAATTCATAAACAGAACCAGGAAAAGGATCCATATGTTTTAGCTTACAAACATCCATTGGGCCACACTCACTTCTATCCCTCTCCTTCAGCCTAAATTTTTTCTGCCCTATTGGATGTTGGTTCTCTGTCTGCAAAAGATGGTGGCTCTGTGAGAGAAAAGGCTGGACAAGAAGCAAAATTAGAAAAAGCTGTAATTTATGATGGAATGGCTGATAGAAAGACTAGAAGGGCATACACTGAAAGATCAAATGGCATTGGGGAATCTTTGGATTTATGGGATGGCATGCTAGGGCAGAGGGAAGTGACATTTGAGCAAGCCAGAATCTTATTTGCCATAGAAAAGATGCTGATTCTTTTTTGACTCTAGAGAAGTGCCAAGCATCAAGGAGCATAGAGGAATGTTCACTGTATAAAAGGAAAGCACAAATGGGAAAACATGAGCCAACTCTGGATTATTCCTTGCTTCTGGAAGAATACAGAAATATTTTATTCAGTATTTTTCAAAGTTTTGTATTTTCTGTTAACAGACTTTAAAAATACTTCACAAGGCTTGTTTTCAAAAGGTCAGAAAATGGTGTTAGTCAGGTTTGTTTTGCTGAGCATCCTTTGAAGGATATTTTTCTACAGTAAACAAAAACTTGAGAAATCCTTAATTGGCAATTAAATGTGGAGATCCCTATTTTTTAAAAAGGGCATTTTAAAAAACTTCTAACTCATATGGGAATAAAGTTTCAGCTTGGCTTACTAGTGCTTTGTACAAATTTGTTCTTGGTGTATTTCAGTGTGTTATTTGCAAATGTTTGCCCAGAACTCCAGTTCTGGCTCCAGCAAAATATTCTCTACCAGTAATATTATACATTATGTTTCTCCCCAGCTACTGTTCACGTGTTTTCTTTGCTGGTACTCATTTGTTGGCATACACATTTTGTTGCATTATGCAATGAACTTTCTCAAGAGTTTTAAGTGAGGGGAGATCTTGTGATTTGTGGGGGCCAGGTCCTTCCCAGGACATGTCCCTGTCAGAGTGCTCTGAACTCTGGCCCTCAAAGGCAGAGCTGGGAGTCACTGCAGTAGATGCCAACACCCAAATCTAAAAGGAATATTTTCCACCTTTCACAGTAACTTCCAGCCAGACAGAAAACCCTACAGCAGCAGAGCTCCCTTGCCTTTCCTGGTATTGCTTTCCCACAGCCTTCTCTGCACATTCTGTAACCTGAAAGTTTCCTTGCCCCTCTCTCTGTCCCTCCCCACTTCTCAGCAAACACAGTTTCTTCTCTCTTATCTGTGCATCTCTCCTCCTGCCTGTCTCCACTGCTGACCACGTATCTGAACACTTTTATTTTATTCTCCACAAACCAGCTTAGCACCACTCCTCCTGTAATTCACACCACATCCTGCCTGCTGCTGAGTGTTGTTTAATTCTGTAAAGATTTCCAAGTTACAAGCTGCTATGCACCGTGTCATCTTGTATTGGCATCTTGAATCTTTAATAAAGTTGTTCTCAAATAATGTTTCAATAAATTAAATGTACCTGCTGAGTTGATATTTTGCATATCAACATTATGAGCAATTAATGGGAAAGGAGTCAGAGAGTGACAGAGCACCTTTGAAAGAAAGAAAAAGAGCCTTCCCACTATTTTTCTTTTTGCATTCAGAGATTTCCATTCTTTTTACTTGAGATTTCTCCCACATAATTGTCAAATTTAATTATTTAGAACATGTACCTAATAAAGCACTAAGACAAATTCCCTGGAAAACTGTCAAATGTGTAAAAAGGAGTGGTGAGAAAAGCCCTGGAGGGATTCTGTTTAACATTACTGCAATTCAGAGAAAGATGTGTGCATCAATACTAAGGGCTTGGGTATTTGCATATGCCTGTAGATGTGCACACGTGTTTAGACATGCATATGAAAAAAAAAAAAAAAGAAAAATAGATGGCTGAAAGCTGTCTCTTTTTAGAAAAAAAAAAATCTCCTAGAATGTCTAATTTCTGACTCTGTGCATTGATACAAAAAGTTGATGGAAAGATGAGTGCTGACTTATTTGTGACGAAGAAAGGTTGGTTTTCTGTGAGGACTCATTATGCTGTGGAAACTCAGATCCTTATAAATGCAGAGGCACCCAGTTACAAATGAAAATCAGTAAGAAAGAATTGTAATCACCTCCGTAAGAATCTGAGCCAGAGCACCTCATCTGAGGCCCATTTTTTGGTTTCCAGGATCTTGGGAATCGGTGCTATCTCAAAGATGCTGCAAATAGAGATGAGGCCAAGGTCTGCTGCTCAGCCAAGGGAAGATAATGAGTTAAAGCATTGGTGCACTCAGCTCCCTGGCAGCTTCCCTGTGTCCCCAGGAGCAACAGGGATCAGGCAGAGTTAACCAGCTAGAGAAGGACAATGACAGGACTGGAAATAGCTGAGAAGCAGGAAAATGGGTGCCAGACCTGTAGTTTAAACTACCAACTCTAGTCCAGACATTCCCAGTGCCCCTTGGTTCTTTGGCACAACAGAGCTGTGCTGAAAGGAGCTGCAGACCTGTCCTGGGGGACAGTGGGGGAGTCTCCCAGAAGCCACCCAGGGCCAAGCACTCAGCTGAAGGGCCCCAGAAGAGCATGGACAGAGGAAGCAGGAAAGGATGTTCTTCATCTCTCTTCTATTTTCAGGGGGCACAAAGTTTAGTGGAGAGGGGCTTTCAAAGAGCAGAGCCCAATAAAGCAGCTACAAGCCCCCCTCTGCCCTGTCCCCCCTTTAAAATAATCAGCTTTTCATCTACACTGAGCTATGGAGAAAGGAAGGACTACAGGAGACATTATTTTGTGTCTAAGAACACTCTGAGGTTTTAAAGGCCAAAAGACATGGTGGAGCCTACTCATTAAGTGTCATACTTGCTTTTCCCCTTGGTTTTGTCATTTCCTTCAAGATGCCACAGACAGATCACATTATCTGTGCTATTCTTCTATCAGACACTTTTGTGTCTGCTCAGGTGTACTTTGTGCACATGCATGAATGGGCACGTGCATGAGATTGAGGTGTCTGGGCTCTGTACATGTGGTTTTACACAATATATTGATAAAGCCTCAGGCTTTAGGAAGAATAAAGCTGGGAGAATCAGCGCAGATAGTAATAGCTTCTGCTAATGGTGGTAATTTAGAGAGCAACCAGAAACTAAATCAGGTACGTTTAACTTTTTGCCAGTATAAAATAGTGATCCTGGTTGCTTGCTTTACTCAAGAGTATCCTGAAAGTTAGAATTGGGGAGAAGCAATTAATATTATACTTCTTAGATGTTGAGAAAGTGTCTCTTGGGAACAATTTCTATTATTCAGAATAAAATTAGAGCCTGTAAGAGCTCTGCCACCCAGTATTAAAACTCTTCCACTCCCTAAATATTCCTTGATTTTACCGTTTCTGTGAGTACCTGAGAATGGATGGTAATTCCCCTGAAAAGAAACCTTAATAGCATAATTAAAACTGCAATGCATCCTTTATGCTCCAGTTTTGAACTTCAGGGGAGCTCAGTGCTGTATTCTCCCTTCTGGGATGATATATATGTGTCTCCCACTGAGTTACTGCTGATTCTGAAATGCATCATCTGCTCTCATTCCAGACCTGCTCCTTCTCTTCCCTCTGCTTGCAGTTTTGCTGCAGCACCTCAGGACCTACTGTCCCAACACAATCCCATCCTAAATAAACGACTACAATCAGAAAGAAAATCTCCTTGCTGTTGTAAATGCGAGCTAAGTCATGCTCAACCACATGTTCTCAACCTGGCCAGGCTACAGGGTCTCAAACCAGCCTTTCTGGGGTTTCAGAGGGGAAATTTCCTTTCTCTCCTCAGTCTTAAGACCTGAACTGAGATTTCCTGAGATATTGCAGAAAGGAAAAAAAGAAGAAGATGGTCTACCCTGATGTGAAACAATTCTTGAAGGGGTTGCTGTTGACAGGCCTAGAGCTGACCTTGGCAATGTGATGGATTGCTCCAAACCATCCGTAACATCCCAGGGAAGATGCTCAGACATTTCCTCATACACTTCTTTCAAATCATTCATCAAAGTGTAAATTACACCATGGGGCAAGAGCTGAGGTCCTGCTGATCTTCCCAAGCCGTTTTTTCCTAGCAAAAACACAAAGCAGATAAAGTTTATACCTGTATTGCTTGATATAAGTAAATTACATTGTGGGTCAGATGATGTACAGAAGCTGTCCTATTAGCTTGACAGCCTATAGTGAGGATCTGGTGGTTTTGAAAAGGAAAATAAAGACATAATATTTTTGCTCAGTTAGAAAATTTAGGTTGTTTTATCACTAAGAACAGAGAACTATGAAGTCAGGCTGCAGTAACCAGAAGACCAAGCAGGGTAAGTGCTGAGCTAAGCACAGCAGAAGTCTTCTGGGTAGCCAGCAAGAGTTATATCCTAATGTGGGTAAGAGATGCTTAGGAAGTGAATATGCAAAAGAGCTGCAATAAAGCAGGAAAGGCAAGCCTGAGGGGGTGGCTGTTTTCCACAGGACAATATTTCTAGGTGTCAGAGCCCCCCACATCTGGCAGGTTGTGTTCAGGTAAACAAGGCTCAGAACTGCTTTGATGTTGGAAATATGCCAGAATTTTAACTCTGTTTCCTGATTTTTGCTTAAGCAAGCCTGTGACTTTCCCTAATAATCTTTGTGTGGCTGATCAGAAGCAAACCAAGCAGAGATAAAGAGTGGCAATTGTGCTACTTAATTTCAGTGTTATCTGATGCTTGTGATCCTGGTCTCCCATACTGCTGGCTATTGATACAAAACTGGTCAATTCTTCTCTGTCAAGGAAGCCAAAGCAGGCTTGCATTCTGCCCAAATCTCCCTTTGAGTGTCATTGTTAGGGGACAGACATGTACCTCTGTCCTGGGGATGCAGTCATTAGGAGAACAATGAACAAAAACATTCCCTTTCCTTGCTGAGCAGGGCAAGGTGGCTTCACCTAGACAGCCAAGGATGGGGGTGAAGTGTCTGACCAGTGATGCTCAGTGGCAAAGGCTTTGCACCCAAAAGAGATTGATTGGGATTTGGGAAACACATTACCCAGAAAAAAATTAATTCAAACATTTCTGAAATAGTTATTCAGGTGTCTTGAGTTTCACAGAGTCTGCAGGCAGCTGAACATGAGGTGTTGCAAGCTAAGAACAGCTGTTGCTCTAATTTATACCTCAGGGCCTTTTTGCTGCTCAGTCTCTGTTGAAATGGAGTGGGCCTTAGGGGAATGTGAATTCGTCTTATTTTTGCCCTCACTTTATCTGTTCTCCTGCACTGTAGCATGATACACTCTGTATTTTCCTATTAATTTCTTTCTGATGATCTCCTCAAAATACATTTTTTATTATTGTTTTATCTTATGGTCTATAGTTGACTCCTACTTCCCATTATGTGAGAATGCAATGAAACTCCTTTGGCCTCCTAATGCCTACGTAGAAGTAGGTATTTTCCAGGGGAAAAATGGACTCAGATTTCCCTGGAATGAAATGCTTGTTTTCTCTGAGTCTTACTGAAATGAAAGAGAACCAATTTGTTTTATAAAGCTGTCTTTAGTCCTTGTAAGAGCTAGTGACAGAGACTTGAGCTGGGCCTGAAGGATAGCAAGGGACATGTTAAAAGGTCTAAAATCCTCTCACTATGAACTAGTGGCTCTTTCAATGAATGTGTTCTCCACTCAAATGCATTTGCCACTGACAAAATTAGACTATGCCACTGAATTACAAACTCTCTGGGGCAGGTAGGCAATCTTACCCTTAATATCTCCTCTTTTATTGAGATTGCATACTACTTGCTCATTCTGTGTTGGCTATATTTTAACTTGTGATTTAAAGTTCTGCCTGGGAATCAGTCACTGCTATATGCTGGGCTTATATCAAAGATGCTGCAATTCTCACTCACAATGCAAAATTCAAAGGTTTTATTAATATTTTGCAGTATTCTTGCATGTGTCTCATTATGCATGTAGCTAGACTCCTGTTTAGCATATGTACCAGTGACATGGATATAAACTTAGTTACAGAAATAGAGTGCCTTCCAAAAATAGCTAAAAATTCTTTATCTTCTTTATAGTTAACACTTCTGGAAACTGGCAATACATATGACAACTTCGGGATCTAATGTGCATTACTCACAAAGCTACTCATAGGAAATGTGATGGGGCCACAATGAGTCTGTGGGAATATTTTTTATGCCACTGAAACTGAGGTACTTTGACTCATTTTAATTTCCACTCTAAAGAAGAAATAGCGTGATTCTAAGGTGATATCATCTCTTCCTAAAATTTCTGAAGCTTTATTTATTCCTTTGGAAGTCACTGTTTGCCTACTTTTCTGGGTTTTTTCCCTATAGATATATATGTAATATTTTGAGTAACAATAAAGACATAAAGGAATTGTGGTTTTTTTGGAATTAAATGTTTCTGAAGACCCCACACAATCTACTCTTGCTCTTCTTGGCCACTGGGTAGAGCTCTCCTTCATGGAAAATTTTAAAATTTTCAGAGGTTTTTCTCACCTGACAAACCCAGTCTCTGCGCAGCTCCTGTCACAATAGCAGGGTTTCTTTTCTCTCTCTTATAGAACCATCTGGTTTTTAAACTCTTTATTCTTGGAAATATTATTATTATTATTACCTTATAGTTATTATTACCTTTCTTCACATTCCCCATCTCAGTAAGCACAATTAAAATTTCATCCCTTTACTCTCAGGGTTTCTGTAACTTGAAGACAAAGATAACACTGAAAGGCATTTCTCAGCCTGATCTCACCAGCTGGAAATGCTTTTAGAGGCAGAGCCAGGGGACTCAATTGACCATGAGAGTTGAGTTCTGTGGGTCAAATCCAGTGTTTTTTGCTTAACTCCCTTCTGACCCTGGCCAAGATTCCATGTCTGACTTAATCCTGCCCATTTGCTGCAAGAGGGGGTTTGAGTGTTTCTATTTAGCTAGTAGTGTTTTTAGAATTCAGATCATATTTGGGTCTCAGAGACTATTTAGAGAGGTTTAAAAGGAAGCAGGCTTCTAGCTTAGGGGAATGTGCTTCTTAACTCTGTGCTTTTGACTTTTCATTATTTCTTGTTTTCCTGACAATAATGCTATCAATACCAAGTCAAAGGGAATTCCCTGGTTGAACTTGTTTTTTCACAGACTTCTTATCTGTCTGAGCATTCAACTGCACAGAGCTTAGATCCTACCCTAAAGTTTTATAACATTTATTTTTATCAGATAGAGATCTTCTTTTGAATATTCTTCCTTTTCTCTGTAAAAGAAGAGTGATTTTTATGTATAGCATTTGCTTTTATCAGATAGAAGGGGGCTTGAAAATTATTCTTATTTTTTTGTTAAAAAGAGACAGATTTCATGTAAGCTTCATATTGCAGAGTCCTGTGGTAGCTGCAGAGCTAGCCTGGGATTCATGGCTGAAATCAAAAATGGTAAAAGAAGAAAACAACTCTAATGCAGAGGTAGAGCAACTGAGTTACTCCATCACGGGTTTAATGCCAAGTTGCACCCCAGATTTTTTCCAGATTTTTCCCTAGGGACATCAGTAACATTATGGTGTTTAGAGCATTTTCTTACATGATTTTGGGTATAGGTACCATGGTAACATATGTGCCCTGTGAGTTCATTCAGCTCTGGATTGATCTTTTTTGGATCTGTATGGAATGAAAATGAAAGAATCTACTTGATGATCAAAAGGTTTGAACAGTTGTCTGTTTTGTGCAGCAGGTGCATTTTCTAACCTTTTGAAAGCCAATAATATATTACAAGGTCATTTGTCTAAGCAAGTGCCCCTGACATTGTGGCAGGTCTTTCCAGTAAGTAATGCATGATTTAACACAATATAAATTAATCAAGTAGGCTGCATCTTGGTGGTCCATAAGTCTTTTGCTAGCCACAGTCCCTGACACTTAAAACTCTGGATTTTTATAACACTGACTGCAAGCTGCTCCTTGCTACCTGTGCTTTATCACCTGCATGTGAAACAAACGTTGCTTTTCTGCTGTATCATTTATGCTCCAGAGGTTAAAACTCCAAAAAAGAACCACGACTAAGTCGTCTTCAAATTTTAGGGGAATGCTTTAGCACATCACACCCTGCATACTCTGCTGAGCCCTTCTAAACAGCAAGTAGGAGAAGTGACAGAATTCAGTTTGTGCCTGCTGCCCTCTGTCACAGTTTGGCTGCTAAAACAAAAGCTTCTCCCATCACTACACTTAAGCCCTGCAAGAGATGTTTGTCACCTCAGGAGGCAAGCACAGATTGGTCTGGGAGTGAGTGTCACTGCCTGGCTCACAGTGTCAGATCACTCTGCTCTATCCAATCAGAGTATGGCAAGAGCCTCTTAGACCTTCCATAAGCATTTTATTTGAGTGATACTGAAAAGGTATTGATAAGGAATTAATTTATTCATTTCCTTAAGATACAGCAAATAATTCAAGAAAACAGTTATTTAACTAGCTTGACTCTATCACACAGCTTCTTTGCTGATATAAAATGACATAAGTATTTTTTATTCAGTGGAGATATATATTTTTGGAGAATCTGGCCATATCTCCTTATTGTGCTAAGGTTAATTATATTGTTAAATATCCTCTGCTGTAAAGATCATTTACTCTGTATGGAAATCAGCTCAGAAACAACACACTAGATCAGATTATTCCTGACTGTTGTGATAAAATAGAATCAGAAATGCAGAAACCGTCTCTGAGGAAGGTGAAAGAGCAATACAGAAGATCAGAGACATACTAAAATATCTAGATGTCATCTTTCCTAAAATGCATGTTTTTTTCTGGAATTTGATTTTAAAATTAGTGATACACCCTTGTTCATTTCAGATATAAATTACATTTTCTTGAATTGCTTCCTTTTCCCTCAACATTTTAACAGAAAAAATATTTTTAAAAATTATTAAGAACTCTTACTAAAAAAGAATAGTAGTAAAATTTCACTAATATAGAAATTGTGGGCATTTTCAGATTTTTCCTTAACGTAAAGCTTAGAGTCCTACATTTGAGCATGTACAACAATAAAAAAAATAATGATAATAATCGATTGTTGTAGCTGACCAGCCCAGTGAAAATTTGGAATATTTTAGTCCCATGCACAAGCAGTTTGTTCTAGCACAGGTATTTTTGATAAATGAGATTTACAGTTCAATTTTGGATGAAGTAAAGTCAAGCATTTCAAAATACTTTCATGGACAATTTTAGAAGTAGGCACAAATGACAAAAATATCAATTATGTGTACAATATAAAGGGGGTAGGAAAACTGACCTCCAGCTTGTCCTGCATTTGGGCAGCATTTTCAAGAGGGTATGAAGGTAAGTGGATTGGGATCATCTGTAGAAGAGATACACTTGAGTGGAAAAATCAAGACATCAGCTATATGAATCTCCAGCTTTCATTTCTCCAACTCTATAATATTGATTTCTGGCCCTGCTTGGGTCTCTCTCACCCAATTGAGAAAGGCCTTTCAGAGTTGCATGGACTCAATTTCCCTTGGGTTGGTATTTCCAGCAGGAGAAGCAGCATGAATGCACAGAGTGTGGAGTGGGGCCTTCAGAAATAAGTCAACAACAAGGAAAGGTAATGAGAGAGTTTTGTACAGGCTATCAAAACTCCATGAGAAACAGCAACATTTAAACTTGAGCATTGCTCTGTGTCTCTCAGCTGGAGGGCTCCTTTGTCCTCTGTTATTTCTGTGATCAATACTGAACTGCTATCAGAAACTCTGAGGCTATCAGGTAACTGATTCCAGGACCCAGCCCCACAGTTGCTGTTGTTACTTAGGTAGACATTTCTTCTTTGCTGTAAGAAATCAGGCTTTTAGTTTGTTAGAAATGTCTTTCTTTTTTTCCTCCTCTGCAGCTAAAAGACTTTTTCCCTGGCTCACAGCAAGGAGTGACTTCTCTTGGGAAGGCTCTAATTTCTCCTGATCTCATCTGGCCATCCCAGCCACTCGGATGGATCCTCTGCTTCTTGCTTGGATGGTTCAGCTGCAGCCCTACAGACTGAAGGAAGCTAAAACCTCTCATAGTTCACTTTAAAACAATCATACATAAATGGTAATGTTCCTTCAGTGCTGGAGTCAAGGTAAGGGAATTTCAAAGGGCCATTCAAAAGTGTTTTTACATTTCACCACTCATGACCCAAACTCCCAAATGGTTGGGGCTCATATAATAAGGATGTGCTGGTATCTCATTCAAAAAGATGTCCCTTTATCTGCAAGAAAACCTTTTTCTTCTCCAACAAGCTCCCATTTTCTTGACAAATAAAGGGCTAAGCCTGAAAACAACAGATGCTCCTGATTTAAGTGTCATTTTCTCTGGTAAGTCCTGCTTGGTTTGTTTTTTGTCACTCCTAAAGAATTTTGAGCTTTTCCCAGCAGTGCCAACATTCTGAGCCTAAAGACACATCTTCAGCAGTACTGAAGGAAAGCTGAGAAAAGCCTCACAAAAGCTACAAAACAGCAGATTTGGTGCTTGAAGAGAGAAACTCACTAATGTTTGTTAGCAAGCAGGACCCAATATTTTCTATCCATCCTGCTGCCTGAGGGAAAGATGCAATCATCTGGCACAGGTTTGCAGGGCATGAGATAACAACCTGGCTGTGACATCCCAGGTCAGATGTCAGATCCCTTCTGCTGCTGACCCTTGAAGAGGCTGGGGAAGGTTGGGAGCAATGTGCGTGTCTGTATGTACAGATAATTTTCTCCCATGCTTAGGATTTGATATAACTGCATTAGCACCTGCTGAATGGAAAACTGAATTCTTCCTGCCACTTGAATGACAAAGCTGCCAAAACAGTGCTGAATATTTCTTTCAAGGCTGATAAAGTAATCTATCAGTGCTGGTCACGACAGAGTCTCTGGGAAACTTCAAATGCAATTTTCCCTGTGTAGGGTTGTACTTATTTTGATTTTCGATGAATTGCATCAGTGTGAAACCACCCAAAATGGACACACAAGGAAAGAAAAAGACTTAACTGGTGTGTTTCTGATTGACTGTGTAGTTCAATATTGTGCTGTGAGCTGCATTACCAGTTAAGCTCATCCTTTTCACAGGGAGTGGGATGCTCTGGAGGGAAAGCAAGTTATTTAGGCTATACGAGGGACAATAAAATTGTGAGGACTGGTTGGGATGGGGTCTTTGGCATGGATGATACAGAGTAAACCACCACCCATCATAAATCTAGATACTGGCCTTTACTTCACAACAAGCCATATCAGAGCTTTATAAATTATCACTTATTTGATTATTTCACTGCTCTGCATTCACCAGTCTCAGATTCCCTCCCCACTGGGAGGTGGCATTCCAGCCCCAGCCACCAACTGTCCCTCAGCATTTATCTTCCTGATCTCCGTGATGTTCCCCACATCTGACATCTTTTCCTTCTTCTTCCTGGCCTCACTCTTCCTTTGGAAACCACTTCTTATTGGGAACCCCTTTTTTGGAGTCTCCTTTTCCCCCAGTCTCCTAAGCCCACTGTTCTCCTAACCTAAGCAGTGAACATGCAGAACAGTAGGCAAGAGTAGAGGAACAGCAAAATCATTCAGTCTTGGTCATCCACCTTCTCACACATGTGCACCCAGTCATCTGCTGCCAGCTGGCACTCACTGTATAAAGTGTTTTTTTCCTGTAACAGTTTCAATTGGTAAGAATCAAACTCTTTCTCAGAACCAGCAGAAATGTTCTGATATCTGCGAGCTGTCTGGTCTTGAAACTCTTTGCCTAAATTCCACAAGCAGAAAAGGAGACATCAACATTTTCAGGGATCTTTGTTTATCAGAAACTAATCCTAAAGTTGGGAAAGAAATTTCTTGCTTGAATATTTGTGTGGCTGCTTTACAACAGGAACATGATTTTTCTCATTAAAGTCTTGTGTACAACATTGTTTGAGCATCGTGTAAACCCTTCACATAAAGAAGATTTACTGCTTTTCCTCTTAATTTTCCTTGTTCAGTTCAAGTCCCTGTGTGATTACTTTAATGCAGGGTTTGCCACTGAGGACAATTTGAAATGCAATGCTTGCCACTCCCCCAGCAATGAGGCTACCTAAATGAATCTCACGCTGGAAAAAGTTTGAGTGCTCTGCCCCACTTCATATTGATGCAAAAACAACAGTACAGGGAGGGCAGGGACTGAAAGAGAGGGACAACTTCCCAAGAAACCTTGTCATGTTTGCCATGCCATATATACCTATATATATAACGTGTGTATACCTTGCTGCCTTCTATATTAATTTCCAGTTAGCTCAGCTTCTGATATTTCTGATATCTCCTCCTTCGGTTTTTTTTTTTTTTTCTGTGGTGAATTAAGCCACTAAAATGCAATGACAGAATGATGTTTGGGTGTCTGATCTCAAACTTTGGCAAGTTTTGTTTCTTATCTCTTGCTTCACACTTCTTCCTCAGGCAGTTTCACAGATTTGATAGAAATAATTATGATGAGCCTTCATGAGTCCTTGCCTTATAGTGCATATCACCAGTAAAATGAATCCTTTGGAAAACAATTTTAGAAAATTATGCGATAATAGTTTTTAAAAGGAACTTCTGTAAATGTGTGCAGACAGAGCTGAATTCCAGCACAGCTGGAGTTAACTGCATGTTCTTTGGTCCAAGATATTCAGAACCAGCTCAGCTGTATTTGTGCCTGGTCACCTATCTTTAGGTACATTGCCTGCCCTTGGCAAACTTCAGGTGAGAGCAGGCTCAGCTGAGCAGCATAGGCTAAACTCTGAGTGCCTCTATCTGATAACAGTCTAGGAAAATCAATGAGTTGCCATTTTTGAAGGATGTGAGCCAAAATTTTAAGTTTCTCTCTGCCTATGTAAATCCAGTCTCCCCTTTCAGGGATGCTTTGTCCCTGGCATAGCACTCAGGGTAACAGAGGCACAGAAGGCATTTGATGGGATGCAGGATGGAGCTGCTAGCTTGCAGGTTGTGGATTTCCCTTTCCAGAGACACACAAGTGACAAGAAATGGGAATTTATTAGGAAGTCCTCCTTCTTCTTGTACAACAGATAGATGACACATACTGAGGCAGGATGGCAGGTTGATGAAAAACAAGACCTAGGAGTTTAAGGTGCTCTGGTAAAGTGGGGAAGCCAGGCTGCACTGTTTGTAGTCTGAGCTTTCTATGATTCTGAAGTACTTTAGAGAGCAAAAGCCAACCAGCCAGTGTGCAACCTTATTTCACATTTCTATGGGTAATGCATTTGTTTAGCTGGTGCATTTACTCTGTACCCCTGTTCCCTGAAATGGGGAGCAGCCCCTAAGCTGTCCCTTTCCCATGGTGGCAGGAATTGCTCAGAAGGTCCTTTACCCATTTCTTAAAAAAAAAAAAACCAAATCAACAAAAAAAACCCCAAAAAAACCCAAACAACTAGATGAAACATCTGAACATTTGGTAGTATTGAGATGCTACCTCTGCAGAATTGTGGTGAAGTGCCAAGAAACTGCTCCCTCCAAAGACAATTTCATGTCCCAGCTCACAGCTGCTCCCTGCTCCTTTTCCATCATAAGAAACCTTCCAGTAACTGCTCTTTGTAGCCTCTGAGTCAGCTGCCTAAAAGCTTAGATTCAGAGGTTTGGAGCTGTAGGTTTGGAAGCAATCAGGAAAAAGCTGGCTGTATATGTGGTAATTCTGCAGGAAAGGGTGATTTTTTTATCTGAGCTGAGGCATGAGGTAGAACAGAGGGCTCCAGCCTCTCTCTCTGAACCACAGTCACATCACATAAGGTCTTTCCTCTCTCATAAAATCATCTTGGAAAAAGCAAGCTGGTGAATATGGGTGGGACATATAAACTGATAGAATCATTTAGGTAAGAGCAGAGCTCTGAGATCATTGAGTCCAATCACTAAAACCATCTCCCTAAGTGCCACACCTACACATATTTTAAATACCTCCAGGGAAGGTGACTTAACCACTTCTTTGAGAATCCTGTTCCAGTGTTTGACAGCCCTTTCTGTGAGACATGTTTCCTAATATCCAAACTTAACCTCCCTTGAAACCACTGAAGAGCTCATTTTGTCTTGACCTCTCACTTGTTACCTGGGAGAAGGAACTGAACCCCACCTGTCTGAAACCTTCTTTCAGGAAGATGAAGGGAGTGATAGGGTCCCTCCTGAACCTCCTTTTCTGCAGGCTAAGCACCCCCAGCTCTCTCAGCCACTCCTCATCAGACTTGAGCTCCAGATCCTTCACGACCTCCACAGCTCTTCTTCAGAAAGTAAGCATGTGGGGTTTGCAATATTTAGTAGCAGCAAGGGGTGGCTTTTTGCTCTCATCAGACACATATCGACAGTAGAGCTCTCCTCTGCATCCTGCTGAGGCACAGGGGCCATCCTGCTGGCTTGTCACTGCTGACACCTGCAGCACCCCTGGGCCTTGGGAGGGTTTGCTGCTCTGCCTCCTGACCTCTGCATGTGTGTGATCTGAGATGATCACAGCCTGCAGAAATACAGCCACAGGCAGGAACAGAGGGTATCAGCAGCTCTGGCTGCTCTGAGCTGGAGATGGGCAGATGATGAATTGATGCAGGCAGAGGCACTGTGGCAGCAGCAGAGCTCTGCATGCAGCAAGGGGCTGGGCTCTGCCTGATCTGTGTCAGCAGGCTACAGCTGAGGTCAACGTGCTGTTCACACGGATGGGAAAACAGTGTTATCAGAAGACATATCCAAAATACACCTTCTGGGGGAAAATGGCTGAAGGATAAGAAGCTTTGCTGAGACAGTGCCTCCAGCTTCTGACCCACCCTCCCCTCTGGACCCCAAGTGGCTGTCTGGGCAGGGGAAGGGGAGAGGAGGAAAGGATCAGCTGCATCTCAGGGACACAGCTCAGCTTGACCTCATGCCCTTAAATTCACTGTAAATCCCTGTACCAGCTCTGCTGCTGACTCTGTGCCAAAACAAACAGGAGTAAATAACACCAATAACATGTTCCAGGCAGGAAGTCAAGGAAATTGCATACAGGGTGTGAGCAGAGATGAGAAGAGAGGCCACAGCTCATCGAGTGCAAAGTTAGCACTGACCCATGCACCCAGGCTAGCAGAGAGGTAGAAAAGACAGAGATATGTGGACCTTTAAATATCACCCTAAAGTAATTAAAAAAAAAAAAAAAGTTCATAATAGTCACCAGAACTTTGACCTGAAATAGGTGGTGGCTGCAGTGGTGCAGGTGCTTTTCTGTCTTTTAATCAGACTTCAGGACATAATAACCTTTGAGCTTCTTTATTTTCCACACATCTGTATTAGTTTTCCTACCAGCACATCTGGAACAGTAAGGAAAATCAATATTCTTTTACATAGTAAGCAACTCATAAGCAAATTACTTATTTCAGCAAACGCTTTTTTCCCATGTTTTGCAATGACAAGAAGATAACCAAATTTTGTAATTTTGTCTATGAGATTTATTTGTGTGTCCTGTTACCTAAAGCTGTGTCTGACTCTAAAAGACGGTTTAGGGGGGTGAACACCCTAAACTCTGCAATGGGCCTGCTGCTGCTATAACTGGGTATTTTAATTTTCTCCAGGCAGCAAGGCACTGCCATCACACGAACATTTTAGAGCACAGTTTGATCCGTCAGCCCAAGATCTTTTTTCCCTAAACCTCAGAGATAAGGTAGAAGAGCCAGGATTAGTCCAGGAGCATTTAAAAGGTGAAAGTAAATGAGTCACTGCTGTTTCCTGCTTGGCTGTAGATGGAGTAGGCAGGGAGCTGCTTCTATGGGGAAGCAAAGGTGGGTATTTAGTGACTGAACTCATCCCAGCAAAATGGGAAAAGCTGGGGGGGAGGAGGAGGATGAAGAAAAAAAGGAAAAAGAAGAAGACGAAGAAGAAGAAAGAAAAAGAAGAAGAAGAAGAAGAAGAAGAAGACGAAGAAGAAGACAAGGAAGAAGAAGAGGAAGAAGAAGAAAAGGAGGAGGAGGAAGAGCATTCAGTGCTCATCTCTGGGTGCTAGCAGGGAGATGCAAATGCTGGACTGAGAATTCATGCCAGAGAGGGCTGAAACAAGAAAACATGCAACTTGGAGTTCTGATGTATTTTTAGATGTGAGTAGTTAATTTTATTCAATACGCATTCTGTTCCCTCACGTGCTCAGTGCCAGGGGAATTTCCTCAGGTTCAGTGGGAAAAAGGGAGCATTTGATTCCAGTTCCTGCAGGAGTGTTGTGAGAGAGCTTGGTGTTCTTGCAAACTTTGGGTTAACCAGTTATAACTTAAACACTCTGGCATTAAAGACAGATGGGATTTTAGTTGGCAGATCACTGAAATAGTTCTGCAGGTGTAGTACCATGCTCCAGGATGTGGTCAGAGCTGGGCACTTCCCAGATGCCAGGGAATCTCCCAGGGCAGTTCAATGGAGTGCTGTTATGGAGCCTCTTGAGGAAATATGCTTTTTATTACCAAGAGACATCTCTTTGACTTGGTTAAAGGAACTCTTCACCCTCCGTTTGGGACTTCTCCAGAAATATGGTGCTATAGTAAATAGAGCTGATCCCATTTTACCCATCAGCTTACACACTGCAGTGTCAGTTCTGGAAGGTGTTTGTTGGTTAATAACCAACCAGTCAAAAGCTTCAGACTCTCCCAGTGCTTAACAAAACCTTCTGCCAGGCAGGTTTTCCTCATGTCTAGTAAACACTACTCTAACTTTGCCTCTCTGCAGCAGGCTCTAGGCACATTTGAGAGATGAAATGCTGTCCTGAGTCTTCTCTACTGATCCCAGTTATTCCAGCCTTTCCTGTATTTTAGATCTCTGATGAGCCCTATTTTGTTTGTAGAGTTTCACCAGTTTTCCTTATTTTTTAAACAGTGGTGTTCAACGGGATATATTCCAGTTGTATTTTTAACAACTACAGTGAAATGATACATACCTGTATCTCCACAGCTGAGCACCCCTCATGAATGTTAATATTTATCATTTACATAAATCAAGTTTCTTTTCTGCAGAAGGATGCAAGTGTTCCTCATTTTTGCAGCTTTTGCAGTTCATTATTCCTGTGCACGTCTTCCTCGATTTATTTTCCAAATCAGCTCATTTAAGATCACTTTCATATTCGTGTTCTGACACCCTGCTACAACTGCATCCCAGCTATAACTCCATCATTTAGGTTCTTAATGCAAGTGCAGTTTGTAAAATAATAATTTGAGGGAAGAAGACACAGTGACTTATTTGCAGATGTTACGAGATTGTCCCCCAGCACAAGGGACATTGGAAGAGAAAGTAAAAAGTGACATTTTTAAGATGTAGTATCAAAAATCAGTTATCATTGATGAAAAGTGAGTGAGCTTTCAGTGCTGATAAGACCAGGTGGAGAGGAGAAGGCAGGCTGAGCCCTAACACAAGTGTATTTTGATGTGGGAAGGAATTGAAAATTTCAGAGAAAAGATGAGTTGGAAACAGCAACAAGCTATGGAAACATCCTGTGTCTGTGTTTTTTGGGACTTAAACTGGAGGAAATGACCTGTACACGATGAGTGTGCATATGAAAGTGTAGCACACTTGCACTTGGGTAGTTTATTTGCTTTCTGATTTTGGGATTGAAATGGGATCACTGGGATCACTGAGTTGTGCTGATTCTGCTGAGATTCATGGTTGTACTGCTAAATTTAGGGAAGTTTTTCCTTTTCAAAGAGTAGAATCTAGTGTTAAGCAAGGTTTGATGTGATGGTCAAGGATAGTGTATTGATGACCTTGTAAGACTAAAATCAGAAGTATGAAAGATGTGTAGTGCAGACTGAGAGGACAGATAATGTTCTCAGTTCAAAGCTCACATCTTGCACTCTCATGCCTTGAATTTTAATCTTTGAAAGGGAATTAATACATCAGTCCTCTTCAAAACAGCTTTCTGTGGTAAGGCAAATTGGCCTTTGAAAGCAAAGAAATGTTGATAACTCTGAGAAGCCTGATTGGAAAAGATGTGGCCAACCTCCTGCTGTGGGCGTGCTCTCATCAGAGGAGGGGTTTGCTTTGGCTGTTTTTACTTGCAGAATGTGTCTCACTTCAACTGATGGTAGCTTTATTTCTCTGTAAAGGATGTGTGGGGGGTGGGATGCCTGGTAAATCGTCCAGATGAATGCCATAAATAGAATTATTCTGGTTTCACTGGGTTTACAATGACTTTACAGCACACTACCCTCATTTATTGTCTCATGTTATTTTAGCATAAATATGAAGTGCACAAACAGATTAAATGACCAAAGCACATAGTAAATTCCATCAGGACTGGACTTTGGAGTCAGCAAGTTACAAACATCAGAGACTGCTTCTTGCATTTTATTTGCATCTGAGCATTGGATGGGTACCAGCTCTTCCCAAACACTGCTTTGTTTTCCTCAAGGTGTTTTCCTTGCCTAAAATATCCTGAAATGCAGATTCTGAAGGGATGATAAATGTGCAGATCTCCTCTTCCAGCACTGTAAAAAGTTGTGCTTAACTTCAGTACTTTTGTTTTCTCTCATCTTCCTCTGGAAAAAAAAACAAAAAAACCCCCCACAAACAAGCAAAAACAAAAAACAAAAACAAAAAACCCAAACAAACAAAAACAAACAAACAAACAAACAAAAAAGACTCCTTTAAAAAATTGTTGCTCTGAGTCCATTTTTTTTTTAAATTCTTAAAAAGGATTTTTGAAATGGATTATATGGGCAACCTGTGCCAGGGCCTCCCCACCCTCACAAGGAGCAGTTTCTTCCCCATATCCCATCTGACCCTCGGTGTGAAGTGATTCCTCCTCGCCCTGTCACTCCAGGCCTTTGTCCAAAGTCCCTCTCCAGCGCTCCTGGAGCCCCTTCAGGTACTGAAAGGTGTTCCAAGGTCTCCCCAGAGCCTTTTGTTCTCCAGGCTGAACACCCCATTGTGTAAAAACCATCGTACTTCAGAACTTAAAAGGAAACTTGGGAAATCTGTGGTATTATGATGAGTATCTGGTCTGCTAAGGAGCTCTGCATATCACATCTCTTTTGGGTTCAGTTTCTTCCTTTGAAAAGCAAAAGCATTTTGTTACTGATCTCTTTTATAAAGAGCTCAAAAACTGAAAATTATTAATACATAAAAATACCCCTATCTTTGGCTAAAAAAAAAAGTATGAAGAGTTGAGCCTGTAGGTATTGTTCCAACTAGCAATTTACATCTCATTATCTTCTAGAATATTAACTTTCATCACATTGTGGATTCTCCTTACACTGTTTCCTTTCATACTTAGGTTGACTGTAATACAAAATCACAGGAAAAATCTCTCTTGTTCAGTTCAAGTTAATTGCGCTGTAGTTGAGGGATTTTGATAAATTGATACTTCACCCCCATCATCTTTGGACCTGAAGAGGACAGAAGAAAGAAAGATGAGATTTTATCCTAATATTTAGCTTTGAAAATTATAAAGTATATTTAATGATTTTCTTCTGCTATATATGATTCTGTGAAAGCAAACCATAAATGGCTGTGCTGCTCTGGTTGGGCTCCCTAGGGTGATGGGGTCTTTACCTCAGGAGGTGTCAATTCCCCATCAGAGGAATCATGATGGTGTGTTTGGGGAACAGGAGGCAGGTTCTCATGCTGACCCACCCTGGCAGCTCTGCAGAGGCACAGCTTCCCATGGCACATGGATTGTGTCCCTGTGTCTGGGCTGGCCTCAGCTCACACGGGTCATGCTGATCTCTGGGGCAGCAGGCAGGAGCTGACTGCCTTTACCCCCTCCCCTAAACAAGCATTTTTAGCTCATGGTCAGCAGCAAAAATTGTCGATCTTTTCAAGTGGATGATCCTTGTACCTTTGCAGGGAACTCTGCCAAGTGTGACCCTGCTGAGGGGCCCAACCCAACAAGAACCCGAGTGCACTGCAGACGCTGAGGGCAAACTCACAGGAGCCAACTTCAGGTTCATTGACAGTGTGGGCTTTGTAAAAGGAAAAGACTTTCACAGTCTTTCCTAATTTTAAGGACCAAATACCCATGCTGGAAATCAGAATAGTTCAGCTGATTCAGAATAATCTTAGTGATTTAGCACATTGTCTTTATGTTTCTTTGAAAGTCTTTTTTTAAGGAACGAGTCCCATCTCTCCCGTCCCTCTGTGCTTGTTTCATTTGGCTTGATGCAGCAAGGTGATTTACAATGCTGCAAGCATCACAATTAGCATGATACCAACATACAAAGAAATTTCTGATATTAATAAACCTTCTGGCCTCCTGAGCTATCTTTTGCAGATTCCTTTTCACTTTTCCCTTTTACAAATGTGTGTACACATGTGTAGAAGATAGTTATTGTTTATTGAAAAGTCGTTTCAGAAAAAAAGTTCTATTTTTCCCCTCAAAAGTCCATTTTCTATGCTAAATAATAGTGCAAAAACTCGCTACTGGACTATTTTCCCCCTCTGGATCATTAAAGGCAGAGGCAGCTTTTAATCAGAATAGAGAACTAAAAGTTTCCTGTTTTTCCTGTTACATGGTTTCTGAATCCTTAAAAAATATTAATTAGTCAATAAATGAAGCTAAAAAGAGATTTGAAGTATTTGGTATTTTTTCCACATGTGCAGTCTCTGCTCTTAAGTTTGCAGATACATTATGTCAGAAGTGTGCAGCCTAGTCTTTTATTTCTGCAGATTAATTTGACACCAAGAATTGTGTGCCTTGTAAAATGACAGTCATGCTTTCAGGAGATGCTGAGGAGTCTTCATGTGCAGCAGTGAACTAACCAGCAGGCTCTGATAAAAACATAATTATCACAGGATGAACTGTGGCATAGGCAAACTGAGTTGTCACTGTCATAGCCCAGACAGCTGCAGCCCCCACCACTTGCTATTTTATCCACTTTTTATGTTCTCCACAGCCAATAGCCCCATCTACCACACTTTCATCTGTCCATCTTCAGGCCCCTAAATGCTTTACAGCAGATCAGTGATTGCAGAAGATAAGATTTAACCTTGATGATTTTCTTGGTCAGTTTTGTTGGTTCCACTAAAGATGCAAAACAAGCTTAGTGGCAACAGGCAAAATGAAGGATTCCTCTGCCGCCTAAGTGACACAGATCCTCCTCTTCCAGAGCAGGCTTCAGACAAGAAATATTTGTCTTTGAAATGGACCATGGTAATAAAATTCCAAAATCCCCTATGTTTAGTTGCAATTTGCAGCAATATCCCTGCTGGGATAGCTCGTTCCCTCTCTCCAGACAGGAGTGGAGGGTGCTGCTTTCATGGCCTCTATGATAAATGAGTGTGTACAAATTCCCAGCTTCTATTCAGAATGGTATTTTCAAATGTAAGGTTTCCTCCTAAAAGGCTAGGCAGTTCATTTTGTCATCTCTGCTTCGGCTTCAACAGAAGCAGAAAACTCATTTCTCTCTTTGAAAAAAATGTAATTTAAAACAAGAAAAAGAGCAAACTTCCTTACAAAGAGAGGCATTTTGTTAAATCGGAATGTTAAAATGAAACCCAAAGTTAATTCAGGAGCAACTGTGATTTCTTTCTATTATTTTTTTTCTGCATCATTTATATGCAGATTGGAGGCACTTTTCAGCAAGTGTCAATGGGGAGAGGACTAATGACACCTCAGGGGCTTTAGGGAAAAATTCTTACCTGAGAAAGAACACAGACATCACTGAAACAAACTGCTGCGGATTTTCAGCTCATGCAAACTCTTTTCAACATCCCAGCTTCTCAGTCAGCTCTCAAAATGGCACAAATCAGAACAGCTCCACTGAAGTTCATGATGGTGTACATAAATTGGGGTGTACCTTCGTCTTTGGTTTTTTCCTTTTAACCACAAAGCCTCCAACCTGATGAGAAAGCACTGCAGTGGTCATTTCTGCAATGTCTTCAATAAGTACAAAGATAGCTATTTCCTCCATTTTTTGCATGTTTTTCCCATTTAATTACCATTGCTGTTATCTATACCAAGTGTTTAATTTCCTACATTTAAACACAGAATGGCTAGGATCAGGAGAGGCCTTGAAGATCATCTAGTTACAACCCTCCTGTCATTTTAATTTCTGTAACATACCAAAAATAAGTTTTCCACTTAAGTGAAGCAACAAATATTTACTTCAGGTGACTGTTTATCCAATGCATTCTTTTACTCAGCATGAAAATGGCAGTGGAAAAGAACAGAATTTTGCTAAATACAAATCTGGGCATTCTTCATTCTGTACAATTGTGTTGCTGCTGCAACAAGGATTTCTTTCTACCTGCTTTCATATTTTATTATGCTTCTGAGTTGAAACTCTTTTCCTTCTCTCCCTTTCCCAAGTGTCTCACTTTTGAGATACCTGAACTCTTTGATTTTACCTATTTGCCACACTCTCTCTCTTTCTCTCTCTCTCTCTCTCTCTATATATTTTACTAGGGGATAAAACTGGGGTGCTTTGCTTAGGTTTCTGTAAAACAAGCAGACACAAGCTTTCTATGTTAGACATTCAAAAAGAATGTAATGGAATAGTATTTCTCTTCAGAAAGATATTCTCTATGTATTTACCATAGTGATAGACTGTATTTTCAGACTGGCAGTATACTGGATAACATCACAAAAGACTTGAATATAAGATCTGTTTTCCCATGTGGCTCTGTCAAGACAGTCCATGTGAAAATCACTCTCTATCTTAATTTTCTTTTTTATACACCATCAGCACATGAATTTAGACTCAAAGACGGTTGATGTAGAAATTGTCTCCTAATGCGACGATGGCACTGCACACAAAGAGAGACTTTTTCTACATTGGAACCTCCTCTTATTTACTGATAAAACAAAATATCTGTTGTGGTTCTTCCAACACATCCCAGAAATGCTGGATAGGGAAGTGAGGAAAGGAGGCTTCCAAGTCTTATCTGCCTTACAGCAAAGTGCACCTGAGATGTGATGAAAGACCTTCTCTAATGCTGATCACAGCTTGTTGTGCTTTCTGCATTCTGGTTCCAAGTCCTGAATCATCACCGTGCCTATTCCACACAGTCATCCAGAAAAGCCAGTTGCAGATGGGAGCACGATTTAAAATAATGAGCCAATCACAGTTAATTTTCTTGGTATTTACTGTAATAACATTAATTTTGATGAACCCCTCCATTATTAATGTGAATGTCACAAGTGCTTCTATAGCATTTTTCACTTGGATTCCATATTAATTACCTGGGCTGTTAATCTAAAATGCCACTACAGGAACATAATAAAACATAACTGTGAGAGGAAAAGATTTCTTATTCAATGGGAAGGTATGAACTAAAAAAAAAAAATTACCTGTGCTCACTGATTTCTCAGGCACAGCAAGGTGTCAGTGCTTTGGACAGAGTCAGGCTCCCATAATGGATGCCATTTACTCTTCTGCAATGTGATGATACATGGCTGGATTGCCATTTGAACTCATCCTTCTTTACATGTAATGGACATAAATTGCATTTATGTTTTCTTTATAGCCCACTTTAGTGCCATCATGGAAAAAGCTTTACAATAAATGAGTGCAGACCCATATTTCTTATCCAGTTTTCAAAACATTGACCAGCTTGACTTTTTCTTGTGGAGTTTGAAGCTTAGCAGAGTGTCCAAATAAAGGACAACATTTCCATCTGGGAGAAGCAGTATGCCAGGTTTCCATAGCATGAGAGCTGTAAAGCTAATCTCTCCTATGGTTTCTGTCCAGTGCCCCTAATCACCCTCTCTATGAATTTTCTATATTGCAAGGGAGCGTTATATAATTCACTAACTGAGCAATATCTGCTATACTTTCCTTTTATGAGCCATTCCATGCCCCCTAAATACAGATTATCCCAGATAATTTAGATTCCAGGAAAAAGCACTCTTTCTCCTCTTCTATTTTATATTTTTAAATAAAATGGGTTGAGCGGGATAGAAATGGATTAAAAGCATCATTGTTAATGTGAACAATAATGTGTGCTTTTTGTTAGCACTCTGCTCGATACCCCTCTCTCTCAGACTTTGTTGTTATCAAACATTTTCATTGACATAACCTAAAATTCCCTCTTATTTCACTGCTGTGCTCATGGAGATCCCTTTACCAGCCACTGCTTCAGACCCACAGGTCCTGCTCTCTGGATTCTCCTCCTGATGCCCAGATGCAGTGCTGGAGGCTCCAAAGAACCAGAATCCTTTCTGTGCTGCCACAGTATCACTGGAAATTACTCATCTGGACCCCTTGTTTGCTCCTTATTTTACCAGCACCAGAAAAGCCTTTATAGCACTTCATGAATGGCCCTTCCACATCTCAAATCCCTGAGTAATTTTGCTTTACAGTCTAATACACTCATGTCTTGTCTCCATTCATGTGCCTCCATCTTCTTTTCCTGCCTGTCTCCAAGCTTCAGTCTGGTTTTTCCTTTCTTTCCCTGTGTGCACAACTTAGTATGGAAGTAAGGAGGAAAAGGAAAGCCAGGTATGCACCACATTGCTTGGATGATTATCCTGGCGTGGTGCTGGCACTCACAAACACCTCACCACAGCTGGTCAGATAGATCTGTGCCTCATGTCAAGCAAATCCTCTGCACAACTCCTCTGCTTCCAGAGGAGAAACTTGCACTTGGAGCATGATTTGAATGCAGATTCTGGTGGGCTGCTGAACTGTTCCTCACAAACAGAACGTGGTCCATGTGCCATCTTCGCCATGAGCTGGGCTCAGTGAGCTGCCTGCCTGGACAGGTTTGGGTCCTGCTTTCTTTTGGATGATTGAAAATTGACTACAAATGCATTGTTTTAATGCCAGAAGAATCCATATCACCAATTTTCTGTGTGGTTTCTTCTCAGGTTTGGGAAATAGCAGCTTTCATCTGCTTTCATCAGACAATGCCCCATCTTATATGGAAAAATCAGAGTGTGTTAAGTGTCTGTCAACACCGACTTCATCACATCCTGGTGAAAAAGAGTGATGAATAAGTGAGAGAAAGATATGGAAGCATAATAAGTCTTATCTATCTCTCCTAACACATCAGTGTTGAGGAATTATGAAGAACCCTTTTCTCAGTCTCAGCCTCTAAGATCACAAACCTTGTCAGTCAAGCTCCAAAAACCCAGGGTTTCTAAACATGTCACAGTATTGTGATGATGTAACAGATGGCAGGGAGCAAGACATCCATGGAATGTGATTATATCCTAAGGAAACTATTTTAAAATATAGCAAACACCTCCTTTCACATATTCTTGCAGGCCTAACAGCAAAATACTCTAACAGCTCAGCAAGAATATTAGTGGAGCTCAGAAAAATTAAGTGTTGGAAAATACTTTTCCCAACTATGATAGAACTCAGCATCTATGTGTAAAATAATAATAGCTTTATATTACAACTGGATTTCTTAAGAGAAGCAGGAGTTGCCAAGCACATTAATTATTAGGGAAAATAGTTAATGATGATTTTAAACTTGGGTGAGAGATTGACTGTATCAACTGAGCTGATGTGTCACTGCTTGAGAGAGGCTTTTATTTTAAAGGAAATGACCTTTTTAATCACTGTGGGCTGCCCTCGCCACTTCTTATGATCCTTACAGAGTTTCACATGCCAGCTGAGGACATAGTTTAACTTGTGCATTTTCTGCAAAAGCAGAAGAGCTACATCAATTTACAACATCCAAAAATCTGCCTCTTTTGCCAGGTTGTCTCTCACAATGAAGTACAGCAGGATTTTTAGCACTGCCAGCTCACAGTTTAATTATGAACCTTGTTTTGATGACTGTCTTCTGCATAGAATTTAATTGCTTGAATTCTTTTACTTTATGAGATCACCCTTTCAACAAATGATTCACCCTAACAGCAGGGAAAATTTAACTGCAAGGGCCCCAAATTCGTGATCAAATTCATCCAAAGTCATAGAGTTCTTAATATTTAAAATAACAAAACAGCAAATTTAAGCCTCTTTCATGAATGCTTTTTATTTTCAGTCACCACTTGATAGTTCTGCTTCCAGTGAGGTCTCTTGGGCTGACTGGGAGGCTGAGTCAAAGAGCAATTAGCCAGAAGGTTTCAAGGGTGTCAGCATACTCAGTGCTGATGAGAAATCTGGGATTATCCAGCAACCAGACACTCCAATGGTAGCCCACTGCCTCAGTGTCTGACAGCCCCAAAGGCACCAACATATTCCTGGAGGGCAGGAACAAGGTTTCCATGGACAAATCCTCCCACAGAGTCAATCCCTCAACTGAGAGAATTGCCACCCAGAATAGGAAGAAAAGTACATTTATTAAACTCCTCCCTTTCAACTTTCTCATTTTGCTGCTCCTTTATCAGCTACCAGAAAATGCCCTTTCTATTACTGCATATTACTGCACAGACATTGTGTAAAGTGCTGGGGAACAGACTGAGCATAGCTCAGAGCTTATTAGTGATGGACTTAACCAATTAATAAGCATGCTTTCTCTGCTCTCTGAAAGTCAGAATGGAAATATTTTGGGCTCCAATTCCTTTTGCTCATGATGTATTTCTTCTTCACTTTTGCTTTGTGGGGTCTCTGATTCATGGCTGCTTTATACAATGTTAGCATATACACTAATTAAAAAGGATTTATCAGGTTGAGCTCATGATGACTGAAGGATCCTTTCTCCCTTGGCAAGGTTTGAATATTTGACTAGCTCATTAATGCTTCTGCTTTTTCTCTTTGTAAGAGGAGGCTGAAAAATGAAAGAGGGGATTTGCTGTGCAGCTTTAGATGAAAGGTTGGTTCATTTATTCTTAAAGCTGTCTAAAGGGGTTAAGCCCTACTCCGATTTACACCAAAGGGCAACTTATAACCCCTCAGCAAAATAATGACTCATTTACATTGACAGGCACCATTTATTTGCAGGATTTCTTCAATGTAAATAAGAGAAAAAATTAATATGAGGTTTTTTCCTCTAGAGGGTGTAAAATTGACTGAGTTCTTCTGAATCTGTGTGAATCAGGAGTTCCCTTAGTTGACCTGGTTTTGATATTTCAGACCATCATAGCCTTCAGATTACAGAAAAATACCCTTATTTATGCCACCTGGAGATTTGAGCCTTGAGTTAAAAAAAAAATAAATTATGCAGCACTTGGATCTTATTCTGCCACTATTCACACACCCCTGCAAGCAGAATTACTCCAGATTTACCTTGCCACAGGTGAAATCACTGTATCTTCAAAAATGGAGTACCCACATAAATAAGTTTCAAAGTAATTTAATATCTCCAAAAATATACACACATATTTTAAAAATGCCTCCTATCAGTGCTAATCTTTGATGTTTGGCTGGATTATTATCTCATGAAGACTGTAACCCTGAGAGTTTAAGTGCCCACTTTATCTTCCTTTTTTATTCTTTCCAAAGTACTTGAAAGATCCCACTGAGTCAATTACACACAGTATCTCTTAATAATGTCCTCTTCCTGGCACATCATTGTTTTCCTTTATGTTTATTTCAAAAGGTTAAATTAAACAGGAGAGTAGAGATAAATCCACATTATGAATTATAAAGAGTTACCACATGCTCCTGAGAATGCCCAGAATTTTGATGGGGAGGATTTAGTGAAGCAGTGCCCTGGGGAAGCCAGTGCCAGGGAAAGCCAAGATTGTTTAAGTCAGAGGAAAGCTGGGTGCATGAACTTTGCTGTTTACAAGTTTATTTTTTCCTGCACTAGGAGTCTGGTGCCAAACACCCTCTTGCTTGCTGACTCTGACAGTTCTGTTTGCCTGGAAATCCCTGCACAGCACAGAAGGTTAAGTGGATGCCAAAGAAAGTGGAGCAAGTCCCAGTGGTTGGGAATCTTCAGGAGGAGATTATTTTGACACCATCCAGGACTGATTTAGATCCTGACCCTCCTTTCAGCAAGGTGATCCTTGGAAATGCCCCCAGCTCTGTGATTATCTGAAATTTTGCTATAGGATGGAATTTGTGTGGGAGAGAGAGTTGCTGTTTTATGGGAATAACAGCAGTGGGCATCTGAATCCTACAGCTGAATCCCAAAACTTTTCCTGGTGCTGCACCTCTTTGGAATGAAAACTTTTCAAACTCCTGACTGAGTGACTTTGAGCTTTATCTTCACTGTGGACTATGAAACACTGGCCACATCTCTCATACCAGAGTTGCATCTCATAATGAGTGAAATATTATTCATATTGCCTTTGAGTGAGTACATAAAGCACCTTATGAGCCTTCCAAATATAAAAGGTGATATAAAAGGAAATAGTAATATGCCCACATAAATATTAAGGGAAAACTGACACTTCCCTTTTATAAAAGCAATATCCATTCCTGACTTAATATTTTCTAGAATATACTGAAAGATAAAATCTGCACACCCACATTTTATGGCTATATTACAGAATTTCACTTGGAGTTTGCTCACCTTCCTCATTTCCTCCTCTCCTCCCCAGTAAACCATTAAAAGCAATATGGCTTGTAGCTTGTATAGCTGTTGAGTACAGGACTCCCTGAAATCCTTGTCAAAAAAGGTCAGGAAGGAAAGGTTTGTTCTGAGAAGCAAGTGATGAGAAATAAAAGGAAAACCTCAGTTTTTAATGCTGCAAATAGAAGAACATGGTGCTGAATCTTAGAAGCAGGCAGCAGCAATAAATGTCAAGTATAGTGGGTATAAACTCCATCTGCAAGAGTATAAGGAGTAGCCAGTGTGTTACACAGCTCATCATCCCTTCATTTGTCCTCTTTTCAGCTTTCCCATTGCACATGGCCACCTGAAACCAATGAAATCTGTAGGAAAAAAAACCAACAAAAAAACCCAAAAAAACAAAGCAGGGCTTTCCCTGTGATAGTGATAAAGCCTGTTTGCCATCTGCTCTAAATTGTTGTATTGCCTCACATAAATTGGTTTTGCCTGTCACTTCAGAAGTCTCTACTGAAATTGCAACAAAATGGTTCTCTGGCCTCCCTTTCATCCTCAGTGACACTTTATTAGAATTACCAGCACTTCCATTTCCAGCTTCCTTTTTTGTCAGTACTGTATCTTGAGGAAGATACCTGGAACAGGGAATGGGATATGGGGTTATGGCACTTAATTATAAGCATTTGCACCAAGTGGTTTTGATTTCCAGATCTGAACCAAGGTTTAAATCAAATAATCTAGTTTGAAGACTTGTGGAGGATGAAGAACCAGCCAAGGCACACTGATGGATTATCTGAACCAGCCGTTATTCAAGACTGTATCCACCACAGCAGAGGTGCACAGAATGGAGCTGCCCCTGCTGCTTTTGGAAAGGCAGGTGGGAAAAGCAGAGGGAGCAGAGTCCCAGCCCTCTCCAGCTGAGCTGCTCGTGGCCACACTGTCCCTGCTGCCACTGTCACTGCTGTGCAAGGCACTGCCTGCAGCTGGGGCAGGGCAGGTTCAGAGCTGAGCACTCAGCTGTGCCAGGAGGATGGAGTAGCTCACCCCCTTCAGCTTTGGGACTGATCATCCTTGGCTGAGCCAGGTCCTGGGAGAGGAATGTCACATCCAGCTCTGGAAGCAGAAACAGTGTGGGAAGGTGCTAATAAAATTAAACGTGCAGGAGATCCTGTCTCAGTGTTTCTCAAAAACTGAGCCAAAACCTCACTTGTGGGAATGAGCTGGGCTGGGCTGCTTCTGCCACAAGGCAGGAGTGAGGAGCTGAAGATGCTGCTGCATCCATAAGGACAGCCACTCGTATTTTGAAGGAAAAGTGCCTGTCTTTTTCTGTGCTTCCTTCTCACAAGGGAAGGCTATCAGCACAACCCAACTTTTCCCTTGGCACCTCTAACCTGGGCTGTAGGGTTTTAATGTATGCAGAAGGGGGAACAGCCATTTTTTAAATCTCAGTTTTCTGCTACACCAGGCCACTAGCTGCTCTGCTTGAGGCTGGAGCTGTCTCTGGAGCAGTCCCTCCAGTGATGCCAATAAAGCAGAATGTCACAGTTCCTGTGCCTTTGCATATTAACAAGGCTATTATGGCTCCTAAATGACATACTATGACCCTCCTATTCTCATCCCCTGGGAACTCCTCCTTTGCAAAATTATTTTATTTATGTGTGCAGTTTAAGTCAGGTCAGGTAGTCACTCCAGAGAATTTAGTGAATTTGTTGCATTTTTCAAAATCAGCCCAAGTTTACAAATTTTTCTCCCTTGAAGTTAATTATTTTTTAGGTTGGAGTTTTGTTTTGTTTTAATTTTTTCATTAAATGGCATCCTGCTTCTTTAAATGAATCCTGAATCCTCCAGGCCTTTAATTCCAAGCTGTGTAACCATTGACTGCTGTAGAATAACTCATCACAAAGTATATATATTCAATCCATCTACTTTATATTACACTACTTCTTGCCCCACTGGTGCTGTTCTCTCATTTGTTTTCTGTGCTGACTGATTATTTTTTATGTCAGGCCAAGAATTTCCTGCAATGACTATTGCCCTTTAAAAATCCTTATTTTACAGTTTTCCCTAATTGCCCTTTAAAAAAAAGCTATTATTAAGCAGCAAAATGGTCGTAAAAAGATTTGGCAATCCTAACAAAATCTGATCTATATAAAATCTAATAGAAAGTCATGATCATTTCACAGAATTCCATTCAGATATTTCTGGATTGGAACATTTTGATTTTAAAATTACTTAATTGATATATTTTAATTTTAGTGCGTATTATAGATTTTTAAAGAAATCATTTGGAACATAAAATTTCATGTTTAGTTAGATTTTTTTTTTGCCAGACCTTTATTCAAAAGAAGTTAGTGCTTTTCTTTTTTTTTTTTTTTTCAGTATATGTGTGTGTGTGCCCGTGTGTGTGTGTTTCTGGGGTTTTTTCCTATTATACTCTCCTCCCACAAAAGACCCATCATAAAGGAATTATGGCAAAAATGTTATTTACATCTCTGACCAGTTACAAAGAAACTAGTAAAATTAGCAGATTCTGTAAATAGTTTGAATTTTATATGCATTTCCAATCTTTCTCTCCAACAGAATAAAGCCACATCAGTCCATTAAAAAAAAAAAAAAGGTAAGTTCTACCAAACACCCTCAAAGACAGAATCTTTTCTAGTACTCTGTAATGATTAATTTCCTCTTCCTGTACTCCTATATTAATTTAGTGACTTCTTGAGTTCCTAAACTTGTGTTAATCTTTCTAAACTTGGTCAGACTCAGGAAGAAATCCTGAGTGAGAGAAGACTTGAGCCAGAGCAATCCTGATACACTTCTGCCATATGGTAATAAAATCCCTTTGACTTTTCTTAGGTTTGATGAAAACTGAGCAATTCCCAACTAAGGTCCAATATTTGGAGGATCCTGGGAACATGTTGTCCACTCTTTTCTGCACTTTATTATTTCCCCTGGTCTACCTGAAGCAATGGGTTCATCTACAAAGTTCAAATGAAGCTGAAGTCAGACTTCTCAAATATTTCTAAAGACAGGACGAAAGCCCAGCTAAGGGAACTTTCCCCATCCTTAATTCAATTAAGATATTCTCATGGAGATTGTCCTCTGAGATTTGGAAGAAGAAACTCAAACAGAATGAAGAGCTGATCCTTTCAGAATATCTTGATATTCATGACTTACTGACAGTGAATTAATATTAATGGTGAGTAAAAGCTTGAAAATGAACTTTAAAAGCTGCAAATTGCCCCTGTTTATGCCTAACGATCATTTTCAAAGTAACAGGTGGCTGATTGTAATCTTCAACTGTCTTAAAAGGTGATGAATTATATTAGTTCTTCTCCAGGTGCTGTTGAATTCCCATATTATCCTCAAAAAACATGTCTTTTCCTGTTAGCTAGTACTTCATGGGGTGTCGGAACATTTATAAAACTGTCATATTGCTGAGTGGCAAATAGCTGAGAATGACAAAAACCATTAACAGGGAAAGATGATGTCCTAAAATGATTAAATTAAAAGATCAAGTAATCACAGAAATTATTGTTTACCAAAATTCCTGATGAGCAGAACCAGAGTGCTATTTTTCCTAATTCAATTTGTCTTTTTGCACACACTTTTTATCAATGTCCATTTTTTTCCTAAGTGATTCTCCCCAGTTCATCACTCTACAAATGAGATCCTCTTCTTCTGAGTCATTTTGTGCTGATGCTTTATAAAAATAAGGGCAAACCTCTAACCAAACCTTAATGAATAATTGCCCCTCCTGATTTAAAATTCTTCAAAATTCTTCTTTGAGGAGGCCTACAAGTGAAAATCACATGGAGACTATTATATGAAATCATTAGGGAAGACAAAATATCCATGAGTGACTTAGAAAGATATTATACAGGGATTATTCAAGGAAAAAAGCAGCCACCAGGAAACAAAACAAAAAAAAAAAGCCTGACAATTGGTGATGTGATGAGAGAAAAACATGTCACTTTACAGTTCAGAAGAAATCTGAAGTCATTGACTCTACTCATTTTGCACTTCATAGAAGTATAACAGCTTGTTGGGATCAATAATAACAACTGATATACTGCCAGTCACAACTGTTATTCCAAGAAGCCATTCATCAAAGGCAATCATATATTTTCTTCAAAAGTCCATGCATTAAGTAGAAAAACATCTGAAGTGAAAGTGAAACCCTGTGCCAAAGTCAGCATGGCTATTAGACCTCCTCAGACATAGACTCCATAAAAATGGAGTTGTTCCTGTACTGAGCCCACTAACCAGCTCTCAGTTGAGATAATTCTGCATGGAAATATATTTAGGTCTTCAAAAGATTTCCAGATCTGCAGAATCTACCCCCTCCATAATTTCTACAAATTTTTACTCAGTTTCAGTGTTCAAAATCTTTATCTTGCCTCTCATTTAGACACGCCCAGCTTTAAACTGCCAGCTCTCAGTTCTGATTAGACTTTTTTGGCTGGACTGAAGAGCCCTTTAGGATGTGGTATTTTCTCCCCACAAAAGTCCTTACACAGATAATCAACACAGTGACCTCCCGATTTGGGGTGGCATTTAAAAGTTTTACTGCTTAATTATTGGAGACAAGCAGCCAGGGATTTCATTGACTCAGGTGACCTTGTCATGGATCAGAGGCAGAGGTAGCCCAGCTGAAAATAGAAGCAATCCTTCTGGGCTCTGCTTGCTGGTCATAAGCTACCTGCCAGATAATATTCACCCTTTGCTGGAGCACACAGTCATGAGTGCATTGCTGGAGACATACGTTGTGCCACTAATGGAAGGTAGCTCCAGTGAGATGGGGAATCCAACCAAGAGGAAACTCAAAAAGAAGTTTGGCAGTTCTGCATTGAAAGCCTCTACTGCAACAGACTTTTGCTCTGATTCCAGGAGCTTAAATTTGGCATGTTCCTAAAAATACAGTGTGGGGAGAGGAGTGTGAGACACTCCAATTCACCCTGCAACAGGATTATAAAGCTGCAGTGCAAGTGGCATGAAATAACCTTTATGATCCAAACTCACGTTACCTGGCTGCATCAAACACCACCAACTCTGAGCATTTGCACCACAAAATCTGGGTTTCTGAAAGTGCAGAAACATAAAACTCCATCTTTAATTAAAAATAAGCATTTCAATCCTTGTATCAAGAACACGTGAACCATAACAGCTTAAAACACAAAGCAATATTAATAAATAAAGTTCTTGCCTTTCAATCATTTTTTGGTGGACACAGCTGATTATAGCAAATCCCCAAGGCAAACACATAAACCATGATTAGTTTCAATCTCCTGCTCCTGTTGAGGGTTTGCTCTGATTAAGGACATGTAATGGCACATCAAACTAGAGAGTTTCAAGTTTCTTTTTGGTGTAATGCTAATATTAAAATATTTCTTCTTTACTCAAATTCCATAGATTTCTGGTCATTATTTTCAGACTGGGTTTCTTTCACTCATTATCTCTGAGCTTAGATAGCCTTTCTTTCATATTTATGCCTTCATGCAGAGGGCAGTTGGTTCTGAAAATGCAAATTAATAAAGAAGACCTAGTATTTAAAAATAAAATATATCTTTATTAATCTATTAATACATTATCAATATATTATTAATATATATTAATAATATATTATTATTAATAGAGAAGTAACTATTTTGAGGAGCTCAGTCTGAAATACTGAGAGAGGTAAGGGATTTGTATGGCATGTTTCCTTTTCTTAAGAGTACTCAACAGTGAAAAATAAACTTCTAAGGCACTAACGCTTGGATTAGGAAAAAAATGTATTTTTCAGATACATAAGTGCTCCATTTAAAATTATATATTTATTTTTCTATCTCGATAAGGCTTTTGAATATTGTATGCTTTTCTAGCTTAACAAACCCAGTGTTGCATTATGTAACTACTCAAACATGTCTATTTAATGGACAAGATTTATTTCAAATAATGACTTCCCAGAGAGAAACAGCTTTAAACAAACCCTGGTGCAACAGCTGCTTCAAAATTCCAGCTGAATTGTGCCTCACACTCCCCAGTGCTGCGTGGAGGAGTGACAGCCCGCTCCAGCCAGAGCTGGGCACTGAATCTACTGCCTCCACAGACACTTGTACATCCAAGGTGATATTAAAGGGAAAAAATATCGAGTAACAGCTTCCCCATCCCTTGCTGGGTTGTGGTGATGCTTTTCCCACCCCTAGGCAGAACAGTGACCCATTTCTAGGAGGATTTTACCACTCCCCTGGTACCATTTCTGGCCATGGCCGCACATTCACCGTGGCTCCAGCCCTCTGGACGTGTTCCTCTTAGAGCTGTGCATGCACACAAGTGTGTGCACTTGGAAATTAGTCATGTCAGATAAGAATTAGGAAGCGCACCAGGTACCAGATCAGCTAATTGTCTTAAAATAACCATGAAGAAATCTCCCTGGAGCAGGGCATCCTGCCAGCTGTGTCCCAGCATGGGCCAAGAGATCTCTGCTGGGGAGCATCAAGGCCTTTTCTTTGGAGGACTGGGAAGCACTTTAAAAATGATAATTAGATGCTGATCAAAGATATCCCTAGGAACAGCCAGATATTACCATCCCTGTTCTGAGCTCCTGTTCTGAGTGAGAGGATCCAAGTTCCTCTGTGAACTTGAAACTGGTGATACAGAAGGCCGGAGCAAGAATGGCTCCATGGCAGGATACTCCAGCTTGGGAAGGGGAAGGCTCATCTGTAACTGCTGGCTCTGAAGATGTTTGATGTTCTCAAAGTGAAATACACCCCGATCACACTTGGGCACTGACCCCTCTTTGCAGCACAAGGGGACTCAGCTGCCCTGCCTGAGGAGCACAGCCCGAGTGTCACACGCCTGTGCAAACCTCTGAGGCAGCACAGTGTAATTTCCATCTGGGGCAGGAAGGAAAAGGATTCCCCACCTACCAACATTCTCCAATGGATATCTGATATTTCAGAAAGCTGCAAGAGGGGAAACATGAACACAAAGAAAGAGATTTTGTGCCATGGGGGCAAGTGGACAGCCATTCCCTGTGCCAGCGGGCAGCACAGCTGGGAGGAGGAGCTGCTGTTTCCTGCACCAGGGCTCCAAAGAAAGGCATGTGCTGCTTGCCAGGATTTACAGAAATAACTCTGGAGTTTGAAGTGGTCATTAAGTGAAACAGGTAACAGCAAACACTGTTTTCCTCATAATGATTTGTCTCAGGGCGCTCGTAGGTGTTTGCAACAGGATGTTCATCCTACAGATTTTTGTACACAGAAATGGAAAATGTTTGACTTTTTGATTTAAAAGCACCTGCTGTCCCACTAGTCCTGACAATCTTGTTAGCTGTACCTGAACTCTGAGATTTTCAGGGCTAGAGCAGACCATGGGGTGAACCTGCCCCATGCTGCAAACACTGACATTCATTGGAGCTGAACAGCAGCTGACCCCAAAGAGAGCATTGCTGTTGTGGTAGTTCCCCTCTGATCTCATTTCCCTTCATTCTCTGATCAAATAGGTGAAGACACCTTGTTTGTTTTCAGAGAAACACAGAAAAAAAAAAAAAAGACAGAGAGAGAGAAATTAAATTTAAATATTACTCTGCTGTGGTCAGAAAATCGTGATAAGCTGCAACTTTTTAACTCTACTTGCCTCCATATCTTCTTTCATAAGCATTTATATTTTCTCAAAGCACTACTAACAGGGGAGATTGAAAGACAGTAACTTTTTACACAGCCTGCTTGTCATTTCAAATGATGTTCCAGTATGGAAACTGGGAAATGTATTAGCCATTAATCCATTCGGATATTCTCTTGATTATTCCCACGTGAAAGTATAATTTTCTCTTCTTTTATGGGGAGAAGGGAGAGAGATATGCATTTTTATCCAAAAATTCTTCCAATTCTTCTGTCATCTTTCATCTTCCTACTGAAAGCAGAAGAAAAGGGATAGAGAATATGCAGAGAATACACTCAGCAAAAGAAAGGAAGAGTTCTTTTAAAGTTTTCATTCTAGGCAAAAAGGCTACTTTGGGGGGTGGGGCTAGAAGCTCTAAAAATGTTAAATGAGTACTTCAAAATTTGACATTTCAGAGTTTGATGTCTATTGCTGTAGGGTAAACATTCCATAGATAATGCATTGGAAGCTTTTGTCAACCGTAAATCTTAGATTAGTAAGATTAAAAGGTCATATATAGATTTAAATAGAAGCATTAGAGACTATTGAAATGGTGATTATTTAAATTTTTGGTTTTAATGGTACTGTGACCTACTCATGAGAAAGTAGGCCCAGAGATTTATTATCAGTTTTTAACTGTAAAAATTTTATAACTTGCTTAGTGAAGGTGGGGGTCAGAGTTAAGGCAGATCATAGGATATTAAGTTAAGAAAACAATCACTGTGGGGTCAATGAGACAGAAAGATCTTTAAGATCTTTTCAGACTGAAGTTGTATAAAAAGAGACAGAATAAGAAACTAAGTAAATTAAAAAGAGTTTATGGAATTCAGTGGGGAAAACCTGAGGGAAATGATTACGAGCAGAGACAGGAATGTGAGCACTTCTGAGCTCAACCATTGCTTTGCTTGGTGACCACACTCTGCATGTTCTCAAAAAAATGAGTTTGCAGCTGGTTATCCTCAGAAATGTGATTATCAGCAATGGGAAAGCATTAAGAAAGGACTACATGTAATGAATAGTAGGAAACACTTCCAGATGGTGAAATTAATTAGAAAGCAAAGCATGCACGTGGGGAATCTCTAAGAGCCTCGCTGCAAAGGTCACTGAGCACAGGACTGATCCAAGCATGGCAGATCTCTGCTGAGGGATTTTCCATGGCCAGCCGTGGTTCGCTCCGTTACTCGTGAAGAACTCTTTTTTTTGGGGGTGAAAACCTTCCCAGAGTTTATATCAATAGTCTGTTTCCACCAACATTCATCAGGATCCCTGAAGGACCTGTTTCTTTAATAACGTGTAGGAAGTTTAAATCTTTTATTCACCACAACTGGTACATAAACATAGGTTAAATCCAAAACAGGAAAGGACTTGGCTACTTGAGACATACAGCATGATTTCAACTGCCAGTCACAAGTTTCCTGAAACATGGGGAGACTTCAGGTGTCCTGAGGATCAGCAAGATTCTTCTTTGAATTACCCTGTAGCAGAGTCTGTGGGTTCATTGCAGTCTCACCTGGGGTGTGAGCACAGAACATGATTTATTTATAATTTTTGCCTGGCACACACATATGTAGCATGTGAGAAGCACCTGAGCAAGGCAAGGTGCCCTAATATGAATGCAATTCTTTAATGATCCTGCAATTAAACTGACAATAAGCCCCAGGCCAAGCCTGCCTCAGGAGACCCAAGGTCTTCTGATAGCAAATGATGCACTGCATAATTTACTTTCCAAGGGGTGGAATGGGGATTTGCAACAGCTAAAGATGTTCATGGATTAAGAAGATATCCATCCCTTTAAGTGCTCTGTGTTTACAAGGACTTCTGGGAATGCTTCTGAAGTACAGTGATTTCCTGCTTTTTTTTCCTGCACAAGTAATGTCTTACTTCCCACAAAATAAATGAACTATACCATGAACTTTAAGTGAAGAGTAAATATTTCTCCACAACCAGAAACAAAGGTTTTGGGGGAGAATCTAATGATCCTGGGAGAAAAAAAATCAATCATTTCAATTTAGTTTCAACATGCACCACCTTTATTGTGCATTGATTTTCTAGCTTCACAATCAGCTTCACACCAGAAAGTGAGATAGGATGGTGACCCACTCCCTGCTTTTCCACTATCAGCTTTTACAAAAATCCATGCTCTGCCACATCACTGGAACAAATATTACGTATTTGCTAGAGAAACTTTAAAAGTGAAAAAAATGAAAACAACTTCACAGTCAATGTTTTAGGACCAGAGACCACGTGGAAAGAGAAGCCATTAACAAACAACCAGTAAAAATGTAAGGCACAAAAGAGAGTTTTTAGCAAGGTGGTGGCCAGCAATGCGCTAGAAGGATGCAAAGGTGCTCCTTGAAAGCCAATCTGATGCCAATCGCTTCTGATGCCCGTAGTGAAAGCTAAGGAATAACTTTCCTGGTTTTAAGCAAGTTCTAGCAAAAACATGAACCAGTTCATGGAAGTTGGTTTTGTTACCATCTATCAGTAAGTTCTCTTCAACTGCAGTGCACAAATATAAGACTGGATCTGATTTTCTTTACATTTTCATCTTTTATAGTTTTTTTTGTTTTTCTTGGTGAACTAACCTATGATTTTCACTGGTTGAGTAGAGTAAAAATGGTGAGAATCAGCTGCTGTAACTTGGCCTGAGGACATAGGTCCTGAATGCATAATTCCTAAGGTAGTAATCTAAGTGTGTTCATAACAGCTTGAGAGATTGTAAAGGTTTTTTTCAGGAGTCACCACAGGACAAAAAAGAATCCAATGAAAAACCCAGTAAATCTGTGCTGCATCCCTGCAGGACTTGGCTACAAGATTTCACACTGAAGATCAGATAACCCATTCAACATTTATTGCTATTTAATAGAGTGAAAGGTTTCCATCATCCATTCAATAAAACTGCCAAATTAATGCTCACATGCAAGACTTTGGCAAAGATTTACTTTATGCTCTTGGTAAACTTTCTCACAGTATTCCTAAGCTCAATGCTTTATTCCTATATGATCCTGACAGAAGTTACTCCTATTTCTAAGAGATTTGTGCCTTTTGAATCACTTAAAAAAGTGTCAGCTGAAAATCACCAACAAACGTTTTCTTAGCCATAACAACAACACTGCCAGGTTGGAATTTCCTGCCATTATTTCTGTCCCAGTACAATATCCTTAGAGCAGTGAAAATTAGATAAAGAAGAAAAAGAAAACCTAACTAAATGTACTGATTTTTTGAGATACTAGAATTTAAGGGACTAACAGCATGTTGGCAATATTATCTCCTCTTCAGGTGGATGATTAAAGTAAATGTTGTTATAAATAATCTCTGTAGGAGAGCATTCCAGAACTAGGAAAATAATAAGAATCAAGATGTGCAGATACGTAATATAACCAATATCACAATGCAAGGTAAACTTGATATTTCTCCACTCCTTTCTCAGAATATGAAAGTGAAAAATATTTAAGCATATTAAATTATTGTGAATTTTAAGGTTTTTTTTTTTTTTTAAAGGTAGAGCCAACGATATTTATTATGTGAAGTTTATATGCTTGTACACATATTTACAAATATAGGCACATATGAGTAGATATTAACTTTGGAGAAGTTGGATGAAACTCTAGACAGTAGGCAGACAGATTTCATGGCTGATGGGAAGACTTTTCCCTGTAGCTCTGAATCAGTTGGAATTTGTTAGAGCATAAACACCCAATCTATTTTCAGGGTGAGAACAAAGACTGGAGGGTGGAAAGAAAACTTAGAAAGATGAAAAAATTAAATGAAGTTGACCAGGAGAGAATAAAAGTCTGGGGTAAACTTCAAACTTTCTGTCCCATCAAGCATATAAGACACACTTGCCCCAGGCCTCTGGATCTGTTGCTGCAGATTTTTGGAAGTGTTACAGCCTGGGGTAAAATCTTTCAGTAGGATGAACAGTCACTGAGCAATTCTCTTTCAGGTTTGCCAGCCAGACAGATTTGCTTTCAGCAATGTGTACAGGGATCTCTACCATACCTGTGATTGTTTCTAGCTCTTCAGCTTCACAGTTTTCCTTTTAGCAGCTGGACCTCTCTCATTTGAATTTCAGCCTAATTAGGCTACAAGATTTTGGCAAGCTCTGTCCATTCCTATTATTGCAAATGAGCCTCAGTGTATTGCAGAAGCCTGTCCAAGTCAAATAAAAGAGTATTTGCTGTATTTTCTTTACTGGAAATTTTACAGGCTTCTACATGACCTTAAGCTTTGCTCAGCCAGTAGATCACCCCAAGCCTTTTAGCCTGAAATCTCTGGTCAGCTTTATGCTTCTGGAAGCCCTGTTAAACATCTGGGCAGGAAATGAGCTTGATCATTTAAAAATATTCACTTTCCAGAGACAAATCAAAATCTGAATGGTTTTAGAGATATTCAGGATAGCTGAAAATTAGAATCCAAGTGGTGATGGATGATCCATAATATTGACCTAGCTGTACTAGCAGCACCTCCTGTAGACTTTGGATCAAGTTTGGGCCAAAATTCTCTTTGGACACTGCACAATAGTGAAGGTGCACAACAAAATGGCATCAGGAATCCTGTTAGGATGTGTCTGTGATTATTTGCTGGAGAAGGGGAGAAGGTCCTTTCTCAAGGAAAAGTCTATTTCTCAAAACAAAGAAATGTTAGTCAAACAAATGAACATCTAAACACTATTACGTGGCCTTTGATAAAACATTTCATTACAATGTATTCAAAACAAGATGCTGAGATTTACCCAAAGGAAAACCAGCCAAAAAAATAATGGCTTTGAGATTTACACTAATTGATTTGGATTTTATTCATAATTAAAGAATGAGATCCTTTTCAACATGACTGCAACTGTTAGCAAAAGAAATAAAATATCTTTTGCATAATTTATTACCTTCTATTTTTAGTCTTTAATATTAGTCTGGGTTTTTTTTTTTTTAAACAATCACTTTCTGTTTGGCCAATCAAGAGTATAATACAGCAAGTTTATAATATTACAGAGCGTATGGCTTTCCTTACTAAAGAATTTTTTTTCCTCCCAAATCCTGTGAATTAACCACAGTAATCTAATCAGTCTGTTGGCCACTTTATCCTATCCAAGATTCTAACACTCCTATCCCTTTAAACTCTGCCTCATTTACCTGCCATTTTTGCATACAACTGTGCCCATCCATTCATGCAGCCCAAAATAAGAATCACATTTTCATGACAGATCATTCAGAGCAAGTAGTTATGTAGAGTAAGTGGGAATACAGACAAACAACCTCAGAGTGCCCAGGAGAGAGAGCTGTTTGGAACAGCTGTAACTTGATTATTAAAAAAAATAAAATTTAATGGGTATAGAAACACAAAACCCACAAAGTCTAGAGTTTCTTTATGCATAAACAAACATAGGCAGCCTTGACGATAATGAATGGTCTTCCATGAATAATCTGCTCTGTTAACAGGTGGTATTTCATACTCAGACTTCATCAATGGGATAATTTTCTTGTTAAAGAAAATAGATTTTATCTTAACAAATAACTGCTGCTTCCATGCATAACTGCCTTAGTAGGCTAGGCAGCAGGGGGGAGATCCTGGCACTATCAGTGCAATGCACATTTTCTTGTGTGGAGTCTGAGAAAGGCTGCACGGGCTGCATAAAGGAAAGGTTCTTAGAGGGTAGCTTCTTTTATTTTCAGGTAGGTGTTCAGCAGCAGGCTAATCTTGTGATGCAGATGGCCAAGTCTTCATCCAAGATCGCTGTCTTTTAACTGGATGGGATTAGAAAAAAAAACCAGAACAAATTTCAAAGTTATTTGCAGTACCATCTGTAAAACCAAACTAAAGCTCAGAAATGTTTTGTTGACAAAGATATTGGAAAAGAATCAGTCTCTTTTTAAGACAGTCAGAATGTTTATTGTGTGCATTAACAGGAAAAAAGATATTAAAAAAATACTTGGTGCACTTTACAGGTATAAGAAATATTAAAAAATACTTGGTGCACTTTGCAGGTGTAAAAAATATTTGAAAAACTGAAATTAGATCTGCTGCATGCTCATCTTGCCTTAAAACAGCAGAACACTCTTTTCTTCCCAACCATACTAGGTGCTGTAATTTGATAGAAGTGACTGTATACTATGCAGATTTAGACTCAAAAGCTTCACAGAACTGTGCTTAGAGCTCAAATATTAAGCACAAAAGAAACACCCACAAGTTTCAGGTGTCTCAAAACTATTTCCTGAGAGGTCCACTCTTGTGATAACTGATTTACACAAACATTCACAACTTCTGGAAAAGACTATCAGGAGGAAATATCCTTTTCATTTCACGTTTCTCTGCTGGCTGCTCTCTGACAAGCAATAACACCATGCTTGGAAAGCTCAGTGATCCCCTAAATACCCAGGTAATCCCATGAGCTGGCTGAAATCAGCCACATGATCCTCCCACACCGGGAGCTGACATTCATAAAGGTCTTGGAAGTCCATCAGCTCAGTGCTCCTGATGCCAGAGTCCCTTCCCTTTAACACTTCCCTGTCACAACACCACCCACCCACCCAGCTCTGATTACAAGGTCTTTCTTTTGCTGCAGAAAAATTGCAGTTGGCACTCCCAACAGTTCTAACAAAGCCACATGGAGGGGCTTGCCAGAACAACCAGTTGCTTCTGTCATCCATCACTGAGCTCATTGGCTTTAGCTGATCTTCTGCATTAAAGCTGCTGATGAAAACCCAGCAGTTGCCAGGGGATAAACATTAGGAAGAAAGCTGAGTAGTTTTATGCCATGTGTTTAAAAATAAGCAGAAACTTGGGCAGAACCATGTGTTTGTAACAGAAACCACCCAGCCTGCAGAGATGGAACATGAGTGCATCATGCATGTGCCATAGCAGCAGCTTTGTCACTGCATTAATTCTCAGAAGAGGAAGATGAAGAAACATCTTTTTCCAAGGGCATTGGGAGAAGTGGTGATTCAACTTGACATTAATAGGTAGAATAAAATCAGAGATTGTTCATTAGTAGAATGACCATTAGCAGAAATCAATTGCTGCCCAGTCTGCATTTTCACTGCAAATTTGTCTGATTCTAGTGATGAGAAGTGGGATGAAAATCTAAGTGCTCTTGCTGATTTGAAACACAGAGGTCTAAAGTAATTGAAAATAAACAAATATTGTCTTTAGCTGATTGTTGGGTTTTTTTTTTCCTAGTTCAAACCTGAAACATTGGTTTTCTAATTTGGCTGGAACTTCAGTGGGAAATTAGGAGGGAAAAGAAAAAGTAAAATCAGAAGATAACATAAACACCTTCTTAGTGGAAGTCATTAATGATTTAAGATGTCACCAGTGTATCACTTGTAGTCTTCCTTCAAAATAAAATTAGATCCAGCTTCCTTGTATTCTACCAAACATAGAAGCTATACAGTATTTGAGCAGATATCTTTTAGTTTTTGGACTTGCCCAGAAAATGATGGAGAAAAAAAATGCAGAGGGAATTTTTAAAATTTGTAATGAATAAATGTTAACTTCTAAAGAGAAGATATTACTTTTGCATTCATTATTATTGATGGAGTAAGTGCTTTTTGCATAATCTTTTAGGTTACCCTTCCAGATCAAACAATTTTTGGGAGAAAAAAAGGTTCTATTAAGCAAACTCCCTCTTTCTTCTAAGAAATGCACAAAGACTGTAAAATGAAAGCTAGACTTTTACTTTCTTTTCTCCTCTTCACATTGTCAGAAATGAAATTTTGATTACCATGAAAGTGACAAACTTTCATACCAGAAGAAGTGTAATTGTGTGCTTTTATATTTTGGTGGGGAAAAAAATCAAAACCAAAAAAAAACCTAATAAGGTTTTTAAGTGGGTTTTTCCACCCACGTAAAAATCACTTTCTCCCTGTACATTCACATAATCATGCATGTGCACACATACAGATTTTTTTTCCTGATTTTTTTCCCGTTAGTCATATAAAGAGATATAGCTTCTGCTTTTCACCCACTTTTGCACTGTGACCTGTACTCTAAGGATGGAGAAAGCCACAGCTTCATCACTTTATTTGCCAGTGCTATGAAAGCAGCTGATGTATGATGGTCCCAAAGGCACTTCAGCACTCCCAACAGAGCAGTTCATAGCAGCCAATACTCCCCCATCTCCCTTCCCTCTCAGGAAAATACAGATAATCTCCCCACACCATCAAGTCAACATCTCCTGCTCCTCAGTGCCAGCTCCATGCCAGAGTGTGTATGCCCAGCATGGGTCCACGAGGTTATTGCCAATATCATGCTAGAAAAATCTAATTAATTCATCTCTGAGGCCACAATGTAAATTAGGGACTGGCTGTGTTTGACTCTACAGGATGTTCTCACAGCTGTCTTCCCCTTCCCAATCTGTTTCACCTCAGAACAAGAGAAGTGCAAGGCTAGCCAGTGTGCATGCTGGATTATGCATTCGAATGCCTTGTGCATAAACCTCTGAAAAAAATAAATTTAATGTCCTAATTAAACCAGAAACTGCACAATGCATCTCCCTAAATCTCAACTTCCAGATTGCTCTCTCTTTGAAGGAGCCAGAAGTGTGACAGTAAGCATAACTAAGATGGCAAGAAATTTGATGAAATAATTTCTAACCCATTTAAATCATCTCATCAGGCATCGGTCAGGGAAATACCTTGGCATAGCAGACCATAGGAAGCACCCACTAAGATAAAAGAAATACCAGTGTGTATTCCCAAGGTGTGTCTGTGGTAGGAAAACAGACTTTAGCTAAATTCTATGGTGCCTTATACAGACAAATACAGAGGTAATGCTCTTTAGAGAGGTAACAGCCATTTTCAAGAAAAGAAATGTGAGGTCTTTGTTTCAGAACAAAGTTGAAAGTTAGAAATCCAAAACAGCAAAAAACCCTAGATTTTTCTCCTTTTTTTCCCCACAAAATTACTAAGATAATTTTTCAAAATATTTATGTTTTATTTATCATTTTGTTGATTTCTTCCAGACACAAGAATGCATGTTCTATGTCAGAATATGTTCTGAAACTGAAACTATCATTCCAAAAGGAGAAACACATTTTTGTCTTGTTAAAACACTTAAATGATATATTTATGTAAAGATTTTCTCTCTGCAACAAATCTTCTATGTGCTGTCTTATTTTGGCTGCTCAAATTTGGTGAAGAGTGCGGACAGAAGGCAAATTGTTCCAACTGAAATAAATAAAATTCTACTCAGAATTTTCATTTTATGGGTATCACTCCCTCTTTCCTATCACTTCTCCATCTTAGAATAATAAAATAACCCAAAATTCAACAGTTTTCAGTCATTTCTATCACACATCACACACGTAAGTGTGTTTGCAACACATAATTTGGAAAGTTTGTTGTGTGATAATGGCAATAAGGATGAGAGTGTGAGCTCCATCTCATGATGCTCAGCAGCTGTAATGAGCCATTCCTAACAGATCCCTGTCTTCGCATCACAGCTGAAGGTGCTCCATTCCCAGCAGGTCCCAGGGGAAGAAAGTGAGACCACGAGCTGCACCATGCAGGCAACACTTTGCGCTTGCAGAAGAGATGTTTGCACAGTGGCCTTTGCCCAGATCCATTCCTCCCCTCATCAGGTCTGTCCTGAGAAGCACCGCCTCGAATGCGCCCCCAGATCACACCTTCACAGAGGCACTAACCTTTCTCTGTCCCAGCATTTCCCTCTAGGAAGGCTTCCAGGAAAATCCCTGATGTTTTGTTGTTTCAGGCTGAATACACAGTTAGAGGCCTCCTTCCCTAAACACAGCTGTCTCTGGAGATCTCTGCCATGAAATCTTTGGCACCTGGGTGCTTGGCTTGGCTGTCGTGACATCCTCCACACGACAGTGTAGCAGCCACCACACAACTGCACATTAAAGGTATTTGTTACATTTACCTTCCTGACTATTCCTTAATAATATATATTATGTGGCATAATAATTGAGTTTCATGTGCCAAATTTCTGGGTATCTGATGGAATGAGACTGCTTCCAAAAAGGCAGCTTGTAGAGGAAAGAGATTAGAATCAGACTGAACTTCTTGGCTGAATCTAATTGTGAACTGTCACTGCTCCCCCAACACGTCTGAGTTATGGAAGCCAATTTCTCACTCTTCTTTCTTTGCTTTTGTAATATCTTTCAAGGTTGTTTGCTCACAAGAGGACAAAAATCGGAGTTATACTGGAGAAAATAAAGGTGAGATTGTTTTGTTATCCATAGGAGCTGGCATAATGGGAGACACAATGGGAAATTAGCTGTAAATGTAAGAAACAGATGAAAAATAGGCAGTCCGTGATGAAGAAGAGAAACGACCACAGTTAAGCACTGAAACTCAACATTTATGCTGTGTCACTGCTGGTTTTGTTTTGCTTTTGTTTTAAAACTTGGATTTCTTTTTAACCATTGTTTCAAACTCAAAGTAGTTTATTAGAGAACTGCAAACACGCTCTTTGGTTTCCAGCCTGTCTGTAGCAATTAACTTGGACAGCAGAGTCAGGGCCAGGACAGGAGTCCCTGGTGCCCACCTGAACCTGTCTCTCTTATCCCATTCAGATGTTAACGGGGCAAGCAGGACGCTAATCTGCACTCCCATTTCATGTCAGCAAATCAAAATGCCTTGTGACAACAGCAATACCCCATGGTATCAGTGGCTTTCTGAAATGTCTCATTAGATCTTCGTAGCTGTGTAAATTAAACAGGGTCAGGTTGGGCAGAAGCAGACAGGGCTCCCCTGAATGCTGATTGCCTTCAACTGCAGAAGCAAGGCTGGAATGCAGCATCTTTGCAATTTTCTGGTTCCAGTGCTGTCTTATCCAGCTCAGAGAGGCACCTGCATGCACTGAACATGTGTGTGAAGGGGCTGGAGCACAATCTGATGAGGAGCAGGTGGAGGAGATGGAGATGTTTAGCCTAGGGTTGTTTAGGGGTAAAGGATGCTCAAGGGTGACTTTATCACTCCCTACAACTCTGTCAAAGGAAGGAGTAGCTTGGTGGAGGTCAGTCTCTTCTCCCAAGTAACAAGTGGTAAGACCAGATGAAACAGCCTAAAGTTGCACCAGGGAACATTTGGAATGGATATTAGGAGAAAATTCTTCACTAAAAGGGTGCTCAGGCTGCCCAGGGATGTGACAGAATCACTGTCCATGGAAGTGCTCATAAGGCATGTGCATGTGGCACTTGGGAACATGGTTTAGGGGTGAACATGGTTGTGCTGCTTAATAGTAGGGCTTGATAATTTTAGACTTTATTTTCCAACATTGATGGTTTTATTTGTTTAGAAACTTAGTGAAGAAGTGAAACAGCAAGAAGGTCTGCTGGGTGAAAGGCTAGGCCTCTAAAACTTTCCCCCCAACCTTTGCAGAGATCTGCCATCAACCTTTAAACCAGTCACCTCCTATTTTCCTAATCTCCCCCAGCCAGATTTGTCTTTCTAAAAGCCTTGACAACTCCTTTTTCAGTGCACATTCCCCTGTATTTTATTTACCCACTTATTTAAGTATCTGTTTTGACAGTTAAATACTCTCTCCTTGTCAGAGCAATATTAATGGATTCTCAAAGAGACCAGGTTGATTTCAGTATTCTGAATTTATCCTGGAAGACTAACTTAATCCTGATGTGCCCCAAAAAGTGCTTCCAGTTCCAGGACCATGGAAGGGCTGAGGGAACAGCTGGAATTGCAGCCACTAAGTCAGAACCATCCTGAGTAGATTTCACCCTGAATGTCTTGCAGAATTGAAAGGCAAGAGGAATACATCAGAGATGGAGCTACAGGTAGGGAAAGGGTCTGAGTCAGCCTAGGGAATGGTTTGAAGAATTTATCAGAGAGGGTCCAAAAGCAAAGGGAGGATGAACTCAGTCACAGGGTGGAGACTGGGAGTTGAAAGAAAGGTAGGTAGAAAGGATGGTGCAAAGTCCTGCCTGATCCCTTCACCCCTTCCTCTTCCAGTGACTTAAAAATGAGCTGTGAACAGCCATAGAGAGGAAGAGTTTATGAACACTTGTACATTATTTCAACTTGTGTAAGCATGTCCCTTATCTTAAAGACACAAGTTTAGTCTCCTGATAATACTCCATTATCGTGATAGGGAGAAATGAAATGGTTTTATTGCCTACATCGGCTTCTGCAGCTGGGAATGTATTCCAATAGGAGTGGCTACAGCAGTCCCCAAACCCACTTATTTCACACTGTCACAGTGTTCCACTTCTGTGATCTCATAGCTTCTCCCTCCCTTTCCCATGGAAAGGGCCTGGCAGGAGGAGTGTGGTGAATTGCATGGTGTCAGTAGGTTGACATTTTTCATAACTCTCCATTTAGTAACCAAGGACTCAGCAAGGTGGGAGATAAAAAAATCCCAGGGTTGGTCGATTACTGATGTCCTCCTTCCAAGAAGGAAAGCAGCTCAGAGAGGTAAATGGTCCTGGGCCTTGGCTGCACTGCTAAACACAGAAAAGAAATGCCTCAAGAAAAATGGGAGTGTTCTGCTGAAAATGGCTACCACAGCAGCAAGTCATCATGAAAGATGAGCCCTTTCCTCTTGTCAACAAAATGAATGGTGCAGATGGCTCTGTTTAAAATGGAGTTTGCACCATAGGATGAAAGATTTTCCAGCTGAAGGACTCAATTAACAGAGATGACCAAATCATTTAATATACTTTAAACATGGATCCTCTGTTTCCCTTTCAAAAGAGTTGACAGGTAATTAACCAAAAAACCACTCATCATTTTCTATCAGTGTAGACTGTGACATGGCAAGGTTTGTGTTTTAAATTAGGGAATAGATTTAGACAATGAGGTCATGAATTGCAGATCTACAGACCTACACATTCTGTTCACCACCTCAGGCAGGAATTTGACTTAAAGACTTGTCCTAAGGTGAATCTGAATGTTGGCATCTTCTTTTAAATGTAAAGCAAAGCTGTGAAATTCAAGTCAGTAGCAGAACTTTTAGAGCTCTGTAGGTGCATGGATCCATCTGTCAGAGGAGGACCAGCTTTATTTCAAAGCTCAGAATAAAGGTAGGCATATTAAAATATGAAAACTGCAACAGCTCTGAAGTTTGCTTTAATGAACGCATTGCCATAGTTTTACATGTTCAAATCTAATTTGTGTAAGACTGGATATTTTTAGTAAAAGCAGTTGAACTTGTGTTTGAGAATGTCCCTCAAAACTTCCCAGGCCTGAAGTGCCGTGTCTGGAAATTCCAGTAAGATTGTCATGTCTCTGTGCATTCAGGCAGAAAATTCATGGAAAGACCAGCATAGCAGTCTCCTGGCCAGACCTGTGAAACTCCTGTGGAAACCAGGAGATATCTGAGACAAGCCTGGAAAACACTTTCTTAAATAAAAGGTAATTTCAGAATGTGGGAAGAGTCCATACTGCTTTTTAGTTTCTGGGGATTTTTGTTTGTTGGTTGTTTTTTTGTTTGGTTTGTTTTCTTTGGTGGTATTTTGTTTGTTTTGGTTTGGTGTTTTTTTGGTGAAGTTACAGTAGAATAGTTCATACGTATGTCAAGACTGAACAATGAAGGGAATGCCCAAATGTCTGCTAGAACTGAACACTACATTTTATGTATCTGTCAGAAGCTTTGATTCCTTGAAACAAGTGAGCTCTCTCAGTGTTTTGATTTGCCAGATTTAGCTGTCGTTTTCTGATAGAGACTTGGGAGTCTCGGCAACTTCAGTTGACTCAGAAAAGTGCATTTAATATGTTAAAGCAATGGGTTTCTTGGCAGTTGTTTGCTTTTTGGTTTGGGGTTTTTTGGGGTTTTTTTGGTTTTTTTTGGTTTTTTTTGTCAGAGTACTACTTCAGGAAAGAGCTTAGATGTGAAAGCAAGTACATCCATAGCACTTACATAACTGTATGGAACAAATTAAAAAATCCTACTCATCTGCTGGACCTGGCACTTGCAAAATGCCACCTAAGAAACTTGATACAGCATCATTTCAATGAAAATGTCCCTGCTCCTGGGACTCTAAACCTTCTGAGCAGCACGACTGTGACATGAGATTGGTCTTTCTTGTGTGCAGGGATGGGAAGTTCCAGTACTCAAAGAATCTAGAAGAGAGCCATCTATGCAGAAATGCACAATGAGATCCATTTGGTAGAACCAGTTTGCAGAAGTCTATAATAGGATTAAATTACTCATTTTTACAGTGAGGGTGTTTATTAGGTAGATGAATTGTCAGAGGAAATACAGCAGCTTTTCCAGTGCTGAGAGTCTCTAAATCAAAACTAAGTGCTGAGAAAATTATACAATCATAAGAGCTAGAATCAGCAAAATGTTTTCCACATAAAATTAAAATGCCTGTTTTACATACAGTAGCTATAGCAGTCCTTTATGGTTTTAAAACACGCAAATATTTAAGAGGAACCCAACTGCAGGCCCTTATTCAGCATAGGGGATATTGGAACTGCACATTTCAGTATTTGAATGGTCTATGTAGAGCTCTAATTTGCCTCAGCTAATGTGCTACTCTTGCTTAATCAAAAGCAGCCATTCTGCTGGCTCTGGCCCAGACAAACTGCAAGGTATTTAGAAAACCAGCTCCCCAGATGTTCAGTTGGGTTTCAGTGTCCAGTTTCATAAAGCCTATTAAAAACTCGATGGCTAAATTAACTTGCTGCCTAAAATGGAGGAAAATAATGGAATAAATACTTCCAAATAAACAGCCCACATCACCAGTTTCTGATCTCTCTCACAATTTTTTCCTTTGCCATTCAAACAAAAACTAGAATCTGGCCTTATGGGTCTGCAGCAACAAACCCTGGAGCAGAAAATTCCTGAAAACAAAAAAGGACATCCCTGCTTGGTACTATTATCTCTCATCTCTATCAATGTGGTTTAAAGGCAGCTTGATCTTTTTCACTCACCCCATGGCCATTTAACTGCTATGACTTGTTACAAGTTGCTTCAGCAAGCCAAGTCTTCTAGATGACCGTGTGTTGCCAAACATGTTTAAAGAAACTGCAGCATATTCTGGAAGGCACTAGGCACGAATAGAGGCAGTGGGAGGTCTGTGCTCAACTCCCCAGTTTGGAAATCTGTTGGCACACCAACAATCAGCTCTCTCTAAGTTTTCACTCAGACTGAAATCTGTCCAGAGTCAATCATGCAGAAGAACATTTGGCATAAGCAAAGGGGTTTCTGTCCACCTGTGAGGATTTCACTGTGCACAAAAATGAATTAAAAAGCAGCTACCAGTGCATTAACTAGCAATCTAAATAAAACTGAGGATAGTAAAAGAAGCCAGGCTATCTAATTATGTCACTGCCTCCTGATGGTCAGGTCCTGAAATGAAAATTACTCCTGAATTACATGCCTCTGCCTTGCTGCACCAAAGCAAAATTTGGATCTGAACGATCCTGAACTCAGCATCTCCAAAAAATTTTGGATATTTTAGCAGTCATTAGGGTGGTAGATGAAGAAAACCTTTCTGTGGTAGGGGAAGATCCATGAATGCAGTCACCACTCCCTGACACTGCAGGTAAAAGGACTCTTCCAGTAAAACATTTTTCATCTTCATCTGGCTACTTATTCTGGTCCCAGCTGTGCTATTGCAGCTGCTGTAATAAAAAGTGAATAAATTGGGGGAAGATTTTATTCCATAATATTGTATTCCAGCTCTAGCCTTGAACATCAGTATTTAAAGTGGTACCTAACTGCTGCAGCCCTGATGTTCATTTTATGACAGCACAGCAAGTTACCTCCCCTCAGCTGCCTGCAGATACCTTAATATACTCCTAGGGCCTTATAAAAGGTAGTTCTTTCATGGAGTTCTTTCATTATACTTTTAAGAATTTAACTGCAATAGGTGCAAGTGTTTATTTGATGTTGATCAATGGATGATTACATGAAAGTAAAACATTGTGTCACAACAACTAAACTTAGTCACAATAAATTTTCCTTCAGGTTTCACTTTAGACCATTGTCTAAATGTTTACAGGATACAAAGCTGGAGGTGCCCTTGGTTTGAATAGTTTGGATATGGAGTAGCTGAAACAGGCACATACAGCCAAGAAAGAAACTGAAACCACTTGTGAAAGGGAATATTAACTAGGAAAGAGAAGAAAGTAAACATAAATTATTGTAAAATTGCTAACTATGCATCTGCTGATCCATCTTATCATTTGCAGCTCTCTCTGCTTCAGGTCAGCTCTGGGCTAGAGATCTCATTTAGAGCTTCACACTTGAGATGCTTCTGCAGACAGACTGCACTGCTCTCTTCATCCTGCTGGCCAGGGCAGGGGTTTGCTCTGTGCAAACAGATGGGTTAGAGATTTGTTGGGCTTCAGTGAGACTGCTATTGCTGCTCTCTGACAGCATCTGTTAAAGAAGCATTAAGGCAAATGGCTTGTGTTCTAGAGAGGAAAATGGGGAAAACAGTCATTTAACACTGATTTAGAAAAATTTTCTCCTCTCCATGCTGCACCTCTCTCTACATTGTAACTGCTAAAACTAGCACAAAAATCCTAAGAAAGTGTTTTGGCCTCAATGGGAACTTCAATGCCCTACATACAAAGTGGGTCTATGATTTGAAACTCAGCTATGGAAGGTGCCAGGTCTGCTGTCTCCAGTTTGCTCTCCTCTCACCTTTCTGAGGTCTCACCACTTCAAATAATTGCCTTAAATGGTCAAGGCACTCATTACGTAATTACTAGATTTATCCTACACAGGATCAGCTGTACAAAGTAGTGATCCAGGTTAGCAAGATATTTTTTCCCATATTTTTAATGATCAACCATGTTTGGTGTCCAAAGCTGCAAATTTGGGTTTTCAGGTGCTTCAACTTTTGCATTTTCAGATGCTCTAGGAGTCACAGATTGATAAGTATCTGGTTGAGATACTCAACCTGTCTCCATTCCTTTATGTTTAAATTAATTCCTCATCATTCTTAAAATCTACTAACATTCATCCAAAGAGGACAAAAAATAAAATCACCCTCTATCCGCTTAGGGGAGAGAAAATCCTTTCTATCTGCTAAAAAGACCACACTATCTGGGCATTTGTCATGTCACCATCACAGCACACTTTGGGGATTCAGAAAATATTGTTTCCCCCTTTATTTCCTATTAGATCAGCTTTCAAAGGATTTGTATTAAACAATCAAGAGGAATTATTGGTACTAGGGGTTGTGTACATGAAAACTGTCATCATGGAGAACGTACAAGTTTCAGATCTTTCATAATCTGGACATTGAGGTGGAATAAATTCACCCTTCTTCATTCCTGCCAGTGCAATGGCAGCACCCATGGATTTAGGGCAACTTCAGTTTGAAAATTGCTTTTTAACTCCTTTGTATTCTCAAGCTAAGTAGGTGTGTTTTTTAAAACCAGGTAGAAGAGCTCACTTTTAGGGGAAGTCACTAGCATGTATTCTAGAGGTACAAGCTTGTTTAAGGTAGGGGAAGAAAATGAGGAGAAGCAGGCAGATGATGCCTGGGAGTCCTGGTTACTCATGGAGTGGTCCAGCAGACATCTCCAAGGGGGTGCCAGGGACAGGATTTGCCATGATCTCTGCTTACCAGGGAGGTATGTGGAGGCCCAGTGGGTAGTTTTGGCAAGAAACATCATGTTTACCTTTAATGCTTATTTGTATTTAAAAATAAGAGAGGGAAATAAAGAATTATAATAAGTTGTATTTTAAGTATTGGATTTAGAAATGTTATAATTAGAGCAAGCAGTTATCAAAATTGTCTGAAGACAGCCCAGAAAACCTGCTTTTCTTAGTGAGAAATTCACTCAGTACAAAAATTCCTTGCTGTACCTGTCTGTCATAAAAACTGTTGGTATTCCTTACATACTGACAAGCAGAATGCCAATCTAATTCTTACTCTAGCTTTAAAAAGCCTTGTCTTCTAATAAAAACCTTTGCTGACAGCTCTCTGGCTGAACTCAGCTCCTTTTCTGGTACACCAAAGTCTCATAAAGATACTGGCATTTCAGAGGAAATTTTGCTTGCTGGGGGTGCATTTCATCTTTCTACTATTTCATTTCACACTCTCCTTACTGATTCCATCTGCCATACTCTCCTCACTGTGGACATATTTTATTCCATTTTTCATCCACACACTGATCATTATATGATTTTGCTTTTGCTTAGCCAAAAAACCCAATTGCAATGACTCCAACATCCCAGAAGTCAAGACATCAATATAAGTTTGGAGTGAAAGCAATATTGACTGCCAGCACTTCTATAATTCCTAGCAATCAACTCCAATCTCTTCTCTCTTAATGATAGATAGATAAAACATTTGACTTCACTTTTCCAATCTATACAGAGGCCTTCACCGTCCTTTATAACCCTCAAATTCAAGACAATTAGGACTTGATTAAATCCTATCATCTCTCAGGTCTCTTAAACCAACTAATGGCTTCTTGGAGAAGCCAAGTAATTTTGCAACTTCTCCCATTGCCTCCCTCTTTTCTGGTTCATGTGCATTCCTGGCTCTAAGCATGAGTTTAATTAAATGTACTTGACATCCAAAATAATTGAGGAGATGATTCTATTCCTTTAAAGTTGAAGCTTTATGTTTTTATTAGCAATTTGGCTAGGAAAAAAACCCATCATACTTATACATATTTTATATATACATTCCTATTTGCATTTCTATTTGTATCTTTACTTATATACTGTATACATGTGGACATATATATATCTGTAATATGAATTCACAGGTCTCCACTTTGTCTTGATTCATATCTCTACACTGGCTCCATGCATCCAAACTAATTTCCCCAAGAAAAGAGCTAAATAGAAAATCACCCAAATATGTTCTATACCTACTAGGATATGCCCCAAACCAAGTGGAGTCACACCACGAGTACCTACCATACCTTCACCTTCAAAAGTGGTGATTTCCCACACTCTCAGGCCATATACTTCATAACAGACTGAGTCCCTAAACAGCCAGCTTCCTACAGCCTTTTCACTCTGCTTCTGTGACAGCCCAGCCCTATATCCTCAGCCTTCCTCACTTTCCACTTTTAATTAATTTTTACTTTCCAGTCATCCCACATTATTTTGGCAACATCTTTAATTGAGAACTTTAATCTTTTCTCTCTTTACACTACTATTTCTATAATTCTTTTACCCTCGTATTCCATGTTAACATTTGCACTTTTTATTCAACACCAATAGAAGAGTGGTTTGAGCTGAGGTGTGAGGTGCCTTATATGATGGTTACACTGGGATGCAAAGGATCTGTTTCTTCACCACAACCGATTTTCACATCATAAAGGAAGAGCAGTATTTGCTCATGATCTTCAGAACCTTTGACAGTGGCCATCAATGGCTGTTGATGGTCCTGCCCAGGCTGAGAGGCAAAATCTCTCAGAAAAGAGATCCTGAGTTCTCATCTGTTCAGAACTGTACTGAAGATGTTTGCATAGGAGGGGAAAATTGGACACAGGCAGTCTCTGAGGTCTCACACAGATAGTGCACGTGAGGGCCCTGATCCTTTTGGCTCAAATGGCAAGAGGACAATTTTGAGGAGACAGAAAGGAGCTTCAAAGAAATGTGATCTTATTTCTGTTGCATGCAAATGAAGAGAGAAAGACTGGATTTTGTCTGTCAGGTTGTGCCCACACAAGAAGTGAACTTCCTCCGTGTTAATCCCAGAACATGTTTTGGTAAGAAAAGCTCAAAGAGCCCAACTGTGTCTTGTGTTTGTGTTGTAAAATATCAGTGGGCTTCTCTTCCCAGCTCCTGAAAGCTCCCTGTAGCCAAATGTGGTCATATAGGGCTAGGCCTGCAGAAGCAAAATATGGGAGGGGGGCAATTTTTAGTGATCAAATCATTGACTGTCAGTCTGCAAGGCAGAGGAATCCACCTGGAAGTCAGAGGAGCAATATTATCGGACATGAGAGAGGTCAGCTTGCAGTCAGGTTCCATTTATAAATTGTTCATAAAGAGCTGACAAATGACTGAGCAAGGTTTTAATAAGTGATTGTACTTCAGTAATAAGGTTAAGCAATTATGACATGGAAGCATTAGTAACAAATACTAATTGAATTTCTAATATGCTCATAACAATACATATTATAAATGGCACAGACTTATAGAGAATCAGCATTAAATAACACCTGTTAAACTGCATGTGGCTCCTCACTCTTCCAATAGTTTCATTGAAGTTACTGTTTTATCCCATCAGGAAGACACAGCAAGGTAAGAGAAAGGTTGAAGAGATTCCTTTGCCTGTCCTGTACTGCAAAGGATAAAAGGTTTTTCTGGCTGATGTGCACCTTGAGGCACACTGCTTTTCCAACAGCAATCATCTCAAAGCATGGTCCAGCAGCCAAACGTGCCCTCTCGGTCGCTGGAAACATAGCTCCAATTTCCTGCTCCACTCCAGAGCACTTGTTAGATCTTAAGAAGGTTGTGCTCTTTCTGTCACAGCTAATACCATTTCTCCAAGGAGACTCTGCACCAACATTTTGAACTGGGGACCAAAGCAATGATCTTGCTTGGATACAGCAAAGAAAGCTCCTCTGGGGGAAAAAAAATTAAAATCTTAATTTCAGGGGAAACTGTGTTGCTGTTCTTGTTTCAATAACAATCAGCATGACAAATTGAAACCGAGGTTATATTTCTTTTATCTTTGTTAAGGAATTACAGAAATATAAGAACAAAAAGTGAAAGAAAGTTCAACCTTAGTTTCCAGCATGTCAGAGGACTGAGTGAGGATTCTTTAAATAGCAGGTCAGTTGAAACCAACCTGGGTAAGAACTGTAGGCAAGTCTGTTGTCTAAAACAATTATACATTGCCTCTAGCTGTGTGCTGGGTCCACATTACGTATTTCTTCTTTTCCACCTCAGGTCACTGTGATGTTACAAAGAGTTCTGAGACAAAACTGTGAAGAGCTTGATGCAAAGCCAAAATGCTCTGGGGTAAAAAATTACCTTTCCCTTTGACTCAAAATAGATGCCTCTGAGAAGACAGGAAAGGATGAAAACAGCATCAGTAATTGTGACTTTTCAAACGAAAGCTCCAAGGCCACCTGACTTAATTATGCTAATCACCCTATCAATCTTAATGGAAGAGAGATTGTAATCCTAAAATTCAGGGAGTGAGGCACCAAGAAAAGTCCCAGTTTTCTTGCCTTTACTAAGGCCACTGATCAGATGGCATCATTATAAAGGTATCACCTTGCTTCAGATCCATTCAAATGCCCAGATGGAGATGGCTGGCACTGACTGCCACAGGAGATAATGAGGCAGCTCCTAAAGCTTGTTATGCAAAAATCTCACAAAGGAGAATAGAGCCATAGACAAACTTTTGTTAAACTTTAAAAAGGCTGTGAAAATAAACCTCTCTTCTCCTGTATCCTGCCCCTTTCTGGCTCCCTTGTTAAGTTCTTCCCACTTTTGTGTGTTATCAGGCAGTAATATAATTCAGACCATGGAAAGAATATGAAGCCTGAGCCTCTTGAGGGGTGGTGCTTTAACTCAAATTTCAAACCAAGAGCTGTTATTAATAATGGAGGTGAATTTTTCTGAAGAGGCACACATCTATCTCAGTTCTCTCTAAGTTCTAAATGAGGGAAATACCTGTGAGCGTGGAGGGGTTAAAGCTGCTATTCCTGCCTGGTAATGGAGGAGGAATGGGAATCTGATTTGACACATGATCAAGCTTGTTCCTGCTATCTCAAAGGGATATACTGTGGCTGACATATACTAATTCTCCAAGAGGAGCACCCAAGTTTACTAAAAATGCTTACCTAGGACAATATCTGCCCACATATACAACACAGGGAGACTCTCCTCCACTCTTTGAAAAGAGTATTTCCATCTCAGTCCTCTTCTTCAGCTGCCTGATGAATGCAGATGGTGCATGAAGTTTTGGCTTCCACCTAATTTGTTCCTGTATCTCTCACCTTTCAGAAAAAAAACCCTACCACTTCTTGTCAGCTCTGATTTGTTCATGTTACAGACTACACCATAAATTCAGCAAAAATTGAGTTGTGTTTATAGCTTTGTGGTTTGTTTTACAGAGTCACAGAATATGCTGAGCTGGAAGGGACCCAAAAGGACGAGTCCAAGTCCTTTGTGAAGAAGTACAGGCCAGTTAAAATGGAAGATCACCAGAGACTATGTGGATGAAGGGATAAATGATAGAATATGCTTATCCTTCAGCTTGCTTCAGATTGGATGTTGAGCAGAAGCTCCCTAGATTTTTTTTCCCTGAAAATCATTCTCCCAGATGTTTTTGATGATATCTATCTTTCCCAAAATCATCCAACAGCTTTAATTGGAAGCTTGAGCATCTCCAAAATTCTACTCCTACCTGGGTGGGTGACATTTCAGCTATAGAGCTGGAGTATGTACAGGAGGACTCCATGTTTAGAAAATGTATCTCTATTTCCTACCACAGTGGTGATAATATGTGAACTGCTCACAAACAAAAATAATAAAAATTTAATATAAAGTCTTCTGATCACTTGGTAGTCTTCTTTCTTGCTCACCTGGATTAATCAGTTTTGTGCTAATTTAAAATGAAGATAAAAACCTTGGGGTTTTTAACAACTATGATCATTATTTATGCCTAATAAACTACTGGTCGCACTCTAAATTCAATAGGGAATGACAATGCTTTCAAAAATGCATGGAGATTTCTAAACAAAGATAAATTTCAAAGTGATTTAAATTTTTATTTTAAAAACAGTGAAAATATGAATGAGAAATATACTAACATGGACTGAATCTGTTCTAAATCCTGAACATATTAATGAATAGTTTTGGTTATCTTGAAATGGATCATGTTGAACATTCAATTCTAAAAAGAAAAAAAAGATGATGCCATGGTATTTCAGAAAAGTGCATTTTCTGCATCTTAAATCCAGAGATGAAATAAATATTTTAAATTGTGCATTATTGCATGGATCTCAGGAGAAGATGTAAATCATGAACACATACTTGGTTTTACTTTCAGTGGTTTATACTGCTTTTTAACTTTTTTTCAAGTAGATATTAAATTTCTGAATTTGAACAATTTAACACAGTCCAATTGGATCATCCTGTTATGTCAGGGCAGTAGGCAGCAATCTCCATCACAGGAAAAGCTTTCCTCACTGCTAATGCTGATGTCACATTCTGAAGGCTGATATCAGGTTACTTGATCTAAGGTACAGAGAAAGCACAATGATTTCATGAAATTGTTCAGCTCTTCAATAAATCCAGCCATACCTTTCAGATTAGATTGTAATCTAACATCCTGAGAGCTTCTATACTGTTTTCAGTAATATATAAATCTTCTATTCATATTCTATTCAGCTAGTTTGGGTTTTTTGGTAGTAGATCAATTGCTATTATTGCAATATGTGGCACCTTACATATGTCACAAGACAATGTGGCAAATAGCACCCAAATTCTATGATGGAGAGGCAGAGCACTTAAATCTCCACTTTCAAATATCCTCTTTGACTGACACATTGAAGACTGGATGAGAAACCAATGTAGAATACTTTTATTAAAAAACAAGGTATTTAGACCCCCCTGTATTATTGCTCTGGGTTTAACAATTTTATAAAATTCAGTGTTCATCTAGCACAGCATCACTTGCTGGGCAAAGGAGGGGATTGTCCCTTCTGCTCTGCCCTGGGGCAGCCTCACCTCCAGCGCTGGGGGCAGGTTTGGGTGACATAATGTAGAAAAGACATTAAACTATTAGAGAACATCTGAAGGAGGGCCACAAGGATGGTGATGGCTCAGGAGGGGAACTGTATGAGGAGGGGCTGGGTCACCTGGACTGCTCAGCCTGGAGAAGACTGAGGGGAGAACTCACTGCAGTTAAACTTCCTGGGGAGGGAAGGGCAGGGGCAGGCGCTGGGCTCTGCTCTGTGGTGACAGTGACAGGACCCAGGGAATGACCTGTATCAGGGCAGGTTTTGGATGGACATTAGAAAAAGATTCCCGGGAATCAAGGCCCTGGTGCTGCCCAGGAGAAGCTTCTGGGCTCAGCCTGTAAAGCAGCTTAGGCAGGGCTCAAGTGCAATTACATCAAACCTGGCTTGTAAGACCACGGCTACCAAACTGTGCAGTGACCTGTGCAAGGACTGGGAGGACAGCAGGGCAGGAAAGTTCTGACACCCCAGGTTCCAGGGGCTGGGTGCAGGTGGAGTTTTCTAGGTTTGGAAAACTCTCACTGCACAGTACAAGAAAGACTAGTAGGGGAAACTGAAGTCAGTAGTGCTGAGGGTGTGTGGGAAATAGAAAAGGTATAAACTCCCAGAAAGCTGTGTGAAAGCAAATCTCAGGATGGAGAAATGCAAGAATCCTGAAGATGAAAGAACAAGAATAGGGGTGTGAGCTATGTAGAGACAGGCCTCAGGAAAATATGTTAAGAGAGTAAAAATAATGAAGCTTTATCCATTGTTTTAAGCTATCACAAGCAAGCATTGTTCAAAGCAAGATGTACATGTGGCTTTATTAACTGGCCTAAGCAAACGCTTGTTGGCTTTTAATGTCATGGCTAGAAAGTTGTTAAAAGACTTTGTAACAAAGAGAACTTTGCTGTGCTAGCAGCTGAAGCTGTTCCATCCAGGAACAGGCGCAGGTGGAGTTTTCCAGGTGGGGTCCACAGAGCCTCTCTCTGCACAGTACAAGACTAGTAGGGGAAACTGAAGTTAGTAAAGCTGAGGGTGCAGAGATCTTTGGGAATAGTTTTAACAATATCACCTGAATAAAGAGACTGCATGCACCTTTGAAAGAACTGCGAAAACTATTCAACTTTGATATGTGCCAGTGAGTAAAATAGATATTAAAGGACATTTATTAAATCTTGGCTTTCAAGTCTTAAGAATGACATGTCCTGATCATGCCTGTCCTCTCTGGATCCTTTTCATCTGGCCACCTGCACATAAAGCAGGCCAAAGAAAAACTTTGCTGTGATTCACCACAACTTTTGGGCAACAAAGAAATACACTATGTTCTCATTCACTGAGTACTCTGAGCTTAGTTAAGTTACATCTGCAGCATACAGAGTCCTATGCAGGATATATAGAGAGACCAGAAACATCTTTATTTCCTGTGGTGCAATTGCAGTGAGTTCAAGGAATGTTTTACTCAAAAAGAGAGAATATTTTCAGAAGGCAATACCTCTAAGAGAGCACTCTCAGCAGAATCCACTTTTCATCTATAGCTGTAAGCTGTGCTGATGTGCTGACCCAAACACCCTCATAAATTTAGACTATATGGAAGGCACTGAATGTAATTATCTGAAGCAGCTAGAACATTTATTATGATAATTAAAGTCAATTACTTTTATGACAGGATCAAAAAATAAACACCACCTTTAACACTTCCCTTGTTTTCCTATCTCTTTCACAATCTAGCATTGCCACAGTAATTACTGTATCTTACCATCCTCCTAGCAAATTCCAAAGACATGGACATCTTAATTCACTTGGCTGGTCTCCTTCCACATGACTGCTTCACTTAGCAGCAGTAGATGGATATCTTCCTTAAAATGCTGATAGCAATCCTGACTTGGTTTACTTTAAAAAATTACTAGTTTATTGTTGTCAGAACACCTCTGGATAATGAAGGATGTGGTTTGAATTATTGCTAGGAAATTATTAGCTCGTGAGCAATGCTAGACACCTCCTAATGAAATGGGATGTCATTATTACTATGGGAACAATATGAGACTGAGAATATCCTATACCATCCATTTCTGTGTAAATGTCTGCTCTGTTTGGAGATGGAGTTGAGTAACAGTCTACTAAAATCATCACAAACTACTTTTCTTCTTGGGATTATATTCAGGGCCCAATTAACACATTAACCAACTTACTGACAATGTTTAGAAAGTTTGATTTTCAAACTGCTACTGAAATGTACTTCAGTTTTAAGGCTGAGGATGCTCCATTTAAGTCAAACAAGGTCCCTCAGGGAAATAGAATGATGCTATTTGTTACCAGCTATCAGTTCAGCATCAACTGTCTGATTCTCTGTTCCTTTCTTGGCTTCACTTTGCAGTAGAAACACTATCTATATCATAATAAAGCCTCATCCAGGCCTCATGTCTGAGGTCACAAATCTTTAGTGCTGTGGGCTGAACTTACACTTTCTGAGAAAAATTCCCTCTCCAATATTTCACGTGGTTTAAATAAGGACATATGCAAAAAAACCAAATCCAAAACCAAAACCAAAACAAAAAAAAGCGCCCCCTCAAAAAAACCAAAAAAAACCAAAAAAACCAAAAAAACTCCCCCAAAAAACCAACCAAAAAAAAAAAACCTCCACCCAAAACAACAACAACAAAAAAACCCAAACCCCAAACAAACAAACAAAACCAAAACTAAACAAAAAACAATCAAACAAAATAATAATAATAATAATAATAATAATAATAGAAACCCTCAAACAGACAGACAAACCTCAGTACAATGAAGCTTAGTCCGTGTCAACTGGTTGCTGCTTTTCACGACTGGTGGGGTCTTCTACTCTGAGGGGCATCTCCCAAAAAGTTTTATGAAAAACCCTTGATGGACTCACAGATTCAGCAGCACCTGAAGAAATAGAAAGAGAAGAATTCACTATACTGATGTATCAGTCTTATTTTAAAAGACAAATGGACATAGAGGGCTGGAGTGTCATTATAGGATGATCCATCCTTTAGGGGTATAAATCCCATTGTTACAGTGACCAGGAGCTGGGGGTACCTGTGGGGAGCTGAGTTCTGTCTGTTCTCACTGGAGACCCACACTGGGGCAGCCAACAGGTTCACCAAGCACCTGGGATGTGAGAGACTGGTCTGCTGTAGCTAGGGTTTGAGTGCCTGCAGTTTAATGCCAGCCCTGGGAGCACTGGGGGCTGCTGGAGAGAAAGGTGTGGGTTTCTATGAGCTCAGCACAGGAAGGAGAGGATGCACATCACGCCTTGTCAGAGATGCACTTTATTGGGGCACAGGGATGTGAGTCTTGCTGAGGGCTGAGGTGATGGGAGGAGGAAGCCTCATCTTTCCATCCCAGCAAGGCCACAGGCCATGAACAAGAGCTGGAGCTGAGATGGATTTATTGAGCATGTGGGTAATGTGAACGTGTGGAAAACTTTTTCCCTCAGGCTGTGCTTCAAAAATCCGTGTGTAAAATGCTATTGAGGAAACCTGGGAACCAGCAATATGCAATGATTTGCTTGCCTGTTAAAAAATAAAACTTGCAGTTTTGGGGTCCTCATGTTCCTGAGTTAATATCCAAAGTTAACTAGCAGGTCCTGCTAAAGGTTAGGCCACAGAATTGCAGATGTCTTCATTTTCCCCACCTTGTGGGCCTTTCAAAGACAGGAATGAACACACTGTGATGAATAGTGACCCTTAAAATTCCCTCTGATCCAGGCCATGTGCCGTTCTATGAGTATCCATGCATGCTAAGCTGAAGATAAAAATAATTGGGTAAAAGTCAGTGTGAAGTGCAATAATTGACATTAGATGATGTAAGTTTCTATTCTCCCCTTGACCAGTTTTGCTCTTGTTCACACCCTGCTAGTCTTTTAGGCCCATTGTATTCCATACTGAGGTGTCTAAATTTGAATCTGTTCTTCCCTAAAACTACCCAGCATTCCTTAGCAAGAGCTTCTTGGTGAATTAAACTATTCTCTTCTTACAAATCAATCACTTAAAAAAATTAATAGGACATTAACTAAATGTATCTATGCCTCTATTAGTAACATGTGTTGATAAAAAGTGTTCAAACTCTGATTAAAGAATTTAATCATTTCCATAAAAAATGTCAGAAAGAATGAAAATAGCTCATTAGAAGAGTGTGTGAAAGTAAATGTTTAACTGGTAAAGTTTGCTGGGATAACTCAAATTCTCAAAGACCAAATAATTAATAAAATAGACTTACCTCCAATTACAGTGTTGTTTTTGTTGCTGTTGGTTTTTACTACTAGGAAGCTGTATTATCAAAATGAACTCACACAGGAAAAGATACAGCCAGAAAGTGTTACTTATTTCATAATTGTAAACTTGTAAACCATTAGGAACAAAACCCAGGTTTGGCTCTCAAATATTTTCAGACATAGCAAAACAATGAAAATCTCTCTTTATACACGTATTTCCTATATTTTACACTGCTTATAGGAACCATAAACTCAGGTTCAACAGTTCCAGCAGTCAGCTATGACTACAAGGCCACCTCTCTAAGACATATACTTATCTTTGTGGGGAATTCTCCTCCATATTTGTATGTTTTATTCCAAGGGAAGCAAAAAATCAAGTGAATTAATGGTGATAAACAATCAAAATAAAACACAAACAACTAACCTTCCTATATCAAGTTGTTGCTTGCTGCACAGCAACAAGATAAAAATTGTACCCCAGAGAGATGGAAAATCTGAGTTTTTCATCCTCAGCCACAGAGTAACCTGGACTTATTTCCTGATTTCAGTGAGCTGAACTAAGAGAATGTACCATGTAGTTGCCAGTGCCTGCATTTTAAAAAGCAAGATAATAGAGAGATTAGTAAGGGACTTATTTTAAAATACTGTGGTGGTTTAACACCAGCAGAAAATTAAACTTATTAGTACCTGGTCAAAATGGAGTTATTAGAAAAATTTGATCCTTCCAAAAGGAGTTACCAGAACACATCAAAGCCACAGTTTACAGCAGCAGCTTGATGGAAAATGTATGATGAGGTCAGGCATTTGGCCAACAGCATTGCTGACACTGTACCCCAAAATGCCATAAAATGGCACCTGGCACATCCCAGCTCTGACTGCCTCTGCACTCTCTGTTCCAAGGCCCATATCAGGAGTTTTAAGTGAGGCCTGTCCCTGATATTATTGTGAAGACCTACAATGAGCTCATAGGGCAACTGCAGAATCCTAATGGATTTTAAAGATCCTTTAGCCCCTCTCCATTTACAGGGTCAATACCTGAACTGAGAAAGGTTATTTTTGGCAAAAGAAATGAAATTTAGTCGGTAGAGGGCTGGCAGTAAGAGACCTTTAAATTGCATGAAAGGTTTACCTACATTCCTAGTGAGGTTAATCCCTGGGTTTTGGAACTGTCTTGTCCCTCAGAATGGCAGTGATTAGAGTGGTTCAATAAAACAAAAAAGAAAAACCACTGAAGGTTGATCACTCAGTATTAGACATCAAAAATGGGAAGAAGAGACTGCAGGTGATAACTTGCTGTGATTCTGGTTAAAAACAGGTTGTGATGACATCAGGAACATGCTTCTCTACTTTACTGGTTTTTGTCTTCACAGACATTTTCAGACAGAGTGGTTAACTTTATTAATCCCTCCAGTGGAAGATAAACACTATGAAGGAAATCTAATTCAGATCTTTATGTCTAATGATAAGGGTGGGAAGACATTTTCAGGTAGTGGGTAAAAATGGTGTTTGGTGGAGTTGTAATTAGGGGAACTGATGTGTTCTGAGAGCTTTTATCCCTCTTCACACAGTGTTCACCCTCAGTGCAAAGAGAAACATTTCCCCTCAAACATTCATTTTGTCTGGATTGAGGGTCAAGCTGCTCTTTCACTGAAAAACAAGACTTGTGGGGCAACCTAAAATCTGATTAGTGAATTGTCTGAACTTGCAAAATATTTTTTTTCCTGGTCAGAAACTGAATGAATCAAGTCAGACTGATAGGAAAGAACAGTTGAAAGAGAGGTAAAACTTCACCCACCAAAACTTGAGGGGGGAAAAAAAATCCAACTGCAGGGAAGGCAGGCAGGGAACATTCAATTAACTGTCTGGCATTTATGCAGGATCCTGGGATAAATGTCCTTTGCAGGCTCTCTGCCAGTAGTGTACAGGCTATTTCTCTTTGAAGGGCTTCAGGTTCACAGGGGCTGAGGGTTTTGTGGGGTTTTTTACCATTTTCATGCAGTCAAATAATGATGACAGAAATGTCAAGGAATGAGATCAAATGTATTGAGGGTCACTACTGCTCTTTCACCAAAGTGCTTCTGGTGTTTGGCACCCAGACCAGCTCAACAACACATATCAGAGGTTAAAGAAAATAATAGCCTGGGCACTGTAGAAAATGATAAGAAACAAGTAGCAGGGTGGCAGATAGTACTGTCTGAACCCAGTGTTATTTCCAAAGGTTAGGAGAGAATGAGTATTTCTCCTTCTTTTAAATGTCAATTTAATCTGAAAGACACTGAACCTCAAATAACATTTCAAACTAATGTAGAACTTCTGGAAACAAGGTAATTGCTGATCAAGCAGACAGGGATTTAATCTTGAACTGACTGTAAGTTTCAATACCCTTGTTGTGTTATAATGTAAATATCAGTAAAAAAGGTGTAGCCAGGGAAAGGGGGAAAAGATCGAGGACAGCTGCTGAATCCTTAGCACTGGTGAGCTGCAGGAACTGATGTGCTGAGATTTAAAGAGGGATGAACTACTTTCTGTCTGAATATTTTGTGATCTTCCCTCACCAAACAGGAAGGCTGCTACAGTAAAAGCTTTGTGAGTTTTTTAAAAGAAATCAGGCATTTTAAAGGTGAAGAGCCTTGCCCAAGGCTACACAGGAAATCAACAATACATCTGAGGAATCCAAATTCAGGGCTTTAGTGCTGTTTTTTAATTCTAAATGTTCTTCTTACATCATAATCAACAATCACATAACTCATTAAATATCTTTAAACATACTCTGCAGCTGGGTTGAAACCTGGTAATTTGATTCACTTTTTCTATATGAAACAGAAGATGAGTAGTTACAGGAATTTTTACTCTCAGTTGATGTGGCCAGAGATGTTCACCTTAAACATTACAAAAACCTTGGCTGAAGTGCTGCTGTAATTCAGGGACAGGCCACACAGAGGGACTGTGGAGTGTCTCTCTCTGGGAGATTTGTCACACAGATGGACAAGTATCTCTGCAAATGTACCCAATTATTCCTGCTCTGTGAATGGCGATATGGACAGGGTACAGCAGTGGATCAGATGGTGGTTGATAGTAGATAACAGCAGAACAGCAATCTGGGAGCAGAGTTCGAGGTGCTCACTCTCACTTCATATTCTAGATACCTATCCAGGATTTAAAGGCTATGGATGAAAAATTTTCTTTGCAGAAACACCTTCTGATTAAGCCAATAATATTTTTTTAAGCTCAAACTCATTACAGTCAGGCTAACATTTAATAATTAAGTCTGTCTGTAACTTAATTGCTGAAAATGCTTTGTTATCTCAGCACAAATTTAATATCAAATCAACTGCTGCAAAAAATAAACTGGCTGACACATGTAGTGCTACTGCTTGGTTCATGCTTATTTTGGATATGATCTACAAATTAATGGCTTGCAGCACAGAATCCAGGTTTCAGAACAGTCTATGTGTGGTGACCTTTTCCACAAAGCAAAATGACTTTTATACAGAAATTAATATAGCAGTTTCACCAGTATTAATCCTGCTCCTATTTATGCCAATAGCATGATGAAAGGAGCTATTTTTGTTTAGGAGTATGGGGAAAGGCATGTAAGGAAGTTTCAAAAGACTAGAGAGATGCATAATGCATTGGTAGAACTTTGATGTATAAAGTGCTTGAAACTCATCTGAACTTTTTTTATTATTATTTATGAATTAATTTGAGTTTTCTTGAACTGTTGATTGTCATCTTTAATATAAAAAAATAAAACTAAAAATAATAAAAGGCCCCTGCCTTCATCCCCTAAGTCAATGCTATAAAGAGAGTAGCAGTACAAGGTTCTGCACAAACCATTATCATTCAAAATGGTCTAAGTCCTGCTCATCCCATGAGGCAGAAATCATCTACTGCCATATTTCAAGAGAATGATCTGCATAATAAAAGTAGTAAGTGGTGGTGGCATTTTGTGATGTATGCAGCTCCTCAACAGGAAATATGCTAGGATTCCAGATCCAAAACTTCACATGAATTTTTAAATAGCCCTCACTCCTTCAGGGACCCTGCACTGGATTTGGAATGAAAATTTAAAATGTAAATGCACCTTCTCTTGCATCTCCTTTAAGGCTTTAAAGGTGAATTTTATTCTGTGTTCACATGCTTGTATTGGTTTAGAACTGCGCATTCACTGATAAGAAATCTTAATAATCCTCCTTGATCAGAGATGGAAGTGATACACTAAAACCTTTGAGAAGTAGAATAAGATCATCCAAGCACTCACCCTTCTCTCTTTTCTCCCTCCTACAAGGTAAGTACTATGAGAAAAGGAAGTTGTCTTTCTGTTAGTTGGTAAGATTAAAAACACTCCTGTGTGCTGTGAAAATGCCTTTTTTTTTTTTTTTTTTTTTTTCCCAAAGATATTTTCTAATAAAGACTACATGTCCTTTTCAAAGTAACTGGTGGTACTCCAGGAATCATTTTGAGGGCTCTTTGCAAGAACAAATTCATATTTGTTACATGTGAAAGCCAAGAATACCTGATCAAAGTCCCACAGTACTAGGATGAATCTTTCTATTGTCTTCCACTGAAGTTTGGGAGTTGTCCTAAGCCCATCTACAAGGCATGACAGGCTACCTATTAAAGAGAGCATATATAGGTTCATTCAGAGTCAATGGATTTTTTTTTCTTTTTTTATTAAATGGGGGGAGACTGATTCTTTTACACTCAGAACAATCTCTACTCCCAACTGTGTGGGCAGGAAAACTGGTGCTTCTATTTTGGTCACAGGTTGCCAATTCTGAAATGAGCCTTCAATGAACCACAAAACATGGATTGCACAAACAAAATAGGAAAAGTCTAAGGTGAAAAAAAGTTCAGATTTCCCTATGTCTTCTGAACACAATATGAAATTTCTGAATTAGAATTCAACGTTATAAAATAGAGCTTGTGATAAAAGTAAATCCATGACTGAGTCATGAACCAGGTGCCTTCTATGCAGAACTACACAACCAGACAGAATTAACTCTCAGCAAATGGATCCCATGATGGGATTTCAACCAAAAAAGGCACCTACAGAGTCAGTGGATGATAAAATACATTATGCAGCACATGCTGCAGCTCCCTGTAGAAGTCAGGGAGGAATTTCTGAAGGGGTGGGAAGTGTCTCCTCTGCATCCTGCAGTTTGAAGAGCTGACATCTGATCGTACATGAGTAGCTCAGACTTTGATCAGGTCTTTAACTCTGTGTTTTGTCTTCTTAGCATGTTTGCTAAATGCTTTATTTACACTGTACAGCAGGAGATAATGCAGAATAAGAATGGGATACACTTGGCACACAGATTTGACTGATTTGTGAACATGCTGTCTGTGCACAATATAGCTACAAAGTCTGCACTGTTGTATTTATACCAAAGAAAAGCCAGCTTCTATTTATTTCTTAGACTCAATACTGAGAGTTTCCCATGTTAAATCCACTCAGCTGTAAATCTGGAAGGCTCAGTGGGAATGAGTTAAAGTATTATGTCACCATTGCAAAAAGCTTATTGGGAATGAGTTATCAATATGTCACAGTTTATTAGATATGTACCAATGACAGATGTGTACTTCTCATAGACTGATAAATTAATCCACCATGCAAATTCTTTCTTATCTCTCTTGAGATTAGCATCTCATCAATACCTTATCCGTGTATATGTACATACTCATTAATAACTGCCAGAAAAAGAATAAGATTACAGTGTCTTTTTGTACAGAGAGAATATTCCTGGAATTTGTCAGGTTTATAGCATTGGTCAAGCATTTTCTGCTCCTCTCCATGTAGAACAAATTCAGTGGCTGAAGGAACATTGGACTTTCAGAAAGGTTGTTGATAGCTATCTTCCTATGTGAGAGTGCTTGGTGAAGGGAGCCCTTCTTTTTCTTTTTTTTATGAACATACCATCTTCATATCACAGGTGTTATTTTTAAAATCAACTTTCACTCAAAATACTGGTTTTCTGATAGAAAAATGCACACTTCCCTTTAAAAATCAGGCCAAGAAGCTGGGATTCAAAGAATTCACATTTCAAACATTTTAATGGGCTAGGTTTTCAAGGGAAACACCAATCACATCGGAGGAATTTTGGTAAGTTCATAAAAATTTTACCTCTTTCTCTCTATATATTTTGGATACATTTCCAGCAGAGGCTCAGAATTTGCTCTTGGTAATTGCCCTGTCTAAGACCTGAACTGAGAGGCAAGAAAAGTCAGCCAGTTCTTGTCTTTAAATCCTAGATGTAATGGGCAAAGGAATCAGAAAGAAATGCTTAACCCACAGGCACAAGTCTAGTCCTCCTTAAAAGTCAATTAGAAGCATTTTATGGAACCAGGAAATTGCTATTTCTCCCTTTGGAGTTTTCCTTACCAGTAAGAAGTCTTTGGAGTAATGTTCTGGTTTTCATCAGTGCTCCAAAGCTTAAACCTTCAGACAAGGTGACTGGAGATAAAGCTTTTAGAAAAAGCTTTTTTTTTTTCAGTTTTCCTTAGGAATGGCATTGAAAGCATTCGTTGCTTCCTGGTGACTTATACCCACAAATCTACATGGATTTTTTTTTGTTTATTTTGGAGTTTATGGTTTTTAATTTTTTTTCTCCTTCTTGGGACAGTTTTGCCTCTATTTTAGCACTGTTTCTGACATCTAAGTTTTATTTATATTTTCTCAAAATCTTAACAAAAACAGTATATGCTATGTCAGAAGGAAGAAAAGTTTCTTGGATGCTGCATCTTAGTGGAAGTCTTGAATGTGGTACCAGCTCCCTCTTCCAATGTCTCCTCATTACATTATTCCAAATCCCAGTCACCTCCTAAGACTATGGGATGACTGCAAGCTATGCCTTCGTTCTACAATTATTTTGAAGAATATATGATAAAATAAGAACTTTTTATAGGGATTGTTTACATTTCAACTTCAAAACTATTTTATCCAGACAGATAGCAGGACACTTTTGAGCCACCTGTGAGAAAATTTCATTTCTGTTTTGTCCTAAGAAATATAAATATTTATGAAAAAAAAACAAAAACAAAAACAAAACCCACAAAAAAAGCTGGAGGTGGTGACATCCATAAGTCCCCAGGCTGTGCTGTGTTCCTACATGTGAAATGGAAGTTTGGCTAGAGGATTCCAAGGAGTAGCTGTGAGGTGATTTACAGAGAAGTAATTTTTGCATTTATTGTTGGTATTGCTGTGACAGCTTTATGGCCATTCCAGAATAATGTTCCTGATTTGTCTCCTAAATGCAAATATATTCCCAGTCCTCTGCTATACTTGGGTGGCAGATTTTGTGGGTAGATTTTTGTTCCTGTACTCTGTATGAAGCTGAGAAGTCTCAGCTGAATGCAAGGAAATACTGCATCTGAATGTTAAATTAACTGAAAAAATCAGAGTTTAGCATACTGTCACATGGTAGGAAGGTGAGCACATTTCAGCCTTTTTAAACCATTGTTGCATTCCCATTGAAAACAGAGAAAATCTGTGCTCCAACTGGGTTACAAAGGTCAGGGACTGGCAAATGAAACAGTGAAATAGAGGCGCAAATTCTTTAATTTGCTTAAGTGACAAAGAGGGCACTTGCTGAGAAAAGACAAACTCATCTTTACATACCTGGAAATATAGACAGTGTTATTTGAAGCTCCAGAAAATGGCTTCAGGAATTGAAATACTGCACAAAGCACACTTCCTTAAGAAACTCACAATACCAATTCTAATATTACAGTTAGAAACCCATACAAAAATCCTAGAAGTGGCAACCTGCCTTTCTGTGAAAAAAGATCTGACTTTGCATCTTAACACTTGCACATTTTCATCTATTTATAACACTGCCAAAAGATTTCCCTGGTATCTCATTAGTCCTTTCATCATTATCACAGCATACATTCTCTGCTACACTCTTTAGATCAGAAGACCAAATAAGCTACTTAGAACTTGAAGAAAAAAAGATTTGGTAAAAGTGGTGCTTCAAGTGACCCTCTGTTGCAACATAAGATCCAACAAGCATATTTTTCACTGCTGTTGTACAAAACACTATCCAAATGATCCACCCTGTGTCCAAGTACCTAAAAGAATGAGATGCAAATAATAATGTAAATAAAGCCTAAAGGTCAACTAATTGTCTAACTGCAGGAAGTTATATGATTTGCAGAAAGAAATATTTGAAATCAAAATAAGGTGATTATCCTCAAGTTCAAGGATGCTCAGACATTCAGAACTTTCCTATCTGCTACAAAAAACCATGACCAGGTCAGAGGGTAGATCCCACAATGCCAATTAGGAGAATGGAAAATTCCCAGATTTGCTGAAATTGTTTTAAGAGTTGTGACCAACATCCCCATGAATTTCACAGAACTATATAATACACAGAGGATGATATTTTTTGGCAATTTGTATGGTGCCTTTTCATCAAGGTGGCTCTCCACTACTCTCTCCCTTAAGCAAGGAAAGCTGCAGCATTCAATCCATTTCCAGCTGCAAGTCTGGTTTCTTGAAAGGGTTTTGATTTTACCCTGTTCATCAAACACTGCCAGCACCTTAATTTCCCAGGAGTATGACACAAGTAGCAGTAGGCAGGCAATGAAAGTTTTGATTCATTAAACTCATTAGCATTTTTTTGAGTTTCTGTTGAGCTTGAGCAATTACTAATAAAAGCAGAAAGACTGTCCTTGACAAAATTCTGCTGAAATACTGATGCAGCCAACAAACCATTTGCAATGGCAATAGTCTGTTCTGCCCATATACTGAAATTCTTCCCATAATGATCATTGTGGAAATAGTCTTGTGTAATACTTTTGTAATAATGCTGTTTAATATTGTAATAATATTACTTGTGTAATAATATTTTTGGAGGTTGGCTAAAAAGCACAGATCTAGATTTAAAAAGCTCACAGTAAAGAATCAAATTCAGACAACCAAAGATGTTTCGTTTGAATATAAATTTAAGAAAGTCAGACTTCTTTGGGATTTAAACATGTAAATCAATGCTTAACACTCATATAGAAAATGGAAGATATTTCACTGAAGGTTTTTTATGGACAAGAGATTTTGATAAGGAAAAGTCCACAATTTACATGCTTTGCAATTTGTCTAAACAATCACTACCTGTGAATTTGTTTCTTTGGAAAGGGGCTGGTACATCACACGAACCACTAAAGTTCATTATGGTATATGATTTAATATGTAATCAAGCAAAAACTTCAGGCTTTATGAGGATTGCTCTCCTACATGTAGGTTTGCAGGACCAAGGCCTTTTGCTTCTGGTAGACTTTAGGCACAGCAAGATCCGTTACATCAACCTGATGTCTAGCCTTACACTCGAGCAGGTTCAGTGATAGAAATCCAACCCAACTCCACTCGAGAGCATCATACATTGTCCTGATTGTTCTTCTACTCAAAGTATTTCCTCATGTATAATTGACATTTTCCCAGCAACACCCTAAATCTATTAGCCTTGTTCTGTCCTTGATGACTCGAGAGAATAATTAGTCTCTCTTCTCTGTAATATCCCTTTATGTATGTATAGACAGTTATATCTCCTAAGTGCTACATGTTCCATCCTCTTTATCACCCTTGCAATTTCCATTTTCCAAGTCCTTTATCATTTTACTGCTATTGCCCTCTGGACTACACTCCATTTTTCTGCAAGGTCCTCAGCAATCCAACACGGAGAAAAGAACAGCCCTGACACCTTGTTCTCCTACCAAGTGATGGCTACAGGAACATGCCATCTTTCACTTGCAAGATGGAAACCCCCTCAAGTGGCTACTTATCCAAATTCTTTTTAGAAGTCATAACGATATTTCTGGGCAAAAGAGAAGAAACACTTGTTCCCAAAACAAAACAAGCTCATTAAACAGATTTCTTGACTCTTTCACTTGCCAAACAGAGGTAATATGTTGAAGTCCAGGGAAGGCAGTGCAGACTGTCACCCGTCCTGCTGCAAAATAACTAAAATGAAGCTTTACAGAAATTACATTCTCCTACTGAAAGCAGAAACACTGAAAACAAATATGACGGAATGAATTTTCTTCTGTTTGTGGGTGGTTAACTATGAATTTTAGTGCCATTCTTTTCCAGTTCTGAAGGTGAAAATCTTTGGCTGACGTTGTCACAGCTGAGAAGTGCAAGCAAATGCATTAACCCATGAAAAGGAGTTAAACTTCTCACATCATATTTCATGACCATATCATAAGGCAGAGTAGTAGATTTTCAATTTTTACATATCATTCCTCTTGCATTACTCCCACCATTATCTCTAAAATAGCTCTAGCCCTAGGAAGTCATTAACACCTAATTCTTCCCCAGTGTGAAACATAAGTATTTATCTGTCACACAATTAACAAAAGGCTTCTTTTTCAAATGACAGTGATTTAACTTTTCAGCAAAATATGGAGAATTATGCATGCTTACAAGCTATTCTTTAATTTCAGTGGACCATGCACTAACAGACCATTCAAAGGATTAGTAACAACTACCTATTTGTGGCAAAATTGTTCCAGCATGAAAATATACAGTTTTCTTCCTTGCATTCTTATACTAGATCTCAGAATATGTTCTTCATATTTTCCAAGTCATGTTTCAGTTCAAATGTCAAGGTATCCACACTAGTCCAATATTACCTTTGTTTATGCTCGACAACCACTTTGAGCGAGTCTCTTTTGAAGAATCAGTCAAGGCATGTGGAGCATCCAGAATACATCATGAACAATCAGCCAGAAATCTCTTAAAAAACATAAAAATGCTTTTGTCATGGGGTTCATGGGCTTCCAGAGACTCTGAAAAGTGTTTTACCACATGAGAGAAAGGACCGTTTGTCTCAGCCTCCTGTTCGGCTCCAGGACCATTGCTACTGTAGTACATAGACAGCCAAACAACATAATGGGAGGACTGAAACATAAAAGATGAAGAGCACTTGCCAAAACAAACTGTTTCTCTGGTCTGTCTTGGACAGTGAATTCAACAACCACACAAAGAATGATCTGCAAAACTATTTTTAAAATAGAATAGAATGTGCATTGATTTAAAGTGGGATATTTTTCTTGTAGACACAAGGAAATAATAGAGGTTATCTGTAGGATTTACCTTGTGTTTGATAAAAGACATTTGATGACATAAATAAGACATTTTCAGTATTTTGAAAATGGCCAATATTCACAGTTAATGCAATAGGCTTGAGCAGGACCTTAAACATGGCAAAATATAGACACAGCAAACTGCAGAAGTGCACTGGGATGTAGCATGAAGAAACTTGGTCCCTAGCTAGTTCTACTCATCATATTTAACATCAGTGGAAATGCTGTTTAAGTTGTTTTGTCAGAAGAAAAAAGTATTCTAAAAGTAACAGCAGAACTTCAGAACCTTGCTGCTTGAGGGAGAGTTTGTTTCTTTGGAAACACGACCATAAATCATATTCCATGGAATTCATTTAGACATTTGTGAAATAGCTCATTAACAAGACACTTTATCAGAGGCAATGAAATTAATACTTTTAGCATGTTAGATTGATAATAGCACTCCACATTTGTAATAGCCCCTTTCCTGCCAGAATCTTCAATCATCTTGCAACTATTTAATAAGCCTTACACCACATGTGGGAGGCAGGTAAGTATTTTATATTCCTTCAAGCGAATCTTCCACAGACCACAGAAAATTCCTGTCCCCAAATAGTGTTTGCTAAGGATGTTTAGACTTATTGTTTAACAAAATGCAAGTAAAGTTTGTCCTTCTGTCTGTACAGAGTCACTTCAGCTCCATTAGGCTGTGGCTTTCTCTTTGTTGGTCCACCCTCCTATTCCTCCAAATAACCTGGTCATAAGTGATCCATCCCTACCAAGTCACACATAAGTGACAAAAATTGTGGTTACTTGGCTCATTATATTTCTCATTAAGGTTTTTGCTGTGAAGAAGTCATGAAAATGGAGAATTTTGTGGACATCTACCAAACCCAAACACAGAAGATGAGCTGCAGAAACTCTTGGGTTCAAACCCACAGAAAATAGGTTTTATCCAGTCTCTCTTCCAGCAAATGTCCTCACACCCTTGAAGCTAAATAATTCAGGAAATACCATGGAGGTTCCCTGGGCTCTGCCAGGTGCAACCAGACACCAGCAAGAGTAAAAGGGCTCTGCAAAGCATTTTGCCTCATGTACAAGAAATGTACCTGCTAGTCTTGAAAACCAGTCCTCAGCTCCTCCACAGGGAGCAATATTCCTGACAAAGACCCCTGGGACTCCTTTTGCAAACAGAAACTGCAAGAAGAGAACAAACCTAGTAAGAAGCACCAGTGGAAATACGCCACGATGAACATTTCAATTCCCTAAACATAGAAACTCTTTTCTCAGCTATAAAACCAATTCTTAAACAATCATACACTCACTACAAATACTGACATTCTCCTTATAGGAAACTATGAGAAGCCCACCCCACCCTCTTTCTTGCAGCAATATAGTAGGACCTTAGAGGAGAGTAGGCAGCATAGGGAGTCTCTAAAGATAAGACTGAAAATTACTCTGCTGCTAGGAAAGACCTCCCAGTAGTAACCAGTATATAGGTAGGGTCTATAAAACCATAAGATTCTCAAAATAAGTTGATACCTATTTATAAAACCACCTGTTACCCTAAAATCAAGATTGAACTTTTCATCTCCTCACATCTTACAGCTGAGCTAGAGATCTACTTGTCCTTTTGCTTTCCACCATCCCATAGCTCACTCCCTTCTCACTAGTCTGAAGTGTTGAATTTTAAAAGAACCTGCAAGAATTACTGTAATCTTAACTCCAAACTAGCACATACCTTCCCTTACAAAACAACTTGGTCCCTAAAAATAAAAAAAGCACTTAAGAAAGCAGACATATAGGTTCTGTGCTTGGTGTTCCAGTGTATTATGGGAATTGGGAGGCTATAATTTTCTGTTAGTTAAGGCTTTTTTTTGCTTGGTTACAGCTGTGGGAGGAAAGGAAGAAAGGAACAAGAGAGTAAGTAAGCATGATAGGTACCAAGATAACTGCTTGTAAATTTATATTGTGAGATAGATTTATGTCTGTTAGAAAGCTGAGGTTCTAAAGAAGATAGGTAAGGGTAAGCAAGTCGGTTTGATAGGTAAGAAAAATTCCTGAAAAGGAACATTTGTGTTTTTGTGCAGTGTCAAGGGACTGTCTGATCACTTATTGTTGTTTGTAAGCTTGTGTTTCAATTTATTCTGAGATTCATAAACAATCTTACCAATACAACTGAGTACCACTAAATCTTTAAAAAAAGATAAATTATCTTGAGAATCAGCACTGTGAAAGAAATGCACAGGGATGCCACTTACACATTCCAGTCGTAGCTCAAAGAAGCTAGAATAATTTCCCCCTCAAAAGAGGTTTTGTTATAATGAATGGTGGGGAAGCAATCTTAAGGAGTGTTATTTCTACTTACCTTACTCTACACTGCAGGTACAGGTTGAGTTTGGTTCTTCCCTTTCTCATCTGTACATTTTTTACCTTAACTCCCTGAATATACAATGCAGGAAATGATACATTTCTCTCTGAGGGTGCCTGGTGACTGCTGCACCCAAAGCATGTGTTTTGGGGTGCTGTGTTTTAAGCAGGAAGAAAAGATCAGTGTGTTGACTGGATTATTTGCTTTCTGTGGATTAGTGGTTGTGCACAGCTGCTTAAGATATGGGTATGCTTTCCACAGCTCACCTTGAAAGGGGAGCCTTTCTTTCCTGTGTGGAAATTGTCACTGCTACTGGAATGAGACATTTTTCATGGGAGGTGTATCTGGAAAGCTGATTTGATCAGGCTCTCTGTAAATTCACCTTTGACAATCTTTTCATCAGATAAGTATACAAAATATTTGGGAAGATGAGTTAAAAGGAAAAAGGCAAATTCTGAGGGCTCAGAGAAAGAAAGTTCTTTCTCTTCCTGGCATAGCAATGGATGCTGCAGACGAGCTAAAAGGCAGAAAGAAAAGGCTTCAAGAAAATGGCTTTACAATACAATCCTCCATACTTTGTCCAAGAAAATTTCACTTTATATTACATCCAATGCATTAAAGCATGATTTCTTGTTCCACAGCCCTTGATCAACACCTTTTCCAATGCAAGAATCAACACACCATAAACTCCTCCTTTATGCTGTCATGCAAGTTCCTGTAATTTCTGCCCTGACTTAATGAACCATCCTGAACCTAAACATCCCTTCCAGTACCTGCTTAGCCTTGTGACAGGAGCTGGGCTTGGAGGGAGCAGCAGGATGGTGAGGGGTGAGATTAGAAGAGGAGCCTGACCTGATGGCATAACCTGCTAATTTCTAAGTGGTGGTGGGCATTTCCAGCCCTGAACTGTGGGCATTTCTGCCTTTCTGCAGCCGTTTATTGCTACTTGTATGTACACAACCTTTCCATTATCACTGTCCCAGGTGTTTATCCTCAGGAAAGGTGAACAATGGTGTTTTGCAGGAAAGAGCCACCTCCTTGTGTCTTGAGAAGGAGTGATCTAATTTTGTTCCAAGAAGACACATGCTGCTCAGAAAATGATTAGCAGACCTGTTTTCTGTGCCTTAAAGAAGTTTTTCTGTGGTGCACATGTGCTTTATATAAACCACTGTATTTCCCACCTGCTGTCTCCTGTCTGACATTTAGTTTGCAAACCCTTGGGGACAGGAACACACTCTGGTTTTGCACCACATAGTGCAAGGGGTGGGGGGTTTAGTCTTTGATTAAGAGCCACAGGTGCTGCAGAAACATAGGTACATAAATACTGACCTGTTTTCTTTTTGAGTATGTGACTGGATTCTGAGTTAGCAGTTCCAACTGGTTATTTTGATTGGAAGAAGAAATGTCTGTAAATATGTCAAATTTCAGAGAAGAGAAAAGGTAAATAACTGAGCTGCTCTTCCTGGAAGCACAATGAAAGGGAAGCATGGATGTGTCCCAAATTCCCTCTGTTAGTAAGCAAAATCAGGAACACCAGAGCTTGCTTTCTTCAATCAGATTTTTCTCTTTTTTTTTTTTTTTTTTTTTTTTTTTTGGTGAAGGATCTTGTTCCTCTTTTCTCATCCATTCCTGCTAAAACAAGGACATATGATTTGGCTATTGTCTTTAGACTGCTTTTAGAATAAAAACAGTATTATGGAAGCTCTAAACTTAGGAGTTGTTTCTTTAAAAGTTTAACATGCTATATATTCCCCTCTTTTTGAAAAATCAAGCTTGAGTTGTTGAGTTAGGATGTGTAGAGTTTATTGTTGGTAAGGCAATGAAATTTTAAGGTGTTTAGGCCATAGAAAAGAATCAGTTTCTCTTTGGAAATCTGATTTGGCTTCAGACCAGAGAGTGTGGGGGAAAAGTGAAAATAGCCTACCCACCTCCAAAAAAAAATCTCACTTTATTCTGAGGATAAAAAAGGTTATCAAAGAGACTGAGTTGAAAAGATGCATTTTTTACTCCATCTGCCCTAACCTGAAGCAAAATCCTAAATTCTTCTAGAAGCTCTTGCATTTAGACATTTCTCTCTAAGGTCTGGACGTAGTTTCAGAACACTTCCTGAGGTCACTTGGTGGAAGAACCAGATTGGTTTGTAATGTAGATTTCCACATCAACAGTTAAAATATATTTTTAAAATCCAGAATGCTAATCTTAACTCTCTATCTTGACAGAAAAAGTCAAATGCACTTACCCAGAAACATAAGTTCAACATTAAAAGGCTTAACAGAAATGTCAGTGCAGGAAATCAGAATAGCAGGACAATACTGGAGGGATGTGCTGGAGACACAGGTCTGAGAGTAGCCCCCAGGAGTAATTTCTACAGCATCAAATAATTGTTGTGAAGTATTCTCCTGTTCCATCCCCAGGGTGTATCTGCAATAGCAATCCATTTAGCACAACAAGAGCTGCTGTAGAGCAAAGCAGTACAGTTCAAGGACCTGTCATCCCTAGTGATCATTTGTGCCACCTAGGGCTAGGCTGCTAATCTTATTTCAAAGTCTGATTTTGCAGACTGGGATATGGGATATTGCAGTCATGGTCTTTGCCTGACTGTTAGGTTTGCTGGTGTGCAGCTTCCACAGGGAAGATCCAGCTGGGGTCAGGCAAAGCACTAACTAAAGCACTTCAAAAGTAGACAGGGAGGAGGTTTGTGTCAGAAAAGTATTGACACTACAAAATAAATCGCTAAGGAAGGTGCACCCTCATTCTGGTAGGTTTTTTTCAGTTCTTTTCCTGGCACACTGTAAGAAAAGTTTTTTTTTCATGTGTTTTAGGGCTGTGTAGGGGACTATTCAGTTGATGTGGTAGCTGAAACTGCAGCTATTTTCTCAAAAGCCTTTTAAATGTTACTTGCTGCATGCAGTATGCTGGCTACTTTGACTGAGCCTCTGGAGCTGTCTCAGCTTCTTTTATGCTGCTGCTGGTTCTCCCACTCAGGCTTTCCTCAGTTTGAGGAAAAACCTGTCCCTTGTCCATGTGTGTGAAAGGATAAAAGCCTTTCCAGGTGGTGACAGCCTCCCAGCTCGTGTCACACGGGCTGAGCAGCCTGGGAAGGCTCACAGGTACAAATCTGCACTGGAGGCTGAGGTGCAATTACAGGATGAGTGGGAATGATAACCTAAAAGCTATGGTCATAAATTGCCCTGGAAACATGGCCACAGCACTATGATGGAAAAAGCTTCTTTGGAGAAAGCCCACAATATTTAATTAATTTTTCTTTCAGGAACTCCATACTCAGTAGTGATGCAGTTGGCTATGGCATGCTGCTGAATTTGGATATTATTTAGCATTGTCAATGGATATTTCATTACTTTGATGTTTAATTCACTCATCAGTGTTTAGAAAATAGGATGGAGTGAGCAGAAAGACTGATTTTTGTTTCCAAACGGTGATCTATGCAGTGATGAGCTGTGTCTTTTTAGTTATTCAGATGTTTGCTGGGTGAGACTGACATGCCAACCTCCTGCTCTGCTTAGGGGTGCAGATCTGAAGTGCCATGTTATGCTCAAATGAGCAAATGCTTCCATTGAATTACAGGATTAGTCAAAGGAAATATTCACAATTACTTTATACTATGTAGATTTGCAAGCTGCTTTTTTTTGCAGAAATGGGTTCCCTGTTACTGCCAGGGCAGGGACATGGCTGCCCTTAGAAACTTTTCTTAATTGCCTTCTTGGTCTGATTCCTGACTGGGCTTGTTAACTCTCAAGTAAGATGCTCACTGGTCTGTTATTTTGCCATAGTGTTTGTAAAAGCTGTAGCTCTGAACTTTGTACAGCTGCCTGCAGTACAAGGACACCAAAAGAAATTGCCCACGCCTCAAAAAATTTAGATTACATGTAAAACAGAATGTCCTTTGAGTCTCTACACAGTATGAAAATGTAATTGCAAGTTTAGAGGTTGGAGATTAAAAAGAATAGATTGTCTTGTACAACAATTCCATGTGTAACATTTCCACAAAAAGAACTGATGGAATTTGAAAGTGCACTTTATTCTAGCAATACAAGTTTTTGACTAGGTGTCCTTTTATAAGCACCAATTACTTTCATATCCTGTGCTTGGCACTGGAAAATCTTAATCTATAAAGCTAATAATTGTTCCACAAGGCTTAACTGAATTCTGGTTTAGAAGCTGAAGGAAATAGGAGGGAAGAGTCAAATACAGAGCATTTCACAAGGAATTAACTCTTAGGTTTATTCACTTGCTCCCTCTCTGGTCCTTCCTCCTCTCCCTCTACCCCAAACCTCCTGTGCTCCACTGAGCTCACCTGGAATGCATGTGATCAAAAAGCAGATTTTGCTGAGGAACAGGGAGATCAGAGCGACTTCTTGCTGAATGGGCTTGGAAACATTCAAGAATGCTATGAAGCTGAAAGAGAAAACACTTGCTTTGGTGTGCCAGTGCTTCTCCTTGGCTTGGCTGCTGCAGAATCCCTGAGCTGGACTTTCAGTGACCCTGCTGCTCTGTTCTAAAACCATTGCACTGATGAGGTCAGTGGGGCTCTGAGGGCTGTGTTCACTCTGCAGCTCCCTCCTATCTGCCTGTATGAAGAGATGCAGCAGTTTCTTCCTGGTGTTTTTAGGGAAGAAGGATCAGCCTGGATTTAGCATTGCCTACTGTAGTGCTGTGCATTTGCATTTCACAAGTGGTTTGAAACTTGTTTAAATGAAACTACCCCATAAAATCTGCTTCCATAGCTGCAAGTTTTGTTAAGAAACCAGACTTTATCTCTGGAGTTTGACAGTGTTGATTCTTGTCTGATTGGGCAGGGACTAAAGCAGGAAGATTGTGGTCACTTTAAAAAAAAAAAAGTTTGAAATTCCAAAACAGAATGTTTTTAATGGTGTTCCTTGCCAGTGCTAAGCAGACTCCAGCATCAGTTATCTACCCACCCATGTCTTTTTAATAGCAAACTATAACCATTTTAATTCCTGCCTGAGCATTGATTAGATGTGGTATAAAGTGAAGTGGCAGCCTCCTGCCTCCTAAACACTGGCAGAATGTGCAGTCACAACATTCATTTAGGATTTGTCTCTAGAACCCTTCAATATGCAAATGCTGACTTTGCAAGCCGACACAGCTGTTTTTAAGCAGAAATACAGAATAAATTTCAAAAGCATTTTAATATCCACATCTCAGTATCCCAAGTGACTCCCAATTAGGGCTGGAAATAGGTGACCAGATGTGGCATTTGCAAATGCTGCAAGCTGATGTTTGCTGGTGTTTTTGAAAATCTGCTCTGATACAATCTTAGAACTTTTCTTCACTCACTTCACTACCTGCCAAGGATTGTGGGTTGTTTTGCTTTTCACAGGCTCTGTTTATCACCTCAGCGACAGCTGAGTCTTAAAAGCAATGCAGAAAACTCAGAAATAAACATAACTGAGAAAATAATGGAAACTAGTTGCTTACTGTACATATCAGCTCAAGGACTGGGATCCAGTTTAAAAGGCTGAGATATTAGTATTTTAAATAGATTAGCCATTTAAATTAATGGGGATTTTGACTAAATCTTTCAGCTTTGGAAATCTTTGTTTGAATTCTCTCAGCTTTTAAAATCCTATGATTATGACATCTGGAAAACTGGTTCCTCAGGTGGGATGCAGAAATGCAAAAGCAGTTAATATGTCTCTTTGGCAATAATGAGATCTGCCAGCACTGGGGCTACTCTAGTGACCATGTTTTCAAGGAGTAGAGGGAGAAACATATTCTTGTTACTGTTATGTTCTTGTTATTTCTGTCCTGTCACTGAGACCATTTCCTTGCCTGCATTTGCAGAGTACACATAAGGTCAGGCAGATTGCTATTCACTAAGCAGAATAAAATGTGCAGTTAAATAAATAAGATCTGTAAGTGAATTTTTATACTGACTGGATAAACAACATGAAGTTGATTTATGCAATAAAGGATTTGTGCTTAGCCAGATCAGCATTTGTCATACGTGGTTTCCTTCTCAGTTGCCTGCATCAGGAGAAAAGCCATCCATGGTGATTCCTCTTTATCCCAGGGTTCAGCAATGTGCTCTGAAAGCTCTTACACCAAAGGCCTGAGGAGAGAGATCACAGGTAATTGCAATACATTGCCAATAAAATAGCCAGCTAAGTATTCCTGACATTTGAGATCTGGCCCCTGAGATCGGGAGGGATGCTGAGAATAGGGAGCAGAGGATCATTGCCCCTGGGGCTGCTCCCAGTGCCAGCCCTGCTGGTGCCCAGGTGATGGGGTGGTGATGTTCTGCTGCTGTGAGCTCAGGGCTTGGGCCAGCTCAGGGCTCTGAGCTGACTCCTTCCTGCACAGCCACAGTGTCCCTGGGAAAATGGGCACAGAAACAAGGCAAGGCAGGACTAAACCCAACCTCAGCCTTTCTGTCTCTTCTTTAGGTTCTTCTTGTGTTTGATAGTTAGCTTGTAATCTTTTAAACACTGTGCTTTAAGTAAAAGTCAATTTTATTGAAGAGGGAAGAAATACAGGCTTAAAAAAAAAGTTTTCTCTTGTGATCCCAAATCTTCTAGAAGATCAATTTCTGAAGGCAGAAGTTTGTCTGCAATTATTGTGCTACATGGAAATTTCACATAAAGGCATTTATAGGGACTTTTCCTTCAAATACAAAGAAATAAATTATGTAAGTAAATTGCTTGGATCACCAAAACATGCCAGTTAAGATGATTCACAAAGATTAATCTATTGCTCTAAAACACCAAGCAGCCAATTAAATTTTGCATTCAACTATAAGCTGCTGAGAAATCAAAATTTAGCAATCCTAATTTTACGGCTAGTTCAACCAGAAAATAATCAAAAAATAAAGAGTTTGTCACGACCATCATTGTGTTAAAATAAATAAACAAGAAATTTTCTTTAACTTTTTTTTTCCAGCATCCCTCAAAGTAGGGAAAAAATACTGGGCTGTAAGCTTAAGCAGTAATTAGCTTATCAGATGCCTGAAAGAAATACACTGGGCCAATTTTCAGCAGTTTCCTTCAAGTGGAAAGAATATTCCTTTAATATCAAAGCAAAATGGAATGTGTCTATTTACTGGAAGGATAACAATGCTCCATATTTTAGCTGAATAGAGATGAGTATGTTGTCTACTGATGTAAATAACTTTCACTTCTCTGGTCTGGTAAGGATGAACTAAAGAAATTATTATGATATGTTGGATGTCGATGAAATTCAGAATTGAGTTAGAACTGAACAGAAAACACAGACTGACTTAATGGAAAATACAGAGGTTTTGGATATTCCCTGTTGGATGTGGAATGAAAATGAACGACATTCTTCTTAAAGAAATAATTAAAAAGTAAACTCTGCCTCAGTCTGAAAGGTTGCTGAATGGTTAAGTCACTATTCCTACAGATTTTAGAATCTAGACATGAAGAAAGTTCTTTAAAAATCACTAAGGTTGCATGTACCTAAAATCTGAAAGAACAGCTCCCTGAGCCAGGTTTGGTGATCAGCAGTAGGACCAGGGCCTGAAGTTGTGTCAGGGGAGGTTTGGGTTGAGTATTAGAAAAAGATTCTTCACCAGAGGGAGGCTGGGATCTGGAACAGGCTCCCCAGGGCAGTGGTTACAGCACCAACCCCGACAGAATTCAAGCAGCATTTGGACAAAACTTTCACCTTATGATTCTGGGGATGGTGCTGAGCAGGGCCCTGAGCTGGACTGGACTATCCTTGCAACTCAGAATATTCCATGATTCTGTGGTTTGGACAGGGCTGTATAAATGTGCAGCTTGCTACTCTGTTGGTTAAGCATAAACCCCCATCAAGTTCTGGGAACAAAAGCTCTTTTATGGGATCAGTGCTTTTTGCTTTGAACATAAAGGCTTCTGCACTTCAAGTAACAGCAGGAGTCCATTATTGTGCAGCAGCATTTTTATCCTGCTTATCAGTACATGTTTCTGATTATGCTGGAGATGTCAGTTTGGTGCCTTTGGTGCTGTGTCTGGTGTGTGATCTGCAGTGACAGGGCTGTGGCTGTGATTCTGTCCCTGTGTCAGACACAGGGGCATTCAGGCTCTGCAGCCTGGGGAGGTGGGGAGCAAAGGCAGTGCTTGTGTCACAGTGCTTGTGTTGGCTGCCCCAAGGGGCTCAGGAGCTCCCTGGACTTTGCCAGGGCTTCACTCTTCAAGCCATGGAGGTCTCTGAAGTTTTCCTGTGTGGAGCAAGCTGCAGCACTTAACCCATCCCTGACACTCTCATTATTTTCTAGTATTTAAATACACTCTAGAGCAATGGTGCATTAGTGGGGACTTCTCTGTGCACTTCAAGCTCTCAGATATGACCAGGTGTGGTAGTTTACACTCATTATTGCAATTGCAATTTTTTGCAAATTAATGTGTTTGGGGGTTTTTTGTGTGCTTTTTTTTTTTTTTTGGTCAGTTCATAGCAACTCAGTGTTCTCATTTTATTAGGACTGTCTTTATAACAAACAGCTTTTTCTTTCTTTCCTTATATGATACTCTCTTAAATCTCAGTTTTGCTCCCCTCTGCCCACAAAAAAAAAAAAAAAAAAAAGAACATAAAATTTTTTGTTTAGATCCCCAACAGATAAGAAATCATGAGAATTGCCACCATCAACAAGTTTATGTCTTCTGCAATGGTGCAGTGTCAATTGCTATAGACAGATTGGATATTTTCTACAGGCTAAAGAGAAGGTGTCTGAATCTATTCTGGTGGGTGGGTCTGAAGGAGAACATTGTCTCCTTGAAGTGTCTGAGACTTTGCAATGAAATTGATATTTTTTCCTAATATTTAGTTGTCAAACTAAGCTACACTGGATTTTCCTGTAGCAATAATTTCCAGTCACATTCAACTGGGAAAAGAACTTTTGTTGGGTCACTGACTCAGCTGAGTTTCTGCTGTTAGTTGTATCTTGTGTGTGTGTGTGTAATGTCCTCAAAATTGTATTCATCTGAAAACCTTTACCAAAGGTCATTCCTATGTTTATCAAAATCCACTGTGTATTTTTTATTTCACTGAGATGTCAGTGATTTATCTCCTTCATTGAAAAAACATATTTTAATTCTGGCTTGGAAAACTCATTGCATGAATCAAAATCAATTCCTGCTTCTGTAACAGTTGGCCAGTCTAGGCATAAAATGGCATATGAAGTGGGAGACTAAAGAAAACTAATGATGCTATCCCCTTGTAAAACACTCTGATGCATTTTTCAAAGTGGGGTGATATTGGCTGGGGTGAAAACACATTTTCAAAATATTTTTTCTCTCACTTTTCCTTATTTCCTGCTTAAAAAGAAAAACACTAACGAAGCTGAGGAAAAAAAAAAAAGGATGATTTTCTAGGAAAATACTGTCTTTTTATTTCAAAACAGTATTTTCTTTCCAAAGCCTGAGAATTACACATGTTTTAGAAGCATATTACACTTACCAGAATTTTTGACCAACACTGACAATATGTTTTCATTGCCTTGTTTGGCAGAGGAACCAAAAATGTCTTCTTCAAAGTGCTCTGATGCAAAGAGCAGTGCGAGGAACCACGCCAGGAATCACTTGCTTCACTTTTCCAAAAAATGGTGGGGTTTGTTAGTTTTTTCCTTCTTTTTTTCCTTCATTTTTTTCTCCAGAGAGGGTTGAAGTGGGCTAAGACCACTTCTATTGCTAGTAAAGGTTTCTAGATTACTTCTCTGCATTTTCATCCTGCTGAGTTTGACCTTACTGATCTTCAGTAAGGTATTCATATTAATCTGAACCATTGCATAGGATTCAATGTTGATTATGGAAAAATGTTTTATGAACAAGGTGAATATATTTTTTACTTTGGCCAAAGGTCTTTGTTTTCATTCTGTACAGAGGACTCTTTCAAATACAGTACATCCCCCCATGCAGATGCATTTTTATCTGACAGTTCCACCCTCACCTGTTCATAATAGACTTCACCCTCTGATTCTTATTTATTTGGGTTGCAGAGATGAAGGAAAGGAAGAGGCTGTGTCATCCTCTCTGTGGCTGAGTGATGGATTAAGAGGGGTTATTCTTTCTACTTTGACTGTTTTGGATATAAAGGGGATGATTCACTTTGAATTGGTTTCCCCTTGAGACAAGGCAGAGAAAGAGCAAGAGCTGTAACATCTTCCTGCAGTCCCAGGAGCTGGTGAGGTAAGCAAGAGTGAGAAGGTCTGCTTCAGGACCAGTAATAAATTCAGTATTACAAGATTGGATGCATTTAGGGAATCAGTTTGACAATTCATTCCTTGCTCTTTTCCTGGGGTGATGCAGAGACTTGTATTCTCCTTAGTCATGGTGGATTTCAGCTCAGTTCATCACCAAGTCAAATAATAAAATAGTGACAGTTTGCAGAACTCTTTAGCATCCAAATCACTTTTTTGAGAATAAATCCTGTTGATGTCTTCTCAAGAAAAAAAGATTTGAAGGAGAATAAATGTGCTGGGAAATTTTTGCAAAATGCTGTTTGATCTTCCAACCAATTCTCCAAAGACCTCTGAGTTAGGGGCTGTTAGAAAACTTGTTTGTTGTGCCAAGGACTGTTTTTCCTTCCTCAGAACTGTTGCCATCATTTCACAGTGAGTAGGAAACTTGCAACTTGTATGATTTAGATATCACTTATTATCAGGTGGAAGGATTTTGTTTTGTTTTGTTGGTGTTTCTTGGATTCATGCTGCCAGGGAAACTCACATATTCTTTCCAAAGGTATTGACATGATCAGAACTCTTTTTTGTCTTTCTAATGTAGCAGGGAGATGTTATCCAGGCATTTAAAAGAAAAAAAAATATTTCAAAGGGAATATATATATATATACATGTACATATATATACATATGTATATAGTATATAGTATATAGTATATAGTATATAGTATATAGTATATAGTATATAGTATATAGTATATATTAATATTATTATGTTTGCTCTGAAAGAAAGTATTTTGGATTTGCAGTAAATATTTATTGTTCTGTTCTTCCATTTTGTGCACATACACATAATTCACATTATCATCAATTGATATTTGCTTATATTCAATAAAGAGGAGATTCCCAAGGAAAGCAATATAATTTCTCTGGTTTTCATTGAACTTCAGGGGGTTTTTTTTAATAAGATAGATACATTTGCTTAGCATGTGTTCCCTAACAGGTCTGAGTAATTGAGTCATTCCTCACTGCTGTAGTCTCAGATCACTGTTTCTGAAATTGCTGAAAATGGGACTTTCTATCTTGAATGTCTGAGAAGGAATAAGCTGTGAGAGTACTGAAGTCATTATCAGCCCAGAGGAGGTCCACAGCTCTGCTCAGAAAAGGGCAGCAGGTATTAAAAGCAACCTTTTCATATGCAGCAAATAGTGAAAGAACACATTCCAGAAGAGGAGCTATTGTTTCTGCTGAACACTTTCCCCACTGCCTGGGGTACCTGGAGGGCCCTGTGCACTCACTGTACCCATACCCTTTATGTGCCTGCAGTGAAAAATCACTTACAGAGAACCCATTGGAGAGGTACAGATCAAACCTGTCAGCCATAGTGCCCTTTTTCAACAGCTTCTTTTTTCTTTTGCCAGTAAAACTTTCCATGGTGGTGTAATGAAGACCTAAATGCATGGATAGTTTATAAAGCCATACCTAATTCTGACTTGACTGATCAAATGTAGGATAAAGAGTTTGTGCGAATCTGGATCAGCCTTTCTCTGCTTCACTTACAGATCCATGGCACTTACAGCTGGGAAATATTAATATTGTGATATCAGTGACTGTGCCTAAAATCAATAGAATTTTGGAAAGTCTTTTTAGGTCTGAAATATGACTGTTGGATATAATCTACACAGTAAGCTGTGTCACTTTTTTTTTTTTTTAAATGCTATTCTAAGAAGCAAAAGCATGCTGTGCTAGCATTCATATCTTTTTTGTGTATTTTGAGGGAAGAACTCATAAAATAAGATGATCTGCATGACACATTTGATAGGCCCTTGTGAATGTCACTCCTGTTTTGGCCCTCTAGCACTGGAAAGACATTTTTCTCATATTTGCAAAATGTTGATGATTATGTTCTTTGTAGTGGAAAGAGACAACAGGCATGATATTGGAACTGCACTGGGACACTTTGTAGATCTGCCTGAAGATATCTTCTAGTGGACCTGGAAAAGAGGTGTTAATTACTTCTCTGCCCCACTCATTACCTGTGTGACAAGGAAGAGAGAATAGCAGGCACAGCACAAATCCTGTCTCCTCTCTGTATTGTCTGGTGTGTTTGTTTGCCTTGGCTCTTTGTCTCTCTTTTTTAAGGCAAATACAGAGAGGAAGTGCACCATGGCTCTCAGCATCCTTCTTCAACTCCTGTTTCGCTTAAAGGTGAAACCAAACCTCCACAAGCTGAAAGTGCTCAAGACACCTTCAGTGCTCAGAAGATGAGCAGGGCACACCACCACAGAACACTTCCCACCTCCCCTGGAAATGCCTGTGTCCAGCTTTCCTCAGAAAATGTGCCAATGATCCTCCTTATTCCAATGCCTTGCTCCTGTCCAAGTTGCTTCTGATTTTGTTTCCAGTCTAATCTTTTGTGATAAAGTGTTTTCAGGACGTTAGTATTCAAGCTTAGCAAGTTCCAATTTATCAGTTAACATAAAAGGAGTCAACTGTGTGAAAATATTGCTTTCTAAAAAATTAGTGTCCCCCTCCACCCAGGATTCTGCCTGCAAAACTAAAATCATATTGCAGTTTTGCTTCTGACTGCTCAGGTGGGGTAAGGCTTAGATATGTCCTTCACTCCTTGCTTAACCACTTTGCCATCCAAAATACCTTCTGCATTTTGGGAAGGTGCAGCATCCCTTGGCAGCCCAGCATCCCTGCCTCAGAGAGCAAGGGAGCTGCCAAGCATCATGTTCAAGAGCTGCAGTGCTTTGCTGTCCCGCTTTTCCCTCTGCATCTCCAGCAATTCCTTGTTGGGTAAAAGGAGAGCTGCATACATTACTTCTCTTGTAATGTTTTAGATCTTCCAACATAAATAACTCTCATGAAAATATTTGAAGGAGTGCTGAAAAGACAAATGTTCCAGTGTGGGACAAGAGCAAACTGACATCTCTAAACTGCCATAATTTGGGCTACCTGGAGCTGTTTATTGACTTCTCCTAAACACTTTGGCTTTTCTGATTATAGTTTTGTACTATTTTTTCACAGACCTACCCGTGGTAAGTTGATGAAGTCTCAGAGCAGTAATGAAAGGCAGTAAAGCTGAGTGAGAAACAGGCTGACTTAAATGCAGTAGATTTTGTTTATTAATTAATGAGCACCACAAAAAGAACTACAAAACAGCCTGTGAAAGGTAAATGGATATATGCTTGAGTCAGAAATATTTGAAAGACAGTTTACCCCAGTAGAAAAAGTCTCTCTTTTAATATATAACTAATCCTTCGAAAAATGCTGGAAGGACTTTTCATAAAAAGAGATTAAAATTGCTGAGATTTGAATTGCAAATATTTGCGGCAACCACTGTTTTCCCAAAGTATGTGTTAAGGTGGTTTCAAATTTTGACTGTTCCTATTTATTTCCACATATGACAGATCAGCCTACCCCCTCTCCCTACTTAGTCTAAACCATGCAAAATGTGGTTTTTCACAAAACCTGTATATTTGACTGTCCTAAAGCACCAAGATTAGAATCCCCAACGGGTGTGGTTGCCAAAACTCAGACAATTAGAAATTAGCTCATGGTAGCCAGGGAGAAAAGACATCTGTAAAATATTTTGCAAAACTAATGATACTTTATTTGTTCTTCCATAATCCCCTTTTGTCACAATTCACATTTATTATACCTGTTCCATTTCTCTACAAATAAAACTCGACAGGCTGCTGTTCTGCTGCTGGATTTTTTTTTTTTTTTTTTGCCAGTGGGCTAGAGATGTCTGATTTTACTTCTATCTGAATCCAGCAATTTCAGTCATGCTATATTCAAGGGATCACATCTTTATTTTTGTGATAAATGAATAAGATAGTCTGGTTGCCTTGATTAAATTAGGTACGTGACATGGAAGCTGAAGGGAGCTTGATACATCCAGTTTTGTTTTGTCAAAGTCAATGGGCAGTGCTGAAACAAGTGGGAGATATTAATTTAATTAATACCTTACTGAGGGACAGGTAATTGATTATCTGTGTTATTTTGGGTAATGCTATCCACAGCCCAGTGGTATTAAACAACCAGGAACTCAGGTTAAAAGGGCTGTAACCCTCAAGAACAAGGCTCCCTGGGGTCGGAGCTGGTATTCCTGAGGCGGGGCAGGAGTGTGGACAGACAGCCCAGTGCCAAGTGTCCTTATCAGCATTTTGGTTTAGAGCAGAAAGGTGTTTTGGGGAAGGGACTGCTCCACCCTGGAGGCAATATTGAACCAGGAAGCCAGCAGGGACAACAACAACTTCTGTCCATCTCTAGGCCAGTGGCCACTAAAAGTTACCAAACTCAAATCTGTAGGGAGAAGGGGAGGTCCCCAAGGATACCTGGGGCTGGTGAAGAAAAGGGTTAGAACAGTGATCTGCAAGTTGGTGTGGTCTCAGTGCAGGCTGGTTTTATTTCTCAGGCTGGGTTTATGTGCTGAGCCTGCTGCTAATAGCTTCCCATTACCTGGCCATTTACAGCTCTTGGGACATGAAATCTTCATTTTCCATACTGAACAAAATGTCCACACACCATTCAGATAATGACCAAACGAACAAGTAAAAATTTGTCAGCAATTTAAGTGTTTGTTCAGTGTTAATATCAGGAGCAGTAAAGTCTCTTTTATTTATGTTGCAATGCTAATCCAGCTTCTCAGCCTATGTAGTAATTATATGTTTCTTATAACCAAGTCTATTACATGATTGCATTTAAATCATAAAGTTAAATCCAAAGCAATGTATTTAACCTATAACAAGATGCAATTAACAATATAAATAGTCCTGCAATTAAATGGGCAACAATTACTTCCCTACATGAACAGACTTTTCGGTACTGAGAAAATGTAATTTTAAATGCATTATCATTTTATTGTTATCCCTTAATTTTTGTGAAATTTGAAAAGTTGAGTCTGGCAGAAATGGATGTGAATATTAAATAAAGTCCTGTTGTCAGTGACAGTGCAGCAGCTTTTCGACTCCTGCTCCAGATTTTCTCTGCTCCTTTCAGCTTACCTATACTGTGCTTCAAGCAGCTGAACCCTCATCTAGTGAAAAGAGAAAATGTCCTCAGCTCCTTCACAGATCTAGCCCGCTGCTAATTTTCCATTAAAGGTAGCAATACAGCTACTCCTCTGCATGAAGTGATTTTCAGACCTACTTGACTTAAATTGGTATTTATTTAAGGAAGATGAAACCTACTGGTAATTCATCTTGTGAGTGTAATTGGTAATCTGCTTCTGTATCCCAGCTATGGAGTTGAAATAGCTTCAGTTGTTATTTTTTATCTACTACCCTCAGGAACCAAATTAGATGGCTAATAGACTGGTCAAAATAACAGAAAATTTGTTTGTAATTGCTTAATCAGATTTAAGTCAGCATGTTTGAGCCCAAATAAGCCATTGAGAAGTTATTTAAATGTTATATTATTATCTAATTATATCAAAAAGCATAGCCTCCTCATCTTTTAGAGAGAGGAGATATATAATTGATTCATTGTACAAATACTTGCTTATGAAACTATCTGACTGCACAATTGTAATTTCTCTGGTACAGGACCACTGATATTTAGGGACACATTCACTGCCATTAGAAACATATTAGAGGAATTAAAGTCTGGTGGGTTTTTTTAATTGTTGCTTGGCAAATGCAAGAATGCTGTTAATATGTGAAGTGGTATAGACTTAATTCTGTTAAACTTGTGTTATAAAAAATTCGTTTCTCTCTAATTGCCTTATTTTCAACTCACTATCTGCTTGCCAGGGTTAACACTTTTCCTTATTCAAATCAGCTACCAAGAATATTTTCTCCCTAAGCTTTTTTAATCCTTTAGCTCTCAAATATAAATGCAGTCACTGATAATGGGAAATGTAGATTTCTACCATGCATAATGGCCAGACTGAAGCTGCTTGCTTGGCAAAGGAACATTGAGTTAAGGGAATTGGTGTTAACAGTCAAATATCAACAGTTAAAAGCATTCTCATTAGGGGCTAAAAATGATTGACAGAGAGATGGAGCTACCAAGTGTTTACTGGAATGAGAAGGTTTATTAACATTGGCAAGGGGATGGTCCTATTTGTCTAGACAGTTAGAAAATCTAGTGTGTCTGGACTGTGATTTGTGGGAGCCTTTCCCCTTTGTAAACCGTATTTTGTTCTCAGGGATAGACAGGGCCCCGAGAAGAGTGCAATATTGGCCTGGAGCTTCAATTGTCTTTGATTGAAACCTGCTAGTCACAAATAATGTGTAAAACCATTGTTTCTTTTTTTTAATTCCGTTTGAGCTGGGGATCTGGAGTAGGGTTTCAGAAATCTGCTGAAAAAACCCAAACTTTTCTGATAGTATAATTTCAGAACCTTTGTATTTACTTTTCTTTTTTTACAAAGGATGTCTGGGATTGCAGAAAGAAAGGAATGGAAGAAAGGGATGGAATACCTGAGGGAAGAGCATTTCCTAAATTACTGAGTAACTCTTTGTGTCCTGGGTACAGTTACTTCTTTTCTACAATGGCATAAAATAGTTAATAAATATAGAATGCACAAAAAGGCCAAAGCCCCTGCTTCTTTACCATTCATCTTTTTACTTTCTTTAAATTCTGCACACATCCTCTTGATAGGCTTTACCAGCAAATTACTGCTTTCAAAACTTCTCTACACGAAAAGACTACAAACATATACTATCACTTACCATGTAGGTATTTAATGTTTTTTTCTCTTTTCTAAGCCACACAACTGCTTTCCAACTTAAATATAGTATCCATGATTGATGACTGTACTGCCAGTGCTTATTAAAGCCATAATGTCATGGAAATTTTGTCACTAACTGGTACAGCTCATTTGACAGCAAACCTTTGGCTGTGGAAAACTGTGGTGTAGGTTTAAGTCTGGCCTGCAGACAGCTCAAGGGGGATGGCTCAGTTGTGAAGCAATGCAGCCATCACTCTGGGTTGTGTGCCTTAGAACAAGCCTGAAATAAAGTGGCTGTGCCTGTTGCTGCGCCCTTTGGAATCCACACAGAGATATGTAGCAACACTGGCACTGTTGTATTTAAATACACCTAGACCAGAAAAACAAGAGGTGATTTTCATGTGATAACTGGGACATTTTCAGAGCTATGGAATATCCATTGCCTGCCTTACCTTTGCTGTACTTAGGTCAGCAAAGAAGATTTTAACCTATTGGGTAGGTACCCTATTTGCATTGATTTGAAACCAACCACAAAACCCTGACAACACACAGAAACAACCCAATCTTTAGATGATTTAACACACACATTTCTTTAAATGGTAAAAAGAGCTCGTCCTCAGGGTTTTTTTGGTTGATTGGTTCCCAGAAACAGCTCTGGGGTCCCCACCACAGGATGAACATGGACCTGCTGGAGCAAGTCTGGGGCAAAGCCACGAAGATGATTAGACAATGGAACTGAGCTCCTGTGAGGAAAGGCTGAGAGAGTTGGGGATGTTCAGCCTGGAGGCTGAAGGCTCAAGGGAAATCACATTGTGGCCTTTCAGTACCTGAAGGAAGTTTGCAATAAAGCTGGAGAGGGATTTTTGGCAAGGGTGTGTAATTGATAGCACAAGGGGTAAGGTCTTGAAGCTGAAGGAGAGTAAGTTTAGATTGGATGTAAGAGAGAAATTCTTTACTGTGGGGATAGTGAGGAATTGAAAAAAGTGGCCCAGAGAAGATGTGGATGCCCCATCCCTGGAAGTGTTCAAAGCCAGGTTGGTTGGGTTCCCGAGTACCTGGTTTAGTGGAAAGTGTCCCTGCCTATGGCAGGCATTTGTAACTACATAATCTTTAAGGTCCCCGCCAACCCAAACTGTTCTATGGCTCTATAAAACACATGTGAAAAACAGTGATGATTTGGGCTGATTTTGTTGGTTTCCCTTTGTTTCCAGAATGCTTTTTAGTGCAAATAAATAAAATTTCTCTTAAATATAAAATCAGGTTCCAGGAAAATGGGTGTTTTCTGGCAGATTCTCTGTCCCCACAGAACTGCAGGACCCTTTCACTCCCTGGAGACATTTTCAGTTGCTGGATTTCAGTCAGCCCAACTCACCAGTTTCCCCAGCATGCACAGACAGGAGAGGGCTCTTGTACCCTTGAAAGGCTCCAGCTTTGGAGGAGCCTTGCACCAGATGAGTTTCCTTTGCTGTAACAAAAGCTCCAGGCATTAAGGATCAGGGAGATTTTACAAATGGCCCCCTCATTACAGCCTCCATTCTTTGAATGACACCTGGTAACACATTGTGCTTTTGCAATTTTGCTGTCAAAATGGATGGTGTTTTATGGCTGGTACCTCTCACAGAAATAGATTGCACAGCTCACTGAAGAAGCAGTTAGTCAACAAAATGCACTCTGGCACTTGGTGTAGTGACTGCAATTATTTGACTGGTGGCCAGCCTAGGTAGCTCTTGGGAGCCATAAATAGTATTTAGAGGTTGCTGTAAAAGCTTTTTAATTTGTTACACCAGAGTTCATTTACATTGTACACCATATGTCATGGCAAAAGTACCCTCTCTTTGTAGAACATTATGCACCAAACAATATGTTATGAACACAACTTTTTAATGGCCTCCAGAGTAGCTGTAGATGGCTCAGCCAGGAGGCTGCCTAAAGATGGATCTGTTACGTGGCTGGAAATCTGAGCTCACTTCGTTTTAGCTAATGAAATGAGGCAAGAGTCCCTCTGCATTTCAGATGAGAACATGGCCCACTAGCAGCTCAATCTCAATAATGTGAAGTCATTCATTACAGATTAATGCAGGAGTTGTTGCTGTAGTTGGAGGAAGCCTCCTCTGAAGCAGAGGACCTTGGATGTGAAGGAAGTCTCTGGATGCACCTGAACCCACTGCTGTGCAGCTGATGTGGAACAAGACCTGCAGCCCCAGCAGAGTACTGGGGAGAGCTTACAGCACATGCAGGGTCATTAGCTGCTGTCCTCCAAGGCTGTGGGAATGTACTCTGGTTTTGTCACTTCAGTTCATGAAACTGAAATGGAGGGAGGGCAAAAGAGACTTCCAAAGAATGGGGTGTATGTTTGTGGGAGAAGATGAAAAAAGCTTAGCTGGCTTAGCAGCTGAAGGCTGCAAGTTGAGGGGTGAGAGGAGATAGGATTATTCTAAATAAATGCATTGGAGAGGATTAACCATGAGGGAGGAAGAACTTTGTAAGCTGAAGGACAATGATGGTAGGGAAAGAGGGGGTTAGGCACTGTACATTAGCAAACTTAGTCCAATTGAATGGTGATTAGCTTTTAAAGGAATAATTTCCAGTCACTTCTCCAAGGTGCTGATTATGTGAATGAGATGGTAAATAGAAAATATAAACCTGATAAACACAGGTAGCATAGTAGTGTTCAACATCTGAAACAACCAGGAATCAGAAACAGACCTTTTCTTTACAGTCTAAACACAGATTTTTTTTTTTTTTTTGGTGGGTTGGGTTTTTTTTGGTTTGTTTTATTTTTTGTTTGGTTTTTTTTTGGTTGGCGGGGGGGAATTGGGGTTTTTTTTGGTTCTCTGGCAAAGGAAATATCAGTTCATCAAGAAATTCTGGACTGCTTAGGATCTATTTCACCTATCTGCATCATCTTAAACCAACAGAGAAAAGAAAGTGTTAGAGATTTCACTCTGAAATTTTTATATCAATTGGTTTTCTCTTTTAGGATGTCACATTGCTTTAAGGGGTTTTTAAATTTTTTTTCTCCTCTCTCTCTTCTGGTTATTTCTAGCTTTTAATGGCAGAAAATAATCTATTTTTGTGTATTGGTGCAGGGCCTATGCTTGGTTGGGATGTTACTATAATGTTAATAAACATCCTTCTTATATTAATAAGTATCTCTCAGTATGTTTCTGTATACTTGTATTTGGCCTCATCCCTGTTAAAAAACTCTTCTTCTCAAGTCAACTTGACTTTCAGATGTTTGGTAACTTTCTGAAGCGTTTATGATGGAAAAAAATATTTTTCTTTTAAGTCAGTCTTTCTATCTTAGTGTAATTCTGCTCTGGCCTTTGTTGCTGGCAGCATTATCTTGTTTCGTCCTGCCAAATAAGATACCAGAAGGCTAAAAAAGGAAAATTAAATTCAGTTTGCATGGAATCACATCCCTCTATGAGCTTCAGTGGTTTTGAAGTTATTGCACACTAATTGCAATCAGACTCATAAAACTTGTAAACACAATATGTGTCTCAGAGAAACCAAACAACTTCTTCTGAAGTCAGCTCCCTGTGTCAGGATGGGTATTCTGGCCACATTGACTCTTTGTGGATTAGCCCTCCTGTTACCTGCATTCTTTTAAGAAATTATGAGAATGTCGTTGTTATTTTCCATCTGTGGCACTGGGCAGTATCTCCATGGGAATGGAACTGGATAACATCAGTGGAGGAGCTGTTTCCTTGTCACCAGTCTTACAGAGCTCCATGCTTTTATGTCTTGCCACCAAAACTCTTGTAACCTCCTGAGCTGAGGAGATGCCCCAGGGACTTCCTCCTACCAGGGCAGTGTGACAGGGGTCAGAGAAGTGTGGTATCTACAGGCACAGAGGCACTGCTCCAGGAAATAGTGGAGACCTGAGAGAGTAAACATCCTAAAGGGTGCATGTCTCCTACAGTCTCCTATGTTCTCTAAATCTTCCTGTTAGAGGGGCAGCTTTTCTGCCTTCCCAGAGGTGAGCAGGAGGCAGCAAAGCAGACTGCTTCTCCCAGCCCCAGTGTCTTCCCATGGCTTGAGGTGGCCCTGCACATGACCCACCCTTTATCAAAGACTGCATTTTACATCTGTTATAGCTTTGTGTTTGGATATTTCTAAAAAACTTTTACCAGGTAGAAGAATGAGGATTTGTACCATAATGCCTTGCAAGAACTGACTGTACCTTCAAAGGCAGCAGCAGCTCTGATCATCCTGGTACACAAACCAACTTCTGCTTGTAAAACTTCCCTCCCTGGAGAAAAGCTTTTGTTGAAATGCAAGGACTCCCTCCAGAGATGTGTGGCTCTCCTCTTCCAAGGCAGGGAAATAATTAACTGCCATGATCTCTCAGCCGTGCTGTGCTTCTCACAACTCTTCGACGGAGCTCGTTAGAGGCACAGAACTCACCGTGCTCGTTCCATGTTAAACCCTTCAATTGCTAAATCCACCTCTTCAAGGAGCAAGTCAGTCACGTGCAGTAGGTGTGGCTTCCTGATTTCATTAATTTAGTTAATTGCAGCACTTCTTCAGCAGCATCAATCTTTGTCTTATGAAGTAAGTCTCTGGTTTATAAATTCGATTGCTGGGGCTGCTTCATGATCAGATTTTAAAAATTCTATTCTTTCCCCCATGAATGTTGACTCTGTCTTAATGCCCATTCAGCCAATCAAGTCCAATTTCTATTATAATGAACTTTTGGAGATTTGATGAAGTTTGAATGCCAAGGGCTAGAAAACAATTATGGTATTTCCCAACTTTACTCTGATTTCTTCTCCAAAGCCCTCATTACTGCAGCCCTAAACAGATTTTGATTGTATAAGGAGAGAAGATGCAATTAGTAAAAGTAAATAAAAAATTACTGAGGGAAATGGATGTTATGCTGGCTAACAGTAGTAAAAAGAGAATGTTGTGGTCTGATTTGGAAGAAGAAGATTTGATATATCCAAAGACTCATTGCATTTAGATCAGATTTATGGATTCTCAATAACTACCTCTGCTTTCATACAGGGCTCAGGAGCACCTTTGCACCTTGTTTCCTTTAACAGCTTCATCAGTCCTCAGAGTTCATTGGCTTGCAGAGTTTTGATAGATTTTTTTCTTTTTTTTCTGCAATACTGATGAAGTCCTGAAATACTACACTTGACCAAACTTTTCAGATGTGTAAATTAGAATTCTGAAAGGCAAATAGAACTAACAGTTAAAATGTAGCTGTTGAAGTCAAAGGATTTGTGCTTGCACAACTTAAATGTGTGTGTTTGTGTAACATCAATTTAGAAGGAAAGTATGACCTTATATGAAGCTTCTTTAATTTGTTTGTGCCTTGAAACTTCAGATGTCTGCACAAACATGTTCATTCTAACAAGTTTATGACTTTTCACTGCCAGTGTTAATTTTTAAATTTTTCTTAGTCTTTTTGTATAGCTTGCAAATCTCTTTTTTGTCTTTTAGCACATTTTCAGAGATATGCCTACATTATCTGTGTGCTGTAATCAGGCAAATCTGTTGCATAAATATAATTCCTAAACTTATTACTTATTCTGAGAGTTTTAAAATGTGCTATTACTATTACTACTACTACTACTACTACTACTACTACTACTACTACTACTACTACTACTAATACTGCTGCTGCTGCTACTACTACTACTGACAATAGATATTTGGAGCATTGAAGCTTAATGAAGTATATCTTCCAGCCACATTATTATTTTCCCTTTTTTAGGGTTATTATGTCATGCTATACCAGTGGCACAGCCATTCCAGAATTCGGTCTTTATTTTTGTTCTATTTAAAGGTGAGTCTCACAACATCTTTGAAAACACACACATGTAACCACAGGAGCTTTAGGCTGGTAAACCAAGTAACAGACCTAGGAATAGCTGATCAATATGATTAGCTCTTCCCAGAATAAATAAATGACACGGATTTGTCTGTCAGCTGTCTTTGCTGTGTGTCTAATTTCCAAGCAGGTAGTTTTAGATGCAAGCACACTGTTCAGAGTTCTGCAGACCTGCTTCCCAGGAGAAGCACTCCTTCTCCACTACCATGAATCATATTCTACATGTCCTGGAGAACTGCAGCAGGGTGTATTGTGCCTTACAAGGCAGTGGGAGAGCTGTGGTGGCTGTGGTGGCTGTGGTGGCTCAGTGTGTGACAGGGCTGGCCCTGCCAGGCAGGATGAACCACAGTGCTCTCAAGAGGAGCAAACCAACAAATCTGCTCAGGTGCTGCATCTGGTGCCTTGGGTTTTAGCTTTTATATTTTTCAGAATCTCTGCTGCTTAGTCTGTAACTCTGAAATTTCGTATTAGGTGTTAGTAAGTTCTCTTCACAGGGTAGTGACAAAACAATCCCTTCCCAGCTAGGGAATCAAGGACAACCTGTACCCAGAAAGCACAAACAAGGGCAAGGGAAAGGGGGCAAGCCAGGGGTCTGAGACTCCACAGCCTGGGGCTGTGGTTGGATCATGGACCCCAGTGGGTAGGATGAACCAAAACTTAGAAAAGTGTAAAGACTCGTGAGCAGGATCCATCTTCATTTGATTTGGGTGTAGCCATGGTCAGACTCTTGCACTGTCCAAGGTGTATCCTAATACATAAATGCCTATAAATACCTATTTTATCCCTTTTACCCTGTCTAGTCTCTGTTCAAGGTCAGCCTTTCCAGGCATCACCTAAGGCTCAGGACAGGGGTGACTCCACAGATGGAAACCAAGGCCTTTTTCAGGCAGTGTGATGGGAAAGCAGGATAATGTAATGTGGCAGATGCTGCATGGAGGAGGATTGGGGTCATTTTGTGTGCCCATGTATGCAATGTTATGCCATAATTAAGACACTGGAGAGAAGCAGTTGAGAAGGATTAGCTACTGATCCATACATTTTATGTTTCTGTTTATTTAAGATAAAGCCTCATGCTAGAGTGATTTTTTTTTTAATATTAAGCCTCTTTAAAGCTTTAATTCCCTTTATTTTCTTTGTAGATGTATATTTTTTAGTGTGTTTATCTCTGATTTAGTAAAAAGATGGATTTCTAGAACACAGCCTGGCTTTAGAAGTTGGCCTATAAAGCAGGACAGTGATCTACAGAATTGAACCATAAGCCCCATGATTCATAGCAGCACTATACCCAAGGGGAAGGACATTTCCCATTTTCAGGGAAGGGTGGAATAGTCTCACTTTTCAAGTATAAGGAGGTGATTTTGTGTGCTTTATTTTTAAATAATGAAGTTCCCCATGAAAACTTGTCGGTTCTCCTAAAATATTCTTTCCTCAATAAACCACAACTTCCTGTCAGTGACATCTATGGAAAATGGCTGGAAAATATCACCTGCTCAAATTCTGGAGAGAAAAATGGGGAGATATGAATCTTTTCTGTAGAAGGACGTTGTGTACTGAAGGCCAGAGTGGACATTAACTTTTTGGACCTCTGTTAGAAGTCAGCTTTGATAGAGGAGAGAGGGAATGGGCAGAACCATGTTGCCTTCAATTATTCAAATAATTTATGTCACTGGTTATTTCAAATCTTCAAGAAGGTGCTCAGGAACAAAAGGTTGGGGCAACCATCTGTTTGAAAAGTCTGCCAGTGAAAATGAAACGATCAATTAGTATCAAAGGCAGACATGGCAAGTGGAAAAAATGAAAAAATTATGAAATCCTGTGAGCAGATCCCTTAGAGTTTAAGGTATGTTTGAACCTGAAGTAATTTTTTCTAGCTAAGGAATAGTAATCCTGTTTCTCTCTTTTTGCACTTCTCCTTATCTCTCTGCTTTTCTGTGCTGTTTTCTTCCTTTCAGTAAATCTCCCAGTGTATTTCCAAGTTACATAGCACAGCTTTATCAATTTTCTGCTTGTTTGGTCCTTTGCAACTCCCATGGTACTTTGGTGGAGTTGAAGGTCTTTGAAGACCATCTCTGTAGAGTTCTGAAGAGACTTTTTTCAGCACATTTAGCCTGGAGATTATCTTCTTCCCTTTTTTGGAAAAAGGTAGGAGAAAAAAAAAGCCCCCAGACACTGAGTTAGCTCTTGAGAGCTAGATCATATCAGTGCCAAGTTCCCAGAGGATCTGTCAGTGTCTGCTTCCCTATGGTGGGTAGGACCAGAGGCCATTCTGCTGAAACAAAACACAGTAACCCTGTGAGGGAGTTAAAGGATGGTCTCGATTATTGGGTCTCTTCCCTTTCAGAGGTTACATAGCTATGGTTAGGGAAATTCACCACCATCTGGGAAAGAGTGTTTCTTGTTACTCAGCTGAAACAAGGCTAAGAAATACAAACACACAAGGGTTTTCCACTGGGAAACCACTCTTAGAGCTAAAGATCTGACAGGCCTTATAAATTTCACCAAGAGCAAGCAACATTCAGTTGAGGCACATTTCTAAACACAAAATGTAAGACTTCTTAATTTTAAAAAACAAATTTAAACCCCATGTCCTTCTAATGCCTTTGTATCTTTCAGTGCCTCCAGTTCAGAAAACAGATCATCATTCATATTTATGAGGAGTAATTTGTATCAATTCATAATTATCTTGTGTAAAATTAATTCTCTCAGTGAATCAGTAAAATATTCAAAAGGCAAAATGGAAGGGCCATAATAAAAGCATTTGTCCCTCATCCCATACTGCAGGACCTTGCCTAACCTGGAGTCATGAGCTATAAAACCAGTGACTGATTTTCCTGGAGGTAAAAGTTCAAGGTTAATTTGTTTCCAATGCAAGTATTATTCCAGTCATGGATCCTTTCAAAATGAATTTGGAGTACAGCTATCTCTGTGTGTTCTTGAGACTGCCTTTTCTAGGACATGTGGACTGCGAGCTTTGGTGACCTGAGGAAAGCTTCAAGAATAGGCAAGCAGCAGGTACACTTCAACTTCTGCAGCTGCTCCTCCCCTCTTGCCCTTGCCTACCTGTGTGCTGCCATGATCTGTGGTTCCAAGCACTACTGCTATTAATAGTGTTTTCCAATAGACTGGCTCATTTCCCTACCCTGGTCATTATGGGCAGCCAGTGACCTTTAGCAAATGAAAGCTTGAGGCAGTGCTGAATGAACCTGTTCCCTGCAATCAAAGCAAACTCAGATTATTAATTGCATTAAATTTTAACCATTGCTTTTAATTGCAAATTTACTTTTCTGTTTGGTTGGTCAGCTTGGTTTGTGTTTTGCTTTTTTTATGTTTACACCCAATGGCACCAATGAGAAGAATGTGCCATTTTGAGCTGTTAGCAGCTCTCTTTTTCTCTTTAACTCCTCACCCAAATCCTAATGAAAGCAGGAAAAGGTGTACTGGATTTGTTGGGTTTTTAATTAGTTTTGTCTCATGTCCAGCCCTGAAGAGACACAGACTGTACAACTTGGTAATTTGGGAATCTGCATGACATGGAAATGGATGTGTCCAGGAGTGGTGACTGGACAATGAGGTGTGCAAGTATGAGAATTCATTAACACAATCCAGCTGGGAAAAATGGTAATCACAGAGTGTGCCAAGCATCTTCCTCTGGAGACTCTCTGGAGTTGTGGCAAATTTGCCAAATCCTTTAGATGCCTAAATACAATTCTGTCCCACCATTCTTGGCATTCTTTGTTTGAATGACTAATTATCTCCATTTCTTAGATGTTTTTCTACATACACCTTAAAACTCCTAAGGATGTGAAAGCACACTTTCAGGCAACTGAAGGCAGACAGCCCCAGAAGGAAAGTCCTTAAAAATCAATATGGACCAGGGGAAAGCTCAGACCACTTGATTGCTTCTAGTTGAGTTAGTGGCTAAGTGAGAATTGAAGTGGACATTCCTAATTTTCTGTAAAATTGGAACTAAGTGGAAGTCTATCTGGCCATGTGGTTCTATAGCCAGAACAGAAGAAGCATTTGCAGAGGCCTCTGTATTTTTTGAAAATCAGTTTAATACACTGAGGTGGCCATAGCTGGCATCTTTCAAGGTTTTTCCCAACATTTAAAACTTGTTTATTTTAAAACTGTCACAGCTATAAACGTAAGCCTATTTTTTGGGCGCTCTCCTTCTAGCTTATTGCATGCCAAGAAAACATGCTTAGTATTTATCTTCTGAGTTGTGCCTTTTCTCTCAGATGACCAAAGGGTTTGTCCTCTGTCAGGACAGTTAGTGTCCTGAGAGTCTGTCTGTCTGTTTGGGGACCTGACCCTGGTTTGGAGAGCTCCATGTTTGCCTATTCCTCTGTTGATGGAGCCAGGTGTAGCAATGTGACATCTGCAAATAATCTTTAACAGCAGGCAATTTAAGGAAAAAAAAAAAAAAAAAAAGCATTCATTTCATCTTAATGCAGTGACTGTTAAAAAAGCTACTAATTTTAGTAGTGCAAAAAAAGTTACTAATTTTAGTAGTGCAAAATAAGGCGCAAATATTTTATAAGTACCTAAATAGTAATTTAGCTCCAAAAGGTTCACTGTGTGGTTCAACCATTCAAAAAGATAACAGGATATTTATATCACTGTTTTCCCCTGCACTGTCTCCAAAGAACAGGCTCTTGATGTGGAGACAAACCTATTTTCCATATATACCTATTTTTTCTGAGATTCCATTCGAATCACAGTTCCCCTTCTATGCTCAGGGAGATGCATAATAGTGATCATGGTTTACTGGATTAAAAATATCAATTGTCTCACTTCCCTAACAGGATAATGGTTACCAGTTTGTATATGCTGCTGCTGTCCCTTGTGTGTTGACAGATAGTAAAGAAAAGCCTTTACTGAATGCAAATGAAAGCCTGAGGACTGATGTTGTAGTTAAGTGGACTATAAATGGATAACTATCCTCAGTAAATGGAGTGCTGTATATATACTCCCTCGGTGGGGCTTAGAGCTCCTGTAGTTGGGCAGGAAGTTTTCAGATGAAAATGCAGTAAGAAAATGTTGACTAATTAAATCTATCAACAAATCTGGGTATGTTTTGACAACCTTTGTCTGGAAATGTTTCTCTCAGCACCAGGATGGAAAGAGTATTTTGAAAAGGGATACAGATCAGTAGAAACACACCAGAGATTTTTCTCACAACTTTACAAGAGCATCAGGTTTTACTTCCTACTATGCCACCATGCCACATTTCTCACACTTTTGGTCATTCCAGGCCTATTCTACTGCAAATGTTCTCACTCTCTGAATAAATAGTCAATGGAGGAGAGAAAAAGGCTGCAGTGATTTGGCATACCCTCTATATCTTCATAAGAAAGACAAAACCACCAACAATAAAATTTCTTTGAAGGAGGAGGCATTCGGAAAGCCCAGCCTTGGCCATGTGATGAAAATGCATTTTCCTGCAGACTGAGAGGCACCTCCAGAACCACGTTCAGAGTAAGAGCCTGACTTCGCTGAATCCCCTGGCTGCTGTGATGCCTCTGTCCCCAGGGACTAAAGGCAGCTTTGATCAACCTGCTCATTTAAGTTCCTAAGGTCATATAGATTCCATCTTCTTTTTACATAGCAGCTACTCTGGCAGAGCACCAGGCTCAGAACTACAGACAGAATTCAATACCAACATTTTTGTTTAAAGAGATAAACACATTGATGTCAGTGGGAGCAGAGCACATAGATATCACTGCATCTTCAAATTTGCTGGGTAGCACTAACATCAAAGCAAACTACAATGTCCTCAGATTTTTGTTAATCTATGAACTGTATCACACGTATATAAATCCATTGTGGAGATATATATCCCTCATTATTTCTTTTTCTCATTTAGGCTGCCCATTTTGTCTGCCAGATATCTGTTATGTGCTGCTGCAGCCTGCTGACCCTCATCTTTATCAGCATTCTGTTTGTGTTTAGTCTGGTCCTCTTCATGGATCTTCTCCTGGGCTAGTGACAATTTGGGAATCCACAGGCCAGCAGGACTCCTCCTGCCTCACAGAGCCTTGGGCACGTCTGTCTGCTGCCAATGCACCTGCAACTACCCATTGCTGATGCACAAGCAAAGAGGTTTGGGATTATTATCCCAGGCATTGCCCCCCACCCCCCTGCATTAATTTAAATGCAGTTGTTGTGTTGAAGGCCCTGAAGCTGTGCTGACAATCCTCATTTAGTGAAATAATTAATTTGAATGCTTGGTGTTGCTGTTTTTCAGGGACGGTGGTGATGTCACAAATTAGGTAGGTAAATTCCTGCCATCCCTCCAGAAATACTGAATTCTGAAGTGAACTGGGCCACTCATTATTTACAAGACAAAAGAAAAGGATGGAGAATCCAACTTTCTTACATTTGTCAGCAATGAGCATCTCAGTGGAGAAAGAAGGTTTCCCTACCAAATACATCTGTTCCTAATGGAAGTTGAAGAATGGATTCTGTAACACAAGAGAAGACTTGTACTTTTAAAATAATATTTTGATCTTGAGTGAATAGAGATTTGAAGAAAAATTATCCTGTGAAATAAAACTTTCACCCAAGAAAACTCAAAAAGTTTTTATTTTGTTAAAAATGGGATAGTGGATTTTTGTGTCAACTTTATATTGCACATGCATAGAAATATAAATTTAATTTTCCAAGCATTTTAACAGGGAAGTTGTTTCATATAATATGATTAAAATATTTTGGAAGTTGTAAAAATAAGAATAAAATTACTTTTTTTAAAAGTTTTGCTGTATAATTCTAATTGTTTTTCAAGAGGAAAGTTGAATGGTTTTTATTATTTAAAAAGTAATGGAACTTTCTGTCTTATACTCTAAGTTGTAGCAACTTATCTGAACAGGATGAATAATAGTCCAAGTAAGACTAGAAACTATTGGGTAATGTAGAATGTGTGTTAAGATAAGTTGAATTTTAGTTTGTAACCTCTCTAATCAGAAAGGTTTTTCAAAGATTATGTACTAGGACATTTATCTACCTGGCAAAAAGTTGCCTTATATTTAACTCTTCTGTTTTAGCCTGGTTCAACCCAAAATTATGTAGGTACAAACACAGGACATGTGAGGCAGCCCAAATCCCAGGTTCAAACTTTGCAGACAGCTTAGAAACTACAGACCTTGGACTGAGAACTCAGAATGCTGGAAATGTGGTTATTTCAGAAAAACTCTTTCCTAATTCTTTGATGTTCTCTTTACTCTTAATCCTTTTGGTACTCAGAGTTGAGAATCTCAGGACCAAATTGCTAATTTGGTTAAAGCTTCCTGTTCAGGTGGCTGTTAATTTTAACTGCTAGGTGCAACCATAAATCACTGGGACAAAATCAGACTGCATCAGCATCTATCATTAGTTCTACTACATTAGAGAATTAGCAAACTCCCCTCCCTCAGGCAGATCAATCACACTGTTAGCAGGTTCCCATGGTACCATCCCACAGCAACACATTAAATCCTGCACAAATATCACCAGCCCTTCCCTGATCTTCATACTACTGCCCAAATGTTTAGCACACCAAAATCTCTGGGACAATCTGTGCAGATCACCGAGGGGCACCACAGCACCTGGCTGCTGTACAATTGTCCAGGCAATCAGCACTCACTCATTTCCCTGTATAGGAATGGGCTTGGAAAAAGAGGGAGCTTGTCTTTCCTCCTGGGCAATCAGCACTGCTGCATCCATCATGGGCAGAGCAAGTGAATCTGAGACTGTCCTAACCATTCCCATTCTCAAAACATTTGTGAGACTGTGGCCATATCACAGCTGGCCTTTTAGGGAATAGGCAATAAGCTAAAACATTTCCCATGCAGATGACAGATGGGATTGGGAGACAGGGACTGATGAATATCTCAAAGGCCTCCCCATGAATGTCTGTGCATCTCATTGATGCTAGAGCTAAAGCTGATACAACTTGAAGCAGAGGAAAGGCTGTTTCTGACAACACTAGGGGAGCAACAAGATATTTTCTCATTTAAAAAAAAAAAAAAAAACAAGAAAAATTAATAAATTTTCTAAACTTCTAAAACAGTGAGAGTTGATTGGTCTCTGGACAAAGTTCAAGGATGATAGAAAATGCTCAGATACCTGTGGGTAGCCATCAAGATAGAGAGACACAGAAGGGAGGATTTAATGGATGGCATATCCATTTGATCAACAAGAAGAGAGGCTTTCCAAAGTCCTCCATCCTCAGCCTGTATGGACTGGTGTTGGTGGAAGAGAATAATTAAAAGCAATTGCCTTGTGCAGCAGCAAGGTGTCAATGCATGTTTAATGGTATGAAAGTACATCTATATCAGCTGGGGCTTGGACTCTGTGACCCACACCAGTGCTCACAGAGCTTACCCCAAGGATGTGGTGCCTTTGGACCCTATTCAACTTGTCTGCACCAGCAGACTGATTCACAGATTGAGGGGGCAAAGCAGTGCACTTGTCCTTCCATCTTGTTGGTTTTTGCTCCCCTTCATCTTCAGTCTGACCATGTGGTGTGCAATCTCTCTCCAAGAACTGAGTCACACTCACAACTGGGCTGCAGCTGCCACCTTTGCAGCCACAAGGACTTCTGCAACCTGCTTGATTTTGATCAAATTGGCAAAGTAAGTTATTAAGTTCATCACTCCTCTATTTTCACTGGAAGGCAAAGTAAAACACTTCACCCCACTGGAAGGTAGAAAACCATTGCAGACTCAGTGAAATAAACATTCATGTCCATGAGCTGAATATCACCTGGGGTTCCTCAGGCCTGGTGGTGGGTGGTTTGCTTGGTTTTTGTGGGAAAGGATGAAAGGCATGAGCTCTGCTCCTCCAGAGACAGAAAAGATGATTTTTTCATAGGCCTGGGAGCAATTTTTGTTTTACTTTCAGACTGAATCCAGCTGAGTTCTGCAGAAGCAATTCCTCCTTGCCTGCCATCCAAAGGCTGGAGCTCAGAGCTGATGGCTGCTTTAGCTGCAACTTGCAGCATTGCCTTCAGCAAATATAGTTCAAGTTCAAAATGTATTTGCTCCTCTGTAGTCTGCTGGAATGGAAATACTCCAACCCAGAAAGTTGCCTGCTCCTTTGGAGAAAGTATAATGCTGAATGAAATGAGTTTTAAATGGGAGAAAGATGGTGTTGGAGTATCTCCTATTGTACACCCACTATGGGATTGGCATCTCCATGACTTGGTGAATAAGAGTACCTGAACATGCTGTGCTGGGGTCATATAAAACTAGAGCTGAAATTGAAGAAATTCTCTGCATGTATGTATTTTCTCCTAGCAGTTGAATGTTGTTTCCAGGACAAATAATATGAAGTTTGGAGGGAAGTTTGACATGGAAGGAAGTGGGTACATCTCTTACATTCACAGCCCAGATGTCTTGTCAATTAATATTGCTGCAATTAAATTCACAGCAGATGGACCTTGGGTCTCGGAAAATGCAACAGATCTTGAAGTTTTGGCACTTCAGTTTTATCTGAGCAAATGGAGGCTCAAACCATGTGAACCATCTCTGAGTTTTTAAAATGTAGTTTTATTTTAAAGAATGAAAGGTAAATCACTTCAGATGGCAAACTGCATTAGGAGAGCTAAATAAGGAAAAAATATTGTTACAGTGACAGTAATATTAGCTGCCACTAACAAAAATCAGTCAATAAAAGCACTTTGGAAAGTTAAAAAGCCAAATGAATGAAAAAGCCTCTTCCCAAATTCAATATTTTATTGTATAAAATATTAGCACTCGGACTGAAATCACCACCTGAGTATAGCATTTTTTCTGTTTTATCAGCAATCTCTCTCTTCCCCCTAGTAAATTTGTTTATTTTCCAAAACTGCAGTGTATTGCCAGCACTTTCCAACATAGGTACGTAAAATAATGCACTTTTCATCCACCCTAAGCCTCTCATTCCACAGACTATTGATTTAACCATGCTGCTGTAAAGACAGTCACATTCTCTTTCTGTGGCTAAAGTGACCAGAACTCTCTTGCTTGGTGACCTCTACCCCATTATAAGAGGGCTTTGGGGACTGTGTTTGCACATGGCCAAGCATGTATTGAGAGTCACTTGCCCACCACCCTGTGACTCAGTTCAGCCTGTGCTCTGACACAGGCTCAGCCTAATCTGTGGAGTCTGTCTGAAGCAGAAATGCCAATCTTTATGTGTACACCCTAGAAGTTCATTGCTAAGAGCAAGGAGACAAGCAGAACCAGGGAAGGGCTCTTCACCAGCTCATCTAACTCAACTTTCATCTCTCTAAGCCACTGAAGTAGTGAACAAAAGTGTCTTGGCTAAAAGTCAGCAATTTGGGTGATGAAAACCACCCCAGGGACTGAAAAGCTTCCATTTGGTTTGGGTCCTGTGTTTCTCTCAGGAATGGAGAAATCCCCCTCTCCCTGCCACCCATCAGCACTGTGTGCAGTTAATGCTCCCTACGTGCAGATGCAGATTGTGTCCTGTAGCAGTGTGGAGTGCTGTGTGGGAGCCCTTATGCTGCCAGTGACACTGCCACACAGCTCATCTGCTTTCTTGAAGGCTCTTGAGTTTCATTACCCTTAACTCCAGGCCTGCAGGAGATTCTGAGGTCTGTATTTTAATGCACTGTATTTTCATTTCTGCACTTTTGGATGTGCTTGGATCAACAAGGCTTAACCTACACTTTCTGTCTGCAAGAAACACTTGAATTTTGAGCTGAGTTTGACCTAAACAATTGGAAAATGTTGACCCTGCCTTCTAGTTAAGAAGCCAAGTCAGTTATCCAGGCTTCCTCCACCTCCATAGAGAGTTTCTGTGACTCTGTCTCAGCAGGTAAATTCAAAAATGATGCTCAAATCTCAGTAACAGATATTCTGGCATCTTCCCTTTTGTGTGCCCAAAACCTTGTCTGTGTCACTCAGCTGACCTCTGCTGTGATATACAGATTTCTGAGCTAAGCCTGTGATTTAAAAACTCTTTGATAGTCACCTAAAATTATCATAAACAAACAGCCAGAAGTCAGAGCAGAACAGTTCCTAGCTGACAGCTGTGGCTGGAGTTTTTCTCTTCCAGAGGCAAACATGTAGCCTAAATGTTTAAGAAATACCTGCAGACGTCCTGGGATCAGGAGGGAAGGCTGGGAAGAGGCCATGGCACTCTGGAAATTTCAAATGCACAGAAAAACACAGGAGCACAGAATGTGCTGAGCTGGAAGGGACCCACAAGAATCACCTAGTCCCTGTTACTGTCCCTGGATTTATGGCTGTCTCACTCCTGTATCCAGTGCCACATCAGCCCATTTCTGCAGCAACCCAGCAAAGAACAGTTTGCAGTTTACTTCCAGCTATCAGACAGTACCAAATGTGATGGTGTTTGGTTTGTTTATTTTCCCTGACAAGGACATCTGTTTACTAGAACTCATCTCCAGCGTTAGTGAACATCAAAAGGGACGTCTGTGAGACTGCAGCTGGATTTAGATGGTACAAAGCCCTTCAAGTGACTGTTTAAATCTCTTTTTCTTTCCTGCATCCCCAACCTCCAAATTGAAATAGGCTAATTTTAAATGCATCTCCAGCTTTTTCCATTGTATTTAATGTGTCTGCCCTAACTTGTGCTTCAGGATCACCTTTGGGGTGAAGTGTAGCATTTATTGATTTAAAAAAACAGAATAGAAACAGAAAATGATACCTATCCTAAAATACATATATGTATCTTTTTCTTCAATAAAAGTAGGTAACTGGGGAGGTGGGGAGGAGTGAGAAAACTGAGGAGGATTCTTCTTTGTTATTCTTCTCTTGATATCAACCAGCATACACTTAATCTCAGGGAGATCTGATTTAGGAGTGCTGTGAATTCATGTTGGATGCCTATGTGACTGTTTATTTAGTTGTGAATTGATTGATTAGGAAATAAGTGCTTTTCAAGTTGACAGTATAAATAATGAAACTTTATTAGTGATATATGTGACACATTTAACAATGCTAATTTTCTGAACTGCTCTGTATAATTCACTTGCCTTTTTCAGTAGGCTGTAAACAATAGAAGGTTTGAGGGAAATCACTAATTTGTTGGCTTTCTAAAAGGCAATGGAAAGGAATCCAGAATTTAGGAATACTTCTAGAGTGCCATCTAGTGTGAAAAGAAATGAAGCCACAAGAAAATGGAACTCAAAACAGCTTTGAAAAGTATGTCTTAATACACAGAACTATCTCTTCATCTTCCTCTACAGCTAAACACAGCAGCCATTAGTGTTTTATGTAACTTAATTATAACTGGGAAACTTTATTTGTTCCATTTTTATTAAGTATATGTGTGTGCATATATATATATATATATATATATTAGAAATAATTAAAATTAATACCCTCTCTGCTTTAAGATTTTGAAATAATATCAAATGTCTGACCTAAGCCTAAACTTGAGATTTGGTTTAATCACCTCATGTTGTCATGCTTCAAAGGCTTTGTCATTAAATCTTGATTTCATTTTCACTCTTTTAATTAAGTTACAGACTTTTGCATTTGAAATGGTGATACATAGAAATTTAAGAACACTGTTAAGAAACAAGCTTTAAAACAAAAGATAATAAAAAAAATGTGTTATTGCCTCATTGCTTCCAGGTGTGGTTTTATCAGAGGTGGTGCATGAGCCTCCTTAGCAAAAGCACACCTCCTGTGGTTATAGCAGACTCATGGCTACCTTTAAAGCAGGTTTCTATAACCACTTATCTCAAATTATACAGATCATTTTCAGGGTGTCCAAAAAATCCAATTTGTTTGTTTTTGCAGATGCCAATTTTGCAAATGTGGCCCCAGATTTAATGAGGAAAATACCAAGTACTTACCAAGTTTTTCTTGCTTCCAGGGCTGTTATGGACAGTCTGGCAGGGACAGAGGGCAGACCATTCTGTGCAGGTGAGTACTTTTGCATTTTTCTACCTGTCCACTGGGGATAGACTGAGTGCAGCATTTTGTAATCCAGATGCCTTTCTGAGGGGGTTCATGAGTTTGGTCAAGACTTACAGCAGTATCAGTTCTGAGAAGTGTACCAACCAGGCATCTCTGTGGTAGATGTGTTTGTCTTTTCAACCAAGAGCAAGAAAATTAAATCTCTTCATTTTCTTTATACCTGTGTCTTAATTAATGCTCTTTAAATCTATGTTCAACCTATGGCTTGCAGGGAACTATTTATGTCAGAGAAAAGCTGTGGTTATATTCACAATGACTGGCTTTGGGATTTAGAAATGTTTTCAGTAGGCATGTCATGTGTCAAGGCTGTGGGTCTTTGAAAGGCAGAGATTTTTATCTATGGTGAAAGAAATATTTTGCATCATGGTGACTGAATATAGTGTATTGTTATACCCATTTGGTATACAACACTGGTAAGTTTATTGATCTCAAGATGAGATAAGAGAGGGGAATGACAAGAAAACTGATGAGAAAAGAAATGTGGAACTGAGGCAGGAAGATTTTTTTTATGCCTGCTGAATATTGCATAAGCTGTGAAGGAGGAGACCCACAACAGTATCAGTGAGCAATTAGCAGGGAAGAGGAATAGGGAGGATGTGATGTGCAAAGTACTGCTTCCTGCTGAGCTTAACCCAACTCTGCTTTTGCCTGTCTTCAGTAAAATAAAAAAAAATATGTAGAGATCACCCTTGTAGCCCGTGTGTTTGAAAAGCTATAAGGAGAAGAATTTGTCAAAGAAAAACTTTAATGGCAGCATGGAGAGTCCTTTCCAAATATGCTGCTAAACTCCTGACAGCAATAGTGAGAAAGAAACAGGGGTGGGAAGAGAAGGAGCAGAGAGGAGGTATTTTGGTACTAGGGAAGGTGTTTTCTAATGAGGTCGAAATTAGATTGAGTGTTTGCTGTAGAGTGCTTTATCAGCTTTACAGGTCCATAGCTCCCCATATCCAAGGACTCTCAAATTCTTCTAGAAGAACACATAATTTCTCCCTTTGGAGGTGTCATGTAGGAGACCTCTGTTGGTATTCTTTTCTGCTCTAGTACAATTACAGTAATTTCACGACCACAAGGCATACCGGACTATAAGGCACACCCCCCGGGAGTCGGCAAAATTCGCAACTTTGTACATCAGATAAGGCGCACCGGACTATAAGGCGCACTTCCGGATTTGGGGAAAAGTTTTAGTCAAAAGGGTGTGCCTTATAGTTGTGAAATTACTGTACTATATATTTTTATGGTATTTTAGAGTGGTTTGAGATGTGCACACGACTGAAATCTGGAACAAAAGAAAGGGATTGGAACGGCAGCCGTGAATGGTGCAGACCTGTGTCCTTGAGATACAGCAAAGGGGCTCAAACAGGCAGAACACACTCTCCTGGGAGCCCCAGGCTGGATCCTGCCCCTGTGATGGATGTACCTGTGAGCAGGCAACTGCAGATGGGCACATAAACAACTCCCATGTCACAGGAACAGCTCCTGCAGGCAGCGATAGCGGGAAAGTTGCGCTTTTCCTGCATTTCTATTTCACTTCTGCTTTCCCCACGGAGGTTGATTCATTCTGCTGCAGCTTCAAACAGATGCATTAGATCCTTCTAGGTTGAGTTTTGAAAGCTTGTTAACGAAATGTTTCCAGTTTTCAGCCTTATTGCCAAATAACTCCTACTTGGATCTTGGTGTGTTCCCGAAGGAGTTGTGAAGGTTGACAGTCAGCGAACTTGTAGAATTAGGAACTCAAACTTTATGCCCCTGAAGAAAAAAGAGAAATCTGTAGTTTTAGCTTAGGGAAAAACTCGAATTCTTGAAGTTCCTCTGCTGTTTGACTCAAAGTATTTGATGTTTTATTCCTATGGAAAGAAAATATCCTAATTCATGTTTGGAGATGTCTCCAGTTGATTAGTTGTGGGTATTTTTACTCCCTCTGAGCCCAGCTGTATTTCACTCATGGGATCCTTTATGCAAGCAGAAGAACATGCATGCTTTTGAATTATTTTGTTTAGCTAATATCTCTAAAATATTTGTGCAACAGTTTAAAATACGTGACTTGCACCAAATACATGTGTGAATACAGCATGAAAAAAGATATTTTTGTGCCACAATCTTAAACCAAATGAGGAGGACAGAAGGCACTTTTTACTGCACCAGGTATCATTTCTGTCTGCCTGAAACTTGCAGGTCCCTGTCAGTGCAAAGAGTTGTAAGACTGGAAGTTTACTTGCATCTCTCGACAGGTTGCTTGTGCTGTTTTCTAACATTCTATTCTCACCAGTCTTTAACAGTTTTTTTTTTTTTTATCATACTGAGATGGTCAACATTGCATTTAGGAGTCTGTTTCTGATGTCAATTCTTCACAGCTGGCATTAGAGAGTGATGAGTTCAGGCCAAAATACCGTGAAGTTAATGAAAGTCTTTGCATTGATTTTCATACTCTCCAGAGTTTGTGCTGCACATTCATTTCAATGGATGTTGGATCAATCCCCTCAGAATGCTCAGTAAGATTAGCCAGAAGTGGAAGTTAGGTACCATGGAAACAAAAGGCTCGAGTGTAATCCATAGATGAGAATCTTGTTGTCACAGATGAATTTACTAAGTTGGGTTTCATATAAACACAAATATGAGAAAAAGCACGTCAGCCTAGGTGTTAGTGTAAGGACTGTGTAATTTTAATTAGTCTGGTAAATATTTCATTAGCAACTGTAATAAAATATTGATTTCAGTGTCTCCATTAATCCATATTACTTTGGTTCTGTACTTTTTTCACTTTTAATAATTTAGCAAAGTCTTTTTTACTGGACACTTTCTCATCTAACTACCCCAGGATGGGAAAGAAAATTACTGTGGAAGTATAATTATTTTTTCCCCTGTGCCATCTCTCCTAATTCAATTAATTACACGTCATGTCATAGCGTCGGGTTTTATTTTATATATTAATATATTAATATACACTAAACACTTAATATTTTCTTGAAGAAAACATTCCCCTCACACTCCTAAGACTCTAAAATGACTGTTCATAACATTAGCACAGAGCAATATTTCTGAACGGATGGTATGCAAAAGGATCCCAATCCCTTTCCATGGGCAAGAGCAAAACATTCTTATTTTAGAGAGTCTAGCGTATTTTGGAGAAGCTAGTAGCTTGAAAAAAAAGCCAAAGCAATAGTTAAATACAATGGAGGAAACAGAAGAAGTAAAATATCAAAAGTCTTTGTGCTTTGCCTGTTTACCTTGCACAACTGCAGAGGTATTAAGGTTAATAGTCAGGTCACCTAATTGTCCTCATACAAATCCTTCCAATAACAGATGACTACTGTTTTCTTTAGAGCAGCTGAAGTCAAAGCAGTGTTTTGACTAAATATGCTGACCACTTACCACTATTTGTAATTGTAAAGTATGTGTTTAATCTCCTAATATTTTCAGTGGTACATTAGCACAGAATGGCTTCCTATTTCTTTTCTTCTAGGAAGTCAAAGTACAGGGTCATTCTACCAGATCCTGCATCAACTGTGTGGTTGCATGTTAGCATGTAATGGTTAAATACATGTTAAATACTGAGTAAATGCCTGGAAAATACATATTCAACTTGATCTTCTAAAATCTGGTGTAAATAGCGAGTGGTATTTCCTTTGCATTTAATTTCCGTGCAAGTACTGAGTTTGTTCTTTAATTCCTCTTAGTGCTGAAGAAATCAGCTGGCATCAGAGCTATTCACAGTGGCAGCATAATAAATATGGAAACAAAGACATTAACTGCACCAAAGCTTAACTGGCAGACTTTTGGCATAGTGTTTTTGGTTGCTCTTGGTCATCAGACCAGTGAAAGTAGTGGTTAATGCCCAATGTAGCAGCTAATTTCTGTCACATGGATATTTGTCTGGGAAATTAGCCTGGGTCTGAGCCAGATGGAATTGCACAGTTTCACTAACTTTGCAGCTCTATTAGTTTGAAGTCAGGAGAGCAGACATGGCCTTGACAAGCATATGATTCTGTGCTGCATTGCCTGTCCTGGGAAGCTGTTCAGCTTTTCTATATTTAACAGATGAGAATGTCTCCAGAGTTCATCAAACACATACTCAAGATATCACAAGCTGCAGCTGGCAGCTGGGAGCTCTGCAGTTCAAGGTTAATGGGACACTAATTAGTAAGTATATAGGGATATCAGCACGTAACACCCACTTTTTGAGCAAGTAGGAAAATGAATTAATAGTCAAGAGAAGGAGGGCCCTTCTCCAGCTGCCTGCAGCTCTCATTCCATCTTCCCACAAGCTTCCAGGGCAAGTGCTGCAGGGAGCTCCTGCAGACACAGCTGGGAGCACCAGGGAGCCTTGCAGGGCTGCCTGGCATGGGGAGAAATCCAGGTTACCCCTGGAGAGTGTCAGAATCAGCCTCTGCATTGCTTTGCCCCTTCAACCACTTCAGACACGCAAAGCCTGGTAATGTGGCAAAAACACCCCACGGCCCCAGGTTATGGAATCATCCTCACCCAGGGAAAACCACAGAGAGCAACACCCAGCTGCCAAGCAGCCTCTCTTCTGGTGTCAGCAAAATTGACAGTAGGAGAGGAGATAGGATTGAAAATTGCTGGAACGCTGAGTTGAATAATAACCAGGGAATGATCCTTCTTAAAATGGAAAAGAGCAAGATTAATGTGCATTTTACCAAGAGATAACACTTTCACAATTATTATTAAGTATCTAGAAGTCCCTAATTCAAAATATGGATAATTTACTGTAAATCTTGCCACTGACTGCCATATTTTCAGGCTGTAAATTTAATAGCTGCAGGAAAAAATTTGGTTCAATGTATGTAGCATCACACCCTTCTCAAATCTTTTCTTCTTTATAACAGCCATTCTTTCAGGACTCAAAAGCACATTTCATTGGTTAGAAATCCCATCTGTATAATTTTGAATCATCCAAGATAAGCCTGGGGGATAAAATTAAAAGCCAAGTTTGATGAGGTTGGTTCTCAGCTTCCTCGTCATTTGGCTATCTGGGACATTGATTCTTTAGATGGCTTTATGTCTGACAGCCCATATTCCTAGTAAATTCAAAATTAGTGACTTTGTGTTCACAGAGATCTCAAACTAATTTTTGTCAGAGACTTTTGAAAATGTAGGTTACACAAACTCATCTGTGGTTCAATAGCTTTGCTGTCTCCTCCTATAACTCAGCTTTTCATTTTTACCCAGATCATTCTCCATTGCATTCCTCCTATTACAATATATTCTCCTTAGTTTGCAGTCAGGCATTGGCAATGAATGGGAGGGAAGGTGAAAGCTTCATGCATCACAGAAGTAGCATAAGAAGGAATAAGTTGCTCAGATGTCAAAGCAGTATTAAGTCTAACCAAAAGGATAGTACAATTACCTGGGAACATTCAGGGAAATGCATTGAAAATGACAGGCTGAAGTTCTGTGGGGATGAAGAAAAGTGAAGCTGCCTTGCAGTGGGGAAAAAGGCAGTAATGAGTGAAGCGTGCAGCTATAACATTGCTTTAGGAATTATTTCATATTGTACTGTTAATTAAGGAGACAGCTCTACACTGGTAGGCTTTTTTCTTAAGTCAGGACTGGAATTTCTACTTCTCACAGGATTGTTCTGGAGATGAGACCAGCTGAGATTGCTACATGTGAGCTTGGATCTTTGGGCCTTGGAGAAAGAGTGCCCTGAAGGGAACTAGACAGAGTCCTACTGCCAAAAAGGTATCTCTGGGATGGTCTGCACTGGCATTGTTGGGTGCTACAGAACATAAACACACCTGAGCTGTGGAGCAGCTGACGCCTGACAGAGCATCTCCACTTTCTGTGGGGTCAATGTGGCTTTGAGTTTGAGGTGAAGATGACTTTCAGTCCAGTTGCTGCAGTTCCAGTTTTGTCCAACTGAGATTTAATTAGCTCACAGAAATGCAAGCAGTGAAACTGCAAGCCTGAGATGGTTGTGGGATAAACCTTTGGGATGCTGGGATTTGATAACTGGAATGACCCAGTGACACTACAGCAATTTTCTTTGTTAGAAAAACACAGCCATGGTATTCTCAACTTATAACACTGGATTGCTCCTCACAATGTCTCTCTAGTAAATAGTAAAGTACAAAAGTGATGTTAACCAAGATAATAAGACAGCAAATACTGATGGAAATTTGATTGCAAATGAGCAATTTACGTAGCAAATAAGAATTAGATACCCTAATGTGTTAACCAAATAAGAATCAGGAAACACTTGGGAAATTAATGTGTAAAGTAGACAAAATAAAGCATTCAAGCCATGCTGGTCCCTGAGTGTTTGTTTTTTTCTTTCCCAATTGTCAAGCCATAGGATGAAGGTTACAAGTAAGAGATAGCCCACTCCTTTTGCATCAACTTTGTTCACAGGAAACTTTAGTTTTAGAAATAAGCAGGGCCTGAACTTCCAGAGTCCATAGTTCTTGTAACCAACTCAGACAGAGTATTCATTCAGGTCTTAGCAAACCTCAAATCCAGAGCTGAAGCTGCTTCTGTAATGTTTCCAGCTGTGCTGCCCAATCTAGTTTAGAATACTCTGTCTCATCTGAACACCTGAGACACTCTCCACAAACACAAACACAGTGCTCTTGGTTAGAGACTTCATTACCTGGATATTTTCTTTGATAACCATCGTTTTCACCAACTTGGTCCTGCTTGTGCTGTGGCTATTTTGAACCTTTTGAAGTGTCTTTTCTCATGCTGTTATTTGTGTCTTCAAAAAGCAGATTCATGTCGTCTTGGTAGCTAAGCACAAGCAGTGTCCTACTGCTGTAAGCAATGAATAGACACTCAGAATGAGACTCTGACCTCCCTAAACAGACTGCAATTTGAAGGGACCAGGCAGAACGAAAATTCTACCTTTTTTGAGCTGAATAGAGGATAAATTACATGGCTACATAGACTAACTGCCCTACTGCTCATGGGAGCCTCTGTCGAGATGGACACTGCATGAGAACCTCCCGAGTCCAACACTTCATTTACTCCTTCCCTGTGCACCTCACATTACCCTTTGTCAGGGGTCTTTGCTCCTTGACAAAATCTGGGAGGACTTTACTTGACAGAGAAAGCAACTCATAACGTTTATAGTTTTCCATTCTTTATTCTTTTCCCTTTTATTTAATAGTATATAAAAATTGTTTTAGAGCCTCTTAATGAATCCAATACTTTATATAGTGCTGTAATTACTTTGATGCAAGTGTCTAAAACCACAGCCAATCTGTCTTTTACACTGTTTAAATGCAAGTGAGGCACTTATTTCCCTAGTAAATCTTCTGCTTTTCTAACAGAAACTGATTTTAAAATAGGGAAGGAAAGGGAAAAATAAGGTCATTGATATTCTTACAAGCTGTCTGCAAAGCATTAGTATAAAAATAATTGCATTTTCAGCTAATCAAAATGTGTTTAGGAGTACTTGTTCTGCAGGAATTATACATTCAGAACTTAGATGGAGCTTTCAATATCTGCATGCCTGAATCTTCCAAAGAGGCCAGGATATGCTACTCAGTAAAACAGATTCCTATTTTCCAAGCATGCTTAGACTGAGGGTTGTTTTCTGATGCAACCCAGTCTCTTCACTTCCACATCTCTCAGTGCTGGTGCTCAGAGTGCCAGGGGAAGTCAGTGATGGAGAAATGTAATTTCATTAATTGGATAAAATTAATTGAATCCCATGTGATATCTGGCAGATGTTGATCAGCAGGTAGGCAGCCCAAATTTCATACTGAATGGCTCTTCTATCTTTTTCTTCTTTTTTTTTTTAATTGATGTTGGTTTTGTTTTTAATGTTTCAGTTTAGCTCCCTTAACACTTGCACACCAATATCAGGGTGGTCCAACATGAGAAACTCTTTTGTTTCCTGGGTCCACCTAGCTTTCAGAATAATGCTGTCACAGGATTTTGCATGGCAGTAGCTCTGCAGTTACCTGTTCATTAATATTAATCAGAGATAAAACAGTAATATATGCTGATCAGAAGTTCATTTCCCTGTTGTTTGCTCTCTGACAGTCTAACAGCAATGATAATCCGAGCTTAACAGGCATTACAATGGAAATCCTCCAAATGAAACACAGAGATTAGTGACTTCTCAACAGTACAGCCATTTTCTGTGCTTGTTAAAGTGACACTTCCTATAGAAAGGGGAGTATAAATTGAAGTTCAGGGCTGCTACTTGTTTCCTTCAAGAGTAGTTTTGCTGACAGTCCACTCAGTCCAAAATGTTAAACTGTAAATCTGTTTGGATATAAGATTTAATTTATGTCATCATAAACATCATCTTCAAATTAGCTTCTTTAAACAGGCTCCCAAGATTTGAGTTTTGCTTGTCTAAAGGGCCAAGGCAGTAGTGTCCTTTGCCATGCTACATGAGATTTCTTGCTATGCTGAGCAACTCCCACTGTTTCAAAGAGCCAAGAATATCTAATAACTGAATTGGAAAATCCCTTTCATGTGATGTTAGAGTATGAAGCAGATTATTTTTCAGAGACAAGGTAGTTTAGCAGAATTACTGCTCTTTGGGCTTTTACTTCCTTCTAGTACAAGAGGATAACAGCCACATTTTGTTCTCTTTCATATGAGGAGAGCACTGAAAAATGGTGAGCATTCCCTGGTGCTCTGCTCACAGAATTGTGAGAACTGCAGAGACCCTCCTGCTGGTGTTAAAAAAAACCATTGAGCCCCTGGAGTAACTCCAGATAAGGTTTGTGCTTTATGGAGCCACACTTTCCCACGACCAAACAAGCCTGAAAGGATGATCCTTCCTGCTCTTATTCAGGAATAAGACAAAATTTATCTCTGGAACCAGAGAAGTGAAAACTGAAGCCATCAGGAAGTGTTATAACAAGTCAGCCCCTGTGTGCTGCTGGAGTTGTGTGAGCAGGAGGGACACAGAGGGCTCTGCTCTGCTCTGCTCTGCTCTGCTCTGCTCTGCTCTGCTCTGCTCCATGTGCAGCCCCCAGCACAATCCCAGGCTGCAGCACTGCCCTGTCCTGCTCCAGCTCTGCCACGTTTACTGGATTTGATCTGTTGGAATGTGAAGCCATGGAGCCCAGGAAAGGAAATAGAAACAAGCAGAAATTCAGGTAGTCATAGGAGAAATCAGCTGGAAATATCTTCTTTAGTGTATAAGATCTTCCAGGTCTGGTTCTGAGGGGTTTTTTTCATTTTTGGTTGGTTGGCTGGGTTTTTGGTTTTGTTTTTGTTTTTTATCATACAGTTCCTTTTGTTGCAGAGGGACATCAGAGCTCAACAATCTGCTTCATGTCACTAAGATTAGGAAAGTACCTCCACAAGGGTAGATCTGTCTCCTCACTGTTTTTTCAAGAGTTTTCAAAGTTCAGCTCTCAGACTGGTTTTCAAAGTGGGTGTCAAGAAATCAGAAGATTGCCTGTCCCAGCTTTAATCTTCCAGCTCATCTCCCATGAAATGATGGAATGAAGTATTTATAACAAATGTTCGTGACTCACTTTATTCACATTTTACTTGTACTTCCTTATAAAAATACAGGGTACATTTATTGCTAATTAATTAACAATTATTTTATTATATAGATTTAGTTTAAAATTACTAGCAGCCCAAAAATGTATCTTGCAGATAATTATTTAATAACTATTTTCTTTGGTAAAACTTACCTAGAAATCAATTTCAAGTGCCTTTACTGAGGGCAGTGGGGGGCAGAAATGGAAAGACAGAGTGCTCCCTTTGAGTGTTCTGGTCTCAAGATTGCTTTTTCCATGCTGGGGAACAGTAAAAAAATTAAACATATTAAAAAGCCATATTTTCTTTTACTGTATGAATTGACCCACAGAGGCTTTATAAGGTTATAGCAAGAATGATGAATGATCTTTCTTTTTATTTCTATATAATTATTTTACTAAAAAAAAAACGGTTATTTTCCTTTTTTACAAGTTGTCCAATATTTAGGGCTTGCAAGGCCATTTCTCTTAAGTGGTTTGAATCAAACAGCCCTGAGATATTTCTTTTTTTAATTTACATGAGTGCAGTATATGTGGAAAAAAACAGTGGTAGGCAATTTCTTTGAGCAGAGATCCCCACCTGTGTCCTCATGAGCTCTGTGCCACATGAAGCATCCTTCCTCCTTCCTGTAAGGTTCTTCCTCTTTCTCCATTGTCCAACCTACTGCTACCGCCAAGAAGTTACATGAACTGCAGTTTTGTCCCCCCACATAATTAACATAATTAATTCATGTCTTGAGCAAAGATATCCCCTTTGTCTGTAGATTTTTCTTAAAAGCACAGCTTACTCAAATATTTAATGAGATAATAGGAACTTTGACTCTCCAAATGTTATTTATTTGCACAGAGGTAAAGGGCTCACATTACTGGTTAAAAAAAAGTTGCATGCAGCAACTTCCACCACAACAAGCTTTTTAAAATGCATTGGCTATGCTATCTATTAGGCAAGGCAGGATTATTGATCTGAAAATATTATAAAGTTGGCTTGAAGGGTTCCAGGGTGTGACAAATGTTTATGGGACAGTTTTGGGATTTTTAAATACTTGTGCTGACAAATACAAATGAAACAACAGTCCTTTGTGTAATGTTTGTCTAGGAGTTGAACCTCTTTGACCAAAGACTGATAGTAAACATGAAGGGATATGAGTGTGCTGGATGTAGGGCTGGTTTCCTGTGGCTAAGGAATGTCTGATTTCTCCTTGAAATCTTCTTGTTGGTGGTGGTGCTGGTTTTTTGTTCTTGTGTACTGCAGTTACTGCATCTCTAAATTTGCTGATTTTGTTTTGGAGCAAAGCTGCAAATTTACAGTTCTCACACAAAGCAATGCATTTCCTGGTGGGAAAAAAGAAATAGCACAGCAGCTCTTATGACAAACACAAAAATTTCTAACCCAAGAAGAGCTGTCTTTGACCTGTAGGTTCTTAGTGTTCTTAAGAGCTTTGGAAGCAAGATAAGAGGCATTTTCTGAAAACTAAGTCCCTGATTTAGCTGAAATACCTTGAGTTCTGACATTCTGAAGTGCAGGTTCACTGCAATACTTTTCTCAAGCCTCAGTCAAAGGAACATCACAGCACACCACTTATTCTTCTCTGTTATCCAGCAAAAAAAAGAATCTGTGTCTTTTTATGTATGGGAAGGATATTTTTAGATTTAAATTGTCTGTCCCCCATATCCCCTTCCTAGTACATTAATCAATAAGTAATTTGAAAACTAAACCACCAGATCTGGTAGAATGGTTTGTATACAACAGCTGTGACAAAAGGCAGAGGGAAAACAATCAGCTTAGAAAATCACAACAGCAGTTGCATCTAATTGATTTGATTGGGTTTCTATTTGATGCAGGTTAGCACTAGGATGAGCCCAGGAAATTTTTCACCTTTCATAGGGTGTGTTTAACCTTACACACATGAGTAGGTTGCAAAAGGACAGGCTGATGTGCAGAGGCTGGGCAGCAGGACAGGGAGGTTCCCTAACACAGCTTCATCCAGTACCCACTGGGACAAGGCACAGGGCATCTGCCACTGGCAACCTGCAGCCTCCTGACAGGGACAGGGACATGGACCAGCTCTGGCACTGCAGCTGCAGCACTCAGCTACTGCAAATCACACCTTCCAGAGGATGGAGGAGCTTCCACCACAAAGGGCCTTAAAGATCACGAGTTTTAAAAATGTAACAATGGATTCCAAGTCTTTTTTAATTTGTCCCTGCCTGGTACAAAGTGGATCAGCCTTCTGCTGACAGTTTCTTTTTGAGTTTTTCTACAGGTCAGGCAAACTCAGAGCAATTCAATGGATTATATTTTTAAAAGAGGACAAGGTTAATGTATTTTACCACATAACTCAGAGAACTATTGCTTTGGGGAAAAATAAACAACAACCAAAAAAAACCAACAAAGTAAACTGAAAACAAAAATCTCTGTTTCACACAGGTAGTAAAAGCAGCTGATTACATTGTGGCCACTTCAGGCCAATTTAGCTCACTCATATAATGCAGTAATTGTTTGCAAATAACAAGGTAGGAAACTACATTGCAAAGATTTCACTAACACAGAGGAGGAAAGAAATAAGTTCAACAGAAAAGATTGCAGTGGTATGTCTGTGTTTAACCTGACAATTTGTCAGGATATTGCTGAAGTCTCCCGTACCAAAATTGATTTGAATTAGCATAATCCCATTTTATCTATGAATTTACTATTCTTATTACTGTCTCTCAGCCTGTCATTCATTAGCTCTGCTTAGGAAGAAGTCAGTTTGGGACTCCTCATTCTAGACGGTATTGGGTTATGCCTTTTTTACTTATTTTGGTCTGTCCATGTTTTATGAAGCAGAGCATGAGGATGACAGAAAACAGCTGTGACCCCTGCATGGCCCCAAAGTGTCCCAGAGAGGGTTGGTGGTCAGCCTTGCTTCACAGGCAGGGTGTAGGTGTTATGTTTATGTATTGCCTTGAGAGCTTTGAGATAAAAAGCTGAATAGAGGAAACCACATCCCATTTGTATCTTTTGCACTGTTCCTACAAGATCCTATTACAGGGATACACAATCTTGACTGGAACCTACTGGCAATTTTTGCAAATGGAGTACTCCAGATGGATCCCCCACACCTGTGCCCTGGGGCAGCAGTGAGCACTTTTTTTTTCCCAACTTTCTGTGGAATTCTTTGAGAGGCGTGTAGCTGTTTCTGGATTTGCTTTTTAAAATCAAAATACAGCCTGAGCTGCATTAAAACGTTTCCCAGAAGAGAATGGATGTATAGTGCAGGTTGAGGGCTGCTTTCAGGTCTCTGTTCTTTGTGGGGAGTCCACAGGGTATCCTGTAGCATTTAGTACTGCAGCTTTAATCATGCTTTGACCACGATGATGGCAGTACACATGAGGCTGAAGAGCAGAGGAGTGAATGCACCAGCTTGACGTTGTTGACCTTGAAAGAGGTTATACATAATGAAAAATGCAGCCTTGGTGTTTATCAAATCCATGCTGAATTTATGCTATAGGAAAGCACTGCCAGAGTCTGCAGATGGATATGTTGGTCCTAAAGATCACCTTTCTTAGTTTTTCTATCTTCCTGAGAGCTTCTCCAGTTCTTTTCTTTCACACAGGAACATATTCAGCTCTGAGGCTGACTTGTGCGAAAAAATGTCGGAGGTTCCATTACAATGGCAATAAGCACACACATAATTTTGATATGATCATCCCAAATCAAATCCCATCTATGGACCACAGTGGACCACAGAAAAAAACAACGATATTAGTACAGGATGAATGGAATTGACAGGTGGGCGAAATTTAGTCAGTGGCATTTGTCATCAGTGGCCTGTAGGATGGTGGGGGGAGCATGGCATTGTTTATTCTCTGAAGAAAGCAGGAGGTGTATTCTGTCAGTGTGATGGATTCAAAGGGCAAGGATACTTCAGAGATACTTCATTTTTTTTTCTGCTGTAAGAGTTTTTACAGACCCTTGATGAAATCTGGCATAATTTTTGGTCTACATTATTCCAGGGAGAGATGCTTGATCTCATATTCTTTATCATAGGAAATATAGAGACTTTAATTTCAAAATGGGCAAAAAGTGGATTTAGTGATGGTAAAAATAAATAATGTGGGTGGGCTAGTGTTAGTGCTTTTGTCAGTCTCATTCCCATTTCAATTTCAAAAGGTTCACATTGTGTTTGTGTTTTGTTTTACCTCTTCTGTACACTTTAACACACATTTGTCTTGGAGTCTGATTCTATAAATATCTAGGGAATGATCATGGATGTAGAATTTCCCTTTCCACAGTTCAAATATTACAATCCACACGATGCATTTGCAAAAGATAACACACAGCTGGGACACAGAATGCATTTTAAATAAATATGGACAAAACTCTTTTGTATTGGAAAGGGAAATAAATCAAGTAATGACAGATTTTAGGTGTTACTAGTGCTCCCACTGACTACATTTGTTTTTCTTTCGTTTTTCCCAATCAAAATTATTCTGTAAACCCAGGAAGCACTTAGAAGACAGACTTGCTGCAGCTAGATATCACCTTCTGTTAAGTGTTCAGGTGGCTGCTCTTTGCTAACATGGATGCTGCAAAACAGTTTTACTTCTTCACAGAGAATTTAATTCCTCTATTTATTTATTTTGTAAACAAACTGTATTTTAGTGGCTTCACTATAAATCCAGGCCTGTTTGAACAATCCATGATGATTAAATAAAATCACTGGGAAAACTGTTAGCATAGCTGGCATATATTAGTTTTGAGACTGCTTTGGCTTTAGGAACTTGGACAAGCCTTGTTTGAGGTGATCTGTTGTTCTAGTTTAAATCTTTACCCCTGTAAAGTTGCTGCCAGAAAAGATTAAACCTGTACATAGAATAATGAGGTGGAAGAATTACAGAGAAGTTTAACACCAGGTCAGAAATGAACCTCTGGCCCCCTTTAATGATTCTCCTTATAGAGCAGTTGTAGAAGTGTGAAAATGTTCTTTGTTACCTCCTGTGTTGGATTTTGCTACCACCTACCACCACTTTTTCTTTTCCAATTATGATTCCCCTGCCACACTTATCCTTTACTAAGAAAGCTTAGTGACTGCCATATATTCTCTCTTTCCTCCCTTTCCTACTTTGCACATCCACCTGCATTCACCATTCTGTTAAATTCAGCATAACTATGAGTGAAAAACCATGGTCTTTGGAAAGGAGTGCTTCCCTCAAATCATCACTTGGATAGCTCTTTTCCACCCATCTTCTTCAAAGCCACAAAAATATGGGATTCTTAGGACATTTGAAAGCCAAACTGTCCTCCTGAGTAGGCTCTCTGAGAATGACTTGGCAACCATCATTTTCTAGAGCTCACTGAATCCGGCACTTCAAGGGTTCCTGGGACTCCTGCTGGGGCAATGGAGCAATGGATTTGGTCTCTGCAGATTCCTGCTTGAAGATCAAGCTTGAGGATGAGTGTTAACATTTTGCTTGCTGATGTTAAGTCCTGTGCTCACAAGAGGATGGAGTTACACTCCTGAAAACACAACCTTCTCCCTCTGCAGCCTGGCAAAACAAATCTGGTTGCTGAGGAATCCGCAGGCATTTCTCCTAGCACATAGCACAATTTATTTTTAAAAGCACTTCCCTCTCCCTAATGTCCGTAACTCTTAACATATGTGGGCAGCTCATCTTCAGTTAGATGAAAATCACTGTTTAACTGAGGCCATTTTTTCTTGTCCTCCTTTCTTTTTTCCTTTTTCTTTTAATATTCTTTCTTCCTTTCAGAGAATTACTAGCTGGCAGCCTGCCTCTGCTCCCTTGTGCTCTGGGTTGAAGTTCAAGAGTGCCCTAGAGCTGCTTAGCTGAATTGCTGAATTAATGACATCCAATATGACCTGTTAGTTTGAGGGTGAGAGAGGGAAATCTCCCAGATGATGTATACCAAGCAAGCCCTGTTCTTATGGAAGTGCCCTATTATTATCTAAATTAAATGGTTATAACATCCTGGCTTTAAAAAAAGTACCCCATTACTGTAAGTTAAAGATTATTCCTTCTTTATATCTCTATTACTGGGAAATGCTCAAGAACTTCCCTATTGCTGACCTCGTAGGCTCATAAAGTGCAACTTTTCATGACTCAAGGGAAAAGGTGCAAGGAGTGAGCCAAAAGAATAAATTATTCTCTTCCATTTTAACCTATTATTTTCCTCCCTGTGAGGTGATGGCTTTGTACATTTGATAGTTTTAAAATATATGACATCCAGTGAAATGGCAGTGAAGGATTAGGAAGTCAAGATTTCAATAGCAATCAAGCTCCTAGCTTTAGAAGAAATATAAATCTGTCTTGGGAATGCTGATCTGGAGTATTTGCATAGACATTAGTGAAGTATGAGGTTTGGGTGGGATAACTTGTTGGGTGGAAAGTTATTTCACCTCTACTGATAGTAGAGAATTGCAACACCTATAACATGTACCTGCTTTCTTAAAAAAATTCATGTGTGAATCACCCCATATCAACAACAAATGAAGGATTTGCAAAGTTTCTGCCTTTGGGGTTTTGAAATATGTGGGTCAGATAGGTGTTCTCAAATGTTAGGACTTTTAATTTTTTTTTTTTTTAATTTTATATATTTTTTTCCATTTAATTGAAGTTCTTGCCACCATCTAAATTCTGTCCCAACAGGATTCTCCATCTCATCCCATCTATGAATGAGAAATTCTTTCTCCTCTGAAGTACAGGTCCCTGTGGTTTGAGATTGACCACAGAGTGTCTTTGCAACGTCAAAAATTAATCCTACAAGGTGTGTTGTCACAGTGTGTTATAAATAGTTTGCATGTATTTCCTGAAGACCTTTGTAAAGAATTTTTTGGTAAGCCAATTGCAACTTAGTGGTGGTTTCAATCTAAATCTGTAGAGATTCTGAGATCTCACATTTTTCCATTTGGGAGAATGTTAATCTGATTTTATCAGGTGTGCATGGAATACAAGAAACATAAAAACATGCTCTGGGTTTAGGCAGGCAGATGGCATTTTTACTCAACTCAGCAGAGAGGGACTAGAATTTGCAGCTGTGGAAGGGAATTTCTGTGAATTACTGGCTTTTTCTGTATGGTCAAGTGACACAAACTCCATTGACCAAAGACAGTCCCTGCTGCTCAGAAATCCCTCCCTGCATTTTCATGTCCTGAGGAGGATGAGCTGGTGGCAATCAGAGGGGTGGAGGAGGTACTGGATTGCTGCATATTAGAATTAAGCAAATTTAATGTCACTGTGACTTTTATTTCTTTTTAAAAATCATCTCTATGTGTGTATGTGCATGAGTAAATGATAACAAAATATAAAGTAATGAAGGCTTAGTAGGTCATAGTTTTCCACCAGGCCTTGCAGATACTCAGTGTTCTACGAGGACTCTCATTAACAAGTCTTTGTTATTTTAAGTGACAAAGCTTTGATTAGGTACAGAATAACTTTACATTATCTGCTCAATGTGAAAATAACATAGCTAAAGAGCAGCCACATGATTGAACACATTATCTCTCAGAACAGATGCAAATTTGATTTTTTCCTTCCGTAATATATGTGTTCTGTATCCCTTTGCTTTAGTTATTTCAAAAAGATATTGAAGTTGTTCTTTTCATCTGCCTATCTACATTTTCTCATCGCAGTAATATTTGATAATAGGATCTGACTTAAAACTCCCTGATTGAAAAGACATCTTTGTCTTGGCTCAGAGGTTTCCTGAACGGTTCCTTCAGCCAGCTGCAAGGACTGAAAAGAGCCAATTCCTGCAAACAGAGCAGAGCCAGGGAACTGGATCCACCCAGAGTCCCACCAAAGCTCAGTGTTTATCAGGTTGTCAAATTCCAGCTTGAGAAAAATTGTTAAAAATCATGAAGCTCTACACATCACTGTTTGTGTGACAACATTGAGATTTCTGTATTTGCTGCTTTCCTATCCTTAGTGGATAAAAAAGAATTAAAAAAATCTTTTATGAAATAAAATTGAAAAAAAAACCTCCATCAGAAATGCCACATTGTATATCCAAACAAGCTTCACTGACCTGCCCCTACACTCCCTTCTCCTTTTTAATCATACAGAGCAAAATGGTATGATGAAAATTAAATTCAGGAGAATGCTTTTTTGATAAAGCAATCAAATTATTTAATGTCAAAAGTGCTGAAGCGGGATGCCTTGAGATTGTTAGACTCTCCCAACACACAGAGATACACACACTCAAACACATACTTATCCAAATACAGTTCCAGAAAAATCTGGCTGATTTTGCAACAGGAGATAAAGGAAAGTGGTTTTGTTTGTGATATTTCTTCTCCTCTTCTAAGTAGCTCTACTCAGACAGTGCAGGCAAAAAAAAAAAAAAGGCTTAACTTCCCCTTGAGTAGCTGAGCTTGTTGCATGAGATCAAGCCCAACGTTTATGTAAAGCTAACATTTATCCCCAGTTTCAGACTCTACATGGATCTGTGTGTGTCATTTCCTTAGAGAGACAAAGCAAAGGGAGGCCTGAGGGAACTCCTGAGAAGCAGGGGCCAAGGCATTAACATGAAATGCATGAAAAGCCTGACCTCAGAGGGGCATCTCCTTGCCAGGCATCCCAGTGACATTTCTGCTCTGCCTCTGGGGCACGAGGGCTCCAAAATGAGCAGGAGCACATGAACTCCTCCACCTGCCATCCAGCTCTGCAGTGAGGGTTCACTCCCCACATTTTTCCTGGAAGTCTCCAGCAGGCATGCTCTCCTCAGCTCCAGCAGGAGAGACTTATTTCCACTGGGCAGGGAGTAATGAGCAGCATTTCCCAGCACCACACACATATATCTAGCTGTGGTCTGTATCATCTTTTCAGATGCATCCAGGAATGATTTTGTGCCATGGCTTTCTTGCCAGATCCATGGGTTGGGAGTAACAACAATAAAACCGTGACTAATAGGTGCTCCATTTTACAAGTTTTTTGTCTCAATTGCATAATTGGGGTGACTATATTTTTCTTCCTTTTGAAAATAAATCTGTAGCTTGCACTGTGCATTTAATGTATGCTGCTAAGTGCTCAGTGCAGAGGAGTAGCAGTGAGAGTCTCTGGAAGGTTATGGTGTCATCTGTGTGCCTGCTCCTTTTGCTCTCTCTTTGTGTCTTGCAATTATTTACAAAGTGTACGGAAAAGCTTGGGGAGCAATTAAGCGACTCCATTAAAGTAAATAACATAGATTGTGTTTGTGTGTCTTATTTAAATCTTTGAAATGTAAAATAAAGAGACAGTTTAATGGCCACAATGTACTTTGAACACAAAGCTCAACTAATAAGACACCCCCTAATCACTGATTTTAAAGAGAATTAAACCTGGCTATTAATAAACTAAAATAGACTTTAACCTGACTTGATGTGGTAGAAATCTCATTTTGCTAGTAATCCAATACACACAGGTAATTTTTTCTTCTTTTCTTTGATTTATTTTGAGGGCAGCTGAATGAATTTTTCTTTCTTCTGATCAGAGCAGTCACATTAAACAAAGCAACTTCCTGAAGTCCAGAATTTTGCATCTGCTTCCAAAAGAATTGATTTTTTCCAAACCAATGCATTCAGTGTGCCTGTGAAATCGAAAGATCATTTTATTCTCACAGATCTAATTTGGGCTGCTGGTTGCTATTACAAAGGTATCTTATCACTAATCTTTCCTAAACTGCAGCTGATATGGTTAGCAGCTGTTACAAATGTCAAGAGCCTCCATACAAACATACAGAATAAGGGGTCCTGAAAGAAATCTTAGAAGGAAGCTCTTACTTTGCCTCACTCACTTTCATTTCACCTTAGAGAAGTTTCTAAGTACATACTTCTCTGAAAATCAGGGGAATCATAAGCACTTTTTTGATTAAGGATGAATTCATATTATTCAGTTGCTTTCCAATAGAACGACATTTTGGGGGTTAAAAAATTCCATTCATTTCTGTTCTTACAGAGGCCTTTTCATCTGCAAACAACAGTACATCTCTCTCTCCTAGTAATGAAATAAATATGACTTAATTCACATATGCATGAAACTTGAAGCATATTAAAAGATACTGTGAGCCCCCAAATATTATGGGTTAACACTTTTGAGATATTCAAATGGTCATAATAATAAAAAATCTACCAGGATTACTAAATTCTTTGCCAAGCAGGGTCTTGACCTTTCAAAGACCTGAAGTGGCGGGTCAAGAATGATAAAGGTCAGAAATTAGGAGATTAGGCAATCTTCATTAGCGCTGTGCTGAGTCATGCAGATCTCTTACATTAACAACCAGGACTGCTTTTCCATCCAGATCTATCTGTGAGTCAGCTCCACCCTTTCCTTCCATAGCCAACCTCATGTTAAAGCTTGAGAGAAAATCTGTTCTAGAGAAGGGCTCAATAAATACCCCCTTTGCCTTTTGTGGATCTCAGTTTATGTCCAAGTGGAAGGAGAATAAATTTAGCCATTTCTAATATATTACACGCTAGTTTTAAGTGTCTTTGTGATCACTCACGTTGCAAATAAAATCTGGGCATTATTCCAGGCAGCTATAAATCCTGAAGTGTGTCCTGTTTAGCTAAGGCTTCTGTTCCCAGACTCATCCCTGTCATGTCTCTTCAGAGAGAAAACTCCTCTGATAATCCTGAGGTCTGCTGGGAGCAGGGCTGGGACAGGGATCACACACTGCTGCCACCAGCCTGAGTGTCCTTCCTGCAGAGAAGGAAACATCTAATGAGCACAAGGGGAAGCTCAATTTTACATCTGAGAGGTGTTGGATCGCTAGAGAGCTGGAGTCAGTGATCCCAGAGCACTGGGCAATAGCAGCGGCCAAGGGTTGGCTGTGCCTAAACCCAGAGGGGCTCAACAGGCTGGTCCTGCTGGGGAAGGGGCAAAGCAGAGAGGGCATGCAGACAGACATAAAAAAATCCCACCACTGCTTCAGACACTGTCTTGGGAGGAAGTTTGAGGCTGTGATTTCCCCCTCATGTTGAAATTCTCTGTATCTTTTCACACAGCAGTATTTTTTCCACTTGGTTGCATTGCTTCTCTTCTGCTTGGGTGTTGGTGTGTTTAAAAGTTAATGGAATATTGGGTTAGAAAGGGAGAAGAGGGAAGAAGAAGAGGAAAAAAAGGGGAAAAGAAATCCAGGGACAGAGTTTGAAATCCAAATCCTATTCTCAGGCTGATTTTTCTCTTTGTTTGCTCAGCTGCTTTTCACAGCCGCCTTACTGGCACAGACAAATCTGAACAGCTTGCAGAACAAAATGACAGGAAGATGGAAGGATAATGTGTGTTTAAATATCATTGACCAGCCTCTTTCTTGGCACTCTCAGCATGGGGAAAGCTTGTTATATACTGCCTCCTTTAATCATTTGAGACAGGGCTTTTCCTCCTGCCTATCTATCAAGAGGAGAGAGGATCTTCCCTCAGTTGTGAGCTGCAGTGACGGACAGGTGAATTATTAAAATTGTTTGCCACTGACTTTCCTTGTTGTTCTTATTTGTTAAGTTCTCAGATGATGTGACCCATGATTTCTTTAGTCTGCTGAAAGCCTGACCCACTCAATCATATGCAAACTGCATGTGATCACCAAATGGATTTGAATTTGAGAGGTTTTTAAAAAGCACAGTGAATTTTGGTACCTGGAGCCCAGAGAAGCAGATCAGAGCGGAGCTAGTGGAAGGCTGATAATACACAGCCTCCAGTTAATGAACTTGCTGCCAAGAAATTCATCATCTACTGTCTCCCTGGGACAGTGATGTGTGTCAAAACAAAAATCATACACCTTTGGTGAAAGCAGACCTTTGTTACAGCTAGCGTCTGAAATGATTAAAATTTAACCAGATCACGGATGGAGATAAAGAGAAAAATGGCTCTTCCCCTTAATTGGACATTGTGTTTTTTCTTGCTTCCTGATGAAGGAGGTTGTTTATTTCCTCAGGCAGATTTTGCTCAGTGTTTCTCCAGTGTGTGTGTGTGTGAGTGTGTGTATAAACCCTATATGAAAAGCTGGAGTGCCTGGCTGTAAATCAGGAGTCACTGGTTGAAGGTTACACAAAGATGTATCATTTCTCTCCTTTCAGACCAACCTGAAGGTAGGGGTTTTCTTCTTATTTAGTCTTGGAGCCAGTTAAAATTATGAAGTGCTTCTTTCTGTGTCACATTTCTGGAGTAAGAGACATTGTAACCTCGAGTTTATTGACGAAAAATTGAGGCATGGGGAAATTGTTCACAATTTCATCTTTAAAATAAATGAGGCTACCGATTTTGAGTGCTCATATATTCAGAGCTGGATGTAGCCTGTATACCTGGAATTTGCATCTGAAGCCCTGGGCTGAGCTCAGAGGCTTTCTATTCAGCAGGAAAGCATTCCAAGAGGATGACTGGCAGAGCCATAAAAAACCCTCATCCTCTGTCCATCCCAAGGAAATCCCCAGATCCTCTGGCCAGGAAATAGGGTAAATGTGCAAAAAATCCAAGTGGCTGTTCCAGAAATTAGGGTCACCACAATTTCCTAGTTAAATGGTCATCAGAATTACTGTATTTTATTTTTTAAATCGAAAGGCTGAGCAATTGTGTGTAAGTGCATGAGTCTGTGAAGGCGGAGGCATTCTTTCATAATCTTTTTTACAACAAATATTCCATCAAAAAATCAGTTTGAAGTATATAACCAGCCTCAAATTTCAACCTAAATCATTAAAGCAGCTGAACAGAGAAGGTCTTACCCCTGTCTACACGAAAGCAAACATTTTAGGTAAAAGTATCAGCCAACTTCAACAGCATCTCTGCTTAGATAAAGCACTTAGGAAGCCCAATGTTAAACGTATGCTTATGTAACTTGCTGAATGGGGGACCAGATGCTGTAAAAAGCATGTGGTACAGGGATGTAAAGTGGGTAATAACAATAATGAACATTTACATAGCCTGCTGCACTCTCCAAAGGATGTAGGAGCTGTAAGTATAGAGCATCAGTGACAGCAGGAGAGATGAAAATGCAGGGTAGGTTTGCCTGGTTAAATCCTGTCTCCAGTTACAAGCTCAGTAAATGCAATCAAGCTGGATTTACTAACTAGGCAGGAAGAATAATTCAGCCCAGGGTCTTTTATGTAGGTTTCAAAACTAAAGACCTCCTCTCTCATATTATTATGTGATTTCCATTTTCCTGTTAAGTTACTGCAGAAAATATTGTTTTACCGTGATGGTGTTCCAAAACAGATCGATCAAATCAAGCCAGGCAAAGATGGTATTCCTGCCCCTGGAGACTGATTTACACAAATCCACAGAGGAAAAAGTCTGGAAGCAGAGGAGGGCGAATAAGTAAGAACAGAGATTTTTAAGGCTATAGATACATAAATTTGCTTCCTTCTGGACAAGTCACTATGCACCTAACCTTAGAATCAGCCTGTAATTAACCTTTTTAATAAAATAAATGAAACCAAACAAGCCAACGTTAATCCCACTGATGTGTGACAAACAGGTGAAGGAATGAGTGTTTGGCAGGATGCCAGGCAGCATCAGAGATACTTTAGGAAAATGAGATTGAAATTAAAGAAGAAGTTTGCATTAGAAAAGTACCTAATTCACAGGCCCAGTTTCTCCAGCATCCTAAAGAGGGGTCTGGGGGTGGTTTCAGAGAGCCAAGCCCTGGGAGGTTCATAAACAGCTTCTCAGTCTAGCTGGATGCTGTGACTGACTGTCCTCATGGTAATTAAACAAGACAGCTCTCAACAGCTGCTGTTGGCCATGCAGGTAGGACACTACTTGGCCACACCACTCAAGTTTTTATGAAAGCAAGAGCTTGTGAAAGCCTGAAACAGAGGGACCAATCCATATATCTCCTGTTAGAAGGAGAGGCTCCTCCTTGAGCCAATATCTAACTTGTCAAACTCCCTGATGGCTAAATGTTTAAAATTAAATTCCTTGTATGACTTTCTGGAGCAGTTTTGGCCCCTCTCTCCTTTTTCACTTGAATCTCATTTCCTAATCCACCTTCCAAGACACATGCTTGAAGTTCAGCAGTACCGAAATGGGGCAATATTTGAGTTTGAGACATTAAAGTCTCACTTTCACAGTGTAGCAAAAAAAGAGTGAAAACATCGCTGACAGCCCTTCTGTCTTTAAGGACCATGAGGCTTTGGGAAGTGTTCCCCCATTCCTGACTGAAGGACACTACAGATGACAAAGGACTGCACAGCTCCATGCTCTGCTGGGCATATTAGTGAAAAATACATACACTGATTGTTATTAAATACATAGAGACTGTATTTAGCTCTAAAAGGCTCCAGCCTTCAAGTTGTTTGGAGAATGGAGATTATTTTGGGAAATCACTCTGTATACTTGCTCTTTTGCTCTTCTGCAGGATTCTGGCCAGGGTCAGAGTCTCCAGAGCAGTCTGCATGGATCCTTTCCTCCTTCTAGCCTTAGGGTCTGTCCCAAAATACTGCACTGAATTTATCAGACTAAATCTATTTTGTTTTGTAAAGAATAGGCTGTATCTGTTCTGAACATTAGCATGAGGAAATGTTCTCCTCCAAAGTAAAAGGTATTTTAGTTGAGATATCAAGTTCAGCAAACTTGATCTAAACCTACACATCTGGACATGCCCTGGGAAGGAGAGAGGGTGAACAAAGAGAGGACAAATCTGCTGCCGACCTTTAGCGCCCCAACATTGCTGTCAGTGAAGCTGTGAAATTCCCAGCTCAGCAATGCCAGGGAGCCAATATCCCCAGAGCAGCACTGATCCAGCCCCTGCCATGGCTTGGATGGAGCCACCAGCAGCTGCATCTGACACACTGACAACACATTTGTGCCTGGCAAGCAGAGAACCTTTCTGCTGTGATCTGATCTTTTGTCAGCATGGAGGAAAATTTTCCAGAGGAGACAAATTAATTAATCAGGTTAACCCTGAGACGTCTAATGACAAGCATTATTGTATTTAACCAGCAAATCTGGCAAATACTAAATAGCACTTGAGTTCTGTTTCTTTAATGACTGTTTTAAAAAAGAAAACAAACCCCCCCCAAAATTAAGGGGAGTTAATTATGTCAGGTTAATAACATTTAATTAAAATGGAGGGAAGGGGTAGCTGTAATTTGCAACCACCACAGAGAGGAACCAGATAGGAGACTACTGTGCAAACCTGTGATGGGCTGCAGCTTTTAATTAAAATTTCAGTTCTTTAAGATAGCCCCGTGTCAGATGGATTCTAGTTAATTGCTGTCACTCCTGCAATATTGCCAGCAGGATTCTTCAGTGGCTTCATGTCTTTAATAGAAATCTGAGTGTCAAGGGACATGTCCATGTCAGGTTACATGCTGGATCTGTCATGTGAGATCCCCATCCCTCTCTGAGTGTGATGCTGCACGTGAATAATGGTACTGTAGCTGTCTATCTCTTGGGGATGTACAAGCTCTAGATGGGATGAAAGAGATGCTGCTAGACAAGCAAGTTCCATGTCATGTCATTTAAGGACTGATATTTCAGTTATGAAGGCAAAAGACAGTTTGCACTTTGTCGTGATGCTGATGCCCATAGACCTGATGGAAAGGTCTGTGTGGCAGTGATGGGTTGACCCATTAATTCATTCTCACTTCTTGATCATTTCTCCTGACTTATCCACATACCTATATCATCTGCTGAGGAATAAAAATCCATACAACCTTAAAATGGTGTTTGACATCTTCACATAAAACTATAATTGTGGCAAAACCAGCACAACTACAATGTCCTACTGGCAGATATGCACACAAAATGTGAGGGAATCAGGTAAATTCACTACAGAAACAAATAGTTCGTGAACAATTTACAGAATCTGGACAAGTCAGAGATGTCAAAAATGGTGTTCAGAAATATATCCACAAAGCAGTAATAAAGCACAACAAGGCAAGAAGGAGATGGCATCTGCTTAGTGCTGAGAAACAGAGAAATGACACTTGTTAAATTCACTGTCTGCACATATGCATGTACCTACTTGTGCTAATACATTGCTTTTGTTTCCTAAACTACAAACATAAACAAGCACACAAAAACATATTTGGAAAAAGTTAATTGGGATTCAGAAAATACATCCTCAATTTGTTAATATGGTTGTGCTAATTCAAAACACATCAGGCAAAATCTGAATTTTGGCTCATGGTACCTTCTATTAGAGGTGGCAGAAGTCCATGCTGAGTTGTCACTAGTAGTTTGGTGGGTTTTGAAATAAATATCCTAGAAGTTTTAACTTCAATGGACCTAAAACCTGCTTCTCTGTCTCCTGTCTCTGTGTTCTCATACTTTTAACTCCTTGGTGTCCCATTATCCACTAAGAAAAGAAGATGGGATTTTGCAGAGTTTCGTATTCTTCAAACTGTAATGGAACAAAGGAATTTTCTTGTTGCCAGAGGAAACATGAGAAGTATATTCCATTGTTGCTCTACCACACTTGATTACTTTTCTGTGAATCAGGCCACATCTGTGAAACTATGCCATTAGAGTTACACACGTTTTGTCTTTTGTCATTCTAGGCAATAAAGTGTTATTATATACAAGACACTTAATGTCGTGGCCTTTATCTCAGTTCAGTGCTGCAAAGAAAAAGAGTTTCCTACTGGTTAACTAACACTTCTTGTTTAACAAACAAAGGCACAACAGCAAGTCTAATGACTATTACTTGTCAATTAAATTATGAGAGCACAAAGTGTGAAAAACCCTTCAGCTGCGGAAAATTATTTTCAGGTATATTGTTTCACACATTTTAAAAGATTTTTGTGCTTGTTTTTTCTTTTTTTTTTTAAGAGCAAATTTATTTGCAGTAAAACTAGGCCTTTTTTGTTTATCATAAAGAAGCCAAAACGCAAAAGTAGAGCTCCATCTATCTAAATTTAATTTGCTTGTCCCTTTCTAACCAAAGATTTTATATATATTTATTTAAATAATACATTTTCTAAGGAGCTAAAAATTCACACACTGCTCTGGGATAACTTCATTAGACTCAACTTTGAAATCCCTTGGTCAGATTCTGCTCCCACACACATGGCTGTAAACATGCTGTAAATCCACTGAAGTGCCTGTTCATTTAACTCAATCTCAGAAAGCTGCAACTGGCCACCAGATTATTTATTTATGGATATCACAACCCCATCGTCACTTAAAAGTAGATGTTTGTATTTCATGTTCTTGATTTTCTTGATTTTTAATAATTCATAGGATGACATCAAATATTGATGTTCCATCTATTAAAAATGCCATAAATAAATAAGCTACGTACACAGGCCTGACCAGAAACAGCATGGTCCAAGAAATTCCAGTTCTGTGCACCAGAAACTGTCTTCTGTTTGATGATGTATTCAGCTGGGCCTGCAAGAAGGCTGTGGGTAGATTGCAGATCCCTACCTTCTTGACGACTGTACCATAAACAGAAGATGACATTTCTCTTGCTTTTTGGTTAAAATAATGCAGGCAATCTCTGAAAGGGACGGTGAATAACCATATCTGGGTTTCATCTCCAAAAAAAAAAAAAGTACTAGTGATCTTTTTTTTACTTTAGGTCTAAATGCTGTATTTTGACTAACATCTTTGGGAAAAAGGAAATCAAAGAGCTATTAGATCACTAAGGCTACTTGGATGTTTAATTCTGATCTGTTATTACTTTTTGAAATTACAAACAGAAAGAATAAAATCAAAAACTAAGTTAAAAGCAACCTTTTTGCATGCAGACTTTTTACATGAAATGATCCTCTTTTGAGAACAAAGTTTATTTCAGTTTTCAGTTTGGAAGTCACCTTTTAAAAAAAAGCCAGGACTAATTATACTCTCAGCACAAACATTTAGGCTAATAAGTGCTTTATTCCTCGAAGGGGTGTTAAGAAAATGGATCCTCTCATAGTCCTGGTGTTTTATTGTTTAGTTGTTTTACCTCCTGCAAGCTGCCATAATCAGAGGACCTGCCAGCCTCTACAGGAGCTTCTCCCTCAAACAGCAGAGCTGGTGTCACACTTGTTAGAAGAGCTGTAGGATAAGGGAGATGCTGTGGTGTCAAACATGCAGTCCCTGAGCTAGGAAACCTCTGCCACTGCAGGGGGGTCTGGCATGGACAGCAGCTGTCACCCCAGTGACTGTGAGACAGCTCTCAGTGCCTGGGTCTGAGGTGAGAAAAGCCCTTCCCTGAGGGTTCCCAGCTAACTCAGACAGGGGACCACTGAGATCCCCTGGGAGCCTGCGCTGCTGGCTCTGCTGCTGCTTTGGTTTAGGTCAAACACAGGCTGCTGGGGAAACTCTGAGACTGCTGGGTCTCATTTGACCAAAAAAGGTGAAAGGAGTCTCTGCTATTGCAGTGATTCATTTGACTTTTAGGGTTTTGCTCATGAAGAGGACTCGTCTGCCTTCAGTGATGTGCCCAGGTTGGTTCTGGCAGTGCCTGTGGGAGGGAGGCACATGGGACAGGTGACAGGCACCGAGGGCACATGGGGACAGAGGTTACAGAGGGCACATGGGGACAGTGATGGGCACAGAGGGCACATGGGGACAGAGGTTACAGAGGGCACATGGGGACAGTGATGGGCACAGAGGGCACATGGGGACAGAGGTTACAGAGGCACATGGGACAGGTGATGGGCACAGAAGGCACATGGGACAGGTGATGGGCACAGAATGCACATGGGGACAGGTGATGGGCACAGCTGAAGAGAGAGCAGGCAGCAGCCCCATTTCCTAAAGCAGGATCAGGCAGTCACTCAGTGCTTGTGGCTACAATTGTTTTGATCTCTCTCCTGACTCTTCTTCCCTCCTGCCCTTCCTCTGTTATTAATGGAGCTGCTGGGCAGTTACAACCATGCTTGACAAGTCTCAAAGAATCAATTTCTTGCAAACTTAATGCAAATAGGCAGCTGGTCAAAGCAGGGAGCCCACAGTGTGTCTTTCCATCCCTATCCCCAAGGTGATCACAAACTGGGTCACCCCTGGAACAGCACATCTGCTCATGCACAGACACATTAAAGAGCAGTGCCACAGGCTTTGAGGTGCCCTCAGTTTCCCTCTCCATGGGCTGGCTCAACTCAAACGCTGGTGAGAGACTGAGGACACTGGGATTTTCTCCTTGGCAAGTTCTCTGCCTTCATGAGATAAGTTAGTAAATCCATGAAAATCTAGGCAGCTGCCTTTGAGGACCTCCTTTGTGCCCTTTGATCTGTGCACCCATGGCTCTGTGGTGATGCTTACAGCTGCTGACAGGAGATTTGCTGGGGTCTCTGTTCTTTGGTGTGCTTGGTCTTGGCATGAAAATTTCACAGCAGTTAATGAGATCCATTGGCCACAGCAATCCATCCCCTGTGCATTGAGTGCTAATTAGTGTCAGGCTGTCACAATAGCAAGATGAGTTGCAAAATAAAACCATCAAGTGCACTCTGATTCTGATTTATTACTTATTTTTCTGTCACTGTGACTAAACAATAATGAAAAAAAAAAAAAGTCAGTCTGGCCTCTTCTTTGGCTTCGTGTGCAGTGATGATGATTTCCCTGTAATTAATGAGGCGCATTATCTAACTCCCTCACCTTGCAGCAGGAAGAAAAGTCCCTTTTTCACTCTTTCATTGTTTCCAAAGAGAAAGTCTCTGAAAGCCTTGGGAACACACAATCACTCAGAGCGATTGGCCTAGAAGGCAGGCTCCATTCATGGTTCTGCACACTCCAGAGTCCTTTTGTTCCTCAGTTTAATTAGATTTACTGTGGACTGCCTACCCACACCAGTAAACACTGCATGATGTTTCAGGTCAATGCAAAGCAGGTTGTTAGAGAGGTTCTTGGGACCTGATCTTTTCCATCTGAGCCCCTTCCCACAGCTCTGTCCTTACAGCATTGAATTTACTGCTGCAGTTTTCTAAGGTGGCACAGATTTGCCATATTAAAATTAACTTCTAAATAAACTGTGCATCTGGAAAAATCCAAGAAAATGGGTATTTATCACAGTTCTACCCAGACAAAGCTTGGTGGCAGCAGTCTTGCTCTCTCAGACTTGAGGTGCTGAGGCTGGGATCAGTCTCGTGGTCTATGCATTACAGTGCCAGACAGTTTTTCTCCCAGAATATTCATCCTTCTCCAGCAGTAAATTTTTGCAAATGGCTTGATTCATATTTATTGTATTTTGTAGACTCTGTCTAGAGGGTAGCAATTGTCATTAGAGTGAGTGTCCTACTATTAATAATGAAGCAGCAAAATAAGGGTTGGCATAAAATGAATGTATGTCCATTTGTCTGAGTGTGATTTGAATTATCAAGTAGCAGTGGAGGAAATGCTTTTTTTAGTACCACGTTTTTATTTTTTTCCTTTTTTTTATCTTTTCTTAGAAATTTTTATTAGGTGATAAAGTTTTACAAATGTTGTAGGAGGGAAAATAAGAATCATCTAGGTCTGCAAAAAATGGTGAGCTACCTTTTAATATAATTTTCTACTTTCTCAGATTATTTCCAGTGGTTTTATGCTTAAGACCATTGAATGACCATGATCTGGCTGACAATTATTCTTGCAATTAAAGACTGATTCTTATACAGGTTTGTCCATTTTACACCACTAGGTTTTGTACTCAACTCAGGAGAACAAGTCAGCAGGGTTCTTTCTCACACAGCAGCTTAAAATGATCCTGAGTATTGGTGTTTCAGCTGTAATAAATTTAAAATAAAGAAATAATAAATACTCTATAGGATACCCCATTTCAAAGCAGACCTATTACCCTGTTTAGACCTATTTCAAAAGGAACCTTTTGGCTTCCTTGTGGCATTCAAAAATCAAAACTAATGCTACAATTTTAAAATAGTTTTTTACTTGTAATGATTTAATTTGGTGTGGAGACTTTTCACAAGGGTGTAGCTGGACATTTTGTTGGAGAGTTTGCCTTTTTCTGTTATCTGCATTGGGTCACTGGCTATGATTTACACCAGTAACAGAGAGACCATGACAGCTTCCCCAACTGGTGCTTTTTTGAGTGTGCTGGTTTCTTCTTGCTTTGCAAATAGGTCAGTTCTCAGTCATGCACCAGCAGGCTGTCAGCAGTAGCAAAGGGCTCTGTTGAGCTGTGGACACAGCTGAGAAAACCTCCCTGAAATGACTGAGAACAGCAGAGTGGAAGACCCTCCAACTCATCAAACTTTCCACCTTGCTCCCATTCTCTTCTTTGGTCCCATCCAGCTCCTTTATGGTTGCTTTGTGGATTTTTTTCTCTTCAGATCTGATCAAACATTGGATGCACTGGGGTTTTTTTTATTAGTGGTTATTTGGGGGTGCTGTTTGCTTGTTTGTTTGCTATTTACTTTTCCCCACAGAAGGCAGATTCTGTCCATCTCACATAACAAGTCCATAACTGGAAGTGCCAGTGTGCCCACAAGCTTTTCTTTAATATGTTGTTTTACTTCTGCTTGTTGCTGTGGTAGCAACCAAAGCAGAGAAAGGTCTGGGAATCTGGAAGCTCTGTTGCTCACCATTTTCTATCTCTGCTTTAAGAGAGTTTTATTTATTTAAGGACCTAAATGCCTTGTCCTGTTCCATGAGTTTTTCCTGGTGTAGAAAAAGTTCTTCAGGAAAGTTTCCTGAAACTTATTGTCTCCTGCAGGAATTGGCTTGTGATGTGATGTCTTTTGTTTTCTTTTACAAAAAATTTGTACATAAATAAATAGGAGAAATGGGCATAAAGCTGGACAGTGAAAAAATAGTAGAGTAATTGTATTAATTGGAGTAGTTGGAGAAGAGGCAGTTTGGAAGTTGAATGTAATCACTGACATCAGATATTTTTTATATAACCTGATGTAAATAAGGTTTCAATAGGGCTATAGTTTTAAATTTTTTTAAAAAATGTGTTTCCTATTAGCCTTAGAAAACTGACACAAGCAAGGTCATTCAGGATCCTGGAGCTTGGTTAGGTCACAAAATAGGAGCTCTTGGGTTCTCCTCTATTACTTGATCTACAGATTCGTGTACCTGCAACTGCATTTTGCTTTTGTGCAGCCTCTTGTGAACCTGATTCTTAATTTCTCACTGGATAGCTAGCTGTTAATTTTGGTTGATTTTGCTCCCTCAAGTGTTTCTCTGAATCTCAGAATTGTTTAGGCTGGAAATGATCTTCAAGATCATCAAGCACAACCACCAACCCAGCAGTGCTGAGTTTACTTACAAACCATGTCTCTAAGTTGCACATCTGCACAACCTCCAGGGACTTCCAGGTGTGCTGACCCAGCCTTGCCCCTAGGCAGCCTCTGACAGCCCTTCTAGTGAAGAAATCATGATGGCAAAATGGGAAGTGAATTGCTAAAAACCCATGCTTTTCTTTTTTGTCTGAATTGAAATATATTGTAAATGAAGGCCTGATCACCGTGCAGGCTGCAAGTGGTAGTTATTTTATATATTTCATATTCAGAGCTTCAGGGTATATGACAGGTGTAGAATAAGCAATCTTATAGAAGACATCTGTGCAAAAGCATGGCTTTGCTGAAATGGTACTACTTTTTTCATAAGTAGGTCATAGGAAAGAGCAATCCAATATAAGAGTCTTTGTTCATTTAAAAGTCTAAAAACCAGTCTAACTAATTAAAAGAATGAGAGCGTACAAGAAAAATCCCACATGACAGAATAAGCAGCATTTGAAAGCAGGCAGTTTGTTTTCTAATATGTGCTTTACTTTTCATCAGTTGGAGCCCCCAAAATTGTATCCCTTTGAGTTAATTTAGCTTTTTAAGAACATAACTTGCTTTGTTAATCTGGCATGGACTTAGTCTGTTTACATAAAGCACCCTAGCAAAAGAGATTGGCAAAGTGTCCCTTGTAAAGACAGAGTTCTTTTCAGTTAATTATATGCAAATCAGCTTTGTTAACAAACACCTAGATAACTCTGCCTTGTCTTCATTAGCCTGGGAGATACAGTACATTTCTCAAGCAACTAGACAAGGAATATTAATCAAAGCAGCTTGTAAGTTTTAATGAGCTTATTAATTGTTGACCTCTGTATTTCCAAGAAGTGGTATTAAAACTGAAAGATAACTGAGATATTTTTGTGCAGAAATATGATGCAGATATATATGGGAAAAGCATTCATGGCCAAATTTGGGTCATGCAAAATAAAACCTTAATCTAGCTGCTCACATATTGATAACTCATGTTATTCTAAAAAATGCATGCCAGCTGATGAGAGTTTAGGGATAAACATTCTTCTTGCACTAAAAGAGCATTTAATGTTGTAGAGGAAGATGAGAAAAAGTGGAATAAAGTTCAGTTTTGTTTTTTCCCAGGTTTTTTAGCTTTCCAAACCAGTAGAGATGAGTTCTGGATTTGCTTCCTAAATGGAACTCCCAAATGTCAGGTTTAAACTCTTACTTTAGGGTTTGAACAATTTATAAGGCAAAAGCAATGCAAAATGCAAACAAAATTAACATGGAGGCAAGGCTGGGAAAGGTCTGTGTGCTCCATGGGCAGCTGGCCTGGGCACACCCTGCACTTCAGCCCATTAACCAGAATTGCAAGGTGAAACCCAGCCTGAGAAGTCTGCTGGGGAAGTTCATCCCTGCCTGGCCTGAGGGCAGCCTTGGAGTCTGACCCAAGCAGAGATCAGCCCTCCCTGCCATCCCTGCTGAGCAGAGAACCTCCTGCTTCACGTGGCTAGTCCTTGCTGAAGCCTGAACCCAGCTCTGGCAATAGCCTTTAGTGCTGCGTGCAGGAGCAGACTTTGGTGTAATTAATCCTCTAATTAATTTCTAATGGCTGTCTAGCCATGTGTCAATAAATAAGGAGGCTACATGACAATAAAAACATCTGTCAGAGTCAGTGACATGCAGTGTTGGTTCAGAGAGAGACAGACAAGAAGGGAGGGAAAACGAGTAGAACAAGAAATGAAACAAGGCAAAGCATGGACTGGGATTAAGTGGAGTCCAGGCAGGAAATAAAGATTCTGAGTTGCCAGCTGATCTTTGCTAATGTGATTTGGCCATTTCCAATTCTGAAGGATAAAAGAATTACCTGGGTGGGAGAACAAATAGCTGATGATGGCTTCTGGTACCTCAGTCACACTCATCTCCAGCTCTGACCCTTCCATGGCAGCAACAGGTGATGGTGACAATTTAATTTGTACCACTGCTGTCCACATGAAGCCATTGCAAATCCCTGTAGATTTACACATCCAAGAGACTGTACCTGTGCACTGAGGTACAAAGGGGCAAACAAAAGTACTGTACCTCATTTGGTGCAGCAGAAACAACCTTGAGAAACTTGAGAAAATATCATCCTGTAATCTGTACCAGAACCTTTTCACCAACATTTTTCAGAGGTTGGTAAGAAATTAAGATTATGCAGTTCTTATTACTACTTTTTATTTTTGAAGAGAGATAGCTGAGTAAGAAATATTTTTCTGCTAGGTTCATTACAGATTAAAAAAAATAAAATAAAAAGCAAACCATTGAAGAGGGGTTTTTTTTGGTTTTTTTGGTTTTTTTCCTGAGATATTTCTAATTCCTGGAACATTAGAGACCCAGGAAACATCAAATGGCCATCTGTCCAGAGATCACATGGTTTAGAGAGACTAGAGCTGCAACGCAGCCCAATTCTTTAATTAGTCTTTGTCTCCAGTTCTCTTGGCCTTTAGATATCTCCTTGACTTTTTGAGCCAAATAGACATAAAAACTGCAACCCATCCCAGTTCCAAATCTACAAAATGCTCATGGCAATAATTCTGAGGGACATAAAGCACAGTAGTTGCATGTGGTGGTGGCAGCTTTGGGGGGAGTTTTGTTTTGCTTTGTTTTGTTTTGTTTTATTTTGCTTTGCTTTGTTTTGGCTTTTTCCCTGTGAACAAACATTCTGCTCTGAACCAGTCACAGACTCTCTGGAAACTGTAAAAGGGTAATTCAGTCTCCTCTTTTCCATTTGAAATCTCTTCAATCAGTCCTTTCTTCCTACCATCATTGCTGACATTGATTTATTTCAATTAAGGTTCTTGTGTTCAAGGACCATAATTAGCCCCTGTCGCTACTAATTCCCATCCCCTTGGATTGTAGATAGAACTAAAATCCATTGGCCTAATTCAGAGGCATTTGCTCACCTGCAAACTGGAAGAGAACGAGTTCCACATTGTCTAGTGAGGCATACTTGGGACCAGAAAATGTTCCAATGCCTGTCTCACTGAATCTATGATCTGTGTGTTTTGAATGGGTTCATGTACTTTTTTCTGATGTTATTTTCTACAAATCTTCCTTTGACCTCCTTTAAAGGATGGAAATGAACCAGAAAACAGCTCTTCCCATAAGGCCCCAAAGGGCTCTAATATAGATCCATTACTCAGAAGTGGCTGTAAGTTTCCAAAAATGTGCTTTTAAATTGAGGTTTTAAACAGGCTGTTATCCTTGGACGTGAAGAATATGAATAATACAAGTTACCTCAGGTAGCTGTTTGCTGTTTTAGGTCAGTTTGACCATTCTTCACTCCAGATCTTCAGAGGGGCTGTGAGATACCCATCACATGCCAGATTTCCCTGCTTCCACCCCTTGCATTAGGGAATTATTTAGTTTATCCATGCAGCTACCCCTGAAGTGTCCTGAGAAGGGTGGCCTCTACCCACCTGTTTTGCTGGAGCAGTGTTGGTAGGAACCACATCAGTCAAGTCCAAACCAGAATGCACACTGTTATGCTGTGCATAAGAAACAAAATTTGATGGAAAAGGATAATAGGGATGTATCTGCATGTCTGCTTTTGTTTCTTCTCTGGGGTATTTTTACAGCTTTTTACTTTTTTACTGGCTCCATGCTTTGCTTTTTTTTTTTTTCCAAGAGATAACACCTAGAATGTCACAGTCAAATAAAGAGCCTGGAGATCGATGCCTTGCTTGGTGTGAAAGTCCAGTGTTAGAGATGAGACCTTTTCAAAATAGATATGAACACAGTGCCTCACCTGCTCTGTAAGAAAAAGTCATTATAAGGCAGCTTGGGAAAATGTGCACCTCAAACTCCTCATACTCATACACAGAGTTTATTGTAAAATCTGAAGTAAATTGTTGTCAAGCTTTGTAAACATGGCATTCGGCGCTGTTACATCCGAGTCTTGCATAAAATGCTTGCAAAAGGCTCCAGTAGCCTTCAGGGAGAAGGCTGTATACATTATAAATGGTTAATGCTTCGTGGGATAGAAATTCAGTGAAGCAGGAAAGTGCTTGTTCAATTACTTTTTGTAGCTTTTTGTTTGGGATATTTTCCACTGTTTCTTTTTTCCTCTTTCTCTCTGCCTGTGGGGCTCTGGGTGTCCACTCTTGCTGGGGACTAAGGAAACTGGAGTTTGCTGAACCAGAACCTGTTTCAGACCTTAAACATTTATGTTCAGGGCTGCCAGCATTTGGGATGCCTTTTACTTTAGTTGAGCAGGTAGGATGAGTCTTGCACCTTAAGATCTCTTTCCAGACCAGTGACTCTACTTAAAGAGATAAGAAGCCCTGTAATATTGATCGGGTTAAGAAAGCATCAAATAACCTTTCACCTCTATCTGATCAGCTTTCTGTATCAAAATATGAACATGAAAATAAGAGCATTAAACTCTGAGCCTTTCCTTCCATGCTTAGGAAGGCTTATATACACTAAAGAACATTCTGTATCTCAGAAAGCAGCTGTGTTTGGGGCCTGGGATTAAACATCATTTGGGAATATTTGAATCCAGGACAGATATTTTTTGCTTCTCTCAGTGCATAGAGATCTGATTTGCTGATCCAGCTGAGGAGAAAGACTCCAGTATTTCTTTAAACACAATAATGTCTAAAAAAAAGTAGTAGAGAAAGCTTCTCTGATTTACATGTTTCAGTGTCATTTTTCAAGGTATGTGATAAACTGAAATTAATTGGAAAATTTTAGTCAGGTAAGACTAAAGTGCCTATACTGCTTATATACCAGCTTCATAATGAAGCCTCAAGTCTTGTATTAAAGTGAAAAAATTCAAAGTATACATATTGCACATATAGACAAAATATCTCCCATTTTAATTTGAGAAGCTGTCCATCCCAGTGAGTCAACAGGGGTAGGGTAGCCTGGGCTCTAATTAAACTGGAGTCCTTTTGGTGTGAGAGCAGCTCAGAGCTTGGCAGGGAACAGAAAAGCGTGTCCTTAGCCAAGGGGGGAAGAAAGAAGGGATTGAGATTTTTTCTATGTGATTGGTCAAGTCTGCAAGGACCATGGATTTAAAAGGTATTAGAATAGCCACAGGTGAGAAACCAGGAGACCTTTTATTGGGAAAGATGGAAATCAGTTCCCTGGGAGGGCTGGAAATCACCATAATTACAAATATTAAACTGCTTGTGTTGATAATTATAAAAAAACACGTTACATAGAGTTGATTCTTGTTTCCTGAAGCTGTCTGGATAAGATAATAATCTGAAGTCTCTTTTGACTCTATTTTCTATATTTTTCAAAATTATGATAGAGAAAATGACTACAGTAATTTCACGAATACAAGCCGCAGCAAGAAGACTGAAATTTTGGTGGAAACCCGAAAATGCGGCCAATATTCCGGTGCGGCTAATCTATTAACAAAAATGTGATATCTGCCCTTACCTAGTATCATGCTGGTCCAGTCCCGAGCCAAAACAGTCTGAAATCCATGGTTTCCCGTTGTTCCGATGATGAACCAATCAGAGAACAGCTTATTGTCTGCCTGTGGATGACGGCATTACTGGGGGACGGGGGGGTATTTAACAGGATGAGTTCCCGCGCTTCGTTCTTTTTCGGCGTGCTCTGCCCTCAGCGTGTTCTCTTCTCGGCTCGTTCTCCCCTCGGCGACTTCTTCCGCAGCCATGCCGACGCGCAGTTTAAATTGAAAGCGATCAGCTATGCAAAAGAACATGGGAATAGACCTGCAGCTAGAGCATTCCACATTAATGAATGCATGGTACGTAGGTGGAGACAGCAAGAAGACAAACTTCGTCTTGCAAGGAAGACAAAGAAAAGTTTCCGTCGCCGCAGAGCACAATGGCCAGAGCTGGAAGAAAGACTTTATCAGTGGATTTCTGAGCGGAGGGCAGCTGGCCGAAGTGTATCTACTGTTGCCATTCGGATACAAGTCAAAGCAATTGCAAAGCAATTGCATATAGAAGAATTTAAAGCAGGAGCGTCTTGGTGCTTCCGCTTTATGAAGCGACAGGAGCTCTCTGTCCGTACACGGACCACGGTGTGTCAGCGGCTGCCGGCGGACTACAAAGAAAAGGTAGCCAGGTTCCGGAGTCACTGCAAAGACAAGATCTCTGAAAATAGTATACAGCCGCACTGTATTATAAACATGGACGAGGTACCCCTCACATTCGATATGCCGCTGACGAGGACCGTGGACCACACCGGAACAGCGACGGTGCCGGTAAGAACCACGGGGAATGAAAAGACATCGTTTACGGTCGTCCTCGGCGTTTCTCTAGCTGGGCAGAAATTATGCCCCATGGTAATTTTTAAAAGAAAAACCCTCCCTAAAGAGAGATTTCCAAAGGGAATAAAGGTTCATGCTAATTCAAAAGGCTGGATGGATGAAAAAGCAATGCAGATTTGGCTAACGGACGTTTACGGTGGCACATTGCATAGGTTCTTTAATCAGTTACCGGGACTGCTAATTTTGGATTCCATGCGTGCCCATACGACGAAAACCGTGACAGAAATCGCGAGAAAAAAGAAGACGAAGCTTGCTGTAATACCGGGTGGCTTGACCAAAGAACTGCAGCCGCTGGACATAGGTATTATTCGTTCCTTCAAGTCTAAAATGCGATCTTTGTGGGAAGAGTGGATGTTGGAAGGCGAGCACTCCTATACCAACACCGGGAGGCTGCGGAGGGCAAGTTACGCTACAGTGTGCCAGTGGATACTGGATGCCTGGGGTAAAGTAACTACCCGAACTATCAGCCGAGGGTTCGCCAAAGCCGACATCATTCCTGGACTGACCAGCAATGCCATCGAGAGTACCGAAGGTGATAACTCTGATGGTGAAGGTGCCGGCGAAACCGCCTCACGTTCGCTGGATCCTACAATTGCCCAGCTGCTGGTTTCCGATACGGAGGACGAAGACTTCGACGGTTTCACGGAAGATGAAGCCGCTGATGAAGCGGCTGATGAATGAAAAATGAAACTGTTTAAAAGTTTAATAAAAGTGTGATATTTTTCTGTATTTAAGTGTTTTCAGTTTTCTGCGGCTGCGCGGTTGGCCGCCCTTGTGCGGCTGCGCGGGTAGCTGGGCTCACGCGGAGGAGGGGGTGGGCGGCTGAGCGCGCGGGGGCGGGGTGGCTGAGCGGGCGGGGGCGGGGTGGCTGAGGGGGCAGGGGGGGTGCAGCTGAGCGGGCGGGGGCGGGGCGGCGCTCGCTGAGCTCACAGGACAGGCGCATTTGCGCCGATGCGTGTGGCAGGGAAAGAGCTGAGTTCGGGCACCTCAGCCACTCGCCCAAGGGGCTGAGGGGGCGGGTGGCAGGGCAGCGCTCGCTGAGCTCACAGGACAGGCGCATTTGCGCCGATGCGTGTGGCAGGGAAAGAGCTGAGTTCGGGGACCTCGGCTGCTCGCCCGCGGGGCTGAGGGGGCGGGTGGCAGGGCGGCGCTCGCTGAGCTCACAGGACAGGCGCATTTGCGCCGATGCGTGTGGCAGGGAAAGAGCTGAGTTCGGGGACCTCGGCTGCTCGCCCGCGGGGCTGAGGGGGCGGGTGGCAGGGCGGCGCTCGCTGAGCTCACAGGACAGGCGCATTTGCGCCGATGCGTGTGGCAGGGAAAGAGCTGAGTTCGGGCACCTCAGCCACTCGCCCGAGGGGCTGAGCGGGTGGCCGTGCCGGCGCGGAGATGTGGCTCCGCTCGGTGCTTGGCTGCCCGCCCGCGCGGCTCAGTGGCTGTTTAAAGGCAACCCGGATCCGTTGGGAATGCTCGCAAAATGACCACACTATTGTTCCTGTCTTTTTCGGCTTGTAAATAAAACTTGCAGGGAACGGTGCCGCAGCTATCGTCTGTGTCTTTTTTCACTTGGAAACAATGTTTCCGAGGTCGGCAGTAAGCCAGTAAACCCCGGCAATACGCGATTGTGTTACTAAATGACGACTTTGTGAAAGTTCGCTGCGAACTAAAGTGCGGCTAATATTCCGGGTGCGGCTAATCTATTAACAAAGGCAACAATGTTGCCAACACACCAGCAGTGCGGCTTATATTCCGTGCGGCTTGTATTCGTGAATTTACTGTAATTTGTCATTTAATGAGCCCACATTCACATGCAAACAGGCACAAAGAGTGTGAACACAATGCCTGCAGTGCTAATTTTTATAATTTTAGAAGAGAAGAAAAAGTAAAACATCCTTCAAGGTAATGGTCAAGTTAGCCTGCCTAGTCCAAAAAAGCGGCTTAGTGTTCTGCACTAACAAACTACAAACTAACAAACTACTGGGAGGAAGTACTAATAAAGGAACAGGAGCTCTGGGCTATTCAAAGGAACTAAAAAGCCTTGGACATGTCTACTTTCACTCTATATTGAAAATTAACACAGTGAAGGAAAGGGTAGAAAAAACTTTATCTGTCACATCTGCATGCATTTCTTTTCAAGTGAATGCCCAGAGCTGCAATTGTTGCTGGCCTCTGGGGCTGGGGTGGTGTGTCAAGGACACAGCACATCTGTATGCTCCTGGTCTCTTCCTTAGTTTTAATCCATCAAATCTGGTGTAGCTGTGAAGCCATCCATCTCATCACCCCTATTGCATCACCCCCATCTCATCACCCCCATCTCATCACCCCCATCTCATCACCCCCCATCTCATCACATCACCATCCCTCTGTCACCTGCCTGTCCACAGTGCATCACCTGCTGCCGTAGCTGCGCCTGCAGAGACCCCTCGTGGAGATGCAGCAGATACCAGGAGAGGGAGATGCCTTTTCTGTTGACGTGTTGTGTTTTGTTGTGTTTGTGTTTAGCGGTATCAATTCCTTCACGACCTTAGTGAAATGGCCTTTCTCCCAAGGGAGAGAACAGGTGAGGCATTGCTGAATTTTCTAAATTCATCACAAAAAAAAAAAAAAAGGCCTTGCAGAATTGTGTTGCAAAGGGAATTTAGATTCTGTTTTCTCTCACAAATATTTTTTTTTTGTTGGTCTGGGAGGCTTTTTGGGTGGGTTTTTTGTGGGTATTTTTTCGTCTCTGGTGATAATGGAGCCCCAACGGGAGCATGACAAAGCATGTGGTTTTGCATTCTATAATTTCCAGTATTTCCCATCACTGCACCTTCCTCAGTATTGAGGTTTTAATCTTGCTGGTTTGGAAGCAGGACACAAAGAGCAGAGTTCTGCAATTCATGGAAGGCTTGATGCCTTCTTTACCTGTCTGGAATCAAAAGGAGCTGAAGAAAGCTCAGCAGTCACTCTATAGACTAATAAAGCATCCAAACCAGGACTTTAGGATCTCTCTCCAAACTCTTGCCCAAAGTATCTTAAGTTCTCCCTCTTTTTCTCCCTCAATAATATCTTTTCCTGCTAAATTTTCTCTGCAGTGTAAGGTACAGAGCAGATTCTAACACTGTCTTCTTTTTTGATTTAACCACTCTTGAAAGGAATATTTATCTGAATCTAAGGGAGAGGCGGGGAAGTTTTCTTTTTCCCACCTGAAACATGGGGTCTGAAGCTGAAGAAAACCCACAAGTTGTCAGTTTAATGATGCCTTTTGCCAGCTATGGACCACTGTCTATGTGTGTTTTTTGTCACTATCAGTTTGTCTCTATGTCCTCTCTGCATGAGTGTTTAGGACCCTGAGTTTTATGAAATCTGCCTTTGCTGTAGTTGTTGAATCCATTGTCTTAAAAAAAAAATAAGTTCAGTGCAAAAGTTCTAGGCCTGATGTATGCAGGGCCAAGGTTTAGAGCCTTTGGTATAACATCAGCTCCTTCCCAGCTAAAGAAACTGGATTTGTTAGCACAGCATGTTTGTGCCCCTGCTTACCTTCCTGCTTGGGCCAATTTTGGTCAGATGATGAGAGAAGATGATGATATCTTAAATACATTGGTTTTTTTTAACCTGTTAAATAGTACAAGCAGCCACAAAGGATACAGAAAATTCCTTTCAAGAAGTGAGTACACAGACAATCCAACTGCAGCAGTTCTATCAAATCATAGGAACTCATCTGTAAAACCTTTGGTGTTATATTTTCTCTCTGTTCCTTTGCATGAGGAAATAGACTTTACCATAACTACAGAGCCTTATTATTAAGTCCAAATAAATTCTCATTGTAAACTCTGTAAACATCATATTCTTTGCTCCTCTCTCTTGGTGCTTGAAATGTGTGCATACAGAGTTTCCAGAGGAAATTTCAGAAAGTTAATGCAGATGGACACCTGTATAGATATTCAGGTCTTCTTGGAATAGGAGTAACTGTCATCATCACACAGTGACATCATAAAGCCTCTCAGAATGCTGTGAGAAAAAACATAAATAGCTCTTTTAAATTTTTTTCTCCCTAATCTTATTCTGAATGCCCTGTCTGGTTGCAGTGCAGTTAAACACAATGGGAGCTGTGAAAGATGAGCAAATCTGAATTTCAGCCTTTACACTTCTGAAAATAATAATCAAATAAAAAGTTAGTGTGACTGAGTGTGACATCCACAAATCCAAAATGGAAAGATAAATACCTCTTCTGAAAGACTGCTGGGCTGAAATTAATGTCAGATTCCCACTGTGGTCCTCAGTAAAAGGTAACATGAAAATCTGTGCTTCTGCCTCCTGTCTGGAGTTGTAATACTTGCATATTTTCATTTCCTCCTTTTCTCTTTACTCTTGGCTTGGAGCTCGAGAAGAAGATCCTGTATGGAATTTATTGGCAATTGTAAGAGGTGAAAGTTTTTTAATTAGCTATTAAAATGCATACTAATGTCAGAGCTTTAGAGAATGTGCTCATGTGATGTGTTAATTCAATTTTAATGTGCAAAATTAAGGGGGGGGGTTATTTAAAAAAAAAAAATAAGGGGGTCTATGGAGCATTGCCTAATGAGTTGGCTGGATCTGCTTGGTCATCATATCTTTTCACTTTTCATGTTCCCAGACCCTTTGTTGCAGGTTCGTTGCCCTGATCATGCCCAGGTCCTCATTCCCTGACTCCAGCCCTGTACATGGCAGCCCACGTGTATTACATGAGCTTCTGACCCAGGGTTTGTTCTCACCCAGGTGCCACTAAGTTGTATGTGGTGAGGAAGAAGTGAAAAGCTAACCCAGATCTTGTCAGAGTTGTCAGTAACAGCCAGAGAACAATGAAGATTGCTGCAAACATCCCTTGCTTGGATGCTTCAGCCCACAGTGTGGATCCCTTCCGTCTGAGCTTTCTCTGTGATTGTGATAATAATTTTAGTAACAGCAGAAGATATTTTGCATTTTCTTAATATCATCTAACTCCACTACCAAGGTTATTTCAGCTATTTTTCTTTCTTTGTTTCTGGGCTTTAGAAATGATCCCTATAGAACAACCAATAAACTTTTGTGTTGTCTTCACACTCCAGTGAAGTGGAGACTCCCATATGGACCAGTGAGAGCCATACTCACTCCAGTGGGGTCTGTCCTTAGGTGAACCCATGCTACAAGCTGTTCTTTCCATGGGAAAGTAGCTCTTCAGGAGAAAGAACATTCCTTCAAGAGCTGCATCCAGCAAGTCATGAACACATAATGTAACTGTGATTGTTGCTTAATGTTATCCAATGAGAGTGATTGGGTGGACTTACAACACAGGCTTGTTTGATTAGGTAGGTACCCTTTAATGACATTTAAAATTCCTTTACACATCAGTGTTGCGAGAAAAACACTCTAAAATGTTTCAGTAGCAAGAAAAACAAAGCAGAACATACAGACCTTACTACAGAACGAATCCTAGTGCTACAGAATTAGTGGTTTGATTATTAGATTTCCTTCATTCTAACTCGTGTCCCACTCCTGCTTCCAGCGATGAGTCCACTGTCAATTGTCAATATTAATATTGTTTCAGCTGAAGTGATACAGTTGTGCAAGAGGATTATGGCCCTGTCAATAGACCTGGCATTTGCACTCTCATTCACATGCACCAAAACCTCAGGGATTTAATTTTCAGATCATGTGATTCTATCAGTTGAAGTCTACAGATGTTGAAGAGTAATCTCCAATTTGTGACGCCTGTGCTTGCATTAGGGGCCTCTGAATTGTCAAGAGGATAATGGGAGGTAAATAAATACAACACCTGGTGGAAAATGCACGTGATTCTTCTCAGAGTTCCTTGTTTTGTTGTTTTTTTGTGTTGTTTCTAGTAACTGGGAGATACTGATCATGTCCAGATAGCTAAGCTTTCTGTTTCCTTCACAACCATAATTGTAATAAACTATACATTTAAATTGGCCTTGTGTGAAGAATTATGTCAAACAAGGAAATTGTTTTCTTCCTCAGCAGAAAGGTTAAGTTACCCTCAATGCCTTTAAATCTTTTTCTTTGCTATAGCAAAAATTCAGGCCATAAAAGTTCAGGTTCTGCAGCTCTAATTGCTCATGCTGTGTTCTCACCCCTTCGCACATGCTTGGGTCACAAGAGTCTGTTCCTTCTAATGCAGGAACTGAAGGGAAAATCCAGTGATTCAGAGGTTGTTTCTCTTCTCACAAGCTGTTTGCTGAATGAAGATATCAGCCTGCAGAACTGGAGGCCTCTGCAGGGAATGGTGTTTATGTGACAGAGGGATGTCCCTGCACCCCTGCCTACCTCCAGCTATGATAACATCCCTGCACTGTCTCCTTCCCAAACTAGACTTTCCCATTTGGGGTAATGGCAGACCCTAATTTCTTTTTAACCTCGAGTTTCAGTGATATGTCTTCATTCCTGCTGCTCTTTGCATGCACTTTGCTTCTGAGTGCCACCCCAGCAATAGCTCCATTTCTGCTTTGTTAGGACTCTGCATTTTGCTTTTTCCAGTAATAGCTGTGCATCTATCAGCATCCTGGTGAACAATGTGACTCATTGCTTCTGTATTATTTTTTTCCAGACTCCTACTTGGTTTATGTGTTATTGTCTTATTTTGATAGTGATTTGAAGAAAAATGAAAACTTTTTTTTAAAAGAGAAAAATATCCATGTGACTCTTAATTTGTGTAAGAGAGCAATAATGTGAGACAGAGACTGTGAAACTGGAAAAGATGGGGGTTTTTTCCAGCAGTCCTCAGTTTCTATTATAGTTTGTTAATGCAGTCTTGGTGCAGGACCTAAAATAAAAAAGTTCTGTGCAATAACAACTTTTTCACTTTTAAAGGGATCATTGCAGTAGAGAAATGTCACTGTAACTGTGAATGTGAGACACCTGTTAGCTGTGTCTCTCTCTTGGAGTTAAAGCAATGGACTGAATTGTGACTTCAAAGGGTCAAAATGCAGGAATAGCCACAAGATTTTCCAGATGCTGAGAGAAAGCCAAGTAGGAGAGAGATTTATGTGGAGTTGTGGTTACTGTGTCCTTAGTATGACTTAAACATGGAGCATTGCAGAATAAACTAGGACATAGCAGGAAAGCTTCAGTAAATAAAACTATTTGCCTTTTCAGATTTCTTCTTTGGAAACAGAGGTTAGTGATACAGGTGTATTCCATTGATCTTGCTCTGGGAAAGAAGGAGGAGGAGGAAGGAATTCTTGTCTTCTATGGGCTGGAGAAGACAGGAGCTGTAGGTCCTGTCAGGTGTAGACAGGGATGTAGGTGAGATTGAAGGTTCTGTGGCAGCTTCCTTGCTGCTGAAACAGAGCCACAGCCTCCTTTCACCTTTGAGAAAATGCATCTTGTTCCGCTTCTAGATTTAAAAGTTGCAGAGCTCTTGGAGGCAATGGAGATCCTGGCCCTTCTGTTCTACATTATTATTTCTTCAATGGAGTAAGAAAGAATGGAAAGGAAAGCCTGGGATATTTGTTCCTTGCTTGTGCTGCCCTGCTCTTGGGACAGAGTGGACTGAGATGGCTTTCTTGAGCCATGGGACTGTTTTGTCTCCCCAATATCAGAGAGAGATGGGGCTGAGAAGATGCTTGAGCTCTTCAGAAATAGACTCCCATAGCTCACTGAGGATATGTGAATGCACACCTGAAGAATATTTAACAAACTACATTCCAAGACTGGAAAATCAAAAAGATTTCTGTATCTTTTCCTCCATCCTTAGCCTCAAATTGGAAATAAATAACCCCAGACCATATTTTTAGAATAAGTTTCAGTGTGATTTTTGCTTTTTTATATTCTGAGTCGCATCTTCACCAAAAAAAAGTGCTGTCATGTCATTCTAAGCTACTCTAGTAGCTTATCTTATTTAATGCTGCTCCATCAAGGTTGCCACATGAACATAATCTTGTAAATGAAGGAACCAATGCAAACACGATCAGTGTCAGACTTTGACATACATTATATGCCTTTCTGATCATCCTCACTTCATGGAGATCAAAGGCTAGAATATACTATCAGATTAACAAGGACCATTAACCTTTTATTCATTTATTTACAGAGATCAGGAGAAAATGAAAGGTTGCTTTAAAAATGGCCATAAAAGTAATTTGAGTATACTTTTCTGGTTGGTATTTAGAGTTTGGGTACCCCATTATGAAATGTTAATGCAGGAATCCCAAGGCATGGGAAATGTTCAATGCAAAGGGGTTTTTTCTCTTTATCAAAACAATTTTCCATTGTGCAAAAGAGGACTGATCAGTCCAGCCATCCCTCTGTAACCTGATGTTACAGCTCCTGGCTTGCTGCAGGTTATGGAAGTTTATTTGAGCCATTCCTCCACATACTGGAAATTAATTTATTTGACATATTTAGCTATATGCTCACTGGTAATTATAACACATTTATTGCATATAAATTGTGCAAATAATGGCAAGAAAATCTTTTTATCGGTACAGCTCAGAGAGGTGGTGTGAGTTGCTTCTGTAAAGAAACAAATGGTGGCTTGTGTTGGCTTTCTCTTCTTGCTTTCTTTTCTAGGAGAAATGTCATCCATGCTAAGAGAGTTTGTTAGGATCATTTTCTTTGGAAAACTTTTAAATTCAGATAAATCCTTAGAGATGCATCAAAACTAGATACTGTGAAATGTACAGCTTTTCATGAAATCAAATGAATTCATTATCACCCACACAATTTATACAATGTCTGAGATGCTCAAAACTCTGTACAGACATTAACTCATTAAATGTGACAATAGTTGCAAGCTGCCACAGTTTTGATTTGTAGAACTGGAAGCCACACTCAGTTTAATTCTAAATAGACTAGAATTTCAATTTCCTTTCTTCGTGGAAAAGATTGTGTGTGTGTGTGTGGTGTGTGAATGATACAAACAACTCATGATTTTGTGTGAGAAATATGACCAAAAGTTGGTGGATTATAAAAGAAAAAGCTCTAAAAACAAAATCCATACCTCTTTATTTCCCCATTAGCACACAACTGTTGGAGTGCCACAGCATAAAAAAGCACAAAGTCTCTCTTGGCTCATTTTCTGTGACTGTACCACAGCAGTAAGTCAAAGCACCACATTCCTGAACCATCCACAGCTGGGTTTGTGGGAAGGAGTTGATTTATAGTTTGCTTTTTAAGTTCAAGTGGTTGAAAAATCTAAAAATCAAAAGTCCAAGATATGACCCCCAAACCTCTTCTTAAAAAATGCACAATTTGGGAATAAGCCTTGGATAAACTGTCTGATGTGTGAACACAGTTCAGATATCTTCATCTGAACTAATCTCCTCAGACTCACTGGTAGGCAATGAAATTAAATAATGGCTCCTCTGGAACCTTGCACAGCTTCATCTGCCTCTTGGAAAAATTTGCAGGCTTTATTTGTTTTGTTGGTTTTTATTTTTGTTCTCTTGTTTGTTAGGTTTTTGTTTGCTTTGGATTTTCTTGATGATTTTTTTTGGTCATATGCAATAATCGTCATATATGGACTATTTTGTGAAGCACATCCCCCAAAAACTTTCACTTACTGTTAAATGAGTGTTAAAAATTTTTTTTAACCTTTAATTCTTTCTTCTCTTTCTTCTCTTGGTGTTTGCAGACTCTTTGTGCATGGGCACATTGTTCCTGTGACAGAAATAAACATGCAATCATCCTGATGTCTGACAGGCTGATAGCAGTTCACAAACTGAGCTGAGAGAAACTCTAAATAAGCCTCTAGTACAAATAAAGGGCAGACATTGATTCTTAAGGACAATGATGACACAGCTGGACCCCAAAACAGGAAGACATGGCAAAATATCTTTGTCCTATCAGGACTGTTTTTTTCCTTTGTCCTTTTGCTTTTAAGTCTTATATCTTCAATTTGGAAATCTCATGAAAATCTGATTTTTAAAGAGATTTGGATGTTCATGTGGAGAGCAGCTACTGGCTCCAGCTTCCTTCAGCAGGTCAGACAACCTGAAGAGCATAAAACGTAAAGCAGTCCCAGGATGACTGTCAGCAGCACTCTGCCTCACCAGAAACTCCCCACTGCCTTTTGTTTAACAGGCAAAGCATTTCCTGGCAAAGACAAGCTCTGTTCCCTGCTTTAGAAACAAAACTTTCTCACCAAGATGAATATTATAATTTCTCCACTGGAGAGCAGTTTCTCTGGTTTCTCTAGTTTATTAGTTTTGGTCACTGGATGCAGCCACAAACTGTGGGATCTCCACTGTGCCTGTTGAACAGTGTGACAGTGCTGTTCAAGGAGAGAGGAAAAAAACAGTATCTTTGTGTCTGTCCAAGGTTTACCACTAAAAGCATGTTTTTCTCTGCGTTTCTGTCCTGAATACTATCAGGATCCCTGGTGATTATGCCAAGAGAAACAGAAAAATTGCAAAAAAACCAAACAGTTACTGCTATTAATAGTTCCTATTGAAGAGGGCAGATGTGTATTTCAGCAACATCTGAGAAAATAGATATGTCTGATACAAATAAAATGGCTTTTTTCTTCCTGTACTTAGCTCAGTCAGGAAGGACAGGACACATCTACATGCTCATCTTCTCTGGAAACTGCTTTTGATTTCGCTTCTGCCTGCTTGGAGGACAAACTCCTTTAACTACCTTTGTTTCCTGAGTTGCTTTCAGCTGATAAGTAGTTCCCTAATCTTGTATAATAAAAGCACTCTACACTACCCATGAGCAATCTGATTCCTCTGAAGTTCTCTGCTGTGTGTGCCTCATATCTCAGCATCAGTGAAGGAGAAGGAGTCCCCTGCACTATTTTCATACAGATGTCTTTAACTAAAATTTCTGGTTATAGGACACATCAGCTCAGATACCACAAGATGCATCCATTTTATCTGGGCTTGGTTTTTTTGAAAGAATAGAGATTTGTGATCATTTGCATTCTCATATTTATTTGTTCTTCCCAGCTGCAGGAGAATGTGGCAGTGAGGAACACAAAGTGAGGTTCCCCTTTCTGCAATAAATTGTTCAAGATCACTGCTCTGGAGGAAGGACTGTTCCCTCACATTTACAGCAGATGTGGGAAGGATGGTAAAGGAGGGTAATTTATTGTCTTCCCACTTGTGCTGCTGGTTCAGAGTGTTGTTTTGGTCAGGTCCCATGCAGACTTTGTTCTGCAGCTCGCTCCTGGCATTGCAGAGCCTGCCAGAAAAGACCCAAACAGAGCAGAAGGGAAAGGATGGTGGTACTTCTGGTCTGACTCTTGCTAGAAAGGGAGAAAAAGTGGTGACGATGAGGAAAGGAAGTCTCAGATACATGGAGAGGACTAGAGTCTTCCCCAAGTACCCAAAATTATAAATCTTTAACTTCAGTGAAATGAAACAAAACTGTTGGGTGTTTTGATGCCTACCCTAGTCCATTTTTCTTGTCTGTGGGGTAAAATTCACTGTAAGGTTAATTTGCAGCTATTCTTCTTCTGTCTCTTTTGGGTGATGATCACTCTTGAAGATTTGCTGTGTAGACAGTTGCTTCAGTGAAGTCATGTGTGTTTTGAATATCTGGTCCCAACAGAGGGATTTCATAACATGGAAAACTGAGTCTTGGGTTTTCAGAGAGTCCAGCCCTCTATGCATATGTCCATTAATAGTTCATTTGATCTCTCATTAGGTGTTTAACCACTGGCTACTCATCAGTGCATCAGTGGTCCATTCTTAGCTGAAATAGAAAAAAAAAAAAAAAAAAAAGAAGCAAAAGGAGAGTGAGTGGAGGAGAAGGGACGATGTGCTTAATGTGCTTATATTGTGTTTGCTTAACACACTGCAAACTTGTTATACTGCTTCCACACCATTTGACCCAGCAATAGGGAACTGAGTTGACTTTCTGGCCTACAAATATTCATAAAAGGCTCCCCTCACATTCCAGGCTCCCTTACAACAATATCAAATATTAAAGCATCAAAGTCAGAATACAGCAAAAAAGAGTTCTCACTCTCCCCATTACAATTGTCAGACCCATTTATAGACTGTCCCCTAAGCTCCCCTGACATCATTAGGTGGCTTTGTGCAGCCACCGCGAGCTTGCAGATAAAACAAAGCACATTGTGCTTCGGCATGGGTTAATATTTGAATATTTATGTGTGGATGTGGATGAGCCTCTCGGGGGTCCGGCAGCGAAACAAAACCTTGAGTGTTTGCCAGCGTTGTGAGAACTGGCTGTTCCCTCCACGTTCATTAAAATGCAAGTTCTGGGCTGAGGGCATCATTACCAGCCCCGTGCTCGCGGCAGAGCCGCTCACAGCGGTGTCGGTGGGAACAGCCCAAATTTCGGGAATGGCAGGGCAGGCTGGGCACTGCAGGCACCCCAATATCCAGCTGGGGCTGTGGGCAACACTGGCTTGAAATGGAAACACCACTGCAGCAGGGCTCCTTGGACTTTCATAAAAGTGTGTGTGTGTGTTTCAGGAACCCGTTCTGTTGGTATTTGCTGTCTGTGATACACAATACTGTGGCTCCTACCCATGAAATGCTTACTTTTCTCAATGTACCAATTGCGTGAGAGTCTCTTACCTCAAAGTCCAACATTGTCTCAACTTTGATGGAAAATGTGTCACAGTGTTCATTTACGTAAGTTTTATATGAACCTGGTTTCTTTGTTTCCAATAGTCATGGGTGAGTGATGGATAAAGCAAGTGTGGATTTCCCTGTGGCTCCTATGAGGAGACCCAAAAATCAAAGCTAATATTTCCCTGTGTATTCAGATGTGTAGAATTCTAAAATTGCTTGTTATGTTAAAATATATATTACTTTCAGAAGGAAAATTTCAAATGCATGCACATGAGCACACACATACACTAACAAACACATCTACAGAAATGAACATTTCTGGAGCTTAGTTTTTAATTTTTTTTTTTTTTTAATCAATCAGTTTTTAAAGATAAACTTAATTCTCTTCAGCAAATAGCTGGCAATTTCTGGCTAGTTCTGTATAACTGATAAATTCATCTAACTCATACCTGCCCATTGTAAAATGGACAGTGAGTTGCACGTGAGGCAAAGCTCCCCTGGTCTAGCCTTTTGGTCAGGCCAGAAAAAATCAGCTCCTGATTTTGCTCTCCTGTTCTCTCCATAATGTGAAAAGGTGAACAGGGAAATAACAAAACAAATGCCAATTTCCCGTAAGCTGTGTCAGCCTGATTTGAATCTGAAGACAAAATTTGTGCCAGAGCTAGCTTCTGAGGTAATGCAAATCCAAATAGCTTTAATGAGTTCTGTTTACAATCTGGCCTTCAGTTATTATTTAATCTGGAGGAGCCAGCTTGTCTTTACTAATTACACATTGCAAATACCTTGCCATGCTTTGTTCATTAAAGCAAAGTAAGAAATTTGATACATATGGGTTAATGACTTTTGGATCTGTGCACAAGCTTGTCCTACAAATGCTTTGAGGTCAATGGGAAGTTTCTCCAGGCAATCAAATTTCTTCAGCTTGGACTCTGTGAAGTAATAAACAGGAAGAGTAATTAACAGATTATTTAAACTAGCAAGAAGGGGGCAGGTTCTGAATCTGTCCTTCTCTATCAGAGCAGGAATGATTTGGCAGAGGCTGGAGTCATCAGAAAATGGCTCCACTTTGTCATCCTCTGCTGATGCTCTGCCAGTCAGACCTGCTGAGCAGCAGGCTTGTAAACAAACATGTTTACACTGACACCATGCAAAACAAAATGCTACTGGCTTCAATTTAGATGCCATTAAATCTTCAGTTGGACACTGCTATGTGACATTTTTGATTCTGCGTGCATAACGTACTGTAACTCAATGACAGTGTTGGCTCTCCCCATCATGCCTAAGCAAATAGCTCTCATTCAGGAGAATGTAGGTGACAGATGTTTCAGATCAATCACTGCAAAGAGATAACAGGACTGCCTTGGATCATTACAGGACATGAATCTTTGAAAGCAATTATAGGTGGTAACAACTGGAGTGACAACTGAGTCCCTCCAGCCTGTGTTTCACCTTAGAAAACAACTACATGGGATAGTTCCCCATAGGAATGTGCTGCTGCCTGCCAGATCCTGCTGTTTTGATGTGAAGTCACATTGTGCATGCTAAAAGAGAGGAAATCTTCTCAGCACAAGCTTCTTGTTAGCACAGCAGATCCAATTGGAATCTAAGGAACATGGCAAGGAACATGGCAAGGCACATGGATGTCGAATTTTTCCCTTCAGATAATTAAAAAAATAAATGTTCTTCTCTTTGTGTGCTATGCTATCAAATGGTGATATTTAACACACCATATTTGCATGGTGTATTTTATATAATATTTCTTAACGGGGTACAATTTGTATTTATGGATATAATTTATACTTATTCTTTGAACAGCCAAATTCTGTTGACTTCAGTTGAAGCTGAATATAGACATATTAAACAATAAGGAAAACATTTAGTATCTGATCTTTTCATTGACAATACAGAAAGATAATACTGAATTAAAATAGCTCTTCAGATTTTAAACTCAGAAATTGTTCTCTTTCACTCTGATTGCTTCAATTTGATTTAAATACTGTAGCATTTCATGTGACTGTGCACCTTACTAGAGATCATTTCTAAATTCTGGTTTGAAAATGGAGATATCCTAAATTACTGTCTGATACTGTTAATAAATATCCTTCTTTTTTCTTCTAGCTGAAGATTACTTTAGCTTAAGAAAAACTTTTTGTCCTTTCGAGCAGTCTGCATGTTACCACAGCTCTCTTCTCTTGCAGCATGCTGGAGCACCTTTTCTTCCATCCCTGCTTCAGCTCTTCTTGCTGTTTGTCTTCCATTTTTCTTTTCTTTTTCTGGAAAGCTGTTTATTGCTTCTGTCATTACTCTTTGCTTTATTTCTCTCTTTCTTTTATTATGGTGTTTTCAAACAGTCTTATTTAACATTAGAAAACACAATTGGTTTTTTTTCTTCATGGCAGGTAACAAGATAAAACCATAGTGCCCAGTGAACAGTCAGTAGGGATCTGGTGGTGTGTCTCCCTTCTGCTCATATAAAAGTTACACATGGACTATATCAGATTTTTCTGAAGGAGCATCTTAGCTGAATTAGTAATGTCATCTCATATGAGGCAACCAGAATGAGGAGGGGGGAGAGAGAGAGAACAGTCTGGGGAGCACCGTGCCTCAGACAGAGGTGGAGAACGGGGGCAACAGCAAAAGAAAAACTCCTGGAAGAAGAGACAGGCAGAAAAAAACATACTTGAGTTTGAGGGAAAGGTATGCAGAACATGCTGTGAATCCAGAGAAATCATATACAGCAATAAAATCTCCAAGGCCAGGCATAGCTGAACCTGTATCATGAGGAATGCTGAGGTAATTTCAATATCTGTAAGATAGGGATAAGCTGGAACTAGTGATTTGTTTATAATACACCATATGCTGGCACAGGCTGTTTGAAGAAGGAAAATCCTGACTAGAATAGAAAGGGGAGGTGTTCACATGATCTAAATTGGCCTTGCTGTTTAAAGAGAGTGGGATCTATGGAGACAGAACAGTGTCCTGGAAATTTCCTATGTGTACATTTACAAGGGTGGTTTTCCAGTTCCAGTGGTTACCTTGCTTCCCTCCAGATTTACATTCATGTCTCAGAATGAACATACTTTTTAAGTAATTTGCCTCATTTAATTAGTTATACTTCAGTTATCAATACCAAACTTTTAAAGTAAAATAAAAAAAGCAAAAAAAGAGTATTTAGGAGAAGTTCTATATGCAGTTTAGCAGGCTGCATATAGGCAAATTTGCTCAAAGACAGCTAGAAGGCTTTAAGAAATGTCTCTGTGCCTAAATGACTCAGTTCTGCTCATTCACAGTGCATTCACACCTCCAGGAGTGTGATAAGGGGTAGCTTTTTTAAGTGGCTTAATAATGAAGAGTTTCAGCAAGTGGCTAATAAGGAAATCAGAGTGTGCTGCCTTAGCTTGCAGCAGCTGACATTTGGTGATGACATGTGCAGGAAGGTGCACTGGTTTCAGGTCAAGGGAGAAGAGTCTCAGTGTTTCTGGAATGATCTCTTTGCATTGACCTCCCGGTTAAATGCTGTGGTTTAACATTAACATGCAGGAGAAGTATCTGTGCATGTATCTCAGCATGCTGAGAAAGACAAAGACCCTTCTCTTAATAAATAAGGGAATACTGTAAAATATTTTTTTTACAACAAACAAACAAAAAAAAAACCAAAAACATGCAGACCAACTCACTGTGGGGCTGGATTTAGTACCAAACTTCCTTGTCACAAAGGGCACTGTGTGTTAAGATAATACGAAGTCTCTGGTTACTGTAGAGATGATTAAATTTTTTTAATGAATAACGTGTAACACCACCCCTCTCCCTTCTTTCTGGTTTACTGGATAATCTCAAAGCCTGACAAATATCTCAATCAGGTACTATTAATTTAATCTTCTAATCAGCCAATAACATCATCCAATAAATTTTGTTCTGAACCTAACACTTCTCCTGGTAAATTGTCCTATTTTCTCTCTCTGGCTAGACTAAGGGTATTTTCAGAGTCCATAAGAATATTTGTGTTTTTCAGACTTAATTTTTTTCCATGAGATATAACTACAACTTCAGGAAATAATGTTTTTGCTGTAAAACCTTTACAAAACAGCAAAAAACTCAGCCAGCCAACAGAAAAATCCCACAACCTTTTTATAACAATAAAATATGGTTGAGAAAAATCATGGCCTATAGAACATAGGATTCCTTCAATGTTACACATAAATATTTTAATGAAGTGTGAATTAAACAGGCTTAGCACGTCATGTATATATTCTACAAGATGGATTGTCTGTATTTCTGCAAATTATAGAGATTTTAGAGGTTTGGAAAGAGCAGAAAAACTGGTTTCAGAAACCAGCCTTCAAACATATCATACTGTTTGTACTCTTTTATAAGTCCATTTCTTTTTTACCAGGTAGGATGTCCTTGGAAATAAGGAAAGATGAAGGTGGACATGTCCTTACACACAATTGTGTTGGTGGCTATCCAGTGGCCAGCCAAATTGAAATAGATCTCTCAAAGGTAGCTTTTCTCCACTGGCCAAAAAAATTAAATAAAAAGAATGTTCTAAACCCAATCTGATTCTGCACTTGAAATGCAAGCAATTTATCCCAAAACTCAATTTACCAAAACTCTGTACCAAATCTCTTCGGTGACAATATCCTTTCCTCATTGTTACCCAAACAGACATGTGTCACCTCAGGGTATATTGTAAAATAATGAGTCAGCCTAAAGAAAAGTTTCCAAGAAAATACAGCAAGCTGATGATGGACAGCAAATCAAGCCTCTATTGGCAGCAGCCCCCTGAGGTGCTCTGAGATGTAATTGTCCTAAGGGCTGAGCTCTGAAGAAAACTTTCTAAGCTATATGAGAAGTTTCCCTCTTAGGTGACATCTTTAAAAACACTTCTAGAAGTGTTGTGACAAAGCTTGTAGGGCCACACTGACCACAGATCCTCAACTGCTAGCCTGTGTACGGCTGTCCTTGTGAGAGAGGTTTCCTGCACTTCACTGAGTTAGGGATTTCCTTTCTTTCTTTCTTTCTTTGCTGATTTCCCACAACACACCAGGTACAGAATACATTAAAATAATTAGTTCCTTGCAGCTGGGCTCTAAAGCTCTGGGCATATTTTATTTTATTTTGCCATCCAACCAACATCAGCTGAAGACCATTAATGAGCTTATACAAAGTGCAGTAGGCAATGGAAGAGCAGCTCTCATCAACTTCTCAGGCTTTGGCTCAGCCCACAGTGCTCACCCTTTAATTTGCTTCCTTGCTCTCAGACTGAATCTTCCCACTCCTGGGTGAGCTTCTGTAGAACCATGTTGCTTAAAAATGTCCCTCCCTCTTCTGACCCCATCAAAAATATCACTCAAGAGAGCAAGGGCAGCTGGAGCACAGCTGGACTGATGTCAGAGAAGAGCTCACTGTCCATTTCATTTCCCAGGAATTTGCAAACATTGGACCAGGAATGGAAGCAGTAGAGAAAGGTTGTCTCTGGAGATTGAATGAGTCAGAAGCTCTAAAAGAAGATGAAAAAAAGTTTTACTTGAAATTGAGAGAATATTTTTGGTTCAGTTGTTGAGAGAACTAAGCTTCCTTTGAGTTGATCAACAATTTCCAAAGATTCCTGTTATGGTGTCTTTGGAAAGGAAAGCAGGATGGGAGGAAAAAGAGAGATTTTGGAAAAGTAAATTAATCCAAATGCAGTCAGTTACTAACATAATTGACTTCATAAACATTGACACTGTTTCTTGCCCATCCAATGCCCTGAGAGTGGTTGAGTGTATTATTTTGGGATGAGCATCAGGTAAGTGTACATTTGTTTAAGACTTGTAAAGCAGGCAGGTCTAACACAGAATTAGAAATAACTGGTCACTGTAAGAAAAAGATCCACAAAACAATTTTCAGTGTATTCTTGAACAATTCTTTAAAATTAATCTGAAAGCCCCAGGAGATTGATAGTGAAAGGTAGTCTCAGGTTAAGTCTTTAGAATTGTTTGAATAGATTTTTTTTTTTCTTTTGTTGTTCTTATTTGAATGCCTGTTTTCTGACAATAGAGTTAGAAAGAAGTCAGTATGAGATAAAAAACAACCCCTTTTGTTCCTAACTTTTTTGGTAAATAGAATTTCAGCTGTGTAGTCACATCTAAGAAAATTCTGATGTTGAAGGTCAGTTCTTTAAAAAACAAGCAAACAAAGCCCCCATTGAATTTAAACAAAGGCAATTTTGACTACCTTAAAATTGAAATTCGTGCTGTAAATGCCATACTCAATAGCTGTTTGGATGGCATGTGTGGCTCTTGGGCTTAACATCTTTTTGTTGAGCAATTGCAATATCCTCCTAGTTTTATTAACATCTAGTGTAATCTTCAAATGTGAAGATCAGTGAAAATAGGAATGTTAATTGGCTTCAGTTTAAGAAATTCTACTGGATTTTAAAAGAACTGCTATGTGTCTGTTTAGTATTTATAATTAATTGTGCTCCTATTTGTGCAGTTTTTTATGGAATTGTTTTGGAATATCCTCATGCTGTGTTTGATTTCAGAGCACTATAGCTTATTGTGACATCATGTGTTTCTGACAGCTCTATGGATATGCTCTGTTTTGTTCTAATTAATTGGGAGATGGGTAATTCACAGCCTCTGGGTCATCTGTTGCCTGTAATGTTGTCTCACAGAGCCTGTGGCAGACCACAGTTTTATTCTGGATAACACTGCATATTAATAGAAGGCCTATCAAAGACATTTGAGAGGCCTGCCTGGATGAGGGAAAATGTCCTCATCTTAATCCAAAGTAGTGTTCAAAGGGGAAATAATGACAGGAAAATAAAAATCTTGTTTTGTGCATCACTGTGTTTGGATGTGGACCAGAAATTTCGAAGTATTATCTCCATGGTTATTTAGATCTGCTTTCTTTCTGCTATGGCACTAGAAATCGGCCATTAAAGGGACTTTTGAGATGTCCTTGAAGCTGCTGGCTGGTACCATGACAATAAATGACAATGACTCTGATGGCTGTCAGGTTGTGTTGTGTCACTGTGTCTCAGAATGTTCCTCCCATGGACTAAATCTGCTCTCACTGCTACCTGGTTTAGCACAAATGCCATCCTGTCTTCCAATTGACATGGCACATGAAGTTCCTGCAGATAGAGAGGGTGCTCAAAAAGTCTCTGGTAAGATTTGTCCCTGATGGGGTTAAAGGATAAAGAAAAGCCAGGTAGCTCCTGAAGTCAGGGACAGTCAAATCCCAGCAGGACAAGGAGCAGCAAAATGCTGCAGCACTGCACCCCTGTTCTCACACCCCAGAGCAGGCTGTGCCTGGAGCTGTACCAGCTGTCCCCTAAATCACCTGTCCTCTCAGCTTTTGTCTTCTTTTTTTTTGCCTGTCCTCACACTCTTCCCTCCCAACAAACCACACAGGGGAAGCTGCTTCCTCTGCAAAAGCTCCTGTGAGGGTTTCAGGTCACAGCAGAGCAGCAGGAAAAATCTCTCAGGTGTGACACACGACATTCTCCTACAGTGACTGCACGAGGGGATGTTTTTGGAGCAAATACTGTGATAAGACTGGAAGCCTTTTGTTCATTCCTCACTGGTCTGAGAAGGAAGGGCTATTATTTTTCCCCCAACAATTTTATAGTGGTAGCAGTTACAAATTCAACAGATGGGTTGGCTCATTGGAAATCTCTGAAGAAAATAAAGCAAACATCACAGGTTGTTGAAGGAAGCAACTGCCACCAGCAAATGAACATTAGGGGAGGTTTAATAATTTCTTTTCCTAGCACCCATCAAAACACTTGTTTTGTGTATTGTAGCAATTCTACAAGTTTCTTAATTTCTTGCTTTAGCCATTTTCCTTTCTGAAACTCTTGGAAAGACAGTCAATTCCCTACCCTCCACTGATCCTTTTTCTTCCACAGTGGTGCTGCACTCTCCATTTGTGGGTTGCAAAGCAGAGTGCTGTAACTATCTGTGCTCAGAGCCTGAAAACAGATAATTTGGTGCATTGCAAATCAGCTTCAAACCCCATTTCACTAGCAGCACCCTTGGACTGCAAGTTATAAATAATTCCAACAATTCTAAACATTGAGAATGTTATGAATTATGAGCTTTTCATCAGAATAACGTGTAGGATCAATAGCAACAGAAGGTGTCTAGATAAGCACATTTCATAATTACTGCTTAGAACTGCATAAATCAATTTACCAGCACACTTCAGGAAAAAAGTTCATTTTTTAAAAGATGTATTAAAATAATGGTAGCTTGATGGAAGGTTACATTCCATCTCCCTTTTAATAATACCTCTTAAGAAATTTAATTTCAACTTCAAAGGGAGCTAAATTAACTATCAATCCTGTATAAATGGATCTGACACATTTATGTTTCATTATTTTACTTTATACCCTCCCCTCCCCCAAAGGAAATGAATCAATCATTTTGTTCCTCTTGAGTTCATCTTACTCTTTCTTGTGCAGAACTATATCCTGGAAATAATCAGGTTTCTTTGACAATCAGTTAATAAACAGACACTTAAATATTCTTTTCTTGCAGTCTAATAGGCAGGCAATGAGGTTGAAAGACATTGCATAGTGCACATGATACTTGTTCCTTTTCTCAAACTAATAAATTCTCAAGCTCTCTAGTACTTTTAAGATTTATTTCAACTCTCTAATCCATCATTTAAAAACAAAATATGAAAATTTGGTCATTTTGATGCAAAGTTTCTTGTGTTAGTGGTATGATCATTCTTTCTTGGGATAAGTGCCATATAATTGGCTTCAAAATGAGGAAAAATCACTGTATAATTTCTCATGGAAGTGGCCATGAATGAGAATAATTTTTCCAAAAGTTTTTAGTTTTTAGAAAATTATTTTCATTAGACTGTTGTGTTAGGAAATGATAGTGGAAGACTGAAGAAGAACAAATAGTACATAGTTTTTCAGAAGGGGAAAATTATGATGCAGGCCCATTTTTTAGTTCTTTGTAGTCTTCAAATGTTTAAAACACCCTGATAGAGAGAGTAATTCATGTCAAAGTAGCTGAAAAATGGGATCAAGTAAAATATGGCCTTTCCAAGATAGATCACACAATGACTGAATTTGTAAGGGAATTTCCCTGACAGCAAAGGTAAGTTTTCTTGCCTTTAAAAAAGCATTTTCTAAGTTACAAACTGGGAAAAAATAGAGAAAGAAAAGAAAATTGGAGGATCAGAAAGTTAGTATAATGGAGAAATAATAAATTATAAAATAAGGAATGAAAAAAGAAAATTATAGCAAGCAGTGTTGAAAGGAGGTATATGAAACTTGAAAAACATAACTAATACAGTTCATAAAGGCCACATTTTGGAATTGATTGCACCTAGTATTTTCAATAATATGCTTGTATTAACACACTCTTGCTTCTTAGGCCAATAAGCTGATGAAATGAAGATGGAAATCATTGTTAACACAGATGGTCAGGTTATCCTACAGAAAAATTCATCGGCTAGAATCTTGATGTTGGGATGGAAATCAAAAATACAAAATACATTACATATGTATATATATGTGTGTGTGTGTGTGTGTAAGAATGACAAAAATAATTGAGCTTGTCAGCTGGAAACAACACAAGAAGAATATGAATGCACTCAAAAATCAAATATGACTGTTCACCAAAGTGGTGCCACACATTAAAAAGTCAAACACAATCCTAGGAAGTACTGAGCTAAGTCTCAGTGCTGTTATCCAGGGGTTGCTCTCTAGTCCAGGCAATAAGAGCAGTTGACAAAGTTTTCTCTTTTTGCCTGTGCAATAGGAAAGTAGACTTAAAGTGGGGCTTTTTTTTCCTTCTCTCCTTCTGTGACTCAACAAGTGAAATGGGCTGTCTCCCCAAGGTCCTTCACAGCTGAATTCACAACTACTGACCCTGTGAGGGAAAAGGATTGTTTGAGGTTTTTGGTGTTAAACTAAACTTTATCACCTTGTATGATATATTTCACTCCTACAAGTGAAAAATCCTCAGAGGAGCAGAAAAAAGAAGGTCTTGGCTGCCATTTTTTTCCCTCTGGCTATAATGCCCTGTTATTAAATCTCCCCACAGGTATCTGGCTATGGTTTACCACTAACATTTACAGGTACCTATAAAATGGGATTAAGAGTAATATTTCAGGCTATTCTTCTTCAACAACATATTGTCCTGAGTCACCCTGACATCGCCTATGGCATTAAGAAACAATCAAGTTAAAATTGAGATTGGCAGGAAAAGCAATGTCCTACTGCCTGTGGGGTTATTTGTTCAGTATTATTATTCCATTGAAGGTTGGAATGCAATTGGATTAGACCCATTTCCAGTCAACCAAAGTTAAAGTACAGTTTATGAATTGCAGGGCCCCAGTTCAGCTATGAGCTGCATGGTTTTTTTTTAAAGGCTTCTCAGAGAAACTGCAGATAGAGATAGGAATAATTAAAACTTGTATCTAAGTCACTTAGAAGTGTACATAATGAGGTTACTCCAAATCTTAAAAGATTATCTTTAAATTATCACTCAGGAACTTCCTTATCATGCAGCAGCAGCCTCTTCTCCCTTATTGCTTAGAAAGAGCCCTTAAAATAATGCATCACTCTGGAGAATTACACTCTCAAACAAGGAAACAAACTGTCTGTATGTGTGTATATGTGTGCGTGTGTGTGTGTTCTGGGTATATATTGTTTTTATAGAATCCTTTTCAGACAGACAAGACAGACAGATAGACAGAAGTAACAAATCCAAGACATTGCTTTTGAGGCCTTGCTAAGTCATGAGGCTACTGTGCTCCAAGACCTGCCCCATTTTGACAGTCTGACATCTTTCTGCCTTTCACTTTCTTTATCACAGCACAGTCATGCTGCCATTTCCTGATGAAAACTACCTCAGTGGAATCGAGAGCACCATGCTCTTCCCATGGGCACCACCAGCTCTTACCTCTCCTATGCCCTGAAAGAATTTCATTTCTCCTGCCTGACCAAAACACATTTGCTGCTTTTCCTCCCTCAGCAGAAAGCAGACTGAGAACCACAGGGTGCTTTGGGAACTGTCTTTGAAAGAGGTGATCCAACCCCTGTGCATGGTGAGCATTTCAGGGAAGAGCACATGGGGCTAAATCAAGGATACCACAATCTGGCAATGTGAACATCTCTGAAACATCATGGCCAGGACATTCCCAGTCTCTTAAGATCATGGATCAGTTAGGAGAGCTAGTGCTTGTCTCAGAAAAACAGACTTCTGCTCAAACCACGGGACAGTTCTTCCTCTTATGAGTCTACTTTTATACAAAAATCATGATTTGTGGACTGAGTTTTATTTTTCTCTCGTTTTACCCTGCAGTGGGCAGAAGTGGACTCCTGTTTTTCCCACACTTGAGTATAAAAAGGCCATTAATTTCCCTAAAGACTGTAGCTCAGTGGTACAAGCAGGAAACCTGATTTTCAAAGGCTTCATCACTAGTATTGACTGCCTGCAAGCACCACTCAAAATCAGTGCTCTTTCTTGTCATCTATATCATAAAAAAGGCACTACAGAGAAAATTGTAACTGTTCTCTGCAGGTGTGGAAATAATGAAACTGGGCACTACCCTTCCTAAAAGGGACATTGCTCCCTATGGATTCAGCTCCCACGATGTTTGTCAAAGGGCACTGCGTGATAATGACATTTCCTGTGGAAACTCCAAAGTCAGAGCAACTACAGAACAAAGAATTTAAGCTTACTTCCTGTCAGAATTTGCTAGTGAATTTGTTTTGTTGGTTTTTTTCTTTTTCCCATTTGAACTCAGCAGAATATTTGATATTTTATTTGACTGTCATTCAGAGCAAATCAACAAACATGATGTGATGCCTTCACAAGAGAAGGGAAATCGTGGAGTTTCTAGCATGTATGTTTGTGGCTGGTGATTGTTTTCAGACAGAAAGGGAGGTTTGCATTCATGAAACGCTCTTTTGCCTCTCTCCAGTCACCTAATTTTTGCCTCATTCCAGGTGGAAAATGACCTTTTCAAATAGCTCTTGCTGATGACTTTCATGAAAATCACACAAAACAGGGGAGGGGGAAAGTTACTTGCAGCACAGCCAGGGAGGAATGAATTTGGTTAAGATTTGTTGGCACTGGTGTATTTTGAAAATATTCTGGATGAGCAGGTCTCAGGTTCCTGAAGACTTGATAGACAGAAGGAAAAATTGAAATTTTAGCTCTCAGTTATTCTGAAACCAGAAATGAGATGGCAGGAAGGCAAAGAAGAAAAGGGAGAGTGGGGAGAATGAATAAAGTTGTGTAAGAAAACCAGTAGGGTGATGAGTGGAGAACTCATCACTACTACACTGAACCAGAACTCAGAACCAAGAGAGAATTCTGCAAGCCACTCAGTAAGATCCTTCTCCAAAAACCTGTTTATATCAAGCAAGCACATCCATTTTTCATCAGCTACTGCAGGCATCTATTTGTCAGGAATGATTTAGCTGTTCTGAAAGACATGCTGATGCATGGGTCTCAGATTGCAACTGTTGGCACACCAGGATGTGCCAGAATATGGAACGCCACAGCTGATGCTGATTTAATGTTGTATTTTCTGTGGTGATCAGAAGAAAAGAAAAGGAATTCCAGGATGCACAAAACTGACAGCCAGGGGAGATTGTTCAGCTCCCTGTGGGAGGGCTATTCCCAAAGAAGCAGGGAGGCAGGTAGGACAAATGTGAGGTCTCCCTGGGAGCTGCAGCCCATCTTCATCACTCTCTGGGGAGAGAGGCTGCCTGGGGAGTCACCTCTGCATCATTTCATGGCTCACCACTCGGGGCCTGGGGGAAAGGGGCAGCTCCTTGCCTGTCTCTGTGCATTTGGATCAGTTGTGGCTCCCCAGCTCACCAATTTCTCAGTTATCAAGCAAAAATCCTGTGTGCACATCTGTGCATGGTGGCTGTGCACCCATTTATGTGCCTAGAGATCCATATGAATGTGTGTATATGGATATGCATATATATTCCCATCTTTATTTACACTTCAAGGATAGATATACTATGAATAATAGCATTTTTAATATAGTATTTTAATACAGTGTTTTTCACAAGGTTCTTTGAAGGCCTCTGTGGCTTTTAATCCTCTTCCAGAAAACAAATTAATATTTTGAGAAGGGTTCAGTAAAATTGGTTCTTGACTATGGTGTGACAAGTGAAGCTAGTAGCAGTGGTGTCTGGACATGGCTCAGTGGGTAGAAAGAAGATCTGAGGTTCCAGCATTGTTTAGTTGGTAACTTTGATTGCAGTTTTGAGAGGATTCAGAGAATTTGGAGCTCCTGATTGCCTGAATCTTAGCTTTGTCCAGGACTGTCTTCATGCACAGTTTTATGAGGATGAAGCAGCAGCCACTCAGCCCTGGCACCGAGGCCAGAGCTGCTTGTACAGCTTCATGGGCAAAGTACATCCCTCCCTCCTGCCCATCACAGGTGTGACTGGAATTTGTGCTGCCTGATCCCCATTTTATACAGCTGCTCCTCTAGGAAGGGTCGTGTCACTGCCGTGATCTCTGCAGTGAGGGAAGCACAAATCTGCTGAGTTCAGTCTGGGGCTCCCCAGCAGTGAGCAGCTTACAGAGACCACAGCCCTGACTGGGCAAGACTTCTTTTCATCCTAACACTACTTCTAGAGGTCACTCACTTCTTTGAGAGGAAACCTTAGACTTCCCAGATAAAAGTGTGTTCCTGTGTCCTTATCAGTGGCACCATGAAGTTTTTCTGGCTCCTGAGGATCAAGGGCAGAGATCTGATGCTTGGCACAGCTGAGGAATGCACATCCCCATGGACATCTCTGCCTGACCAGCATTCACAGGCATTTGGAAATAACGGCTTTCAGAGAGACACCGAGTCTGACAAGAGAGAATTTATCCTTTTCACTTCTGCATAAGAGAAATTCTTCTTGGTGTTGAAATAAAGATGTGGGCAGCTAAATCACAGTTGGCTTGATTCTGATGTGGGTGTGATTTTATGGGTCATAAAACTCCTTTTAACCTAAGGGCATTGGTGTGCCTAGTTCTGGGAAACATTTTAACCTGAACATGAGGCCATAATCAGAACATATATGTAGTATGTATGTTATTGCATTATTCACTTACCATCTGAGGGAATGAGTCCTTTGGAAATCACAGGAATGTTCCTGCAAATAAAGGTGAAATGACTTATAATTTTGGTGCATCCAGTTGAGAAACCAACAATTTCTTTATAGTCAGACAATTTTTTAAAGGAATTCAGTTGAATAGATAGCTTCTTTACTACAGTTCTACAGCTTTTCCAAGGTGACACATATATTTTATCTAAACACATGTGCTTCAATAAAAAATCCTAAAATCCAAATCCAGTCTAATTTACCTTGAAAATTATAACCTTCTAAAGTTACACTAAAATAGCACTGCTACTGAGGAACATGTTTGAAAGGAAAATATGTTTAAATGCAGCACAAGTCTTTTTTCATCAGCAGTCTTCAATCCAGACATGAATTCTGCCTGCCCCTTAATTTTAATTTCATTTATTTATTTTGTGCTACAGATATTGAGGAAGGTTGCCAAAAGCTTTGTTAATCACTGAAATGTGAGGGGCTAACCTTATCAATCTATTCTGTGTTCAAAAGAGATATCATATGCCTGAAGTAATGATGTGTTATGGAATCCATTTCCCTGGATTGAAATATGGCATGTAACCATGGAGGCAGATCAATAAAAGCATAATGATTTTGAAGAAAATGTCTTTTAAACAAAACAGATTATTGCTTTTCTAATAAATCAAATTTTAGCTAAAACTTTTCTAGTTTCAATCAAAACCCTCACAACAATTCCTATCCTTCCCTTCATCCCAAACCCAATCTTTATGTGAAAGAAAATGTCTTCAGAGATTGATAATAAAAGCTTCTTTGGAGATAATTTTAATAATAAAAATATCACAACAACTGCACAAGCAATTCTAAGGAATTCCCTTTTTGCATCAATAGCCAAAGTAGTGGTGTAGGCAGTAAACAAAAAGCAATCAGCTTAAAGTACAGCTTGAATTTAAAGAGTTATTGACCTGAATTTGCAAACCAGGCATCATACTTTTCAGCTACAAATTTATGATTTACATGCAAAAGCAATGCAACAAAATTTTTGGTAATTTAAATACCAAAGTGAAAAGTCTTACCAATAGTTTCCACGACAATACTTAACTGTAAATGAGAGGATTTTTTCCCATTTAAAAAGATTACGAAATATAAAAGTATTGATAAAGTCCAACTGAGCTGCTTGGTCTGAGCTTCAGGATCAGATTAAGATATTATTTTTCAATTGCATGCCAAAACCAGTTTGGAGATAAAGGTGAATGTTAGGCTAAAGGCAGTGTCTTTAATAAAACAAATTGCACCTTTATAACACCAGGTAGTCTCCTGCACCACTTGCTTTGCCTTTTAGTGTTGGCTGGAGCATTTCAGCTGTGTCACACCATGTCCTTAAGAGTTTGCAAAGATGTAAATTGCCAGTGTTGCCTTTTGCAACAAACTCCTCTCTGAAGATGAGCATATTTCTGTTAACTTTGTTTTCTTCTGCCCATCACTGTGATGGAAATGATCAGGTTAAGATGGCAGCTAAAAGAAAAATCAAAACCAAAAGAATATAGGTGGTTTTTAGACTGACAGAAATGAGGATATTTATTGATCCAGATGACGATGGATGTTTTCAAAAATATTTGTTATATGCCTCTATTTTCTGAAAACTCTGAAATAGAGGTTACATCCCCATTAAAGAATTTAGCAGATGCCAGGAAATCTATATCATATTTAACTTCTATTTTAATCCATCAATACTTTTAAACATCTGTAAAATACTACGTCAACAAGGCCCACAATTTAGTTATGCCTTACTGAGAATTGTTTTTCTCTTCTGAGTTTTATATGTTCTGACACCCAATAATAATACTCTGTGTCCTCTGCTCCTAGACTGCAGGAAGCAGCAACTCATCATCTCTTTTTCAGTCTCTTTACATATTGTGTGATTTTCGAAAATTGACTGCACACTCATGGTCCCTGTCATCTGTCTTGGAAGCCAAGAATTTTCAGTCTCTTTCCTGTCTCCTTGCACAGCTGTCATTCCATTTCCTGATGAAGCTGTCATTCTGTTCTGGGGCCCTTTTTGGCACAGAATGAGAAGAGCTCCTCTCAGGAGTCAGGATGGTGATGCACCATAGCTGCACACAGTGCCTTAATGGGGTTTCAGTTTAGTTCAGGGAAATGTCCACACAGACTCCACATTCTCTTTTGCTGAATTATGAACGATTTTCTCTTCAGCAAATCTGTCGTTTCTCCTGTCATGATCCCCTTATAAGCTCTTTGATTCCCCTCTAATAGGAATTATGTCCTGCTGGTTTTGCCACCTTAACTATTCTTTCTGTACTCTGACACGGGTCTATGTAATGCTGGGAAGGTAAAAAAATGTCACAAACCCCCTATCATCAAACAAGAAAAGAGGGGCTTTTCTGGACTGACAGAAATGAGGAGGTGGATGTGTTGAGCTGGGGACAGGCTTAAGGCACTCAGATTGGCAATAGCCAAGATAATTTGTTAGAAGCTTCCTGCTGGGCCAATCACCAAACAATACAGCCAGAATTAGTGTCCCCAGCTGCATTAGTTTCTGTTGTATTCCACTGAATGTTTTATCATTGTCTTACTCTGTACCAGGAGATACTCAGTTGTTCCTCATGCTCTGCTCCAGTTTTAGCTGCCTTCATTTTGTCAGTCCTAATTTTTGCATTGTCAGAAAACTTTGCCCCTACATTATTCACTCAGTTTTCCAGATCACTTCTTAAACAATATAAGTCCCAGTATAGATTCCGATGAGAATCCCGTGGTAACTTCTGCACTCTCCTTCAAAAATTAGCATAATATTTATTCACTTGAATCTTCTCTTAATTAATACAAGAGAATTTAATAATTTGTACAGGACTGAAGAGCTTAATTTAAGCCACCAGGGATATGACCTTCAGGGTGTTTCCTGTAGTCATAATAAAGAAATAAAATGTACTAAATAGGCTCAATGCATTATGGACTTGATAATTTTTATGTATCCTTTCTAACTTGAGTTATTCTATGATTCCAGTTGAAACTCAGATAAAGAATTAATGTCCAAACAAGAATGTCTTTGTTATTGTCTATCACCTAAATAGGAGCTCAAGATGAATGAAAAAGGTATCACCAGTTTTCTTCTAGAAATGGAAATGAAGTGATTTAAACTAATTCATCTAAGACACAACTGATAGCTGAAGTCTCATTTCTCTGTAAGTATCTCTACCCCTAAAGCATGTCCCAAAAGCATATTCTCAGCTAGTTCAGGTGTAGATGTCTCCATCACCAATATCTGGATGGAGTACATTATCTAGTGTGTGATAGGTACACCTGCACTTGAGACTCATGCTTAGGCAATAATAAAAACTGGTTCATCTCAGGCTGGGGAGTTTTACAGACTCTTCCTGCAAACTTTCTAGGTGAGATTCAGATTTCTGAGCACCTTCTTCTGGACTGACTTCTGGAGAAATTGTAAAGACTTTGTTTTTAAGATTACCTTTCAAGAATTACCTAGAAATAATAGATCATGGGCTGAAAGTTTTTCTAGAGAAGACCTATAGGAAATGTCAGAGACTGGAGCATTACTTCTTCTTGGGTACTGACACCATGGGAGATCAAACTTAGTATATTGCAGGACAAAAATTTATAATCTATGCATAGAATCTGAATAAGTGTCAATGGTGAAATACAGCAAGGGGTATAAAACTCCCATCAAAGCTCCAGATTTTCAATACCGACAATTGTCAGAATCCCAAACTTTATTTAATTTTTATATTTTAATAAAAAGTGGAGATACAGAGAGAACTCTAACCATGTCTGCATGCAATTTTAGGCAGTGACATTTATTTTTCTGTTTCTCTAGACTTCTTTTGACTCTTTTTTCCTTTCAATATTACTTCAGAATAATATTGAAGCAGAAACATAACTTCCAAAGAGAAGAAACGTAATTAAGGTACACAGACTTTCTAGTCCAACTATAACTTCATTCTACTTCCATATGTAGATTTAAAATACTTAAGATAGAGATGGATGATCAGATTAGACATACATCCACATACATTAGATTAATAATTAGCAATAATGACTGCAGTATAGCAAAGAACACTTCAGCCACCCACTGTGAGATAATTTTGCAGATTGAGTCCTGAACTTGCTTTAGAAAAGGAGATTTCTTGTTCCCGCTCCCCTCTTCCACCATTGTCCTCCAGTTTAGAACCAATATGAAATGATGCTCCTGTCTGAAATTAAACCAGAGCAGCTTCATCCTTGAAGCTACTCAGAAGTGAACATTTATGATTTAGATTATGTTTACCTTGAGAACTAGAAGTGGTTAACACAATTTAAAGACTTGAAATTGCAACCAAAATTAAATGTACTGCTTAAAGGATTAGACAATCATCTTCCTGTACAAACAGCATAAACAAAGAAATTGTGTTAGCTCTTAATGTAATTAGTTGAACCCAACAGTCCATGAATAAAACCTTTCTATGCATTTCTAGAAAAAAAAAAAAAAAAAAAAAAAAAAAAAGGCAAAAAAAGCCAATCATGGGAGGGTTAGAACTTGACAATTTGCATGAATTTCTAATGAAGCAAAATTCACTGAACTGATTAAACAAAATTCTTCCTGTTACCTAATCCTCACAACTGCTGCCGAGATGAAAGCTTTACCTACTCCACACTGTGAAAAAGCAGCAAAGAAAGAACAAAAAATTCATAACCTCACTATGACCTTAATTTTTTTCCTCTTCTGCTAAGCTAATATCTAGAATTGAATTACTTTATTTCTCATTCACAGCAACACAACCTTGGGAACATTTCAAGCTAGATAAACACCCCAGGGATCTGATCCAAAGGCCATTGAAGTCAAAGAAAATTTCCAAATATTTCAATGAGTTTGCATGAAAAACACATTCCTTGATATTTCCTTACTCATAAGATAGCATCACTCATTAATTGTCATCAATAGATTTTTTTAAGAGAATTATGTAGATTATGAAATTATAAATTGTCAGATACAAATATGTGATTTTTAAGTAACTATAGAATTACAGCTATCCTAATTCATAAACTGGATTTCCTTTTCCACATAAAATTCTAATATTTTGATTCGTGTTTGATCCTAATTGGGTAGAAATGACAAAGCACAGAACTTCTTTCCTGGAACAAAATTTTTTTGAGCATAATTCCATTTAAAAATGTGTAATTTTTATTTGAAGTGGGCCCAAAATTAAATTTTCTTAGTTATAAAACTGCAGTGTGTGGGGAAATCTAGCAGCAGTGTCTGCTCATGAGAAAATCAGCTGCATGAAGAAGAAGCATTTATTTGTAATACATTTTCCATTAATTTGGGTAATAAAAAAAAAATTTCTTGCTTCCATTTGGCTTTCCTGATCAAGGCGAAAATTAAAAATAGTTGTAACTATTTTGATTACCCACAATTAAACAACAACTTTGCAGAATCCAGCATCCATAATGAAAAAGATGTTTGTATAAGCTGTAGGCCTAACAAGGTCTGTTTTTCTAGGATATTTATAATTGATTGTATTACATTGGATTTCCTCCTACCTTGTCTACAACCCTACACCCCTCCCAGGCCAGCAGCTTTATCTCCTTTAAGAGTACTTGAATGCCCTTGTTTTCCCTAGTTGATAGGAAAAACCTACCTGTACAAAACACATTTGTAGGGAAGTTGAGGGCCCACACAATTTTCCCTTGAGGGTATTCCTGATCTGCACCCTGCAGGAGAGCTGAGTGTAGGAGTCCTGTGTCTCATCAAATTAAGGTGAAGTTGAACAAAACTGAGGTAGGAGCAGCAGAAACAGGTGCTCTGTCATATAATCTTATTAATTCCATAACCCTTATCAGGTTTGGGCAAGTGAAATGGAAACAGATTTGGGGTGAAAAATTCCTAATCCAACAAAACAGGATTACCCACTGTTATCCACTGTCTTGCAGAATGTACACATTACTCACCATGAAATACCAAAGGGAAGAGCAGCACTGTAAATCAAAATAAGGCTGAAACAAATATCATTGAGACAAGGTTCCTTCCTCAGCAAAAAGGGCTGGAAACTGCACGAGCTCCCCTTGCAGAGAGACTGATGGTCATTTTGTTTAACTGGACAGTTGTTGAGCTGCCTAATGCATTGCAGTCCTAAAGTGATTGGAATAGGAATGAGACAAGGATCTCTCTTGTTTTATAGGGTTGCAGTTGTTTATTGTGTACAGGTGCAAACATCATATTTCAGGGAACCAACAGTAGCCCAGTGGTGTGTGAACATTTGTGTGAGGGAAGAAAAAATGTGATGGAAGTGCAATTTGCTTTTACAGCTTGGTCTTGTATATTTGACTGTGGGCAGTCAAATGACATGAACAAATTCTTCCATATTCCCCTTCATGACCTACATGGACTTGAATAAGCCTAAGGTGTCTTCTGCACCTCTGCAAAAACAGAAAAACAAACAAAAAAATAGAGTAAGTTACTTTTACAGTGGTGAAGTGGTGTCAGGGTCTTGAGTGGGAGGGGACACAGATGGTGATGACTCAAATCCAACCCAGTCTGTCCCCCTGAGCTTCCTGCCCAGCCCAGACTGGGAGAACACCCACAGCAGCAGCGGAGGAAGGTGGGTTTGCCTCAGCAGGAAGGGGGATGTGTGAGCAGGGGAATCAGGGACCAGAAACCAAGCCAGGAACAGCCAGCCAGCCATGGTGCCTGTGTCCCTGTCCAGACAGAGAGTCCTTGAACATTGCCACAGGCAGAGCTGTGACCAGGGCATTGCCTGGCATGGCAACAGCTCCACAGCAATCCTTCAGTCTGGAGACTGATGTCACTGCTCTGCTCCATCACTCCTACTTGGATCTGTAAAACTCATTGCCATGAGCCCAAAACCAAGGGCTGAAAGCACAGGAGAGCACCTGCCATTCCCAGGTGTGCTGTCTGGCACACATTTGGCCCAAGGCAGTCCAATAACATCCAGCAACTTGCTCAGTTGGTATGCAGAGCTCAGATCCTCACCCAAGAGGGACAATGTGTTACACTACAGCCCTTCCTAACAATTCAGTTCAGCCCATAAAATGGAGCTCTGAAGAACTTGACACTATTATTGTGTGAAGGTGAGTGTGTCTCATCTTTTAACCCTGTTGAATTTCCTAAATTTGATCTTAAAACTACCATGATGGGAGCCTCTCGCTGTGACTCACTGCAGATGGTGAGGCACTCACAAACAGATGACAGAGCACCCATGCAGTGCAGTCTGGAGCACTGGCTCTTGCCAAGCAGAGTGAGGTAAAGCATTCTGTGTGTCCTGGATACAGCCCCATGGCTCATCATAGTCTCAATTTTAGCATGGTTGGAGACAGCTGCTTTTTCTTCCAGTGAAAATCAGCCTCATCAAGTGAAAGAACTATTAAACAAGTTTCCATTCCAATGAGTAATGACTAATTAAAAGCATTACAACAAGGATGTAACTCTAAATGCTAAACTTGGCATTGAAGTAATTTTATGCTCTGTGGCAGCTATTGTGTGAGAAAAGAAATTGTACATCTGAAGGAAATAAACACACATATTTTAGAAGGGCAGAAATCTTCCCCAGATGAAATGGCACTGGCTTTCAATTATCATCGTAAATTGGATTCCAACAGGAAGAACACAGAGGGGAAAATAAAGAATAAAGACATCAAATTGAGTCCTTTGGTACAGAATTGTGTTAAATCACAAAAGATGCAGCAGTTGTCAGTTGTGAGGGACACATATAACTATTTGCAAAGATGTAGCTCTGAGGAAAAACAGAAAGTAGCATGTATAAGCACTCACCTGTGTATGGCTCACAGAATGTTCACCTGAGCAATTACATCAAATTTTCTATATTTAGTTCTTTTGGTTCCTTTCCTACCTTTCTGCAAAAACACATAATGAGTTAAATCAGATTTTAATGACAATGAAATTCTGTGACTGCACACACTAAAGAAAAATGTTTGGTCTGACAGGTAGCAGAATCTCCAGAGTGACCTCCTTACATGATGCAAAGTAACAAATTTCATCTGGCATTTTCTCCTCTCTTCCACCCAACTGAAGCATAATGCTGCCCACTTAATAAATATATCTGGTTGAAAAAACACTCAATTTAATTTAAAATTTTCAAGTGATGGAGTATCTGCTTTGTTCCATGGTAAATTGTGCAAATGATTAGTTATCATGTCTGTTAAAAAAAATCAAAGTCTGTTATGAGAGTGAATTAGTCAGGCTTTCACTGCCAGTTTCCAACTTTTGTTCTGCCTTTTCCAGGGTATCACAGAATTCTCCCAGGTATGAGAAATATCTCTCTATGTGGCCCAGTTCCTTGGGTACTTACTGTATGACCTAGCACTCAAATGCACAAAAGCAGACAAACATTTAAGGAGGTTTAAGGGAGGTCTAGCAGTTCAGATCAGTCTGAAGAGCAGAACCCTTTGGAAATAAACTTGGAATGTTATTAAGGGAAAAAAAATCTTATTACATTATTCTTGAACTAACAACTGTTTTTTTCCCAATTGAACTTGCTCTTCTGCTCATATCTCTGCTATGAGATTTCTCTACTGTTCCAGCTGAGAATATCAATTGTTACAGCTAAGAACATCAATTCTTTTCTCAATTCTTTTAAAATTCTTAAAACAAATTTTCAAAGTGTGGAGACTGAAGCAAGTGTAAAGCACTGGGGTTTAGCTCTTCTCTAACTGGGTCTCCCAGAGATAAAATCTATAACCTTGGATTGATCATATCTGTACAATATCCTTTGTCTCCTCTGGTGTGTGAAGACTATAATTTTTCACTACATCCTGAAGTTGAAATGAAAGCATTTCTGTAATTAATCCAGAGCTATATATTAATGAGGCTCATAAAAGAATCTAATCAGAGATGCATGAATATTTCAGATTCAAATGAACAAGTAGCTATTATTGTATACACAACATTATGTGCAAGCTCTTTAAACTGCAGTCTGTTCATAGTCTTGATCATTCTGATGAAATTGGTGTAACTATTGGCTACACGTGTAGTTTTACTGACAAGTCTTGGAAAGGATACTTTTCTCCTTGCAATGGATTATCTGTGGAAAGCAACTGGAGAGTTACTAATTAAAGCAGCTCAGGTGCAGCCAGACAGGATGGCTGAGGGCACCCTTAAGCCCAATGTCTTGTCTGAACTAGGCTATGAATTTGGATTTGCCCTAAAATTCTCTCCCAAATCTGAGAAATCTGCATGTCCAAACTGAAATTAGAAATCTTGCACAAAGTTTTAATTTCTGTGACTTTGCACTCTCCAGCAGCTAGAAAAATATTTCTAATGGAAGTTTCCAGCTCTCTGTGCCCATAGACACTGAACTCACTTTTTGTTCAGAGTTTCTGTCTATCTAAGGGGACTTAAAAGTTATACAAGCCTACGTTTTTACTCCTTTAAAAATAACTAAAGGAGAAAGGAGAAAAATCTACTTCTGAATGTGTTTTTAGCATTATTCACATTTTGTCAAGCTCATACTGTATTGTAAGAGGATTCTCATGTTATCAGAATCAAATAATTCACATCCTTGTTCAGCACAAGAAGTGAAGAGTACTGTCTATAAATCCCTTTGGATTACCACATGGCTTTGAGCTTGCAATAAATCTTTTCCCCTATCCCATCACCTCCTAATCTGCTAAAAGTCTTCCAAAAGATCAGAACCATTAAGATGTCATTTTATAATGGAGGAATTATAGCCTAATTTAACAAACCTTGTCCTGAGGTCTATAAACTAGGACTCAAAAGTGAGAAAGAAATCCTGTGCTGAATTCACTCACTGCTTGGGATTCGTTGCCATGAGAGCCCATTCACTGGCTCAGTGTCTGCCAGCCTTGCAAACTGGCTGATTTTCCCTACCAGCTTTGAGTTAGTCTGTTCCAATAACTGCTGTTCCTTACCTCATTGCCTTTTTTTTTTTTTGTTCCAGCAGTGACCCAAAATGTGGAATAGCCTCACAAATTTATTATTATATAAAAAATTAATAATGACAATAGTGATAATAATTATGATGATAATAGCACTAATGACAACAATATCATAACAGTAACAATAATTATTCCCCATACAGATTAGATTTGCACTTTCTACAACTGTTTCAATGTCCAAAACTTTTACACAAAGGTTTTTAATTCTCCAAATGACAGCTAAATTATCGGCAAGCAGCCTCCCAATTTGGAAATTAATAAATCTGACCTTTCTTCCTTTCTTCTGTCACTTGAGGAAAAGGAGTTACCTCAGTTGACCTGAATGTGTGTGTATGGCACACAGTGCTGGCTCAGCCCCGATGCATTTTGTGTGTGCAGCTCTCAGAGAATGAACTGGTCTCATATATCCTTCTACATGATTTTTGTACAGTCTTTGCCTTGGTTCACCTCTCACTGCCATTCGAGTTTGTTGGCTGGATGGGAGTGTAATTATTATACAGGTATGAGTGGCTGGTAAGGGGGCTAGCAAACCCCTGGAGAATTTAGGAAAACAGATTGCTGCAATATTCTTTTCTCATACACTACTTTCATGTACAGTCTGACAGGTTTCCATGGAAATTATAGAAATTGGACCAGCAATAGCTGCTTATCAAGTCTGATTTCTTGCCATTTACAGGTTTGCCTAAGGTGGCAAAACAGTAAAGATTGGCCTTCTCTTCTCCCTCATTTTCTCCTCCTGTTTGGCAACATCCTCCCCTTTGAGCACCTGAAACAAGTGCATGTGTGAGAGGACTTTCTGCTTGAGGAACATAAACCAGAAACCTTTGGTGGCTTCATGAAGGGTTGGGTCATGGCTGTGGTTCTGCTCAGCAGGTGGAAGGGCGACTCCAGCCAGCTCCAGGCATCAGCAGATGGAGGGGGCAGTTTCAAATGCTGACTCTTCATGATGTAGGTTTTTCTCCAAAGTATGAAAATTGATTGCTCATGCTCTGAGCATGAGCATGGCTGTACACTATGCTTAGGGTCACACATTATTAGTCCCCTCCCAGCTTTGAGCTTCTGTGTTTGACTAGCTGACCTCCTGTGAGACAACAGGGAATTTTTACAAAATCCAATGGCACATGGCACAGCAAGGCTCTCCTGTTAATCCCTTCTAAATTTCCTAGCCATTAATTCCACTGAATAACCTCTTTAATATGATATGATCTCTTCTTAAATTTATAATAAAAAGTTCTAAGAGCAAAGACAGAAAATAAAATCACAGCTTCAGCCTAAAATTGGAGGTGCCTACATTCCTGCAATCCCTTTGTGTTGAGGTTTCTCTGGCCTGTTTATGTCCTGAATAAAGCCTTACAATAGTTGACACCCACTTTGAGGAGGAAACTAAAGAACACTGCTTAAAGAAAAAACTCAGATGCTGAGGACTCTTGAAGTAATTCCTCTCTGTCCTGCTGGAAATTTTTTGAAGTCTTGTGAAATGCCAAAACCTTTCATAAGACCATGGGCTAAATGCTTTTAGCCACATGTGTTCCTTTCAGAGATGCTTTCTCTCCACCTCAGCAGTGCCAGGGCACTTGTGTCATGGTGACCTGGGTTTCCTGCAGTGCTTTTTGCCCTGACTCCTTCTGTCCTGGAGCACAGGTCACTGGTATTTCCAGTACAGACTGTGCAAAGTATGAGCAAAACATCACAGGATTTACTGTACACTCTCAAAGCAAGGAATGCAAACCTGAGCAAGTTCTGAGCTTGGGAGCCATGGCATGGTTAGTGCGTGTGTGTGAGTGGGCAGGGAGGGGGATGATGTGTAAGTCAGTCCTCACACACAGAACACACTGCTAATGCCACGGGGGCTGGAGCAGAGCTGGAGCTCTGCTGCTTCTCTGGTCCATGGTAAAATAAACTGACTTTCCACAATATCTAAAAGAGGTTCAGCTTTGGTCTGGCCCTCAGCTAGAGGAGTTGGGTTAGTTATTACTGAGAGTGGTCCAACTTATCCTGTGACAAGTAATCACCTCAGTGTTTCACTGGAAAATCTTTGAAATTCTGGGCAAAACCTTTTGTTTTCCTCTTGCTCAGTAGAGGACAGAAGCAGTGCAGCATGTGATGTCAAATGAACTCCAGGGTCCTGTACCAAAACCAGCATCACAAGAGATGATGTCAATGCTGAACTCTTCATTCAGATAGTCAGAAGGGAGTGGCAAAGACAATATTCCTCTCTCATTACACCTCACAGTGCTTGGTTTGCAGGCTCTTGCTCATAGCAGCAAACCAATGCCAGCTTAGAAACCTGAGGAAATCTGACATAGTGTGACAGAGATAAGTAACCCAAGAGCACTGGAGTCTTCCAGCTCAGCCATGTTGCTGAGACATTTCTCTCCATGTTCTTTTTCTGACTTTTGAAGTTTCATGATTGGTGGAATATTGGTTTGCTTTTTTCTCTTTGAGTTGAAAACACTTGACACATGAAAAAAATTGACATTCTGACAGCATTTTCCTCCCCTCTTAGTAGCAGTGACTACAAGCAGAAATGAAAGCAAAGCTAGTCATCCCTGTGAAGTGTTTTCAAATGAGAATATTACAGGGCAGGAGCACCAGCAGGCTGTGCATGAAGAAATATTCAGCAGCTAGATCTGGAACAAAACAAGTCTTCCAGGGGATGGAGCTCCTCCTGTGCTTTCTCACAGAACTGAGGGTGGGAGAGTCTGAGTTTGGCAAAGAGAGGAGCTCAGGAGTTCATGGTGTTCATGATTAGGGCTCCCTCCAATCAACACTTCTTGCTAACATAAACTTTTCATGTCCTGTACTGCTGGAGCTCGATCCAGGGAAAGAAAGCCAAGTGTTTTTGCAGAGTACAGCAGCCACTGGCCAAGCCCCCATGACCTGTGTGCCTGCTGGCCTCTGCCTCACCAAAGGTCCAAAGAGAGCAGAAAAGACAAGAGCAATTTTTGCCAGCAAAAAGAGAAAGTAGAAGGATTGAGCCACCTCTAAAACTATCAGTTCTCCAAGTGCAAAGTAATATTTATAATTAGGACAGCCACCATTTTTCTCAGTGTGCAGTGACAATTCAAGGGAGGCAATATTCACATCACAGCTTAATGACAATCTTTAAATAAATGCATCTGAAAAATAAAGACAAGAGCTTGTAATACTCCTCTTAGCAGTGTGAAGAGTAGACTCTGATCCTGTTTTCACAGCAGGAATTCTGTTCAGGGTTCTGTTCAGTTATTGTCAGGAGCTGCAGGGTTGCTCTCCCAGAGAATTAGCAAAAGAAATGTCTCAGCTGAGGAGTCACATTGAGAGGTCGATTGGGCTCCTTTCACCACTCTAGTCTCCAAAAAGTACATTTGCCATAATGAACAAAGAATGTCTGAGAACAGATTCGATGTCTAGATGTAAGAAAACCAGATTTCCTTTTCCTAGTGAAACATTTGTAGATCTATAAGCTTCTATTTTATTAGTGTTTGAGAAATAAAGAGTATTAGCCCTTCTCTGTTCCCCAGCTATAATGAGGAATTCAGAGCTGTATTGGGTTTGTATGACAAGGTTTTGGTGGTGGGGAGAGTTGCAATCATGTGAATACCACACTGCAAACCAGTCAGAGGAGAAGCTGCATTTTGTGGTAGATATAGTTCAGGTGGTAAAATCTCCCTCCTGGAAAGAATTTTATTTGATACATGACTCTTATGGGGCCTTGAGGTATTCTAGATTGCCTTTTCTTGATTGGAAACTGTACTTAATGTGTCTGTACAGTTCAGCTAATCAAAATATTACCCTCTGAGAAGTCTGAAAATACATTAATTTTGTTTAGTAGATTAAGTTAAAAAAATAAGCAATTTTCTGTAGGAAATTGCTTACTCACACAAATTTTTCCATCAAAATTTATTGTGCCTCAAATTTTCCAGCAAGTTCCCTTGCTCAAGCTCATGATTTAAACTTTTACCTAAGCCTTGCTCAGCAGCTCTAAGGTTGCAAATCAACTGCAGGTTCTTCTTGGGGAAGGTCACATTACTAGTTTTGCTCTGACACTACTTATTTAGGGAAATCATTTTGAACCAATCCTGAATAAATCAGTGTAAGTCCAGCTGGGATTCTGCTAATGAATTCAAGTGTACCACATGAGCTTGGTCCTGCTGTCATACATGATACTTCTTGCTTTAAATTCTTTGCAGAAATTTGTTTTCACTTGCTTGTCTTTTGCAGAAACAATAGCATCAAATAAGTCCTCAACTAGAATAATTCAGTGTATTTGTCCTAAATCCTTTGTCCCCTGATAGTACTACAGATGAAAGCAATGTGTCCACAGAGCATGAAGGCATTTGCTGGGATCCTCCCTCTTATCTCTTGCTGCTTGCATTTGAAGTCTGGAGTACTCTTGTCCCGGATGCCAAGGATCTAAGCAGCTGGGATAACAGCATTGCAATGCTTGTGCTGAGTAAAAACACATTCCTCACTGCCTCTTGTGGGCAAGATTTGATCATGGGGAGGGACTGCATGTCCTCTCAGAGTCCTGTAAATTGAGATTATTTTTGGTAGTCCTAGTTTACTTTGGGTTTCCTTTTAACTTCGTATTTCTTTTATTTTTTTTCCTACCTTGCTTCTTTCATTTCTTGATATTATTCCATATATAACTGACATTGATTATAACAGAAATATAAAGTCCCTCTGTGGTAAACACACAAAAATAAATGTTATGAAACCCATTCCTGAACTCCCTCAAAGGTTAACAGACACAAACAAGAGCTTCCTTGTGTGCCTTGTTCCTCATAAGGCCCTTGTTTAAGAAAGAAAAAATTACCCTGTAGGAATATCTCCAGCTCTGACTATCTGGGGAGTACTGGTGTTTAACTTCTAGACACAAATGTTTAGATGAAACTAATCCCCATTGATCCTAAACTGATCCTCTGCACTCTCTCTGTAGTTAACGGTGGACAAAGGAAGAGAATAAATGTCAAATTACTTCATTTTCAGTCCTGGAAGAGGAAGAATTGCCTTCTGCATGTGGTTCCCTCTTTGCACTGCTTGTAGGAGAGCAGGTCTGTGGTTGAGACTAGGTATTCTCAGTTTTGATGGGTGAAAAGAAATACAAAATCTCACAACATGCCAGTTACAGAGATTGTCACTGAACCAAAAAATGTAACTTTTAAATGGTTTTAGCTACCAGACCATGACTTACATCGACTTACACCTTTTTTCAGCAATGCTGCCTAGGGACAGGGCACACTTTATGATTGAGGTTGAAAAGTGGCCACTGAGGGCTTTGAGAAAAGAAATAAATCCTCTGGCTAAAAAGCAGACTGACAACTGCCTTTAAAGGCTCCTCATCCCCTCCTGGAGCTCGATGCCTCCTTTTCCAGGCAGGCAGAGCAGCAGAGAGAAGTGCTGAGAGGATCCCAGCTCCCCTGTAAATGGGAGCACACTGAGCAGCTTCTCCCCAGAGCCCTGCAGCTCTCAGTGCTGCAGAGCTCAAAACACTTTTTCTTCAGGGATTAATGGCTCCCTTTCTTTTTAATGCTGGTGAACCCAGTCATTTCAGCTCTGTTTCTGCTACTTAACTTATTGTTCTCCGAAGTATTATTCATTCATTGCTTTCTACAGACCTATAATGCAGTCTCAGAAAACATTTCAGAGGATAGGGATTTGATTAGAGTGATGCATTTGAAATGTCAGAGGTCTCTCCACCTCATCTAGAAGAAATGGATAGAGTTGACAGATGTGCTCTGTGATATAATGGGAACAGCATTATTCTTACAACATTTTTATAAACTACTTCTGTTTATTCTATCTCTCTCCCTCTCCCTTTATTTTTCTCTCTCCTGGTATAAACACTAGCACAATACAGGAAAATAAATAAGGAAATAGACTTGACCTTGTTCACCTAACTTCTTCTTTTTATATTATTTTTTGTTATTTACATAATCTTTTCTCCAACCATTCCTCTGATAGGACCACAGAAATGTCTACACACATTTTCTGGAATATTTGTTGATCTGCATAGGTGAAGTTCTAAATTCTTTGTGAGATACTAATAGTTTTTCTTACTGTTCCTCTGGATAGACAAAATCTGGATAGAAATCAAAATATCAGGTCAGAAAAAGTTGGTACTGTTCTAGAAAAGGATGAAGCTTGGAATTTCTGGTGAGAGTGTTTGAGGTGACTGGAATCTCAGAGCTAAAAGACAATTGTGAAAGTTTTATTGCCAAGGCAAAAGGAGGTTTCTGCAGCAAAAAAAGCTCTAAAGAGTTTCAGTTTTTATTTCCTCATTTGATTTTCCAAGGAAAATCCAGAGCCTATCTGATGGCTTTGAAACTTCCAGTATAACAATCTAATCTGTGGAACAAAGCTGCACATATATTTAGATTCCTAATTCCCTCTGATTTTTAAATACCTCGATACCACCAGGGACCTGGGCTTAATAGCCTAGCACTAATTCTGTTAGTATTTTATTAGGCTCATTTGTCTTCCATGCACCTGCCAGTGGCTCTGGGCTTCCTGCAATTCCTTGGCAAGGTTACATCTGGGCTTGGGAGCCATGCCACTCCGCAGCCCTGCAGAAAGGACAGTCAGAGGATACCAGTGAATACCAGTGACCTTGGGAGGGCTGGGACATTTACCCAGCTGGGACGTTTCCCTTCTCTGTGCTGATCAATATCATAATGTGACATCCCTAACTTCTTACAAGAGGACAAGGGAGCAGCTGTTTTGTCTCTAAACCTCTTTTTCCTCCCCACACAGGGAGCCCTGCCCAGCAACAGAACTTTTTCATGTCTTCTTGTGTCCTTTAGACAGTTCAGAGGAGGGAAACTTCCCACAGGTCCCAATAAAAGTGCAAGGAGTTGAGTAAATGTTGATTCATTTCCAACTTTCCATTGCTGCTGAAGCTGCCAGCCAATATTTAATGCTCAGAATTCCCCATAACCCTTTGGCCTGCTTTTCTGAGCTACTTCTTTGGTACCATGGGAAATAAACTTTAATTACGGCCTGTTTCAGTAAATTTAACACACCAACTCTTCACTTGGAATGCTGAGCACAGTAAACATTGTAAGACATGGGTACAATCCTACCCAGACATTAAGTATTTTGCAGCTACAGTAAACAGTTCCACAGGTGTGTGTTAAGAAAAATCATTGCTAAGGGAAGGGATTTGTGTTCCAGACTGATGACAGGGAGCTTCTCCCCCTAGCAAGGGGCTTGGTAAGGACAGACACTAAAAATTAAACCTAGCAAGTGCTCTAGTAAAGGAGATTTTAGACTACCAGGTAAGCAATAAGCTGTTATGCAGTCCTCATTCTGGATGAAGGTTTCTCATCTGTTACCCTGGACTAGCCTGGATGAAAGCCTAATGTGCTGCAGCTGCAGAGTGGTTGTAGTTTTGTTTGACAATCAGACAGATACAGTCCTTCTTTCATCTTGCTCAGGAGGAACTCCTAATAAACATTTGCAAAACTGTGTTGTTAACCTTCCCCAGGCTCTTTCCTAATCCTTTCTTCTTGGTTTTTAAACAACAAGAATATAAAAGATTTAGTTCTCAGATTTTCGTAAGAAACCTGATTAGTATATCTCAGTGGCTCTTGATTTACAGTGTTTTTTACCAGAGCTGCCCCAAAACACTTAAGCACCTTTTATTCCTCTCTATCTGCTCCTGTCTCTCTCTCGTTTTTTTAGCTTGGCTACAAGCACCTGTTGTGGGAGGTTTCTATAAAAACTAGGAAAAGGGGCACTGTTTTTCCTGATTAGTATTGGTGCTCTCTGACTGAGCCCCTCTCACACTCCTGGTCCTGTGACCCTGAGCCTTCCCCAGCTGCTCTGCTCTCTTTGGGGCACTTTGGGGGGCTTGGTTTGTTGGTTGGCTGGGTTTTGTTCAGATGAGGACTTCAATTGCTTTACTCCCATGTGACATTTGGGTGTGACAAGAAAAGTATGTTTTCTTTTTCCATTTCTTGTATGTCTTTAAGGCTTCCCTTCTGGAAAAAAGTCCTCTTTATTTGTGTCACTGTCATAAATCTGTGAACTGAATTCCTCTTAGGTTTAATGTTCTAAATATTATGTTTTTATTAAAACAATAAATGATAAGATTTCAAAGGCAGCACTCAGGTAAAGCAAGTGCATCACCTCTCTGGAGAACAAGGGATGATAGCTGCCTTTTAATCAACTCATACAATACCAAGACTCAGAAAAACATATGGAAATTTTCAATGTAACCTTTAAGTGAGCTTTATCTCTTCTTTATCCTAGCTTTGACCATTTTTTCAGCTATATTGTATTGGTACCTGAGACTTTCTGTTTTGTGATGAGGCAATCATTTTCTTCTCAAGAGTATTTATTTTCTTTCTAAAGATTTGCTTAACTTAGCATAAATTTTAGGTAAATATAAATACTAGTGGTATTGTAGCCAAGATCATGTGATGGTACAGGCAAACAAAGTCTGTCAGCAGAGGGAAGTAGCTAGAAGACTATTTGGTATATTTGAAAAAAAGAGAGAAACTTTTGGATGCAAAAGCAGTTCTTTAGCCTCATAAAAATTCAGGTATTGATTATGATGAAGTGTTTCTTAATTCTTGTCCTGTATTCCTAGCACTGTCGTTTGTGTTGGTTTACTTTTGGGGCAGGTGCTTTTTGCTGGTGCTCAGGAACTGCTCAGCACAGTGGTGCCAGTGAAGCTCAGTGTAGAAAGGCAGGAGACATAATAGCAGAAGCTTGGACTTTATGTTCCACTGCATTTTCAAAGGTTATGCTTTCCCTAGATTTTAATCTGTTAGTGGTTGTGATGCAGATTGCTTTAATTTGTAGGGGTTTCTATAGTTTTTTTTAGGGGGAAGTGTTACCTGGTTTTTAAAAATTGAATGAGACTTTTAAACCCAAATTCAAGCTGCCAGGTTGGTCCAGAGAAATTTGCAAGGCTGGTCAGAGAGAACATTTGCATTTCTCTGCTCCACTAGAACATACAACACTCCATTAGGTAACTGCAGCCCTGGGGCTTTCACTCTGCCCCCTCTGCACATTAAGTGCATTTCAAGTGTGTGTGTTCCCCCTACCAGAGCACATAAAAGTGAGCAACAGTGTGTAACATGCAATAAATGTCTAGCAGCCACTTCTGAAGTAGCTGCTGGCCAATTTAATAGATATTTAACAGGCAGGGAATGGGAGAAGAGCACTAGTTTTGTATTTTAAAGGCAAATTTAGCTTTTACTATTGGTCTCTCATGTGCGGGTATTGTAATTATTTCTATAGCGTGAGCTTTAGGGAGGTTTGCTTTACACAGTGTTTGTTAATGACAAACAAACACAAAATGCAGCAGAGAGGTGACATAGTGGTGAATTAAGGATATTTCCCTTGGGTAGCTTCTCCTCCCTCTTTTGTCAAGTAACTCCTGATCAGGTTCCCTTGCAGCTGACTTTGGAAAAAGGGAAAGTCTTCTTTTAATAGCATCCAGACCTTCATCCAACAGGGCTTCAGAACAGAGATCCCTCAGAGTTTAATGACCATATGTTTGTAGCTGTTTATCAATGGTGTTTAAATCTGATTTCATCTCCAGAGCTGAGATAAAAAGACAGCTAGATTGATTACTGTGGTTAAAAGTTTAGTGTGGAGGGTGTTAGAAGGTTATCATGGTCTGGTAGTGGTGCAGTCTCTGTGGATGATGAGTGGGTTGTCCACACTCCGTTAAGTGTAAGGAGTGAAAAATTTATTTTTTTTTTTTTTCTGGTGTTAGTGGCTTAGCAAACGTACTGGAGTAAGGCTTATACAACACACAAAGAAAAGGATGGAATAGTTTAGAACAGCAAAAAACAGCTTATGGTGGAATCCACTGTTGAAATGAGCCTTTTTCTTGATTTTGCTCCAGTGTTCATTAGGCAGCCTGCATTCATGCAAGTCACCAGAACCTAAAGTTAAGTGTGAGAAAAAGATGCAATGAATGCTAGATGGAAATCATAAATGGAAACCTAATGAATATTATTGCTGTTACTGATCTCCCTAAAAGTGGTAGTCTTTGATCAGTGTTCCCCTATGTTTTAAAACCGAGCCAGCTTGTCATTTTGGCCCCCACACAGACACCACATACCAGGGCAGGCAACCCATCTATTTCAATTGACTGTAAAGAGTGGGGTCACTTATTTGTTTGTTTTTTTTCTCAGCTACAAAAAGGAAACAAAACTTACTCCACTTGAAATCTTCCTCCCCCCTAAACTTACAAAAAGACTCAGACGTTTCAAAATTAAAGTATTATTCATTCAGGTGTAGTAGAAACACAAATAGAAACCAAGCAACTGTCGGTTTTCCAGCAGAGCAAAAAGCAAAATGTCACAGAACCCATATGAAAATGGATAAATGCATTAGTTTGATTACATATTTTCCACTGGGATAATAGAAAATGATACTAGCATAACAGGAATGAAAATAATTTGGTTCTGGTTCAAATTAAGATACAGCTGAGAATGCTAGAAAATAATTCCAATGGGTGTGTTTTAAGGAAAAAAAAGGACTTTTACCATGCATATTTTTATTAAATTTGTCTGTTTTCTGTGATTTTTCATTTAAAATCTGTGTGTCCAAAAGCTCTAGTATTTATTTACATGTGCTTGCCTGGATACTGTTGCCAGCCTCTCAATTAGGAGCGATTCGGTGTGCCAGCTGTTGCTGCTGCCGGGGAGGGGTGGTGCTCCCACAGCTGGAGGGACAGGAGATGCTGGTTAGGGGTCCAGAATCCCAGGCTGTGGGAGCTGACTGCAGCTGCTGCAGTTTGCAGCAAGCTCCTGGACTGCAGGAGATTGTGACGAAATCAGGGTCCAGATGCCATTTTCCTGTGTCTTGAGGAGACCAACAACACAGATGTGAGGAGGCAACAGGTTATTGTTCACCAGAAATACAGTGCTCGCACCTCTTGGTGTGCTTTGTGATAAATATGTCTCTTTAGAGCTTGTAGACCTCTGTTCACAGCTGCCAAGTGAGGATTTGCTGCTGGAGACCTCTGCCGAACAACATTTGGAAGCAGGAATATAAAATCTCCTGGACTTGAAGCATACTGGTGTTTGGATTTCTTCAGGCACTCCGGGGGCAGCAAACTTAATGTACCATCTCTTACAGCTATAAAGCTGGATAGATTTATTCAGCTTCCTAAATGGCCCTATAGGTAGGAGGAAGATCCTAATGATGTATGACAAGACTTTCATTACAAAATAATTTCATTTGCTTCATGTGTGTTAAAGCACCTTATAGCTGCTTTGGAAACTTGAAAAGGGGTTTTAAATGGGTTTTGAATTAAAAGAGATGGGGGATGGGTTATCTAAATAGTGGAGCTTCTTTAAAGCCCTAATCCCAAATGTCCTAATTTTCTCTTCAGCTGATGGAATCCCTTATACTAGGAGGGGAGAAAGCATTTGCATTAAATACTAATTGGAGTTGTATTTACATGTAGAGCATGGAAGGCAAGTTTGATCAGAAATAGTGTGGGAGAATTTCATACCTGGCTGTAACACAATTTCTTCAGAATCTTTCAAAACAGTCAATAGAGGAGGCAAGTGTAGTTGCTACAGCTACTGAACTGAAGGAGAAGGGGAGATGCAGGGTCTGCCAAGTTTGTGTTGGAGATTAGCAGCAGCATCAGCACCAGCACTTGCTGCTGTGAAATGCCAGCTCCACTGCCTGATGCACACTCACTCTGTGACACTGCCAGGGAGGTGGGGAGCACTGTACTGGAGCAGCACAGCAGGAACAAGCAAGCCTCAGCTGAGGGGTGCCACAGTGGGACACCACTGTGCCCTATAAATTGTTGCAAAACTCTGTGGTGGCAGTCCAGAAAACACCGGTCCTGCAACTTTTTGCACGAGTGGTTTTGTAGGTGAAAAGAGAATTAAATCCCAGTCTCCTTGGAAATGAGGGGGACTGATGCTGTTTCACAGGTGCTTGAAGAGCAATCCAGGACAGACCTAGGAATATGTTTCCAGTTATAATGAAGCTGGGAAGTAGCTGCATCATCAGTCCCATGATTGCTGGAGTGCTATCTTTGCTTAATTAAAAATAGCACTCAACAAGCAGCACTTATCTTCCAGTGAGCTGACACCGAGCTGCTCCAGCAATCCTAAATAGGTTTGTTTAAAGGGAAGCTCTGATGGCTCTGCTCCCTCTGGTGGCTTCCTTGCAGGAGAAGATGGTCCCCATGCCCAGAGGCCCTTCTGCAGGAGTGAGTAACAAATTGCTCTGAGCCTGTGAACACAGGATCCCTGAATCCCTGCCAGAAATGCAGCAAAGGAAGGTCCAGGTGTGAAGCACTGGGAGGAAGGCAGGGAAGGGGTGTCAGATGGAATTTGGTTTTGGTGCCACATCAGGCCTGGGTCATCATCCTCATGAAGAAGAGTTGTTTAAAAGCATCAACCTGAGATGATGCACTGAGCAAGAGAGGGATTTACTACATGTTGTGAACATGCAAAGTGAAGGGCGCTCACAACAGCCCCCAGTATCTCTGGAATGGGTTGTTCCTTTTTTGGCCATAAACCCATGGTTTTTTTTACTGAGCAAGAATATCACAAGGCATTGCATATGGGGTTGCAAGGGATACTACTTAAATGCTCAATTTTATTCATTTACTTTCAGTATCAGTCTTAAACCTTTATGCTTATGTGCACTTCTGCATGCTTGATCCACTGTGTATTCATTTATGTTGCCATCACTCAACAATAACATAATTATGAAGGTTGTACTGTTAATATAGTCAGGCTTTCCAGGTATCTTATCAAAATGCTCACTGCTCTAACAATCTGGGAATGAGCCTATTTACACAGCAGTCTAACATAAAATTACATCTTTATAATCCTATTTCTCAAATAGTGTCAGGTTATGCTCTGTTTCTTAATTAACAAAAAACTACATTACCCTGTATGAGCAAATCCAAACCAAAATCAGCTTACCCATAACTCATTTATTTATCTTGCAGAGCTCTCTAGGAGGCCTAGTAAATGAAGAGGTTGTCAGTTGCTCTTTTGGTTTTTTTAACATTATTTGGTTTCATTTATAAATTCTCAAATTCTACCTTAGTTATGAAACATGTACTTTCAGGACTTTTTTTCACGTATGGAAACATATTCCATGGTCAAGATGGCAGCAACATTGTCTAGGCTTTGGCAGTCAAGTATGCTAGAAATTCACTTGAGAGCTGTTTTGATTTCTCTGTTACCTCAGAGCAGTTCTGATCATCAGCAAAACACACATGGTAGAAAGTTTTCTGATCTCAGGTGAAAAACTCCAAGAAAGTGGCATTCAGTGTAACTCTGAAGATAATTTCTTCTGAAGTGAAAAAAACCCCCCAAAAAACAAAAAACAACCCCCTCTAAAAACCCCAACCCAAAACCCACCAGAATTGGCCCTGGTTTTCCTAGGGAGTCTGGGTCAGAGCAGAGAGTTCAGTTTGGAGCTCTCATGAGAAGCTGGAGTCACAAGAAAATTCAAAATGGTACAGCTGTGTCTTGATTTGAGGCTAGGAGAAAAATTCACAGATGAGCTGTAATTTTGCCTGAGACCATTTCTCTCTTGGGTAGTGTAATTACCAGAATGTCCTTCTTCTCTCTGTAAACAAAAATATTTTTCTTGTCAAATAAAATGAGTACATTTTTGAATCAGAAGACTATTTTTTTTTGAAACATGCTCCATTCTAAAGAAAAAATAAAAATAAATGTTCCATATTTGAAAGGTTAAAATGAAAAGGAAATATTTCACTTGGGATAAAATAAAAAGCCTTATTTTAAAATTTCTGATTTCAAAAAGAAATCAAATATTGTCATAAGATTAAAGCAGTTTCCTCATTCCATTGAGACTGTGAGCTGGTCAGACCTTTTACTTCACTATTTATAATGTTGGAACAATTTCATTTTCAGTTATTTTTCAATTTGCTTGGTATCTTGCAGTGGATTGAGTTGGCCAGTCATGACAGGAATTTGTAGTGCATTTTCATGAACCTGAAAGTAGTTTCTTTTTTTTTTTTTATTTTAACTAAAAATAAAACTGTTTCAGCTATTAAGAAAAGGAATTCAACAAATGTGCAGTAAGAACTTCAAAGTTTCATGTATCTGAGTCACCTATATCGAAAAAGAGGAGAGTTTCTGCCAGAGCTCATGCAGAAGCTGAAGTCCCCCAGTGTCATTGAAGTAAATCAAATAAAGCCTTGAAAAGCTGGCAGGGAATGTTGGGCATCTTTTCAGGCCAAATGAAAGTCTGGCTCAAAAGCAACTCATGGAAATGAATAGTTCATATTCTGAAGGCTACATTTATTTACAGAAAATGAAATCTCGGTTAAAAGAATTTTTGAATCATGTTGAAGTGTTCATTGTAAACTCAAAAGGTCTTTCTTGATTTACTTGGCTCAATTTCTGAACTTTTCTTTCTTCTACTAATGGCAACCCATCAATCATTGGAGTTGAAATCAGATTTTGCATAAGGCCATGGGCATCATTTAAAGTCATTTAAACTTTGCCAGCCTGTCCCCGTTTCTCAGGATTCATGAGAATTAATGCCAAAGGATTTTTCACCCTTAAAAAAAAATTGCAACTGTTGATTGCATCTTTCTTATTACACCTGACCCATTTATCACCAATTAACCATTTTCCTGGTCAGCAGGGAAATGGCTACCTGAGAGAGAGTCACATCCAATTCTAGTCTCATCTCCCACAAAATTATTTATAGGTCAGAACTCCAAAGTTTTTTTCATGTCTTAATGTGCCTTTGAAATTAATAGGTAATATTTGCCTAAAGCATGAATGTGATAGCAGACTTGGGTGTGGGTGAACAGTCTGAGTTCATAGCCAGAAGCAGTGATGTCATGTGTAAAATCCACTCTCAACAATTGGCAGTAGTTACAGCAGTGGTAATTTGCTGTCAGCAACCTTAGGTTTTACTTAAGTGCTTTGCTCACACCTTTGTGTCATTATAAACAAACCCCTCGAAAATTACAATCAGAGTCTTTGTTCACAGATCAGTATAACTTCATGCTTCTCTTCGTGCTACTCTTTCTTCTAGATTTGCTGCAGACCCACAGTTGAAGCCATCACTGTCTGTTTAATGTAATGCTTATGTTTTGCTCGTGATAATGATATCATCCCTTCTTAAAAATCAGAAACAACATAGTTAAAATAATATTGTCAGATGAAGCTCTATGTCTGAAATGACTGATAACAAAGTAGTTTGTACAAAAGGTGATGAGTGGGGAGTAGTATCTTTGAGTGTGATGGATAGTTTATTCAGGTAGCAGTGATGCAGAAAATAGAAAAAACTAAATGTACAAGGAAGTACTTCAAGTGGTGGCTGACTTTGTTTTTTCTCTGAGCATGAGTATATGGACCCAATATTGCTCAGATTTGGTCACTGGCCCCTTCTGGCTGGTTTTGGAGGTTATGTTTTTCCAGTTTTACCTCTGGTTTGGGAAAGTGATGGCGTGGAACTGATAAAATGATATTCCTCAGAAAAGAAAACCAAAACAATATCTCTGTTTAATGAATAGAGAGTAGGAGGCAAAGATATTATGCCGTGCTCTCTAGCCATTGCCATTTTAATCTGTTTAAAGATCTCCCTCTTCCAGCCCTGGGTCAGCCTCTGGGGGAGTTATCCAATATCCTCTCTCTCAGGTGTCTAAAAGCACAAGCAATTTTCAGTGGGTTTTATCCCATTCTCCAGAGGATACAACAGAGTTATTTTGAAATAACTTTGATGCCCCCCTGCAAAATGGAGACTCACCAACATTCATTGTTTGTGGGCTCTTTCTGTTATAAAACAGTCTTCTGCAGTAGCAGGACAGCACAGGCAGGGACAATATAAGGTTTATATTCAGTATAATGCCAAATAATTTCCATTCAGTTCCTGATATATGGTTGTGTTTAAGCACTCTGAATAAAGACTTAATTCCCCTAGTCCTACAGGGACAGTAAGTTTCTACCCTCAAAGGTAGACCTTATTTATATCTGCTTATTCAAGGTAAATTACAAGATTTTAAAACTTCATTAATTAGCAAGAACATCCAAAAATCAATTATGTAATCCCACACATTTTTACCAGTTTTTACTTTTCCAACGAATGGTCTCCCCAGTCAAAATCCACATAGGCTGTCCTTTTAAACCACACTGCAAATACAATCTTAAAATGATAACCTGAAATGCTTCTTTCCAACTGATGTGTCTTTGAAGAATTTAAATCAGATGGCCTTTGCACTAGTGGAATGAGAAAGTAAGGCAGTCAGCTAAAACACGTCTCTTTTTTTCTGCTTTTTCTTTTGTCGGTACGTGTAGAATTATGATTGCACAGGTAGAATATCAGCCGCGTGTGCCGGGGTGATCGGTCACGCAATCAAATGCAGGATCATTCTTTACCATAAATGCATTAAAAGAAAATCAGTCACATAGATTTGGCTTTCAACAGAGCAGCAGGCTGTGTTCTATTCATAACAAATCAGCTCACGCTTTGGGGAAAGCTACAAATCACTCCCACAGCATTATTCATTGGGTTGTCCTTTGCATCCCTCCAAGGAATTCTTATGTATGCTCTCTGCTCTTAGGGTAATAGTGACAGTGGGGGAGGCAGAAAGAAGGAGCACCCTCCTTGGAAGGACAGCTTGGGTTCTTTTTCTGGGGGATGGGTGGGTGTTGTTAATAAGCACGTTTTCATATTTCTGCTTTTCATGGTAGGCAGGCATTCTAATTGAATGCATGGTAGATTATCCAGGTTTAGGTTTAATGAATTTCTTATGATTTAGCTGGATTTCTATCAGTGTGAATCCATCATTAGTATTGCTAAGGCATAGGTTGCATTAGTGGTTGTACATAAAACTCCTTGCTGAACTCAGAACCAGTTGTACCGAGCTCTAGACCTCACGGTATAGAAAACAGCAATAAATATTCAGTGGGAAACTGAAATGGTCAGGTCTCTGTCTATGCCGTAAGAGAGATAATCAGGAGAATTTCAAAATTCCCCCAAAAGCTGTGGTTGCTTAGGAACTTATATACCTCCACACTGAACAAGCAAAAGGATTATATAAATTTACATCTTGTAACCCAAGGGGCTAAATTCCCTCTCTTCTTCTGCCTGCAGTCTCTGCAGGGGAGCACTGATGCAGGCCAAATGCAGCCCCACACAGCTTAGAGGAACTGAGGAGGAAGATGAGGATTTTGGTAGCTGCTTCCTGCAGGGCTCCTGCTGCCTGCTATCACTCCAGCAGTATTTGTCAGACACTTCAAAGCTGGCTCTGTGTGGCAATCCCTAAAAGCATACATGAGGGACCAGGTGGTGGCTCAGCCCCACCAGAAGCTCCAGGGGCATGAGCAGGGTGGGCTGCAGGGGAGGCTGTGGATGCAGTGCTGCAGCACAGCTCCAGAGGTGCCCTGTGGATGTGCTGAACCTGGCTTCCCACCACAGCAGGGACATCAGTTTTCAGCCCAGAAGGGTGACATTTGCTTTTGCTTCCACTGCTGAGAAAACTTGAGCTGGCTTTGTGAACCCTGCACCGTCCATTGGAGGGATGGATGGCAGATTTGGGCAGCTCTCTGGGTGGACCTCAAGGTACATCAAGCTTTGAATTGCAGTGGCTCAGAGCTGGACACACTATTCATTCTGCTGCCTCAGAGAAGAGAGTGATGGAATCTGGGGGAAAGACGGAGTGGGCAACAGTTAGCACTTCTCTCGTGCATTATTTCTGTACCAACTGCCAGAAGCTGCAAGTCTGAGTTCAAACCTGCATCAGATACTTCACAAAAGGTTTTCACTCAAGCCATTGCATGGAATTTCTCTCACTGCTCTCTTAAACCATAAGTCTCCTCCTCTCTGAGGCTTGACCTCAGGTTTGTGAAGGGGTCCCTGGAAGCAGCATGAAAAGTGCAGGCTGAGAAGCCTCCTCTCAGACTACAACCTACAACAGAGTTCTCCAGGACAGCCACTGTTGGGAGGAGAGGGTTAACAGCTGAAGATTGGTGAGAAGGGGGGAGATTCCCTCATGTGACTTTGCAGTTGGGAATGCTGGGGATATCCATGTGGGAAGCCCTATATAATGCCTGGTGCTGTTTATCCTCTGTCCGTGTCGAGAAGTAGAATTTCTGATGGTGCCAATGTTCCCACTTGTGTGTCTCTGCTGCCTGGGTGCTCTTTCAGGATCATCCTCTTTGCAAGAGTAAATCAATCTACTCTGCATTTCAGCCATAGTTTCGTGGTTGTTCTGGTCACCTGCCTGTGTCTATTCACATCCCCACCAACCAGGGTATTTGAATTCATTGCCTTTATGTCAATAATCTGTGAAATAGTAGGAGGAAAATAAATATCTACTTTATTGAGAGCATTTATCATGAGCCCATCCTTTTCCAAGCATTCAAATAACTCCGAAAGTGAAGATCTTGTACTTTAGAATAATGATGTGATTCAGATAGTAGATGAAATGAGTAAATAGAATAGAATGCAATAGAATCTGCCCCAACAAATACGTACCATGTGCACAGAGGATAAGGCTTCAACTTTATTTTCTCATTAACTCTCCTTACAAGTGCAATAAATATGGAGCTCGAGCATAAACACTGTTGACTGACACAAGGAGGCCATGAGTTCAGTTATTCAGCCATGCCCCTTATGAACTTCTGGAACCTGAACCCGATGGAAAACAACTGAAGGATCTGGTAACATTAACATAAATACGTGGTATAAATCCGTGCACAAGAAATGATCTTCAGGCCACAACATCGATTTTCTTCCATGTTCCCAACTCGTCAGGAAAAATGGTGGTATCAGAAAATCAGGATACCACTCCAAAATGATGCAGTTTTTCAAAATAGGTGGTCAGTTAAATATCAAACTTCCTCAAAGATTAATTTGTTGTAACAGCAAATTTAAATGACACATCTAGATTTGGGAATATCAGAAAGCTTGAATTTATTTGGTAGAACTGTTTCGTCATTTCCAAACGTAACTTTTCTAAACATGCATTTATCAGCTTTGTATCAGCTTCTTCAGTTTTTGTACCCATAAACATATGCAAGCACAAAAATTAGAGAAGAAAAAAAAAAGCTTATTCCTACATGTTTCAAATATTAGAGGAAATAAAATGGTGGCAGTTTAGAATGTTTTGAGGAAGAAAAAATTCAGTTTCTGCTTTAACATAGCATTAGATCAGCATCTGGCCTTCTCTGTGGAAGTAATTGATAATTTCCAACAGAAGATCACCTCATTTTCCTCCTAGAATTCATTGACATCAATACCAGAGGTGTCATTATTTTTTTTTGTAAGGTCTTTCCTTCAGACATTTAGATCTAAAAGCCCCATGGATATACCAAGCACTAATTTATTATAGCCCTTCATTTACATAGACATGTGAAATGCTGCCTGCTTGAGCCTATCCACATTTCCTAGTGAACACTTGAAAAATGTCTCATGATACATAAATACCCAGATAGGAGTGCAATAGAAATACTTGGGTAGATAATTCAGTTTGTGCCAGAATTGCTTCTCAATTTAACCTTTTTTGATGATTTCCATGAAACATCTGGGAATCTGAATTTCTTTCCTCAGGCATTGAAATTCAATTGATCACCTACTGTTTTAAAAGAACTAATCTAATGTTGTGATTAGTTAAAAATCTTTTAGAGGAAAGAATTGGAACAGAAATAGATTGAAAGCATTCTGGCATCTGTAGGAATTAATACAAACTTGCTTCCCCTGCTTGTAATTCCTAATTGAATTCTGTATGAAGCAGGTTCTAACCTTTCTTCCAGCACCTGATGGAAATATTTTGTACCTTTGTCCTACCTTCAAGATCAAAACACCCATCTTCTGCCTCATGACTCAATAGTGAATAACAAGGGGAATGAATTATGAACCCAGAGTAGGTGGTTTGACTGATTAATTGTGTTTCTAAAGTGCTCCCAATGTGGCAGGGAGAGAGGGACATTGGAGGAAGAGGGAGAAAGGAAATGCAAGCAGAACCATGTTTTGCTTTATGAGGGATCAAAATGAGCTTATGGCCCATATGATGTACACATTTCAGCTGTCTTGTGGAGACTAATATCTTACTGCTTTGGAAATGAGTTAAGAGAAATCTTGAGAGGTCTTGAAGAGTCTGGTGGAGGGAAAAAGCAGAGATAATCATACTTCTGATATGAGTGGTGAAAAAATAATGTTAATTGGCAAAGAAACTCCAGCTGCTTAACCAGTTTAATTTGCTTAGGCCTTTGCATGGCTAATAATTCTTGCCAATAGGATGTCTTCTCCTGTATATGAAGGTTTTATGAGCAGTGAAGAGTAATCTTTTTAACACTAAAAGTGGAGAGCACAATTCCCTCTTCACTGCCAGCCATAATTCACGCATTTAAGTCCTGTTCAAGTAGCATAAACTGAACTCCCAGGACACTGTCTCTAACGTGCTCAAATGCTTCTCAAAATGGTTTCAGTCCCTTCAGGCCAGTGCTTTTTAAGGCTGCAAACAGAACAAAGAGGGCCTGGGTGAAGCACCTACCTGTCCAGCTTTGCCCAGAGAACAGATTAGTTTTCTTTGCCTTCCATCATAACACGTATCAACACAAAGCACTTCCAAAGCTGAACTGGATTTACCTGATTCCTTTGTTCTTTCTGCCCCATAATTCAGAAGACAGAGCACTTAGAGATGCATGGCCAGATTTTTCCTACTCCTTTCTCCAAAGTTTATGTGGGTGAGGCTGCTCGAGGCTTGAGTGCAGAACACTTCACTGTTAGTGGAAAACATTGATCCAAGTTTTCATGAATGCTACCCAAACAGCACTGGTCCTGTTTGTTTGGTTGGTTTGGTTTTTTTTGTTTTGTTGGTTGGTTGTTTTTTTTAGAAGGGCCCAAGAGAGGAACAGAACCATGGAAATCAAAGCAATTCAGAGGGGATTTTTCCAACTGCTTCTCAGAAACACATCAGGTGTGTTTCTGATAGCAAAGTGTGCAGCAGGCTGAAATGCTTACGTTTCTGCTAAGCCTCGTACATCATAGGAGTTAAAATAAATTGTGAAAAAAAGCAAACCAAACTGAAAAAAACCCAAAACCTCCACAAAAGTCTTGTCATTGAAGTTCATCTTTCAAAGTACATTTGTTATCCTACAAAAAGTGCTGAAGACACTCACTTGTGTGCTGAAATGACTAATCGATTTTTCATCCTATACACAGACCAACAGATCAAAAGGAAAATCAGCTCTGATCACATTTAATTGGGTAGGATTATTACTGAAACAAACAGAAAACCATTTCTGTTTCAGACTGTACAGAACATTTTGTAAGACACATCACTTTCTTATCCTATGCTTGTAAAGAAATCTAAAGTAATTTTTTTGGTTAGTAGAGTCATATTGTAAGATCTATTCCCAGGCTTAATCCTTCCCCATCACTACCTGGGAATATTACAGACAGGAGCTATCATATCTTAATAACATTTTATATCAGACAAGCTGTTTCTGAGCCCTATTTGAACTCCCATGGCCAGGCAGAGGCCTCTCTCAAAATAAAAGGGGAAGAGCTCCCTGATAAGAGGAAACTCATTTAGGTGGATTGAAAACCATGTCATTAAATTGCTACATCTTCTACGTTCCTTGTGACTTTGCAACTTTAAATTTCAAATTTTTATCAATAACCATCTTGTATTACTTAGCTTTTGAGGCCTAGACCTTTACTTTTCCTGACATTTTGTGGGACTAGAAAAGATCCCAGACATCCTTTTTGTCAAGGTAGGCATTGCACATCTCTTTCCCCTTTCCTTGTGGCTGTGTGTGATATGGTGCCAACCAATCCTTCTCTTCATTTCCAGTGGAATTTTTTGATTTTCAGGTCTATTCCAAATTAAGAACAGAAGTTTTTTCAAAGCTGAACCACATAGCCAGATATTCAGCTTATCATAATTAATTCAACATATTATCTGTAATATTTATCAACGAACAAATGTACACTCACAGGTAATATTGTAATTGTGATTTGAAGCAGATTAAGAAAGATGCTATATACTGACTGTGGAAAGAGTTGGGACTTGTTGTTTCATAATACTGCTATTCTGTTGTTGGTAAACTTTTCAGTGTAAAGTGTTTGACTCTTCCATCCTGTTGAATCAGACCATCCAGGTCTTCAAAATTTCTGACAGAAGTTGCTGTCTACAGTGCATTTCCTATTAAATCCCCACTAATCCTCAAAATCTCTTGAGACTTTGTCCTTTTTACCTTCTCTCTCAAAAAATATTGCTGAAGCCAGTAGTTTGATAATTGAGGATTTTCTTTCTCTTCAGAAGATTATTTTATTTTTTGCCATCATAATGAACTTTTCTGATAAGTGCTGGAAACAAACTTCAGTCAGGTATTGACCAGGAAATTTTTCCAAATATGCTTCACTTTGAGCTGGATCTTTGGCTGGTACAAATGGAAAGGCTTCCTGCATAGCTTGCAGAGTTGTAACAGCTGCAAATCTGGAGCAGAACTAGCTCCTAGTGAATGAATAATTGTTCTCCACAGTGTGTTCTGCAATGTTTTAGCTGCAACTATTCTTCAATGTCCATTTTGTGCTAAGACTATTTTGTTGGATCTTTTTTCCTCCAACTCCTCCATTGATCAGACAAAGTGTTGCTTGTAATTAAGTATGGATCTATTAGAGATATGTAGCAAGAAGAGCATTGTTTGTTATTTCTCCTGATGAGGTATAAATGCGTGGGATTTGGAGGCAGCCATAAGGAAAGCACAGCATTGAGATTTGTTTACATGCTTCAGAAAAAAGAGAGAAGATCAAGACAGAAATTCCTTACCAGAGTTTATTGGCAAAAACATTTTCTTTTTGTGTTTACCTTTTTGTGAAAGCTGATGCTTATGTTCTTTCCATGTAACACCATTTTCAGCTCTTAGGACCCCAGGATTTGAGCAGTGGTGTATTCCCCCTTGCTCTGTTTTTAGGATGCTTTGGGTATGTTTGGGGACTTCTTTTATTGGTATGGTATTTTGAAAAAACACTCCATTTGCTGTTGTGCACATTTGCCTGTGTATCTGCTTTATAGCTGAATGTGCATGGGGAGGCTGGGGTTTGTAGGCTTATTTTAAATGGTGCATGGACTTGCTAATAGTTTGTTTTCCCATGTGCTAATTTTCCATATAATTTGTCACTACAGGACAGGTATTATTGTTCCCCTTTGTCTGTTTCCTCATACCAGGCAGGAGGTAAAGTTCCTGCTCAATGGAACTGCTCTTCCAATCGTGTTTTGTTTGTCCATTCTAAACCTGAAGGATTCAGATGGAGGCAAGGGAGCCACGAAATTCTCCCTGCTCTTCCTTGGCCAAGCCACAGCCCTAACACAGACCCCCATGTGCAGGTGTCCTGCCAGGTCTCCTGACCTCAACTACAAGCAAGGGATGATGAAGAAGCCTTCTTTATCATGCCAGTGCTTAGGGATTTCTGCAGGGTGGATGAGAAGGGTTTCTCAAGCTACTCAAGTCTGTGGAAGCCTTTTCATCTCTGTTAAAAACACAAGTCTTCTAACAGGAGGCAACTCTTCTTGTCATCTGCCCCATTTGCAATGGATACACCAAATGTTTCTTTACTAGGGCCATTAGTAAACATCTACCAAAATCATACATCAAAGAAGACATGATTTCGCAGCTCAAACCAGCTCCCTCAAGGTTTTCAGTAGGATTCCAGAATGATTTTGTTTTGCATAACAGCACTGTAATTCCTTTGTTCCTTGGTCCCATTTATCTAGCAGGGGTATGTGGGAGAGCCTCAGAAGTTTCTTTCTCAATTTGTATTTAGGGTCCTGAAATTCTTCTTCATTAAAAGCTGCATTGATCTTCTGGATGTAATTACATCTGTCTTCCTGTAATTATTAATTTCTTAATAGCTTTATGAAGGGCTCCTTATTCCATCTTAAGTGCCATTTGGATGCCCTTTTTCCTCTTACACAGATTGAATCTGTAATAATAAAGCTTACAAAAATTCAGCAAGTGCTCTACAGATATTGCCTGCAGTGCTGGTTTCACTCACCTGTGAAATGCAGGAGTGGAAGCCACTGAATATTTTAACAAAATCTTTCTGAAAGAACAGAATAAAGAAATGTATGTAAATAACTCATTTTTATACCAAACTTCTCCATTTAAGAACTTTCTAGATTTTTGTTGTTCCCTCTTTTGGAAATGTAACTGAAGGGTCCCTTTCAGGAGAAAAATTTTCCTTATGATCTCATATCCCAATCATCTGTCTCATCTTGGAGACATTCAGCAATTTTTTTTTTTCTTTGTAACTACAGTGACCAGGTAAACCAGTTGATTTTCCCTAGTTAATTCTTTTCTGACCAGGGGCAGACTGAAAGCTGCTAATTCTCTGAATAGGGAAAGGGGAGTTGCTTGTGGCTCGAACAGAGAGGAGTGGCCTCTACTCTCTGGATTTAATCCATAGGTGCTGTTTCTCTTCTCAAACTGCCTGAAATAACTGATATTTGTTAGCTCATAACTAATAGTTTTGCCATGTCACATCAAAGTTCTTTAGGGCTCCTGGAAGAATATAAGTGTTCAGCCTAATTTGATAGAAAAACACATATGGCTTGATCAAGAGGGTTCCTTACTTGCCTTTTTTTCACATTCCTTTTTGGATTTTTGGCTCTTGGGTTTTTTTGGTTGGTTGATTGGTTTTTATCTTTTCAAAATAATTCCTATTGATTTTCAGTCTGCATGTTGTTGCCCAAGGGATGAAAGCAGTCAGAATCTGTGACATTTTCTTCCCCTGTGTGGGCACAATATGGTTCCAGTCACTCAGAAGGGGTGAGGTTTATTCAGGGGGTGACTTCCCCCTTCACTTACCCTGCCACCATCAGGAGGGTAATCCAGAAGCCATCAGGCATAGCCAGCACTGGTAAATATGATGTGTCCAGTCCCTCAAATCCTTCCCTTGGCCAGCAGTGAGGAGAGGAGCCTCACACCCTGCAGCCCCTTTTGCTGGCTGCAGAAAGCGCCTGTGGGTAAATCAAAGTGACATTGATCCTCTGCCACGATGCTCCCTGGCAGAACTGTGTCCTTCAGCATCAGTCTGGCAGCTTGGATGGGCTGGCACAGGACTGGGAGACCTTGGGGAAGAAAGTAGAGCCTGAAACAGAGAAGGCAGTGACCTGGTCTGGGCTGTACTGCATACAGGTTGAGAGAGACAGCTATGTTGGGTTTCAGATGGTGTGGATGGTCCATGTGGCCATGGATGGGCTCACCTTGCTAAGAGCATAAACCCTTAGTCAGTGAGGGTTTGACAGCTAGTTCAGCCCCTGGTCTTACTGTTAAATCTTTACTTTTGAGTGGCCCTTCCCAAGATACAGGCTGCTCTCAAAATTCTCTTACACTAATTAGCCCTACTCCACTTTTTTCCCATGAAAAGCAAGAAGATACCCTTCATACCTTCTAACCTTCATAATTTATTAGAGCCAGCAGCACTGGGTTTAGTGCCATAAGCACAGAATCATAGAATGGTTTGAGTTGGAAGCAACCTCAAAAGTCATCTGGTTCCAATTCCCAGCCATGGAGAGGGACAGCTTCCACTAGACCAGGTTGCTCAAAACCCATCCAACCTGACCTTGAACATTTCCAGGGGTGGGGCCTCCCTGCATAGACAGGTAACATCAGGACATCTGAAATTGTTTAGGTGACAAACACTACCAAACTGTGCAGGTGCCCACCAGCCTGGGAAGCTGTGCCTCCTGCCCCAGCCCTGCACAGGGTGACAGCCAAGCTGCTGTGCTGAACATGGAATTTGCAGCCCAGCATGAGGCTGGACAATTCTGCACCACAAAATCATTGCTGCTGCCCAGGCTGGCACAGAAAGGCAGCAAATGTGTCTGCTGCCCAGCCCACTAAGCTTGGGGAAATGCATCTGATGTGCATCTGTATAATAAATACCAGTTTTAGTCTTCGAACCAGTTCAGAAATTTGGCAACAAAGAATTCTTTGAATTTTTCTTTCTTCTTTTTTTGAAGTAATTATACCAAGTTACACACAAAGGAAAAGTATAAATACTCTTTAAAAGTTCTTGACCTGCCTTGGGACAAATGGATTTCCTTTTTCATCCCTACAGCCTTTAAACAAACAGAACTATTGCCTTGCCTTTGTTTGGGTTCCCCTGCTGATATCAGTTAGGTTTTCACCTGACTCTGCTTTAATTTCCAGTGAGATTCTTTCTCTTTAAACTGCAGGGAATGCAAAACCCCAATCATTTACTGATCCATGGTACAGTGCAAGGACAGGATTTTCTGCCATTCCAATAGTTCCTACTCAAGCAACTGGGGTTATGGTTACTTCTACGGCTCCCCTGCCTGTTTTGTTTGTGTTTTTATCCCAGACAGACGCTTTCTTCTTTGTCTATGCTCCAAATACCTAGAAAAGCAGTGCCAATCAGCACCAGCTTTGGGGAAGTAGCACACAGGTGAGCCTGAATAAAGCATCCTGAAGTTTTATTTCATGAAGCCTCATTTCCTTGAGCCCACAGCAACTCCAGCATCCAAGTGCACACAGGGAGAGCTTGTCTGGGCAAGGAGCTTCCTGCTCTATTAGCTATTCCCAGCTGCATTCAGCCTCACTGACAGCCTTACTGATGGTGTTTTTGGCAAGGATCCAGGCAGGAGCACAGTCATACCGGTGTTTCCTGGTGCTAAGGTGTCCAGGAGGACTGGCAGCAATTTGGAGCTTGTCCTTAATGTGGTATTCCATTCCATCCCATTGGCCATCTTTTAGCTCACTGAAATTTACATTTGTTTTTCTTTTTCTTAGATATTCTAATAAATTTTGGATTTTTTTGTTTGTTTGTTCGTTTGTTGTTTTGGGTTTGGTTTTTTTTTTTTTTTTTGGTGGGTGAGGGTGTTTTTATTATTTGTTTATTTATTTTAATTGCAAGACTATTAAAAAATTGCCATAAATAATATAAGGCTGTTGTTGAATAATGAATTTTTGGATCTTTATGTTTTTAAATCAGGGAATACACATAATATTTTCAGTATTTTTGATGGAGGTTCAAGTGCTTTTAATAGCTGAGACTTACACTTGGGTTAACACTAAAAATCAGGTATTGTTTTTTATACAATAGAATGTATTATTTTATTGTATAAAATAATCTTTACATCACATACATCAACGTAGTTCTATAAAAGATAGATGCTTTCTTTTGTTTAGATGCAGTGCAAGACATTGTTTTCAATGTGTATATAGATTAAGAGTCCATGCCTGTGTGTTTGAAGACAAAAATGAGTAAATATCTTTTTGAGTTGTGGTCGTGTTTCTGCACATGTAACCCATCCTCACCCACACCATACCTCTGCCTAATCTTCCAGAGGGAAGGACTGGGCAGTACTGTTACAAACATGTCAGGAAGTAGAGTTTTGAGGGAATGGCATTTACTTTTCTTCTAATCAAGACTAAAACCAGAAAACCCTGGGGACAAAGGAGGAAAATTGTGTTATGCTTGGATGGATTTAGAAATGCAAAGAAAAAAATCACAAGTTATTTCAGCATTCGATGCTACATTTAAAATTTGTGGAATATATGCCTAGAATTCAGGTTGAAATGAAAAATCAAAGAAGCTTTTTCACACATTTCCATTACAAATTACCAAACCTTCCCCAGTGAAATCTCAGCTAAACAGGTCATGAGGTAATTCTGAGCAGATATAAATTCTATTTCTACAAAACTACATTTTGCAATTCCTACTTTATTTCATCTATGGTTTCTTGAGCAGAGCCAATCTAATCACAACACTTAAATCGACAGAATCTACAAGTATTGTCATAGTAATAATAATAGTAATAATAATAACTAAAAGGACTTCATCAAGTGTCTCTGCTTGTTTAACCATATAATTCTCATGTTATGACTTAATCCTTATGCTGATGTCTCAGTTCTTAACCATGCTAGAAGGCATCATCTGCAACTAAATATTTCTCAGTCCTAAAATCAACTTAATGTAATGAAAGTAACCCTGGAGATAACCATTGAGGTCATTCTTCAGTGTTTCATCACAAAGCTTTTTGTATTTACTCCCAGTATTATTTTGCTTTATTGTGTTCTTGTCATTGCAGTTACATGCTTCACGTATTTTCATTGGAATATAATCCTCTTCTGTGTGGATTTGTACAAACCAGCTTTTGCAAATGCAATTTATTTTTCAATTGTTTTATCAAAGAGTAGAGTCATCTACCTGGAATAGATGGTCCCATTAGGAAATGAAAACTTTTAGCTTTTAGAAAGTTTGATATTATTTTTTATTCAACTCTTTCCCTTTTTCTTCATGCCAAACACATCATTTAATATAATGAATTATGCACACAGATGTTGAACTGGTACCAAATCACCTTTTTTCTGTGTAACAGATAGTTTTACTCTGTGCATACAGTGGTCTGTCTTCCTGTTGATGTATCCTTGGATAGGGGAGAAATTTATGACAGTCCTGCTGAAAAGGCTAATGGAAGTCACAAGCATTTTCCTGCCCTCTGGCAGGTTTCTTGGAACTAAGAATGAAATTGGAAAGTGCCCTGTTGTAATGATGCATTTAAAGTAAATCCCTACGAATTTTCAGCCATTTCATCTCTGAAAGTTTGATTGATTTCAACTACTGCAGAAAAGTGATTCATATAAGGGAATTTCAACAAGATTTAAGCAAGTGAAATTTTGGAATTAATTAATTAACAAGACTCATCTCATTTAGGAGTTTAGCATATTAATCAACTTAACATTTTACTTCCATTTTTTTTCCTGTCCATTTCCACTGTTATATCAGTGTACTTTTGAAACTCTCCCTGATTCATTTTCATCTTGTTAAATTTCTTCTGTTCTAGACAAAAAATACTGGCTCTTCAGTTGAAGTACTGCATTTTTAAACAAATGGTATATACTTTTTCTCCTGAAGCTTCTCTATGTTTTAATTTTCTTTTCCTTTTAATGAAACAAGCCAACTGTACATGTTTAAGTGGAGTTTGAGATACTTTGGCAATATGATGAGTGAATCTGTTATAATTTTACTTGGTGTGTTTTTCTGGACCAAGTTCAGACTGACATTTAAGCACCTGACACTCTGTGAACCTTGGTGATAGTCAGACCCAAAAAATTCACATGTTAAGAGTGTTTTGCTTACCATAACCTTGATAAACATGGCTGTGTCAGATGCATGGTTATAGTGTCCTGCACTGCATCAGATGTGATTTAATTTTCATTTCATATGTTTGAAGAGGCAAACTCAGCTGCTTTGCCATGCAGCTACTATTGGGATGACTGGATCCCAAAATATCTCAAAGCACTTTTCAAGATTATGAATTTTTGGCTCATATTTGCTAAAATAATTGAGTGTACTTACGAAATTGTACACGTGTACTAGGTGTCTTCATATTACCAAAATAATTTTGGTACTAAAGGGCTAAATCTTTTCATGGGCTTAGTCTTTTTTCTCCAGTCTTTCAGCTCCTTCCTTGCTTGTTTACTTTGGGTTTTTTTTAATTTGTTTTTTGTTTGTTTGGTTTTGGTAGGGTTTTTTTGTTTGTTTGGGATTTTTTTAAGATAATAGAAGGCTTTATAGTCACAGGAGGATTGTCAGTATAGATAGATACATTAGAGATGATGAGATGATCTCAGTGAAGTGGTCCCTGCAAGTTTCTTCTCTGAGCATATTTAATATATTCTGCAAGGCAGCTGTGCATATGCTCATTTTAACTTGTTTAGCAGTGGAAGAAGAATTAAATGTGTGCTTAATCTGAAGCTCATGTTCAAGTGCTTTGTTGAATCAGGCTCCATAATAACATTACAGTCTCTTCTAAACAGTGTTTCTCTGTTCCTGTGCTCCTGACTAGATTGAGCAATGTACTGTTTAATTACATCAGAGCCACTGAATACTGGCATTCAGCTCTACCCTAGGTAATGCTTCTGATTTCACTGTCCCCTTATCTAACAGATGTGACATCTGTACACTAGAGTATCTTATCCTTTAAGTAATAAGCCTCTGTTGTAATTAATTATATATGAAAAAGCAAGAGAACACAGCTAAAAAGGTATTTTGCCAATAAAGCTGCTGAAAGAGCAGAACGGCATTTTTAAATCAACCTGAAATTAGGCTCAGAATTATGCAACTTCTCACTTATGGAGACACTTAATGGAATGTGGAATGAAATTCGTAAGAGCATAGCTCTTTTGAAGTTTCATTAAAATCAGTGGAAAACACAGGTGTTAAAACCAAGCTCACTTGGAGGCCTGTCTTGAAATTTGGACATCTTATTTTGCAGGTGAACATGACTGCTGACCTGTCTTTGTGCAGCGAGTGGGAGCCAGATCAGAGCAACCCCCATGAGCTGCGTGAGGCTTTCATCTGAGAGATGTCAGAAAAACCATCACCCTCATCTGAGAGTCAGGGAGATGAGTAAGGACTGGGTCCCTTCCTCTAGCAAGGATTTCCTGAGCTGTTCCTGAGCTGACAAAAGCTCAGGCTCAATGCAGAGAAGGATTTCAAGAGTCCTTCAGAATTAGGAAGGATTTCATGGGATGCTGGTAAAGAACAGAGGGATTTGGAGGACAAATGAAGGGGACAAATATCATTCAAAAGAAGGAACAGGAATAAAAGTAACGTCAACTTTTAAAGCCTTCTATAGAATTTAGATGCACAAATATCTTTGTTGTGGGCTGAATAACTCAGGGTGTGTGCATAGCTGGGAGATGACACTCTCCTATCTGCTGCAAAAACCCACAAATTCCACCTTAATTCAGCTTGCAGACATATTAGGCAGACTTCTCCAGTGCTACAGAAGTGAGGTCAAAACCCTTGCCAACCAATTGAACAAGTTCTGAACACAGAATAAATGCTATTACTGTCTCATTCCCCTAAACATTTCAGAAAACATTAAAAAATAAAAAAGAGGGGTCTCACAACTGTGCCTTTGAAATGAAACAGAGTAGGTTGTATAATCAAGGCAATACAAAAAGAGGGTTTGACCCAGCAGCTTGACTCTAACCTGACTTTATCTGCTGATGAATGAAAATTGGCATTGTCCCCCGATAAATGAAATCAAGCTTTGATGAAATACGCAAATCAATCAATTTGTGTATTTCAGCTTTCTTGTATAAGCAATGTCAAACAAGATAATGTGCCCAGGCCCACTGTGCTCTTTATAAATTTTTGTAACTTGTTCCTATTTGGAGTTATACATTTTCTGGGAATTGATGATTCGGAATAGATTCATCACTCATTTCACTCCAGAAAAGAGTGGGAGGTAGATATGATAAATTGATAACTACAGGCATCAACATATTTTTAATGCTCTTGATCAATTGCTGCCCTCAGAATTCATCTGCAATGCAGGGTGGTTATGGTAGTTCACAAGCCTTAATAATACAACAGGGTTTAAATAAACAGTTGTGGGGTTTTCATACATTTTGCTAAGTAGATATTGTACATTTAAAAATGCTACAGTGTCCTGAAAAAGCTGTTGAAGGTTGCATTTAAGCTGAGACAAGACTGTACTATCAGATTTGCACAATGATAAGTGTCTGACACACTGTTCAATCTTGCTGTCCCAAATCATGTGGTAGTAATTTCTACTTTGAAAAATCTCTCCTGTAAATGAAAATGCTCTATGCCCAGATTGTGACTGGGTGAGAAGTTGTTGCAGGTGCACCACCAGACTTGCTGTTGAACTTTATTTCAGATTTTTCATCATTTTACTGCAATGAAATTCCATTTAATTCCAGAGGAATCCCCTCCTCTGCCAGTCTCCTGGAGATGTTTTCAGAGATATTCTGCTTACATATCTTTATCCTAAAGGCTTACAGTAATATTCACATGTATATTCACACCTATATTCCAAATGACTCTTATAAAAAGTGTATCTTTTTCTGTTTGGATCACTCCACTTCTTTTTCAGATCTCCCTCAGGTGGCTATCTATTACTGTTATTAGGACACAAGGTTCATTGAAGTGAGCAGACATTAAAAGGCTGTGCATTAGCCCTTTCTCCCTTGAGATAATTTTATCTTACCTGAATTAGGCCATGTATGCTCCAGGCAATGAGAGATGATCTAAGGGTAACAGTGGTACAGGAGATCATACAGTCTGCTTAGGAAAGTGGGACTAATTAGCCTTCTGCAGAAATAGAGCAGAGTATTTCAGAGACAGCATCATGCAAGGGACCCTGTGCTTCTTTCATCCCTCTGGGATGAGATTGCACCCCTGAGTAATATTAGGCAGTTGTATGGTGTGGATTATTTCTGGCTTTAACATTTGCACATCACACACCACTCCCTGCACATGTCCATGAGGTCTTCAGTGGCCCCTGCTACCAAATGGGTCTGTTTAACTGCCTGGAGCAAGGCCAGCAAGGCACAGAAAGTGCTGAGTCTACTGGGTCCTGTTCCTGAAATAGAACTGTTTGGAAGATGTTAGGAAATGGCAAAAGTTGCCTTGGGTGAATAGGCATCATTATAATTTTTGTTTGTCTCAGTTAACATTATCATTTCAGCAGAGAGACTAAAAAGGGTACCAGGCACACAGATATGGCTCAGGCTGTGTCTGATCACCAAAGCTAAAGTTTATTTTGGAGCAATTTCAGTCCTGTTACATCAACCATACTCTGTCATACCCCATTACTAGACATTGGTCTTTTTTGGGGCCCCAACACTCATTATTGTGACAGAAAGATGTGTGTTGCTAGGAGAGCTTGTGGAGTGGGTAGATACAGAAAAAAAAATTTACATCTCCAATTGAGTTACCTCAGTTTTAGTGTTGTGAAGGTAAGAAAATGTTGCTCACATCAATTGACTTCTTAAAGATTGATCTGCAGTCTGTTCCTTCAGAAGAGCTGAATGCCTGACTTAGAATTAAATGTTTTAAATCTCCTCTGCCATTTACCTGTGACAGAGCATTGTATCATGCATTTTGTGTCTGCCTAAATTACCAGGTTTGAAAAGTGAATAGATAGTTTTACAAGAGGATAAGAATTAAATGCTTTTCTCTTTCCTTCATCAAAAGATCAGCCTTTAATTCACAGAATCACAGAATGTGCTGAATTTGAAGGGGCCCATATGATCATTGAGTCCAACTCCTTACTCTGCACAGGACATTCCCAAGAGTCACATCATGTGCCTGAGACCATTGTCCAAATTCTTTTTCAGCTCTGGCCGGCTGGTGCTGTGACCACTTTCCTGGGGGCCTGTTCCAGTGCCCAACCAGCCTCTGGGTGGAGAAACTTTTTTCTAATACCCAGCCTAAACCTGTCCTGACACAGCTTTGGGTCATTCCCTTGGGTCCTGTCACTGTCACCACAGAGAAGAGATCACCATCTGCTTCATCAGCACCAAAATGGAGATATTGGTCGTTACTCAGCTTGAGGGTGTATCATGTGCAACATTACAGGATTCAGAGCCACTGAGAGTGCAGCAGGTGGTGTCTGAGCACAAAGCAGCCCTGAAAATATTGTGGGTTTTTATTCAGCTTGTGATTCTACCCTATGCTGGTCACCTCTTCCCAACTGCATCCACCAATGCTCTCTACTCCTAAAGATCTCCAACAGCATTTTCCCAAGCAGTGAGATGTGATGCAATAAGAGTAGTACATGAACAACATGCCTGGGAAGGAGGAAAAAGGCAGAGAGAGGAAAATCTTGGGAAGTTCTTTTGAAGAGAGCTTGTGTCATATCCCACAGTCTGCAAAGACATCTTGCTCATTTCCATGCTTTCATCTACATAAATTAATTCAGCCTACATCTGGATCCCAAAATTTTAGGAACACATCTAGTATTCTGTGGTGCTAAAGCATTATTTTGTTTTGCCTTTATTTGCAGTGAAATTAAAACTCAGCAAAGTGTAGAAGCAATTCCTTGCACTCTTCAGTTGTGACATTTGCCTTTTTGGCTGACACAGGAGATAGAAATAGAGATGGGAAGGTTTGTGCTGAGGAGCATGGTGTTCACAGTAAAGAACAGCTAAGGTCCTCTGGGGTTCAGTGTTGTGGAGACAGAATTTGTAATATGTCACTGGGTTTCACAGTCATTAGTGTTTGTTTGCACTGATACCATACTGACCATTTTTTTAACCTTGTCAAGTGTTTCTCAAGTTTCAAGCAATTTTCTTTCATCAAAGCAGAAGAATTTTTCACCTTCTATAAATGCTAGTTAAGTCTGTGATCTATAGAAGCACAAATTTCGAGTTTGTTCTTGCTGGTCTCCTAAGTGGCACAACCCATAGAAATCGCCTGACAATTCTTGCATAAAAATTACATTTGGGCTAGAAGAACAAGTGTCAAGAATGTTTCATTGTGATATATAAGATCTGAATTGCTGAGGAATCATAATATTTCCCCCAATATTCAGGTTTTGATCAAAAGTGATAATATTGAAAGTCCTAGATGCCTCATTTCACTTTGAAAATGTTATGGTTCATGCAGCCTCCTTAACACAGTGTGTACTGTTAAGTTTTGTGTAATAAGATGAATATTAAATATATCACATTGACATTAGATAGTCTTCATACAATCCAGTAAATTTGAGGTTGATATAGTAAAGAGTGAAATTGGTGGAGGAACACCTAATTTTATTAATCTAATTGGTTGTTTTTTAAGAGACTTTTAGACACTATTTGATCTTTTAACTTCTGGGATTAGTTAGTAGATATCTGGAAGCATTAACCTGTGAGGCTGGTTTTTTCATATCTCTGTCCTGGCTAGGACACAATCATTCACTGGTCAAAGGCATGAAAATTATTCCAACAAAAATATGAATGAACTACTCTGAGGCTCTATAATAAAGGGTTTTAAAAAAAGGAGGAATAATATTAGAATGTTTCTTTGGCAAATAACAGGCCATTTCCTTAGTATGCAAAGCATTTATTTTATGCAAGCTGTGTTTGTGTGGTTTCTCTGGACAGGAATCCAAAGCAGCTGTGCTTTTCTATTTGAATTCCTCCATAGGTTATAATGAAGCATGCTCCCAAACTACTGAACAGCATTTAAGGCTCTATTTTTAATCTTGCCATTCTTATCTTGTTCCAAACTGCCCAAGTTTTCTGTCTCATGGATATTAAGTTGACAACAGAATTAATAAAAAGAAGGAAGGGAGGAAAGATAAAATCTTGTTATTCTGTAATGCAGTCAAGCTTCCATTATTTTCCTCTTGTTAACTGCACTGGAAGCAACTGCCCTCTCACTTTCCTCTGGTCTGAAGGGTATGAAAGTAGAAAAACTCTCTCTAGACTGAAGAAGCAATCAAAGAGATAGAAAATATCCAGAAACCATACCCTGTGTGAATAGAAAAGATATGTCCTAGTTCCTATTGTGTGTTATTCCAGAGTGTTTGCAAAAGGCTGAAGTCAAGTGAAGAATTAAGGGGGTTGGTTCATTGTCAGACTGAAAAACTGCTGCCATTAATGAAAAGGCTGTTCTCAAAAAGAGACATTTTCTGGAATTGAGCATGCCACTTTGAAAGAAAGAGTCTGAAGGCTTCATTTTGGAGAGCTATAGTGTGAGGTGGTCTGGCTTTACCAAATCTAAAAGCCTGGGTGTGAAAATAGCTAAAGTGTATGGACTGGTTCTCAACACAAAATCCTGCCTGGAAATTAAAAGTAAACTCATCCTGCAGCTCCAGCAGGGCTGTGTGCAGACTCAGTGCTGATGGACAGAGCTGGAGCAGTGGCTGTGCAGCATCCATCAGCTGCCAGGGAATCTGTCCTGGTCCTGCCCAGCTTGCCTGCCCTGCCTCAGGGTGTGCTAGGACTTCCCAAAGCTCCCCTTCCAACAGCTCCACACCAGGAATCTGCTGCTCTGTGCTCTCCCCCTTTTCTCCTCTCACTGTGAATCTGATCCTGCAGGGAGCCAGGAAGGATTTTCAGATCTGTGGAAGTCACTGCACCATGCCAGGATAAGAACACTGGGAGAGGCCCTGGGCTGTTGTGAACACTTGCAGAGAGGTCTGTCCATCTCTGCTCTGCTGCCTGTCTCCAGCACTGCTCTCCACTGACAGCAGAAGATTAGTTCCTGCTGTAGCAGCAAGGTCTGCACTGTGAAGGATATAAATTAGCATTTCATCATGCTTACCTGCCATACCTGACCTCATAAAATCTCCATTTCTTTACAATGTTTCCCTTTATTTTAGCGGCATTCTTCCCTTCAGCAGGCACAGGTTTTACCATCACAATATTGCATCTTATTCCCTGGAGCATTTATAGAGTATGTGTCACAAGTTTAATGGACTGGGAACATAATTATTCTTATCATATTAAAACATTGACTGATGGCACTCGGCCATTCTCTTTAAAATTTATTTATTTTTTTTTTTTAATAATGAATTGCAATATAAAAAATATTTTAAACCCCACCACCACCTGGCAGGCCATAAGTCTCCTGTCAGCTTCATCTCAAAATATCAAACATTACTGGCATTTTCTCTGAATTTCTTGCTGGGTGAGAAATGCCTGGGAGCAAACTGGAATGATCTTGTACCAGAAAGGGCAAATTCTCTTCTGGGATTTGTACATTTTAGGGTGTTAATCTAATTTACTGTACAATCTAATGATGATTTTTCCATGTGAATGCAGAATTTACTTGGACAGTGGGAGAGGAAGGTTTGTAATATGTTTTGTATAAATATGAGATCAGACTTGACTGAAAGAGAATATCTGGTGTTGATGTGGAAATTTTTGTTATTTTTTTTCCAGAAAATATTTCTTTTTAAGTTATAGGTTTAGGCTGGTTGAATTGGTGGGACCAAGGGATAATGAGCAAAGCCTTTCAGATAATAAGACTTTAAAAAAAAAAAAAAAAAAAAAAAAAAGACAACATGAAAAGTCAAAACAATTTAATAAAAGCTTTTCAAATAAATAAATGCATTTTCAAAAATGTTTGAAATATATCCTCTGAAAATTGCCAGGAACTTAATTCATAGAGGAGTAAGAAGTGGGTTAAAGATATAACCCCACAAAATAAAGGACAAAAATCTATTTTTCTAGAGTTAATTATAGCTGTCATTTGACTGACATCTTTTTCATGCTCTTTTTTTTCTCACTGCATAACATTAAAATAAAAATAATTGAGCATGGAATCCGAATATATAGTTTTTTGTAGGGTTTCAGAATCTGATATTTAGAATCAATAATTTTCTGAGTTTCCTTGGGAGAGCAGTGAACACTGCAAGCCCTACAGTGTGGCTGTGATCATGACTTATACCTTAACAAATGAAGTTAATAACTATGCGCTGATATATTGAGATTTTTCCCAAGGAGGCAGCCCCATGCTATTTTCTATTTTCTGGATGTGTTGCCTGCACGATTGAGTGTTGCCTTAGTGCTGAGATTTGTGGGGATGAATTGAAGTATATATGATAAATACTGCAGGTAATGTATGGCCATGGGCAATACTTTACTGCCTGAAGGATATCTACCAGCTACTGAAAGGCCTTGTAAGTTGAAGTAGAAACCCAGAGGAAACTGTCAAAATAATTTAAAAGCATTATGTGCATTCATCCATGTTGTCAGAAAACATTTCTTTTTCCCCCATGCCTGCAGGTATAGTTCAGGGACTCAGTTCATTCTGGCTAACTAGGTGAACCCATCTCCGAGGAGGTGGGCACTGTTTATGAGTAGAAACTCCCTTCACACCAGCTTTCACCTCTGAAAATGTCATTGGCAGTCCCCAGAAGAAGATGTACCTGGAATGTGGCAGCACTAAGGAGAAATGGGAACAGGGCAGGATTTGCATCCTCTGACTGACAATACTGGTGTGAAATTAGAAGAAATGTCAGGTTCAACCTCTCACTGGTATCAAATGCAAATGGAGCTGCTGGATTTTTTTATCACATATACAGAAACCTCTGACCTTCCCTGTTTTCCTGGGAGGCAGTGACTAGGGAGGCAGTGGATCACATTATACAAAACAAGCAGCTTTAATTCTGTTGGGATGGCTCAATGTATATTAACATTAATGAGCTTGAAAAGAAGGGAAAGAAGAGGAGGGAAAAAGAGGTGCCCTTGCTGTATCTCTTCCCATCTCAACATGATTTCCCTTTATGGCCTTTTCATCACAGCATCCTATTTGTCTGTCTGCAGGTGAACCTGGGACTCTACTAAACATTATTCCAGAAGAGAGTTGATGACAATATTTTTTATTTCCCATGGTGCTGGTTGCCTCACCAGTCCACAGCCAATGAACAGATGAGGCTACTTCAGTGTTCACATATCAGAAACTCATGAAATGTGTCTGGGCTGAGTTTTGAGTGTTTTGTAACTATAACACAGAACAATCCTTTTTCACTTTTCCTTTTGACTAAAACATTCACACTGGGATTAATTTATTTCCTTATCTGATTGAGAAACACCAGTTCTAGTCCTCCTCTAAGTGATCTTCAAAGGAGTGTGGTCATTCATAATGTCAGCAAAAGATTCTTGCTAGACTGCTCAACTAACATGCCTCACCTACTGCACAAATTATTTGTGACTAGTTTTTTCCTTTTATCAAAGAAGATTATCAAAATTTTTTTGCCCCATCTATCACCTATGACTTCATATTTTCAGATTTCAGAGTTTCATTTGTAAATATGATTTTTTCACTGCTGGAACAGTTCTGCAGTCAGGTGGCAGTACCTGGAGCAACAATACAATACATCTAAAGAACACGTCTGTATTTCTAGCTGCTAAGCAGGATTTGGAAATCTTTCCTGCTTACCTAACACACTCTTTGAAGAAACATGTATCTAATGAAAGCAAAAAGCAAGTGTCTTGAAGTTTTACTGGACCTCTTCCCAGAAAATGGCTTGTTCCCTCTGAAGAGGCTGCTAAGGGAGAAGCAGGCTCTCCCTGGGGAAAAGCAGATTGCACCACCATGATGGTCACGCTTTAGCTGTCGGGCTGTAGAGGAGCAACTCAGAGTTAAAATCACAAACTACTGCTGCTTGAGTTTACAAGATGCTTCTGCAGCTGGCCTCAGGCTTGGGAAGCATTTTCCTCTTCTCCTCTTCCTTTCCATGAGTGTGGTACATGGGGGCATAGTCCTGCAGAATTCTCTTCCCTCCCACGGTTATCCAGAAATCCACAGCTGCTCATTCCTCAGAAAGACAGAAAGAAAGAGAGGACAGGGTTAACTGCTGGAGGTGTCTAAAGAAACTCATGTGCCTAAATTATTGATAGGTGATTGCAGGCATTTGTGTAAAATAGACACACATACATTTCTAAGTTTAATGCCAGCGGTTAAATATTAATGATTCTTTTATTAAAAAAGCTTTTTATCAATTTAGCTCTGGTTATAGAATCCTGGAGGCAAGGAAAAGGCATATGGAACCATTAGGATTTTCTGGGTGATTAGGGATGCTCTATGCACAAGAGAGTAATCCCAGTCTCAAATTTCAATCCTTAGAATAAGGGAAGAGGGACAAACTATTCCTTGGCAGCTGTGGCACGCTGCCAGAACAGCAAACAGAGAGGGCATGGAGTCCTTTACAGAGTGTCTCCAGTGTTCTGCACACACAGATTAAAAACAAAGCACGCTACAAACAGCAGGCATTTCCAGAGGGGATGCAGGATTTACTTCTTGCTGTCCATCTCAATGCTGCTGCTCTATCTGTAGTTTTGGGCTGGCTCCATTCAGACAATGACTGAGCAGGGTCTTTGCCAGTCTAGCAATTGTCAGGGATCTGCAGCTCCAAACAACTTCAGCTAACACAAAACTTCTCCAACGCTGAGCTAAAGTTTGCAGCAATAGTCCAGAGGATTTTAGCCAGCAAGGCTTTTTTTCTTTTTTTTCTTTTTTTTTTTTTTTCCTAATGCAATTAACACCGCTATCCATTTGTCCCTGGAATGCTTTCCTGCACTGCACTATCCTGCCATGCTGGTGTTTTTACTGCAGTGTTGAGTTAATTAGCACTCGGTCTGTCTTCCTGATACTTTGGTTCCAGTCTCATTACATTATGCAAATCTGCATCTTGCTGAATCTGCCACGTTTTAGACCACATGCTGAAATAATGAAAACCCCTTTGCATCCCATTGTTGTTGTCCTTTCTATTTCTGGGTTTTATTAATTTCTGTGCCTGTGTGTGCATGTGCGTTTTCTAATTTAGAAGCAATTGAAATCTTAATTTCATTTCTCACATAAACTGTAACATTGTCATTCTAAGCAGATGACATAGGTTTCTTTTCCTAAATGTTTCTGCCTGGACCTCCTGTTTTTTGATAAATATTTATCATTTTAATACTGAGTGGCATCTTCCCTCATTCATTGGTGACAGGGATTTTTTGTCCCAGACAGAAATATCTGGAATGGGCTGTGGGTAGAGTCTTATGAAGTAAAGCAAAAAAAAAGAAAAAAAAAAACAAACCCCACATTATTTCAGTATCTAAGAATTAAATATTAAACTGCAAAATAAACTTGGAACTTGCACCTTGAAAATTAAACTTAAATAAACAACTCTGGTAAAGCAAATAAATAAATTTAAATAATACAATAATATAATTTATAATAAATAAAAAACCAGGTTAAATAATAAGGACTAGTAAAATTATTTGCAGTCAGGTCTCCAGAGTGCTAGTAATGTTCAAAATACCTGAGTAAATGAATCTCTCATTCAAGGACTTTTTCAGTCAGAAATGCTTATAGTCAGAGTGTTGCATACATTCCCCCTGAAAGACCAAAATCTTGAGGAGGGCTTCATAACTGAAATTGGTTTTTTATCATGAAAAGTTGAAACAAGTTTCTTGGCAGCCTACTGAACTGTAGGAAATCCAATATTCTGCTGATTTTTGGTTGTCAATCACATGCCATTACAAGATTGGTGGGATTAGGATCAGCAGGATAACTGGGACTGCAGCTAAACTTGCATTTTATAGTGCCACAGTGCTGTGCTTTGTCAGTAATGATGGCTGCACCCAGAAACCTCGAGCAGTGAAAACAAACAGCTTTAAATTATGGCTCATGCAGAAGATCACCTGTCCATCACAAATGAGTCCTGTGAGCCAGACCTGTTTTCTACAAGCAGGTCTCTCAATTAGCTGTGTTTGACCCTCAGGGAGCAGCAGATGCTGGGTGAGAAGGTCCTGCCTGTTTGCAGGGCAGGGTGGTGCTGGAGGGAAGGGAAACAGGCAGTGCAATTCCCCATCCCTCAGTCAGGAATAAGCACTGCAGTCTCCTGTCTTCTTGCTGTGCCTGTTACCCAACAGCATTCTCATATTCTCTGGACCTTGGCAGTATCAAAGTAGTACTTGCTTCTTTTTTCTTCTGCTTCTGAGCTGCTACAAGAGACACAGCATTTTGAAGGAAAAGATGAAACAAATTTCATTTCCTTATTTCTTTCTGGAGTCTCTCCGAACAAAACAGATCAAGCTGCTAATTGTAAGTCAGTTTACACTCAGAGATTCAGAGATTAAAGAGAAATTGTTACTGTAAGAGGAGATTTTTCATGCATCTCCTGCCCTGGAAAAGCTGGAGGGCACACTAGAGTACAACTGGATGAAGTGATATAGAAAACACTACATGTTAGATATTTGCAGTGGTCTTTGGTGATGAAATCAGACAAAAATTATGATTTGTTAATTCTCTGGACTTGTATGACCCTATTTTCAACTCCACAGCAGACAGTTCAGACATTCCAATGCAGAATGGATCTCTGACATCCCACCATGGGAGATAGGCAATTCATCGCCAAGCAGGAGCTCATAAGGGCACCCTGAGTTGGTCATGAGTATAGTAAGACAAGACTTGATGAAAAGCATGTGTAATAATTTATTTGAGAAACACAAATTCAGCTTCTATCTTATGTAGTTGTCTAGGAAAGCCTAAATGTTCAAGAATAATTAAGAGATATGAGAATCTTATTTATTGTCTCCACCATAATTCTACCACAGCTGATGTATAATGAACGTTTCAGAGATAGCATTAACAGATCAGTTTCTCAATAGAATAGTTTCTCAAAAGGCTGGTTAAAAGTTTTCAAAGAGGACAGTTCTTGCTTTTCTTTTGTGTTCAGTCTTTCATAGAGGAAAGCTTTTTAAAACTTGAACATTCTGATTGATACAAGGAAAACATAAGGAACACCTGGATTCTGAACCTGATATTTTCCTTGCTTAAAAAAAAATAAATGGTGCATATTCTTTCACACAGGATTTGATCACTATTGACTTTTCTGATGCATTAGGAAAAGGAATTAAAACTTGTAAGGCATTTGACATCTCATGTGCAACTCTTTCAAGAAGTCTCTGAGGGTGTTGAGGATGAACTTAATACCCTTGATTCCTTTAGAAGCCTCTCTCAAGGATCAGAATTGGAATCCACTTTCAGGCATTGTCACTTCTGTTTTCAGTGACCCTCTGCAGCTATGAGAGATCTGATTGTTGACATTACAGCTGACAATATGCTTTTGCTGCCAGGGTCTGGGCAAGACTCCTATCCAGATGAACAGTTTCTCATCAAGGGAGATGATAAAGGGGAGGGAGAAAGCAAAGAGACAAATGAACCCTTGGCCAACTTACTTATTGAGTGAAGCTGGGATTCTGACAGAAGGAGTTAATTAGGTAATAATTTATTCACTGATTATCAGCACTGCCTGCCTAAAACCACAATGTAGCACTTGTATTGGAGCAAGCAGAGTGTAACTTTATAGTATACTTGTGTTGTCAATTACCTGCCTAATAGGCTTGTAATTGAAACAACTATTATCATGCAGTTCCCATAACAAGCAAAAAATCACTGTAAAATAATGCATGAAGCCCCACCAAGTCTGTGGAGAGCATGTATAAATCATGTAATCAACAGCAGCTTACTTTGTGAATGCCAAAAAGTGATTAAAAATAATTACACTTCCCCAAGGAACTCTTTACAGAAGCATCTCTGAAATTCAGGAACTTTTGGATGAGACTCTGGACTTTTTAAGTCAAATCTCAAGCCTATGAACTCAATGGACATTTCATAAATGTTTGGACCAGGGCTTTAAAAGTTAAAGCATGCCCAGATCTTATGCATTATTTCATATGCTAAACTTTACTGACAAGAAAAGGAAAGAACAGGTCTGAAGCCAACCCCTCTGGCTGCCTTCCCTGTGACAAAGCAGGGTTCATCTGTCTGGTCTCACCTGCTCCAGAACTCCCCCTATCAAACTGCTCGGAATGGGGAGAGAAACAGACTCAGGTGGATGATATCTCTTTCACTCCATCTATTTCTGGTGAAGCAGTGGAGGTCAGGATGACCTGAGAAGTTCAAGGAAGCACATTATTCAGAAGGCAGTCAGAGGACCAAAAGGGTTAGGATGCACAGAGGTTTAGGTATCTTACTGACTAGAGAACTACAGTTTGAACATAATCCTCATAAATTTGGCACTAACCAGATTAACACACAGAATTCCTTGAAGGAAATAGTTTTGCACACACTTCAACTTCTTGTGATAAACACTTGGAATGTGCTGCAGATTTCCCTCCTGGCAGGCACTGTTCCTGACTGTGAAGATAAGAATTATCTGCACTTGTGAACCAATTGGTGAACCAAGCATATATTCAGCTTATTGCTAATGTAATTAGGAGCATATTACATTCTGAGGGCAGAGAAAAAGAAAACATACTTATTCCCCAGGCAGAAATATTGACAAGAAATCCTGACCTTTCAAAGAAAACATACTTATTCCCCAGGCAGAAATATTGACAAGAAATCCTGACCTTTCTTGGTTTATTTAAGTCATTTAACTAGCCACTCTTCACACCATATAGCAGCTAAGTTAGCTCAAGAGAAACTTGAGACAGTTTTCCTCATGAAAACCCAATGAGTTAGAGATGAACTACTTGAAAGTAATCCTGATGAAACAGTGTGACCTCTTTCAATTTCTTCCCTCTATTTTAATACCTTCATTTAAGTGAGAAGATTTGACTTTGTAGAATATTCAGTGTTGTTCAAAAATAAAAGACTTCCACCCCCAAATCTTTATGATTAAACAGAATGCCTTATTCTGCCTTGGTCTAATTTGTATAATAAATTAGCCATTTCACTGTGGATTCCTAAATGATAGTTGAGCCAGTTAGCAAGTTCTACTTCTTACTGCAGAACTAATTCTTAGCTTCAAATACCTCCTGGGTGTATACATTAGACTTTGATTTTTCCTGTTTATCCTAATAAAATCTCTTACATGCATCTCTTACCTATAAAAGGACAACAGATTTATTTTCTTTCTGCAGCATTTAAGTCAGTATTTCTGTCAGCACACACCTCCACCGAGGATGTTCAGCTGGTGGGGGCTATTTTCAGGTCAGTTATATCCAATTAAATCCTCCAATTAAATCCTCCATGCCTTCATCTTTTTCTGTGCTCTTGCAGATCACAGGACCGTGCTCTGAGCTCTCAGATGGGCTCTCCCTGGAGATGTGGCTCCCGAGCCAGCCTTTCCCTGCACCGCCTTCCCCAGCCTCACCTGCCTTCTCAAGTGTGTCTGCAGAGACACAGGGCACAGCAAAGGAAATGAAGACAGAGAATAAGGCCTTCACAGAGATAAAAATTCAGTATTGAGGACACTGGTAAGTGCTTGGTCAGGTCTTTCCCCACCTATTTAGGGGGATGTGGGTTCCTGTCTTTATGGCAGTTCTCCCTGTAGGCTGTGAACCCTGCACCAGAAGTATCCAACACTGGAAAACCAAGTTCTTCCTATGATCAACACGGAAATTTAGCTCCTATACCTACCCTCAACTCACAGATCCTTGCAGCTGGCAGAATAAAAGCTTGTCTTCCTCAGATGTGCCACAGAAACCAGAAACTGTCTGGGGCGAGGGCAGTAGCCTGCTGTGTGTCTTTGGTGGGGCAGATTGCAGAAATACAATTTACAGCTTGGTCATGAGCAGTGCAGATCTTCTCAAAGTATCATAGAAAGCAAATGTTCTGCATAATCTGATCCAAACATACTAAATGCTGTCACAGGATGTTTGCTTAAATGCTTGATATTTCAAAGCTTTCCACAGTACATATTTGAACAACCAAAGAATATCAGGACCTGCGTCTTGGCTGGGTCCTGCATTATTCCATTATTAATCCTGTTTGTTGTAGCGCATTCTTTAGGTATCTTTTGCCAAATTCTGATGGGAAAGTGGGAGGTGAAAATAGAACAGCTTTGTGAGCTCAGCTATTTGTGGTGTTTGCCTCTCCAGGCTAAGAGTGGCCTGAACCTTTCCCAGTGCTCCAGCCCTTACTGGGCAGACACCCCTGAACTCTGGTGATGATCTGGAGCTTTACTCCTCTGAGGGGAAATATTCTGCCAACAGACAAGGAGGAAATTGCTAATGCATCTTGGTAGTGAGAAGACAGTTCCAGAAGGTTTTATCCTGAGGGAGAAGGAAGGATGTCCTACAGTTGTAGCTGTAGGTGTTGATGCAGACCAGATGCAGAGCAGGGATGCTCTGACCTTCCCTGGAAGCCTGTTCCACATCCCAACCACCCTGGCAGCTTGCACTTAGCTCCCAGCTATGCTCCTGTTTGTCCCATGCTGCCCAGAGGAGCACAGCTGTCTTATTTATCTCATTTAAACTTTCTCCAGTTGCTGCAGCACTTCTCTCTGCAAACCCCTCTGTTAATATCTCTTCTAGGGCACTGGGATGAATGCAATAGTCCAGGTGCAGCCACAGTCAAGCTGTACAGAGGAAAATTGTTGGCTTTTTTCCCTCCATAATGTAATGTCTCTCTGACCATAGCCTAAGATTGCATCCCCTTCCTTTTTCTGCTCTCACATTGCAAATTCATCTATGATTTCTCTATTGCTAGCCCTCAATCTCTGTTAACAGCACTGCTTCATTCCATCAAACAGAGCATTAATTTGTTGGTGTTTATAGAGCAGGGAGTGCTATTGTGTGAGAGGTTGGACTAGATCATGTAGAGACAATATAATATCCTTGGCAGCCAGACAAAGAGAGAATTGACAATTCAAAAATAGAAGGGAAAGGAGGAGCAGAAGACAAAATTTTGTGAGTAATAGAGCTTTCATTTCTGTGGTACACCAAAGATTAATAAAATTGCTTACATTTTAATGGCAAAAAAACTTTTAAAAACACAAACACAAATTCTAGAAAACAATAAAATACTAATTTTAAACCTGACTGTGGTATTTTTAAAACTTGGAATTAATAGTTCTGAGATTTTTTCTTTTTTCTTGACTTATGTTATTTTACTGTCACATAATAATTTAAAAATCTCTTTTCAAGGGAAAATATTTTTAGCTTTTAAACTGTTTGTTTACATCCTTTGACAAAAAAAGTCAGTTCAAAGATAAAATTTGTAATTATATTTTTATATACATTTTCAAAATGTCCTTTGGTTAACACTATTAATCAAATTAATATTAGTAGCTAAGTTCCAGTCCAGTTTTTACTTTCTTCAAAACAAATTTTGGGAAAACTGACTGTTAAATGATTGTCCACTGAAATACATAGTACATGACCAGAGAAAAAGAACCTGAACTGCTGAGTGTGCAATGAGCAAGAAGGGAAGAATCAAAGGGAAGGAATACTGCAAACAGACAAAGTGGGAGATGGAAATCAGTTAAAAGTAGAGGAAGAATCTGAGGATTTACAGGGAGAGAAATAGAAATAATATACTAGAGAATGAGTATAATGTAAAACCATGGACTCTCAGTTCACACCTAGTGAGGAGAGAAAAAAATAAAAAAAAAAGAGGTTTTCAAGTCAGGTGCCCAGATGTCATGCACTTCCACTGCAAGAGAGAGAGAAAAGAGCCTTGACAGAAGCTGCACTTGAAATCAAACTATCTCTTCAGGTCAGTGCTCTTCAGTGTTTCTTCACTGATTCACTGAAGACACAAGGTGACAAAGGTGACCAAACTCCCGTCAGACTTTCTGCTTAGGTCAGAAGATGCCAGGCAAGACCTTTTAAAAAGTGCAGCTGTGTTCTTTTGCTCCATGGCCTCTTCCTGCTCGTGTGTCAAAGCTTTGGGAAAAGCCTGGTGAGCAGGGATGGCTTATTTTGTATATGTTGTATGGAGAGGTGCATCATAGGCCATGGAATGCAAGGATGAGTTCAATAAACCCCTGCATGGTTTCTTGAGGAATTACACAAATTGCTGGCAATAGCACTCAGGCTGCTGGCATGGGTATGTGGGACTGAAACACAGTGGCTCAGATAATCATGCAAAAGAAAACAAGAAAACAGGCCTGAGTGCACTGGAGGATCAATTCCCCTTAGTTCTGCTGCCTGTTGGATCCTGTAGGAATAGCATTAACCCATCTGTAGGGTTTTGCAGTGGGACAGACAAGCCTCCATCTGTGCCTGCAGGTTTTTGCTGTGGATCCCAGTGCCCAGAGGAGGACATCAGACAATCATACCAGCTCTTTGCTTCACTCCAGGCTGCAGTGGGGACCTGATCTGGCTTAACTGATCTGGCAATCCCTGACCTGTCCTTTCTGGTACAAAATCATCTTGACTAAGCACTAAATTGAATGCAAAGACATTCCAAGGTCTGGATCATTTTTCTATATCCTCTCTTCATTAGCTTCACCAAAAATATTGTAAGTACTGCTCTCCCAGTTCAGTGCTTTGAAAATATTCATTCTGTTGTTTACATCTTTTGGAAAAGCAATGTGGCAGCACCTCTGGAGCACAGTGCATTAAACTGGCACAGAAGTAAATGATAGATCTTGTAAGACTGCTTTATTTGAGACTTTTTCTGTACATGTTAATACTCAATTTCAGCAATTTCCAGAGCCTTCTCATTTTCAAAAGAAAGTTGCCTTCCAGAATAACCCTTATGCATTATCCCAAGTAAAATCAGAGCCAGCAGGCTGCCATAGAGGCTTGACATTCCCTAGTTTGAAATAGGACAAATATTTGGGTAGACAGAAGTGTCAGGTTCATTGTCTTTTGCCATGAGAGGAAATTCTTGTGTTGTTTTCACAAGAGCAAATGAATGATAAATCCAGAGTCATTGCAACCCTGGGTGCCAACCAGTGTCAGCATCCCACCAGTTATCTCATCAAGACCTACTACACAAAAGCTGTAGACCCCCCTGAAAAATTGCAGCTGCAAATTTGTGGAGGTCCAGCCAGTGCTCATCCTCAGGGAACATTTTCCTGAATCTGCTCTTACCTGCAGGATTCTCTTGTCTCTGCTGCTGAATCACAATTCCCCCATTCCCTGTGCAGCGACTGAGTGTCCCTGAAGAATATTTTCCTCAGCCTGATGCTGGGTGTGGAACAAGTCTCCCTTGTGTTTGTTCTGTGAATCCACTGGTTCAGTGCCAAGAGGAGTATTTCTGCCAATAGATATCAAACCAGCTGATCCTGAAGCTTTTGATTAAAATGAATTTAGAATCATCTAGCCATAATAACTAAATAGTTGTCTTGGTGGTTATTATGTATTTACTGTGAGACATCTCATCACAGAGGCAGATTGCATGAATCAAAGTAATTGTACGTTGTGTGCACGTTTGTCACTACACAAACTTCTCCTCTGAGCTCTTGTGTAAAATCTGCAGTGAGAGAGCATGCCTGTTGTGGCTGAGGCACTCTTGAGTGAAGAATATCAGCCTGGCTCTTCCCAGAAATTCTCTCCTTAGTGACTATATCTACTGCTTCACTTGAAAAATAGAATAAATAACAAAAAGTCTACAAGATATCAAATTATCAAATATCGATATTACTTTGTATAATGTTGAAAAATTAGAATAAAATCTAATCTCAGGCCTAATCTAAATCTAAACTCTTTAGATTAAAACCAAAACCTAAACCAAAACAAAACAAAAAACAAACAAGCAAACAAACAAACAAAACCCAGTTAAATTTCTCCACTTGCTGTCATCTTTTAGTCAACTCCCAGTTGCAGTGGAGTTCAAACCTTGCTTCTCAAATTGCAGATTACAGCCAGGACACGAACTTTGCTTTGGGCTGGGGTTTTCAGCTCATCCAGACTCTTGGCTCTGTGGCACAACCTGGAAGCCCAGCGGGGCCCATTTGCAAGGCAATCTGAGGTTTGGCTGCCTCACTGGAGCCCAAATGAGAAGTTAAACATCCCCACACATCACAAAGCACTTTGGCAAGAAACTAGATAGAGAACAACAGGAGTTTTATACAAACAGATCACATTATGTAAAAAATTCTTAATATTTTTTTTCTGATAACAATATACCTATTTCATCATCCTTACAATGCCTTACCTCTAATTTTGCAAAGCTTATTTCAAAATGCTGTATCTGCAGAACTGCCATTCTTCTTTCCAAACTACACTTTTTTGAAAGGATCTTCCACTGCAGAATGGCAACCAGGATCAGAACCCCATCTTGTGGTGATAATACCTTAACCTATAGCAGGTCTGACAGTCCTTCCCCATCCTTACATTTTTCAGACTTTTGCAGCAATGCATTAACATCCATCAATGTCTCTAACTATTACTGACAGTTGAAAAAAAATTAAAAATATAAATAAATTCTTCTTATAACCTTATAAGATTGTGGATAGCTATTTAGTGTCACAGGGAGTCTTAGTATAGTGTAGCCTGTAAAATTCATCAATTAATCCAGTCTGGAATCATCAACTATATTAAGACCAGAAAAAAAGTACTAGAATCTGAGTGATTCTTTCCTTCAGTATATTGTAATATTTTTGGAAGATGTTAAAACTCCTGTTGAATTCTGGATCAAATGCAGCATGAGCTGTACCTTTCTTTCTGCGTATTTCAGTTCTCTTTGTTAAATAATGGATCTGAGCAAACCAAACACATCTCATGTGAAATTAGATATGGTCCCTCATGGTTGATGTTCAGACAAACTTTAATGGTAGTATAAAGTTAATATTGATATGAACGTAGAGGAGAGAATTTTAATCTATATATTTATGATTGAGATGATTTCTTTTGCAGATGGAGGAAAGAAGTTCTCCAGTGATGTTTTTCTTCCATTCCGAGTCTTTCTATTTAAATGTCAATGTGCAATGTTGCAAGATGGATGTTTATAATTACTCTGATTTCATTAGCTCAAAAGTCAGAATTAGGTGGTAAAAATTAGATTTTAATGAACAATTTCAACATGAGGAAGTTATGAATTGGTGTCTTGAGGATATCATCATGACTTAGAAATGAGGCAAATTAGACAAGTCCAATAGGAAAAAAAATGGAAGGTTGAGAGGAGATTAAAATAACTTCAAACAGACCAGAGGGGGAGGAGTAGAGAAGAAAGTGAAATTAGATTTAAAATCTTAATTCTTGTTTTAATATTGCAAAATAGCTCTGAACAGTGCTGGTAGGAATTGGGGAAAAGATTTCAACTGCAGGCAAACACAAGGCTGGGGAGAATAAAGGTACCCAGCAAGATGTACTGCTGCTGTAGTTATCATTGCTTTGAAAGAAGTGCCCAGGCAGACTGGGCTTCAAAACAGACCCAGAGTGGCTTTGCACTTTTGGTTGTCAATGTCTTGACCCTCTTCTCCAAGAGAGTCTGGCCTTAGGCCAGTGAGAATAAAAGTATTTGAAGTTTACCATGGTTTTGATGATTCAGGATGACAGGCAGCTATTGCAACACGTGAGGAAGATGATTCTGGAACACCTCTCCTACAAAGAGAGGCTGAGAGAGCTGGAGTTTTTCAGCCTGAAGAAGAAACAGCTTCAGGAGACCTTAGAGCACCTTACAATACGTAAAGGAGCGACAAGAGAGCTGCAGAGGGACCTTTAACAAAAGCATGTCATGGTAGGACAAGGGGAAGTGGCCTTAAGCTGAAGGAGGGTAGATTTAGATCAGATGTTAGGAAGAAATTCTTCACTGTGAGGGTGATGAGGCATTGGCACAGGCTTTCCAGAGAAGTTGTGGATGCATCATTCCTGGAAGTGTTCAAGGCCAGGCTGGGTGGGGCTCTGAGCAACCTGGTTTGGTGGAAGATGTCTCTGTCCATGGCAGAGGGGCTGGAACTTCCAACTCAGACCATTCTATGATTCTGTATTTTATATATATACATATATATGTATATATATATATGTATATATATATATATATATATATGTATATATATATATATATATACACAGAAGCTTCTCTACCTTGTGCTCTGCAGGTGTAAAGTGGATTACAACTGTACAGCTCTTAGATGATGTTTTTATGAACTGGGTGGCTAGGTTTGGGAAAGAAACACCAAGATATCAGTGGAATCAAAAAGAGATCTCACTGTTAAAAGGTCAAACACTTAGAAACAAATCTGAGATGTCCTGAATCCTAGTGCAATATCACTTTCATTAAACTGTGTCATGGCCTAAAGCAACCGCTCAGTGTAACTGCATTTTTACTGCAACCATTTTAAAATAATGGTTCTTGTGGCATAGGCATGTCTCATTTGTTATATACAGCCATGCAAACCACGCAGATGACTCTTAATGTTACCCTCTCTCCCCCTCAACTATTAAATAAACTCAGAAATTACAATGACATTAAAAACACTTCGAGCAATTTTATGTGATCATTAAGTCAGAATATTCTACTCTGGAGGCTTCTGCTCTTCAGCAGCCTTGAAATTACTGAGATCAATTAAGTGCATTATATTTTATATGAAATATAGAAATGTGTTTTTTTGCCACTGTGGGGAAATATAAATAATGAAACAAGGAGAATCTCCAGCATTCACTTTGTAGTCCTGTGCTGCTTTTCTCACATCTGACTGTTTTCACTTGCTTGGGCTTGCTTTTCCCTTTCTTGGTGAAATACAGCGATATATCTCCATAATCCCAACATTTTAGCCTAAAAGCCTCTCTTACTATACCATCCCTTTTTACTTATGTGACAGAGAGAAGAAGAAAAATAAGCAGACCTAAGTACAGATCTTTTAATGAACTTGAAGTACTTAGCCAAGCCATCAAAACTAGGAGCCTCATTACTGCATATCCTGGAGAAGAATGCTGCTCCTTTCTGCTGTGGATCTGAGGTACTGCTTCAAATTGCTCTTTATATCCACTGACAGTACTGAGCCAATCTGAGTCAGCTCCATGGGATGGGGTTCTGTGGGGGTGTTGGTGTCAGGAAAATGAACAAAACCAGGAAAGCAGAGCAGTAGAGGAATCAGGCAGAGAAATGAGGGATCTATTAAGGTAGGTCGCTGCCAGACCCAGGAGTATAATCCAGGTCTTTTAATGGACAATGCTTAATGGGTAATGTCCCTTTGGGGAAAATGATGTATGACATCACACTTCATCAGTAAGTGAGATTGAGGCTATATTTGCTTATTGTTTCTATTTATTTTTATTAATTTCCTTTTTGCATCTATGCTGTTAATTAGTATATTTTTTTATTGCGATATGGTAGTTTATATTTCATTCAGAAAGTGGGCTGTTTGCTGCAAATCATATTCTTTACTCCTGATCATTACCAATTTGAGAGAATGCTTATAAACGCTGGTGCCATCTAGGAATATGACCTTGCAGGCAAGGTCATTAGCTACTACCAATAATTAGTATCCAAGCAGAGTGAGTAGCTAGTCAAGTACAATGCAAGAGTAGCTTCAGAACAGCTTTGCTTTCTGTAAAGTGGAAGAGCTAGAAGATAGTTCCCAGGCTTACAAGCAAGCTGATTGAAAGGCTGTGTAATTAAATTTGTTGTGTGCCGTGCCCGTCCTACAAAACACAATAGGACTAACCCAGAAAATGGATCTGATAACCCTGCACCCAGTGCCACAATAATTCTCATGCTGTTATGCAGCCTTGCCACTAAATTACAGTTATGCAGGATTAATTAGTACCATTCTCTATAAAGCTAATACTCAATGTAAATGAGGGGGATTAGCAGGGAGTTACGCAGTGACTTACGAGAAAGGAAACACATTTTTAAACAGGGATCTTAGGGCATATAAATTAAAAACCAAGGGATTTACTTTCAAATATCAATGGCCCACTGCATCAGGTATGGTTTTGCTTTGCCATGGCACTGAAATATGAGTGCAGAGATTGAGCTGTGCTCCACCAGCTGCACATCCTTAAGTTTTTCAGGAGTCATCAGCTTCTACATTACACAACCCAAAAGGGTTAGAAGTGCACTTCTAAGGGATTTCTCCTATAATTGGGATATTGCAAGTAGTTTGAACTACATTCTGTTTAAGTTTCTTTTTAAAGAATATTTTTGGGAAGAAAACAAAGGCAAGCAAAATCTGTAAGCATTTGATGCTAATCTAAAATTGCTCAGTGATACAGTGAAAATTCTTGTTCTGCTATTGTAATGATTAATATCTTCCCTATTAAAAATGTATATCTTATCACATGTTGTTTGTTCAACTATGGATTCTAATCCCTGGGTTTACTGTAGCTTTATCAGCTTGAGGTTGAGTAATAAACTCATTCTCCCCATGGAAATCTGTATGAAATGGAATGAAGCCACTCCACCTCTTTTAAAAACTACTAAATTTAATTCTTTAAATATTTATCTTTGGGGCATGTTTTCTAGCAATTCAGTCATTCCTCTTTCTAGAGCAATGACCAGTATCCTTTCTGAATTGCCAGTGCCAGATCTGGACATAATATTCCTGCTACAATTACAGCCCTATCAAATGCCAAGTAAATCCAGCATCTCAATCTCTGTCAGAATTCTCTTGTTTATTCTGTAACACATTTTTCCCTGGAGTCCTTTGTTGGCAGTATCATGTTCACTTGACTCAAAAATGCTCATCCTTGTTTCAAATTCACTGCAGAATAATTCTTCTCTTCCCCATGTAAGTAGGCTGTAGCTCTGTCAAGCATTCTTCAATCCCCTTCTGTCTCTGCTGGCATACATTGTTTACACCCAGATTAATTTCCTTAGGAGGGTAAGGTGCAAGGATCTTTACAGCAGGAACTAGAGTCCTATGTCGTGTCTACACTGGGCACTTGGGTGATACTGCAAGTTTGTGAACACCTGGTCACCCAGGCAGTGACTCCATTGAACAGAAGAGGGATTTGCTATTTGTTCTTGCTTCAGAAAGATGAAGGATTGTACCGGGGTAGCTGAACGTTTATGTTCCTTATATTTTTCCTTGAGAATCTGTAAGTGGATACCATGTGAGATAGACAGTCTGATCCAGAACAGCAATTCTTGTTTTACTCAGGAGGGAGGGAAAGAAAGAAGCAGAAAGCTGATAGGAAGATACAGCAAATTACTCTTCTGTTCCAGAAGGACAAAAAAAAATTGCTACCAAGCAATGTATTTTGCTCAAGACTAGGCTGGGCTTCAATTGCAGCTGGCTGAGCCCTGCTCATGCACAGCCCTGAGTGTAACCCTGCCATGCTGGCACTGCAGCAGGGCTTGGAACAAAGCCCTGCAAGGCTGCGCAGTGGAGTCTGAAACGTGGCAGTGTCACTACCAGAGACAGACAGACCCTTTCTGTGGCACTGTCAGTACCAGAGACAGACAGACAGACAGACCCTTTCTGTGGGAATGGTAGAGAGTGTGGAAACTCCCACTGACTGACTGACACTTGCACAGTGCCAGATTATTTATGCTCCCTAGTCCCAGCCAGTCACAGAGATTTGAAGACATCATTTTTGATGTTGTGAAGAAGGATGGTAGAGGAATCAGAAAAAAGACAGAGCCAATAACTCGACACTGCAATCATCTCCCCCTGTACCCTGTCCTTGTTTTTTTCAGAACTGGTTCAGAGCAATCAGAATCTCCAGATAGCTCTCTTTCCCCATGCCAGGGGGTATTCAGCATTTACATTGCACAGGGTTAGTACATTTTTCTAGTGAGAAGAGGTGCTATGAAAGCTTTTATGTTGTTTTCTTTTTTATTTGGTTAGTGCACTTAGTGTGTGTGAATGTACATCTGTGTAATGTTTTGTTAATGTGACATTTATTCCAGCCCCTCCTCATACTTGTCTGCAAATCAGTCTGGTTTTGTGTCTAATGCAAGTTATCAATCATCTTTCCATGAGCAAATGGTCTCATATTAACTGGAAGGAAACATTCTAATGTATTCATTCCATTATTGTTCCTTCCTGGAAAAGATCCAGGTTTGCAATAAACCAGTGATTGGAAATGCTCAAAGTATTTTAATATCCTAATTATTTTTATTTAACTTCCTCTAATAGTTTAAATTGATACTGAATTTATTTAGAAGCTATTACAAAGGGATTCCCCTCAACCCCTGCCAAGTAGTTCAGAAACACATACAGAACTTAAGCTGAAGACAAAATACATTATTCCTATTCCAAACTGCCAATGATATGAAAAGGGGAAACTTTTGAATGAGAAAGCAAGGTGGAAGAAAAAAAAAATAAAAGCAAAGAATGCTGCTATATATACACTCAATTATCATTTTAAAATTCATCTGATTTAAAAAAAATTGTTACAATGGCAATTTTTCTGTCTTCAGGAGATGATAATCAGACACCCACTGACTTCCTACATTGCTGGCACTAAGACAGATTTGACTACATGAAAAGACCTCCTCACAAATTGCAGCTCTCCCAGCCTACCTTTTATTCTTTTTCCACGCTATCTACATTTTCAACCAACTGCTACAGACATGCTTTGGCTTTTTCACATAAATTTTATTTGAGGTGTTCCCAGGAATGCTTTGCTCATGTCCAGTATTTCTAAGCATCTTTTCACTGCCTGCATGGACTGAGGCACCTTTAAGGTGATAATGCTCAGTCCTACAAGAGGGATCTCAGGAACCTGAGGAGCTGAACGAGAGGGCTCATGGCTGCAATAAAGCTCCATGGGACAATTCTTCTGCTAGGAGCTTTGGAAGGACTTAATCCAGGCATGAAAATGTTATTGCCAGGCTCTTCCTGAGCTGAATCCAGCTATGTAGACTGAAAGTGTTTCAGTTCTAGGGGCCCAAATCTTTTCCAGGTATTTCATGGCATTAGAGACACCAGTAAAAGCTCCAGGAAGGTCCATGCTGCCCCTGGCACAGTGGGAACCCATCCTGGGCTGGACAAGCTGATGGCTCCAGGCCTGGGTCCCCAGAGGGGCTTTGGACTGCAACAAGCAAAGCTGTCATTTAGGGCAGTAGTGGATTGACTTGTTCAAGAAATTCCTTTTCAAAATCCCCTCAACAAGAAGTTTCACAGCATTTTGCCCCTAACAGAATCAATGGCATTAGATTAGCATAAAATCAAAGATGTGGAAAACTGAAAAAAAAAGTGAATAGGCTCTCTTGTAATAAGTTTAGAATTTATGGCTCATAATTTTGAAAATAATTGTAACTTGACAATAGCTATTGCCTGTAAGCCAGCATCTAAGGGTACCACATTACTTAGGAAGTAAATTCATGATGATGACACAAATATTTTTCAAACAATTTTGCAGAGCCTTGCTCATTAAATTAATTTTGAAGTGCTAATTTGGCACCATTTTTTTAATGCACAATAATTCATACTATAAATCTTGTTCATATTTTAAAAAATATTTAAATGGCATTGGAATTTGTTTGATAAATGAAATTCAAATAAATATAATTCCAATCCCCACGCCTTACTTCTTTCTTTAGTTGCACATGAAGAGATGAGTGTTTCATGCCCTGTCACTCTGTGGGAGCGTGTGAATGAAGGCCCTGAACCTATTATCAGTGTCACTTTAACTGTGCTACCTGGGCAATGCTTATCATTCTCCCATCCAGACCACAGATTGGGTTAAACCACACCTAAAACCACTTTAGATGGAATAGCTGCATTCTGAATTTTGTCATGTCTGTCCCTGTGTCTCAGGTGAAGGGAACAATACACAACTTGTTAACTCTGTGAAGGACTGATGGTAAAGCTGCCTGATCATGATGCAAAGGCATTTATTCCAATGATAACTCAGGGTTTTCTGAATATTTATCTAGGTATGTACCTGACACATGAACAAGTCTATGATTATCTGCATTTGTTTGAAATACTGAGCCATGATCTAAGTATTTATTGATGTATTAATTTTTTCCCAAGTCACGAAACATGTACTGAATCCCTCAAGATGTTTTGAATCAGTATCTTAATGCAAAATTTTGCTCCTTGAATTAATCAGAGGGTTGGAGTGTGTCTTTGTTGCTCTGTTCAGTCCTTTATGTGATTAATTGCAGATCTTTCACTGTTGAGCAATGCTTCATCCACTCCACATTCTCTTTGATGTAATCTACCTTCACAAATGAGGTCATTTTGCTTTTTTAAAGTCTATTGCCTGTTCAAAAATGCTGTAAGATATTACATGTGTCATGGTGTTTTCATAGATAAAAAAAGGTGGAAGCCACTGGAAGGTGTTTAGACCCTACAATATACAGTGCTGAAGAAAGGGGTGCCTTTGAGTATGCTGAGACAAAATCAGTGTTTCAGTGTCAGGGAGGTTTGCTTTTAGTGCATTTTTGTAGGCAAACATGAATCTTGTGGTCCTCTCTTTAGCACTTCACATCTGAGCTTGAAGCAGCTGACCAGCATCCCAACTTCAGAGCAAATGTAACTTCTCCAGACGGCAGCAGTTATCCTTGCCTGTGGAAAGGGGATGTGGATTTATGGTCCTAGAACCACAGCAGACCACAGGAGATGTTTTTCACCCCCTAGCAGTGTAGCTGTACAGCATGTACACCCTTAAGAGATTTCTGACTGGCGTTGGGTTCTAGCTCTTTTAGCAAACTGATATAATTTCTTTCTGAAAAGAGACCTCAGATGTATGTCTAAAACAAATTTCCACATCCCTTCATCAGACTATTCCGCCCTCTCTCCTTTTTCTCTGCCCCCACCCTTTCCCTTTAATAACAATGGGAACAATTTGCATGATAAACTAAATACAACCTAATTTCCTTGTACCTTATAGGAAGAAAATAATGTTGCAAACTAAGTTAAGTAAATGAATAGTGCATGAACTGCTGCCATCTCTTGGTTATATTCATCACTCCAAGTGTTTTGGACATAATCATCTAAATCAAGAAAATTAAAGCATTTCATAGGGTTATTTCCCCTTTCCCTTCTCATCCAGCCTTGCAAACACAAAGCAAAATATAATTTTGTTTTTTTCTGATACTGTTCCTGAAATTGTTAGTTGCAACTATCAAGATAATGTATAAAATTCTTCTTTCAATGTTTTTCTTGTATGCTTAAGCTAAGTAATTTCTCTTATTTTTCTTGGGTTTAGTTTTTGTTTTATTGTAATCTCCACCTTTGCCAAGGTAGAGATTATTCTTCCAAGCGTTCAGGTGTAATTTTTCTACCACAACAGAGCAAGTTAACTTTATTACATTACCATTCTGATAATGAAAGGCACGAGGACAAATAGAGGGAAAGGTGGTAGAACTGAGGAGTCACATCTGCCTAGGTGAAAACAAAACACATTCCTGATGTTTTTTCCCATGTTTGAAGACTAACATGCCAATTTTTATGCCTTACACAAATGTGTTCTCTGATTAGAACCCACTGAAGGTAGTGCTGTAATTCCAGTGCATTTCAAGAGCATTTGGATGATTTCAGCTGGAAATTGCCAGGTTTCCAGGGAAGTTGTCAGTGGAATAACACTGGTTTCTCTCACCCAATACCGTTCACCACAATTTCTGCATGTTTAATCAGCTCCTGCTGATTTCAGTAAGACATCAATTGACCTTTTCTAGGTCAATTGCAATGTGTGGACAGCTAAAATGTCCTGTCTGAGCAGCCATTAGATGATAATATAGATGATGAATTGGAGCAAAATCCAGACCATCTCCAACGGCAGCCACAGAGGCAGGATTTTCACCTGTTCCTCACTCATTGCCACCCCATGAACACGTTGGATTGTGGCCATTCCTCGTTTTCTTGTAGCCCTGGGGCTGCGCCACAGCCTCTCACTCCAGACAGCAGCAGGGACCACCCACAAATGTACTGAGCACAAACAGAATATCTGAGAGCAACCCCAGGAAGCACTCCTGCCCTGTGCCAAAGGTCACTTTAACACTTTATTTATCTGCTATAATTAGCAGTTCCCACTTAGCTGGAGAGGAGGATCCTCCACAGCCTGTCTGATGGAGCAGAAGCAATTAGGAAATCCCATCACTCTGATAAACAGCTTCTTGTCATGTCCCACTAAAAACACCTCGTGGAACTGAAGCCTTACAAAAAAGTTTCTTTATCTGGAAGACAAGAAATTGCTTAATCCTTCCCCAGCTGGCAAGAGAGATCTGGTCACAGCTGAAAATCTCTTTCCCATGGGATGGACATGACCCTGCAATTCTGGGCCAAATGACTCTCTTATCTTTCTTTTTTTTTTCTTTTTTTTTTTTTTGGTAATGACTAAATTACGTAATTATACCCAAACTCAGCTAACACCCCCAGCACTAAGTTTGAAAGGACTTACAGAAAGTAACAAAGTTGCCCCATACAGCAGGTTTTGCTTCACTGGTTTTTATTCATGAGTTTGTTACATGACAATTTACTGAAGCTGATTTTCTTACTCACTGATGTGATTAAAGCAGAATCACCCCAGAGAGTTCCTGTTTGGCTGCACATATCACTGCAACCCTCTCAGCTTCCTCCAAAGCAAGGGCAGAGCCCCACTGTGCTGGAAATTTGGCAGGGTGAGGTCTGTTCTCATTTCATAATGGAGCCATTTTGTCTGCTCTCCCTTTGTCTTGCTAAAATTTCTTCCTGATGACTTGATTAAAGGATTAAAAAAAAAAAAACCCAAAAAAAAACCCAACAAAAAACTAAAAAAACCCAGTAAGGTAATTTTGATCTGGAAGAGCACAATAAACACAGTAATACCAGGGAAAGTGCTGTGAAGCAGTGCTTCACCCTCAGAGTGGCTCAGAGATAGAGAAATAAAGTGCTTTGGGCTGGGAGCTGAACTAGCTGTTCTGATGAGCAGGTAATTGCCAGAGTGAGCATGGCATGGAGGCATGGAGGCATGGAAATGGGGTGAAAAGGCACTGTAGAGGTGCAAGCTGGACCTCCAGAGCTCAGATCCTGTTACCTAAGCAGTGCTTTTCTCTCACCGCTTCCCACCTCCCAGAAGGAAGCATTTCCACAGTTAATTTGTGGAACGACTTATCAGTAGGCTGTCTGCCTGAGGATGCAGAATTTGTAGTGATTATTGTGGCCTTTTCCTTCCCAGTGCCCTGCTCACAAGAGATTACATGGCATTGCTCAAAAAGCAGGCAAATAGCCTTCATAAGCAACAAAACATTTTTTCTGGCTTATATCTTCATTTTATGTCTTTACAAAACCAGGGCATTTAAACAATGCCCAACCCTAGAAACAGATTCAGACTGACAGATTCCTTCAGGATGTGAATACTTAGCTTCCAATTTGCTTTTCCACTGATTATTTTTTTTCTTTACCCTATCATTAGATTAATTGGAGAAAAATGGTAGACCACTACCATTTCTGTACAAACTCAGACAGATCCTTGTGGTTTCCAAACCTCCTCCAGGGATTCATCTTTCCTGCACAGCTGCTTTATCCAGGCCACTAAATGGGGTTACTGTCATGAGAAACCTCCACAGAACCCTGCATGATACTTTTAATTTTCTGACATAATTTGCTTTTTTCTAAAAGTAAATCTTTACCCCAGCAAGGCACGAGCACTTTAATTTAGAATGGATGTGTTTTCAAAGGAAATATCCCAGCTCAGGTAAACACCACCAAGCTCAAAACAGTAACTGGCCTGAAGTTGTTGTGTTTGTGTTTTTTTAGTGCTCAATGCAATCACTTCATGCATTCTGCTGGAATCAGGAGAATTTGGGAATGGGAAAGGCTGGAGCAGGCATAGCTTCAACAGCTCCTGCCTCATGTTCTGACTGCCCAGGAGGACAGGCTGATGTGGTGGTGGGATCAGGGCTTATCCTTACAGTCAGTGGGCAAACAAAGGATTCTGGTTTCTGAGGTGGCCAAGGGCTGAATTCACTTAAAAAAAAAACAATCCAATTGAGAAAAATGTTTTATTTACTTTTTTTTTTAAATAGCTGAGAAGAAAACATTTCCCTAGATGATATCATAGTAATATTCAAATGTGATTCCCTGAGAAATTTCCCAACCAAGATACTTAATTTTAAATTAGTTAAGTGGTTATTTGGCTGAAAGGGATTTTACAAACAAGATCTACTTATGAGTCTTCAGGCTAAGGAAATATTCGAGTGAAGTTAATTAAGAATGGGATTCTTTACTTTGTCTGCTGGTTAATATGATAATCAGGACCATGTTTGCAGCCACTGAGAACTGTAATCAAAAAACAAAAAAAAAAGGTAATAATCATCCTCATGCCTCACAGGCTTTTTTTTTCTTGAAGGAACCTTCTGGCTGCAATTATAAATATTATTTATAGTGACAGTATTACTTGTCTCAAATCTACAAACAGTAAATATGCTGCTGTTTGGGATTGAGCAAGTCTCAGAAGGGGAGGAAGTCCGGCAAACTTTATCAGTGGAATCTTCTGATAAAGGGAAATGGGCTTTTATTTTTCCTTTTTATTGTAAATATCTTCTAAAAGGCTGTCATAGGAGAAATTAAAATTGGAATTGTTTGATTAAAGAAAAACTTCTGTTTTCTTCATAAAATGGAATTATTTTTATAAAATAATGCAACAGATTGTTTTGGGGTTTGTTTGGTTTTCTCCAAAGTCCTTTCATACTTGGAAAAGAAAATCTGGTATTACAAACACAGCAGTGAGGAGTTTCCAATGTGTGAGTAAAGGGTGTTGTTTGTAACACTCCTCAACATTGCATCAGCAAAGGGTGCCACTAAATGAGGCTCAGCTTGGAAAGACAGGGGAGGAATCCTCTTGGCAGGAGCCTTTGGGAACAGTCTTGTGCAGGAGACAGTGTGGAAATGACTGTCCCCATTTATTGGCTGGTGAGAGTTCCTGGCAGGTGAGCAGGGGTGTTTGGAGTCCAGGCAGCACTTCCAGGGTTTGCTTCATGGCTCTGCCTGCTGACAACACCAACCTGCACTTCCTGCAAGGGGAAATGCCCACAGGGTAAATCATTCCATCTTTCAGATCTGATGCCAAATTCCCTATGAGAATGGGCCTTGATAACTCTGATGGACTCTCAAAGTTGGGCTTGTAACAAATCTTTTAAACTCCTCGGTTCTTCAAGAAAAAGAAAGCATTTTTAGCTTTTTGAAAATTATGACTGGAATTAGAAAAAAGGAGTCCTCTGTATGCTTATAAAAGTTTGCTTTTAACTGTACACTTTACAGTACTCTTAGAAAAAAACACTCACACATTCAAAGATGCCAAAATCAAAGGCTGCCTAGTGTCCAGCTAATCCAACCAGCAGGTGTCTGTAGACTGCTGGTGGAGATTCTCTGCAGACATGATAGCTTTTTCAGACATCATCTAGTATGAAAAGAAAAAAGGGTAAAAAGGAAAGATTTAAAAATTATTATTATTGATATTTGGTTTATTATTACTACTATTATTATTGTTAATTTTATTATTAATAATGATATTATTATTTTCCCAGGTGTTCAAGTTCTAGCTTCCCCATAGTTTGTGCATGTTTTTTCTTAATATGAGTGAAAAGACCAAGATCTGAAAATGGCTTCCAAACCTCAGAGATAAAAACACTTATAATTTCTCCTTGTTATACATTTCTTTCCCAAGAGTAAAGGTTGTCTTATTCTGCAAGTTTTGGAAAAGTACATATGCACACTGTGAAAATCAGAATATCAAAAGGGAGCAAATATAATCTATTTTTTGCATCTAGTTCAAACAAGTCAAAAAGTAACGTTGTCTGCCTTCTTCGTTATCAACATAATTAAAAAGGATAATTAGAAAAAGTATTAGTGAGATGAAGGAAAAGTTCAAGTAAAACTAAGGATGGAAGGGAAATTTCCTCTCCCTGAAACCAGAACTGTGAAATTAGGAAAAAAAGATTTAAAAGGGCAATATTTGAAGGGAAAAGAAACATTGCTTTTAATTAATAAAAATGTTTAGAGGCAAAATAGATTCCTATGGATGGATCACAATTTATTTTTTGAAAAGAGCTGCTAAATGCAATCCTTCTGTATCATAGCATACACTGAGTGCTTGGGGACTTCAAGCAGCAAAATGCTGCTGAAAATAACCCAGTGTTTATTTTCCCCTGAAGTTAAGTCCAATAACCCTGACAGTGCCTGAGAAGAAACAACTGCTCTTGTGACTGTATCAAAGGGCTGAGGCACCTTAAAAACTGCTGTAAAGGAATTAAGTGGTTCTGTCCCACAGATAAACACCATGTGAAAGCTGTGGGCTCAGGCTTTGGGCACCCTCATGGAAGGAGAGGAAGCAGCAGGCAGTGTGCTAAACTTTCAGGTCAACATGGTATGAAAACAAAGGGAAAAAATAACCCAGTAATGCAAAATGTGTCCATGTGATGGGCAGTGAGCCCCTCTAGGGGAGCTCTGCTGGCAGGGTGACCACTGAGCTTTTCTCTGCAGCCACATCCAGGCTCAGATGGACCCTCTGGCTCTGACCCTGCTCCAGGCTTAGCTAAATGTGATGACAAGTGAGATCATAACCCAGCTGCTGATTTTAGGACTGCAAGTGAGGAAGAAAAGCCCCTGGACTCACAAGGGGCCTCTCTTGTCCATTAAAGAAACGTTTTTCAGAGGGTAAACATCATCTGGGAAACTGGCTGCTTTCTGTGGCTTTGAAAATTTCCTTCCTGAGCTGCAGATTATTTTGGGATCGAGTTGTCTTTCATTCTGTGACAGTCAGTAGTGCCAGGGCCTCTAGTCACTAATGGAACATTAATAATTAACCAAATGGTACTCCTGCAAGTTCATCAGTGGAAAAAACTTTTATCTGCACAAACCAGTAAAGCAACAGGGGAGAACCTACTCCAAGATTTTAGTAAGAAATCCATGTCTCAGAGGCCAGTCTGCCCAGTCCTGTACTCTGCAGCAGGGGCTGAGGTGGGATTTTGGCTGTGTGTTTACTATGGCTTCTTCTGGATCTCTTGAGCAAGCACTTTACAGAGACAGATATAAGTGATTTACCAAGATATGAGTATTGGTCTAGTACCGATACTCAACTGTGACAGACCAAAGACTCTCTAACAATTTAAAGTTAGAAAGGGTATGTTTATTCAGCGCTGGGCAGCAGCGTGGGGTAGCCCCCTAATACTCACTGCAAAATTACAGGTGGTCACAGAGTCTATTTATTGACAAAAGGTTCAAACAAATACATATTCATAATACCAGCCCCTCCCATCCCCTGCTTCCTATGGTAATTAGCTTGAATGGCTATTAAGCATGCGTGGTTGGCTTCTTGAATTAAGTCTGGGGTCCTTTTTGTGGGGAGGGGTCTTAGAAGGAGGAAGTAAGGTGAGTCTTCCTCGCCCTGACCTTTTCTATTAATGACAATATAAATGGCTTTTGAGGCAACTCCAATTTTGCAAAGAATGGGTTTCTGGTTGCAATTGTTTGTCTTCTTTGGACCTAACTACTAGTTTCATCCTTTCCCATTGCAAATACAGCTAAGCAAACATAAATTGACAGGCAATCAATTATTTAAGTTTCAAGTAACTATCTCAAGCCCAGTTTCTTCTAACTTTTAACTAAAATCCTAATTTCTTTAAGATTTGTGTTTCATAAGTACATTTGTTTGGGGATTGCAGCTCTGACCAAAGAGCTCCACCTCACACATAAGGGCTCAGAAGAAATGCAAGAAACCTCAGGTCTTTGCTCTAGACATGTTGTAGTTTCAGGGGGCCGTGAAGGAGGATTACAGCAGTTTGAATCCACACTCTGTGTGGGACTGGGCAAGTGTGGAATATGGGAAAAAGATATTCACTGTGAAATATCTGCTGTAAATATTCCACATGGAGTACACCATCCAGCTCTCAGCAGTGCTGAGTCTCATCCACTCACCTCGTGTGACATCAGGCAGGGATCCTTTCAAGTGAGCATTCTGCTGCAGAGGTTAAGGAGAGTTTCCAGCTTCGGCCAAAATGTCAAGAGCAGGACCCTGCAGTAAACTGCCTCAGCCCCAGGAGGGACCCTCAGCCTGGAGTGCAGCCCACAAGGAGATGGGGACTGCTGAAACCCTGGGCTGGAGATACAGGTTCAGCCCCTCACTGCAGGGAATCCAACAAGGATGTTCCTCTCATGCAGGCAGGGTTAATAGTCGAAGGTTTTCTCCCTGAAAGCACTCAGTGACATTCCATTTAAATGTGCTGCATGCATTATTCATCTCTTTGCAGCAAGCAGCCAGAGCAGAGGCAGCTGTCAGTCCAATTCTTGTTTCAGAGCTCTGCCCTACAGCTGCCTCATGGGGCACAGGGAGCAGTGATGAGGTCCATGGGAACAGGGCCCACGCTCTTGGGATGGGGAGCAATTATTTGCTAGGGTAGCTGCAGTCCAGAAATGTCACCATACCCAGCTTGGTTTAGGGAAGGCTGGAGGAGGAATTTGTTTCAAAAAAGGAGGGTTTTTCCTTGCATCTGTGCTGTATCAAAGGCAGGCAATCTTGCCTCTCTTCTCAAGGGTTTTGCTATATTTCCTTCTTGCACCTTTATCTCTCAGGGCTTCTCCATAAAAAAATATAAAACTCAAAAGTTTGAGATTCCAGTTTATTTTCTCTGGAGCCTGGTCTGATTAAGGTCCACTCACCAAAATGGCCCAAGATTACAATGTGAGACAAAACCTGCAATACAGAGCTGGTAAGAAAAATCCATCCCCTGATTTTTTCACCTTTACTGCCAAGGTGCACACAGCACCTGGCATTGGGTAGCTGCACCACGATGCAAACAAGAAGGAACACATCTTGAAATCCTCTCACTGAGAAAAATACAACACAGATTTCCTTTACATCCCTCTTTCATCCCAGTAGGAGAAAGCCATATCCCCAGAAGGAAAACAGGGAAAGGAAAAAGCTAAAGTTAAAACTGCAGATGAAATATATCTCTTAGGCTAATGACTTGGTACATGATAGCACTTTGATCTTATCAATTAGAAAACAATCTGACTCCAGTCTTTTCTTCTGGGTATTATGGCCAAGATCATACCAACACTCTAAACTAAAAGGATCTGTTTTAGCTCAAGTATTATTTATTCACATGCGTTATCATTCTGTTTCATGGAGAAAAGCAGGGACAGCATCTCATTAACTGAAGGAAAATAAAGTTTTCTTTTTCAACACTATGAACATGGTAGCTCTGCAATCAGGGGTAATGTTTAAAACACTGAATGTACCTAGAGATATAATGTGACAAGAAAACTTCTCATGCATTCAATGAGAGGTGACAGCACACAGATAAAATACTAATCCCTTGTTATCAGCTCTGGGTACCACACTAAATGCAATTGTCAGAAATTCTCAGCAGAAGTTGACAAGACCAAGAGAGGGTTCATTCAGGGTCACTGGAAATTCCTGCTTCGTTTGCATAAGAACTTTAGCAAGTACTTCAAGAGTCCTGCTTTTCAGAAAGAATTTAAGCAATCAAATGCAGTCACATATTAAGAGCAAGCAATTGTTTGAGGCCCAAATCCCCAGAAGTATTTGAACACCAACAACTACTAATTTCCAGGAAAAGCAATCCAGCATCTTAGCTCAAATGTCCTGCTAGGTGGAGAAGTATAAATCTCCCTGAAGCCACAATGTCTGTCTCATCTGTTTGTTAAGATGACAGTAGAGAATCAACATAAAATTAGAAAAATACTTTATTTGACTTTTTAGCCATATTTTAACTCTCTACTCCTTCTGATAAAGGATGATGAACTTTTTTTGGTCCCTCAAGGGAAAACTTTCTTCAAAGAAAATTCATATTGGATTTTATAAGTATTTGGTATTCTTTGTTTACTCTCACAGTGTTCATCCATTAGCAGTGAATTACTGTGTTGTTGTACAAACCAGAAAACAACTACAAATAACAATCAGTCTCTGCCTCAGGACACAGAACAAGCTGAAGGGAATGATCTGAAAATGCTGTAGAGAGATGCTTGCCAAACCAGACTTGTTGTTTATGGCCAGAACAGATGCCTGCTAATTCAGGTGGGTACTTAAACTATTAAAGCAGATTATGGCTTCACACACCTCAGTGAGTCACCTGCACTGAGGCCATTCCAGCCTGAATGGAGAAGGCTGCAGTGACCACTTCAACATTCTAGGCTAGTAATTGTTAATTACACTGGGTCTGCCCAGGGCTGAAAACTGTGCCTTCCTCCAAAGAGGAGACCCGGGACCCCTGGGCTGTAATATATCACATCACAGCCCTGGTGCCTTGGCTGTTGGGGATACCCAAACCCCAGATCTTTGACTGCATGTGCATACATAAATTCACATCCTGAGGTACGAAAAAAGAGCACTGAACCAGGATCCTGTTAGAAGAGGTGGCTGCATCCTGACTTGAAAAGCAGAGAAGTTCTGTTCTCTTCCTTTTTTTCTCATCAACTCACATCCACTGCCATATGGCAAGCTGACAGAAACTTCCTAGGCTTCATTTTATTCACATGTAAATTAATCAGTAATGCTAATAATTCAGACTTTCCTTCATCAGTGCTGGAAGAAGCAGAGCCAAAAAAATATATATATTTTAAAGGAACATTGAACAGAGACTGTATGGGGTAGGATTAGCAAGGACAGGGAATGGAGCTGGAGTTCCAGGGAACTCTCAGAGCTCTATCACTGCGTGTTTGGAAAGCAGAAAAATTGAGGACTGACAAAGTTATCTTTATATTAGAATCTTGCTTCTTGGAGTTGTATTTCCCCCCATTTGTGAACATCCATATCTCTTTTAGGCTATCAACTACCTCATGTTTTAATATTTTTAGTGATCCCCACCAGGGATAGAAGCTAAAATGAGCAAGAAAAACATGGCAACAAACACATTTAGAGACATAATCTGTTTAATAAATATGACTGAAAAAGCAATAAACAATAGCAATTATACATTACGCTACATTGTATTTAACGAAAGGGAAAAAGAAGATGAAAAAGTACATCAAAAAAAGTAATTTTAAAATTAGAAATAGTTCCAACACTATAAGAAAACTTTCTGATTGGCTTACTATAAAAATAAGTTGGCTAATGTTGGACTTCAGTGGGGACTATTATACAGTTGCAGTCAAAACTTTCCCATCTTTCTTAAAGCTGTAGTTGCAAACATAATAGCAAAGCCATACAAATTGCTGTTTCTATCAGTCCTCAGAGAAACTGCAGAAAGAGGCAGAGGACTCTGTACTGTGATTATCCTTTAACTACTATGGGACTAATGCCCTTGTACCATTTTTGTTTTGCCAGCAGGTGGGTTGATTTAGGTTTGTGCCCAGTTTGTGACAGAGAAATTCAAACCCTCCACCACCAAATCCCTGCCCTGGGACTCTGGGCCACACTGACCATGCTGCTTTCTCCTTGCTTTGACTCAGGTTGCCATGAGCAATGCCTGCTGAACAAAACCCACCTGTGTCAGCCATCAGGGTGCCTCCTGTGTTCACTGATTATGAACTGGCCCCTACTTGCCTCCCCCTAACACAGTTAGGCAAGTGCACACTGTTTACAGCATTTCTGCATTTACACTCCAAACCAAAATCCTGGTGCTAGGTCTAATTACCTGAGTTGGGTTGGAAATCAACAGCTGTAATGACCACAGGCTGGGCTTCCCACAGCTCTCCAGTGTCTTTGGAGGACTTGTTCGAGGTGTGCTAATCCTGCTTTCCTGCTGTTCCCTTGCACAGTCTGTGTGAACATGTCCTACAGCCTCATTTCCACTTGCAGGGTGAGATACAAGCTTAAGTTATTGGTAAGAAATCAGATCTTGTGTAAGAGTGGCCCTGTGGTGCTGAGGCTCAAAATGCATGGCAACAGTCCCAGGCCAAATTCTCCTTCTCTGCCCACAGTGACAGGAGCTTGAAGATCTGCAGCCAGTGGGGGTGCCAAAGAAAGCCATTGGAAAACTGTGCAGAACTTTCCCTGCTCGCTATTCTATGGGCAAGGTGCATTTCCAAAACCTGACAGGGCTTTGGTGACTCTGGAAAGGCAGAGATCTCCTGTGACTTCCCCAGACAAACTCGGCCATCAGCTCTCTGTGGAGCTGAGGGTGTTGCTTTCTCTCAGCCAGAACTGAAGGTGTAAGGCTGGCACAAAGCAGAGTAAGTTCAAGCTGGCAATAACCTCCTGCCTGCAATGCACACTTGTTCTGTTCTGCTCAGGGTTAGGAGGCAATGCTGTCCTCCCATGGCACTAGCAGTGGGATGCCCTGGTGTGAGCAGGCTAACAAATCTGTTTTAGAAGGAGCCTGGCCTTGCCCTGGCATCGCTCACACTCATCCTCCTCACAGTGTGGGGCACGGGCAGCAGCTGCAGCTAGAGGAACGAAGGGCAGAGTCCAAACTGAGAGATAAACCAGACTGACCAAGAATATTTTCAGTGCCTTAAAACTCCAGTGTGATTTTGTGTGTGTGTGTCCTATGGAAGTCTGCCGGAGTGGCTGCCCCTCCCGCAGCCCAAAGTGCTAAAAGAGTTAAACCTAAAGCCAAGAACCCCAAACACTCCCTCCCACCTCCCACCACCCAGCCCTTCTCCCCCCACACCCCAGCCCACCCCTCTCCCTAAAGAGGAGACCCCCCCATGCATATTCTTGGCCTATAACATTATGAATTTTCTACAAATTAGAGACAGATCAGAAAAAAGAGAGTGAAAGGGTGAGGGGAAGGGCTGCAGGAGTGAATAGTGGTACCAGTTCCTCTCCCCCCACCCCCCACTAAAATTGAACACCTGTACAATGCAGTTCCACTATGGTCTCAGTATAATGTCCACATGCACAGGCTTAAAGCTAAAAACCCTTTGTCATCTGAAGAATTAAAAAGTCCAAATGCAGTGAGCTCTCCTCTTTTTTTTAGATACAGATGTTGGTGTCCTCAATTCAACCATTTACATAGGTAGGGATTTCTTTTGTGCTCTGGGGCTCAGCAGCTGTGGAAATACTTCCTGTGGCAAAGAACAAAATAAAAGTCAGTAAGTAACATGCACTTTTAGTCAAGGAAGAGCTTGCAGGTATCACCTTGATGGCCTCTGGGATTCAACTGTTCCAGACTGACACATTCTTTCCAGAAATATTTTCTTGTCATTCAAACACTGAAGGTGATGTCCTGTTCTTTTGCTAATGAAGATGATTCACCCATGTTGAAAGGTAAAGGCAGGAGCAGAGGGGTGGAAGGAAGGAGGGGTTGAGGTCCTCAGAGGAAATGTGTAACTCATTTGCAATGATAAGGTGTTGGAGATTTCATAAATAACCTTAACCTTTGCATTTGCAAAAGAAGTGCCTAAACCACTCACATCCAGAAAATAGGAAAGTGAGGTTTTGTTGCCAGAGTTTGGAGAGAAAATTAAATGATGCAGGGACATTAATTCTGATTCCTCCAAGGCAGGATCCCTGAATGTCAGTCAAAGGTGATGGAAAAAAAAAGGTTTCTGAACAAGCATACAAAAGAGAAACACCCAATTACAGTCTTGCTTTGTTTTCCCAAAAGAAAGAAAACTCATTAAAAAAGAAATTGCTGATTTCCAGAAACAGATGAATAGTTGTATAGAAGAGTGCCTTTGCACTTTCTATTCTGTTCACACCTAGGTCCAGACCTTCTCATTTTGTCAATGAGCTCTGATTCAGTTTTCTAATTCATCTCACTGACAGGATGGAAAAACACTCTTAGGAAGTTTGTTGGACTGATTCCTTTTGATACATAATTGAGTCTGTGTATCTCACACATTTTACTTTAGTGCTCCATCATGCAGCCACAGGTGCAAACCAAGGAGTTGTAAAAGGCTAATTTCTGGTTCAATGCAGTGTCCAGCAGCACAGCTGAAAAATGTATAAAATTCTAGCTGTTATAGAAAGCCAGAAATACTATAGATGAGATGAAATGAAATTAAATGAAAACCTGCCCCCAAAATTTGCTTTTGTTTTGTCTTATCCTGAAGCCTCCACCACCAGCAAGAGCAGTTTTGAAGGTACCTTGCATAGATCTGGCAGTGACTGACCCTTGCCACTGCAGCCTGAGTGACACAGGAAAACATGTTTTTCCCTGCTCCTGAACCACCACCACTACATTCTTTTAGAAAGGGGAAGCTCAAAGCCCAAAGCTCACCCAACTCTAGAGAGTTCCTGACTTGAAATTGGGTGTTTCTCTCTTAGCATCTGACAGCAATTTTGCCTTGGAGGTTTCTAAGGGAGAAAAAACCAACAATAACAAAATAACCAAACATTTAAAAAATGGTGAAAGTTTAGGACCCACCGCTCTGGGTCTTGGCTTGAAATCTCTTGGTGATCCACAAGCTTTTTGGAAGTCCTCTGTCCAGACTACCTTGGTTGCATTTCCTTTCCTTGGGTTCTGGACTGTGGCCCGAGGTTGCTCTGTATGGGGAACACCACATGGGAAGGTTGGTCCCCTCGCTCATCCTGTGCTCTGCTAAACAGGGGTGTCCAGGTCTGCTGATGAATAGCTGCTTACAAGCTTTTAATAGCTAAAAAGTCTCCTCAATGAACAGGTTAGGAGAGATCAGCATTGACTGCAGTGGAGCTTCCAGCTTACACATCAGTTTCATCAAAAGCCTTTCTCCTTTTTCCTCCCAGGCTGTTTCACAGGCTGCAATCTCAGCACATTACACTCCCCCTTTAATTGCCCTTTTCCTTGGTCTCTCTCTACAGTAGCCATGACTCCAAGCCTGCCTTAGCAAACACTCCAATAGATTTTAGGAACATCCTCAGGTGAGAGCTAAGGTTTGTTTAGGCTGATGAAACTGTGCAAATAAGGAATCTCAGTTGTAACTGTGCTTCACTCCTGCCTAAGCTGCAAATCACAAAACAGCTGGGGTTGGAAGGGACCTCTGGAGGACATCTAGTCCAACCTCCCTGCTAAAACAATTTCACCCAGAGCAGGTTGCACAGGATCATGTCCTGCAGAGTTCTGACTATCTCCAGAGAAGGACACTCCCCACAACATCCCTGGGCAGCCTTTCCTCTTTAATTGCTCTAAAACACGTGCATGTCCTTATTTGCAGGGGTACCTCCAGTCTGGACCTGCAGAATTGTCACCTCATGAGTGAAGCTGAGCACTGCCTAAGCAGTCCTGGCTTTAGCAGAACATGTCTCCAGGCTGAAACCTCCCTGCCCTGTCCCAATACTCTTACTGTAGCCAGGGTAACAGAAAACAGATTGATCCCAGAATGCCCTGTCCAAATCTATTCACTCTAGGTCCTAAAAAAACCTGCTTTTGGAAATAATCAAACACAGAGGCCTGTGGGAGAAGTCAGCCTGAGGATAAACCCAGCTGTCCAATACTGAGATCCCAGATTTTACTCAGTTTATTTGGGAATCAGCCAGAATAACACTGCTGCTGGCAACAAGGTCTGGCACAGCACAAAGATCCCAGCAGTTGAAACATCAACAGACATTTAGCTTTTAGATATTACTTACCAAATCACCTGCTCACCTCCATGTTCCAAGTGAGGGTGGCTGAAGTTCTTCTGGCTATGGGGCTTAGCCCCACAACTACATCAGCCCCAGCAAAATAAATTACATTGCCAGCAGAATTTTTTTGAGAAGGGGAGGGGATCTACGTAGAGCAACTAGGAGAGAGAAAAAGCCTAAAGTTGTTCCCCTCCCTTTCATCACATAGTGAGGGAGAGAGAAGAGTTAGAAGATTTCCTGTAGCAAAACTAATGTTGCAGCAGAAGAGGATGGGAGGAGGATTGTGCAGGAATATGGGAGGAGGGGAGGCTGAGAAAAAGGTTAGCCAATTATAAGTCGGAGTCTGACCAGCTGCAGGATGCTGCAAGTTATTTACCTATGGGGTGGACTTCCAACTTCTCATCTACTAGTTGCTCAGGGCTCATCAGATCACTTTGAGGGACATTAGGTATGCTTTCCCTCTGACTGACTGGACTGACCATCTCTTGATCTTTTTCATTCTGCATCTGTGCATATATATTAAGGCCAGGAATCTTCCTAAAACATTAACAGAAACCATCATTGTGTGGTGCTCTGGCAGATGATGTAGTATCAGCTTTTACAAACCAAAAAACAGCTCACTCAGAAAAAAACAACCCAGCAAACAAACCCCAAACACCTCACTGAAAGGCAGCAATGGAGAGAAGGAAATGGCTCAGGGAAGGTCCTACCTTTTGAACTTGTAGATGACAAACACAGCTAGTCCCACAAAAACCACAGAGAGGAGCATCAGCATGGCTGAACCACTGTGACTGGGAGTGAGGTCCACCAGGGGAGCTGCAAGAGAGGAGGAGGTTGAGCCACCCCCAGCCTGAAGTGAGAGCTCCACAAATACAGTTCATTCTCCCCTCTTATTACACTTGCACCAGGTCTACACATCTCCTGGGCTCCCCTCCCTTCTTAATTCACCTGGGAGGAAACCCAAGTTCAGATCACCTGTGGTGCTCAACGCACCCCTTCCTGTGAAGTTCCACAATTTCTCCTTAGCGGACTTCAGATTCAAGAAAAAAACCCAAACACACCCAAACCAATCATAACCAGACAAAGAGCCTCTCTGTATTTCTCCTCAGAGTTTTGCTCACCACCTTGCCATAACCCCTCCCAAAATAAGGCCACCCAACCCATCCAGAAGCACGGATTTCCCAGAAATACAAAGTGAATGGTATTAAACAGAGCTTCCGTCACTCACACACACAGAGGAAGGCAGTGAGCCTCCAGGCAGTTCCACAGCAGGAGCAGAGGAGGCATTGCTCATGCAGACAGACACAGAGCTGCAGCTGTGCCATGACAAGGAGCAAACACATCCTCACACACAGAACATGGCCCAGGTAGTGCCCTGCTCTGCAAGGCAGTCAAAGCCAACTCCAACTGCTGCCAAACACATGCCCTCCCCCTCCTGCACCTCTTCTCATGCACTGAACAGACCCCTCCTAACCAGAGCCAGAAGACACAAGGAAACAGGCAAACAAGGAAAGGCACACACATCACATGTGCAGATGTATTTTCAGCTTCACACCCAGACTGATAAAGCCAACCTTTACAAAGAGAAGTGAAAAACCTTCCCCTTCCCACATCTAGCAGGAACCAGAATGAAAGAATCCATTAATATGAATTCCTTACACATCTCCACTCTGTCCCCTCTCCATCTGTGTTTTGTGGGTCTCTGCAGTTCTGTGGGATGACAAAGTGGCTCTCCAGCCTATTCAGATTCAGCATCACTCAATGTTCTTGCTCTAATGCTGCACTGAGAGCCTGGTAATAAACAGCTATTTAACTGCTTTGTGAGGAATATTGGCATATTTTCCTCTGCCTTAGAGCTGAAGTTGTCTGTTGGGTTGGGGACATTGTTTATCTCATGAGAAGAAGGAATGAACATGACGAGTGAATCGCAATCTGTTGTCTGTAATTGCCATAAATTAATCCTTTCTCCAGTGTGGTCTGAACAAAGAAGACAGAAGTCTGAAATGTGCTGAGGCCAATGCCTGTCATTCTTCTGTGCTCAGGGAATGCACACACTCACACACACAAAACACACACACAGAGGGATATTTCTACAGGTTCCACTTGAATGTCCACTCCAAGCTACTTTAGATACCAGCACTTCTCTGCTGCAGAAAATGCTGCTGTGTGTGGGCAGGCACACACAGAGAGGAACATTCCTGTGCACTGAGGCACAGCAACATAAATGGAGGTGTACATACATGTATGTGTCCACTTCCAAAAACACCTGCTGGGCTTTGTGGTTCAGCCAGCTACAGCCCACAGCTACCAGAGTCCAACACAAAATCAGTGGAAGGGCTGGGGAAGAAGGGATAACATAGCCCAGAGCAGCTCCTTTGGGCATGTGCATCCCCTGGGATTTTGTTTTCTAGGGGCTGCTTCTGGTGCTGTGCTGTGTTCCAGGTTTCCCTGCTTCATTTTATTTAGTTTTTTACACAAGCTTGGATTTCCAAAGGCCAGTTCTTATTTTCTAGCTCCCAAAACAATAGCTTTCAGCAGAGAAGTCTCTCCTGGCTTTTTGTCAGATTTTGAACTATTCACAAGTTTTGGTATTGTGAAATTGGGTCTTTTACTTAGACAGAGAACATGACCTCTGCAGCTTGTTAAGGAGACACAATTCCTCAAAGATCTCACAGTGGCTGTTGTCTGGGTTTTTAATACATACTTTGGCCACCCAAGCTCATTTTGCATTCTTACTGAATCCTGTTTCTGCAAGAGACAAAATCCTATAAGGTTCCTATGGGACACTGTGAGCCCAGTTACAGCAATCACTCACTGGTGGCTTTGAGAGACTACAGCAAAGCCTACCTTGCAGAAAAAAACGAATGTTTGCACCTGCTATGGACAAAAAGTACTCCTTCCTGGTGTTTGTGTAATACAAATAAAAACGTGCATTTTTGGAAAAAAATTGTGAACAGTTGCCTGTAACTCAATTTTTGAAGCTGACATTATATGCTCGTGGTTCTAACTTGTCTAAAAATAAGCATCTGGTCATCTGTTCCACAGCTAATAGAAAGCAGAAACATGCAGCAATATTCCCAGGACAGATATGAGAAAGCTCTGCTTAGGAAAAATTAAACATTGGAAACCCCAGGCCTTTCTTTTGGGGGGATTAAAATGCAGTCACATTGCACCCTTCCTTAACAGTCTCCTTTTTCTTACTGCTTACAAGGCAGCACGTAGACTGACATCTGGGTGGGCAGATCCATTTCTACCACAAAAAGCTTTTTGGAGAGCAGCTTGCTGGTACAAATGAACTGAGGGTTTAAGTTTGCAAGTTATCAAAAGAAGCTGATACCAACTGATCAGAATTATCAGCAGTGCCTGGGGAAAATGAGCTCCTAAGAGGGTGGATTGGTTTGTCCCATCTCTTGTAATGTAGGACCTGTGCTTTGAAATGAGGTTTTAGCATGCAGAATAGACAGTGACATATGTAATTAAATATCAGGACTTTGGAGATTACTTATTTTGAGATAGAATTAGTTAAAGTCCAAAGCCTGATCTTATTTTTATACATATCTTATTTTCTTTTGTGCATATCTATATTGATTCTAGTCTTTCAGACTGCTGAACAGTGTTTAGTTGCTTTGAATGCTTGTTGACTCTAGAGTATCTGAACATATCCAAGGCTAGCAGGCAACTTTTGCACTGTGAAATGCACAGGACAAAAATGCCATGGTGCTGCTTAGCTGTTGAATATTTCAGAGATAACCAAGAAATACACACTTCTACTGCTACTTATACCACGTTTCCAAAAAACCAGTAAATTCTTGCACCTAAGCAAACAAAAGGACTGTAATGCAATGTTACAGCTTTAGCTGTAAATGCAAACGCCACTACATCTTTTTGGCATGATATAGAAAGGTGAGGTAGAGCAGACACTTTAATGTCTGCTCATACACTGTGTTGTTATTGTGATATAAAAATAAGAAATGCTTAAAATACAGTTGATAGCACACCACTACCATTGATACACTGCTTGCTGTGCTACAGAGCTACAGAGAGAGGATACTCACCTGCTGTTAAATGGGCAGCATGGACAAGGATTCGAACTCCTGGCTTCAACTCAAAATGGACCAGGTTTTGATTCAGTTTCTGGATCAGCGTTTCTGAAATCTGGGAAGGAAAAAAATCCAACCAACCAACAAAAAAACAACAAATAAACAAACAAACAAACACACAGAAAAAAACCCAAACAAACCAACCAACCGAAAAAAAAAAAAGATAGAGAAAGAAAAGAAATGAATTTGCTTCTTGATCATTGGTTTAGATTACCAGTAGGTGGGTAGGAAATAGAGCTGCGGGCAAAGCAAAAATTTTGGAGACTTTCCAAGCACAGATTGAAGGATGCAGGATTTTGGACAGAGTGGTTGTGTATGGTCAGCACTGACTGAGAAACGAGGTGCCCTGTCACACCTCTGTGGGAGCAGCCCAGCAGCAGAAGGGAGTTGAGCCCCACAGGAACATTCCACCCACATGGAAAAGCGGGCACAGGACCAGGCAGCAGCAGCACTGGCCAGTGAAATCATTTACTGTTCAAGGGAAAAGGAACATTTCAATTGTTAATGAGCACTTGCTCCTAATGAATAACTTCTTGCTTGTTGAGAGGCCAGTTCCACGCTCTTAGAGGATGTTCATAACATGAGATATACCTGAATAAAAATGAAGGGTTTAGATCCATGCCACAGCTGGCAGTTAATTTTCCAGTTCTAAAAGCAAATTTCATTTCATCCAGCTCTGAGATTCAAGACAGCTGCTCCCTAATCCTTAAATATGTACCAGAACCAGCTTGAATCTGGAAGTGTTTACTGACTACAGAATGTGGCTTAAACAAAATGCATGTTCTATCTCTTCTTATGGGTTATATGCGTAACCCACTCTCTTTCATGGAGGAGATATTCCACAGAGCTTTCAGACCACCAGATTATTTTTCCATAACTGACAACATCAACAGAGCCCTAGCAGAAATGAAGCAGATTACTCCTCCTTTAAGGACACAACAGAAAAGATGAGCATTTTCTGAGCTAGGACCCCATGAAATCTGTATTTGTACAGTAAAGGAGCCAAACTTTGGTCACTCTGTTGGCAAACATGCCTCTTTTTTAAGTCAGTTTGTTGCAATATGCACAGATCCACTTTTTCCACATCACATCACACTTCATGACATGCGAGAAGTTCCAGACATGCTGCCATTAAAAACAAAAAAAATCTAGATAGATTAAGCAAGGAATGGAAACCTACAGACATGGTGTTGACAGTTTGTTGTGTGTCTTTTGTATGTTCATTTGCCTCACGTTTCATGAATTTCACATTTTCTTAAAACAGAGATCAATTTTCCAATTCAACAGCCACAGTTCTCCAGGTTGGTTTATTAGGGCAAGGTGGTTGAAAAACTGGAAAAACAACATCCCCCATAACCCTTAAAATGCGCTTGGTGGGAATGTGTTTTTATAGCCATAAAATCAGGATCAAGTGGAATAGTATTCTAGTGCTCATTACTTAATTCAATTTGTTTTAAATAAATCCTTATTCCTTCTTGAAGATTAATGAAAAATTGTCAGAAAAAAAAGAACATTCCAATAATTTTTACACCATCTTTTTCATGTTCTTCATTTTTGTCTGGTTGAGCTATTTCAGTAAATTCTACCCAGATATGATTAGATGTTCCTTGGCTATCATTCATCACAGTATGAGATTTATCTGCTTTTTTTTTTTTTTTTTTTTTACATTCTTAATGGTTCTTTCAATACTCTTGGCTCATACACTTCATTTCTGGCTGCTGATCACTTGAATAGGTGCCTTCGGTCCAATATCAATTTGGCAATAACTCTTACAGGCATTTTATTTATATTTTTCAATATATCTCTTTAAAGTTACAATTTATTTCATGGGTGCCAGAATGAGCAGTAAATATATTTCTTCCAATAGCAAGAAAAAATACCACCTGCATTCAAAGAGCCATCTGTTGAGCTCAGAGCAGCAGGGATGGTGACACAAAGATGTGCAGTACATGAAGAATGCCTGGGAAGCAAATTATAGCCCTCTTTAAGGATTTGAGCATATTAATAACCAAGATTGACAACTATAAAAAGTTTTTCATCTCTAAAACTAGAGCAACAGATGCAGATTGGTATGCTGAAAACCAGGTACATTAATGGCTCATGGAACTCATGGGAAAAGTATCATCCTGGCTGTATCCAGTCCTACAAAAAACCTCACAGCTCTCCTCCATAACCCTGCAGGAATTTTCCTTGCAGGAACTTTCCTTTCTGCTCTGAGATCCTGATGGTGCTGGGGCAGCTGAGCCTCTGGAAAAAACAAAACAAAACAAAACAAAACAACAACAACAAAACAAAACCCTAGCCAACCAACTAAAAAAAAACAACAAAAAAACCCCACCAAAAAACCCCAAATACAAGACAGAAAACTAAAGGAAGGAGACAACCACATTGTGTGTTATTCCTCTTCAGGACATTGTGATAGCTGCACAAAATGTCAGGGAAAGAGCAGAGGTAAGAACATGCATGATGCCTTCTCTACAAGCAGATGCTTACTGTGATATGTAACTGAGTCTGCAGCTAGCAAAGGTTGCTATGTAGTGCTGGAGAATGGCTTCCTCAAGGATTTGGGCAAGAAATGGAAGAATGGGAGAATCTGGAGAAAGCATGAGAAGATACAAGAGATTTGGTTGTGACTTGAAGGGACAGTGGGATGTCCCCTGGTCTGCCTGCAGGCTCCTGTGGCAAAACAGCAGCTGGGGGGTGCTGGGGCTGCCAGGCAAGGTGTGTGAGAGAAAAGTCAACAGGTATTCCTCTCTGGAGGGCCAATGGAAAGGAAAAACAGGAGAGAGGCAGTAAGGCTGAAGTAGCTAGGAAAAGGAAGAAAGACAGAAAGAGCCATGACTGAAATTTATTATTATTGTATTGCTTTGTTACTTGATTACGAATGAGGACTTCATTGTATAACATCCTGAACAAATTCATCTCAGACTAAAATAATTTCTGCCTGAGACCATCAGTGTCTCAGCAGAGGCTGGAAACAGTTCCAGGACTACACACAAAGTGTCAAAACCGGCAGCAGCACTCTCCATTCTGCCCAGAGTACAAAGCATATTTCCTTGGCTCGATTAATTATATGTTCTCCCAGTGGCTTTTTGTGTACAGCTTATTATTAATTTTTTTTTTAACCTTGGTCTTTATGGAAGCTGAACAAGTGAAAAAAGTGAGTAACAGCCTAAGATCTTGAAAAGTTCTAGTGAGAATCAGACATTTGCCTTCCTCAGGCAGCTCATGAGATTCCTGACACACACGTCCAAGGGAAGAACAGATGCATTCAGATGTGTTTTTAAAATGTTTGCTTGCTTGGTACAATATTTTCACTTTTCTTTGTGTGGAAAACAAGATTCTCTTCAAAACAGAGTGAAAATGCATTTCTGTACTCCTAAAAATTATCTGAAATAGAAACCATGCACAATAGCTTACAAAAGGCAGCATTTGAGATCAGTGAGCAGCTTATATAAACCTCAGGGGCAAATTCACATCAGGATTAGACCCTGCTCTCCAAAGCTGGCAATGTTTGTGGTCCTCACATGGTCCCAAGGGGACCTGTGCACTGAAAGGTGTCAGGACATTTCCTCTGAGATTGGAGGACACACCCCTCTGCCTTTCTTACTCTCTCAAGCCTATTTCTAGCTCAGCTATCAGACTTTAATCTAGGAGTGCTTCTGACTTGACTCGTTTACAGTGTTAATAAAGTGTCTCTGAATTAAATTTCCACACAAAGGCTGATCTCAGTTGAGGTAATAAAAAGGTTTTGATGGTAAACATTTTGTGGTTTGTGCTTCCCTTTATTTCTGCACTCACTCTAAGTGATACCATGGATACATCCTGGTTAAAAAAGCAGAAAAGGAAACATCAAAGTATTCTGACTTGTTTCAAAAATAGCAATGAGACTCCAGGTGAACAGCCAGACCTCCATCTGGGGAACAGGTTGGCCTCATGCCTCCCCCTCTTCATCTCTCCCTCCCGGAGATGCAACTAACTTAGCTGAAGACAAAACTTCTTAGAATAGCAACCTCTTAATTTATAGTCTTCAAGAGTCTCTCTTGTGAAAATAATTAGCTTTCAGAATTAGTTTTGGTCCTTAACTGAGCCTCATTGACTTTATCTGCTTCATTTGCAGAATTAAGCATGATGTGCAAAAATAATTCAGTAATAGGAACTATTCTTCATGTATCATTTTTCATCAAAGGACACATAATGAATAATAATAACAGACAATTTGTGAATGAAAAAAAAGATATTCCAATTTAAAAATGGAACAAAACAAAAATTAATTTGGCTTCTTTTAGCATTTTGTCAGATTTAGGACTGTAAAAGAACCATGTGAACCAAGAAGTAGAATTATCACTGAGAAGGGCATTTTCCCATACCTTTATTGACTTTTGAAACCCCTGATGTAAATTATTTTAGACTAATTGAATGTGATTCAACTGTGCCAGTATGCACTAGCTAAGAATCTTGATAATTTTATAGATACTGTGTAAAGATCTCAACTAATGAGTGCTACACTTCAATTCATTGAGCAAATCAATAAACAACTAAGGGAAGAATTATGCACATTGATTTAGTAGGAAGAAACTTGAACCAACACTGGGAAAGTGAAGCAGGAGCCAGGGCCAATGTGGAATACTTTAAACTGTGCCACTTGCCCTGGATAACCTTGGACACTTCACATGGGGCCTCTAAAGCTTGCTTGCCTTAGCACTGAAAAGAGCACAGGCACTGACTTCTGGCTCCAGCAGGAATTTCCTCAGATCTTTAATGAAAGATGCTAAATTCAAGCTGCTGGGAGTACCCAGGGACACTGAGAGCACGAGGCAGAGGATATTCCTGTGGTTACTCTGGGACAAGAATGGAACAGCAGATATCAACCCAGAGAGAACCTGGACATAAAAGCCAGGATCCACTTTTGATGAACAAAGGCAACCAAAAACAGTCTTGAGAATCAAGGGCTGCTCTGTACACTGAGCAAAAGATGAGGGAGAGAGGGCTGGTAGTCACAGGGTAGGAGTGAACTCAAAGGTATTATGACAAGAGATTTACACAGCCTCTCCTACAGCACACAAGCAGCTATTAAGAAAAGCTGGGTAAGGAACAAAAGCCCCTGGTACAAGGCATTTTGGTTTGCATTATTCCAACCTCTCCTCATCTGCCTTTACTTCTTAATACTGGCCCAACCTCCCCTAAGCACCAGTGATCTTCATTCAAAGGCACTCATGTTAAAAAAAATCTCTCCTAGAAAACATTATATGATTTACCACATATATCAACCTCTTCCTGGAATTTGATTTCCAGGACTGATTGGCACAATTTTCTCTAAGTTTGAAGGCGTTCACTGTCATGATCTTGTTGCTAAAGATATTTTGGTGATGGGCACACCTGAAATACATAAGAGAAAAGGAAAGTACTGAAGGCAAAGACACTGAAACACTAAGCTTAGGAGGGTGGGTGAAAGAAAACCCCAAACTATACAGTAAGATAGAAGTTCCATCAGCTACAAAGAAGCAGCTGTAAAACTGAATCTGCTTTAAGGAAAAAATCCCAGGAGGTATATGCTTGCAGGCCTCCTGAATGCCACTCTCAATGGTTTTAAATTCACAAGAGGTGTTTAATCTCTGCAGTTCATCACTGTCCATTTGATATTCAGTCATCCATGTCATTTCCCATCTCTTTGGCTGGATACAGACACTGGCCACAGCTGCAACACACTGAGTACAGTTGGCTACCAACCAGCTGATGTTACCATTTTTAAAGTCTCCATCCTGCTATGTTGCTGAAAGCTCTTCTCAGAGAAAAGATTAATGGCCTAAAATGCCATTAATATCTGCTCCTACCCCTGTTTTGTATTCTTTTACAGTAATTTTGAATAGGTCAGTTAAAAGCACCCCAATGGAGAACTAAAGAGAAATTCAGGAGAACACTGAAACCTTTACTTGATATGAAAATATCACTTCAGAATTCTCACATACCTTCTGCTTACATTTCATTTGACTAAAAGAAAATGCATTTGTAATGTTTGACAAAAAACCCCCACTAGCAAACAACATGAAAAGATAATTTGTGAAATGCATAAATAAAAAGATAAAACCTCAGAATCCTCCTATTGAGTAAAAATATACACTGAAATAAATAGCGTAATTGCAACTGCCCTCTACTGAATTTTAAGTAGAATATTTCCTACCAAGCATTCATTTTGAACTGGATTTTTGCTAAAAATGACTCAATTTCTTGAAATGCTACTATTAGACATTTGCCTTTCACTGAAGAGAAAGAATTTTGTGCTTTTGAAGTAGCAGATCTGAATTCTGTAACCATCAAATTCACCAAGCCCATCCATGCAGATAGTGTACCAACTGCATTCCAGCCCAAGTGGCCAGTGGCAGCTCTGTGTGGCTGTTTTTGCAAGATCTGGGCTATTTCAGTGTTGTTGCAGTCAGAGCATGCAAGTCAAGGACCAGTGTTTGACAACTGCCAGTTATTTCTACATTTTTAAACAGGGTGGTAGCCTGTCCTCAGCTACTGTTAAACGAAGCAGAGCAATCAAATGAAAAAAACTAAAAAAAACCAAAAAACAAAAAAATAAGAAACAAACAAACAAAAAAAGGAAAGCCACAACACAATATTCCTGTCATAAATACAAGATTTTGCATGTGTTTTGGGATTCTACAGGATGAAAAGGCCTTTTGATTTTTGATTTTTAGAAAACTGTACAGAATAACTTTGCACTGACTACAGAAAGTGGAGTGGATCAAGCACGCTTTTTGTATTTATGTATTTATATATTAGGTAGAGTTGCCCTATGTTGCACATTGAGGAAAATTCCCCAGACTCACATGTAGTTGTATTTTTTAGCTGTCAGTAGCTAAATGTCAAACTTTTTAAAGGCACTTTAGTCTCCAATGGAAAATATTAGGAACACAGGGTTCACATTTCTAAATGCAAACAGATATGACAACAATTGATTCTATGTATACATAAAAAAAATAATTTGGAACAATTGTATGAGAATGATACATCAAGAAAGTGACATTTACCAACCAACCACAGTCTCAAAGAGAGCATGAGACACAAATGCACTGCCCTCATGGAAAACTGCATGGAAATGTCCATTTGTCAAGTGGGGCACTACTGCAGTCCCACTACTGCTGGCTGCTGTGTTGAGACTCATAAAACATGTGTGGCACAGAGGAGTATTATTGACTTTGATAAATGGGAAACCAAGCCCTCGATTTTCAAGGGACAGCGGGCATCTAAGTGCCTCTGAAGTCAATGGGAATGATGTACCTAGAGATGAGTGGCTGGACAGAAAGACCTAAAAGTGTGTTTAAAAAGCCAAATGAGTATGTATCAGATAAAAACAGAACAGCTTAATCCACCTCAACGGGAAACAGCAAAATGTAAGCCTTCCTTGGTTATTAAATATGAATGAGATTTACTGGTAAATGTGAAAGTCCATGAAACCACATCCACCCCTCATGGTTACCCATGGCAGAACAGTGGTCTAGCTCAGGTGATGAAGAAAGAAATCTCTGTAATGAAGTGATTCCTTAAGGTACCTTATTCCATTGCAGTGCTTGTGTAAATTATGCCCATTTTATTCCCTGTATACTTGGAAGTTTCTCTTCTAAATTAGAAAAAATGATTCAGAACTGTAACTCCTTTGGGTGTGCACCTGCAAACTGACAAACTCACATACGTGCCTTTGCATAAGCTATTGAATAATCTATTTCCTTGCCCATGAGCACAAAACAGACTTCTATTCCTAGCAGAAAAGAGCACTCTACATCAGAATTACCTCAGAAACAACTTAAGCTGTAGTCATTAAAACATCTGCTCCCAATACTCATCCCAGCAACTTCAAGCACGGGGAGAGGCTGTGGATTGGGCTCTGAAACACTTTGGGCAAGGCATAGTGGAGGATCACAGGCAAAACAGAAAACAAAACAGGAGCAGTATCAGAATATGCTGCAGAGCAGAGGGCAGGGACACCTTTTGTGTCCCTTGGGCAGTTCTCACTGAAAGCCCCACCATTTTCTACTAGAGTCACTAGGAATGGAAATGCAGCACCCACAGACTAGAAAAAAACAACAACATTCTGACCATCCTGGTTTTTTTTCCATAGGAAAGAGCTGACTGCAAATGGCAAATAATTTATCTCTCCTCCAAAGGCCACCATTTGGACCCTGCAGGATGCCAGATGTTGATGGAGTCACAATGAAAATGACATTTCTTCTTTTCCATGAAATGGGCCATGAGAGCCCTGCCAAGACTTCTTTTCGCCACAGCCACAAAGACTCTGCCTTTACGGGAGAGAAAAAGAAAGGCATAAAAAGAGGGAGAAAGAGTAAGCTGCTGAGTGCCAGAAGGGAGCTGGGTCAGATGTAAATTTGAAAGTTTATGGACTGGCTTCCTTGCCAATTTGTGAAGGAAGCAAAGAGAAGGGGAAATGAAGGAGAAAAGGAAGGAAAGATTTTGCAGAGAGGTAAATCTCCATTTTTTTTTGTTTATTACATGGGTGGCGAAAATTGAAGAAGAAAGTAATTTGTCAAAAGAAAAGATGACAGCTAGGAATGCTGAGCAAGGGAAAGCTTAAGAATATGGGTGACTTGGAGGCTCACAGCTAAGTTAACATGGCTTGAGACAAGGACATGGAGTATGGAGAGGCAGAGGCACAGTGGTGCTTCCCTCAGGGCCAAAGTTGTCTTTGCCCCTGGAATCTGAACTAATGAGCTGAGAGACAGCAAAGGAGCTCTGGGACAAGAGGACATATTTTAGTGTTAGGTTATCAACTGAACTCAATGGCATTAGAGGTATTTTCTTAACAATTCTATAATTCTATGACATTTCAGGATTTTTGCCCAGCACAGAGTTTTATCTCTCAATTACAATCCTGCTAGGCCCATCTGGTTGGTAGGACTTTTGGGTCTGCAGAGAGACAGAGTCCTTCAGCCATCAAAACCTATTTCAGCTGTTCACAGAGAAAACAATCCACAGTGGCTCAGCCCCACTTCCAGCACCATGAGGAAGGCAGGCAGATTGTCCAATCCCATCCTGTGCCTTAAACTAAAGAAGTTCTGAACTGCCCAGCTTTACCACCCAGCTCTGCCCTCCCCTGCTTTCTAGACTCTTAACTGTGTCATAAACTTTGCTTCATGAAGTAACTCCACAGTTCCTCTTAGCAGGAATCATTCCCTAAACCCTTCCTTCTTTCTTTCAGCTTCCATGAATTAAACAGGGCTTCTAAGGGAACACAAATGGGCATCTGAGCTCCTAAAGACAGCTCCAAAGCCTGTTTCCAATGCTGGGGAGAAAATAAAAGGAACAAAAAAACTGCCCAATACCAACCAACCAACCAACCTCCAAAAAACCAGAAACATAAAAAAAAAAACCAAACCCTAAAGAGGATGTAACCTGTAACAGATCATTGAAGCAGATGTTAATCAGATGCATTCCTACCACAATTATAGTTCTAACCATACACAAATCCCATATACATAGAGATATGTATCTCATGTATATACACACACACAGAAATGCATAAATGTACACTTCTCCAAGTAATGGACACAATACCTGCTCTAGGTTTGCTGCTGTTCTTTTTTTTTCTCCTGTGGCATCTTGATATGGTAAAATGAAGAGTTCAGCAGAGGTGGGCAGGCCAGGGAGCACTGCAACCAGAACATGCTTGCTGGAAATACCTGTAGCCTGATACACAGACAAAAAATGGAGACAGAAACAGTGTGATGGCACTGAATGCTGAGAGCTTTTTCATTAGGCATCACAGTTACTCTCACCCTGTAGGGTGTCTCTTGTACGTCTTGTTGGATGAAATTTTTAAGTTAGGACTTTAATACTCCTAGTTTTCACACGTTAGACAAAATTCAGAACAAAAGTACCCTACAGGCATTACTGCCAGGGACATCTCCAGTCTTGTGTTTCAGCTGATGCTGCACAATCAGATTGTGGAGTGCAGAAAAGGACCTAGTTTGGCCCTCAGGAAGTTTTGTTAGCCAAAGGAAGGAGAAGCATAATTTGATGAATCTTCCTCCATTGCCTTTCTGGTGTGAATTATTCACCAAAGGCACTTAAATCTCAAGGTTTTGATTTAACCTGAAGTCCTCAAGTGCTGAATTTAGTTGGTCACTCTTAAAGTGGTGGAAAAAAAGTGTTTTCAGATACAAGGACAGATCACAGATGCACCAGAGATTCCCTTGCAGTAAGGACTCGGAAGCCTCTCAGACATTAACTGGAGCTAAATCTCAGGAATTCTTCTCCCTGGTAGTTCAGGAGCAAACTGAGGAGGTGCTCAGTGGAGGAAATGCTGGATGCAGGACAAAGGGTCAGCAAAACTGATCATAAATCACAATTTCCTGAGCTTGTCCTGTGGATAACCCATGTGTGGCTGCTGACAGTGTGGGGAAAACCCTGCGGAGTCCCCTCCAACACATCAATGAAAAGCATGTGTCTTTGTTCCTTTTATTATTTTGCTTTGGTTTGTAATGGGGATTTAGAGAAAAACCGTTATAAATATATAAAGGTCTCTTATATTCTTTATGAGTATTCTGTGAACTCAGGGCTTGCATTATTTGTGCTTGCCTGACAGGTTGCTTTAAGGTGTCAAGAAAGACACAGTATTGCCTCCATTTTCAGAGGCTGGGAACAATTTTTTTTTTTTTTCAAAAGTGAGAGACAGTAGTCATAAAATCAATGATGCAAGCAAATAATTATGATCAAAACAAGAAATAGGATATTTTGTGATAATATGAAATTATCCCTCCTCAGAGTGAAGATCAGATTTTAGTAGAGAACTATAATTTTGTATGCAGAATTTTATCCAAGTCTGATGATATTCTGTAATAAGAATATAATACTTTAATAAAAGTTCATAAAAATTCTATAGCACAGCTATAATTTCCTATTGAATTATTTAGTTATTTGACTCATTTTTATACCTTTTACTTAATTGCTGTAGAAATCTTCTGAGTTTATCTTTAATTTTTACAGGAACTTCACAGAAAGGCTTGTTTAAGGTGAATCATTTAGCTATATAAAGATGGATAATTAGCTATCAATTTTTATTTTTTTAATCAAATAACAAAAAAGACTTTGTATTTTCACTGCTCTGCTTTTGCAATGCAGCCTTGGTACTGTGGTTTTACAATTCTTCCTTTTTTATGGTTTGGTTTTGCTTTATTGAGATGTTTATATGCTGAAAATTCATCCTGAAGATAAATGGATCCTTGAATACTTGATACAGACATAAACATGTCAGAAGATCAAGCTCAAAAAAATGCTTTTTTTTCCCCTTTCCTCCTGTCTTTTAACAAAATATGAGAAAAAAAACCTCAGAAACAATCCAGACAAGTTTGTGTACCTGATTAGTACAGTTTTTCTAGATTTTTTGCACAGATGATGTCACAAATAACACTTAAACTTGCTAATAACACTGACAAGTCTTTTGTCCTTTCAAAATCTGAATATCTTTATTTTTTAAAAAGCAGCAACACTATTTCAAACAATTACTTCCACTATTTTTCTACTGAGCTGGGAAACCCCAGCCATCTCTTCTAGCTCTTCTTACCTCTTCCATTTCAAATCCAAATCTTCAGCTACACTAGAATATTTTTGTGACATTCTGTTCCTCAGTTAAAGAAGGAATTTCAGAACTTCTCTACAGTGTTGATGGGAAGACCAGCATCCAATCCTGCCCAGTGAGCCTCATTCTGTATGAAGGACTTAAAGTACTTGCTGTTCTTCTGCATAGTAAAAATTGTTTAATTTTTTTGTCTCAAAAGTTTTCTACAGCATATTTGCAATTCCATTAGAACAGCATTGCTTTACACTGAAGGCTGACTCTGGGCACCAGATTGTCATAGGATGAGATCATCACAGCTGTCTAAAATTTAGGATGCTGGCCTCAAACACTATCAATTCTCTATTTCTGGGTGGTGGAAACAAAGAGACACCTTGAGAGAACAGCTGATCCAGTCCTAAGGAAGGAACAAATCAGGACCAGAACCCTTGCAACAGGTTATGCACACAGCTTACCTCCACCAGAGCTCTCTTGACTACTCTGCTGATGTCCCTTCTCCACTCTGGGATATCTGGGTTGTAGTCATCAAGGTTTGGAGAGAATGATAACCTCAGGGACTGAAATTTCTCTGCAGACACAATGACAGAGTGATGAGTAAAGCCTGAAATGCCTTAATGCCAAATGAGGGGTCAGAACCTTGTGAAACCTGGTGCAGCTCATGTTTTGCTTCATCAGTTTGCAGATGGTGCACAGACTGTGAGGGAATCCAGCAGTGCACTGAGAGATGTGGAGATCAGGGAGATTCATCACTGGAGTGTGCTGGAACTGGACAAGGCGATCAGTCCTTACTTGGGTGGATGAACAGCACTGCAAAGGGGGCTGTGCTGGGAATGTAAATGAAATGTTACCTTCAATTGGACTTCTGGAGCAGGCACACCCTGTGTAGGAAGCTGTGACTGGACTCTCATAGATGTGCCCCAAACCCTAGAGATCTTAACTGGAAGGGAACAGGGATAAATGTGGGGAGAGGACTAGCCTTGGAAAATGGACCTAATCTCTGTTGCTGTTAACAGAGGTGCCCACACTGATCACTATCAGCTAAAACTGGGATTCCCAGGGGGTTTTAGGCTCCATCTACACTACATGGTATTTGTGTGCCCTAACTGCTGGTGATGCATGAGAACAATGTCAAATCAGTACAGCTTTCTGTGCAGAACTGCAGCACACAGCATTGATTTATCTTTCAAGCTGAGCAGCTTTTGTGTGAGTTAAGAGGCCTCTGCTGGCCAAGAAGGGGGAAAACCAGCTTACAAAACAAGCTAACATTTTGACAATCATGTAGGTTGATCAAAGAGTGATGGAGCACATGCAGAGGGCTCTGGAAAGGAGATCAATGTTCTGCAATCATGTCAGTCTGCACTAATGTCAGTCAGTGGCCTTCAGAGATATTATGCTGGACTGGTAACACTGCAATTCAATTTATAATCTCACTCAAAGCATGCTGGAATAAAGACCTCTTATTGCTGCCAGCTAACCTGGCTCTCTAAATGTTGACTATGGAGAATCCTGTGTGAAATAAAAGGGGAAGAACTCACCATACACTGCAATAGTCTTTGTGTCCTGAAGAATGGTGTTTCCTGCTGAGACCTGAACAGTGATGGTGTTCATCCCTTCCACAGAAAATGTGAATGTGATGCTCCCTTCCAATGTGATCAGTGGCTGCAAATGCATCATAAAAGGAAAAATCCAGTTAATTTGGCTGGAAAGGAAAAGCAAAAATGAGTTTGGCTCTCTAACCTATTGGGATGGTTTGGGGAGTTAGTTCCAGATCAGAAATTTCAGACTCAGGAGGAGCCCTGTGACTTGGCAGCTAATTTCCTAGAGAGGGCACACAAATCCCAGACAGGGATATCCTCCTGAAGCTCAGAGTAAGGTACCTATAATTTCCAAAGGAAGTATGTTTTAATATTCCAGTGCTTCCTTTCCCCTTAGCATGTTGGTTGCTCTGGATCCCATGTAAAATGCTCACCTTTGCTCACTCCCCAGAGAGACCCAGATCCTGATACAAAGGCCTGAAAGACTCACTGCTCAGGTAGCACCCTCCTTCCCTAAACCTAGTGTAAGTGCTGTATTTAAGGTGACTCAAGGGGGTTGCCACAGAACCAGCCAAATTAAGATTCCACATTTGCTGTCCCTCATTATCCTTAGGTACAGAGATGGTTTTTGGTAAGTCCTGATGCTTGAAGATCCCTTTAGCTGTGAACCAGTTTACCAATGAGTTGTGTCGTCCAGCAGACTCTGCCTTAACTTCTCTTTCCACTTGTTAATGAACTCTGGGTGAGATCTTCAAAGCAGCCAGTACTAAGTCAAACTGTTGCCATTGTAGTCTATAGCAAAACTCACACTTCAATGGGAACAGAATCAGACCAACCCTGATCACTTATGAGTTTAGGAGATCAGAGGGAAGGTTAAAAGGTGACAATCACAGCCTGTAAGTACCTCTAGGGGGAGAAGATTGCTGATAGCACAGAGTTCTTTAATCTACACAAAAAGGCATAACAAGATCCAACAGCTTGAATCCCAGACTAGATAATTTCAGACTAGAAACACAGTGCATGAGTTCAAAGCTCAGGATAATTAGCTGTGGGGAAATAGTTGGAGGAGATGGTCAGAAGGAGAAGCAGTGCATTTTCCATCATCTGAGGAAAATTATTAATGCAAAGCAACAACAGAAAGGTTCTGCTTTAGTCACAAAGAGTTAAATAAAGCAGAAGGTACTGATCACACTCTCCAATCTGCATTATACAGAAGAGAACCATGGGTAATTATGAAGGTCCCTCTTGGCTTTACAAAATCCATGACAACCTCTCCCCTCAGAAACTAATTAGGGTTTCTGGGTACTTTAGCCACAATTATATGTGAAACAACAGTTCTAATGTCTGTGCAGATTTACCAAGACTGCAAGCACAGAGGCAGCAGAACGTGATGGTGATACTCTCACATCTGATCAGAGCCCTGGGGCAGGGAGCTGTGCTGGGAACCATTTCATCCACCTGTAGCACATTATAATAAGGTCCTTTTGCACATGTGGTTTAGCATAGGGTGCTGGGGCTCAGCATAGGTCAGCTCCAGATATAAAAACAGCTTGAAAGGTTGTTTTCCTAAAAAAAAATCTTTCAAAGCCCCTACTTTCTTTCTTTCTTTCTTTCTTTTTTTTTTTTTTCTTGGTATTGAAGAAAGGAGGGTGAAGAAAAATAGTAGGAACTTTTCCATATTTTGGTTAACTATGTTCACCTTGGATGGAAATAAGGAAGAAAGCTACTGGTAACTTGAATGAAATAGCAATAAACCCTGCAGTTAAGTCAAAGCCACAAACACAAGGCACTGCTACATTTCCATGCTGGTACCTCCAAGGACCAATATTATCTCAGGGTTTGATTTATAATTGTCTTGCACATGTGACTACGTAGAAGCATTCCCAGATCCCTCTCCCTCTCTTTTCTGTCAGAGAGCTCCTCCAGGATTATTTTGACCTCAGTCAATCAGGAATACAAACCTCTGTGTTGTTCCCAAACCACCAGACGTAAGTGAGTGTTCCCACTTGGCTTGGCCACAGCACTGCTGTGGCGTTGATCTCCTTGTTCTTGGTGGTGACAAAGGGCAGAGACAGGTGAACGTGTTCCAGGGGGCCTGCAGAAACAGGAGCAGCAGGTGAGTCCTCCCTCCATCTGAAAAGTCAACCTGGCTGCCATAGCCACTGGTTTAGGGAAGAAAAGTCATCCCTAAATCACTGTGGGACATGACAGAAGGTTTGGCTTGGTACCATTTCTAGAGAAGAAGGCTTAAATCTGCTTCTCAGAGAACAGGAGCCACCCCTGTAACTGGAGCTGAAAAACTTGGACTCTACTGCATGAATGTCATAAAGTCAGGAGCTTATATGAGTTTTACAATAGGGACAGAGACCTGTTGTGTGAATATAGCCTTCACTGGGAAGACAAGAATGTGCAGGACAAAGGGCTTCAGTAGACATGAAGTCTCTTTGCTTGAAAACTGCAATGATTTGGTGAACTTCAGCAGAAACTCTTTCTGAAGGCAGCTATTCACTGTGTGTCTGCATTTTAACGTTACCTTATATTCCCTCCTTTTCATCAATAAACTCTTTTATTTCTTCAGCATAAACAGAACATAATTCATTCAACAAGTGACATTCTGCCCAGGGTTACACATTTCCCATCTTCTGGAAACAGACGGGCCTTTGTTGTTAAATCTTGTTCTATAGATTATTTTTAAAATGTGTTCTGACTGTTCACTAAGAGAACAAAGCAATTGTCCTGCGTGACAGGGAAAGAAAAATAAAGAAACCTCAGGTGGCATGAGGACATGGGTTCCTTAAACAAATTAAGGCCACATCTACACATCTTCTATCTGTGAGCTCCCCAGTGATGAGAACCACAGCCTTGCATTGATCATATGGAGTTGAGATGCATTGCTAGAGAATTTTATGTATTTTCAGGGAGGATCTTTCAGGATATACCCCATGCATGAATCACCACTTAGACCTTGCTTTTCAGCCTCAATGAACAACACATACTCTGGAGAAATCAACCTGTATAACACAATAGGCAGAGTGAGGAAAAAATCTCTCCCAAATCAGACTGTATAAACAATGCCAGAATGAGGACCAGTGTTCCTGATTTATTACTGAAATGCATCTTTCTCTGGGTTGTAGACACAGCCACTGCTCAAACTGAGGCAGCCCAAATAAGAGCTATCCATGATCAGATTAACCAAGGCCTGTTATACATGAGACCATGGCTTATTTTGCCTTTTATAAGCAGCAGTCAACACTCTTGGAATTCAAGAGATGCCACAATTTCACCCTTATGATTTTAATGGCATTCTCCTGCTCAGATCCATTTCCATCACCACACTGTTCCTGCTTTCAGCAAGACCCTAAGACCTGAAAAACAACAATTTCCCCATCTAAATGCAGTTACAACTGTAATGATGGAGCCCATGAAAAGTCTGATACTCTCCAAAATTACTGCATCACTGCTCTGAACAGATCTCAAACGATCCTGCACAGCAGAGAGTGCCCAGCACCTCCTTGGAGCTCCCCCATACAATGGCTAGGAAGGGAGATGAAAGAAGGGCTCAAGCAACCCAACTCTGACTGAGCCTGCCCCAGCACAGCTGGGTCAAGGAGGCTGGAAAGCTGAGCTGTTGTCTGGCCAGCAGATGGGGATAGCTCACTCTGGATAGGCCCTCCTGGCAGGAGACTGCTTTCTTCAGGTAAGCTTGAAGAGGATTCAAGAAAATTAATTTCTGAGTTTCATGCAGGGCTATGGAGGCTATGGTCTTCAATTCTCCCGGGGGAAAAATACTGTACAAGCTGAAAAACTGAAAGGGAGAAGCTTCTCAAAAGGCTCACTTGCACAGGTGATGTTATTCTGAAGCATCCAGGCAAATCCATAACTAACTTTCCAGGAGAAAATTGTGACCTGTCAGGACAGCTAAGGACAGCTGTTGACTCAAGCAGTTTACATACAACAGTTTATACTGTCCAACAGTTTATATTATCCAGCTCAAAATGCTCCTGTCTCACAGCAACCTGCATTTCTGAATCCCTGCAGTAACTGCATGAAAGGCACTACGACTGTGCACTGGCTCTTGGCTGCAGCAGGATGAGGAGAGCATGGGATGAAGGTTTTACTTTTATCTTTGAGACCACAAGCACCGAGGTCCAGCACCTGCAGTTTTTTCCTGCAGGAAGAGTGCTGGGCACAGGTAAGGAAGGTGCTGGAAGGCACAGATCTGGCTGCAGACACTCAGGTATTAACCCTGTAACCAGGGATAACCACGTTTACAGCCCTTCTCTGGATGTTCAGCCTGCACCTTGCAATACAGTGTGTCTGTCTATTTTAAGGACAGGTATTTTTGAAAGGCTCCCCAAAGGCCAAGCTCAAACACCCCAAGCAGAATACTCAGCAGAGGGCTGAGTGGCAATGCAAGCATTCCAACAGGATTTATCAGCTGCTGTGGATCAGGGTGTTAGACTGCAGGGGGCTGGACCTACTGCACATCCCTGTCCTCAGCACGTCTATTGCTAGTCTGCACCATGCTCATTTGTACCCTGTTTTGCAGTCCCTAATCCTTGTCATGTAGAGAAAGGTGAGACATATCCCTTAGAGCTGTCACTTCTCCAGGAGTCTGGCACATATAATCTGGGCCTGGCTGCAGTGATCACTCAGTGCTTAAATCCTGTGCTGGCAATTACCTATGCAAACCACAGAAATGTACACTATCAGCTGCTAAGTCACACAAACAAATCTGAATATTGTTCATTTCTTGTACAGCTTAAACAATCAAAATGGTTCACAAGCCTTCAGTGTCTCAAGAAAATGAAACAGAGCAAAAAGACACCATGAGTGATTGAAGGCTGGACACCTGCCAACCAAAGGTGTTCTTGAAGGGGAATATTCAGGTGGGTATTTGCTCCTGCTCCTCTCGTCCTCCTTCATAAAAATCCTATTCTCCCACACTCCTGCCTCCATTGGCACAATGGTTCTCCATTAAAGAGCTGCTGTCCTACCCTGGAAAGGCAGCTGCTTTCATGCTGTGTGGACTAACCCCAAAACTAGAGGTATAGTCTAGGGAATGTGCCAAATCATCTACATAATATGTGGAGTTAGTTTGGTAGATGGTAAACAATATTTCTGTAAACATAACTTCATGTTTTGTAATTTCCTTTTTTCTCAGTTAATCTGGCACAGAAGTACACAGTGAAAACATAAATAACAAACAAAAAAACCCCCACTGTATAAGGAAAATTATGGCCCCAAACAAAATCCATTAGGAATGTTACAAAATTTTGATAAATAGATTGACCCTTTGGGTTCATAACCATGTGCTAGAATAAATATGAAATAATACAATGTTGGTTTTATCCAAGAACTTGGGATATATTTCAGTTGTAAATCAGACATATATGAAGTATAAAAATGTTAAAAACAATAGCAGAAAAGCAATGTGAGGATAACATTTTTTTTTGCAATATTATTTAATACAAAGATTTTTGTTCCTATGACAACAGAAACACTGAAATGCACTGGTTTCCATCCCAGAGGTGGGTGTGTTTCATTAGAGGGCAAAACATGTACAAAATAAAATTCAATGCTTTTAAAAGTCATTAAAGATTCCAGGGTGGCTTTGTTGTTCTGGAAGTGTAAGCTTGATAATGAAAGTGCATTTCAGAAAGGGCTGGACACTCCTTTGAGGTGTCCCGAATTAGACTATCCAAAATTAGAGGTAAAACATGGTTTAAAAACCAAAAGTTATCGACTAGATTCGATAATCTTAGAGGTCTTTTCCAACCTTAATGAATCTACATTTCCTCTCATCTGGAATGCACAATCTGTCAGGAGGACAGGTGAACACTCATCATTTCCCACCACTCTGGACCCAGCTGCCAGATTCCAAATGTCACCTCTAGCTACAAGCAGTAATTCTAACAGAGAGCCAGAAGGGGTGTGAGCATACATACAGGTCACATGCAGGTAGAGCACAGCGCTGTCAGAGCCCAGGCTGTTTTCCACCAGCACGGCCACTCGGAAGATGCCCACGTTCTGGTAGATGTGCTTGATCCCATCTTCTGTTGAGCTGAGATTGGCGTATGACACAGCGATGCCATCTCCAAAATCCACCTGAATGAGGGATCTCTGGAGGTCTCCCTGTGGTGAAAGAGAAAGGACTGAAACAGATTCTGATTTGCTGGTGACCCAGCAAGTGGAGAACAGCGACAAGGTCTGGTTACCAGAGGCACAGCCTGCACTGACCTGTCAAACACCCACGGCTGCTGAAGGTCCCTCCCTCCATGTAAGATGCAGCATCTTGCCTTACCTTTAAACATCCTCACTCCCTAGGAAATCCCCTCTGGCTCTGCATGGAGCTCATGCTCCATGTTCACACTTGCTGGCTACTGCTGTGGGGCACCTCCAGAGCCTGGTGCACTGAAGCAGTGGCCACTCTCTGGAATGATGGAAAATTAATAGCTGAGCATTAATATCCTTTCATAAAATTGGCTGAAAGGACATTTCATTTACTTTGGGTTTGTTTCCTCTTCCTTTTCTTTTCTTTCTTCCTTTTGCTCCCTCTTTTCCTGTGAGAGAAAAACAGTCCTCTGGATGCCCAATTCCCTTTCTGGAATGAAAGGTACCCATGTGAATGGCTGGCATCAGGCAGGTTTCCACACCAGAAAGAGATATGTGAATGTATATGACTATAACAGGAAATTGTAACAGAACTTTTATATTCCTTATGTTCTCTGAGTCTTTTTATAACTTGTTGTGAAGGCAGAAATAGTGGAGGCTTGCCTGAATGGAAAGCAAAAAGAGGGAGCTGTACCTGATGGTGGCAAGAGCAACAAATTTTCCCAGATGCTCTCCTTTAATAGACTGAAGTTGCTTTTTTTTACACTGCCTTGGCACTCTGCTGGAAGCTCTGCTGCTTCCAAATGGATGAGACAAAAATAACAGTGTTGCTCTGTTGTGGAGAATCCCAGGCTGAAGGTGTGGCAGGGGAAATGGTCTCAAGAACAGAGCTATGTCCTGTGTTGACCTGAGCTATCAGAAGATGTGCCGTTTCAAACACGATGCAGTGCTTTGGGCACTCGTGTCTGAGCCAACAGAAGGCACCAAATGGGATCCACTTCCACAGCCAGAAGTGACCACAAATGACCTCTGAACCTCTTTCAGAGAGGAACTATTATTGTGTCTCAAGTCCAGCGCTGGACTCAGACCAAATACAGAGATCTCTGAAGTAACCTTTGATTCTCTCCCACTTCCTCCAGGTCCATCATTATAAGGGTATAAGTCATCTTTTCTTACTCAAAAGGAGATTATGTCTTTGAACAGTAAAGCCATGCTGCTGGGAAAAAAGCTCTTCACATGGTTAAAACTGTGCCACCATAGTGCCCCTGCTGGATTTATCAGCTCTGAGGTCATGCAGCTGAAGTCAGGTCATGGAATGTTCTTCCACATATCTGAGGTAGCAGCAGAAGATGAAAAAGCTGAAAGCCTTTTAGAATAGTCCCATTTCTGAAAGTGTCAAAATTTGTGTTCTAATGAACCTTATTTTCTCTTGTCTTCATTTTGTCCATAGCCATGAAGCTCACACTTTCTACAGGTGTACCAGGGAAAGGAGCCATTTCTAAGGCATGCGAGATTTAGATTTCAATTTCTAGGTAGAGAAGATGCTACAGAAACAACTGAAAATCTAATTAGAGAAGAGCTTCAGCTGCTGCTCCATCAGTCTTTCATTTGTCTTGGCCTTTCCTGTTTTAAATCCCTTTGAACTGGAAATACATTTTCCATTGAGTAAGATCCAGGCTATAACACTCCTCTGAAAATGCCACATTTTGAAAATCTGACATTTAAAACTCAAGCTTAGGAATTGGGAGAGAAAAGTCAGGAAAACAAAGAGACTGTATTTTGACTTGTTCTAATATTTTATCTGTGCCAGGTAAGAGCACAGGCAGAGTGACACAGGAAGAGAAAGCAGATGAGCCAAAATCCAAACATTTCCCACACAGCCCACACCTGATTTAAACCAACCCAGCTATCACTGTCTCTGTCTCTGGCATCTCTCCAGAGCCGCTTGCAAGAGGTTGTTTTTACCAAGAGAAGTTTTGTTCTGCAACAATATGATGTCTATCCATACATCTTGCAAAAGCCCCTCCTGTTGCTTTTTCCAGCTTCTCATTTTTATTTTATCAAGCTCAATGCTCCACAGTAGGATTTTTTCTGAATCTTTTAGCCCAATTAAGGCAGAAACAAAATTCCCTGCATGACTTGCAGGAGACAGACACTGCTGCTGTTGGAGTGTTTTCATGGGTTAATTAATGTGGTTTTTTTAGATTAACCCCTTTCTCTGCAAAATGCACAAGCCTGGATATAACCTGATGTACACTGCAATCTTGATAAAGAGTTTTGTGCAGCATATGCTGAGCCTCAAGAACTTTTAGCCAGAAAAGAAACCCTGATAATTAAAAACAAGTTTCCCAAGGCCTCATATTAAACCCTTTAAGGGCCTAGACAACATTAGTTACTAAAATTTACTCAGACATTCACTATTTTCTAAGGGATTTCCTTATTAAATGTCCAGGTTTTTTCAAGCATATACAAAATATTCCTCTCTCCCTCCTTGCTGGTGCTGCCTCCTAAGCCAAGTGCACCTTTTTCCTGCATCTTGACCAAAGGAGCCTCCAGTGCACACAAGACCTGGAACTTACCAAAAACCTCTGGGAAGCTTCCTGCCTTAGGGAATGTCAATAAACATCCCATACAGTTTGCAACAAGGTTTTTATATTTTGATTATATTTAGGCAGCTCTGAATAATTTGGAGGATGTGAGATGTGAGATGACGTAGCAGGATTCTCTCCCTCAAACACATCACTGGAATCTTGCCCTGAAAGTTGTAATAATGCATTTTCCTTATTGACTTAGAGCATTTGAATCTAAATGGAGGTATTAAAAAATGGAACAAACACAGCTCAAGGTTTTTAATTTTGGTTCCCATGTTTCAGATTGCATTTTTAGGTCTTTAATTATGCACTGACTTCTGTGTCTTCCTTAGAGATGTTGACAATAGATTTAATTATCCCTTGCAAGACACCAACACAGCTGCTGGGGGGTTTCATGGATTAATTCATTGTGCTTTCTTTAGATTAACCTCTTTCCCTCTTAGGCATTTTTCTGTAACCAAAAGAAATAATTAATTGAAGATATTTTTACTGTAAATGACTATCTACACACAGCAAACCTTTACTCTAGATCTGTTTAAAGTATATCCTTAATTTTTAACAGATACTCAGATCCAACTTCATCAAGAACTGAAAAACATGCTTTCCTGTGTAAATCCTTGCTTTCAGAGAGATGGCCTTAATTTTTCAAATCAGAAACTGAATAGAAAGGTGCTTTTTAGCAGGCTGAATAGCTTGATACTTTTCACATATACTTCTTTTTCAACACCAAATTATGAACTGCACTGATCACATCGTTCATTCTGACTGCCAGTTGTGCCAGCTCAACTCAGCTACGAGCTCTTTTTACAGTGCTTGATCTTCTGTGCCCCACAGGAATCAATAACAGCCTCTCAGGACTATGCAGGATAATTCAACTCGTGTGACTGGATGTGCATTGCAAGGCTCTAGTGCTGTGTGTCATTAGGAAGGCAAGGTCCACTTTCATACATTTTAATGGAATTTCAACAATGAATTTAAAATGCATGGAAGGCTCTGATTTCTCCCACCCAGCTTGTCATCATCAAAAAATGCAATTATAATTCAGATGACAGTGGTGTGGGACAGGTACATACTGTGTCATTTGTGTGTTATTACAGCAGTGTAGTGAGTTAGAAAGATAAATAGCCATGATTCAGCATGTGTATTGAAAGTCAGGATGAAGGTTTCATATTTCTGTAATCATTACTAACAAACTCATGATAGCAAAAGAGGGAACACAGTGGGACACCACCAAAAAAACCAGACTATGCTTTTAATTACTACTAGCTCTGCATCTTTAATTTGAGTACATCAACAATTAAAACAATCCCAATGCTAAACTCATCTCCAGAAACCTCAGCTGAGTTGAATACTGAATTGCACCAAACATTTGTGCTGAGGTGGGAAATGTTAATGGCATTGTGTCCCCAGCAGGATCCCCAGGCTCATTAAATGTACCTGAGACACAGTGTACCTTGTACAGCCATGTATCAGCACTGTCACTGCAGAGAGCCACGGCAGGCTCTGGGAAATTCAGGGCTTCATTTGTATGTTCACATGGTAAGAGACAGTCCTCTGGATTTATGAGCAATCACTACACAAATGCAAGGCATGGGGGGTACGAGGCAGAAAGCAAAGCTCTATTTTCAAATGAGGGAATAAAACATCAGAAAGTTTAAGTTTCTTACTCAAGGTCATGCAGGAGCTCAGAGTGAGGTTCAGGAATGAGTTCAGATTGCCTGAATTCTAGCCCGTGGCCTGAAGCGTAGGAACAAATTAGCTTTCCCCACATATTAGTCTAATCCAAACATCACACAGCAGCAGCAAGCAGTTAAAAGCAAACCAAAATCTACTCCCAGAGGAGTGACTTTGCCAAGTGAGAACTGAGGCGGACCTGGAATGTCAAAGATTTTTGGCTGTCATTTTATCAAGATAAAAAATAAATTAGAGGAGGCACTTTCTCTGTGAATTATCTGTAATGAAACAGTCAAAGCCCTGAACCTTCCTGCCCTGAATGTCTTTACCATCCATTTCCCCAGCAAAGATGTGTGAGCAATCAGATGAAACAACTTTGAAAGCCATTGTGCAGAGCAGGGTTGCTCTGGAGGCTGCAGGTTTCAGAGTCTCTGCTGAAGCAGTGCAGCAGCACAAGGGTCTGTTGTTCACCCAAATAACTCCAACATACAAATAGCAATTGTGGTTGTGACAGGCAAGAGACCTGCGTGGCTGTGTGATCAGGAAGGCACACAGAAACAACACACACTTAATAAAATTCCTCTGTTTTCCACAACAGACAAGCAAAACAGGTCAAGGACACTGGGTTGAATAACTCAATAGGAAAAGTGCCTTTGTAACTTCACATTTTGGTTTTCTTTTGTTGCTGTCCAAAAATAAAGTAAGGATTCAGGGTTTAGGCTGGGAAACCAGACTCTTGTTGAATGCTGCAGTGAGAAGCACCAGCCCTGGGTCTCTGCATGTAGCCCAGGCCAGGGCAAAGGATTAACCTTGAAACTGGCAGCATCTTTAGGCAATGAAAGATTTGCTTTTAAGCGTAGCTACTTTTCTCATGGGCTGTCACGCAATGACAAAAGTGCTGTTGGTATTCTGCTTATCTCATGGAAATTTAAGAGCAAAATTCCCAGCATAAGTACAATGCCTTGGTTATTAAAAACTTCCAAAATACTTCATAAAATGCAAAACATGATAGTTAGTAAAGGCAATATTGATGATTCCTGACTATTGTCACCCACTAAAAATATCATGATGATTATACCTAGATTAATTGGACAAATAACTTGGCCAAACCTTTCCAATAATGTGATTGTAAATATTAAGTGCAAGGTGATCTTGCAAGCAGGTTAGAGGAAGTCATACAGAAATTCTAAAAGGTGATAGGAGACTTAGATCACTTTTGAAAGAATTCTTACATTCAGATGATTTAAATATGATCTGTTGGTTGGGTTTGATTTTAATTATATTTATATGCTGCCAGATATAAATGCTTCACAGGAAAATATTGTGTGAATCAGGGTTAGAGAAACTGGGCCAGAATCCCAGCTGTCAGAAATCAGCAGTGCTCAGTGTGCTCCTGGGTTTGGTTCCTGCCTTCCCTCCCTTCCACAGACTTCAGTGATGATTTTCTGTGTCTTCTTCCATAGCAGAACACTTCTGAATGCCTTGTCCTTACTTCTCCTGGGGCATCTTTTGCTCACATCATGTTTTTGTCAGAATGCACAGTTGTGGCTCTCAGCATCACCACAGGCACAACCAGGCCCTACAAAGAACCACTGTGCTGTGGTTCCTGCCCCTGGATCCCACACCTGAGTGAAAACATCAGCTTTTTACTGCTCACACCTGAGTGAAAACATCAGCTTTTTACTGCTCACACCTGAGTGAAAACATCAGCTTTTTACTGCTGCCAGTACTGCTGTCTCTCCCTGCCTTCTTAGCAACCTGCTCCACACTACAGAGATGCAGTGAATTTTCAGGGCCTCCAGTGAACCTGCTTCTGCAGTTTGTTCCTCTTTTCAAACCCAGGTGGATTCCTAGATGGAGCAGAAAGGCCTAAAAAGATAACAGGAGTACAAATCTCAAACAAATTTTTGTACCATGGCTCACCCGCTTCTCTTTCTTTTTTTTTTTTTTTCCTTTTTCCGGCAGATCAAGTGGAACATGAGCATGAAAAGAGAGAGCCAGGAGGCTGCAGTGTATGAAACAGCTCTGCAGATTTGAAGGCTTGAAACAAACTGTCTCAGAGGGATACAGGAGATGTTAAGATGCAAAAGGAAAGGCCATTGCTTTTTCATACCCATAAGATACCAGCTGTCACTCACACTAAAGGAGGAGTCCTCACCAGGGTGTAGCACTCTAAAATATTGCCCACCACTCCAGGGGTTGAATAGGACACACTTTTTTCACATGCTGCTTGGGGAAAAGATGTGCAAAGTGATATATCCAGCCCTTTTAAGCTTCCCTGATGCCTTCCCCTCAGTAAAAATGGAGTGACACGGATTTTTTTGATTCTGAACATGCTGGACTGTACTGTGCTGTATACCTGTGCAGGGCAGAACTAAATAGAAATTGGCAAATTCTTGTCTTGTGATACCTCTGCCTTGTGTGCAAGGTTGGATCAAACAATCTCCAGAGATCCCTTTCAACCTCAATTATTCTGTGAAGTCAATATCCATTTTATAGAAGGATGCTTGTTCTTTTGAGGGGTTGTTTAACTTTTCTAGTGAGTGATGGGAACAGTTAAATTGTTAAATGGATTAGTCTACACACAGTCTTGCTGCTTCAACTACATTTTATTCCCCTATAACTTGCACATAACTGGGTAAATATTCCTGTTTGTTGAGTATTTCTTTTGTTGCACCACCCACACAAAATCATTGCCAGACTGTGTAAAATTCACCCAAAGGTTTTGTTGGTTGCTCTTTAAGTTGACAAATCTAGGAGCAGGAGGTCAAGATTCATCTAACAGGGAGAGTAATTGGAAAGGCTGGAGGCTGATCAATACTGCTTCAGCCCCAGAGTAATTCTTAACCTCTTCCTGAGCAGATACAGTGGAAGAAGAGCTCGCTTTAGATCTCCTCAGAACTGACTCACTCACTCATCAAAACATCCACCCTGTACTCCTTGGCACCCAGCATGAGAGAGGCCCCATCTCAGACTGGAGAAGGGGTTGTTTCCAGACTCTGGTGCACACTGAAGCAGAGCTGCCCAAAAAAGATGAGAATGAACAAAAGAGACAGAACAATGCACAGCAGCTCCCTGTGTGACAGAGTGGGCAGGGTCATCCTACATGGGATCTCAGCTGAAGCACTCCCAGAAGAAAGAGCAGGACATTTGTCCTGAGCTTCCCACACTGTGGGTGATTGTCTCTCCCTCTGACTATTGGCATAATTCTTTGATAGTTTTGTGTCTGTCTATTCAGATTATCTATCTCCTTCTCCCAGTCTGTTTTAATGTTTGCTCAGAAGAGAAAGGTGATGCAGAGTGAATTTTTTTTTGTTTTTTTTAAAGCCTAGAGACTGACTCTTGTTTTGGACCTTTTCCTTTTCATCTTTAAATGCAGAAATCCGTAATTTAACCAGATAAGATTATATGTTCACACTGTTATTACAGCATCACAGTAGCAATGTTGTATGACTGTCAGCACTGAAATAAAGTGACCATATTTTGGAGAAAATAAACATTCAGGTCAAAAACCGCTTCAGGTTAGATACAATTTATCATATGGTATTGCTTTTATAAATCAGGGCACCTGTTTGCTGGGGAAAGCATCAACAATAGAGATGTAAAAAAAATATAATTCTTTCCTCACAGATGGCATTTACCATGGAGGCGTCAGAAGTCATTTCCCTGAATACTATAAACTAAAAAGGGATGTACATTGTCCCTCAAATACTCTAAACTATAAAGGTGTGTACATTGTCCCTTGGTGGTAAAGCATACTTGTTTTAGGATATATTGGCCAGTAAGAGAGAAAAAGGGGTAGAAGTTGAAAGAAATTAAATTAAATTAGGGAAAAAGAAAATTGCTACTCTGTGAATGTTCCTGGTTGTGCACCCGCAATTAAGCACAAATAAAGAAGTGCTGAAAAGAAAAGAGAGGTCAAAAATATTTCAATGCTTTTTTCTATGGATTCAGGAATGGAGGGAGCAGAACAATGAAATACCAAATTAAGTTACACATATAACAAAAACACAGGTCAGAGCCCAAATTAGCTTCACCATAGCAATGAATTTGAGATTTAATCCTGCTGAGGACATCTTGAGATTTCACCCATAAATGCCTAAACAGTATGTACCAACTTGAATGAATGGGGACTCAGCTGCATGTGTACTATTTGTCATCTTTGGTTTAAAGTTAGTGGGAAAAAAAAATGAAATTCCGTTTCAAAAAACACCAGGAAGCAAAAAAAACACAGTTAAGGGATCAGAATTCAAACCTGCAGTCTTCAGTTTTTCTGTGAAATTCCCAAAATAAACCAATTTCCAGAGTGTATCAACTTCTCCCAGATTTTACCCTGAGCACCACAACACTATTTCATCTCCATACATTTTGGAGCAAACTCCACCCAGCCACATCCTGGCTGGGATGACTTTACACCATCTGTAAGAGATGGTCCAAAGTTCCCCCCGACCGTCACAAGTACTGACACTACGACCCCGAGGACCCCCCTCTCTTTGGACAGGAGCTCTGGCCTGGCTGAGGGGGATGTTTGCTGAGGGACTGTTTTGCAGGCACTTGCTGTTTGCCATGCTATGCTGCTCTCGAGCCGTGTACTGCTTGGGAGCATCGTGTTCTACACCTGCTCCTGGGAGCAACGGGCCTCTGCACACAATAGTCCATAAATCTCCCCACTCTTGGCCAGAGGCGACTTGCTTGGGAAAAAGGCTATAAAAAGGGGACTTTCTGAAGAGACTTTTGAGACCTCCCTGCAGAAGGAAGGCATGTCTATTGACCGGACCACGAGGATGTTTGTGTCCATTGGCTGGACCACGAGGATGTCATCCCATCTGTTGGTAGCTATTCCCTATCACCCTCTTTCTCTCTTTCTCTCTCTCTCTCTGTACTTTGTTCCCTTTATATCTCTCCCTCTATTGCAAAGCTGAGTTGTTGGCACTCAATAAAGTGCATGGCTGTTTGCTGTTGAATAACCTTAGTTATTCATGCTGTGTGTCTTTTTAACCTGAGTTCAAACGAACCATCACGACTCCCGCTTGAATTGAGCAGATGGTGACACCACCCAGTCTGGCTTCACCCCTTTGGCTGCATGGCCAGGCTGGTACCCCCAGGCTGGTGCCCGTGGGTGATGCCGTGCCCAGCAGAGCCTACCTCCTCGAGCTGCAGCTGGAAGGTGACGTTGTGGCCCTGCTCGGCCGTGAGCCGCCCGTCGGCCGTGAGGATGCGCAGCCCCTGGGGCGCTTTGCCCGGGCACTGCTGGGGCTTGGCCGTGTACCTCTCCCGCACCCCGTCCGTGCAGTTGTTGGAAACAACCTTCCGGTACCTGCGAAGGGATGGGGAAACTGGGAAAAGGCTCCTTTACACTGAGGAGATGGTCAGAAAACAAAGATTCCCAGATGTATTTCAGCATTTGTCTCAGCCATGCATTCCTCGTGTGCCCAACACACCATCCTGTTTTTAATGCCCTGTGATAATTTCCTGCACAGATTATCTCAATATCATATAAGGCACCATAAATTGCCCAAACCATGAAATGATATGTTACAAGTTAAGTAAGTATAAAGTTATAAATAAATTATACACATGTAGAGCATGGCACTGTATTAAATTATTACACTGTTGGGCAATGTTTAACAACTTTTCTCACATGTTCTCCAATTCTCATTAACTGTGAGGAAAGTATCTCTGCAGATGTAACCTTCAAGGGGTATAGAACAGTCAGAATTGAAGCAAAAAGCTAATTCTTCCCATCTTTCAGTGTACAAACTTTCCAAAAACAGATTGGGTTGCTTTGTTTAATCACTTGCATCACAAATGAAGTCTGCCAGGATTTTAACTTAAACTACATCTTCCACTGACTTCCAAGAGGGCCAAAGAACAGTCAGCATTTGGGCTAGCTGCCCATCGATTACTTCACTTCACATATACATCATTTAATCTCTCTCCACTAATTTATCTTCCAGTATTTCTACCTCACCTGATCTCACAGGACTTTAAAAGGAGTCTTTTCAGAAACTTCAATTATTTGGCCTTACAGTTTCCCCCAATTTCCTTAAGGCATCATCCATCAGAGAAAAGCCTGAGCCAGACCTGATGGAGATCTGGAGTGACAGATGTGCAACCCAACAAAGGTGGTGATGAAGGTGTCCCAAGGGCTGCAGCAGCTCTGACACATCTACAGTAGGTGTAATCTGTAGCTGTCATTGGGTTAAACCCATATGGGTGCTCTAGCTAAGTAAAGCCTGGTGAGCCACTTACCCAGTGCTGTTGAGATAACTCTGTCCAAGGCTGCAGTCCTTTGACACGGAGGATGGGTTATACCAAAATGCTGGCAAACACTGGCCATTGCTGTGCCGTTCATATCCATAATCACTGTTGTAAACATCAAAAAAAATTTTAAAAACCATCACATAAAACCCCAAAAGAACAAACACAGTATTAGCTCGTGCTCTCTACTATTAATACAAGTTTTGGTTTTCCTCCATCTGTTCACTAGGATTTTTGATTTTATTTTTACTGATAGAACAGATTCTTCATTTCACTTCAGCTAATTGGGATAGTTATCTTGTATGAATCTCAGTATAAAAAAGAAGAACTAGAACAGGTAGTTTATGAGTATTGCATCAATTGTTCTCTCTCCACAGATTGACAGTACCTCTCAGGATTAAACCTAGGCTAAAATATAAAGGGAAAAAAAAAAAAAAAAAGAAAAAAAAAAAAGAAAAAGAAACCCCACAGAAATCTAAGCTAATTTAAATCACCACTGTGTCAGACATATCTTAGAAAACTGAAGGGCTAAAAAGCTAATTGCATTTGGAAACTATATCACACAGGATGCAGAGGAAAATGTACAGCCCTGAGAGAGCCCTCGCCTGAAGGCATTAACAGCCTATTTGGTAATGTGAAAGAATTCTGTGATCTTCAATTCTCTTTTTGTTTGGAAGAGGAAATGCTACCAAAAATCACATGTTAGACACAATGAGTCAAACTTTAATCTTTTGTCACAATTTGAGTTTAGCTATGACTGAATTTGCTTTGGTTTCACTAAAAACATTTCAAATTGTTTCTGAGTCCAAGTAAACAAAGACTGTATAATAAATGTTATTGCAGGAAAAAAAAAAGTCCAACAAATAGAAAACCTCTTTAATCAGTATTCCATTTACATATAGGTTTACTTTCCAGCCATTGAGTAATGAAGACTGCTTGGTTGGATAAACATTCTTATTCCTCTTGCTAAGCCTTCTCCATCGCTCATAATGGAGAAGTAATGGGATGTCATTGCTGAAAACTGCTATACAGAACTCCATTCCAATATTCCATTTGCAACACAATCCTTGATCTCAAAATGGCACTTTTCTGCAAAGTATGTTTTGCTTGTTATCTTTAATGTCTTGGTATCAAGGAGCCTGATTTTCCCAGAAAAGAGGGCAGTGTTAGATGATGTGATTAAGGGCTCATATTTGCATATGTTAGTGGAGCCCCTGCCCCAGCTCCTCCTAGAGCTGTCACAAGACAGCCATCAGTCCATGGCCAGGGTGAGACCTACCAGATCATCAACATGAGAGATTTGATAGGAAAATATTAAGAAGAAGAGTGTTCAACTTAATGAAGACTTTGTACAAGTGTCTTGAAAAAGCATGATGACTTAAAAAAAAATGTAGTGAGTGACTAGCAAACAATGTTAAGGAGCTTCACACTGGTCTAAGATATAAGACGAAGAAAAAAAGGAGATAATACATTTTGATTTATCTATGTTAAGTTTTTTGTACTGGTTATCAAGAAAAGACATCGAAAATAATTCAGTCACCACTTTTTACTTTTGCTTCAACTTCTTTCTTCTGAATAAAGAAAAAAAAAAAGATTTTTTGAGGCAATTTTGAAGTGGCAAAATTAAAAAGATGGCATTAAGCAAAAGAAAATTAACACTGTGAATCACTTGAGAAAACCCCTAAACATGTATTAGACTGCATGACTGTTCCAAAGGAACATTTTGGCAGCTGTGGTGCTTGGGGTATCTACAATAAGTAATTGAGAACATACTCCAGGAAACAGCAATGAAGTAGATGACCCAAACGGTCTTTTCCTCATTTTTTTCACTGAATTTTCATCAATCTATTTACTCAGATGGTTGCAACTCAGTGCTACTTAATTGCTTTGGAAGCATCAGCCAGCCGATTCTCCCACTGCCATGTGCTTCTATAATCATCCTTGTTGGCATAAGAACACTATAGCTGCAGAACACACTTTGTAATGAAGAATAACACCATTCTGATTTGCTTGGAGAAAACAAATATTTACATACAAATGGGACTCCTGTATTTTTGTAATTCATTTGTAAACACTCTGCAGCACTGTATTCCTAAGTTATCATGTGTGACTCTAATTAAAAAGCTGTAACACTGTACACACACACAGTGTTCTGTAATCAGGTGAAAACAAAACAAACCAATACAGTGAAATCTGCCTAGAGGGGATCAGTACTCACAATCCAGTTTGATGCAGTACTCTGGGCTTTCTTACTATGCACGTGTCTAGATTCCAGCTATTATTTTGATTCCTATTCCTACCTGTAAATCTTGGCAAGCCAAGCTGGACTTAACTAGTTTTGACTGTACTTGGGTTGATATTTCTCAAAGTCAAGAGAAAGAAATCCTAGGATTTTCCACGGCAGAAATAGTTACAAGCACAGAAGTTTCACAGTGTTGTTTTCAGGCTTGCAAATCATCTGGCTCATTAAGGCCCTACAGAAATATCATCCCAGTAAATGACTCGAATTGCTGCTCCAAATCCCTCCACAGATGCAGCAGCCACCCGTTCACCTCCGCAGCCTTGGAATCTAATGAACTCCTTGGCTACAGGCTGGTGCATGCACAACACTGATGCTGACAACAAATTGCTGCCTACAATTTGGCACAACAGGCTTTGTAGCAATCAAGAAGCATTACCATCAATTGGATGTCCATAGCAGGAGCCAGTACAGCAAAGTCTGGAGATGGGGAAGGCATCAGCCTCAGCCTGCAATCAGCTCCCTGAGTCATTGCCTGGGAACTGGGAATTGGAATTTGCATATATTGATGATATTTTGTGCCTGCCTGAAAAGAACTCAGGTGACACAGATAATGTATCTCCTAAAAAGGAGGGGAGCGTTTGCCATCAGGGATTGCTTTATCAGTGTGAAGCAGCCCGTCTTGTGGCTCTCATTGATTATGGTTTTTATCCTTTTACTGGTTTAAACTGGAATCCTATTTGTCTTAGCCAAGCAGAACTGCAAGTTCTTTTCTGTAATTAGATACAAATTCATTCCAGACGTTTTGTCTTTGCTCAATGCTCATGGTAAATTCCTTCATCTAATGTTACTTTCAGCATAGGTAATAATCAAAGAAAATAAATCCCCCGAGGAAGTGTGAAAGTTGAAAAGAGACCTGACAAACATACTGTTTGGAAGAACTGTTAATTCACATGAAATTATTAAAATCCTACTGCTCTGAGATATAGAAATAACCAGTTAATTCAGAGTGATTGCCATGTTCATAGCTTCTAAAAATCAATATATGACTTAGCATGTAATCACAGAAATTCCTTAAGATTAACTGCTTCACCTTAAGATCAATTATGCCAGAAGCTGACAATGCTCCTTGTGTTTTTGCAGGCTGTGTTTCCATACATTTTGGACATTAAATGAGGCAGAATTCAGCTATCTCTGAAAACAGTCACCTTTTCTTCTGCAATTTCTGAAAGCCCTGGGGGGAAAAAATAACTGTGGCCACAGCACTGGAAAAGTCTCACTACCTTTTTATTTACTTAATACTATTGTTTAATATTTAACAATGATTCAAGTGTAGATTTGTGTTAAAGGGGAGCTGTGCTTGTTCCCCAGTTCTACAGGACCTGACATGGGATTAAACTCAGAGAAGGATGGATTCAGCTACAGTCTGAACTGTGGATCTACAAATTATAATTGCATTGCAGTATTTGGAGTTGAGCTATACCAGTTTATGCTAATATGGAACCTAAAATCCCCAGAATCTTTCCAGTAAATCCATGCCCAGTAGATATCCAGGCCCTTAAAGATGCAGAGATGCACTGTGGATTTTGCACAGTGAATCTGCATTTTCCACAAGCACACGAAATGAACTAAAAATTCATTCTAAATTACTATTTGTTAGCTAACCAAACCCATAACCAAAGGGTGCAAATGTAGGTGTATTTCAGAGCTGGCACCTGCACGAGTTGAAGTGATAGCTGGTGACACACAAAGCCAGCAGAATCTAACCACACTCGGTGGCTGTCCCCTGCCTCCCCAGGGTTTGTCAGAACAGTTTCTCCTGATGCAGGACTCCGATGTTTTAGCATAGGAACTAATCCCAGCAGGCAGGGCTGTAATTACAGTGCCAGAGAATACAAAAAGAGGCAGCCAGATCCTTGCTGATATCATCTGTGAAATAAATAAACAGACCTGATTCCCACCTTGGTGCCTCTCTGGCCATCCCAAACCACTTGCACCAGCACAACAGGCTCATAGCTGCCAGGAAGGGGTGAGGGATGGCAATACTGATGGAAAAAGCTGTCTGTATTAATGACAGCGGGTTCAGAGGGAGGACTGACACTGAGACACTTTACTCACAGCTCCTACGAAGCACCTGGAGACAGGTGGCTGAAGGATGAACACCACCAAAGGTTTCCATCTGTGTCTAGGAGGTGTTTCTGCCGAAGAGATATCGCTGTAATAATGCTCAGACAGCAGGAAGGAGCAGGAGTGAGGAAACCGGGCAAATTAATGCTTTAATAACACCCAAGTAACGGTGTCATCCATTTACCCAAATCAATTAAATGAAGAAGGAGATTCTCGTTTCTAGGCCGTTGCTAGGACAGACTTGACGATGCTCCTGCATCCAGGGTCCCCCATTCCTGAAGCGCTGTTGCCCTCTGGCTGCGAGCCGCATTCCCTGCACGGAGAGCCGGGAACCTGTGCCCAGCCCGGATAAAAGTGTCTGCCCTGCCACCCCTGAGCCTTCCACCTGGGATAAAAGTGTCTGTCCTGCCACACCTGAGCATTCCAGCCAGGATAAAAGTGTCTGCCCTGCCACCCCTGAGTCTTCCAACCAGGATAAAAGTGTCTTCCTTGACACACCTGAGCCTTCCACCCGGGATAAAAGTGTCTGTCCTGCCACCCCTGAGCTTCCAACCAGGATAAAAGTGTCGGTCCTGCCACCCGTGAGCCTTCCAGCCAGGATAAAAGTGTCTGTCCTGCCTGCTCCTCCTCCTTCCAACCCAGGATAAAAGTGTCTGCTGCAGAAGAATCCAGGCCCCAAGGCTGGAGGAACTACAGTCACTTCTAATGTCACTCAGTTTTGCTGCTCCCCAAAATACTAAACAAATGCACCCCTTTTCCTTGAGAAAGGAGTACAAATGGGCTGCACACAGATTTGAAATTAATCTGGATTTCTATGATAGTACAAGGAGAGAAAAAAAAAAAAATTAGAAAATCTTTATGTCTTTTATAACTGGTAATTTTCCCCTGAACTGATAAAAAAAAAAAAAAAAAAAGACTTGCAGGATTAACAGCAATAACACTTTTTCTCACTTTTTACCTGACCACAGAGATAGAGTTTTTTACTCCAATCTCTGAAAAGCTTAGATAATAAAATGTTCTCCATATAAATTTAGTGTTTAAACAGCAAAGGCAGCACAATAACAAAGGCTGTTGTTTTCTTCACCAACCTGAGTTCTGTAACCACTGACAATATAAAAACTGTCCAATTTACTTCAAGATTGAAAAATCAAGCGTGGGCAGCTAAGGAGGAGCTTTTCCCTATCTGGGGGATACATGTCCCTTTCAATCTCCTTCAATTAAGAGCCCTGCCCAGAAAAAAAATTTAAAAAAATAAATGAAAGAAAGAAAAAAAGAAAGAAAGAGAGAAAGAAAAAGAAAATTCAAAAGAATTGAAATGTCATGAGTGAAGATGATGAAAGTGCTTTTTTTCTTCCTGAAAAGGAACGAACTCCACAGAGGGCACCCTTCCACAGCAAGAATTCATTCCCTGATTTCCTCCAAGCCCCCCTCCAGCCTCTGCAGGGTGAATTGGCAATGAAGCCTCGTGCAGAGTTCAAGGCAGGCACAGAAGTCACAGCAGTGCAGCAGCAGCAGCTTTGCCTTTCTTAGCAGACAAAATTGCTTTTTTTTTTTTTGCCATTTTCTTTTCTCCTTTTCTGTCCTCCATTGGCATATCTATGTAAAATTATGCTCCTGGTGATTATTGTTGGCAAATGTTTCTGAACTGGATGCTTAAATTTTTCAGTGTATCAGTCTTTTTTTTCATCAGAGGCAGTAGGGAAAGAAGATGAAATGGATCAAGTAAAGTAGAAATCCAAGTCTGAGGACTGTAGGAATAACCTGAGCTCAGGGAGAACTGGAGGGGATCACAACAGTCTGGTCTAAACCAAAACTGATTCCATGAGAAGGAGAAAGGTCCTTCTTGGTCAGAAAGGTCCTAATTCTGCCTCTTCCAACAGATTTGAGGTGTCTTCTCATCCATGTGAACTGTGAGTGCTTGTTGTACATGCCCATCATCCAAGCTTTCTCTTAGGAGATTCTCCCACAGCCCAGCAGAGCCTTTGGAGAAAGTTTCCTTGAGGTGAACATTAAAGAAATAAAAGCATCTTTCCACCAGCAAATGTCCCTCTGGTACTTTTGTTCTATACCTAGAAACAAGTTTTACAGTGGCAAGCAACACAGTCAATTTTAATGAAATAAATATATTTATTGCCAGAGAGAAGTGCTGGAAGGAAAACATATTTTTATCAGAAGTTTCAGGTACCTGTGTCCTTTACTAGTGTCAGGGATTTAAATACTAATTGACTGTGAGTCAATTGCATCAAGTATTTTATAAGGCCATGAGGCTGGCTCATCATTGTACTGCATGCCCTATAACAGGGTCAAAATCTTCAGGGCATTTCTTTGCTTTTAATGATGGTTTGGGGTTTTTGGTTTGGCTGTTATCTTTTTTACATTACTAGAGAAATATTAAATAATTTAAATCCAGGATCTTTGGACACCTCAATGATGAACTACACACAGATCTTCTCCCTAGAAAAGAATTAAATTGAAAATGAGGAAGTCATCGAGAAACCATACTGAATCTGTGTGAAAATATGTTTATAACTTATTGTTTGGAGCAAGAGAATTGACTTTTTTTTGGTCACAATATAAAAGCCTCCTGCAACTCTGTGATTTTATACAGAAAAAATATTCTGTATTTATGGAGGAGTAAGAAGGGAAGTGCTATAAATTTCCATGCAAAATATTGATGAGATGGACCTTTTCAGGACTCACGTAGCAGATTCTGGGTTTAATTAGTAACATGACATAGATCTGGGTGAGTAAGGCACAAAGGGAGTTTATCAGCACTGCCAAAGAGCCAGCATTTCTCTCATCCAAGATACTGAGGAATTTGCAGACTTGGAGAAAAGAGGTAAGAAAGAGATTTCAATAATGTGGTTCCCTGCCTTTTTTGTGCAAATTGCTGTGAGTCAGCAGTAATGTCAAAATGCAACCAGCAGCTGAAGATTTTATCATGCACAACTCACCAATGGATTCTATTTCCATAGCAAACATCAGAGGAGAAAAGGCTTCAGAAGGAGATTAACTCAAATCATGAAGGCCGTGGCTGCTGGACACTGTCAAACATTCTGCTCCAGATGCAACAAATGACCCAGGAATTTCTGAGCTACTTGATTCTAGAAGCTGAAGGCATACCTTGCATATGCATATATTTACATTTACTCAAATATACATATGTGTGTATATGTTAAGAATTTATTTTATTTTTTACACAATGCTGTTACATGTCTTCAGACTACTCTCAGCCACCACTGGTCATTTCCAAGGTCAGATGTGCTAAACAGACCTTTTTTCTTACTGGTGCACAGAGCTGGCACCTGGAAAATGCTCTGCTCACATGGATTTTGTGGGAGCCTTAGGATACAGATATCTATTCCACCTTTCCTTCTTTTAACATACCTGCACTATCAGGGAGCAGCCTATTTCAATACCTACATGTTTATTAATTTCTACTCTTTTCAACTTACAGTCTCTCTAAGGATCCCTGTGATGCTGGAACCCTGTTCACTAAGAATTTTAGACTTTCTGTGCTGGCAGGCACTGACCCCAGGAGAACACTACATTTGACCTGAGGCCGTGGAAAAGGCTTCCAAAATTAAATGATAAAACTGAGATTATGAGTGTGTAGTTTGAATAGAAGTGTGTAACATCACATAGTGAAAAACTCAGAGTTTAAGATTTTAAAATATAATAATATATATAAAACAAGATGGAAGTTTTAGGGCGAAGGCTAGTCCTTCTTCTTCACCTTCTTCTTAATGAATTCGAGTTACACAATATGGTTAAACAAAAAAGTTTGCACTGTGGACCACAAGCAGTTAGTTATTAAGTTAAAAGTAAAAATAATTTAAGTGTCATTTCTTAATTGGACAGTTTATCCTTAAAAGGCCTTGTAAAAAAAAGAAAAAAACAAAGCTCCATTTTTTAATTTGTCAGCTTGAAGTACTGTAAAACTCACAATTTGTAAAACTGTACTATAAATAAAAACTAATAAACATCTGAGTCCAAACCAAAAATACCATCTCACACATTTAATCCCAACCCTGACAAAAAGAAAATAAGGCTCAACACCGTGGTGCTGTGTGAGAGCACCCAGTCCTTGTGCTCACTGCTCACCAGTCAAAATCTGCCTCTGTGCACACGCAGGGCTCCGAGCTCATGGCCCCAGCGTATTTTCCTTGCATGCATTTCTTCTCCGACTTGCGCTTCTTGTAGATCCTCTTTGCCCCCATGATGCAGGCTTCTCCCTGGAAACAAAACCAGAAATATTTCTTTGATGCCCTTTGAGGCTACTTGTGTCACCTGGTTTTTCCAAGCCTGTGCAACAGGAGATGTTACTCAAGGGAAGAGGGTGGGAAGCCAAATGCCATCTCAGTACTCTGGAGTTAATTAAAGCTACTGAAGCTCTAACTGAAACTAAACCAACTTTCCCAGTACATACTAAGACATTATCTGAGATTACTTATATATCTTACTTAGTTCTGAATTTGTTCCAAAGCCCATAAACATTTGATGCAGGCCCATTTCACAGCCACTGAAAACATGGTCTGATTCCTCTGCAATCTGGGCACAGAGCAGGTTTATTTCTTTGGTCTGATTTCTTGGGAATGTTTTCATTCAGTAGAAACTAGTAATGTGTGTTTATGTAAATACTTCCCATGGATAAGTTCAGTTTTATGGGTTTTGACTTGTTATGTAGATACTGAAACTTCCTATCTTCAGCACCCTGTTTAATATTTCTATCTAGGGAACAAGGCTCAGCCTTGCAATCTCAGTGGAAAGGAATTCAAAAGGCAAGAGTACACAGAAGCCTTCCTAAAAGCAGTTTTGCAAGCTCCAAAGCCAACATCCTCAAAGAAACACTTCAAAATCCTTGGTATTTTTGCTTATGCAAGCACAAGAAGGCAAAGAACAAAATACAGCAGAATATCACTTATTGCCTTTTATGCTGTTAAAATCGTTGCAGAAAAATTTTTCATGGCTTTGATTTGTTGATTTGATGGCATAAAATAGAAGGGCCTGAATAGCAACTGGTGCAAAATGCTGTGATTCCTGGAATTTCAAGGAAGCTGTACTGATTTCAGCATCTAAAGATCTAAGTAATAACTGGTATTTTTAGTGTAGAGTTGTGCCTTGTATGAGCAGCTAGTCTGAGTCAAGCTACTTTCCTTTCATATTCATTATTAAATTCTTGCCCAGTAAGATGTATACAGAAAGACAACCTTTGATGATATAAATGTGTACTTTGCTCTAGACTTCAGTGGAGCCTGTGGTGTTTATATAACCACAGAATTTGGGCCATATTTTATTCCAACCCGATGAAATCTAGGCTGTTGTGTCTTGGCAGAGCTGGTGCAGGCACTGTGAAGAGCACCTCACCTTGCTGGGCATGAATTCCATGGTTCAGAGAGTGATGCAGCAGCTGCATCCAGGATGCACAGGGCAGGGCATGGGGGCCAATGAATTGGAGAATAAAGTGCCCAACTCCCATAGCAAAGAGAGACAGAATAGGGATGAAATCAAGTGAGAAAGGAATGAGGCTAAGAGGGCCAGAAATGGGAGAAACAAATGTGAAACAACTGAATGGTCTTAAGGCACTGGCTCTGAGGACACGGAAGGATGGAGAGAAAGGAGGTAAGGATGGGGAAATTGGGTGGGAGATGTAAGAGCGAAGCAGTTCAGGCCTCAGTGGCAGTTCTGCTGTTGATATTGTATTGTTCAAGTCTGCATTATTCTGAGGTAATTGCCTGTGTGCAGGATGACACCAAAGGACAGCTGTTCATCCTTCAGGGACCACAGAGCCTCCATCTGTGCAACAGAACAGACCCACACACTGAGGGGCGAGCTGACACACCAAACTGTAAGGAAAAGATACTGGATCATTACACATCCCAGCATCCTCACTTCTCACCTGGCTGTGCAGCTGCCAAGGCCTGTAGTCCTCTTCTGCACATCTCCGATCAAAGATGGACTTGTAGTCTACTTTCACCAGCTGCCACTCTGAGCGGTGGCTGAAATGCCCAAACACACTACAGAATGCAGCAGGAAGGACACACAGGGAAAAGAAGTCTGGTAGTTACAGAGGTACAGTCACCACAATTTCCAACAGAGATCAATTGCTTTAAGAGTGAGAGTCCTACTCATTTTCACTGGACTGACAAAATGAAAGTGAAACTTAGCCTGTTAAATATCTATAACCCTATTAGAAACTGCAAAATTGCATGTAGCTTTTTTTCTGTTCACTAAGACCCTCCCACTTATTTACAATATCCAAAATGACTCAACTTGAAGAGTGAAGAGAAGACTTGATGTGGGGCTGTAGACAGTTAGCACCTTCAAGAGTTTTATCTGGGTTTTAGCTTTGGGAATCTTTCCATGCAAATTAAAATCAGAATCTGAAGGAACATTCTTCATACATCTGAGCTAACTCAGGTTAGTTTCCAAGCCACATATTGAAGGTCAGTCAGAAGTACTTTCTGTTTTTACAAATCTGATATCAGATAAAATAACACAGTTTCTGGCATAGTGAGTCCAGATTTATGCATCATGCAGAACTCAGCACACCACATTGAAACTAAACATAATTTTTCATGAGTCAGCCTCTAGACATTTTGTCATTCACTTTTACAAAATAATGTCTTAACTTATCTGTGTCTCATTAAAAAAAAAAAAAGAATGTAGCAGCAAAAACACAATTATAAAAATACCTCACCATTTTTCTTTCAAATATTAATCTGTCAATAGTAACTCTGCTTTACATCACATTCAATTTGAGGAGGCAGGTTTCATGCTGATAAGCTAAATGATAATGTGTTTGCAGCTTGCAAGGAACCATGTTGCTAATCCCTCAGTCATATCACAAATAAACTGATGATTTAGCAACAGAAGACTGCACATTCTTGGCTTCAGGTCATACTTAGTAGCAGAAGTGCCACTGTTCCAAAAGACAATGTGTGCTTCACCTCCACAGCACCACTATGGCACGCTCACTTACGTCATGATGAGGGTTTCCTCTCCAGGCTCCCCTAAAACTCCATCTACAAACAGTGGGAGGGATGTGAAACTGTATTTGCTCCAAGATCTCCCTTCGTCAAAACTTAACCTAGAGGAGAAAGCAGAATTAGTGTCTTATTTCCTTACTCTCCTATTTTACTCAAGGGGATTCTCTAGTCCACCACAGCTGCTATGGAGAAGTGGAAAACAGCTTCTCTTATTGGATTCTGATCTTTCAGTCCTTTAAGTAACTATTTTTTGGGGAAGCATCATAAATCAAAGCATTGATCAAGCTTGTTTGGCATCATACTACAAACCCATAGCCAATATTTAAGTGGTAGAAACTAATCGTTAAAGATTGATACTCAAAGGGCAAAACGTAGCCTAAGCATAAGATTAAAAAAAAAAAAAAAAAAAAGTGATTTTGAACATCTGTTTTTTTGAGTCCCCAGTATAAAATATTTTGAGGTTAGTTTTCTGGAGGATGACAGTTTCTTCAGACCAGCAGTCACCCCTGTGGGGAGTGTAAGTGAAAGCCTGGAACCACTCATAATTTCTTAAGACTTGGGTCTGGATGTTTCAGATTCTGATATGAGACTAACTGTGGTGGAAGTAAATACAGTAATTTCACGAATACAAGCCGCACCAATTTGACCAAAATTTTGGTGGAAACCCGGAAGTGCGGCTAATATTCCGGGGCGGCTAATCTATTAACAAAATTCTAAAAGCTGCCAACACGGAAGTGAGAGCCCGCGGCAGCCCCAAGCCAAGCTGGAGCCCGGCCGGCCCCGGCAGAGGTGGGAAAGCCTGGCAGAGGCGGGGCCAGCAGTGTGGGGGCGGGCGGCAGAGCCTGAGCCAGCAGGGCGGGGCAGGGAGGGCGGCAGAGCCTGAGCCAGCATGGCGGGGGAGCCCGGGAGAACTGGGGCTAGCAGTGCAGGGGAGCATGGCAGAAGCAGGAAGGCCGGCGGGTGGGGCTGCCTGGCAGCGGGGGAAGCCCAGCATAATCGGGGCCAGCAGCGTGGGGGAGCCCGGCGGTGCGGGGGCCTGCAGTGCCGGCCAGGGCGAGGAAACGCGACGGCGGTGCAGACAGGAGGGGGCGGCCGGCGAGCCTGGTGGCGGCGGCGGCAGCCCTGCCGGCGGGGCGAGCGAAAGTGGCGCTCGCGAAGCGCTGCCGCCGCGAGCGAAGCGCCGCCGCCGCTCGCGAAGCGCCGCCGCCGCTCGCGGAAGCGCCGCCGCCGCGAGCGAAGCGCCGCCGCCGCGAGCGAAAGCGCCGCCGCGCGCGAAAGCGCCGCGGGGCGGGCGCGGCGCTCGCGAGGCGCGGCGCTCGCGAGGCGCGGCGCAGGGCGAGCGAAAGCGGCAGCGGGGCGGGCGGCGAGCCCGGCGGCGGCAGCCCTGCCAGCCGGGCGAGCGAACGCGGCAGCGGGGCGGTGCTGACGGGAGAGGGGGGCCAGCGAGCCCGGCGGCGGCGGCAGCACCAGCCGGCCAGCCCCGCCGAGCCGTGGCGCTGAGCTGGGCCACCCGGCCCCGTCGGCAACCATGAGCGGGCCGAGCCTTCCTGGCCCCGCCCCGAGCCAGTAAAGCCCGCTATGCCGCGATCCTGTTACTAATTGGCCAATTTGTGAAAGCTGCGCACGGATTCTCGCGACGAACGAAAGTGCGGCTAATATTCGGGGTGCGGCTTATCTATTGACAAAGACAGCAACATTGTCGAGGCACCGGGGGTGCGGCTTATAATCCATGCGGCTTGTATTCGTGAAACTACTGTAATACAAAATAGCACAAAGCTATACTGGCAAGGACACTTTGGCATTATCAGTTACATAACCCTGAATGTATTCAACAAAATTCAGGTTCATAAGTGCTGCCTGCCACACAGAAGGCAAGTTCATAAATAATTTCAAAAATTAGGGCTACTTTGGTAACTTAATGGGAAACAAAGGCATAAACCATATATATATATATATATATATATATATATATATATATATATATAATTAATCAATCAAATCCAAGATGCCAAGTTGTGATAAATCAGGAGTGTTGAGGAATTACACTGATGATATCTCATATCTGGCCAAGCCAAAATTATGTTGTCGTGGTTTGAAAAACATATTTCCAGGATTTCTTAGCTTTATCTGGCTTAATATTTGCCAGTATCTCAACTACCACTTTCTAGATTATAGCTGTAGAAGACTGGATGCATACTAACTGCCTACTTCCTGGCCTCTGAAAAGAGGGACAGCAGGCATTTAGCAGAAATGGAGTCATTACCAGAGGTGTCTGATGGGCAGAGATGTGTGTTTCATGGCAACAAGAACACCACCTTGATCCAGGTACAGAACACTGTGCTCTTCCTCAAAGATCTGGAAAAAAAAGAAAAGTGTTTATTTAAACCTATTCTCCTTAGTATCAAGAAAATGTCACAGTTCTTTAAGTAGGATCATGACATGGGACAGTGATGTGCTAAGAAAATTATAAAGTAGAGAAAATTACAGATATATTTCCTGGACTTGGTTTTTTATTGTTTGGGGCTTTTTAACACAGTTTTTCCAGGTCCATGGAAAATTCATTCTCCCCTTGCTTGACAGAAAGTTGGAAATATAATTTTTTTGAAAGGATCAACAATTCCCCTCCTTTTGATGACAAATTTTTGTTTGAAGAAGAATTTCATGTGTTTGCACATGTCTGGCCCCATCTCAAATAATTGATTTAGACAGAAAAATGAGGCTGGTCAAACATTGCAAAATAATTAGATTCTTGGATTATCAAATATTGGAAAAGATTTTCTCTCCCTGTGTCTTTTTTGTATTAACTTTCTGCAAACATCTGCTCTACAGTCCATAGAGCAGCATTTGTTAGCCAGAGAAACTTACTCTTTCTCTCCATGACTTGATATCACATTCAGAAAATAGGAATAACAGAATTTCCTGATCGGAGGATAAACACATTAGAGGGTATTTCTTAACAGGTGAGACTCCACTAAATATTAGGAACTAGATATAATTTCATCATTCAGTCTCTTTTCAGAACTGATGGAGAGGTAGGTGGCTGTGGAACAAGGTGAACTGAATTTTGTCTTTTTCTGCTTTAGCTTAAGAGCATGGCAAAATAATCCATTTATATGGACAATGGACTTTGCACAACTCAGCTTAGTGAAATGAGTCCCAGCTGAAGTGAGAAAATTCAGAACAGGTCAGTACAACTGCTGATTTTTTGGGAGGTATAGTCATGGATGAAAAGAAAAATGTTTTGGTTGGCATGAGGGATGTCCAACAGTTAAAGATAACACTTTCTCTCCCCTTGTTATTAATATTTATTCTGTTCTTTTTGCTATGGGGTTAAACTGAAGTCAAACTCTGAGAAGAATAATAAAAATAATTTTCTCTTATAGGAAGTCTAACAGCATATTCAGTCTTTTTCTCTGAACATCTCTGTACCTTTGAGAAGGGAAGTTTACTCCTTTGTAAAAGGTTTGCAAAAAAAGCTACCAGAATGAAATGAAACAAAAATAAAGTGACAGACTGAATCTACTTTTATGACATTTCCTATTATTTGTGTTTAAACCAGTGATTCTGTGCCACTTACCTGCCTCCAAGTGTTCCCAGCATCAGAAGTAACAAACATGCTGATGTCATTGTCTGATAGTTCAGTGCCTATATTACCTGTAAGGTGAGCACTGGTTAGTGAAGGAACCCTCTCAGAAACAGCAGAATCAGCAAATCAGGGGAGTAAACGTATTTATTTATTTTGTAGTTGTAGAACTTCTGGGTTTGGGAGGAAAATGAGAGGGAAAGTGGAAGGGGGAAGGCATTTCAGTTTGGAAAAATATATATAAAAGACCCAATATATAGAAGTATACACACCTCCACATGCAAAGGAAAAGCCCTGATTTGATCTTATGCTCACAGGAGCAGAGGATAGACATGATCTCCATCCTGAAGGCCAGTTTCCATGAAAAGCATGACAAGCTGAAGGCCCATAAGGATTTTCATTTGACAGCCTGTCTCCTTTCCCAGTACTGGTGGTGTGACACCCCACAGCCACCCAACATCCTCCAAACTGCAGAGTTTGTCCAGGTTTGCACATCAAACACTGGCAATTTTTAAATGTTTCATACCTGACGCTACAATAATACTGGGGGCAGTGTCTCGGCTGGCGATGTTTCCTGAGGTGTAGGGGTTGTCTGAGACCTTCAGGTGAAGATGAAGGGAGCAATAGGGCTATGGAGAGAGGGGAAATAAAAGTAAAAAGCAACAATATATGCTCCTATTTCTACAGCATAGAAATATGCAGTGTCTTTCTGTATTTCCTCCTAACCACTGTGTTCAGTAACCCTTAGAGGGGCACAGCCACTTTGCCATCATTTTCTGACAGAACCCATTCCCAGTGGGAAACATGCACCAGGCTGAAACCCTCTTCCAAGGACCAGGTCTTTGAGGCTGTACCTCAAAGGGACCAGGCTTGCAGGGGCAGGTGATGGTAAGGACTGACTCTCCTGGCTCCTGCTCTTTGAGAAGCAATCATGCAGATTGATGCAGATATGAAATGACTCTCAGCAGCATCACTCAAGCTGTCTCTGAAACAAGAAGCAATTTAACCCCACTGGTGTGGTGCTGAGTCACCACTAATTAGCCAAAAAAAACCCCTTACTTCATACCATTTCCTAACTCTTATTGACATATGACTGATATATGTTCTCAAATGCACTGCAATAAATACAATGTACCATGGCTGGAAAGTGCTAGTTTCAAGTTTAAAGCAAAGTTTCATTGCCCATCTGGATGTGACCTTTAAGATTTGAATACAAATACATCCATGGAAACCTTACCTATTTGCTATTGATTTTGTATGCTGGGTACCCAGGTAAGACACGAGTGGTACAGAATTAATCAGCTGAGCAAGAAGGTAAGATAGATGTGCAGATTTTTCAAACTGCCATTACAATTCCCTCCAAATCTGTAATGGGATAATTTCTGAAAATTTCTGAATGCTATTTCCTTCACTTGTGTTTTATTTCCAGTTTATTTTTTCTTTCAAACCTCATGAAGAGCCCTTCAAGAAACATGCTAAGGGAGGATCAGGGGGAAGAATACTGGCAAGAAAACCTGAAGCAAACTGACCCAATCAAGGTGGATATCGCACAGGAAAAGCTTCGGCTTGCCCAGCTCTGTAAGAGAAAGAGGGGCTGTGCAGAGGGACCTTCAGGCTCAAAGCAGGCAGGTTTTCCTGAGTACTACCAGCTGCCTAAAGGCTAGATCTGCAGCCCCATAGCTCACTGGAGGAACACCACTTCTCCATCCCATCTCTAAGAGCTGAATATGATGAAATGACAATTGCCCTGTGGAGATGGGCAGGGTTCTTTTGGCAAAGGCAAATGAGGGTGGTGAGGGGAGATGGGAGCTCTCACTGGTGTGAGGCAGGACGAGGGGATGTGGGCTGTGCAGCAGGGAGCACGAGCTGCCAAGTGCAATGTTCTGAGCAGCCTAACTCCAAACGACAGCCTTGCCAGGGCAGCCGCCGGAGCAGCCCCGGGCACCGGCACCGAGCGGGAAACAAATCGAGCTGACACGGATGCAGGAAGGGGGAAAGCACTGCAAGAGCATTAACTCTTTCCGTCTGCACTTTGATACATTGTAAGGAGACTAAATAGAAAACATATTTTTAAAACTAGCATACTCCAAGCACAGTGTAGCATTTTGAAGACAGAACCTAATGGCAACTCAGCCAATTCCCAACTCAGATGAGACTTGTTAAGATTCAATCTTTGTGCTACCAGAGGTTGCCTTTCAAATTTATCTTATTTCACAGATACAGCATATTGAAAAGGAATCTATCTCTCCAATATTAAAAGCCAGACCATCTGTCTAAGCAGATAGATGGTCTTCTTAGTGGCATGACTTCTTACTGGTTGGAGTGCAGTAATGCTTAGAGTCTCTGGTGACAACTGGGTGTGGTGTGAAAATCAACCTTTCCACTCAGCCAAACACCTGAAGTTACTGCCCATGGCCACCCCACATCCTGGCTGTGTTAGAATTCTCCTCCTCATTCCCCTGTATACTTTCTCTATCTCTGTCTTTCTATAGCTGATCAACAGACATTTTTCCAGCTGTTTTGTGTTCTGCTGGTCCTTTTGTGTTCCTCCTCCAGCTCCCGCAGCTTAATTTACATACAGACATCTCACTGGTTTTCAGAATTTTTATCAATTGTCTCTGTCCTTTCTGTTGTTACCAACAGGTTACTAAAATCATTATTATCACCAGAATCTCAGGTTTGGGCTTCCCTGTCAGTTCCCATCTGTGCCAACTCTGCACGGCCACAAGGGAAAGGCAACCACAGCATGGAGCATTTAAACTCCAGCATAACTGTAAAAACTGTGGCAGTGAGCAGAGCAATGGGCTGTATCACCTATGTTTTCTCTTCCAGCTAGAGTTCATTACTTGCTTCCTAATATTTTCAAGCCAGCACTCTTATGCTCTCCCCTCAGGAAGCTCATCAGTCCTTAGTAAAATTTTTCATAAACACCCACAAACCCACTGTTGGCTGTTCTGAAAAGCCCACCTGAACTGCCTCCAATGGCAGGACAAAATACAAACCAGGTATTAGGCTGTCCCTCATCAGAAGAGGGAGAAAGTATTATAGCACAAAGAAGATTCTGGGCACCGCTCACAAACCTAGGGGTAGTCACAGTATTTGCTCACCTGCAACAGCAAGGAGCAAGGAAAAGAGATAAACACTTCCAAGACAGATATTCAAAACACCTCACTTAGATGCTTAAAATACTCTGTAGCAGATGGCATTAATGTCCCTCTTTATGAGAAAAGGGTCTTTGTCCTGCAATCTTTATAAATTCCTATGAAAAAGACAAACAAAATGTGGGAGGGAATAAATAGATGTCTGGGGAAGCCAGGTGCAGGGAAAATATATGACTTGCCCAAGGTCACATAGGAAATTGGAGATAGACCCAAAAATTGAATCAAGATTCTCCTGAGATTCAGCCCTGTGTCTGAATCACAAGTCCATCCTTGAAAGCTAATTGATTAACTCTCCCAGGCAGATGCTCATTTCTTGCCAGACAAAACTACTCCTCAGTTAACCACTTCACAACACATGGTAAGTATCAAACTAAACCAGCATCTTTGGAATAAAATACCTTGGCAGCTATTTCATGAAGATTAAGTATATTCATCTTACTCATCATGTACCACTTGTATTAAGTGGTGCAAACAAGAAAAACAAAACCCTGGGATTAGATGGAATTTCATTGCTTTCCTCCTTCCTCATTATTTAGAGCTGTCTCTAGAAAAAAGTGAAGAAATTCTGAGTCCCTTTTGAAAACCACCTTGAGAATACTGTCAGTAGAGGGATGGTTTTGTCTGGCTCACCCGGTGCTTCAGCCAGATTCCTTCCCAGCCTCCTTAGCCAACAACTTAGCTGCTATGTACTTCTGTTTCAATTCTGCCTTGGTTTAGGTTTAGAGACCAGCTGCACAGAGCACACAGCACTGCTCTGCAGGCTGGGGGCTGCAGTTTCACTCTGGGAATGGCAGATCCCATTTTGCCAACGAGCTGGAACACATGGCATTGCTGAGTCCTGAGTACTGCTGCAGAAAATTATGCTGCAAACCAGCAGTGGGAAAGCATCAGTATCTGCTGTTCAGCAAGGATGGGAGCTAAACTACATGTACAATGGGCTATGAAGAGCTCACTTATCTGTGCCATAAGGAAAAGCAGGATTGTGTCAGGAACAGTTATGTCTAGAAGGAAAAGGAGCAATTGCCATAAGGAGGTAAAACTAGTGATGCAGGGGTGGCTAAAGAGGTGAGTGGAGTTTGGGAAGTGTTTAAATGCTAAGCTATGTCACTGACAAGGAACAGAATTGCCTCAGAGCAAGGGAAAATTCCTTTTCTCTGCATTTTCCCTCAGCAGAAAACCCTTATGGATCCCTGACTTATTTCCAGGAATGTAAACTTTGAGTGCTTTTGCTTCAAAAACTTCCCTACCACTCTCAACTTCTGTGGTTTATACTCTATAATTTCTAGAAATCTTTCATTCCATATTCTGCCTTCATTGTCCCCACCATGGAGCATGAACCTCAGATAGGATTTTTAAATAGCTTGTCTCTTGCAGAATTGCCATTTCACTTTGTGTTTGGTACATTTCCTGTACTTCTACCCCTCCTGTTCCTGTAAAAGCCCAATGAGTAGGTTTAATTCAGATTTCAGCTATTCGCTTTCTTTCAAATTTGCAAGTTCACCACCTGAGACTCTGAATGCTCATTTGAGGTTTCCTGCTCCTCTGCTATTCCAAAAGCTGGTGAAAACCTAAACATGGAGGAGTGCTCAGACAAATGAAAGAGGCCTCTTGCCTCTTTTATCCCATGTTAGGGAAGGAGAAATAACCATGGCTAAATATTCTTTTGGTCTTATCAAAGGACAAAGAAAGACTGAGATACAAGGTTAAAGTCCACTGAGGATTTGTCCCTTAGCACCCTGAAATCACAGAACATTTTCTGCACTCCAGCTCAAGTCACAGAGCACTTAAGAAGTGTCAACAGCACAAGAAACATCTACTGAGCATCTAAATCTACAGGTGGAAGTAATTCTCAGAGCAAGTTCATGGTGGCATAGAGAGTAAAATAAAAACAAACTAATGTTTAAATAGTGGTTTATGCACAGTGGAGCTCCAAAGATGTAAATGCAATCCCCAGAAAACCATGAGCTTCTCTAGATCAGCTCTCACTGTGTCCCTACAAGCTCCCACACTTCTGCTCCTTCTCCTGACCCTTTGTCTGGCTTGTTCAAATTTATCACCCTCAAGGGAATTCACCTTTTTCAGGCACATCTGGCCTAATATTAAATGAAGTTTGTTATATTCTCTGGTGCCTATGGATAGAGTAGCAGACACAGTATGGATGGGAAGGGTTAAAGGGAGCCATAACTCTCTCCCCCCATAAGAACTGTCCATTTCTGTTTCATACACAGATATATGACCACTTCCATTTTATAATGAGCAACGACAATGGCAGGTATAGCCTTGTATACAAAATACCCAATTCCTGCAAACAACTGTTCCACAAGGGCCACACAGAGCAATATCACTGGCTCACTTATAACCAGAGTGGTAAGTCAGACTTTGCATTATCAGTGCTCAAAAACACCAGGAAAGACCTCTTACAACTCTAACTTCATGTTTATGGAAAAAAAATAAAGTCTACTTTTATTATTTCCCTTGCCTATGTTTTTTTTCTTTGTTCTGCCTTGCCAGTCCCCTAGAATATTATACTGTCACACCATGTAATAAAAATCCTGAGTTTCTGATAAAATTGGTTGTAATTTGAGAAGGTCAGGATGTCATATTTTTAAACTGAATATGTTCACTTAAGTTAAAACTAGATTACACAATCTATTTGAAACATAAAGGCTTCTTTACATATTCCCTTTAAAAGAACTGAATTGCCTTCTGCCTGCAAAGTTTTTTGCATGTCATCTGTTTTGGTGTTCACCTCATAGAAACATCTAATTAAAAATTCACTTAGTTACAATTTTTAAAAATTTGAAAGAAGAAAGCAAAACCAAACAAATTTAGTCATGCTCTGAAATAACTCTTCTGTCTTACCCCTAGTCTTTCCTATTTATTTTTTCCAAACTGGACAGAAAATGAAGGCCTTGCATTTTGGCTCAATCAAAAAATCAATTATTTGAACAGCTTCAAATATTTATTCTTTGCTCTTGCAATAGTGCATGACATTCAGTTAAGAGATTAGTGTAGCATTCAGCCACAAAATATAATGCTGATGCAGATTCTAATGCCTTGAAATGAGAAACTTTATTTTTTTTTTTTTTTTAAGATGGAAAACAACAGGCAGGACAACAGCAGTAAGAGCAATCTAAATAGTGCCCCTGATTCTGCCTGGAATCATATTAGAATTATTATAGTAATAAAGCAATTGGGAATCCCAAATAGAAGGGTTCTGAGTATTATCCCACTACTGTGAATAGATTGTATAAGCTGAAAAATATGTCAAGATCAGTTTAAGCTCTCTAATTTTGTAGAGATCTCCAATTCGAGTCACATTACTTATATTTCACGTTCCCTCTTGGATACTGTTTGCATATAATGATGATTAAAGACTTAGCTATCTGTGGATCTATATTAATAAATACAGAGATAGATACAATTTACACCAACACAAAGCTATACTTATATTTGGATGAATGTGTCGATTCTCACTTCTGAGCTCAAAGAGAAAATGATGAATGTTAATAAATATTAATGCCAACAGAGCAGCCTGAAAGCAATCTGAGCTCTCTTTTCCTTTGAGCCTGTTTCCAGTTACTGTGTCTCAGCTCTGAGCTACAGCAGCTCTTGCCTCCCATCTAGTGTCCAGAGAACCGACTGCCAGGCACAGCATCCAGCCTCCCCTGCTCTTCCAGGGGACACAGCACTCCTGCAGAAGGCAACTGATCCACACTGCCTCCATTTAGCCCAGAAATTAAATTAAATTAACCTAAATTACCACGCAATAACCCCTGGCAGCCCAAGCCTGAAGCACTGCACTCCATGAGATACTCTGTGAGATTCCACTCACTCATAGAGAAGGGAGCTGCCCTCTTTTTGTTGTGTTACCTGGTAGAAAAAGATTGTTCTGGGGTATAACCACCCCAAATTCCCCCCTCAGGTACTTACTAGGAGACAGTGAATGGGATTTCCTCTCAGATCCGTGTGTGGAGCCTGCAACAAACTCCAGTCTCTCCCTTTATTGTAGGTGATGAAAGTTTTCACTTGGTTGTCAATCTTCTTGTTAGCCAAGAACATTCCCTTTATCCCTGCTACCTAGGAAAAATTGACATGGCTGAAAAATAGATCAAGTCCATGCAGGTTCTGTGCATGTCCCTTTTTCTCTGTCAAACCCACCAGGGCTCTGATGGTTCTGTCAGTGTGGTCAGTGTCACGGCCAGAATTGCCAATGTACATCAAAGGCAAGCTGGGGTGCTGGGGAAAAGATAAAGCCATCACAGGTGTAACAATGACAAATGGGAAAGAAATATTGTGTTTCAGAATCATCATGGGAACATGGCAAGATGTCAGTAGCATTATCTGTAAAGTGACAACCTCTCAAATGTGTAGGCATCCTTCCCCCTGAAAGATGAAACATGCACAGGCAATTATTTTTCTCTTGCACAGCAGCAGCAGGAAACAGCAGCAGTTTTGACCTTGTGAAGAAAACAGTAACACACACACATAAACTTGCATTTCAATGTTTCTATTCTCATCCAGCTTTCTTCAGACATTTCATCTAAGGATCTCAATGTATTTCATAATTAGCAGTGTTTCAACAGGATAACTAGGGGCACAGAGGTATTTTTATTACGGTTTTGTATTTTGAGGAAAACAAATCACTGGTGACTCAAGCAAGGCCATACAGATTGCTAGTTACTATTACAGAGCTGGAAATGAGGTCTTCATTCTTTCACTTTTTCCTGGTGTTTTACCTAACAGTTTAAACCCACAGACCTGCAGGAGGATTTTGCAAAGACATGACGCTAACAGATTCACATTGGAACCAAGCCTAAAAGTATCTTAGTGAGGAGGAAAAAAAAAGTCAACCTCAAACCACAACTCACATTGCAGAATGTTCCCATCTTCTCAGCACACTGAAAATCAATAGCCCAATAGCTGCTGCAGCTTGAGAATGAATTTGTTAGGCTGTCATTCTGTAATCTGAGTGCCGCAATAGAAGGGGAAGTGAAATCAGGAGAAAGAGGGGGAAAGTGAGAAACTTTTAGGTTTCCAGCAAAATCTGTTCAGTCATCCACCTCACCCCTGCTTATGATGGAGAATTAGCAGACAGAATCATTCATCAAGGCTTTTTATTCACAGAGATTAAATGACATGGCATGGCAAACAGTTACACAGCAGATTCAGAGCTTTTTCCAGCTCAGCCATTTAATTATGTGGTTGGATTTGGATGCTACAGCTACCAGTGGACAGGACATTATTGCACTTTTAATAACATGCTGTGAGACTACTTGTGTACAGTGCTTTGGTACAGCACAGTGATGTATTTACTCACTCAAATAGCACCTTCCTGAATTTCATTTGAAGTTCATAAAGACTTTGACATGGCTTGCTATAAAGGGCAATAGTTTTTAAATTAACTAGTTAGCTAATTCATATTTATATAAGCAGAAAAAGATAACCTTTTCAATTTCCCAGCTGGATTGTTTGAACCCACCCAATTAAGTATTCAGGATTCCTTTGTTGTAGTAGGAAGGTACCCTGAAAAGACAAGGGTATTCCTGCCTCACAGTGATGTTGCATGAATAGACAGGGATGGAAAAATAAAACAGCTCTGCCTCTACTACCAGAGGCTAGAGCCTATAGTTGCAATTGTACTTCGCTTTGTTGCTGTCCCAAAATTGTTCTATTATATAGTCCCTGTGAAATGCTGGCCATAAATGATTAAAGAGCATTTTATATATCAGGCAATAAAAGTGTTCTGAAATCCTGATTATTTTTTTTTCCTTCTTTTTATGATTCTAGTCATGGGCTGGGACTCAGAATCCTTTCCTGAGAAAGCAAAGTTATTCTGTCAGTCTTGGACAGCTTTATCTTTAAAAAAGACTGCACACACAGGATTGTGTAGTCTCAGAAGGATGAGACAGACCAACTGCACATACACAACCCTGGCTCACACAGGGAGCTGTTCAGCCCTGCTGCTCACACAGTCACTACAGAGAAAGACCCAGGCAGTAAGTGCATGACCACCAGTGCTCAGAGAGGAAAGCACTCCATCAGCTGCCACACAGGAATTGCAGAATCCTCACCACCCTGCATGCACTGTGTGCAGGTACTAATGCTGCTCTACAGCTTCAGAGAGATCCATGGAAGACACTTGAACACACAACTCTAAAGACATTTTTCACTTCCCTTCACCATCTTCGTACATCAAACATATTTCTCAGCCAACATATATACTGCTAGAAAAAGTAAGCTCCAGAGTGACAGGAACATATAGCACAGCTCCAGACACACCTCCTCACAGTCTGTTATCACTTCAGCCATGGACTGCCACAGGCAGGACTGTCTTGCTGTGGGCATTCCAACAGAGCCATATTGCATCACTGGGCAGACAGAGGAGCCAGAGAGGGCACTCAGACACAGTGTCAGTGATTTAGCTCTTCCCTCACTTTAGGAGGTGGTCAATAGGACTTTGTGTGAACTCATGAAAGAAGTTTTATTTTTATTAAGTTTTATTTTTCTCTTTGTACCCAGTGCAATTCCTTAGCAGCATTGAGCAGATTTACCCTTGATTTAGAATCAATTTAGGAATTACATACACAAACATGTTCACTGCAATGCAACCAGAAGAACTTCCAACACCTAACAAACATGCACACAGACACCTGCATTAAACAGGCCTTTCTCTGGCATCTTCTCTAATGATGATGCTTTTTTAAATATACTGCTGCCACTAGACAAGGACTCGTTTGGCAAACTCTCCACTTACTTTTAATTTATCTATGGATTTTTTTTTCTTCACTTGTCTTCCTCTCCATTTTCCCCTAGATCACTATAACAATCTGACTGAGAGAACCATGCTGGCTGGCTCTGTGTTCCCTTCCAGCAAGAACATCAAACTGAAAGGAAGGTTTGTGCCAGGTTCCATGTCAGCCAATATTCCTTCTATTTAGATAATCAGCAGATATGATGCTGTAAGTCTGATTGCATCAATTTCAATCCAGGTTGCGGTGTGGTGTCAGATGAATAAAACAAAACAAAAAATTTTCTTTACCCCTGGGATGTAGGACACCTTTACATAATGCAGTAAAGCTGCTTCCCCAGCTGACAGTAATAAGAGGTAACAGTTTTCCCATGGGCTGCCAGCACTGTGGAGAGATTAATGGTAAAAAATGTCCAAATGACTGAATGGCAGTGCCCATGCTCTCTGGTCCATCTGCACTGCTGCATAACTCTGGGGCTCTCTGGACAATTCAAGGTGGTTTCCCAGTAGAGGGCAGCTGAAGGAAAACTACAGAGCAGAGCTAATATTGAGACAGTGACAGGGCAATCTGGGCAGAATCTTCATCTTCAAAGGCACTCAGATCTACTTTATGACCTTTATTCTAAATGGTCAGAAAATACCCTGGAGGAGACCTGAAAACAGAACTTGACCCTGAGAATAGCAGCTGAGGATTGAATTTCTCCTCAGCTGAGTGCTCATCTCCAGAGGGAAAATAGGCAGCAGAGCAAGAGATGGACAAGGGCACATTAGAAGTCCTACTCTCAGGATCAGTTGTCATAGAAGACAATGCAAACTGGCCTTTTTATGGTGAGCTTAAGCAGAGCACAATTGTTCAGAAAAAGGCTTAGGGTAAAGGGGGCATCAAAATGAGATATGAGAGTTTCTTTGCACATGGGGATATCCCAAGAGGACATAGCTATAACCCCTTAAATTCCCAGAAAAGCTCAAGCTGAGAAAGGTGACAAGGACAGCTGTAAACTGCAGTCTCTCCTTAACTTCTAAAACAGAGATTAAATTGCGAGAAATGGAACAAAAATTGGAGAATGATACTACTGAGACTGTTGGGAGCTTTCAGAGCCATAAAGCCAACATGGGTCCAAGCAGGATTTTGGCTGAATGAACTATTCCACAATTTTTTCCTGTGCATCAAAGAGCCATGAGCTGTTCCTCACCTGAGAACCCACTGGTAAGTACAGCAGTAAATCTAGGAAGGGTAAAACTCTGTGTTTAGTCATTTGTTGGCTTTGCTGTTCACATGCATTTGACGAGACTGATGCGCAAGGAGGAAACGGCACTGACACCATGTGAGCCCCTGAGATGGCAGCAAGATGTCTGGAGTTATGACATACCTCATAGAGGTCAATCATCACATTCCCCTCCAGCCCTTGGCTACTCTTGACATTTTCCAAGGCCAGGGTGAAGTAGATCCCTCGGGTGTCGGAGATGTACAGATTGTAGGTGTCGTTCTGGTTCCACTCTTGCACAGCTGCAAACACCTGGTTCTCATCTGTGCTGATAACATGCATGTCCTGGGGAAAGCAAAGAGAGGCAGGGGCAGGTTACTGAGGGAGCTCTGTGCTGCCATTTCCAGTGGCACCAAAGTAACTGGGGAGCAGCAAGGGATATATTTAGGCTGGAGTTTAATAGGGAACTCAGTAGACAATACTGCTGAATTTTACTATTGCATTGTCTACAGCCACTGTAAGCATGTAATTCCATCCAGGAATATTTTACACCAGCTCTCTTCTGCCAATTTTTCAAAGCAGTAATTAACTGATGAGGTGTTAATTGAACATTTACATTGGCACTACAGTGTTATACAGCAGCGCTTTCACTCCCCTTACCAACACCTTCATTTTAATGAATGTTTTGTCTAGGGATTAGGGAGGGCTGTTTATTTGTTGGGGTTTTTTTCTGTTCAGCATCTGAGTGATTCCACTCATGACTATGGAATCACAGATACTAAAAATGTAGGGGTTTAAAAAAAAAAAAAAAAAAAAGTAGGGGTCAAAAAAAAAAAAAAAGGAAAAAAAATCATCTGAAACATCTGCTTCTTGCCCAGTTTTCAGAAGCCAAATATGCTCAGGACCTGATACAAGCAGGAACTAATGAGGGAACATCTGCTGTTAGCTACTGTTTCTAATGGCAATGTAGGCTGGAGCCAAGGTCCTGGACCACTATACTAAACAGCACACCCCAAGAAATAAAGCAGAAAAACAACCCTAATCCTCACTAGATATAAAGAACAGAAATGTATTGAGATCACTAGCATTATGCGTGAGGTTTTGTTTTACTGTTTCTTCTCTGTGTTACAGCAGGCAAGAAGCAATGAAAAGATTGCATAAGTAAAGAAAAAACAGGAACTGCTGAACCTGATCCCATCTTTCAATGCCTGGAGAAATTACTACCCATTTTATTTTATTTTCCATTACAATAGAAAAAGCCACCAAGAGAGAGATTGTTATAATGAAATTCCCAGGCTCTATCTGCCCAGCACAGGCACCCTGAGTTCTTTGGTGCCATAAAAATCTGTGGAGGTAGGAAAAGAAATGAAGATTTCTTAGCACCAGGTGATTCCCAGAAGACTCTGCTGTTTGGTCTGCTTTGGGCAGATATCCCAAAGTTATTCTGCTTCCATGAATCTCAGCCAGGACTTTCTATATGCAAAACTGAACTTTATCAGAAAATATACTCTTTGGAAGCTGAGCTGCTTCTCCCTTCTGCTAATAATAGTCTTCGAAAATTCAGTGTCTCGTGGCTTTTTAGGGAGGATTAATACTTCTAGATGAAGCCTTGTAATGTAAAACTAAAAAAGTAATATAATGAAGAATTTTGATTTATAAATTAAAAACTCCATGGATTCACCACGGAGTTAAGATTCAGAACAGTTTCTTGCTCATCCAGATCCGGATCTGAATATAGAGTGGGTGAATGTGCACTTGATTTACTTCCTTCTTTGCACTGGATAAAATCATGTCCCACAAGATGGGCTCGTTTTGTGAAGGAACAGATTGGCTTAATTCCCAAGGCAATAGGAAAAGTAATATAAGTCCCAGTGAGTCCTACTAATTTTGGCTGTGAGCAGACATCCTCTCTCAGCTCCAGCTGTGCCAGCAGGAGTTACAGCCACAGCTGTTTGTCTGTGGCTCCTCTTGTCAGACTGTCACCCTGGTTCAATCTGCTGCTAGATCTACACCAGCAGGTGCTCCCAGTGCGCTCCAGGCAACGTTGGCTAGCACAGCTCTGATCTCAAGTGTTAATTTCTGCATATGGGCACACATGGGCAGGCCTCTCCATTTAAACACAGACAGAAATTGTAAGTGAAACTTGGTTTGTCTGGTGAATGTACTTGCTCATTATCTTACCACTTCATTCAATAGTTTTGCAAAAACTGGGGGAGAGGGGTAAAAAGATACTTTGCTCAATACCAGAGAAAACTAAAGGCAATTTCACAAATGCTGAAGAAGCAAACAAGTTAATTTATTCACTAGATACTTCCTGCTTTTGATCACACTGTTAAGATGGAAGTCTACAGGAGATTCCAATAAGGCTGAAGGAATTTAAGCCTAGGAAAGCAGAAATTGAGACAGAATTGGCATAATACAGGTAATGCAGAAAGTAAAAAAAATATAGCATTCCAATTGTGCCTTTGGGGATAAATTAATTTCCTCTTAATATGGTCTTGTCCAACACATGCATCAATGATGCCCATCTTTGATAGAAAAAGATTAGTATATGGGCATCAAACAGACCTTGGACCAGCATCAGGAATTTCTTCATTTCCACATCAGGAAAATTAAAATTAATCAGCATATCATATTACGTTTTATATTATGTTTCTTTTTTTCAGGATGGGGATTAATTCCTTGAGGAGGAAGAATAATATAAAAAGACAGCCTTCATCTTGATATAGCACAAGCTCCTTACAGAGATGGAAGAGGACAGGAATGTGAAGCAAGGCACCTTTCTAAATTGTCATCACCTTTAGGGGCTCCCCTTGCATTTGTCTACTGAGAGCCTGAGCTTTTTTCTCTCTGTTCCAGAACATACTGCAAGTACATTAATATGCAGTTCTAATAACTGTCCCTTTTGCCTTGTCAAAAACAAAAGTAACATGATGCTGTTACTTGGTTTGATCAGGGTCTCCTCTGGGTCTCCTCAAATTACTAAAAGCCAAGACTTTCTGAATTACTAAACAATTGCCCCTTTTGCATTTTTTCAGGGAACTTTTTTCCTGGCAAGTTGAATAGTAGAGATGTGTAATGCCAGTTTTATTCTGCCTGCTCAGCTGCTATGAGCAGGGGGCTAATCACAACAAGGTCGTGGGATCAATCCCCATATGGGCCCTTCACTTAAGTGTTGGAATTGATGATTCTTGTGGGTCCCTTCCAACTCAGAATATTCTGTGAAGTGTCTGTAAGATGCCAGCTCTTGCCTTTGCTTTCTGTGAAATTATTGGGGCTGTCAGCCCTTTTCAAGTCTGTATTTAAGGATCTTATTTATTTATTTTGTCTGCCCAGTGCACTGGTCTAAACTGGAGTAAATGCACCCCGTGTGTACATTTAAGGTGATTGTTATGAGTGACATTAGTGTGTGACAGAGCCCACATTGTGGCGCTCTGATTAAGAAGTCTCAATACAGACTATTTACAGGGTTAACACAACCTGTCTGCACATATGCAGGCATCTTCTTGAATGGAACAGAGTTTCAAGTTTATTTAGGCTTTTAATCAAAACAGCTACAAGGCTGTTAATGCGAACAAGAATAATATTTTGGTTTGGTTTGCTGTAGGCCATCCTGCCTGAGCAGCAGCATCACCTGCCAAGGCTGCCTGCTGTCACATGCCTCCAGTTCAGGAAGAGTGACACTCAGAGACAAAAAGCTTGACATTTCCATCTTCAATTCCAGAAGTCACTTAGTAATGTTTGCCATATTTGGCCCCTCTTTCTTAGTTGAAGGAGATAAAAGAGAATTTGGGCATAAAAGAAGCTGTATGTTCCAATTCCTTGAATAATATAACACTCTGTGCATTTTTCATAAAAGTGACTATTTTGCTTTGATAGCAGCCTCCTAAACAGCCACAGTTCCACAGTAGCTCCTTCCAAGCCAAATGCAGCTCTTCAGACTTTGACAAAGAGAGAGAATGTGACAAAGCATCTTTCTTTGGGTCAAATAACATGAATATATTGCTCCAATTCTTGTTCTCTGGAACACATTGTAATTTAATTCTAGCGCATTTTCTCTTGCTCTCCAGTGATCTCTTTGAGAGGGTGGACAAAAAATAAGTGTGGGCTAAAGGAAACAATAAGTTTAAAGCAGAAAGTGTCTCTACAGATGGTCTGAATTGGCTGTAAATAGCAATTTTTATTTGGCTCTTACAATAACCATGCTAAAATGCAACTCTGTTGCTAAGGGCTCCTTCAAATAACACCTATTTAAATCCTATCTGAATTTACAAGAGTTACTTCTCTTGCTTGGGCAGGAAGTTTCAAAGCAACCTATCTTAAAATGTGACTAACAATTTTGAGGCAGACCACAGTTGTCCTGTGCCAGACCCCATGGCTTCTGGGGTGGTCCCCACTGTCCTGCAAGCTGGTTTCCAGAGTGTGAACAGGACTAAAGGCTCCAGCAGCAGGGTAGGGAAGGTGAGGCACTGCAGGAAGGGCTGGGCTTGAGCTGCAGTCTGTTCATATGAAGGTCACCCAGTCAATCCTCTATAAACAGGTCTGTTGGGCTGAGGAATCAAAGTTGTGAAATTAGCCACATCATCCCTTTGAACATTTTCACCTACAAAATCTGACCTTGCACTTCCTTTTTTTCCCTCTTGACAATTCCTGCTCAGCTTCTGGGAATGCATTTGTCTTCTGATGTTAGACTTCATATAGGATCCATAAGATCATTTGCTACCTTTCAGCTTAAATCTCATTAAAGATAGACTATATCAAGAATGAAAAGGCCAAAAAAAGAGTCCTCAGTCTTTGTTAGGAACCCATTAGGACCCCAGCTGCAAATTGGTGGTTTCTTCAAAATGGAGCTAACGTTTTATATAGGTCCTTCAAAAAATTCAGCTTCAGAAGGCAGAAATAGCTTTTCAAGCTCCAATGCTAATTCACCATTATTAATTAGGCCACAGATAGAGTAGGCACACAAAGACACCTTTCTGCTTGGTTCCCATTAAAATCTACTAATGAGGCAAAGCACAAAAAGCAACCCATACAAAATAGCAAGAGGAGAGGGGAATTTAAAGACCAAAAAAAAAAAAAAAAAAGAGAGAGAGAGAGAGAATCCCCTCCAAAACTGAATTAATTAATCATAAAGAAATGGTAATTGACGTGGGTTGTAGTAGCTGACTACCTTTCATGCTCATGTCCTTGACTAGCCAAAGTGCTGACTTTTGGTTTTAGTCCTTTCTTGCTTGCAAATGTTCTGTTAAAGAAGAATATTGTTTGCACTCACTGCATGTCATCTTGCAGTTACTTGTGTTGGACTCGAGATCTTCTGTGCAATCAAAATATCTGTAGCTCACAAGGGCATTCTGCAGCAGCAACCTACCTTGGGCAAGGAGTACTTTGGCAGCTTCATCTGTGCAAACGGGCTCCTCCGATAAGAAACGTAATAATGTGGTCTTCCTCCTGATGTCAGCTACGAGAAAAGCAGGAAAGTTATCATCATCAGGTTTTTCTTCTTTTTTTTTATGATCAGAAAGAATATCAAACAAAAGCTGTTAAGAGAAATACCACAGTGTGGTGGCAATGATTTAAACTGCAGCGCTGTTACAGCTGAGGAATAAACATTGATCCCACTGACAGTGGCTGAAAAAGAAAACAAGAGGAATCCCATTTTCAGCAAAGAGACAAAGGCTAGAATCTCCTGTGAAAACTTGTGAATAGTGAAGTCTTGACTTCAGGTGGGCCATGATATCACCTCCTGTGCCTCACCAGAACACTCTGTTCTTTGCCATCTGCAGAGCTGCCCTGTAGGCTGCTGGTTAGACCAACAGATTGGCAGACATGAGGCTTGATTTTTATATCTGCTTCCACCTTTGGTTCCTTTGTGGCCCTGGACAAGCCATCATAGGTGTCTGCTACAAGATCAACTAAATATTCACAGATATGAAAGGTAGGAGAGGAGAAGCTCAGTTGATTTGGCATTTTTATGAATTTGGCCATATATTTAAGTGCATAAATACTGACAGCAGACCTTGAAAATGCTGGGTTAGAGCAATGTGAGGTATCATTTTCTACCACCTATTAAAGGAGGGAAAAAGAAAGAAAAAAGCTGTCAATTTTATCTGGCTTCCAGTGCTGCTGAAGTATAATCAATGTTTGTAAAGTACTTTGAAATCCTTGGATGAAAGATACTGAAGAACAAATATTCCAAGGGATTCTCCGTGCAGAACTTTGCTTTAATTGCTTGATACCTGAGCTTATCAAGACTTTTCTTTAGTAGTAAGTTTTTTAAAATGCACTGCAGTAGTTTAAAATGCAAGATACACAGAGGCCAGGTTCATAACAGATTATGTAAAATAAGCACTATTTCTCATTCTAAAGCTGTTCATTTTTTTTTAAGGGAACTGGGCAAAAGTTAGGGGAAGAAAGACCAGAAATATTTTTTTAATGAGAAAGGGAGAGTTTGTAAATAAAACAAGTTTAGTAGAAAATAAACTCCCATTCCTTTATCCTAGTGCTTTTAAGCCTACTAATTTGTTCCAAATGGCTTAGTTGCAGAAAAGCCAGATGGAGATCAAGGAAGGAAGGGAAGGCTAGAAGGAGGGTGGTAATCTATTCCTCAGCATACACAGCCTGGCATAGGGTTATTCCTCCTTTGAAGAGCAGAAGGGATAACACCAGACCCAGCTCAGCCAGGATGGCTGAAGAGAAACACTCCAGCTCCTGTGTCAGCTGAGCCACAAACACAGAATCATTCTGGGATGAGAGAGTGCCTGCACAGTGATGCACGCCCCTGTTTTTCCTGCCACATAAACATTTCCTTTTTGCCTCAGACACACTAGGCACAAAAGCTGTTCTGAAGTGTATGTCCCAGATTTATTTGTGGATTATTTAGACTGGTGTTTAAGACTGAGTTCATTAACTGAAGCCAATTAGCAATCAACTAACCCAATGTAAAATATCAATCCTCTCTCTTCCCTCCACTCACAAGCATGCTAAAATACACTGTCTGGAAGCCCAGTTTAGTGCTAATGATCTCCAGTTCATCTCCACATTCCCTACAATTCTGTTGTTATTTTTCTCCTCTTCAGCTGACATTAAATGGACACTGGCAGCAGCCTGATGAAACCCACAGTGGTTCAAATTTATTCACCAGCTCTCACCTGAAACACAGCCTGGCTGAGTACATCCCATCTTCTGCCTTTTCACTATAATCACAGCTGAGGCATAACAATAAAGCCTGATTACTCCTTTGGTGATTTCCCTGACTCCCTCCCTTCTTCCTTATTTCCCTCTCATACTCAAAAAAGCTTTGGTCTACTCCCTTGTAATAGCAGATGAGTGACACAGCACTTCCAGCTGGGGGGTTAAAGCAGTAATTCCAGAGTGCTGAGGAGATTGCAAGGAGTGGCACAGAGCACTCCAGCACACAGAGAACATATTCAGGCAGGAACTCTGTGGCCCTACAGTGACAAGAAACTAGAGCTTAAAGGAACACAGTTAGCACTGTAACAAACTGCTGCAACCCACTCAGTGCCTTTGTGGATCCAGTGTTGTCTGAGTGGTTGCAAACAACACACATGCACACACATGCAAAGGAATGTGAGAGAAAAAAAAATAGCAGATAGAATAATATAATATAAAGTAATAGAATAAATAGGAGAAGAGGGTGTTCTGCACCTGAACAAAGACATAATCACCCTGGACGATCAGGGAGTTATGGTCAATGTAGCCTGGAAAGGGTTTGCTGCGAGTGGCTTCACTGCAGTTCTGCATCTTGCAGGTGATGTATTGGGCATCTGCAAGGAAAAGAACAAAAACAATACACTTGAGATCCTGAGCACAGATTCTTCCTATTGTCATAAAGCTGAGGTGGCACTTTTGCTTCCCAGATTCATGTGAAGTGAATTGAGACCATCTATTCAACACCACACAACCCTTCTTTCCTCTACATCCTTCATAAATCCACCCTTGATTACTTTCTTCCTTTAATATCCTTCCTTCTTTACCTGCCCCAACCTCCCATTATTTTTTTTCACTCTGCTCTAGATCAGATGTCAGAGCTATACATTTTTACTAAGGGAGAACCTTCTATGATGCACTTCTGTATTTCCTACAGCACTTACACTCTGTAGAGTAATTCAGATCGACTTGGAAAGTACCTCAGACCAACTCCTTTTCAGGGGTTTTACCTATTTCTCTGTTGACAGCATAAGTAGATGCACTCTGGCAGACCTGGGCAATCATTCCACACTCTCTTGCAACCAGAAGTCTTAGCAGTTTCAAATTAAATAGTCTAAATGAGCCATCCATCTTGCAGCCATGCAAACCATCTCATCCACTGTCTCTAAGTGGGATGTCCTCTCCTCCTATTCTGAAACACTGCAAGGTGCTCATCCCATGTGTGATCTGAAGAAAAAGAATTTGAACTTCTTCACAGGGGCAATTTATCCTAGAATACAGAACCAGATTCTCAGTAATCTCTTTGGAGTCTTCCAGATTCATTAAGAATTTGCATTTTGTTTTATGACAAACCTGATCCATACAAGGAACAATTTTGGCTTTTTAACATTATTACTTACATGATAGAAACACCATATTGCATTTAATGTTAGAAGTACTTCTAATCATTTTCCTTGGAGAGACACCTTGTTTGATATAATTACCACCTTCAGACCAGAGAAATAGCATCTTACACTGAAATAGAAATGGCTGGAATTTTACCATCTTATATTTAATCTTGGTTTTAATTAAAATCTATCATTTGACATTTCTTTCCTTGCTTCTAAGGTCTGTTGACTTCTGCTTGAAACAGACATGCAGGGTAACGAACCTTCAGGAAAGTTTGATGAAAGATGATTTTTCTCCACCATTTGCAGGGTTCTTGGAATATATAAAGTGCTAAGTATTATTAGTCGCTGCCGTTTATAACATTTTATGCTTTCGCAGCTCACTGCAAAACATTAATGAATACAGCCTGGGCAGCATGATCAAAATGTATTTCCCTTCAGAGGGACATGATTTTTTTCCACATTAGCCACGAGAGGGCAGGGAACGACATAATTCCCAGCCTGCTCATTCCTGAGCTGAGGAAAGTTCCCTCACAGAGCTGTTCATCCCTGTGTCCCTCTGCATCCAGCAAGGAGGGGGACAGGGCTCTCCCAGCACCCAGCAGTGCTGTGTGGTGCAGCACGTCCCCTCCTTGTCCTAAGAGAGCCGAAAGGTCACAATAAGGTCTGCTCAGAGCCTTCCCTTCTCCAGGCTGAGCAGGGGACATGTTCCCTTGTGTTCCATCCCTCTGATCCTTTGTGGCCTCCTCTGGACTTGCTCCAACAGGTCTGCAGCTGGGGACAGGGCTCCAGAGCTGGAGACAACTGCAGGGTGGGTCACAGCCTGTCACAACAAAGCTCCTGAGTGAAATGTGTGCCAATCCTGAGCTCCAGCAAAGCAGCCTCAGTTAAAATGGTCCTACTGCCACCCAAGCTGTAGAAAAGAACAGGGGATTAAGGAATCTCCTCCACAAGAGATTTTAAAGAGCAGGCCAGGCTGACATCCCTTAGAGGAGACTGAGGTTCTCTGGATCCTGCTTTAATGGAGGAGTGGAGACTATCCCTGTTTCTGCTGTGATCACTGCAGTCTGTGCAGCAGTGATTGTATCACCCATGAAGATTTACTAAGGCAATTCCTGTGAACTTTTACAGCGCAATTCTCCGTGGGCTCAATTCTAAAATGCCAGTAATACTACTAAAGGGCAGAGCACTGAAATTGCTTAAGCTAATCTCCCAAACAGCCAAACACTGAGATGTGCTCAAGAAAAGCTCCTTTTGCTAGAGGAGACAGAAAGAAGGAAAACCAGACTTCTTGCAGTGCCTGGTTCTCACTTTTTTTCCTAGGGGAAGACTTTCTGTGTTCACATTAACTCAAGCATTTTTTCATTTCATTCTCGCAGACATTTTATGTGACTCCACTGGCAAAGGTTTGTAATTTAGCATTAATTAATGTCAATTAATGTATTCAGTTGCTAAGCTCTGGAATTAATTTCATTAGTTTTCCTGCACAGATGTTTTCCCTGCCATAGGTAATTAGGACATTATGCTTTTCATTTCCAGAACCCTCACCTTCAACAACAGCTGCTGTTTTTAATATACAACAACAAAGTCACACTGTGCCTGGAGAGAAGAACATAGCAACTCCCAGCTCTTACACCCCCAGACACTTTCATTTTTGACAGGTTTAGACACCCAGAGTAGGAATCTTCCCAGGGAATGGCAGCTATTTCTGAAGAGGAAGCAAGAAAAGTCACAGAACACAGGAACGGAGGAGACATCTTGTAAGGGAAACCTCAGACAAAATTAATCTGTTTCAGTGGTGAAAGAGAATTGCAGAAGCTAACACACAAGAAGTTAAGAGCCAGGGGGACCCATGGAAATATTTTAGTCTTTTCCATTTAGCTTGAGCTCCATGCTGGCATGTTCTCAATGCAAATGGATTGAACCCCTCCCAGAGAGATCTCTTGGCTCAGCTGGTGAGAAGGAAGGATATTAGTGATTACTGGAGGCTGGTTGCAAAAGTAAACAGGAGAGTTTTAGATCCCTTCCTAAAGCAGTGGGACTTTCTTCAGGATATTTTGTTGACAAGTGCTTTTTTTGGATTAAATATCAAACCTTAATATCCACTGCTTCCTAGTGTAAGCTTGCATGCATGTCTTCTCAAAATCTTATTTGGTCAGAGGGAGAATCAAAGAAAATAGTCATTGCACTCTGCAGATGTGTAATTTATATTTTTCCTGTCTTTAGTTCATTGAGGAATGTGTCTTTTCCTCTATCAATAAACCCACTGGGGACAATTCAGGAGTTTTATACAATGTAATGAATGATCTGTTTCTCTCACAGGTCTTCTGTGGAGCATCCCAGTTCATTACTGGGCAACTTAGACATTAGGGACAGTTTCTGCTTTTGAAGCATGCCTGGCATCCTGTGAATTGTGACCCCATAAGAACATGGCAGTGACATCCATCACTGAAGGACCCAGGGCTGTGCCCCTCTCCCTCAGTGACAAGTAACACAAGTCTAGGTTGCCTTAGCAGGGCAAGGCAATACCTCAGCATCATCTTCAGCATCCACAACCTCCCATGGCAATGAATTCCACAGTTTAATTAAATGTTCTCCCACACTTCAATTTTTTTTTTTTTTTGAGAAACACATAAAATTACTGTTTTTTATCCATTTCCATCTGGTCTGGATGTTGATTTGTGAAACATGCATAGTATGGGAATATGCTCACAACTCTCCAGGACTCAGCAACTGCAAAGCAATTAACCAGTAATGAAGAGCAGTGAAACGAAACCACCCCATTTACTAACTACTCACAAATCTGGTTTTATCCTGCTGCTACTCTTCCTTCATTGCATGTCAGCATCAAAAATCTTTCTTTACGTAGGGAGGTATATCCTCTGCCATTTCTGGCATAAAGCTATAATGGGAGAAACTAACAGATGTCATTCTCCAGGACAAATGCTAATCATGATCAGGAAAAAAAACACTAATCACAATCACAGGAAAAAAAATAAAAAATCACTGCACAGGTTTAGGGCACCATGGGAATTAATTCACCACTGTAGCTATGTTAGGAAAAGACTACCAGGCTAGGTTGCCTACGCATTTTTTCCACAACAGTGATTATTTTATTCTTCCCAGCAATTTTCTGTAAAAACAGAAATTAAAGTACTACTGCAACTTTGTGATTCAGGCACTATTGGCCAGATGCTCAGTCCCTGTGGATCAGCAAGCAGAACGTGTCTTCTGGCCCCAGGTGAGACTTTGGTCTTACCTGCATCACAGCAGCACCTAAATTACCATTCAGTAGGAAAAGCTGCTATGTAAATCAGGGCAGCAAAAGAAAAGCAAAGGAAACAAAACTACTTTTTAAATATCAGGAGCTCTCTAAAATTTTGCCAGCACATTAGAAAACCCCTTAGCTTCTTTCATCCATACTTAAAAAAAAAAAAACCTTAAAAACTTTAAATAAATTGGTGTCTTATCTACAAAAGCAAATGCATGTCTCATAAATGTAATAGTTGTTTTACTGCTTTACAGTCTATAGAAACTGTCATTTAGACATCCCCTGAGTCAGTTTTGCCATTCTCTGGAGGGCCAGCAGGTACCCAGTTAGTCTCCAAATGCCTTGTAGGAATCCATCTTTCTAATTTGCACCAACAGTCTGGATTCCTCAGTAGGCACCTCCTGAATAAAAATTACCTCCCATTTAATTAGCTTGAATCAGGCTTTACTGGGATAACCCTACCAAGCTCAAATCAGATAAGCGTGTTAACTTTAGGATCCTGTGTATTCTTCACAAGCCTGAACCCCACATGTCATTAAGTTTACACCTTCTGAAAGCACTCAAGTTGCATTTGAACAAACCTAGATTTAACTTCCACCATCATTCTACCTGCTGGCTGTGGTGGTAAATGTAACAAAGAAAAGATTACTGTGTGATTAAGAACCGTAGGGGATTAATTGTCTCACTGGGGTGTTGCCCTGAAGCCAGACAAAAAAAACCAAAAAAACAACACAATTCCTGCTGACTTTGCTGGCTTGCCTTTGATCCCGTTCAAAAATCAAAGCGAAACACCAGGGACACCCAAGCGTACAAATGGAAATGTGAGATAACATTCACATGAACTTCTTCCAACCAGAAAAATCAGTTTTACCACTATGCTCTTAGCCCTAGATTTATATGGATTGGGTCTGAAGCCTTTGAAAAATAAACAAAAGCCTCACATTCCACAAGATGAAAATTTGCATGGTGCTCTCCAAAACTTACACGACAGGACGAAAAACAAAAGGCAGCAATTAGCCCTGCAAATTTGTCTCCACCTATAGAACTAAATTGAACAGGCTCTACTCAGCTTGCTCATCACTACCTGCACCCTAGTTTGATGAGGCACAGTGTGTTCAGAAGGAGTCCACATTTCTTCTGGATACCAAGGGGGAAAACAAAAAGGAGAACGTGCACTCAGGAACAACATTGCTAGCCAGGTGTAAATCAACACCACTGAAGTTATACTGATTTATGCCTGCTGAGAGACTCTTGTTTTGGTCCTTGGAAACCTTTTACATTATGTTCATAAGCACAATAAATTAGTGCACAGACAGACCATAATCAGAGAGCAGAGTCAGAGTTACTGGTGTTCTAGCAAGGACAGCCCAGTGCTAAGGTTGTTGCTGACAGAGGTTCCCAAACAGCTCATTCAGGGAGACCCTGTACCTGCCTGACCTTTCTACTTCTCACTTAAAGCCACTGTTGTATTATTCATCTTCTGCTGGAAAAGATACCAGCATAAAAATGAGGGGTTTTTTCTTATCTATATTTAGTTCAGCAGTTTTTTGCTTAGCCCTTATATTTCCACTTCAGATTGTGGTTGTTTACACACTACTCCCCTTTCTTTCCTTCTTTCTCTCTGCCTTGTTTTGGCAACTGTACCTTCTCAAATTTAATCCCTTTATTGAAATTTTACACTTGTTTAACTCTCAAAAGAGATACTCCAAAGAAAGTATATATAAATAAATGCAAGAACATAAAAGAAAAAAAACAAACCCAAAAAACAAACCATAAAAACTCATGAAAAATTATTTGCAGATTACCCTCAGCCTGGAATAAAGTATTTTTCTTACTTCAGCACACTGCACTCCATTACCCCACTGGCAGAAACACACCTGCTCCATTCCAGAGGTAAAGGTTTGTTTGTCCATTGGAGGGTGATGATTACTTTGTGCAGGAAAAGGAGACTGACTGGGTTCTTAGAAGAAAGCTCCAGTAGCCAAGAGACCTGTACATACCAAGGTGCTCATGGTAACTACACCATGGACCATGTGCATTCTCTCTGCCTGTCTTGGCCTTAAAATCCTGTGACCTGCAGAGCTTCCAAATACCTGGGAAAATTCCATGCTATGTTCCAAGGTTACTGCTTCCAGGTACCCACCACAGTCTTCTAGGTAGAGACCACCACTCCTTGGAACATGGAAACATACTGAAAATCCAGCTTATTTTCTTATATTGCCAGTGAGGTGAGTCCTGATTCATTACCAGAAGTTTCATCCAAATGACTGATTTTCAGTGGTCACCACTGGCTGAAGGTCTGACACCACTGAAACATTTATATTTTTCATTCTGACACTGAATAAACTGAAAAACTTCATTTGTGCTGCCTCACAATTAAGCCAATATAAGTGTGCAGCATCTGTAACTGGTGTTGAGTTGATGAGCAATAATTTGTTATTCCCCAATATATTCTTTTTACTAATATGCCTTACTCCTCAGTGAAGCCAATTTCATCTACCTGCTTTTAGTTCCCACTTTAAGAACTATAATGAAGCTTACTAATTTGTTGGGAACTCAAAAAGTGTTTTGCAGAAATTTGCTACAGCTGTGCAAAACATTCTTATTTCAGCCTCAGAACACAAACAAAACCGTTCAAGGCATTTGGAGCACGGCACTTTCTCTGCCCACTGAGCTGAATGTCCCTCAAATGCATGACCAGAACACAGCTCCTTAAACCTCACTTGTAGTGCTTCATCTCAATGACCTCAAGTTTTTAATGACTTCTAACAGCAGAATTTTGTGTTGAAATAAGCAATGTCCCGTTAGAATATTTCCTTTTAGTCCCAAGAGATAGAAAGCCTTGTGTTCCCAGCCTTGCTGCCACATCAGGTAAATGAAGTTGAGAGGAGAAATAATAATCATAGATCACAAATGATGAGAAATAGAGATGAGATAGTACATTCTTTCACTGTCACTAATCTTGCATCTCTTGAAATGAAAAGACCTTTAAAACTTTATGGTTTCTATCGCAACTGTTTCTTTTCAAAATTCATCTTCCAAAAAATTCTTTTTCAAGCTAACTTTTCATAAGTTAAAAACCAGATTACCTTACAATTAACTTTTCAGATTTTCTTTTAAGTTTCCAATGACAAAATGTACATTTTAAGTAGCACCACTGCATTTGAGGATACAGTTCAAGGGGGAATTTTATCCATTTAAAAAAAAGAATTAATTGAAGGCATCACTAATACTTCTGTACTGCAAATGGTAAAAACCTTCTTGTCAAGTTTCAGGAAAACTGCTATTTACTGAGGAAACAATATAGAATTAGAATTACTAGATCTCTGGCAGCTGGGCTTTCAGTGTGACGCCTGCCTGAGGCAATCCAATGTTGTGGAAAAGAAATCCATGGAGAAAGATCTGCAAAAGCAGTGGAGCTCAAAGATAAACCTTGAGAAAGTTTGGGTGGGAGGAGAAAAGCCAGCGGGTGGCTGAGGGTGCCTGAGAGAATTTACAGCCAATTAGGAGAATATTTTGGAGTTGCAGGTAAAGGAAGCTCCTAAAATAGAAAAACAAACCCAAACCCACCTCAAGAGGGAAAGCAGGGAGCAAAAGGAGCTGATGAAAGTGAAGGACAAGGACAGGACATGCAGTAGCAGTGAAGAATGCACTCAGGTTGGTCCTTAAAAGGTTTCTAATTAGGTATTATCAAAGGTAGTACCTAAGGCAGAGTACCCCTGGTCTGCTAAAACTAGAAAGCTGTGAACAAGGTGATGTTATGTTCTGTGTGAACAAACAGCAGCTAGACTTTGTAACCCAGCAACTTCTCTTTAGTGTCAAGTTCCCATCAACAAAAACCACGTAGGAAGAAATAGAAGTGTTTTGTGTAGTAACTCATCACCTATCCTTCCTTACCATGTCCTCAGCTCCTCTCACAGCCCGGTTAACCAAACTTTCTGCCTTGTTGGAAAGGTTTCTGACTCGGGACAGCCAAACTCCTCGTGCTAAATGAGTGAATCACCAAAAGAAGTGACATTTCTATTGTAGTATTGTGTGGCTACAAGAATATGAGGAGAGCCCAGTATATCACAGTATTTGGAAGCTGATGTACTTACGACCATCCACTGTCCTTGCCTCCAGGTGAACGAGGTCAGGCTCTCTTCCATTCCCCATCATAGACCTGCAAAAGGCAGATTGAGACAAGGGCATTCAAAACAACACATACCTTGAATGGCTGAGATATTGCTTTCATAGGAGATCATGTTTAGCTGGACATAAACTCAAGTCTGATAAGAACTGATTGTTTTGAAAGAATTTTGAAGTTTTCCCTAAAGTTAACTTCAATATTTTATCTAATAAATATAATTGTACTTATAAGTTCTTTATTTCTCACCCCTTCACTTCCTTCCACCTGGAGACCTGTTCCGGTTCTCACTGGCACATGAAATTTTGAAGTTTCTCCAGGTTTGGTCAGAAGGATGCATTTCAGTTCAGGGTGGAATACAGAACACTTTAATTGATGGGATAATAGTATTTGCCAGCATACTAATTATAGCTGTTCCTTTATATTGGACATTTTATGCACATTTGCTTAATTGACACTCTTAATGATCAATGTTCCCTCATTAATTAAGAGGGTTTAAAAACTCATTTTATCCTGAGACATTTTATCACTTCTGATCTAATAAAAGCAGTATTCCATTAATAAAAGAAGTGTCACATTGAAAATGACTGTTTGTTCCCTCTGAATTAACAAGTAACAAAGTAAAGACACTGAGCACTGCAAATGAGGAGTTTATGGAATTAAACTTTGCTTCCATGGATGAGGTTCCCCTGGACTGGCACTGGTGGCCTCACCAATTCCCTGGAAGAGTCCAGATGGCCAGAGGTTGGATGGGCAGCCTGAATGATGGGAGTCCTGCTCTGGGTGCCAGTCCCACTGTACAGCTGCCCAGCAGCAGCTCTGACAACCAGCCTTGCTTCTGGTCTTGATCCTATCATCCAAGTCATAGTCCTGGATTAAAGATAAGGGTTAAACCACCGGTTTCTTGTAAGCTGCCTGACCTCCTAGTTAATAGAAGCATGAGGGAAGACACACATTCATTTCCAGTGATAGACAAATTAGATGTTCTCTTCAAATCCTCATTATTTTTCAGGAAATCAGAAGAGAGATTCAAACAGTGATTTAGACTTTAATTCAGTTCCCACTGACTGCAATCAGAGGCACCTCCAGTGCTTAATCATCATGTGAATTAACTAATAACTATTATAAAAATGTTAACAAGACTGTGTCCTGATTAATCTGTACCTTTGCTTGACAAAATATATAGCAATTTACTAGCTGGAAAAGGCTTTGTTCTCCTTTGTTGAGGACTGAAGTTTCAGAAAATACTCTGACCCAGCATTACTTTTACCTTTTCTCCATTTTTAATAAAGTTTATTAAATAGAAAGTGCTGTGCCCCTAAACATTTAACTTCCACTTAAAATTTCTGCTTCCTGGTAATTGGCATCAAGTGAGGAGGGAAAGAAGCACCTTCCTAGGGCATTTTTATTATGCCTGCTATGGTCAGCAGATTTAAGGCCAAAATGCTGGGCCTGCTCATTACAATTCAGCTCAAGACAGACAGATGTCAGTGACAAACAGCTCTAAAAAAACTGCAGAAGGACAAAGCTTGCACTATGGCATATGTCATCTTTATTCTGGTTTATTTAAGTGGACTTTAAATACTGGAACTGGAATATTGGAATAGCCCACCTGGAACTGGGCTAATGCAGAAGACACACTACAGCTTTGTCAGTTCATTCCTCCTTCTGAGCTCACACACCTCCATGGGGATGTGAACTCTTCAAAGAAACAAGGAATATGTTACATAAATTTTAATATTTTTGTCTCTTCAGAGTACAAAAATGGTTCTCATCCAGCAGAGCACGTGAGTCTACACTGAGTTGTTCTGTGAATTCCCTCCTCCCTGCTACTCTGAACCCAAGAGAAAAATCCTTTGCATCTTCTCAGGCAAAGACACTCAATTATGACCATTCCAAAAAACAGTCAATTATGAGCCACAGTTTACATCAAACCCTCATGTCCCTTAAGAGCAGCATATAAAGATCTGGACCCCTCAAGCCCTGAAAGCAGCCACCTGCCCATGACAGTCTCACACTACAACAGCCAGAACTGGGACTGTAGGGGCTTCAGTTCAGGGTAGAATTAAGCCATCAGTTGTCCCAAGGGGGTACAAAACAAGGACGGCTGAAACACAGCTGGTGAGAAACCTCCAGGATTTCCTTTCTTTTGATATCTCCTGACCCCTGCAACTTAGAAATGTGATGACAAAGATGAAAAGTAAGGTCCAGAGGAGGAAACTCCTGAAGTCAAATAGGACATCTGAGGTATAGTCAAGAGCCATATCCCTAACTTCCTATCTGCCAGATCCTTCTCCCTGCCTTAGAAAATACACATTTCATTGCTTTGATATATAATAGGCTCAATTTATTTGTGACAGCACAAGGTCATGGTCAGGCCCATAATACTAAATGCCAACATGAAAAATCAGTTGTAAATAACAGGCAAAATATAAATACACATCTGCTCAAATCAATATTAACTGTACAGAGCTGACTGCCAGAAACATATCACTTCCACCTGGATTCTGAGAGCTGAGAGCTTACTGAACAGCATTTTTGTAATGTCACATATTTTTGGATCATGCTGTCTTGTTCCATGGTAGCCCTAGGATATTTCTTTATACATGTCTCCATACCACCTGAAAAGCCATGCAAAGTACTACTTATCTTACCCAGTTATACATCACAGATATTCAACTCTGAACTAATCCCACTCAACTCTCTTTGCAGGCAGAGAGATGTAACAGGCAGTTTTGCACTGTGGATCAGTGGAACAGTGTTGGGGATCACTTTATGAGAATTTATCCTAGAAAGCCCTGTTTGTCTCCATCGAATTTAAGATGTCTGGACACCCAGGCTACAAACACCCATGTGTGATCACATAAAGGTCCCAAAGCAGGAAACACAACAGACCTAAAATATGTTTATTACCTAATTTTAAAAACACAAATTACAGATGAGGTATGGATTGCAATTAAAGGGGGAATTGAATGTCCTGAGCAGTCCTCTTTCTGAGAAATGTTTTATACAGCTTACATCAGCATTATTATTTACTCCAGGACATATAAAAGCCTAGGAGACATTCAGAAATGCAATATTGACCCCAGTGAGCATATACAGGAGAGAAATATTGTGCTTTTGGTTGTACTGCCCCTGAGAACATGCTCTCTCTAGGAAGACAGACATATCCTTTTACATGCATAGGACAATCTGTTCCTAAAGCATCAACTAGAAAAAGGTGTTAGGAACTGTAGGATATATATCAGAATTCCTGAATTTTTAGTATGTCAACCAAATCAATCACAACACTACCAAGCATCCAGCTATTCTATCAGTGGGTTTTCTTGTCTTTTTCATTTGGCTGGAGGATGAAAAAAAATATCCTTAGAAGCTGAGAAAGTCAACATACTTCTACAAGCCTGAGTATTATTAAGTAACAGTTTTGAACTCGTGGCGTCAGTATGAAGAAGAATGAATAACTGATTACAAAGGAATTCCATTCCTGACCAGACTGGAAGGTTCTTAAACCAAAGCTAGAATGATTAAAAAAACCCAAAAAACCAAAAAAACAACAAGCTTCACATGTGGAAGAAGGAATCTACATGCTGGATTGGCCCAAGACAGCACCAAAGCCTCCAACTCAGTGTTTCTAAGTTAATACAAGTGCCCACTGTACTTCATTGTCTTGTGTGCACACAGCTGTGTGTTCAACAGCTGATAAACCAACACCCTACAAAGAACAGGGGAACAGATGAACAACATTCTGGGACCCACTCAGCTACTGATTTCTCTCAGATATCTCTCTAAAAATAAACAATAGTCCCCAATTTGCCATTCCCTGTTCTGAGCAACTTCTGCTCACTCTGCTGGCAGCGCTTTCTTCTCATATTTCTCAAATCCATTCTTCCCTTTCAGCATCTGTTCTCAAAGACCAAACACTCATATATCCACGAACTTTTCTTCTTGCCTCAGTCTGTGTTTTCACTTGGTGGTAAAATGCCAGCATGTCCTTTGTCCGTCCCCTTAATCTCAGGCTTTCTGTAATACTCCCAGAAACTTCAGGACACCAGGGATATCCTTGCAATGCTTTCTGTTGAATGGTGCCTATTGTATTCCTGTGATTAACTTTTAGTGGTTTGTTGGTATAATTGTCTGGATATTTTGAAAAAGAAAAAGGAAAAGAAAAGAAAAAGAAAAAGCATCTTTTGGGAAAAGGAGGACTTAGAAAAGCCAAAGGGAGTGCAAGGCAGTGACTGCACTGCCCTTACACTGAAGGTGCTTAAATTTTTAAAAATTTAGGACCCCCATGGTCCTATTAGAAAGTTGCTTCCTAAAATTTTAATCACCATCAAGCCTGCTAAGTAGTTATCTGCACTTGAGAGCCTCACAAATCGATACCACTGGCTGCAGCACAGTAATTGCTCTGAATGCAGATTCTACATCCACCGTGAGAAGCAGCACAGGGAAAAGACCCCAAATCATTCCCTGGTTTAGAACTAAGCTGAATTAAACAAAAGCAGCCTGGCACTGCCCATTGCACAGTGAACACTAGTTGGCATATTTCTGTAGTGACCAACCCCTTGCCATCTTCTCTGTCTGAAACATTTCTAAAACCTTGGCTTCCTTGGCCTGTCAGCTCCTCTGAGCCAAGAAAATTCAATAGAGACCCTGTTATCCTGGGGTTTCCACCTCTTCTATCTTTTTTCACTTCTAGGGACAAAAGCAATTGTTTATGGATGCTGGGAACTGATGAGGCTTGCAAGGCAGTCAGACCACTCAGAACTGCAAAAAGGCATCATTGTGAAGAAAGCAAAAGCTTCTACTTGCTGTACCTAATTTCAAACTACCATTTTTTCATAAACAATGAACTCGAAACTCCAGACAATACAGGCTGCATCTCAAGGATTTGTGCATTCTGGAAAGTAGCTTTGGGTGCCTTTGCTTTTGGATGCTTGACTTCAGACACAGACACACTGTATCTGGGACTATATAGACAAGAAACACAATGGCAGTCTTTTCATACCTATTTCTTGTATCATGCATGCTCACAGCAGCCAAGATCAAACCTCTTTTTTAAGACAGGCAGTAGAAGAGATTGTTATTTTACAGAATCCTCGATGCAAATGGCCCAGAATGCCAAATGCTACCAATGTCCTTTTCACAGACAGAACCAGTGTGAATGTCCCTCATTCTTTATATGGGCACAGAGGCCTGATGCAGCTTTCCCCTGTCTCAGAGGAAGTGATCAAATGCAGAATTAGGGCTCCTGTGGCCATACCTCACCTGCTTTGGGGGTAAACAGGTAGGATCTGTTCATGCAGCAAAGGCTGGCAGACAAAAGACATAGCAGCATGTCTCTGCTAAGGTGGATGAAGGAGATCCACACAGTTCTGGCCATTTTGAGATCATCAGTGCTGAGTGGGAGCAGCTCAGATGTGGCTGCAGTGTAATGCCAAACAGAAAAATGACACTTTGCTTGGAAAATCCAGTTTGACTACTCAGCATGAAAAATGCTCATAGGCCTGAGCTGAATTCTGCAGATGACTTTGTTCTTAACAAGATTAGGATACCTCCTGACCCTCAGAATTCCTTCTTCCTAGTCCCAATTCGAGCAAATCCCCACATACACTGCATTACACTGAAAGACTGAATTGCTGCAACATCCAAGTGGAAGAGGGAATGTACTCCTAGAGATCTTTATGCCAAAGTTGTCCTACGAGCATAAATATTCTAACAAGCTTTATCCTGTCACAATAAAGCCATAAAGTTGCTTTGTTCAGCACATGATAATGGCTTTGTAATTCAATTATTGGTAGAATTTGCCTTCAGGGATTTATCTTCCTTTAGCCTCAGCACTCATGCGAATCCCTTATCGTAAATCTTGCCAATGCAAACCCAGCTCCTCCGCTGCCTCTGGACATATCCTGTCACTTCATGTTAAAAAATTGACACCTTCCTCCTCAGCTTAGTGAATGGCAGGTTTTTGGTTTTGTTTTAAAGGACAGAATGAAAACAACAACAGTGGATGAGGCTCATGTTGTCCTCAGAAGCATTAATTTCTTGGTCCCACTCATGTTTCTGTAATACTGAATTCTAATTGCCATTCATAAAAATAGTAACATGTAGCACTGAACAGGGAGCTTTTTGTCCAAAGATACAAAAGCACTTGACAATCAACCTTTAAGTAACCTTCCCTGCATGGTACTGATTTGTTCAAGGCCTATGGAAAAGTACAAGACAAGCAGACCAAGTTAGAAATAGGGGCTGAGGAAAATTTTTGTTCTCAGCTTTATAGATAAACTTCACTGATTAGTCAAGAGCACAGGGGCCTCATTGATTTGACCAAGATCACACAGTTGCTATGTGGCAGAGACAAAAATAGAGCCTGAGAGTCCTCCAGGCTCCTTTTTCTTTTACTACTATATTGACTCCATGAGGACTTTGCAGATACTCTCTGTTCCCTTTTTTGCTTGCAGAGGTCAGTGAATCTGCCCCAGGAAGCTTAGTGTGGGAGGCAATTCTTGTGGTTTCTTTAGTTCAGTCCCTATTATGTGAAATTTCACAGATTTTACTATTCCTGGAACATACTTTAAAGACTGCTTTCTAGCTTTAACTTCTCCTAACCACATCCTCCTGACATGTTTTAGAAACACAGATTCCAGATAGCCATTAATCAGCACTTCATTTCTTTGTATCTGGCTAATAAATCTCCCCTGACCATAATTTAATTAGTTTTTCCCTGACACATCTCTGCTATTCTTTTCCACATTGTCCAATCACATGAAATGACACAGCTTGGTGCAATTCAGCTGGCACCACTGGGCCAATCCATTCTCTGGTTTGCTTTACTCAGTGTGTCACCCTTTCTTTAGAGCTGACAGAAAACAGCAGTGCAGTGAGTAAGGGCCAGCTTCTCCTGATTGTGCCACCTCACAGCACTGACCCAGAAAAGCAGGTGGTGCTGCTGCTGACACTGAAATAGTGAGTAGGTAACTGGGGGTAGTGGTGTGACTCAGGCTGTGGGGAGTCAGTTTTACTCTCACCATCCCACCAGTTTTTAGAGCCCTAGTGCACAATAACCCACACCCTTCCACACTCTGCTGTCTACATTCCCCACAGCTTTGAGGGCAGCAGCAAAGGAACCTTCTGCCCTGCTGCTGCAACACCACAGCTGTCTGTGGGAAGCTCCAGAGAGGAAACTCTGCTAAAACTCTGAAATAGATGGATGCAAATTCTCAGGAAGTAGCTGTCTATTGCTGGTAACTCAGGGTGGGAGGAATGTCTTAAAACGAGGATCTGACTAAGTGGATAAAATTCAGTTAACCAGGACGAGATCCTGATTTTAAGATAGTCCTTCAATCCTGCATCTCTTTTTCTTATACTGCAGGAAATGTAAGATTTCAATCTGGCTTGAAGAGAAAGGAGGAGGAAAGTTAGTTATATAAAATAACTAACTCTAGTTATTCTGTATAACTGAAGTTACAGCCTCTGAGCTCCCCTCCTTGATATCACAAACACAGCCTACCTGATTTACAGCTTCTCTGCTGGCGCAGCCTAATAGGATCACAATTTCCTGCTGTGCTAAGACCATGTCTCTTGTAGTGCTGTGGCCCCGTCAGGCAGCTCTGGAGGAGGCCAGCAAGTCATTTAGAGCAGGAGGGGAAGGTCAGCTCAGGTAACAGCACGCTGCTCATTAAACATGCAAGAGAACACAGCAGTGCAACCTTCCTGACACAGGTCCAGAGAAATCCACAGGTGACGTACCTGTGCACTGCTTCCCCTTCTCAAGGTCTGGCCTTTGTAGGTGCACACAGAGAGATCAGTGCTCAGTCCAGTGCCTGCTGGCCACTGAGCATTGCAGGGTCCTGCACAGCACTGCAGGCTCCTCTACTGATCAGCCCCCAAATCAAGATTTTGAACACAGTGAATGGATGCCTGCCTACTCCTGCAGTATTTTAACAAGGGAAAGTGGATGATGTAGAAAAGCTGAAGCTCATGGGAGTCTGTACTCATTTATAAAGTATCTCTGGATGGTTTTTTAAAGAAATATCACTGAATTGGGAAAATTAAAACACACCAACACATGCATCAATCAGACTGGGGCTTCTGAGTTCTAAAAGGCTTAATCAGATGAACATTTGTTTCATTCACACCTGCTGAAAACTGTCATGGGTTTCTCTGGCATGTACCCATAACCACCATATTTAAGCTATGAAAAAACATTTTAAATTAAATTTCCTCCCTTCAACTCAATAAATAAAGCTAAGGCTTGTGTGTTAGAGCAAGTGGATGATTTTCTGGACAGGCTGTCACAATGCACTTTGATTGGCAATCTTTCTCATCACCTTCCAGCAGTTGCCCTGCAGTGATTAAAAGGTCTTGTTCAGCCATACACAGCATCATTTGCAAACAGCCCAGGCACTGAGGTATTTCAATTGCCTCAGCCCACCTGGGTGGGTGTGCAAATCTCACCAAGCCAAGAGCTGACAGAAACACTGGGACAGTGCACCCAGCCTGCTCCAAGTACTTGAATATAATGAAGTTTTTAACAGGGCTTTGACACCTCATCCCCTTGATTTTCAGCTCTTTCAGCTGCTCCAGTGAACACAGTCAGAGCTTTTAAAATACAGTCTCCAGCCTCCTCTGAAAAAGAAAATATATACACTCTATAATTATACTGTGAAGATTGACTTTCTTTGCTACTACCCATAAAAGAAACACAAATATAGCCCTATCTACTCATCTGTCCTCCCAGCTGCTTACAGGCTTTTCTCCCCTCCAGTGTATGTGCATATTTTTGTATTATTTGATGGGAAAAGTTGGTTGGCTTACTATTTTACAATGTTTGCCTCCATTTTCTTCTCCTGCCTATACTCAGAAAAACATAAAACTGAGTGGAGCCTAGCAACATTTCTTACCAAACTGACATATCTCCTTTAATTTCTACAGGGGATCATTAACATCATGGACATGTGACACTACTGGAAATCATAAATGGTGTGGGTTGGAGTGAATCCTAAAGATCACCTAGTTCCTCTTCTCCTACACAGGCAGGGACACCTTCCACAAATTAGATTGCTCAAAGCCCCATCCAACTTGGCCTTCAACACTTCCAATTTCCACAGCTTCTCTGGGCAATGTGCCAATGCCCCACCACCCCAAAAGTAAATCATTTCCTCCCAATATCTAATCTACACCTGCTCTTTTACAGCTTGAAGCCTTTACCCCTTGTCTTATCCCCCCTGTCCTTGGCAAGAGACCCCTCCAGCTCTGTTGTGGCCCTTTTCAGGCACTGGAAGGTGCTCTAAGGTCTCCCCAGAGCCTTCTCTGCAGACTGAACATGTCCAGGTCTCTCAGCAGAGGTGCTCCAGCTCTCTTGTTGTTACAGCCTTCCAATGTTCTTGAAGGATGGAGTGCTATTACTCTTATGGTTATCCTGCTTGCTTGTCTGGGTGCCACACTTAAGGTAAAAAAATAAAATCAATACCACTGATAGAGATATTGATGGTAACTTGATGATCTAATTTACTAGTTGGGCTTTTCATTGTTCATTTTATGTTAGTTATTAAGACACTTTTATTATTTGATTTTATTTCTTTCTTCCCCCTCTAAGTTTCTCAAGGTTAGGTTTTGATTAGGATTAGATGAGAATCTTTTCAGAAAAACGTCTCATTTTGATTAAAAACCATTACATTTTGAGAAATTTTAATGAGATTTTTAACCTTTTATTTTTATTTTTTTTAGGCCAGCTCTAATTGTGATGCCTTGTCTTACTGACTTTTAGGAAATAATTTCTAGTGGAAGGCATGACTTGATCTGAGGACCAGAATAAAAATCTGGCTTTTAATGACAAACAAAAGTCTGCATTTATATTTTGGCCATATTGAACTACATGCACTTTAAGCAGTTTTTCTGCAATGACTGGTCACAGATGTTTGGATTTGCAAGTCACAAAGTATCACTGTTGAACTTTGACTAGATGACTGAACCACTTTTAAAATGGAAGAAAAAAGCAACCTAATTCCCAGTGCAACTGGTTCACCAATTATGTTCACATTTTTACTCACTACAAACCAGCACCTACACCAGCAAAACTCCACAATAGGAATGTATACCAAAAAGCACCAAGTACCCAAAAAATAAACTCAGAAGTATTTAAATACATTTATTTATTTTTATCCAACTCTTTTAACTAGGATCTACTGCATTCTCTTTCCCTAATGCCAACTACATTAGTAAACATTGTGCTATCAGCAATAATCCATGTATATTAACTTGTTTCTGTATTATGCTGCTGAATTAATATTGCTTAGAATATTCCTTCCTAGTAATTAGGGTATTTTCACAGAGCACAGTTCCAGAATTAACAAGTACCTTGATAACTTTTATGCATTTCTGTCACAGTACATTTAACAGCAAAATCTCAAGAAGCTGCTGGAAAAAATAATAAAAAACATGAAAATTGTTGATACGGTGCAGAACTGCTGTGCCTTGGGCTTGTATGCAGTGTGGATTCTTCCAAGTCTCCATCTCACACATAATACATAGTTGACTCTCTGAGAGGAGTACATTTTCCTCAGTGCACATCCCTAGACTATGCACAGATATGTGATGATACCCAAATTACAGAAATTATTAGAGGTGTCAGAGTAGCCCATCAGTAAAGCCAGCCCAGCCACAAGTGTGTCCTAACAAACTTCTAATGAGGTAGAAAATTACAGATCCCTTTTTTCAACTTTTGTTTTATTCTGTTTTTTGGTGGAGGTTTTTAAGACAAGAAATCTCCAGTCACCTCTCATTTTAAAGGTTTGACTTCATCTGCTCATCTCCCACTGGATATCTCCTTTCATGGAGTGACATTGCACTCTTTCATCAAAAGTCTGGATGTCAGGACATCACTTAGAGCTGCAGGTGGAAGAATGAAAAGAGGCAACAGAAGAGCTTTGAATTCCATATTAATGACTCCTCTTAATGAAACAGAGGATGCAAGAGTAGAAAGTGCATGTGAGCTACAAGGAACTGAGTTGTGTCTACACAGAGTGTTTTCTCAGAGTTATGTAGTAAGCATTATCAGACTGTTTTTCTTCAGGGGCTTAAATTTTTCTGGAGTAGTAGGAGGAAGAGGTGTTTCACAGACGAGCCAAAAATAAGCAAATAATCTCTTGGCAATAGATACAAGAAATGCAGCTGTAAAGACACTACAGCTTCTTTGACAGTGTTTGCAGGTAGAGCCTTCTCAAGACTAAAACTAGCAAACTCGGTACAGTTTATTCACAAGACTCTTGAGTGACCCAAAAGCTATTTACAAGACAACATGACTGACTAAAATGGCAATGAAAATATCAGTGAGCAATCAAGAAAATGCATCTTTGCTTCATCAACCATTCAAGTCCATGTAAAAGTCTTTAAAGTCTTCCAGGTGCACCTTCCCTGTCAAAACAAGCAGTGTAACTAAATGCAGCCTCAAGAAGGACTGATGCCAGAGGCCTTGCTTTGTGTCTTCCTATTCTAGACAAGTCCTAGTTTAGAGAGTACTGAAGCAATCTGTACTAAAGCCTTCCTTGGATATCAGAATATTTCCCTCATTCTCTGCCCAGTACAGCTGTGTCCTGGCTGATCCCTTCAGAGCCATTTGGTTTAGATAAAGCACCAGGAACAGGAGAGAGCATCCCCACATTCTGCTTTCAGTCGTGACTTCAGGACATTTTACTTCACTATTTATTTCTGTGCTTAAGAATAAGCAAAGCCAGTCTTCCCACTTCTTAGGTTGATTACACTCTGCATATTTACAAGCCAAAAATATATAACAATAAATTTTAAAAGCCCAGCCCACAACAAATCATGGGGCACTGAGCGAGGCTTTACCCAACACGTACACCAGCACTGGCTACAGAGATGGTGCTGCAGAAATCTGGATTTTAACTGCACTTCTGCACCCTCTCAGGCCCCAGTCAGTTTTTGCTTTTCTTGCATGGGAAGCCAGCTGTGACCAGCATTGAGTGCACAGGGCTTCCCTTCTGATCCAACATTTCAGTGCTGCTGTATCCTCAGTACCTGGCTGCACAGAATGGAACTGCACATTAAAGCCCAGGGCTGCTCTCTGTGGTGCTCTCCATCACACATGTTCAGCTGCTTTCTACTGTGGGTGTGCTTGAGGACAGACAGTGTCCATAGAACTGCAGCTGAAAGTATTCTTTTTGTCCTAGGGTCATTATGATCATCATAAATAGGCCAGAATGAGATGCCACAGTGTCTCCACAAATTGCATTGCTTTCACTCTTGAGAGCAGAAGGACAGTCTAGCTTACACTGAGGTGTGTTATACAAGGGGCATTCTGTTCAAGGTGAAAATACAAGCTTGCAGTTTCATGCTTTGTGAGTGGCTGTAGGGAAATTAGATGGGTGGTTGGAACATTTTGTTGTCTTTTAACTTGCTTTTTGCCTTTGAAGCTCCAAGCCTAAGTCCCCTTATTTGTAAGATTCTAAAAGGTCTTCAAAGTTCGAGCTCCACAGAAAGGGAACATTATAACTTCGTTGTTTTTCTTATTGCAGGCAACCATCAGCTCATTTCACAATAAACCAGAACTGTAAGCAATGACAGGAAGCTTCAAAAGGCTTGGAGCACTACACAGGACATGGGGTTCCAGGAATAGGGACAGTCTTTTCAGCCCTCTGAGCCCCTTCAGCAATTACAATTCCGATGGATGTCTCAAAAACAGGGTACCCAGCTTTCTGTGACTTTCTACTTTTATTAGCCCAGAAAAAAAACCAGAATATGTATAGATCTCTGTTTGCATCTGACATTTTGAGACCCTGTTGAGTCCTGCAGGAAAGAAACAGTGATATAAACACACATGTGACTGCCCATACAGACACTCTCATAAAAATGAATTTAAGTTAAAAATGGAATTTAGCTTGCATTAGCTTCAGCTAACACAGGTTCTGAGAAAGGATTAAAAAGCAGAAGCAGCAAACAAAATCTCTGGAGAGATTTGCAGACCAAATATAAATTCAACTTTAGAAGTAAATTTGACCTAGAGCTCTTCCTTATTTTAGAAATTAAAAGAAAATATTTGACTGAACCACTCATGAATCTTGCTGTGTTCCAAACCTGTGGGTTTGACATAAATTTATAGTTTAGAAACTACCATGCTGGTCTCATTTTCATCACTGGGTTCAGCTTCTCCTGATTTCAAGATGACTATTTTATCAAAATATCTTTGTTTTGGACTATACAACCATGTTTGCCGAATGGAAAAAAAAGTTCAGCATCTCCATCTCTCAGCTTTCTTTTCCATATAAGTCAAAGTTACACCGATTTCTGTCTAGTGGCAGCATGCTCAAGGACTTTCAAGGACTAAGTAGGTCTAAGAGTGATTAAAAGCACATCAGCCACACAGATAGAGGATGTCTGGAAATGCTGGTGTCCAAGACTTCAGGCTTTGTCCCTTAATTGTAGCAGGACCAGACTGAACTCTTCATTCTCCCATCCTAAATCAGTGCTTTCTTCGGACTGTTATTCAGCATATTTCAGTTCTGCATCACTCTTAGATCAAAGACCCAGTATCCCAATGTCACAGAAACACATAATGCCCCTTTCATACCAGTTCTAAATTAATCTCAACAAATCAGCAGTGCAGACTGTATTCAGCCACATTCCCTTCATTCCAACACCTCTGTATGTGTCAGGGAAATGAGGAAGAGGGTTTTGCTCTTACCAGTAGAACCTGTTTGGTGTAACTCCCTCATGTAGGAGCAGCCATCTTCTGCCAAACTCCACAGAACTGAATAACTGTGGACAAAAACAAACAGTCATGAATCACAGCAAAACACAAAGATATCAGAGAAACTAACCTGAAAAACCTTCTGCCACTTCTAAGATCCTGACTTGGACTTTTATTCATCCCAGTCTCAAAGGGACACACCTGGGGCAGCTGGAACATGTCTGTGGTGCCTTTTATTGGCATAGAGGATACTGAGATGTGTGGTGTGGGACACAACTGGTATCACCTGAGAGATCACCTTATGGATAAACCTGGCAACCTGCCCTGAAGGAAAATTCATCATTCCATTGCCTTCCTCAATGTCAGAAGGACATTGTATTTCCATTAGCAGTGCCGTCCTTAGGAGCTTTGTCAGCCTGGCACCAAAGGATGTTCCAACGTGTCTAGACTCCCCTTGCAGGACTGGATGAGTTTAAACAGCACAAGTCACTTGTTCCAAGGAAACCTGTGAGTCTCCCTCTGCTCTTGTCCTTCTGCCAACAATGTGACACCTTCTCCTCGTCTGGTTATGTAAACAATATCCAAATACATCAATCATTGCAGAAAATCTTTCCATGATAAATACCAAAGCAGGCTGAGAAAGGTCAGCAAAAAGGCACATTACAGGTATTATAAATCCTTTGACATGCCTTTGTGGAACCATATACAAATGTTACTATTACAGAACACTTACAAACAGCTGTTCTCCATGAGTGCTGCCATCAAGTAATTCTCAGAAGGCCAGCAGAGGGAAGGATCACTTGGGTTCTGTTATTTCTTTTGCTTAATTTAACTTCAAATTTATCATGTGGAAGGACTGAGAGGCAGTAAGCCCTACACTTTTCTTGCAGATTCATCCTGTTTCTTCCCCTCCTTTGTTTGCCTGGAAGACTTGGTCAGTCTTGTTTTCTGGCAAGGTAGATGTTGGGCATTGTTTTTTGAACTATTATCTCCCTTTCCATTACATCTTTTAAGGGATTTTCCATAAAATGCAGGTGATCTGAATCTTTATGTACAAACCATAGCAAATTTTTTTGGAATATGAAGAGGCAGTGGATTGGTAGGAAAGAGAAAGATGGATGTCTGTGAGAATAACTGAGCAGAAAAAATTATGATTTAGAAGCTTTGGGTTCATGAGACAGATTATTTGAATGTATTTTAAGAGACTGGGATGTACAAAAAAAACTTTGAAGTCTACTTATTTGAATATTGATTCCAAATGCAAAACCCAATATCCCTCACCTTTTCTACGGTAAAAACTTGTAAGAACATGGAGAAACCAATTAAAAGAGCTTTTTAGTAAACAGTAGACTGGCATGTATTAAAATTTACTTTGAAATATTAAAATTCACCTCTTTCATCTCTCTTTCTCTGGAACAGTGTCAAAGAAGAGAGAGGGAAGAAGGTGGAGGGGACTGAAGATAACAAGAGTAAGAAGAGGGAAAAACAGTTTAGTTCTGTGGTCAGAAGTGCATCCAATTTTAAAACTTCAGTGAGTCTGTTATTTTTCCTTAAGTAGAAGATTATAGATATGTATTTTTCGGAAACTTTAAGAAACCCTAACTATAACAAAGGAAAACTTTTCACCACCTTTTTTGAGGTGAGTTAAGGCCATCTATTCAAGAACTTTACAATTACAAGAAGTATTTTTCCTCCTCCACACTCAAAATCCATTTGTAGACCTTTTTTATAATTGCAGAAAGAAATAAAAACATTATAACAGTAAGCTATTCCTATTATCTATCATCTCTCTGATGTCAATGTTTTTCTTTTCATAGCAAAATAGCTTCTTCTGTGCCAAGTACTGTCTTTGACATACAGTAATTTAGGTTTCAATAAGGCTTATATGATCCTTTAATTAAAAATAGGGAGCAAGCCAAACTCAGCAAACTCCTCTGTATTTCCAGACCAGGGATAAACAGGATGCAAGCTTTCCAGGGACACTGATGTTCCAGTGGGTGACATCATCACATTGAATCTTATTTTGATGCCTTGGGTTTTAGCTTTTATATTTTTCAGAATCTCTGCTGCTTAGTCTGTAACTCTGAAATTTCATATTAGGTGTCAGTAAGTTCTCTTCACAGGGTAGTGACAAAACAATCCCTTCCTAGCTAGAGAATCAAGGACAACCTGTACCCAAAAAGCACAAAAAAGGGTGAGGGAAAGGGGGCAAGTCAGGGGTCTGGGACTGTGGTTGGATCATTGACCCCAATGGGGAGATGAACCAAAACTTTTAAAAGTGTAAAGACCATGACCAGGATCCATCTCAGATTTGATTTGGGTGTAGCCCTGGCTGGGCTCTTGCACTGCCCAAGGTGCATCCTTTCAATAAATGCCTATTTTACTCCTTTTGCTTTGTCTAGTCTCTGTTCCAGGTCAGCCTTTCCAGGCAACAGTTTTCCCACTTTTATATCTCTCACCCTTATCCATCTCTGGTTTCCCTGAGCACAACTCTCAGCAGGTTACTCCCTCTCTGAATTTGCTGGTGACAGTAACACACCCAGAACAAATTAATTACAGCCTGTAAAAGCTTTCTCTGCTCAAGCAGCACCCTCCTCCATGCCTGCAGTCCCACTGCAGTGCCAGGTGCCTGACAGCCCCAGTGGCACAGCTTCCCTCTGGCTTCCAGCACAGCTCTGCCTCCAGAGGGGCTGTACCTGCAGCAGCTGTCAACTCCCCCAGCAGAACACAGGCTGTGATGCTGCACAGCACCCACACAGCCCTGCTTTCTCCCAGTCTGGGCCCTGAGGAAGATGTGATTCAGGCAAAAAAGTGGAGAAATGCAGGAGTTTCTAAGTCTGTTTCAAAGGCAGGGAATGGCAGCAATTCTACAGTCAGGGCTGGACTCTTCAATTAGAAGCCAGTGCCCAGTGAGCTGGAGACAGCGTGTGGGAAAAGGCAAAGCTCTCAAAGGGAAATACCAGCTCCCTGGGAGCCCATATCCAAAGCTCTCATTGGCTTTGATTTTCATCCTCTGCCATTATCTCAGCACCAGCTTTGGCCTTTACTGACTCACAGCAGCACGAGCAGCACTAATGCATCTTTAGCAAAGGGGGAATTCCCCACCTTATGCACCACCACCGCCTCCAAAAAACATTAAAGATTTTTTCAGCTATTTTATTCTATGTATCATTTTTTTTTTAAACCTAGCTTATTCAGTTTGACTGAAAAAAAAAAAAAGTATTTGAAGGCTATGGTTTTGTCAAGTACCAGTTGGGATACAGCTGGGATTATTTTTCCCCTTTTAGCAATTGTAGCTCTTGAATGGATATTTTTTAAACCCAGCATGGCATTTTGCTCTTGTTACAAAATCCCTCTCTCTCCTGGGACTTCTTGTGATAGCCTTGTGCATGCAGTCCCTTCAAAGATGACATTTTGTTTTCTTTGGCAAGCACTGCTGCTGATGACAATTTGCATTATTAGACTGAAGTTAGATAATGTTCTTTGCTGCACTTATTTTTCAAGCACAGATAGAAAAGGAACCTATTACAATTTTATTGTATGTTTTCATCTGACGGCCAAGCTGACATTTCTGTTTTCATGGAGAGAAAACTGTTACGAAGTACAAATGTTGTATTGATCTCTCAGATTTGACCCTTGTTCATCAGGGAAAAATTCTTTTTTCGCTTCTTCTCTTGTACATTTATTTTTTTGTGTAATAGGCAGATTGTGCAACAACCATTAAACAGTCTGAATTTGCTTTGTTTTGCCTTTTTAAATCTCAATATTCTGTGAAGTAGAACTTAACCACCTACCTCATTTATATAAGAAGAAAGAAATGCAAAGGAAAAGGAAAGAAAAGGCAGTTCTGAGGTTACAGATACCTTCTGAGGCTGAGCAGGGATTCAGATAAACCCTTTGGATGGTGAGACAACTGCCCAGCCCTCTCCCAACACCACACCACTGTCTGTGGGAGTAGGGAAAGCTGACATCCGAAAACCAAACTTCTTTCCTTATCTACACCAGACATGGTGTGATACTGCCCCTCCCTCTTTTTTGCTTCCCAACGTGTATGAGAAGCTCAAGAGCTGTTCATGTATTTCACAGGGATAGTGTAAGCTTCACTTTAAAATGCAGGATATTGTTGCCATGTATTATTCTTTTCCCTTCCAATTCCCTGATCTTTCCAGCACCTTCAGACTTGATATTTTTTTTTTTCTTTTGCATTTCCCAGTATAAAAAACCCAACTAAATTCTATAAAATGTAGGGAGAAAAACATTACTTTTTTCCAAAATGTTCCATTAAGAATAATTGGGATTTATTTGACCCACCCATTCTGATATAATACCATCTGAAGGGTCATTATGCCAGTCAAGACCTACCATCATCCCTTCTGTTTTCAACAGATTACTCTTCCCAGCCAAAGCTGTTATGTGAGGAATGTCTTGTGCCTCCATCTTCACTCTAGTGCCTTTACAGATTGCTGCAGATACAACTGACCCTGAGTGTCCATGATGTTTCATCATTCAGCATTTGAAATAATTTGATTAAATATTTGATTCTGATGCTTCTGCACACACAGATCTTGAATCATGTGGCAGTTCCATGTGCTTCCTATGCTGATGAGGATATTAAATTTTATACAGTGATTTAGTCTCATGCAAGAAAAAATACGCACATAGAAATTCAAAACCTGGTTAAATAAAGGGTGATTTGAATTGCATGTTGGAAGTGACATTAAGGAAATACTTTGAGAAAGCTAGTAGTTCCTATTATTTTTCTTTTACTTCAGAGATTTCCCCTAAACAAGTTATGAAGGAATGCAGTATAGAGTCTGGGTTGACTGGGTTTACCAACTTTGGTCTACCATTCACCTCTAGTTTCCATGCACTCTCACTCTCCCTGGACACAGATCAGACCAAAACCAAATCAATCTACTCTACATTACTGACGTAAAAAAACACCAGATGCAACTGGAAAACGAGCTCAGATCAGCTTTGAAAGCACTGGGGTGGATTCAAATTCACCTCTAATCTCATGAAAAGGTTTCTACTAGCCAGTGCTCCTGGTACTTTCTTTACATATGCTGACTTCTTGACTCTTACCTGGTGTTTCTGTGAGATGATTAAACTAATGCTATTCATGCTGTTTCCTCCTCACCCCTTCACACACCATTTATTCACATACAAAATCCTCAGAACACCAGTGCACCTTAGCCACAGATTTTCCACTAATGAACTATATAAACATTTTGAGAAATCTTTCTTTTCCTCAAATTTCAAATTCACCAGAGAATGCAGCATCCCAAAAGCACAGTTTGGTTTGAACTATAAACATAACAGAGTCCAACATGATAGAGACTTTTTTTTCTGAAGATGCAACAAAACAATTTGAAATACATGCCAGCAAGTCTTTCTTTTTCATCTCATTCATTTATGCAGAATAAATTTATTGCTGATAAATTGCACTTTACCACTACTACTTTTACTACTACTACAAATGCAGATGCATTTGAAGATATTTTTGTCTTCTACAAGGTTTGAACATCATTCTTGTTGTTTACAAGAGCATTTTTCAAGTATTTTTAGACTGTGAAAGACCCTATTTTGAACTGATCTAAAATTTAGGAAAGCAAAGCACAGTAGGGAAGGCATCATGTGGATTACTGCAATTTGGTAATGTACTTTTCCAGCTTAAATCTCTCTTGCATTTCTTTTGCTTTCTCTGCAGTCTGCAGGAAAAGTGGGGTTAGTGCATCAGGGAGGGACTTCAGATGGAACATGTTTATACAGGCATATACAATAATCCTTTATGGTTTTTCACACCCCTTCGCCCCTGACTCTATCTTTGGATGAAAAATTATCACAGTGGGAAAGAAGTTTCCACAGTGGCAAAAGAGACAACTCAAAACAGGATGAAATGGAATGAACAGGGACTTGGATGGACACATGTTCCCAGCAAGCATCCAGAGCAGCTGACTTGGGTATCAAAGAAACTACATTACATTTAAAGAAATGGCTGTGCAGGGCATGTCTTCTTCAGAGCAGCCAAATGCTGGGAGGTTTGCTGCTATTCCCTGAATCAGACTATGGACCAGGCTTTTCTCTTTCTAACACTGGATTTAAGAGAAAGCATGTTTTATATAAAAAAGAATCTGAAATCATGCATGGTATTCCTTCCCTAAAATAAAGCATACAGAAATGGACTACAGGACTGACACTCATTTACTTCCCTGATCTCTGATCTATTTATAAGTTACACTGTTAAGAAGCTTAAACATCCTTAATGCAATAAAGTTCATGGGATGCTGCATAGGCTTTCAACATTTTAAGTTGCAGGCAATGCATTAATCACACATGCAGAAGCCATCAACCAGGTTACCCAATAATTAGTGTTTATTGAATGCTGATGGAAACACATCAGAGTGATGAAGCTGTCAGATACCTGCTTTCCAACACCAGTGATGTCTCTTGCTGATGAACCACATGCTACTGCCATGCAGAGCTGTTCAGTATGGTCACAACACACCAATTGCTTTTGTGAATATTCAGCAGATCAAAGCACCCTGAAGATGACCCTCAGCTTTCTTCCTACCTGTCCCTCAATAACTCCCCATAGATTGTCAGCTATGAACCATATCAGCCAGTATTCTGGTTTTGTGGCAGTTTGCAAGCAACTGCATTAGGATGATGTCCCCAGTTTGTTCAACTCACATGCTAAAAATGCGACAGGAAACATATTTTTTACCAGGAGGTATTTAAAGGACTCTGACTGGCATATATATTTTAAAGACAGAAGGAGCCTCTAATACCATCAGTGTGTTCTCCTCCCAACAGATGCTGCAGCATCTTTACCAGTAACTCAAGCAGTAGAGAGAATTATTCAGGCCAACAACTGATGGCTGAACTAGATTGTATCATTTGGAAAGACAGCCAATCTCAAGTCCAAGGGATGATGAATCTTCCACTGTAGTGACTATGTTGTCCTCAAGGTTAATTCTCTTCTCTACTAAAAAATACTATCTCTGTTACAGGCAACAGGGTACCCAGCACTTGCTTTCTGCTGTGTTGTAAATTTACTAAGTAGATTCATAATTGCTTAGATAACTGCAATAAATAAGCACATTTTTGTTTAAAAAGTGCATCATATTTGAATGAGAACAGAAGAGAAAAAGCTTACTATAGCAGAATTTAGGGCAAACTGTCAGAATTTTCATGCACACATGCACAGCATCAAATTTAAAAATAAATTATTGTTCATCATTTGCATTATATTAAAACCTATAGCTTCAAGTGAATGTAGTGTTGACAGGCACTTTGTATAATAAGATACTGGAGACATTGTGGAGCTTACACTAAACAAAATGACAGAGACAGAGGTGAGTCATGTACAGAAAAGTGACAGGAGCTGCTCAACACCACAGAGATCAGTGGCACATCCAGTGATGTGGAGCACATGTCTTTATGCCTAATCCAGTGAACCATCCAACCCTGAAGAAAAGGAAAAAGTAAATTTTTTCATGGAAGTAGGAAAAGTGGAGTTTTATACAACACAGAAAATCTTGCAGAGAAACAACAGATCTACCCTGAACTAAAAGTATGTATCCAAGGATCCCAAACCAGAAAAAAGAACATGTTCTTTAAGAGTACAGAGGGTTGATGTTTATACAGATGGATAAGCAAGGACATATTGATTTGCCTAAAGATGAGTGAGTCAGTGGTGAAGAGCACAGTGATTACTCCTTGAAAGTCTTTCCTTCTGTTTCACTGATCACACTCCTGGCCCAGAAATCTATCTTCCATTGGGCTCTGCTAGTTGAATTTTTCTTTTCTACTTTTATTATCAGAGTAGGAAATAACATTAGAGATTCCTATCACTTTTAATTCCATTCTTTATTTTAAATTGTTACCCCAGCACATTATGCTTAGTGAGGTCTGTGAAGACTGATGGGTACTCTAGGAAACTATATTTTTCAACACACTTTCCACACTGGCTTATGGACAATTTAAAAAGTTAAAAAAAAACCCAAGATACAATCTGGCACCATTATTCTTCTTTTGATGTCCGTTCCTTGTTTATTTTCAGAAGGCTGGCTGCCACCAAACATTTATCAATTTGCCTAGAGATAGCAGGGGATATTTGCAAAGGGTTGTGAGCAAGATATGTTATCACACATGATGCCTAAGGTATCTGTGCTTCGAGTCCTCACACACAGCCCTAAGCTACAAATGAATGTATTTCTGTGCATTGCTTAAAAACAACCTCATAGGATGTCTTAAAAACAGGGCACAGCTTTCACAAGGCCCTCCTGTGGAAGGCCCTATGCATCCCTGGAACAAGTGTTACCTAAGATGAAGGAGAAAGAAGAGTTATCTAAGAGAAGTTATCTAAGATGAAAGAGAAAGTGCAATGTTGCAAAAGCTGGGGCAAGCCACTTTTAACATGGAAATTACTGGTTAATTTTTCCATCTTCAACAGTGTGCATCAAAGAGATGCTGGAAAACTAGCTTGGATTATCAGTGGTGCCCCAAATATGAACACAAATAGTTTAGACTGTTGCAGGAGTAATGCCACAGGGAAAGGGGCAGTTATTCACACAGGCTAATGTTAGCTTTATGCAAACTAGTTTCCTGGTTGTGTCCACAGTCTGTCAAAAGAGATAGGCTTTTCCAGAGGATGATTCAAAGTGGCTAATGCTTACCACTCTAGAGAAGCTTTTTTTCCTCTCCATTAATTTTAGATGGGATTAGCCTCCCTCAGCTAACATTAGCCCAAGTGAACAGTCCTCTAAATTGTTGTCACCACTGCTGTCAGCAGGGTAGAGGAAAAAAAAAAAAAACACAAAAAAACCACACCAAAAGGAGGTCACTTGACAGTAACAGCTTACAGCTTTTTGGGGGGTTTTGTTGTTTGTTTTTTGCCTTGTTTTTTTTTTTTTTGTTTTTTGTTTTGTTTTGTTTTGGTTGGTTGGTTTTTTTGGGGATTTTTTTTGGGTTTTTTGGTTTTTTTCTTTTTTAATTATGATGCAATTTCTGAGAAAATTAATCTGGATTTTATTCTCCCTTCTCTGTTCTATGTAAGAAATGATTGTTACCATTGAAACTGAGTGTGTAAATAGAAGAAGAATGATTTATGTTGAAAGGAACCATTGGAGGTTCTGGGTGTGATCCTTTTCCAAGCAGATTCACCCTCAAAAGATCCTAATACAATGAAATTAAAGGTTTTAAAATTACAGAGTGTAATCAGAATAGCCCATCACATCTTGTAGAGTGACTATTGGCTACATCTATGGCAGATACTCTACTGTCAGACACAAGTACTAGACCAAAACACGTGGATAGATGGGACTGAAGGTGCTTTGAAGTGTTGGCCTGCTCTCTCACAGTCCTTCTGTGGCCATATGAATCTGTGTATCTTCTCCAAGTAGTTTTTCAGTCATCCCAGAAATAAGAATAACTTTCTCTTCCACTTACATGCATGAGGAGTGGACATCCTTTAAAGCAGGAAAATGAAGAAGATGATATGGTTTGATGCCAGAAGATATGTTGCCTCAAAAGTACCAGATTTGCCAAACTTCAGCACTTTAGAAGTACAGCTGAGTATCAGTTCCTAACATGCATTTTCAGCATGATACACGCAGTAAATAAAGGTAGGAAGATGGAACCAGACTTTTGGAAAAGAACAAAATGAATAAAGAAAGACAAAGAAATCCCAAAACATGAACCTCTTCATTTACTAGTGTTGTATTGACAGGGCTCCTTTAATTTGGGGTGCCTCGCTTTCCAAGAGTTACTTTAAAATGAGAGCAGAGAAGCAACAATAACTCCATTTTAAATCTACTTTTCAGATTCTGCTGCTGCCTTTCAGTCTTTGAGTGCCTTTGTGCATTTCTTCCTGAGCTGGGCAATTACGACTCTGCATTTTGCCTGTCTGACTTGTGTTTCCCAATTTCACCTTTATTTCATCTCCCCAAATAGCTCTGTTATTCCAGGCTGATTACTAACCACTCTTCTGTGTGCCTGACCCATCTGAATAGCAGAAGATGTCTCCACATGAACTAGAGGCTCTTATATTCCACAGTCTGATTACACAGCAAACCACTTTTGAAGATTACACAGTAATACATAAGTAATACTCCCATAAAATACAGCCCCTCATTCTACAAGCAAGCTGATTAAACCCACGAGAGCTTATACGTACAAGACCTCCAAAAAGCCTTTGCCTCACAAACACTGCTCTACTGTGTCTGGAGTTTCCTTCTGATTTGTAACTCCTTTATGCAGAAAATAGAGAGAAGCATGCAGTAGTTCTGCAATTATGTGGTAAGAATCAGCCAAGTAACAACTGTACTTTCAGCCAGAACAATTAATGCAATCATGAAGCAATTAGTGCAGGCAGCAGATGGTTTGCTGCTCTCTTTTTTTCTCAAGACTGACAGGAAAAAGCCATGACTGAATTAGGGACTGGTCTGTCAGCACTGGTAATTCAAAGCCTGCTGCCCAAGGCAGAGACACAGAAGACAGATATGTGAACAAAAGCAACCGAGTCACCGAAGCTTAACGAATTATTGTTTGTCAGCTGAACCCCAGTAATTAACCACATTCACTCACAATCAACACCCAAGAAACAGGGACACAAAATTACTTCAGCTAAAACAGATTTCCCTGCCACTGAATAAATCCCTATTCAAACAATCAATAAAAGATCATAGTCGTAGACTCAGTGGGCTGTGAAGAGATTGAGGGATGATTCTCTGTGACCCATTTTCTGTCTATTACAACTGAGCAATGACAGGCATCCACTACTGTTGGCTTTGTCCTCATCAATCCTCAATTGGATGGACAACTCCTGAGAAACAAAACAGTCCAGATCCAATGTGGTTCCTGTCTCTCCAGCTCTTGCTCTATTCACCACCTGACTTCCCCATCCCATTTTCTGCAATGACACAATGCAAATGGATGACAACAATCAAGTGGCTTGCTAGAAGGATGTAAAAGTGTTTTCTAGTTTAAAAATCCTGTCAACAGCAAAATTAAATGATTGCACCAATCCTAACTAGTCAAAATCCAATTTACTCCTCAAAGTCCCTATCAAGTAAACCCTCACAGACTCTTCAGTCAGTGGCATCCAAGTTAGTGGCATCAAAATGTAAACTCCTTACCATGCAGATACGTTTCCCTTGCCTCCTTGGGTGACTCTCAAGTCAGTATGCACATAGTGCCTGGAATGCAAGGAGTAATGGATTCTCTTCCCTTAAATATGGCCTTAGCACAAGATCAGGAAATAGCTAACAGCAGTGTCATTTGTTGTAAAGCACCCCTCAGCTCCCATTGCAATTATCTAAACACCTGCAGGACCTCTTAATTACTCTGAGAAAATTCTGCCTTTGGATACACAAACCAATGGGAGTCATTCACACTTAGCCATAGGCTGAACTTGACCCTTAGTTTGAGTTACATTTAATTTAGTCCAAGCTGATTAATACTCTTTGCCTGCTGGTTACCCTCTACAGTTCTTGGGCAAAGCTTGTTCAAGTCAGAAAACGTATCCATTACTTTAAAAGAAGAAACCAGGGCTGTGACTCATACCCATTCGGAATACTTCTAAAATTCTGTTTTGGAGTTAATTGGTACAGATTTAAAGACTTTATACTACCTGATTTTTGTCTTGCAACTACAGTATTGAATTACCACCAGTTATTCAATTTGCTAATCAATTCCATGACCAAAAAATTTATAATACAGACTAGATCCTTTCTCCCCAAACACCTCACACACACAACTCCAACACCAACCTCATAAATTCATGCTAACACACAGTAAGACCCTTTGTTTCTTATATCCAGATTGTCTTTTAGAATTCGGTGAAAGAGTGGGCATTTCCTATGAAATAGTGATGATTTACTTCTTGGTAGCCATCAATCAGAAATTAAATAAGCCTTACCTGTATGACCTCTAATTCAGAATTATTTCCTGACCAGATTGAAGATCCTAGCAATTGAAATAAATTTTCTACTATATCCTACTTTTATTTGACAAAGTTCCCACTGGAAGTTTCATTGATCTTCATGTAATAAATTTCCTGTTCTTAAACACAGTAACTTTTATTCCAATGGTTGTAAAATGACATCAGAGACCAGCTTCTGTTCTGTTCTACTTACTCAGTTTCCTTACGCTTTTTTCTCAGGCTTAGAGTAAGAGTAATAAGAAGTTTAATTTATGCAAAGTGAAAATTTTGATTATTTTACAGTTAATTTAACTATGCAGATAGAAAACATCCCAGATTTCAAACTTTAATGTTGATCCTTACATCACTGTATAACCGGAACAATTCGACTAATTGATTAGATTCATAGATTCTATTCTCATAGACTCAATCACATACAAAACAAAAAGGAGACCACCAAATTATTTTGTGTAAAGGCCTATATGCTAAGTGTCAAGATATTTTGCTCTTTTACCCTTGCTCAGGGCTCAACAAACTCTCTTGGTCTTTTTCCAGTTTTATTCAAAAACTTTAAAACGTCAGGATGTGAAAACTGCAATCTCTGAGCAGTTTGCTCCAAAGGCTAGTTACTTTACAGCTGAGTTTATCTGCCATTGACTCCTAACCATCAATTTTTGTTAGAAGTTTTTATCACTAAATTGAAATGGTTTCTCCTATGATTTATCTCCCCCCATAGAAACATTTATGCACTACAATATAGTTTTCCTTCAATATGCTTTTTGTTGAACTAAACAGATTGAGGTCTATCAAGTCCTTCGCCGTAAGAAAACTGACTTGTATTGATGTGTCTGATTTTCAAAAAATTCCAACAATGAGTTCCCTACAAAAAAGTCTTGTGTTGTTGTGTTAGGTTGGGCAGCAAAAAATGATGGCAAATCTCACAGCATATTTATTTGGCTGATGGATTACCCATACTGGGAACTGGACTTCAAAGGAAATTGATTCACTGCTACTTTTTCCTCTTAGAAAATCAAAAACTAGTTGAAAATATGCCAACCAGAGAGGAACAAGGAGTGTCTTATGCTGTTCTTGGAGCTGATACTAAACAGGAGGAAGAGAATTGTCGAGTAAGAGGCCAAAAGCCTCATTAGAGGTTTGTGAAGGATCCTAGCTGTCTTCTCTGCCCATTGCCTGTCACACAATATTGCTGAAAGGATGGATGAATAAACACAGACTGCCAGATCAGTAATAGAGGGCTAGGCCCCAGGAACACAGCACATGCCCACGTCCTTTACTTTGACCTTTACATTGAGGCTTGGTCAATGTTTTCTGCTTGGAAATACCAAACTGGTATTTCCAAAGACTGTCCTGGTATCACCCTAAAGACTGTCCTGAATGCTCTGCAGCTACTGCACGGAGAGATGGGGAAGCTCTGGGTTCTCCCTGGGTTCTCCCTAAGCAAACAAACCCACAGCTCTTACCTTCTGATCTTGGCTGTAGGCTAAGATCCAATCTTCCTGTTTGGGGTGGAAGAGCAGACTGTGGATGTAGAAGTTCAGACGGTATTTTTGATAGGTGGCTCCTTCATCAGAACTGATTAACAAGCTGCTTTCAACTTCTGGATCAGTCAGCAGCATAATCTGTATGGAAGGGAGAGATGAAAATACCGTGGGTAAGAGGAGTCAGATGGAAAACTAAGCGAGCAGTTAGGAACTTCAGAGAAGCATATTATGTATGACTATTACAAAATGCTTCAATGTAATGGCAAAACTACTATAACCAGTGTTCCACTAATGAAAACAGTATGTTTCAGCTATGTATATAAACACATAACATATGATCAAATAGGCAGAGTGACTTCACCACTAGTTATACTAGACCTAAATGAAACTGTGCTTAGCTTATTTGAAAAATTAAGCCTGAAACTTTTAACACTGGAGCACAGATGTTACCTGGCAGGCACAGTGGGTTGCTAGGGTTTTCACAAATTATCTTCTCGAGAGGCAGACAAAAAGTTAGGTGTTAAGAAAAGAAACTCAAAAGACAGAGAGAGGAGAGAGACTGATCTCTAAGATTTTTTTTAGATTTTGTTAAATTCCAGCAGAAATTTTAGAGAAGGCAGATTCACTGCCTAAAATATTATAACCTGGCTGTCTGCAACAAGCACTTCTTGCTTTGGCATGAGAACAATTTGATAACGTGCTGGGTTCTTTCCACCTCCAGTTTCTACAGTGCTGTGAATTATAGATTTGGTAGTGTATCAAAAATAATCCTTGCCTAGTAAATTTGCTTTCTAGCATTGTCCAGGAGTGTTAGTCTGGAAGCAACAAAAGATACACGGCTTAGAGTTGTAGAAGCTCTTCACCCCATTAGCAGTGGTATTAATTGGGCTGCATTGCTGATGAATCAGTGGCAATAATGAGTTACTCCTCTCATATGTCTCTGCCTGAGAGAATATACAGGTCTAAGCAGTAAAAGGAGATTGCACTAGTATTTCAGCAAGCAACAAATTAATACCCCTAAGGAATGGGAATGAGGTATCATGACTGAAAAACATAAGAAGTTTTAAAGAGTGTTTGCCTTGGAAAGGTATTAAAGGCTTGAATCATTAGCATTTTTATTTTATTTTTTCTAAGTTGCTTCGCAAATGGCAAACACTGATCTGTTTTTAAACAAGCCTGAAATGAAAATATCCATACCTGGCATTTCTAAGAACAAATTTCCATCTGGGTTTGAGCACTGCAAAAATCACACACTCCATTTCCTTCTCTTCTTTCATTTAGGCAGGCAGAGTTAGACACAACTTAACTCACTACCTAGGAATTATAAGGAAGCATATCATCTGCTGTCTGTGAGACACCAGATGCTGAAGAACTATTGTATGTGAAGGTGTTAATACACATAGAATCTACACAGAATATGTCCTTCATTATTGAACAGCTGCCAAATCTTTTTTCCTGTCTCTAGAAATCTCCTTGGCTGCATAACAATTTGGCCTCTGATTTAGAAGTTTGAGGTTCTGCAACACCCCTGAACTTTCAGATCCTGAATAGTCTCAGACCAGTTACACAATCCCACTATATCGCTAATATAAAACAGGGTAATATTTCCATTGTAGCATAAAGGTAGAATCTCCTACTATATCTGATTAATTTAGAAATTAATAATGAAAATGCACATTTTTATTTTCATTTAGCACTTTCAAATATTCCAAACATGTCATTAACGTGATTTCCAGACTAAAGATTGATAGATTATAGAAGTTACACAGAAAGGATTAATAATAAAACTGTCAATACACTATATGCGATACTGTCACTAAGTAGCCTATCCAGCTTCTGAAGACATAAATTGTGATGCTTATCAATTGGTTCTTTTTTTCTTATCACACTAATTTCTGGGACCAGGTTCCTATGTTTAACGTTTATTGATTCACTACTGTGATTCAAGCATTATGATTTTCCTATTTTTATGACTTCCTTCTTGAGTGGATTTTGTTTATGTTGGTATTTGGAAATATCACAGCACAGCATTAATTTGGACTAGAGCAACTAGAGCAGAAATAAGCACAAATCAATGGGCTTGATCCAAGCTCCCTGAAGTTAGTAAGTCTTGTCACTGACTTTGGATTGTGCCTCTAAGGCAAGTTGTTAATCAAGATCCACTCTAGTCTCACACACTTCCTTCTACCTGGGCAAGGAACTCATCTGACCTCATCACTGTCACATCCATACACATCACTGCCTTAACACATTTTCTGTAAGGCCACTCCTCTGAAGTGTGAAAGTGCTCTTATCTGCATTTCTTAAAAACGGAATGGAGGGAGAAACTGCTGAGGCACTGAAGCACCTAATACTTCACCCAATCAATAAAAGTTAAGTGCCCAAACAGACTTCAAACACTGCTGACTTTGGCTTTAATCTGCTAACTACCACCTTGGGCTATTAGCACTTTATTTCCAGGCATCTCTTGTCTCCAAGAGCCTTGGCTTTTCGTCGTGATAACCGGCCATTCTGTGGGTAAAAGAGCTTCAGGACACACCAGTTTTGTTTCATAAGCCAATAGCACTCAGATGTGGCAGAGCTGCCCTGAATTTATGCGAGGGCACACAGAGAGTGGGAGACAGGCAGGGAGGTGATGGATGACTCTATCCACCAGTCAGATTGCTAACTAGGAGAGCAGCTTTCAGCATTATCTGCTCCACTGTTGTACCTTGTACTGCTCATCACTCTGCACACGTGTCATAAAGCAAAACAAGTTAGAGTCGACCATCAGTCACTACTCGCGTTACAGCTGCAGCACCACGTTTTTTATAAGATAAGAAAAACAAATTTCATTACACCATATCTGTGTACAACTAATCAGAGTTACAAGCCCAAAAGACAGCATTTATTGGATAAGCAGAATAAATTGATACCTGTATGAAAAGTAAACCAAAATAAGAGGAAAAGGCTGTGTGTATTCATAGAAACCTTTCAGAGCACACCAGGAGTGTGCTTCTTAAATTAGCTCTCCACAATTTTAGGGAAGCCTCTGTAGCAAGTCCTTGTGTTCTGATTCAAGCCACAGCGATCTCAGAGCACAGGAAATGCATTCCTTTTCAAGGAAACTTAACCAGAACATCCCCTGCCCATGGCAGGGAGTTGGAACTAAATGATCTTTAAGGTCCCTTCCAACACAATCCATCCAATGACTCTGTCATACACATCAGGAGTGCATCTAATGTTCTCCAACCACTGTTCTGGGCTTTCAGATCACAGCATCATGTTAATACTATTCTGAAGTCAAACCCTCTACCTCCAAAATGCAAAAAATGCAGATGTCATCTCAACATCAATAATTTCTTTCTACAAATCCACTTTCACTGAGCTGCACTACATGCTAATGTAGTTGCAGTCACGTTAGTTTAGTTTTATTGCCTAAGTTGCCTGGAATATAAATGAGAAAGGAGGGAAAGTACAATTAATTTTAATGCTTGTTTTGTTGCAGCATATGAAATACAGAGTAAGTACTCTTTAGAATTTCCTTTTAAATAAATTAACCCAATTTCTGCTTTGAAGTAGTCCATTACCCACTGACTTGATGCAGCTGTTTATACAGAAAATACAACTGGACACAAATGTGTTGAACAAGAAAAGCGTGAAAACCAAAACCAGAAGCAATAACCAAAATTAATCTCAGTTTAGATGCCATGAACTTTAATAGCTAAAAATACCTAAGATAAAGATATTAGAAAGAAACTATTTTTATTATTTTGGACTTCACTGTAGAAAACATGCTGGATTTCCTGAAATGTGAGCTGCTACATCAAACATCTTGCTCTGCTTTTACAGTGCCTAATAAAGCTTTCCCAGCTAACACTGTTTTTTGGATGAGTTTATTCCAAACATCACAGAGAAATCAACATGACTTTTCATATGAGAATCACACCTTAAATGTATCCGAGTCCTTAAAGCCTACAGGGAAAGACCACCTAGCTCATGAAGGTAAATAAGATTTTTGAGGTGCTCCTTGCCAAAGGATGTGAAATTGCCATGGGATAAAGGGCTAGAAAATACTTCTAAGATCATCAAGTCCAACCATTACTCTAACACTACCAAGTCCACTCCTAAACCATGTCCCTAATCACCACACCGACACACTTTTCAAACACTTCCAGAGATAGTGACTCCACCACTTCCCTGTGCAACCTGTTCCAATGCTTGACCACCCTTTCAGTGAAGAATTTTTTCCAGTATATAATCTAAACTCCTCTGGTGCAACTTGAGGCCATTTCCCCTTGTCCTGTTGCCTGTTACCTGAGAGAAATGACCAACCTCCACCTATGCACACAACAATAACATCATCAGCTTGGTTGGGCTGTATGTGGAGACTTGGGCTCATGATTTTCCCATTGACAGTTTTTAAACGACCTCTGATTCCACCATTACAAAATCAAGTTATTAACACCAGAATTAGAAGAGCTATATTAATCTGCTTCTCATTTCCAGCAAAAGCCCTTTGTAGTGGGAGACCAACCTTACAGTGCCTCTGGTCTGGTTTATTGTTGTCTTATGTTAAACAAAAGTGAAGAGTGAGTAGGAGCAAAGACTACTTCTCCCAAGCAAGAGTAATTACAGTAATTTCACGAATACAAGCCGCAGCAATTTGACAAAAATTTTGGTGGAAACCCGGAAGTGCGGCTAATAGTCGGGGGCGGCTAATCTGTGAATAATTTTCTGACATTTACAACCCCAGACGTGCCAGCCAGGGCGCCGAGCCAAGCACCGGCCAGTAAAAGCCGGCATTCCGCGATTGTTACAGTGTTACTGTGTTGCCCTGGCTCCCTGCAGGCAGCACGGGGGGCGGGGAGAGAGGCGGGAGAGCTCTCTTCTTCCCTCCTCTGCCACAGCCCAGGGGAGAGGGGGGGGGCCCCGTGCCGCCATTGCCGCGGCCCGGGGAGGAGAGGGGGGGGCCGCGCCGTCATTGCCGCGGCCTGGGGAGCCGATGGTGGGGGGCTGCTCTGCCCCCGCCCTCCGCCGCCGTGGCGGGAGCAGGGGGTGCTCCGTGCCCGGCCAGCGCCGCGGCGTGAGCGGGGCCAGGGCGAGCAAACGCAGAGGCGGCGACCAGCCCCGAGTGGCAGCGCCAGGCTGGGCCACCTGGCCCCGTCAGCAGCCCCGAGCGGGCCGAGCCTGCACAGCCTTAGTTGAGCCAGTAAACCCCGCCATGCCGCGGTTCTGTTAGTATTTGGCAACTTTGTTGCATGCGGGTCCTCGCTGCGAACGACAGAGCGGCTTATATTCAGGTGCGGCTTATTTATGGACAAAAACCGAAATATTTGCCAACACCCAGAGATGCGGCTTATACTCATTGCGGCTTGTATTCATGAATTTACTGTACTCTCTGTTCAGATCAGTGTTCAGAAATGATCAGAGTCTGCTTATTCACACCAGGCAGAGCAGGCACACACTGCACTTTCTATTGCTCCAGATGGATGGGTTTTTTCCCTCTGTAGAAAAAAAAAAGCCAATATAGTTGACACAGGCTTTTGCACCCAAATGCAAGGCATCCATTAATCATCTCCCTCTAAAAAGGGAGAAACGTGATTTGCATTTCATAGAAATGACAAATGGAAACCAAACATAATTTATTGACCTTAAAACAGTCCACATTTTTGACCCCTTTTCAATGCTAACTCTGCTGATGATATTGCTGTTGACAATTACATGTATCATTGCTGTCATCACAAAGAAATCCAGGAATTCTTAGCAAAGGGACTCTGATTTTGCTTCTAGAGATGGAATTGTAAGGCTTATAAATCTGCCATGGATGCTAGATTTAATGGCTTAGTAAAAAAGTCCAAAATTGCTCTCAGTCTTCTAATTTGGCCACTCATATCTCTACTTGGATCAGCTTTCTCCTAATATTTCTTAGGAAAGAGCATGGTACAAGAGAAATAGAACAGAATGAAAATTAAAAAAAAAAAAAAAATCAAACAAAAAAACCCAGGAAATCTATTTCATGGAGTCACATGCTTTTTCATTCACTTCTGATGTATCAACAGATACCATCCGACCAGAAATGGGGATAAAATGCAAATCAGGTCAAATGCACTGAAAGAACCTTCACTTTCCCTACCTATCACAAGCTTCATGCACAGACCCAGCCCTGGTGACCCACACAGAGCAAATAATATTTCTCACAAGACACAGCAAAAGGGGAAATCGGCGACAGAAACCAGAAATGTCTTCCTACTAACAAAAGGCATTCCCTACTTAAATTCTCTAAAGAGCCTCATTTTTCCCCAGCTTCTCTGCATGTCAGCTGCATTACTTTAGAGGCTTGTGGGGCTTGGTTTGCTCACATGGCGACTGTGAAAGAGGATCAGTGCTGTGGAATCCCAACATAATGAAATGTCATTTCTGCCACTTTACATAACACTTCTGAATTTGGACTGCCTTTTTCAAGTGAGTGTGAGTGTGCATGAGCATGCAAGAGTGTGCAAACGTGTTACAAGAATGTTGTGTGTGTGAGTGTGACATTTGTGTGTATCACTGTGTGTGAGTGTGAGTGAGCAAAGAGAGAATCTGGCCCTCCAGATTCAGCACTCCACACATGCACTCAAAGAAACGTGCTCTGCTTTCAATTAATTGAACTCATTCATTGCTTAAGCTTTCTTAAGACCTAGAAAAAGCTATAAAGTGAAACAATCCAAAGGAAAGAACTGCTTTGGTCATGAAATTCTGAAATAAATGCAACACTACTGTAAAGCAGATTAGACCTATTCCTTTTCCAGGACTGAGTTGCTGGAAGCAGTACATATTTGCAAGAGCAAACAAATTAGAGACACCATTACAAAAGAAATAATATGAGTATTTAGTTGGACATAAATAGGGAAAGAGGAGACTGAAGCCTCTGTGAAGTTTTAAAAAATTTTCCTCAGGGGCAGATGTCAGCTGCTGCAGAACTGTGCACGAGTAATGGCCACTAAAATTTGGCCCAAGTTTGTGCTTCAAATAAATTGGGTAACAGTATAAGCACCTAAATGAAAACATGAAATGAGCTAGAGATGACAGTTTTGAAGTTGTCTCTAATGCCAGCTAAAAGACAAGGTTAGTTGCTGAGCAATTTCATTAAGATGCCATTAAAATAATACACCAATAATTCAATTGAGGGATTGTGGATATTTCATTGCCAGAAGTTCCTGTTAACTCAAGAAAGTGCAGCAATTTTGTAAGGAAAGAAAATACTTCAGTGACAGAATTACACTTCTGACACTGAAGAAGAATATTGCCTTTGAATGATGACCTGGATCAGAAATAAGTAGAAATGACATCTTTAATATATGGAAAAGGTCTGGAATGAGTTGTTTTGCAACTGTTACTCAGTGACTTAAGAAGAAAGAAGATCTTATTCATACAAAGATGCATAACCCATTAAATTAAATCAGCCTGCACTTTGCTCATATGGGGGGTAACATACTTCAAGGCACCCTGAAAAAAAATCACAGTCATGATGACCAGACAGTGTAATTCAGATCCAGACTGAATCCAGATCCAGAGAGTGGAAAAGATCATCAGTTCCCCCCAAAAATCCACAGAAGGTCCATACTGGCAGGATACAATCATCTTCCTCAAATCTTGGCTGTTTAAATGTAAGAGAAATGATGTGGTGAAAGGTTCAGTGAATTCATCCTGTTTGCACCCATGAAAGATTCAGTGCTCATTGAGTGATAAGACAATCTCTTGTCATCAGACTACTAGATGGCAAAGGACTATCTTTTAAGAGTGAAAAATTACCATCTGTCAGTATTTTTGAAAGCTGAGATTGCACAGTGTTCGTAATAAAAGAATTGTTGAGAATTGCATTTGGCATCTTGATGAATGTTTTTTGACATAAAAAATTGGCTAGCGGATGGAAAAAAAATCCATTTACCTGTTCTGTATTATTCAAGATATTCATAACAGGCCAAAAGTGACTGTAGAATGAAGCAGCCATAAAAGCTTTATTTTTTATTATCTCTGGGAATCATCTGTGGTTGTTTTACTAGATAGAAGGAGTGAGTGTATGTATGAACAACAACTTACAAATATTTTATGTGGTGGTGTGTACTATTTATCACCAAAATCCCAGGTACAGGGTTGGGTCAGTGCAATAAAGACTCAAGAAAAGCAAACCTGTGCAGATGTAATTCAGTTGTTCTCCCTATTAATCCTACTCGATAGGAATGGGGGTACACAGAAAGTCCAGAGGTGCAGGGAGAAGATTTTTCCTGAGACAACAGCACATAAAAAGCAATCCCTGCTCACTCTGAACATCACCTCAGCAAACCTGACAGCAGCAGTCGGGATGGGATGTTCCTGTTCTTAACAAAGTCCAAGAGAGGGCAGTGCACCCCCACAAGCCCTTCCCTTCACTGGTGTCCACACCTCCAGCAGGGACAGTTCCCACCTCCAGCCTCTCCTCTTGGCAGCTCAGCTCTGGCACAAGCCCCTCTTTCAAAAGTGCCTCACCTTGGACCAGACCCGAGTAGATTCAGCTACTTCTTTTTTTCCATTAAAGCTGAAGAAGCGGTGACATCTCAGGGTTTTTGTGAGCTGCTGAGTCACTGCTTGTGCTCAGAGAGAAACATCGACCTGCACCTTCTCCAGCAGTCACAGCAGCCAGGGTGAATTGTCGAAATATATACTTTTGCTTTGAGGCAATAATTAATCAAAGGACAAAAAAAGATGAGATGGGGAGGAAGGAGTCACTGAAGTTTAGTGTCACTTTTTAAATCTCAGGTTTTTAAAGTCCAGCTTCCATCTCCATTAAGCAGAATTAAATGAAAATAAAGATTCTACCCCTTCTCTTTACCTAACTTAGTGCACCTAGTGTTCTAATGAGGATTGTAAAAAAGGAAACGAGCTCTTCTTAGCATCATCCTTACAAAAAATAGAAATGTAATGGTAAACATAATAAAGAAATCCTCCCATTAATTAGATTATTGCAGGATATTTCTGAGTTACTTTTGCATTACCTAGAACTATATAGTGATTTATAATTTAAATAATTTAATTTAGGTTTATAAAGATATCTAGGGGTCATTTATTTCAAACTCCTGCTTCACACTTAGCCAGCTCCAAAGGCATAGCTAAGTTCTCAGGACCTTGTCCTCTCAATATTTAAATACCTTCAAGGATGGAGACTCCACAAACTCTTTGGGCCTATCCAATCCAATACTGTTTAGTTTTCATTCAGTGTTAATTTTAAATACCTGGGGTTATGTCAGTTCTAAAATAAACAAAAACACCTTCAATTTTACATTCCTTTTATCTTAAAAGTCTGTCTTAACTTAGCCAGAGCTTTGGAAGCTGGAGGTGCTGTATGAGCCCAAAGCTCCAAGGTTGTTTCACCCGCCGGATCCCAAAGCAGTGCTGAAAATAGAACTCGTCAGGCTCAGCTCCTAATCACAGGCATAAACATGAGCTCTGGAGCAATCAGTTCTGGCAGAAGGAACATGAAAAGATTAAGCTTCTTGGTTTTTCAAATCTCCCTCAAATCAAATTTTAGAGTTTTATCTCTTCATTCCACAGAATGGGTCTAATTTAGTAACCTGACATGAAATGAAAATTTCTAATTTCTGTTTCTTTATTATTACACTCTGCTTTCTCTTCCTTTACATTTGACATAAAAAGCTTTATCACCATAATCAGCTTGAAAACATATTACTCAAAACTTAAGTAAAACACAGTAGAAACTTCCATTCTGAAATAAAATCTAATTGATAACAATGACTGATTATTATATTTGGAGAAGAAATAAAGATACACAGGCAAGAAACTCAGGAAATCTACAAGTACTATAGGCACTTTATTTTGGACAGTGCAATCTAGTTTCAATTATTAATTATCCATTCTTTTGCAACAGATGTTCTGCATTGTACAGAACAAAGAAAAAAAAAATAAGCTGACACATTCTTACAGTCTTGCTTAGGGGAGAAAAAGATCCTCAGCTTTGTAGACATCTGGAATGAGCTGCATTCATACATATCGCCCCTACTTTGTTCTGTTGCTCAGTAAGGCATTCTTTTCACTAAAGAATCTCATGAGATTAATTAGCTAATCTTCACACCAACTTTGTGCTAGAGGAGTAAAGCGCACATATCAAGAGGGAAAATTACTTGGACAAACTCCACTAATCAATCAATGGCATGAAAAGAAAGAAGCCACTTGCACTGTAAGTGTATTACAAACAATAGCATTTTCCAGCCCCAAATAACAGGCCCTAAGGGTTGTCAATCCTAATGAAGGCAAGAGGCAACTTCTGTCCTAAAAGTGTGGTAACCCAAGCAGAGTGACAAAAGGGATTGGGAAAAGAGGTCACCAAGGGAGCAATTTTTCCCTGGAGGGTAAGTGATAAATGCACAATTCACATGATGAGCTCCAGTCCAGGTTGGATGGGTGCTGAGCTACCTGGTCTGGTGGACAGTGTCCCTGGTCATGGCAGGGGAGTTGCAATGAGAGGATCATTGAGGTTCCTTCCAACCCAAACCCTTCTGTGATTCTGTGTGACAGTAATGCCAAGCCTGGGCAGATGGTCAATTCACTCAACACTTGGTTTCACAGCCAACTCTTTCAAGCCATGCCACTTGCCTCTGGCCAGCCCTGGCACCTGTGTGTCACTGTGCTGTTTAATATTTCAGGGCTCTTACTCTCGCCTGTGTTTTGCAGAACGTCTCAAATGAAGAAACAAAGGGGAGGGAACATCACAAAGCAAATGCACCTCTGGGCAGAGGTGACTGCTGCTCCCAAGGACATTGATACCCATACCTGCTCACCTCATCTCTCTGCACAATGTTCTTACCCTTTCATTTCCTACTGATGTTCTCAGCTTATTTCACCTAAAACCCACCAGCTGAAACTGTTCAATGAACATGGCTGATTTTATCCAAAGTGCTTAAAAATAATCCATCAGTTCTCAGGTGGGGTCTGGTGCTTCCAGCAAGAAGAGTCCTCAAAAACCTCCTGGGACCCAGTACTAACTTTGAATAACTTTAAACCAGGTAGGGTTAGCAAGAAACTGCTAATTTTTCTGTTTTCCCTTTACTGGCAAAATGCCTGGGACTGACACTTTATTGTAGCTGGTGGCACTGTACCTGTCTGAGGCAAATATCAGATCCTTTAGCATCTGCTGCTTTTTGTATTTTTAAAGTGAGAATCTTAACCAAAAGTGCTACAAGACAGAAATAAGAGTATTCAATTGCTATCCAAAATAAATGTTCTGAGTGGTAGAAATGGGAAAAAAGTAAAAGTACAATTTTTCAAGATAATTATCGAAGTTTTGGAAAAAGAGTAATTCATATTTCAGACTGTTTTTTTTCCTTGAAATTGTATAGAATCTCTGTGAAAGAAAATGAACACTTACAGAGAGCAAAAAAATAGCAGGAAGTTTACTAAATTGTCTGCAATAATACAGGTGATTTTTCACAGAATGGAAGAATTTTTTTTCCATTTACTTTGCTCACATGTTCTAAAGACTTAATATTTTAAAACTTAACTACCTGAAAAATAAGGATCTGGTTTCAAAGAGTCATTCATAAAATGTCATTTCAGGTAGGAATTTTGTTTACCTTTTTACTGGTTTTAGGGTGAGGAAAGGAGGTTATTAAAAGCTTAAAAGTTTTTATGTGGACATCTCAAGTCTAGAAGCTTTATTTTAACAAAGATCTAAATTCTTTCCAATTTAAAACTGATTCTACCAGCTGATGACTTTAGAAAAGATACATATAAGACTCCTGACATAATTTTCAGAGTTGGCACCACAATTTCTGCACTGAGTTACAATTCTTTTCTCTTGGGAGATGGCTATACAATCTAATGGTTCTTAGTGATATTTTCTTACTAGATTTAAATGGAATTGCTTTTAAGTAATTATCTACCAGCACAAATCTACAGAACAGATGAATGTAACAGCTGAGCATACATCAGTGGATCAATACAACTTTGTCATGGTACACCTGGTTCTGCTACTTCTGGATTTTTAGGTATGAAGATGGGAAAAAATGCATACAGGGACTAGAACAGAACATGAATGAAGTCTCTTGATGGTGTGAATCAGGACAATTTTCCTATGATGGTCATGAAAATGAGGAAGGACTTAGAGGAGAAGCAGAAACACAGCACAGAGTCTTCTGCCCTGGTCTGCTAATTTTCCACTTCTCACCCTAGAGTATAAAGTCTCTTCAGATTCACACAGTTCTGTTTTACCATCAACCTGCTTCCAGGCTTTGAGTCATGTTTAACCAGGACACACGCTCATACAGCTGGAAATTCTTCCTCACACCAGTAACTGTGCCTTTCCCAAATAGATAACATGACACTTTTTGTACTGTTTAATTCCAAAGCATGTGTCTATGGGTTAGCTTTACTGAAGCTCCATGTTTAATTTCATTTTGGCTTCTTACATGCTAATTCTCGAATGTTCTCTAAAATTTCTACTTAGTTTAGTTTTAATTTTTCCCTCTGACTGTGAATAAAGCATGGCTTCACTAATTATGTCTACAGCTAATTCTTTTTATGCACATTTATCTGATTTGCTTTTCTCCAAAGCATTTTTTGTATTAATGCATTAATTTCATAATCACTTCAAATTATGTTCCATGTTGCATGAACAATTGGGGAATTAGCATCTGCTTGCAAATTGTTAGCTTGGCTTTTCATTTTTGTTGTTGCAGTTGGTGAACTCAAATTATCCAGACTGAACATGCCCGAAAAGAATTCCACCTCCAACAATAAATAATTCTCTTTACTTTCTGTATTGGCTCTTGTTAAGGGAATTCAGTGCAGTTATGCAAGAGAATAAAACACTGGTTTTCCTTATCAGTTTTGGTGTAACTGTTGATTACTACGTAGAGTCACTGTGTGACACAGTCTCTCTTTCATAGATGCTCTGAGGTAACTACTGTGCTAAATTTTTCAATTCTATTATCATTCTCTGGTTACCACAATTCAGGCTCTCAAATGAAACCACAGTGTCACAGACCACCCCTGACATCTAAGCAAGTTCAGTGTGATCACTGAGCTTACATTAAACGAGGGCAGCACTTTTCAGCTGCCAGGGAGACCCAGCACAGCTGTTTCTCACACAGGTGACCTCCTGAGCCTGTTCAGACACCGGGACATGGAAGCTGTTCTGGGTCACACCAAGATGTTGCAAGAGCTTGAGGGCTAAAACATTCATGAAGAAGTTATGCCCCATACCTCATTTCCTTCCCCGCACATACCATGGGACATCCAAGGTGGATGGCAATGTAGAAAGTAAAGGGCTCTTATCCTTTTACTACTCCATTTCAGAGTTGTCAATGCCGCTTCTCCTTGACATCTCATTTTTCCCTTTCTTTCCATGCAATTATCCTTCTTCTAAAATCGGTCATTTCTTCCAAATTTTAAAATAGGAGTTGCAAAAAGAGTATGATACATCAATGTGCTAAGATTTTGTAACTATTTCACCTTTAGTTAATGATGTAATCTACCTTTACAATGTCTACAGCAGAAGATCAGTATTCTTGGTTTGTCTTCATATACTATCACAGTAGGCATGATTAATTAGCTCAATACACTCAGAAAACCAATTTTTAAAAGAGAACTTCAGTTGGTGCAAAAGCCTACTGAAGTTAATAGAGTGTGATTAGAAGTTAATGGCATTATTAAAGGTTGAACCAACTGAAGATATACCTTTCTGTCTTCATCACTCAGTGCACAGTTTCACCAATGAAGAGAAATCCACGTTTTTCAAGAACACTCATTTTACAGAAATACTACAGCAATTTGTATGTTTTCATGTTATCATCTCCAAATAGAGCCTTCTTTAATGCTGAATGTCACCTGTCTGTGACATGCTGATGGAAAGTTCCATCCATAACCCTCTTGGCTTTTTAATAAGGTGACTAAAGCCTTCAGCAGTCACACAGTGGTGGAATGTGCAAGAAGCTTTCTTGCACAATAGACATTTTAGTTATTAAAACCAAACCAGAACAAAGCATTGCTGGATTTTTGTATGAATATTGCTATAACAGAACTTATCTTTCCGCTTAAAATGGAGCATACAAGGAGGAGCATTAAAACCTACTCTAATTTTAGGGTTTTTTGAAAGGAATGAAAGATGGTGGGTACTTTAAAGTGACCTTCCTAACTGTGTAGCTGATCTTGCCAAATCAGAGTTCTACTCATTATTAGACTAATTGCCAAAACTGCACAGAAGCAATCCTCTAGTGAAGAAAGAGAGGAATCATACTTAGCAGCAGTTTTCATACTATAATATTTATGGTATTTTTAGTGACTTGATGCCATGGAGTCAAAGATCTGCTTCTAACCTTAGCAACGTTCTGTGAGAGCATGAATTGTCCTTGTGTGTCATACTTCATGTCAGGTATTTGGGTGTCTGCTCACCAAGCTTCAATGAGTGTTTGAGGCTGAGGCACTAACGACTTCAAGCAGTGCTATTACTCATGAGATGACAAAGGAAACTTGGACTAAGCCTGCAATGCTTTAATGGCTTCTCAGAGCTAGGTGTTAAACTCTTTGGTAACTCACTCCTAATTATAGAGAGTATGGAAGCAATTTAACTCAATCAACTATTTGGCTTCAAAGACAGAGTTGTATTTTCTTTATCAGAAGCCAGTGATCAGTATCAGCTTCAGCAGCACTGATAACACATGCAACAAAGGCTGTTGAGTGCCAATGACTGCTAATGAGAACTTGATCAATAGTATTTTTAATGATGCAATTCCGGCTGTAATGGGGCGTCCGATGAAAAGGAAAATAAGTTAGGAATGATCATATGGTCAGCCAAGACAAATTCCAGTGCTGCTACTCCATATGCTGCTCAATATTCAGTATTTCTCCAGTGGTTTCTGCATTATCCAGCCCCTTACTAAAGACTGCAAGGATCACAATGCTTAGGTGTTTATAGCTACTAGGCTGTAGAACTCCTGAGTTACCTACTAATGGTTTGTTTTTTCTATTAATGCCTAGTGGATGCAAGGTGAGAGCAAAGCCACCATTTTTTACCATTCAGGCAGTGTCAAACAGGATCATCCATTACCAGCCTCTTCTCACACAACTTCCTAGAGGGTGCACTCCAGACACAGACAGGTATTAATGCCCAGGTCTGTCTGCTGCTCAGTGATACAGATGAGGCTGTTTCATTGGATCCTTCCAGCAGTATTTCTACATTTGCACTCAACATCTCCAGTTTAAGCTTTCTCTCCAGTCACGTTCACCTCACAAGCAAAACCAAATAATAGACCATTCTGGGCCCTGAGAAAACCATCCCCACTGCCATAGGGGGAAGTGCATAATACAGAGCAACTGATTTCTCTAAGATCTTTTGTGCATAAGTTTAAACAGTGCTCCCAACATGTAATTCCAGGGGGCAACTTATTTTATACAAAAAGAAACATAAAGAAACCAAGCTAGTGATTGAAAGAACATGCTCTAACCACATTGCAGAGAAATCACACAAGAATGGGAAAAAGTGGAAAGCTGAGGAAATGGATTCTGACAACTTTACTACAGAAAGGGTTTAGTTAAGTCAGAAGCTGGAGAGGAGATCTGTATTTTGAAGTGAAATTACAGAACATTCTCAGGTAAGACTAATGTATCAGAATTACATGCAGTGAAAAACCTTTCACAACAAATATTATTGGCATGAAAAACAGAAAAAACAGAGGTGAAGCCAAAGAACACTGTGAAGTCCCTACTATTCTGGATCTTTGCTGTCATAGTCAGCTGGAGTCATAAAAGAGTCAATTACATTTTGTTTGTGCACTGCAAATGTTAACAACCACAAAACATAAGGATCACACCAATGAAAGACACCAGTTTAACTTCACTGCACGTGTGTGGGTGAATGAAAAAAGTGTATGGAGGAGAAGGCTAGAAAAGAAAAAAATGTGGCTATATAAGTCAATTCCCACAGGCAATATAACTGTCTTATTTATTGTACATTAGGTGCCCATGTGTGTGTATTTCTCCTCACTCTCACTAAGGCTTAAGCACCATCAGATTTATCACACTGTTGGGTGAGCATGTGGACAGTTACTAGGCAGTAGTTAACATGCTAGGAATCGACAGCCCAAGGTGCTTGACAGTCATTTGTTATGGAGACATAACCAGCAGCAAAAAACAATCAAGGACTGGCAGTCAGGAAAAAACACTGAAGCAAAAAAAATCAAGAGTGTCAGTGGTCTTGGCAACGAATTCTAACCATAACTCCTGCTCATAAATATGTTATTAAGCCAGTCATTACAGATAAATGGAGCATTCAAAACAAAAATGTATCCTTCTCTAGGTGATGCACTAACCCTGCTAAAAGAGTACTTTGGTTGTGAGTAAGACCAAATCACACACAGAGACAGAGTTCATGCTGAATTTTCTGCTTTCCTCAGTCTACCCGCAGGAGAAACCTCCTCTTGAGGTCACATATGTTCTAGGGGAATAAAATCCTTGAGGATCCAGTAGTGTATGCTTAACATCCAGGTCCAAGAAAAGGAAGAGAGGATGGATTGATATTGTCACATCAATAAACTAAAATATGTTCTTCCTGACTACAGTGGGTCATCAAATGGTGCTCAGGATTACAAGTGGTGTGATTCTGTAATGATTATTGAATGTAGTGAAGACATTCTGTTTCAAATAATTACTTAATCTTCTTGAGTCTCTCAAGGTATTTGCCATTCTCATCCCTGAACTGTCACTTTATAAAACAGAATTCGCTGAATTAGAGCTAGGAACATGACAAATGGTAGACTTTGCTAGGATTTTTATTGGAAAATTATTTGGAAAGTATTTCCTTAATAAGTTCTCATTATATTATTCTATTGTACCCATTCCATCAAAAAAGTCAGAAATGTCTTTTTCCTCATTTTCCCAAATTCTGATGGATAATGATGTACTCAATTGTTAACATTCAAAAGCAGAGAAATGATTAACATTTGTATAAATGATTTGTGAATTTTAGGGGCTTTTTACTTTAGAAATAATTGGCATCAAATTTACATCAATCTCATAATGATAATTACATTTATCTAACATTGATTTCTGTGGGGCAAAATGATCCTCAGAAAATTTGATTACCTCACATGTATTCATTGAGTTATCCTTTGAATATCATAAGTACAGGAAGTATTCTCACCTTCACTTTTAATCATGGAAAGATAAGGCACAAAGCAATTAAAGAGCACATTCATTAAAAGACTTGGGAAAGCCTGTGCCAAGGCTCAAATGCTCAAGTGCAATATCTCTAACAGAAGACTTTCCTTCTTCCTATCACATATTTCTGGGCCAAGTGTCTTCTCTGGGAGACAATCAGGCTACAGACACACTGTCAACAAAGGAAAGTGTTGTTGTCAAACACGAACTTTGTGACATTTCAGTCCCAGTCTCTGAATAGCTTTGAATACAGTGATTCTCTCCTTTTAGAAATAAGGTTAAAATCTATCCAGCCGAATGACTCAGTCTGAGAAAATATCTGAGGCAGAGATTGCATTACTGGAAGCTGGAGGTGGAAGGGTTCCTTCAGGTCACCAGCTGCGCTGCTATGTTTTTCAAGAATATTTAATACATTTTGTACACTTTTTCTCTTTTTGTTAACTTCCAAAGTTCCTGTATAAGAGGGATGTTTACTGCAACTTTTCACACACTGTCACTGAGAAATAGCTCTCTAAACAGACTTGCACAAAGTTTTTCTGAACTGTCTTATGAAAAACTGCCAAACAATGCTGCACTTTCTCTGATGTTTGCTCCAAAGCTCCCTGGAGATAAGAGAAGGCTCTCCTGAGGATTCAAGCTGCTGGAAGCCTGAAGTTTTTTATTAATTCACAGAACACAAAACAGTAAATGGGCATCCCCTGGCCTTGGTTCAAGTGCCTGAAGTATAGATGCAGACAGACAATTTCAGCCATGAATGCAGTTTTTAGGTAGTGTCACCCCTGGGCACTGAAGTGAGCAGCTCCAGTGCTGGCACAATCATGCACAGGGAGGTTTTCCAACCAGGGGAACCTGAAGGGAGTGCAGAGAGACAATTAAGGGATAGGGGCAACTGGGACAAGTTCCTGCTGCACACAGCACATGAATCTCCTCTGTGACTGCCCCACCTCTCCAGGAACAAGCACTAATATTCAGAAAAATGTCACCAGCAGCAGGGCTGTGAAGCATTGGAACAGGAGGCTGAGGGAGTGGCTGAACCACCACCCCTGGAGACATCTAAATTACACAGATGTGGCCCTTAGGGACAAGGTTTCTGTTAACAGGTCAACAGTTGAACTCAAAGACCTTGAAGGTCTTTTCCATGCAAGATGATTCCATAATTTTAAGCTAAGACCACTGAACAAAGCATATAAAGTTTTATGAATAATGACATTTGTCCCTCTAGAGCTGGCTGTCTTGCTCTGCATAGCCAGGATGAAAGACACAGTATGTCCTATTGTTGGTATGCTGGACATCCCTCTTCTTCAGTGAGATTCCCTCCACAGCCTGGACCAAATGTCATGGAAACCAATGAAATCTCATTACTATGTGATGACAATTAACTGCTTTTCTTAATAAGCCAACATTTTCTCCTCTGCATATCCTGATTTCTTTATTAACCTTGAATAGAAGTTGCATTCAGAAACCATTATCAATGACTCAGCCTGAGACAAAAAGTCAGTAAAGAAAATGATATTGCCCAGAGCATCCTTTCAGCTTTAGTTTCTTCTTTGGTTTATGGGTCATTTGCAAATCTGTTCTGACAGGAATATTAGGCTGCTATACAGCTATAGCAGAAAATTCACCAGAGATTTAAACTCCAGTGAATGTTCACGTTCCCATGGGCTGTGAATGAGAGAGTTTTTATATCAGCACTCAGTTCTGAAACATCAGCCAGCTTTTCTCACCCATTAAAATGAATTTTAAAAACCTTAATAAAGAAAGCCCAATTGGTGTGCTAACCAGATCTCTAGGAAGTTCGCTATCTGATTATATACCCTCTCTCAAACAAATATTTAAGTTATAAACATTTGTTCAGCAGCTGTGAGCATGTATATTCCCCCCTAGCTGCAGAGCACTTGCACAGAAAAATGCAAAGCTTATAGCTTTCCACCTTTGCAATCCTACTGAAACATTTGCAATTTTTTTGTAGGCATGTATCTCAGCTAATTGCATAAATTTGTTTCACCTGACAAGTGAAACAGATGTCAGATGACTAAATCCATTGATTCAGGCGCTGATTTGGCACAGCTTTCCCCTTTTTATTATACTCAGATCTGCCTTGTCCATGTTCTCTTGCATAATAAGTCACTGGAACAATTTAGATAGCAAGTAAAATGGCAGAACTCCAGAAAACTCACTGATTTGAGCGTTCTTATATTCTGCAAACAACCTTCTTGTACTCTGAGTAATACACACTTCTATACTTTGAGAAGAGCCAGATCAAAATCCAAGCATGAGAAAGGTGCCAGTTTCCACAATTAGTTCTGAATTTTCTAAGAGGCACTAAAAATGGCACTGAACTCTGTGAATGTAGTCACCAGACATGTTCTTCTCTCCAGGCCCTTTCATGGAGTTGGCAGAAAGTTAATTAAGCAGACTACAGCTCAGTGTATCCTGTCCACACTGACACACTTCTTCCCAAGCCCCCTCACAGCACTGACATCAACTAACAAGACAAAACAAGTATGGATGAATAAAGAATCTTGAATTCTGAGTTTATTATGGTTTCATCATGTGTTTCTCAGATAGGAGATGAGGGAGAGAAGAGCACATTGCCTCTCATCACACACGTCATATACACAGCTCTGGACCCTCTGGCCAGCAGAGATAAATAGGTTTTTTAAGATACTGCTTCAGAAAATCTAGTGCCACAGCAGGGATTAGGATCACAGGTCAGAGGTGTTGAGATCCTCCTGTCTCCTTCTGTTCTAACTGCAGATTTTCTCTTCCCTTCCACTTGTGTTATCATTATCACTCATTCAACTCAATCTGCCAACTGGTTTAGTGACCTGACCACAACCCTAAATCAACTGGGAAACCACGACTGAGTAGGGTGTGAAGGGGGATGCAGGACACTTAATCCTGGCACAGACTGTTGCAGTGGAACCTTTTGTCTACTGCTGGAGTCTCCTGACAAGTCCATGCTCTTGATGACAAGAACAAGTCAATAATGATAACCTCATGGTTTTGCAATCTTAATAAAAAGCCTACACAAGGCAAGGTGAACACTCTTTTTAAGACTGTTTTGTCCCTTACTTGGAAGGTTAATGGCTGGCTTTATTTGTATCAGAATAAAGTTTTATTTGGAAGCAAATCGATATGCCAGGTTGCATCAATATTGCCTAATCTCCCCAAATTCTTTTTCAGACCCAGAAGAATTAGCTCTTCTGCAGATCAGAATTAGGGGCTTTACAATCTAACCTTTTTCCCTTTCCACTCAAATTCTTACTCTTGACACCAAAGATAAAAGTCTTTAATATCAGAATGCCCCAGAAATTAAGTGCCAAAAAAAGAAAAGCTGATCAAAGGGTGAGTGGCAGATATGGGACTTGATATCTCAAAGGGCATCCAGCTTACAAGAACATTTTGTATCTTTGAGAGCATGGAATTCTCATACCTTCCAATCAGAGCACTATTTATACAGCCTCAGAGGCACTGCACTTACAAATAAAATGGGAGGTACTTGTCCCAGAGATCTTAAATTATTTCTACAACGAGAGATGACAACAAAGAGACCAATGATGTTATGCAAGAGTCAAGATTGCAAAAGTGAGAAACTGTCAGCTGTTCTGTTACATACTCTAGATATTATATTCAGGCCTTTTGCTTGCTATTTCTCATCCAGCTTCAGTTTCCACCCCATCCCCTACAAATCATGAGATACGAGATCCTAAAATTCTGCTACCCTGAAACCGGAAAATTTTATCCTCCAACTCACTTTAGTGGTCCATTCTCAAGGATAACTAGTTACACTAAACATCAATACTTCACAAAATCTAGTCAGATTTTCATGGTGTTTTTAAGAATCATCACCCAGTTTTGATCTTGGTTACACTAGGAAAAGACAGAACTAAATCTCCAGGCTTGCAGCCAATTCATCTCAGCTTAACAACTTACTGTGTATTACCTGAGGCACCTCCCTTTTTGTGAACATACTTTTGTCCCCAGTACATCAGACTTAGTTCAAGCATTTATTTATTTTGATCTAAGCTTAGTTATGCCACTTTGCATTGCCAAGCAAAGAGCACATATTGATGCTAACCAATCCATTAGCACCTATCAGCCTGGTAAACTCTTTATTCAGCTGAGATGTTAATGTCTGCCTGAGACTACAATTCACAAATAAAATCAGTGTAAAGAAGCTTAAAGGCAGCAGGTAAGGCAGAGGCACAGGCTACAGGCATTATGGAAGTTATTTCATAGAATCTGTACTAAAAGTCACATTGCTGATGATCTGGCCCCCCACTTCTCTTTCTAGAATATAATTCATGAGTTTTGTTATCTGAAAACATTGCTGGGAGGAAGCCACACTGACCTCATGTCCCAATAATCCTGCTCCATAAAAACTGAAAGAGCTAATATAACAACAAAATGTAAAAGTAATTTTAACCTATTTCACATAATACATATTCCTATACTTAGAAGAACATATGTGTGTGCAAATGCACGCAAATATTTGTGTGCAAACACAGGATTTTAAGACAGAAAGGCTTGTTTTACAAATTTGTCAACATTTTAATATGTCAGTTGGTCTTACTTGATAGGTCCTGAGTAAATTTTCAATCAGTATAAATGGTTTCAGGGCATGTGCACTTTTTCTCTTTTTTTAAGGGAAAAAATGCATGATTTTTGGTGTTTGTGAAAAGAAACCCCCCAAAAGCAGGCACTATTTGCAGCACCAAGCCTTTCCCCTGAGGACTCAGCCACTGAAGAAACAATTAATAGTTATAAGCAATATTCAAAAACATTAAGCAAAATTCCTCTGACAAATTCCTCCAACACTGCCGAAAAATGAACAAGACCAGAAGTATACAGACCTTTGAATGATGAAGCTGCGTTTTAGAAGTTGTTTTTAATTTGTTTTTCCTCCTATACAACTTCAGCAGATTTCATCTGTATCCTCAGGGAAATCCTACACACCCTGTACAGGTTTGGAAGCCCATGTCCAGACATATTAATGAACCAGTAAACAGAATTTATTGCCTATATCCCTATATAGGCTGGAATTAGGAAGAGCAGGTGCAGGATTAGCAGAGAATCCAGAGTAGAGAAAGGATTACAAAGACAGGATTTGAAAGTCCCAGCAATAATCAGCTCTTGGACAGAATTTAGAGCTGCTTTGGCTTAGCAGATAATGTTTTATAGGGTTTTCCCTGGAGTTCCTTTTAAGAACATTTGAGGGAGTTGCAAGTTTTGTGTTTGCTTTTCTTATCTTTTTGCACAAAAACCAGCTGGATATGGATGAAACCAACGTGGATGTATAAGAGATGAGAAGCTGAGAGTGCACAAACCCCCTGAGACAAGAAAAATCCTGTGTCACTTGACATGATGAACCAGATATGGGCCTTCAGTTTGAGCAGGGCCCTGACTGCTCCTACAGATAAAAACAGGTATAGGTATACAACCAAGGACAGTTGGAAAACAAACAAACAAAAAAAAATACTGCAGTGATAAGAGAGATTTTATTCAGACTGGTTTCCTGACTCACTAGTTTTATAGTAAATTCCCTATTTTCCTTACTGTAAAAATTGCTCACCAAACAGGGATAATGCCACATGTCTAAATCAAAACAGGAAGAAAACAGGTGAAGTGACAGAAGGAAAAGCCTACATTGTATGACTGTGCTGGCTGATAAACAGTTCAGGTTTGTAACAAGCAGAAATATGTATTTTTGTTGCAAATATTGTTTGTGTTTCAAAAACGCAGTATTTCAGGAGAACCACTGTAAAGTCACATGTCTTTGAAATCTCAGAAAAAACAGTTTAATCTCAAACATCTTCAGGGGAAAAAAAAAAAGACAAAAAAAAAAACATGAGGAAAGCCTAAATGTTTTATCCACTTCAAAATCAAATGTTTAAAAATGTGTCACAAAGCATTGCTTTGTTTTGCAAATTTTGGCAATTTAATAAAAATTAATTATAAAGTGTTTGAGTCTCAACAGAACTGACACGTAGGAGGAAATCAAATAAATTTTTTGACCCTAAGGTATGTTTCCTCCATCTCTTTTCTTTCAGAAAAATAAAATATCAACCTTCCATAAATAAAATTTAAAAAAGAACAAAGTCCTAACTATACAGAAGGCTAAATATTTAAGTCCTAATTAGGTGAGTACCTCCCATCATAGTGAAAAGAATAAAAAAATTGGTACTAACCCTCCTTGTAGACTTGGCCCTGAATTCTTCAGAGAATTTAATCCCCCTCAAAGAAAGGATGGTTCAGAACTGTAAGTCTAAGCTGGAGGGCCTGGGAATGTTATGCAAATGTATTTATGCATTGTGAACCAATCAAACAAAGAAAACAATCAACTTGATTTGCAAGAACCCCCTACCTATGATTCTGTAAAGTCTCTCTTCGTAATCCTCTCAATTCCTCCCCACCTTGACTCCATCCTTTCTTTTATTTTATCTCTGATTCCACCTCTTTTGGTTTTTTCTCCTTTCTATTCCAGAAATAGAACTCCTCCTCTGGTTCATTATTTTTCACACCTCTTTCCAACTACTTAATTAATTATTACTTGTGTTAACTCAGCCTCACAACAGTCCAATCACAGTCCAGAGTCTGTTGCTCCCATTAACATACAAATATCAACAAAGCAGTTGCTGCAGAGAGCTACAAGGTACAGTATCTGCAAAGGCATAAACTAAAGGCAGCCAAAAGTAAGCTGAAACCCAACTATGACCAAGGTTTTTCTGTCATAAATGACACAGAGGAAAAATAGAGAGAGGAAAAAAACAGAAGACAGAAAAACCCTTGAATTTTTGAAGTATTGTCATAGGGTAGTGGATGTTCCTTAGAAAGCATCTCCAATGCATGATGGGCACACTGAGAAACATCCACAGGCACTTGATGGAGAGGCTGCAAACAGAAGTGAGGACTAGAGGCACAGGTCACTGGGAGGCACCATCTGACCTCCTGGTAAGCAGTGAGCTATGGCAAAGGTAGCAGAGGCTGGGAAACAAAGAGCTGCAGCTCTGCTTGGTGCAAAAAGCTGGGGAGCATTCCAAGATGTGTTGGGGTGTCTGATTTCTGGAGCTGCATGGAGTCAATCAGAGATGGCCACGTCTGTGGGGGACAGGGCACTGTAATAGCTGAGAAATGAGGTGCTGAGGGCCTGAACAGGAGCATTACCCCTGCAGCCAGCTAGGAAAGGTGGCATGTTAGAAACAGGAGTGCAGAAACAATTCACCGGGCTTTGACACAACGTGGACAGAAAACCTGGCCTGATGTAAACCAGATTTATGGCTCCCTACAGCTGGAGCCATAGCATGGATGGAGCTGCTTCTCCTTTCTAATAACCACCACCTACAGAGCCAGTCATCTGGATCAAAGGGGAGCTGCCATGCTGCCCTCCAGTAGTCCTCTTAATCCTCAGCAACGCATTAAACTAGCAACTAACATCTTAAAGGCAGCTCAGGAAGACATCTCCTCCTCCTTGTCTCTAGCATTAACATTTCAAAAGCAAGTAAATCCTGATTCACAGCAAAGGACTCAATGTCCCCACAGACAGGCTCATGCAGTGAGCTATGCAGTGAGCAAGGAGACACTGCTGGTTCAGAACATCACAGATGTCTTTCACTCCACAGCAATCAAGGGGAAGCTAGAAGGGATCCAGTGCATACCTAAGTGTGGGTGAGTTCAGGCAAACCCCTACTAAATTTATAGTAAAGAATACAGCTGTATCTAGAAATAAATCTATTCATTGCAGCAGCACCTGAGTAACTCCTGTAGTGTGTAACTATAATTAAATACACAGCTCCCATGAGAAAAGTTACAGTTCCCAAATCCTGATGAGGGATTAGAAAAGAGGAGACCATAAGAGCCAGAAATTCAGGCCAGCAGACTTTGGCTCAGTCAGTGAAGGAAAGAAGGAGCCCATCTCCTGTTTAACTCTTGAGAAGCCAGGAAAGCTAGACATGTATAAACCTTCACAAATCCTGACATCAGGTAAAAGCCCAGAAGAAGTCAATGATAAAGTAAAGCAGTATTGGGCAGGATCAGACAACTGGATCTCTTGATCTACAGGTTAGAACATCACCCAGTAACCTGCGATACCCAAACTGTGACAAGGAATTCAACTGCAAGAAATCCTACAGCACGCAGCCAAAAATGATGTTACACTGCTTCATGGCCCAGTGGGCAGTCCAGACCCTCACTAGGAGGGAGTAAGCAAGAAGAGACTTCTCTAAAAACATATCTGTGCTGTTATGGAGCCTGCCAGCTCCATCTTGCAATGCCTGGGAGCCATCACCAAACTCACAACTGAAAAACCAGCCCAGAGCTTCCCTGTCTGTGGGTGCACACTCCAGGGGTGGGATAGTTGGTATCAGGACCTACAAGTCCACCCTTCCTTCTTTGGTCTACCTCTGCCTGTAACATGTATGATTACACATATGTGTGTGCATTCCACCAGTATTACATTTCACTTACATCTCTAGAATGCACTGGGTAAATTATTGATGTTAAAAACTCACGTTACCACGTTGCAGGTCATGCCATTTACTGTTTAAAGACATCATTCACAAATACTCCCTCCAGCTGAGTTTGAGAAATACAATTTACCATTTTTAATGACTGAAAAATCAAGTACCAGGAATCACAATCACATGCAATTCAACCTTATCAGAATTGATGCTCCAGTTTGTTCGGCCCCCATAAATTTTGTATATTCTGTGGGCCTTCCACTGATTTAGCAAGTGTACATGTTCTCAGCAGCATTTTAACTAAGTGTGGAACTTCTGACAAAAATTATTGTCAAATTCACAGGACAAAATGCTAGGATTTACACTGGGATTCAGATTCCCATTTTACTGGTGACTCTATAGATGCAGACAAATGATTTAATATTTTTAGACCTTTTTAGTCTTCGCATCAGTTGTCTGGTCTTGAAGTACTTCCCAAAGTGTGTACACAGCTGTCTACAAAACTACCAGGAAGATTTTGTATCTGTCTCATTTAATTATCTTGAATACAGCAGAACAAACCAATAGTGTATGTAGGAAAATCCTAATGACATCTGAGTAGCATATGAAACCAATAAATGTTAATTATGTGGGCTTATATACAGAGCTTGAGTACAAATATGCATGAAATACAAAAAATTGTATTTACCAAGGTAACAGCTCAAAGGCTTACAGCTTCTAACCCTTACTGAAATGTTACATTAAAAGATCTGAAGTCCAATGTGTTGCCTGCAAGCCCAGGCTCATCCACAGGCTCAGAAAGAAACTTTTACTTTGCTGCCAAATACTTTACTCTGGTTTTTGACATTGCAATGTTGGATACTGCAAGGGGAATCTTTTCTGACATGTTAAGAAGAATAATTTAACTCTGCATTCAAAATTAGTCTTTTTATTGACTTCAGTGGATTTTGGATCAAGATCTGAGTCTAGTAAAATGAATGTTAACCAAGTGAGAGAGCCTGTGTGGCTGATTTTCAAACAGTGGAATACCGATTGAGATCCATGACTTACAAAAAGCTTTGATAAATTTGCATTTTAAAGCTTGTAAACCATTCCCAAGACAAGCATGGATTCTTTTTTCCCAAGTTTTCCTTCTAATTCACTAGTAGTCTTCTCTGTACATCCATATTTTTAATTTATAATGGACCTTGCTCTTATTTTCACCAAAGACTACAATAATGTGCTATGTTAGTAACTGCAATTTAAGAAGAGTAAAAAAATCTTCTTTAACATGACAATCAAATATTTATTTTTCAAATTACTCCAGCTATATTCACAGTTAAAATCAGAGTAAAATATACAAATTATTCCAATTATGACTCAGCTTAACAATGCTACAGTCTAATGATCAGATTTTATAGCATAGAAAACTTTTGGGTTTCTTATTTCTTTCTGCTTTACTATCATTTATTGTATCTATTTTAGTTATACTACTACACAGAACAGGCACATTTCAGAGACATGCAACAGGTTTTAAATGGGCATATTGTCAACACTGCAGGAAGCAATGTCACCTCAGGGTGGTGGGGTAGCAGAGATGAAGCCTCCCCTTCCTTTATGTTCTTGAATCTAGAACATTGGTGGCCACATAAAAGTAGTTTCTCTCACATATGCAAAGTCCTATCTAAAAATAAATTCTTTTACTAACTGAACACTGAAGAGTAAGCAAATTACACTTTAAATGACCACAAAATACACTTACTCTTTCCAAGTATCCTTGCCGTGGATTACATATTTATGAAAAATATTAACATAAGTAAGTTAAGTATCCTCTTGAAAAAAAGTACATCTAATTTTGCTGTAGTTATTGGGTCTACTTGTTGTGGTTTTTTACTGCAAACCTCCAGACTATATTTAAAACTACTGTGCTGATCACTTGCATTTATTAAACTTCTCCAAACTCTGTGCAGGAACAATGCTGGTAATTTCTGTTCTCTCAGGCATTTTTTAGGTTGGCTAATGGCATTCTCTCTGCCTAAATTTCCTCTGCAGCTCAGAAAGATGTTTTCCTTCTTCCTTTCCACACAAATACTTTCTGCAGTTTCACCACCTGCTGTTACAGAGGTCCAAATACATTCTGACCTAGAAGAAGAAGTTGTATTTCAGGTACAATAGAGAAAGGGAATGGAGAATTTTTATTTTTTTTCGTTTATTTCACTGCTTCTTAGAAATGTTAGCTTATGCCAGCTGAGACAGGCATAAAACCAGGTGTTTTTGTATTTGTGTGTGTTTGTTTGCAGGACACTTCCACATACTCAGAGGGGGAAAACTTACCTTTCCTGCTCTCCACAAATCAGTGAGGTGGAATATTTTTTTCTGGATTGAAACACATTAGGGAGACTTTGATTCAAAAAACATTCACTGAAGGCAGTGGCTGAGAGCTGGGTACTGCCTGACCCTCTGTGAAAATCACTCCTTTCATCACACACCCATCACCATTAGCACTGCCTGCTCCACAGCCACCCTGTCCCTGGAGAGCCCCAGCAAAGAGCCCACCTGGGACCAAAGTCTCACCCACAAGGAAGAAACCTGTGGACTAGTTTCACTTTAGATTAAACTCAAGCTGGACCTCAGCAGCCTTCAGTGTGAATGATTTGACAGATTACTGAGCAATATTTTATGACATTTAGGGATGGATTTTTCAGCAGGATGAGGCATTTATTTTTTCTGAGGTTTTGCATTTTAAGGAGAGAACAGCCTCTCCACTGCTTGGATTTTGAAAGCAGGCAAACTTTGAGAGAGGGAGGGTTTTGATTTTTAAACTCTCCCCCTCCCCAGCAAAAATAATGTTGTTTTCTTTTGATGAATCTGCTTCACTTATTTGCAATTTCATTAAATATCGGTGCAGCAAGCCTAGGAAATGTCTTTTTACTGAAAGACATGGTTTTTCCATCTCAAGTGGTAGAGACCATCTATCTCTCACACAGCAATAATACACAAGTGTGTATAGCATAATGTAGCAGCTCTTTGTATAATTTGAAACAGAACATACACACACAGCTTTAGTATGGCTGTAATGTAGATATATTCAACAATATTAACCTTCTTCATAGTGGGAACATACTTTTTATTGTGCACATGAATTGACTATTAATAAAAACTGTTTGCACTTACCCAGCACCTCACCCCAAAAAACTTAGTGAGATTTTCTCAGTGAAATACATTTCTGTTTTGCAGAAGTCAGGAGCTACCACTTCCAAGTGCAAAGCCTCAAGGCAGTTTTTTCAAAGTTATTTGTTAAATGGGAAAGCAGGTAAAGAAATAAAAAGTTACAGATTATTAACTTTTTTTTTTTGCATTTGTTAAAGCCACTTCTCCATTCCTATGAAAATAACTCAGTTAACTTGAGTACTGACATCTGTGAAGATGCAGTGACACAGGCTGTAGTCACACGGGGAGCACTCCAAGCCCCTGACAGGCTGTTGTAACCTATACTGAAGTCTGTGCCCTGCCTGGTGGTAGCTGAATTAGCAGAGGGATGTCCTGGTCTGTGCCAGTCTGTCACTTGTAGGAGTCAGCTACAACAGAGCCAGACTCCAAGGCTAAGCTCTATCCACACTGGGATCCTCCTCATCAAACCACGGGTGGTTTTGCCATGGAGGTGCCCTAGCAAAATAAAACTGTATACAGATTTGGCTGGATCTACAGTGCATTCAGGAACCTAGATAAAGAAAGAATTTAAATTTCAGTTCCTCCTGACTTAGCTCCAAAAGGCTGCATTGCTGAACATGCAAACTTGTTATGGTACATATGTTGTTCAAATGGTGGAAAGACCAGTTAAACTCAGATTGCCTGCAGGTCCTGCCTGATTGCAAACACCAGAAACACCCTTGAAGAGCCACTTCATGGCTGACTTTTCTGATCCACATCAACCATTTGGTGAGTACCAATCACATACTTTTAGCTTAGATTATCCTCACTGAAAGCAAGGGAATCCCAAAGCCCAAAGAATTGTCGGGTTATTTTTCTCCCTGAATTTCCTTTTAGCACAGACTTGGCATGTTTGCAAATCTCACCTTCATGGTAGGCTTAAATTCATTCTTGAAAGACACTGAGGTGGCAGCCACACTTACACAAGAGCAGCTGTACATAGCATGATTTTAGTGGTTCCAACGTCACAGAAGCAGGCTGTGACAAGCACAGCACTTGCTGCTAGCCAGTTAACAGAGACTGCTTGATCATTATCAACCACCAGGAGAGAAAAATGCTTTTATTGATATTATTTCACTGTTTATTTAGAGGTGTGAGCTGCAGACATACTCTAGGAAGAAAGGGACATCCATCCACTGTATTGGCATACAAGAAAGGACAAGCCCTGAGGCTCAAGAGAGTTCTCAGGTACACAGCTCTTGCTCCCCTCAACTTTCAGAGCACAGTACTTTTGCTAGCCAGGCTCACAGCCTGTTTGTCCTACAGTTGCTGCAAAACCTTTTCTGTAAAATAACTGGGGCACATTAGCTGAAGGAAGAGAACAAAAAGAGGAAGGAAGTAATCCATATCATGATATGAAACATATCTATTCTTTCACTTGGATTTTTCTTCTACTCCTGATGACAAGTGAGAGAGAGACTAAATTACAAGTCTCATTAAAATATTGTTGCTGTCCCCAAGGTATATACATATGTGCTTTGGAATTTTCGCTCTTGCCATCTTTAGCAAAGTTTCAGTAGTAATGAAAAGGAGAGGAAAACCCAACAAGTTCTACCAGGCAAAGAGCCAGAGCTCCAATTACAGCAAGCACAATGGGAAAAGAGTAATAGATTTTAATTGGTGCCCAAGGGGGGAGGTCAGTCTCTTTGGAACAATGGGAGTCTTTGGTGGTAATTGAATGAACACTCCTGAGAGAGCTTGCAAATGGCAGCAACACACTTGAAACAGCAGCACCAGGAAAGGTTTGGCATCCTGGAACACATGGAAGGGTTTTGCTGTAGAGGTAGTACAGAAAGAGAACAGTGAAACCCTTTAACAAGGAACATGACTTGGGAGACAGCTCTCAGCTGTCAAGTTTGAAATGTCAAGACATATTTCCATTAGAGAAGTTTATTTAAGTTTAAAAAGGAATATTGCCATGCCACTGGTGTTGGACACACAGGGGTCTGGAGAAGCAATGATTTGAACACTGCTACACTGAAACATTTAATGATTCAATTAAGCTTCCTCTATCCCTCCACAATAACCCAGTGCTACTCTGTCAAACAGGCTCAAATGATTGATGCTTTCCATCCTGAACTTTTTTTTTTTTTGGGGGTGGGGAAGGCTTTGTTTATATTTTTAAGTGATACAAATGAAGGGCAAAAACTTGCACAGGTGAACTGCAGTTTGTGATTCCCTCTCAGAAAGAAATGGTATAAAAGGAGATCTGGAAGACTGTGATCCAGAATCACCAGAATTGGGAGAAAAGTGGATTTTGTGGCTAGGATTTCAACCAAAATCCCATGATCAGTTTCTATCTGCAGCTGATTATTTTCTGACCTTAGAAAAACATAGGTTTGATCTCATTCATAAACTAGGACTGACAATATTTCTCCTGAACTACCTATTAACAAAAAAAAAAAAAAAAAAACAAACAACCCTCCCCAAAAAAGCCCATAAATGAGCAAAGATGTCAAGTAGAAGCAGAGAAACAGAGAGACTGCCACACTTTCTTCCCCAGTTGATTCCACCTGGGTTCATCTGCAATTGTTCTTTACTATCTGTGAGCTGACTAACGCGGCATTAGGGAGGACATATGGATGTGTTTGTGCTTCTCCCTTCACTGCCAACAGCAAAGCACAGACTGCTGTCATTCAGATTTTCTATGCTACTACACTGATTATTTACCACTAGTAATAGTAATAAATGGAAGACAAGTTGTACACAAGAACCCAAAGGAACAGATGCTGTTCAAACAGGGAGAAAAAAAAAAATCTCTTCCTATAAATTCTTAATTTATAAATAGGACAGAAGAATCTTGGTCTTGACGCAGAAGGGTGAGTCACAATAATATGATTTTATGTTCTCAGGGCTGCATAATGTCCAGGAACAGCTGTGAGCCCATTGCCATGCTTATTATTAAGGAATTACTTCTAATTGTCTTCACCAGAAAGCTACATCCAGAACACACATCATGCTCAGGAGTAGAGCTGCAGAAATTGCTGCAGCCATGAGGAATCAGACAAGATAGCCCAGCACCCAGACCCCACACACAAGGCTAAATCCACTAAAAAAATTGTCTGAAAAAAACAACACACAAAAATAACATTCAAACTGTGCAATGTGATGTGCAAAGGAGGCCTAAACAAGGGGAAGGTGATTTTTTTTTAACCATATCTCAAGAAGATACATCTTCTAATTCTGCATTAAGATTAGGCATCACAAATTGAGGCTCTGTTGGTAGCTGTGCAGTTTCATGGAGAATATTCCATGGCTTTCTGTGTGTCTTTGGTCTGTGTGGAAAAAGATACTGAACAAACACATAAGCATCTTATCACTCCACAAGAGAGAGAAAACCCTGAGAAATGCCTGCACACAGAGAATTTGTAATGCAAGGACCAGATCACAGTTCTCTTCTAATTCTCCTTATTACCTCTAATGAAGCAATTAGGTATTTGGGACTGGAGACTGAAGAGATTTTATGTTTACATGGATGCAAATAGACACCTAAATGCAAATGTGCAGTGGAGAATTCAGTGTTTTTGCACTGAAGCTGTTCAGTGCAGACTTTAACAACAACAGAATCAGCAAAGTGATTAAAAAGGTAATTTAAGTACCATTATTATGTTCCACTATTTTCAATAGAATTTATCTCAGTAAATCTCTAAAGAATTTTAAAAGGAAACATTTCAAAACAAAATGGTTTTAGCTTTTTGCACCCAAAACACTATTATTCCAACATCAATCTCTTCAAGAAAGAAAAGTCTTAGATGACCTAAGCAGAAAAAAAAAAAAAAAAAGTGTTTTGACTAGGAATAAGTGCTTTCAATCAATATGATTTTTTCTTTCTCTAAATAACAAAATCCATTATTCATAATATTCTATATGCAATAGGAAACTGCAAATTTGATTTTTGCTTGTCAAATACTGTGCTAATTTAAATGCTTCTGCAGAACATTATCTTTTGAAAATATTTCACCAGCTTTTTAAATGCAATGTCAGTTTATGAAAAAGCAACAAAAGTGTGTTGGCTCACAGATTTATGGTAACAGTTGGCCACACTCAAAATTTACTACCAAGTATTTCTCTCAAATCCTCACATATTCTTCTTAGCAAATGTGCACAGAAACACTGTGAAGGTACAAGTGTGCCCTGAACACTCCCCATGGTCTGATTTCACTCCAGTATCCATGAAAAAGTGCTTAGGAAACAGTGGCCATGGGCTTGATGCATTGAATCAGAATCCATAGCAAGAACTCCTCTGATAGTTCTTTATAAATGTATTTTGGCCAATGTCAGCCTCAACACCACCCTCAGCACTGCCTCCAACCATTGCCATTGTCATTGTTCTGCTTCCTCAACAGCTTTCTGTCCTTTGTGCTCACTTGTCCCTAAAACATTTACCTCTACAGGGACATTGACCACAGTTCAGCATTTCTGAACATGGAGAAGAGATTCCTTCACAGAAAAACTGAGTTTGTGCAAATCTGTGGGAGACCCACACCCATCTGAAAGTCACATCATGGCAAACAGAAAGAGAATGAATTCTCTGCATTCCCAGCCACAGCCTCCCTATGCCATTACTCTCAAAGCTGGGTGATAAGCATTGTATTTTCCTTGCTCCCCAAGTTATATGCCCTTCCTAAATGTTTTAATTCCTTTCTTTACTGCTGTTGAGAAAGAGGTGGAGAGATGGGAATCAAAAGACACAATAGAAAAGATACAGATTACAGTGCCTTATTTTCAGTAAGTTTTGACCCTTGAATTCTGTTTTGTGTTTCTTTATTTTATTATTATTATTATCATTATTATTCTGGCTGTGGAAAACCTCTCTTTGTCCCTACAACAAGAAACCTAAGCCTTTCACTTAGTAACACCAAAAGGAAAAGGTCATTCATGGTTTTTGCAATAACTTTTTCACACCAGAGACTTAATTATTCCCATTTTCTCCACGAAGCTTGGCTGCTTCCTCAAGGACCTCTTACTCTCAGTTTGATGTATGAGTCATCACTTGTTGGTCTCTAGTTCTCATGCTATTTGCATACAAGTCAAATTCCACATTTTCTTTAGCAGTAGATGGCTTTCTAATTACATCCATTAATCTTTGCCATCACTCCCCTCTCTCTGCATTTACTAGCACTTATCAATCAGAATTTTAATAATCAAGAATATTTTTCTTGTTTATTTTCTTCACTTTCTTCTCCCTGTACTCCAAGCACAGTTAGAAAAAAGGCAAACCCTGGAGTATGCTGTCATTTCATCATTCATTTCTGTATCTAGACTGCAGAAGGATGAGCAGTTGCAATCTGCTGGCAAACATGTCCTACAGATTACACTATCTGCTAATTAACAGACAGTGATTTGCTGCAGGCCTAGCAAGGGAAGTTGAGTGGTCAATATTCAAACAACATTTGGGTTTTTTTAACATTAACATTTCCAAAGTGCCACATAACAGCCATTATATGGTTATGTCACAATATCATGTTCTTTTTCCCTTGAAGGTGAACTTCCAAAGATATATAGTATGAAGACAACTTCCAAATTTCATGACCAAAAAAGTATGTTCCTACCACGACACAACAGGGAAAGGAGATAAAAGAGATTTAGTTATGTATCTTTAATACCTCAAAACCCAGAAGATAACTGAAAAAAACCCTGCTGTACATATTTTTAGCCCAGCTTTATGGGACACTGACCAAACTGATTTTCAATCACTTGGGACCAGTTTTTCATAGGTAAAAAAAAAAAAAAAAAAAAAAAATCAGTATTATGGCAACTGGCTTTCTTCCTGGTTTAAACAGCCTGCCTTACTTATGGAAATGGATGGAGCTACAAGTTTGAAACTAAGACAGGTCTGTTCTTGCTCTGCCATCAATCCCAGCTGTCTGTATACGGCCTGCAATCAACAACACACTGCCCCTGTGCTCTCTAAACTGCTGGCATCTATCCTTCCTCACCAAAAAGGATATCATCTGTTCCAGAGTAATTGGTAAATCACAAAGGAATTTAAAGGGGATAAAAGAATTGAAGGACATTCAACAAGAGATTATCTTGCATAAATTTGAGTTGTCCAGTTTGTAGAAAACAGGGAACCGACTCAGAAGGGAAAAGAACACTTTTGAAACTAAAGTTGAATTTCATGGCTTATACCTCCCTATCATTAGTTTCAACACCCAGTGTGCCCTTGGAGATTTCTGTGAGATACAAAGGCATACTGCAGTGCTACTTTGAGTGAGGAAATGTCAAAACTGCCACTATTTTTGATAGGCTTACAAGAGCAGAAGTGGAATAAATGGGCTTTGATTTCACTTCATATCCAAGAAGAGATATGGATGTAGAGTAATGGCAAGGGCTTTGTGTGTAATGGCTATTGTAAGAGCTGTCATGTACTGCAGCTATGAATCAGAAAGTTGGGTAGCAGATGCTGCCAGACACTTCAAAAGTAAAAATACTCACTTTGAAAGATGAGGTTCTGCCTTCAGTTTGTTAATATGGACCAAATGATTGTTAATTGTTTGTTTCCCCACAAACTCAGTATTAAAGACAGCACCAGGTCTACAGTGACACGTCTTCACTGACTCCAGAGAAACTACCAAGTGCCAGATCACATCTCACAGATGTGAGCAACAATCCACCTTTCTAAACCAGTAAAAAATTATCCTTGTTTGCATGTGAAACAGGAGGCAGAAAAGACAGTCTTCTGAAATGGAAATCAAGTCTATACTTGTTTATCTGGTTCACAGCTAGAATTGCTCTTGAATCTAACGGTATTACAAGCAAAAGTGAAAACTCTAATTGCATTAACCCAAGGACATCCCAAGATTATCAGATTTTCCAGCTACCACCACCAGAGGCTTGTAAAGCAGTCCACTTAATCCATCATTACTGCTGAACTGCAGAAAATTAAAGACTTCTTAATTCTCAGTGTGAGACATCCCTCTTCCCATGGGTAGTGAACTGTTTGCATGTGCACAGTGCTATCCACTGAACCACCCCTGCAGTCCAAGATAATCTCTTGTAGGTTCAGGATTTCAACCCTTTTCTCATTAGGTGGAATCTTTAGCTCAAACTACTGAATTAAACAGATTTAGGCCACTGTATTTAGGGAAAAAATAGAAGTGAAGAAGAATCCCTAGGTTGTTCCACTGGAAGACCATTGGATAAAAGGCATGTGTAATACTATCTAACCCAAACTGCCTATCAGGTAAGTGAAAAGAGGAAATAAATCCTACACCATATTCTCTCAACTCCCTCCCTCCAATATACTCTCTTTAAAGGAAATGATGAGGTTATAAAGAATTATTACTTGTGGTCACAGCATAGGAGACATTTCATTCACCATCCTATGTTATACAGCATCTAATCAAAACAGAAGTTTCCATTTGAACAAATTTATGTTTTGATCTCTAAACCACTGTAGGACAAAGTGGTTTCTCCCTTTAAAAAGGTATGAAAACATATAAACATCTCCTTGAAATCTCCTGTCCACTACAACATTTAGAAAAACAACAACCCTCCCAATAAAAACCCCCAAAAAACCCACAAAAACAAACAAACAAACAAAAAAAAAAAAAAAGCAAAAAAACATTGACCACAAAACCCCAAACAATTCCAACTATTCACATATGGCTCTCAGGTCTCTTATGACTGTCTCTTTGAAGGCTGGACTCACAGCCTGAAGCTAACAAGGATCTTTCCTTCCAAATGAAAAGAGGAGAGCAAGAAAATAATTGATTTTATCTCAGCAAGAGTGGAGGACGGCAATCACACATTGAGCTATTGGCATGACTGACAGAGGCTGGTTTCCCACTGTGCCTAATTTCCTAAGGATGCCGCCCCTTGACCACCCTGGGATTGACTCAGTGCACAGAGAGGTGTGCTCAGAGCTCTGCTGAGCTCTCACCCCTCCAGTACAAACTGATGGCCTTCACACTGACATTTACAGAGGCTACAAGGAGGACACTGCTGGAAATAACTGTTTTCTCCTCCACTGAAAAAATCAAGACCTGCCTTCACATCAGAGTTCTGAAAGCTTCCATAGTGAGGCAGGTCAGAAAGAGAATTTTTAGAAGTGTTCCAAAACTGCTTTTAGCAACTGAAGATAAGCAGACTCCTGGGAAACAGCAATGCCAGGTGGAACTGCTCACCTCTATAGACATTTTCCCCAGCTCTTAGGAAAGTGGGTACAAAGGCAAGTGTAAGCACACAGCTCTGGTCTTCCCTTTATACAAGAGGGCAATTTACATTTCAAGTTCAAGAAAGAGAACTTCCCTAAAGCAAATAAACTCACTTAATACCACAGGATAGAAAGCAGCAATCAATCATTCCCATTTCAGCTAATAGGGGTACATTTTCTACTGTCTTGACTAATAGAAACTTCTGCCAACTATTCTGTGCAAAACCACCAGCCAATGCTAGAAAGAACAGAAGGCTAGGCTGCCATTCCTTTAATTTCCTGTCATTTAAAACTCATTAATATAAATAAATTTGAAGTAGTTGGTGATCTAGCCAGCAGTGAAACCCATGTAATTTTATTTACAATAAATATCTGCTATCTTGGTGCTACACACTCAACAGGACAATACTTAACACACTGTGATAAAGGTAATAAACACAAGCAGTGAGTATCAAGGAAGAGGAAGGCATCTGTAATCCATTCATCTTAAAAGAGAGAATAAAAAAAGGCAACACTGTTCCACACAGCAATTAAAATCTGAACAGTTGGAGGAATAAAGCAAAAAGAAAAAAAAAATCAAGGCAGGCCTGCGGAAAGGGAGAGAAAAAATAAAACAAACAAACAAACACTACCACAAATTTCAAACCCACAGGAAATATCTGATGCTCTAGTCCTATTAATAGCATAAAAGTCACTGGCAGATACTATCACCCAGCATTTGTTAATTAACTGAAGATACACAGATACAAGGGGCTCAAAAGTACAAAGAACGAACGGGCTGCACAAACTGGCTCTTTGCAGAGAACACAGTGTGCTTCCTACAAGGACACAGCATCTAAATTAGCCAGCAGCACTTCCTGAGTCAAAGAAAAACTCCAGTTAAACAAATCCTAGAGTGCCCACCATGACTCATTCACTTTTTATGTGTGTATGCCTATGATTTTCCATGCAATGAGTAAAAACAACCTATCTAAAAGGCTTTTATAGAGAAAGACTGCAAAGTTCAGTGCATGTGAGCTTCTAGGAAAATGAACAACACAATTCAGTGAAAACAGAATTTCAAGGTATCAACCTGGATTTCTATCTTAGTTTAGTTTGTAACCCATCAGCATTATTCCCAAACAGTATTTCTTCATGTAGAAGCATTCAAATAATTTTATTTCTCATCACAGAAGGCTCTATGAACCTAACAAATAAACCTGTCTTGACCCACCTAAGCCTAGGGATTTATTGCACATTGCACATACCTCTTCTGGAGACTTGTTGACAAATACTCAAACAGGCTCTGTGTCTTTGGCAAGATCCATGTGGCACATTTTTTACCCCTTGATCTGTGTCATCTGTCATACAACCAGGTAGCACAGTAATTCAGTAAAAGGAAAGAAAACTAAAAAATGTTTCCACTTCTCTTTGCCAGGACTTATACATCATTATGTTAGTAACCACTTTCTGTCATTTCCTTCAGAAAATATTGTAATTCAGAAAAATGCCAAGCAAAAGCAATAGGTCATCAGTTTAAATTGTAAATAATGGTTGACTTTGTTATAGTTTTTTTTCCAAGCATCCTTTTGCAATATGACATTGCCTGCAATGTCTGTTAAAGGATTTAATTTTGTTCAATAAAGAGACAAGAATTGGAAGTCAAAAGCTTTTAGAAATAAATTGGCATGCATGGGCTGTGGGAAGCTCTGCAAGTACTGGGTATTTATAGACCCATTTTTTTTCTAGATGGAAAAGAGCAAATAAATTACAACAAACAATTTATTCAACACATGTTGTTGTTTGTTCATTTCCAGAATGTGAAAATAATCAGAAATTCATGAACAAATTTATCAATTATTTTAATAAATCCAATTACATGCATTCTACTGTTCACTGTTCTAACTGCTCTGCTTTGCAGAGAAGAGACAAGACTTACATAAATAGTACACTTGCTTTTTTTTTGATACAAGCAATCAGTCCTGAGTCAGCCAAGTTCAAAATTTACCTTCTGTTTCAATGGAACTACTCCTGAAAGTTAAATATGTCCTAAAAGTTTTTTTTTTCCAAAACAAGGCAACTTCAGTGAGTTAAGTACACGCTGACCCTCCTTACGGATCACTGCTGTAGCAAGGTCTCCCATCCAATAACTTCAAGATGAAAAATGCACCATTTTCTTTTCCACTACTAAGAAGCCTTTTCTCTCTGCTAAGGAATGCCTTGTGGAACAAAGGACATCAAAGCTGCAGGTGCAATCTGAAAGATCACCACATCCAACCAACTAATATTTAGGGAAAACCCACTGTTAGCATTTGCCCAGTAGTAACTGCAGCACTGCATAAACCCTTCACATGAAGGGTATGAGTTTTATAGAATTCATGGAGTTTAGAGTAGTTGAGCTCTACATTTTAAAAGTATTTCTGCAGCTATCCACCCAGGCCACATCAGTGAAACAGCATGTAACTGTCCAAGTGACCAGAGTTTTTAAAGTGTTATCATAATTTCAGGGGAGGAGAGGGGATCAGGTCTCAGGAGTTACAGATCTTTTCCTTGGTGGCAAAATTTTTAAGTTATGTTTCCTTCAGCTTTTCATTCTATAGCAGGTATAATAAAAACCTTGAGCTTCAGTATTTTTGCTTTCCCTGTATAAGTACTCTTAGTGTGGACACGTGCCATGCCCTCTTAGCCTCAGGGGAGTATTTTGGTGTCGAAAATGAAATGTTTATTGATGGAATGACCTGATGTTCTACAGAAACAGACAGCATATGGAGGGCCTCCAAAAGTTCTCCCAGCTAACTCCTAACTCTGCTCCTGCTGAAATGAACTTTGAAAAATTCTAGGCATTATCTAGGTCCTCTCATCCCAGGTGTTGCAGCTTTTCTCTGGCACTGTACCACATTGACTATAGGCCAACTTTACAGGAGACTTCTGCCAGAAAAGACAGCTCCACACTTCTACCTGAAAGTTTTTTCCTTTCATCTATTTAGTTTTTGAGCTGGAAATGGGTAAGTTTTCAGGCAGGTCAGTCCTGGATCCAGATCACCAGATGGCTGCACAAACCAGGGTGGCAGAGAAAGGCAGGGAGTGGGAGGGTGCAGGATGCAGCCAGAGGTGGTGAAGGCTTTTCAATGCCACCCTGCACTTTGCTGGGCTTGCTGAAGGACATTTAAGTGACCTGATAACTTCCTTCTTCAGCTCCTAGAGAAGAGCATGGTATCTTCTTAAGGGGCAGTATCAATGAGATGACATCTCTCCACTAATTTGGTGCCATTTAATTGCAATTTAAAGTGCTAAGAATTGTCCTCTCCAGTTAGGACAGCTTCCTCTTCCTTTCCTAGTCTGCCTTAAAGAACACATATTTGTTTCAGTATGGTGAGAACAGCATTACAGTGACCTCAGCTGCCCAAACACACCCAGCCTCCTTTAGAGGTGACTCTTGACTAACATTTTCTCCCAATGCAATTCAGTTTTGCCTGCAGTGACTCAAACTATGCACAAGAACTGAAAAACAAGGAGTAGAAAATGAAAAATTTTGTCAAAAATGTATCTCAAAGAAGGCATCCAGATACCTTTCATGAATATGTCAGCATTATAAATTCATAGTAAATTGTTAGTCAGTAGGATGTCTGAATGATTAAAACCTTCTGAGCTTCGAAGGCATTTTCTCTGCAGGAATTTGTCAAATCCTGTTCAGTTCACTATTGGGAGCCCTTAAAAGACAAACAATGTTACGTACAATCTGGTCACTTTAGATGCCATTTCTGCCATTTTAACGAGTCTCTCTCCCTTCCAGACAACAAAATCAACACCATCCAGAAGGTATGCAAACAATGTCATGCACAGTACCTGCCCATTTCACAGCCATCCTTACCTCAAGTATTACTGGTAAGTGGTACAGGTGGTACAATTTGGGTTATATTTTGAGAAAGTAAAACATTTTTTTTCAAGGCAAGAACAACAGAGATACTCCTATTCCTTAAACAGTAACAGATATTGAGGAAATTAGAAGAGATCTCCAGGGCAGAAATAACATCATAAAGCTAAAATGGGGCAACACGTTGTCACGTACCTTACGTTTGTTTGTTGGGCAAACATACAAGTAGCTCAAAATAGTCTTCAGACCAACTTTATCATTCAGTTTCTCATATGTTGTCCCATAATCTGTTGACCTACAATTCAAGAGAGATTCTTGTAAGTACAAACACTTAATCACAAAACCACAAGTCACTTGGCAGCTTTTCAATATAAGTCATGCTTTAAATAGCAGAATGGCTCTCCAGAGCTTTTTCAATGATTCATGTAGTATATAATGATACTTAATTATATACACACAGCATCATGTGCGTGTTTATAATTTGCATTTAAATTAGATTAGGAAAAATTAAACCAGCATCTTCGCAAAGCATCTTAAACACGTACAATAAGAAATGCTACATTCTGTATACAGAAGATAATGATTGTCAGAAATGCCAAATAGCAGACAGCAAGAGACTAAGGTTATCAATTCATCATACACTCCAAGTTTAGACTAATTTTGTTAAGATGGCTCATCTCAGCATATTCCAAAGTAGCTTCTCTGGCACTGACTAGCAGAAAGGATGGACACATATTCTTGCTTTGAAAGCCACCATTCAGTAGAGAAAATAAAATATTTCTGAAATGAGGTTTGCCCATAAAAACACTGACTACATGATTTGGGGAAGAACAAAAGAAGTGATCAAATACAGTTTTCCTGTAGGAGTTACTGTTAACAGGTGACTGGAACCAAGATCAATCATCAGCAGAGGGCTTATTCATTATGCAGCTCATGCTTCCCTGAATTCTGTCCAGTATCCCAGGGATTTAGATAATCAGTCCAAACCAGTAGAGCTGGAATCCATGAATTGCAGAAAGGGACATTTATCTGGGTTACAGACATTGAAAAGCATAACATATTCCTGTATCTCATCTGTAACATGTACAAATGGGCTTATATAGAACTTCACTTGCAATCAGCAACACGAATTTTCCCTTTTGCTAAGCACTCCAAAACCAGAATTCTGAAGTAAAATCTTGATACCCATTATTTTCAGATTCTCTCCTATCAGGGCAACAGTGGCTAAATTCACAAAGGTATTTAAGACCTTTAATGCTTACTTTTTTTTTTCCCCTTTTTGTGGAATATGGAGGGTGGAACATTTTTGAATCAAGTACCATACCTACATTCCTGTTATAGCTTCTGGGATTTCAGATTTTGCAATCAGTACATGAATAAAACAAGAAAGCAGCAGCTTAGGGTTTTGTCCATGAAAGATGAATTGCACTAAAACGTGAATCTGCATTAAAGTTGAGTTTTTCTATTTAGGAACTTTATAGAAGCCTTTGCACGTATCTGCCTGCTCATATAACAATTGGTCTATGATTTATGTCCATAGATTTCTCCTTCCCTCCAATAAACACACACCCTCCTGTGTGCATGTATGACCTTTGGTGTTTAGAACATTAATGTCAAATTCTCAGCTGCTGACTGATCTTTCCCTTTATAAGGTCATCTCTCTGAGGAGCACATATAAACCAACTGAGCTATTTCCTCAGAGGACTGAGGAGTAGGATACTGTTTTGGTTGTTTCTGTTACTGAATATTTCAGAGATGCTCCAGCATCTGGGTGAGGGGATCCACAGCAGGATGCTGAACACAGCCTGGCCAAAGACTGCAGCTTCCCTTTGTTACCTCACCCCACCTCACCACCCAGTTTTATCTGAAATTATACCAGACATTATTTCTGTTGCTCTCTGCCTAAACCCCAAAAGCTACCCTTTGTGAAGTTTGAGCTGACAAAGACATGCAAAAGTAGTAAGGACTAAATATGACCTGCTGAGAGAGGAAAAATATATTAATGAAATAATGCTGCTTTTTCTTATACCAGTGACAATGAATTCAAAATGGGATCCTTCAAAAGGGGCTAGGAGCAAAGAAAATCTCAGATGTAAAACTTGCTTTCAAATTGTTCAAGAGAGGCAGGCAGTACCCCTGCCACAACACAGGTAAACTTATGTCAACAGCTTATTGCAAATGGTAATCTCAGAATTGCCAGCTACTTCTTACTTCAAATCTCTAGGCAATTGTTTTCCATTCACAGCTTTATTTACAGGTAACACCCTACACAGATGGAAGCGTGTGCTTCTGTCAACATCCATAAAAGAAACCGAAAGATTTAAAAGCTTAGAAAAACATCATTTTTTTCTTTCAGATGAACGAATTCACAAGCAATCGAAGGAGCTACTATATCTTACTCTCATTATTGTGTTCTAAACTGACAATAGCCAGCCCTTCTACCTTCCTATTTACCAGTTTTTTTCTTTTTTACCACTTTACAGTTATCCTTAATTCTAACAGGGGCGATGGGAGGGAATGTTATAAATACAACAGCAGATAGACATCCATAAGTGTTTGAACACAAAGAAATAGTAATATATACATTTGCAGAACAGTGGGAAAAAATAATTATATCAAAAGAAACACTGCATACATGGGAAATTTCTGTTGGGATCTAAGCAAGGCATATCACCAACTTGCATTCATCTCAATTCCATTATATTTATCTATATATGTATATGTATACAAGCAGACACTGATTAGCAGCCTAGATAACGAGCTTTGTTTGTCTTATTAAATGGGTGTATAAAGCAGCATGAGACTCCTAACCCATAAAAACCCATCAGCCACTGGATGGGCCAGGAAGCCAGCCTAACCTGGAAGAGCTGCAAAAGACAGATGCACCTCAGCAGGGTGTAGGCACTAATGACAGAGTGGGATCAACAAATTCAATCCCAGTTATCTGGAAGAGAAAGGATTTGTAGCAACCAAATCTCCACATTTTGTGTGGAAGGCTGCTCCTCTGAAGTTCTGCAGAGAGAAATCAGTTTTAGTCCATCTGTGTAACATGAGCAAGCAAATACCTGGAGAAATCATCGTGAAGGATTACACCTAGGACCTGCAGAGGTGGAAATACAAAAATAAACTGTGCCTTATAAACAGCTACAACTAATGGAATATGTAAATGAGTGAACAGTAAGCCCTATTTTATTGTGTCTTATGTAGACATGTGTGTTGCAATGAGGTCTCAAATTGTTTTGGGGGAAAGGGGGCATGTGAGTGGTACCTTGTGGATGTCACTGAAATGCAGATGACAGTAGAAGAATAATATTCAGATAATAAAATAATTTAGACTCAATTCTGAACTTCACCCCTGTCCTATTACATGAGTTGTAATTGCTATCATTAAATCACAAATTTTACCAGTAGCTGTTTAAAATCCAACTCCCTATTTTTTCAGTAAAGCAGATGACAATGCAAGAAGATAAACATTTTCATGATTACCAGCTCATTTCACAGTATAAAAATGTACCAAAATTGTGGAATCAAAGCTCTGGCTTTCCCAGTAATAAATTAAAACAAAACTAGAAACATGTAGAATAATTTCTGTTTTGCAAACTATTTGCAAGAAAGCTGACATTTAAATAACTTCATTATTATTCATTGACAGGGCTTTTCCCTCTCCTCCCGTCAGGGTAAATGACATTTCTATTACAGTATTATAATAAACTCCTGCACATTTTAAATAAAGTCACTGAATTCCATTAGTCCACCTACTGTCATGAATATATCTCAATCCATTCCTACCAATATTTCACAATTATAATAGGCATTGTGAATCAACCAGCAACATGAACCCTATGGAAATTTTCTTCTTTCTCAAGAAGCACAGACTGACAATCAGAGTACTGTCAGTTTGAATATATAGATTAAATAAATTCCCTAGCAAGTTGCTGTTTTCTCCTTTGTAACAAATTTAAGGTTGCCCATAGTTATTTTACATGAGGTGCTGAAGACTTGAAGAATTGAACAGTTGATCATTTGGTCAGGAGGGCATTTTTTCTTTTTTTGCATCAAGATCTTTCTGGAACACTGCATGAGGAAAAAGGAAAACCATTACTTGCAGACTTTATGCTGTCTCATGTCTCCTGCTTATTGAGTACAGCCTTCTTCCCATGTTAACAGATTCAGTTACTTGTTATAACACACATCGTTAAGAAGCAATCACTTTAATTGGCATGATTTACTTTTTTTTCTTTTCCCACCAGTTATGCCTGGTTTTCACACATTAACTTGACTGCTTCCCCCACGCCCACCACGAGAACACTGCATTTCATGTCCTTATCCCCCTCTTTCCTCCCCAGTTTAATGCTCTGCTCTGAACATGGTCCAAGTGGCAGCCAGCCCAGGGAGGCAGGACAGCAGCACCTGTAAGTGTTCTGTGAGCAGAGCAGGGCAGCCTGTCCTCCCAGCAGCAGTGTGAGAGATGGGCTCTGGCCTTTTTCTTCTTCTGCAAATGAATTTACCCCTGGCACAAGCCAGGCTTTTTTAAGTTAAGCAATGACTATTAGATCTTGTGTTCCAAGCTTGCACATAACTGAGTTTGCCACCTGGTTTGCCTCCAAAGGGAATGGCCAGGTGAGCACAAGATTTGCCAGTTGCTATCATATTAATTTCTACAAGAGCAGATTTTTGGAAAGAAGACTTTCAGATCACAGAAGGCAGAACTACAGAGCCACAGGCTGCACTTACAAAAGGCTTTCAAATGAAGGAGTTTTTGAATAAAGGAATACAGTAATTTCACGATTATAAGCCGCACCATTTTGACTAAAATTGTGGTCCAAACCCGGAAGTGTGGTTTATAATCAGGTGCAGCTTATAAACGGACAAAGAACAAAAAGTTGCTGTTTTAGTTTGGAGGACAGGTGTCTGCTGAGAAAGGCAGGAGCTTCTCTTTGAAATGGAGAATGTAAACCCCCTCCCTCCGAATTATTATAATTTTGAAATCAAGGGGCTTTCAGGCAAAAATATGGGAATTAGGAATAACAGTTCTTTACTAGGGAAATTAAAATAGAAATACAGTACTACAAAGAAACAAACCCCAAACCCTGACACAGTCAGAGTACAGCCTGACACCCGTCAGGCAGGGTGTTGGCAGCAGTCCCATTCCATGGTGGCTGCATCCTCCTGCAGTGACAGATGTGGCTCAGTTGGAGCAGTGCTCCTGTACAAGGTGCAGTTTCCCTCTGGAGGTCCAGTGGAGATGTGGAGAAATCCGGTTTTCCTCTGGAGTCCAGTGGAGAAAGGGGCTCCCTTAGTGCCCCAAAACCTCTGTTTTTATCTTGGTAAGAAATGTTGGGCTCTTCCCCCTGGCTGGAGCAACTCCCAATGGGATGCAGTAATTTTATCAGTCCCACAGTGGGACTCAATGGCCATTAGCAGAAAATGACTCTTGGAGGAAGGATGGGTTTTGAAAAGATAAAGAACAATGCCCTGCCTGGTTTCAATGGATGGCCCATTAGCAGAATATCTGCCATTGAGATAAGGATCACTCAACAGATGGTGATAGAACAGATACCTTTTATCACACTCTGGATTGTAACCCAAGACAGTTGCCAACACCCGGAGGTGCGGTTTATAATCAGGTGCAGCTTGTAATTGTGAAATTACTGTATCTAAGACATTAAAAATGATCTTTCATGTCTGAATGCAAAAAATACTGGAGTTGATAATGGAGCAAATTTGTATTCCTGTTTGTAGTGTTTTAAGCCTGTTTGTAATCTCGGCTGCAGAGTTGTTGACTTTTGCACTCTTTTTTTCTGGGGAGACTTTGAGGTTGAGGTGCTATTCCTTCATCCCTTAAATTGAAACTCTTTACTTTGGTTTCATAGCCAGGTAGTAAAGTTTCCCATTGATTTTAGCCACACCACCATGTTTCACAAAAGCTAGTAATGTCAAAGTCGTCTTCAACAGCTAGCCATTTATGTTCTCATGTTGCTCCTGTTAAGCCTTTCACAAGGCATTAATAGATATCACTTCTGGTCTAATGCCTCCTTTCATTTAACTCCTTCATGTGCAACCCTGGTATTTTTTTCCAGAAAGTAATAATGACTGATCTCAGCTTCTCAGGGTGAAACTTTTTATTTATTTTTTTAAATCTCATTCTTTATTTTCATAGAAAGTAACTTTTGCTTTGCAAATTACCTTGCTTCACTGGCACACTTCTCACCACTGTGTGTCTTTTTAATTCCTTGTATAAATAATTCCCCAAGGCTTTTCACATTTCTAATGGGATCTGTTTGCTTAGCTCATGGAGACTGACACATTTTGAACAGAGTTTTACAATTCCACCTGGAAGAGTAATTGCGAGAAGTAAACACAGCAAGTCCTGTGTCCTTGGACAGAATTTCCATGTGGAAAAGAGCTTCATAAGACTATTTTAATACTTTTGTTCAAGAGGGCAGTGGTCTGACAGCAGTGCCAAGCCTAACAATTGGTCATCATTTTTTTACATATCTGTAACAGCACTGCACATCTCACAACATTAAAACTTTTTTAATTTATCCAGGTAGGTTGAAATTAAATTTTTAGACCTCTCTAGCGTAAAGAAAAATAAGACATTTCAAAACTCAAGAGACCCCCCTAAGTGAACACATTTCTGACTACTTTTTTCTCATGAGGCCCCCAGCAGGCTGGCAAATAGTACTGTTCCCACTGTCTAGGTGGGGAAACAGAGGGAAAGACTAGATAACTAATCCTGCCTTTGAAGGAAGTCTGTGACAGAGCCAAATTCAAGTCCCTTCAGGCTCCATCTTCCCATTCCATCCTGACAGTTTTAAATTTTCTGGGGTTTTCTGAGTGTAAATAAGGATTGGAAAAAGCCTTGCTATCAGTGGCAAAAGGATGAAGTACAAAATTAAAAACAGTGTAAATAGGCATTTTAGAACAGATCTAAACCTCCATTTTGAAAATAATTTCTTCAAGTCTGAGTTGTGACTGTAGATTTTACTAGAAATTAAGTAATAACTTTCTATGAGTTTAATGAAATGTGTATTTTTTCCCCCTTATGGGAAGAATTTTCCCATCATAAAATAAAGTTTTCTACCTGTAGGAGCCACCAAAAAGACTTGAAGAGGGAGTAAAAAATTACAAAGAAAACTATTAAATTGACATTTCTCTGCATAATCAGTTAAAGTAATTCAATTTTCTTCTTTTCATTTTCAATCAACTTTTATTTGGAGTAATCTAAATGAACAGAAACCTTCACACTCAAATTTCTTGTAATTTTTGGCTTTATATAGTTCAGCTGACTATTGCTATAAATAATTTAAAGATGTGACAAGCAGGAAAAGCAGCTCATATTTTATCATCCAATCCCTACTGTAAATACTGCATTGGATATGTTTTTCAAAAATATTATCCAATTCAGAATAAGAAAATAAGGGAGTGAGAGGGCCATGAGATGTCATCTGTAGATGAAGTGCTTGTTTCTCCCTCAAGGAACGGTTCAAGAAAAATAAATTTGCCTAATTTGCCTTTCATGCTGTTTCAGTGGAGAGTTAGTAACTCAGGTTACCAACCCATGGAAGCAAGAATACTTGTTCCTATGTCAAGGTTATCAAGAATTTGGTCAATTGTTTCAGTAGACTTGGGATGATGGCAGTGGGAATATTCCAACAGCAGACCAGACAGGTTGGATGGGATGGAAGGAAATTGTGCAGTCAGGGGGAGGTTATTTCCTACTCTTATATATGTCAGATAAATGTGAAGGAAATGGTCAATTATGATGAACATGTAAGAGTTCCCAGTTGGACAAGACAGAAGAGCAAATCCACTCACACCATACTGCATTAGACAGCAGCAAGACTTCTGGCTGTTAAATGTAAGGACAGGGAAAAGAAGAATTCTCCTAATGAGCAAGGTAGCACACAAATGAGAGCCATTATCTTGGTTTTGGCTGGGACAGAGTCCATTTCTCCTTAGCAGCAGGTCCAGTGTTCTGTTTTGGATTCAGCATGAGAATAATGTTGGTAACAAACAAAGGTTTTGGTTGTTGCTGAGGGGGCCCATGCTAAGTCAAAGACAAGTCAGTGTCAGTAAGGAGTGCACAAAAAGCTGGGAGGAAGCACAGCCAGGGCAGCTGACCCAACTGGCCAAAGGGATATTTTAACCATCATGCCAGGTTTATATAAACTGAGGCAGCTACCTGGAAGAGAGGCTGATCACACTTTGGGAACTTTGGTGTCTGTTAGCAGGTGCTGATCAGTGGTATTGTGCACCACTTGTTTTTCCTGGGGTTTACCTCTCACTCTCCCTCCCATTGCTCCCTTTAATTGTTATATTTTACTTTGTTTCAATAACTTTTCTTGACTCAAGGGATGAGTTTGGGGGCTTATTTCTGATTCTTCTCCTGGTCCTGGGGATGGGGGGTGAATGAGAGAGCAGCTGGCTGGTGCCTGGCTGCCAGCTGGTTAAACCACACCAGCTGCCTGGCACGACTGAAAGTTGAAATAAAGTCTCTGAGATTGCCCAAGCATGAGGCTCTAAGTCTTGTAAGTGGTTTTTTATCAGCAGAAAGCTTGGCCAATGGTGCTGAATGAGCTTAAGTACTCTTGTCCTGAGATCAGAATGATCCACCTGAATTGATCTGCACTGCCCTTGCTGTGATGCAAACCTTGTCTCTCTGAACTGCTAAAGACTGGCTGGTATCTATTCTGCTAAAGCATAGCATTCATCTCAGAGATCAATCACACCTGTGCAAGCCATGGTGAACAGCCCTTAGAACAAACTAATCCATGCTGCTCACTCAGCTTCTTCTTGGAGGCACCTGGTAAATTCACTGGAAAATAAAACCTAGGGAGGAAATAGTCTGTGGCACAGATAATCAGTAGTACAGAATCAAAACTATAATGAGATAAAGCTAAAACACCAATGTAGATGTTTTTTGTAGATGTTTTTGCTCTGATGACATGTGTATTCCATTGCACAATTCCTCTTCAGATCCTCCTATCTCACCAAACTAGCCATGGAACAGCATATTCAGAACAAACTTTCATGTGAAAAAAATACAGAGACATTCTACGCTTGTAAGACATCATTAAATGACTTTTTAACTGCTTGTAAGACATCATTAAATAACTTTTTTAACGTCAGTTTCTGATGCCACTGCCTTTTATAGCAGAAGTAACATTCCACTGTATTGTGGAGAAGGGCTTTTTATGTTCAGGCTTCAGAGACATTGCTGCATAAAGGTTGGACACCAAAGAAAGGAGCAACATCAAATATTTTAGCCTGGAAAAAGATCAAATTTGGATTAGAGGGGAATGATGCACTTTTCCCTTCCTCTCTTTTATAGCTTCTCTAATTTTAGACGCCTGTCTCACCTTGTTAGATCGGTAAGCCCCCTTCAACTGCACGGTGTAATGGTTTCTCATGCCAGCAGGCTGAGAACAGAAGATTCTGGCAATTGATAAAATCCATATTCAGATTCTTCTGCCTGCTGATGAGAGATCAGATCCTGATCAAACTTTCATGTAAATTCAAACTTTCTGCTGTGCAGATGCACCATCATAAACATGAAACTGGATAGCTTCAATGAAGAATTTGCCCTTGCTTGGAAGCAACCAGGAAATCAGAAGGATTTTTGCTATCAGAATGCAAGACATTGAGATTTTCACTTCAAGTGTACAATTGCCAAGCTTTTGTGTGAAAAATAATGCACTGAAACTTGACTGGACTCTGCTCTGGAAGTGTTTCCAGGGCACTGCTTTGCAGGAGTGGACTGTAAATTCACTATTTGCTTTGGGGGCTCAGCTACATTCTGGAATCTCTCTCTGCTGTGCTAAATGACAACCTGCAGGATTAGCTCTGGGAAAGGGGATAGGGTGTCAAGAGCAGAGGGCTTTGGAAAAATAACTGTGGAGTTATGACCTGTTTTGCCTGGTTACAGACACCCAGCGAGGCTGGCGTTTGCCACTGAGTAAGGGCAAGGAACTGGCTGTTCCCTCTCCATTGCCTGAGCAGCAGAGGGGGTGACTTTCCAGACCTTTCCCCTCGAATTCTCTTTCACCTTCTCCCCTCCCTGTGGTCTCAAAGACTCATCTCCAGTCCCTCACTGACTGAAGCAGCAGAAGAGCAGTGTAGGGAGGTTGGCAATCCCAACCCCTTCAGCTGTTCTAATCCAGTGCTGGGGGAAAGCCAGCAGTGAGAAACAAAGGAATAGCCATCAAAGCAAGACCTCCACTTGACCCTCTCAGTGCTTTAAAAGCTCAAGAGGCTGGCTCAAGCGGTGCTCTGGCTGCAACATCAGTGCCATCTCTCCTGCTCTTTCTATGAGTCATTTTGTGCCACAGCATCTGGATGCATGTGGGAAGGACCAGTAACTCCACTAACTTTTGGCAGCTAACTATTACATGCACCAACAGTTTAATACCAAATAGCTCCCAAAAGCTGACAGGTGGCTCATTTGATCGTGTACATGGTCCAAGCATTTTCCCTGTCCCTAACTCCATAGCAGTGGTTTTCAAGACTTTCCAATTGCCATCACAACATTATTTTCAGTGAGAGACTCCGAAGGCAAGAATGAAAGTTTACTGACAACCTTAAGGGGAATTTGGGGGATCAGTGGATTGTAAGTGGGAGAGCACCAGTCTGGAAGATCTCCTTGTCCACCTGATTCATTTGTCAAAACAAACAAACAGGGTAGGATGCAAATTTCTGCCCCTCCTTCATCAGGGTGGTGAACACTCTGCAACAGTGCAACTCAGAATGCAGCCATTCCCACAGGCCCAGCCTCGCCCAAGGCTCATGGTCATCAACAAAACAAATCTCAGCTTAGCTGTGATGGGTATTAAAGTCATTCTTCCATATGTTTAAATCAAAAGCTGCCTTTTAAATTAGGATTGAGAATGACTTATGATTCTTCTTGCCATATGTTTACAGGGGCATACTGACATCAGCATACCCTTAATGCCAAATTCTTGCTCATAAAGTGGTTCCTTGAGTGTTGATTCTTCCCATTTTCACCCCAGTCTGGTGTAAATCACACAAATAGCTAGGACTGGAGCCCAGCAATCATCATGCTATTAACTTTCTAATTGATGGTAATGGCCAGAATAAATTTCAGGCACCCCAAGGGGTGGTTAATGGATTTTGTAGCTTGAGGGCAGAGCAACAGGAAGCTTTTCCATTAATCAGGGAGATGAGACAACCATACATGTCCTACACTTCCCACCCCATCATAACACTGAGGTCATTGCAGCTTGGCTAAAAAAATCCTCACAGCGGGCTGGGCTCAGCTGGAAAGTTTGATACACTTGTTCAGCAGAGCTGCCTTAGCATCCACAGCCACATTATACACCCAGAAAGCCACTTCACCCACCTCCAATTAAGAGCAAGGAGCAGTTGTACTGTGCCATAAATGCATTGCAGGTCTTGTGCAGGGAATGTGCTAAAAGCCAGAGAAAAGATTTTCTGGCTAGCACCATCCAAGCATTTGCAACACAATATGCAATCTTCATTCTGTCCTGCCAGTGCAAATCAACAGCTAGAAAGCTTAAAAGATCCAGACAGCCCAAGACATTATTGTCAAAATCACTGTCCGAGCCCCTTAGTTGTTATAATGGAGTAACTCCCAAGGACCAGTAGCATTTTAAAACCAGCTAAAAATGTGCTTCATGCATTAATTCATACTAAAGTTAGTTGGAAGATGCAATTCTCATCCCTTAGGCAATGCTAATTTTTTTTGCTTTTTTTCTTTTTTTTTTTTGCCTTGCCTTAAAATATCATTATTCCCAAATCCAGATGGAGTAAGAATATGGGAGGAAAAGAGATTAAATTTAAAAAAAACAGTAATTCAGATTGCTTCATTTCACTCGTACCAGTGTTATCATTATCCCTTCAATTGAATATTTTATAACACAGTCTGGCTGTCACCCTACAGGAAAAAAAGCTCCAATGAAACAAGGAGAAAAATCAAAATGAAACACACTTTCGGTTTCAGATTATTCCTGTATATTCTGTCAAGATTTCATTTTTAAAATATTGCAGAAGATTTATCTGAATAATGCTGCTTTTCCCAGAAGAAAATTGTTCTGCTGGAAAGGTTTTCAACGCATTCTCTGAGTCCAAGCAGTGAACACAGTAAGCTGTTAGCTCTGCTCTTAGCACAGCGCAGTACCTAAGAAAGAATTTGTTGTTGCTGGATGTAAAAGCTGTGCCACTGGGCTACTATACCCAAGAATCACTAATTAATGCTTCTCAGCACACAAATACAATGAGTGTTACTGTTTTTCTTTTTCAAAGCAATTTGAGTGATGCAGCTCTACCATTTGTGTCAGCTGCAAATAATAGACACCACCCAGAGCCACCCAGCTTTCTTTATTTTTCTGCTCTTGGTTGGTAGAAGCATATTTATCACTATGTATCTCAAGGATCAGTGGGGTTGTAAAGCTTTCTATTTATAGCTACTCTTGGGGTATGGAGCAAGTGACAGTAATTTGTTCCTCTGACATCTAACCTTAGGTCAACTCCAGTAGCAGAAGATGGATTTTTACAGGAAATGAAATGAAAGTACACAGCAGAAGATTAATACTGTTTTCCAGGCCTGCAGAGAATGCATGCTCCCTATCACTCTGCAAAAAAAATGGTCAGGAGCCTGTGCTGTGTGTTAAGAATAGAGCAAGCTGTGGTCAAGGTGAGGTGTTCAAACAGTCTATTAGCAAACTGATACGCTGGCATCTGGGCATAGAGGAACTGCAGGCTGACAGCCTAGAAATGAGCTCAGCTCTTCGGGTTCTTTGATTTTGAAAGTCATCTTTAAGTCAGCACCAGCTACAGATAAAATGGGATTTGCTTTTATGTTAGTGGTAACAGATAAAAGTAAGTTAAAGGCTAAAAGTAAGTTAAAGCTTGGCTGTAAATTCCATATAAGAAACATCTTCCACAAGATCAGGTTACTATTTTGCCCTGCATTGCAACAACATCTTATTTTAAACAATTTTTCTGTCTGTGAGAATATAAGGACTGCAGATTGAAACATTTTTAGAAGAGTCCTTGACACTAAAATCCTTACTGATGGGCTATATTCACCCACTACTCACAACCGACATTCCTAAACAGTAACCTAAAAAAAAAAAAAAAAAAAAAAAAATTGACCATAAGACTTATTTTCCCCACAAGCCATCTGTTTTTAATTTTTTTGGAATTAAAATGATAAGGAAGGTCTTTCCAAAGATGTGGGCGTACAAAGACATTAATTATACGATCTAGTCATTAAAATAATGCTACCAGCAGGAACTCAGCCAAGTACCTGAAAATTCTTTCCACCTTTTTATGACAGACCTGTCATCCTCAGCTACCATGATGCCCTTAATAAAGGTGTGTCTTCTAACACGCTCAAAAAATTCCAGCTTTGCCAACCAAATTTCACACACGACCACAAAAGCCCTATAAACTCCCAATGTCTCAAAACAGCTGCGAAAAGCCATACTAATTTCACCTGTGTGAAAGCCAAGGCTAGTAGGAAAGGAGTTATTAATTACAAAAGGTTCGATTTGCACTTGGAATGACAAAGGTCACACAGCTACAGCAAGATTATACCCTCGAAAAGGACCTTCACAAGTCCCTGGGCATTTCTCTGGGAGATGGTTGCCAAGTCCTATCCTGCTGTGTGATAGAAAGTCACTGAAAAATGACTGTAAATGGAAGGTCTTCAACTCAGTTCTGATTTATTAGTGCCCAATTAGAACAGACACTTTGAGTAGCAGTGGCTGTGGCAGCCAAACACCGGAGCTGTGACTCTGGGTGCTGGGGAAGGAAGGAGACAAGAACAGGGGCAAGGTTTAAAATGTGTGGGGAGCAGACTGGGATGGATCCCAGGTATGCCCCAAGCCCCCTTTGAGTACTATCTGCACACCTTCAGGACCCATCACACTGACAGAAATACAATCATCTGTTGCTTAAAAGTCCTGCAGCAGCTGAAAGAGGACCATACAACTGTGACTGATCCTTCTACCTCTTCACAGGTCAAACTCCTGCCAAAAATGCACTGAATTTCCTTTTTCAATAGATGAGAATTGGAAATACACAAAAAAAAGGGTCTGTGATTTTTTCACTGCTTCAGAATAAAGCTCCCTGATCAGCTCATCTAATTTTTGGGTGAATGAGGCATCTTAACCTTCACATCATGTATGAGTTTTCTGTTTCCATCCTCTTCCCCGTTTTAAAATTTATGGTTACCATTTAGGCTGATTTCAATTTCCATTAATAATATGTGCAACTGATGTACATTTAAGTGATTTTAATCATGTTGTAGTGACAGGTTTAGCTTAAAGCAGGGCTTCACTTAGAACTATCAAGTAAATTTCTCTTGAAAAGGTCAGTTTAACATTTAACAGGAGGGCCCATTCCAGACAAATTAGAATTTGCTCCACTTGTTTCAAGTGCAAACACTTTTCAGGCTGGCTTCAAGAGAAGCATGTCAAGCAAAAGAGAGAAGTGTCAGGCACCCAGGAGAGAAGGTTCATTGATGCCTCCCCACAGACAGCCAAAGGACTGCCCAGACAGAGGGTGAAACTGAAATATTCCTGCCCCACTGTTCAGGATCTGGGGCCAGAGCACCCCACAGAAAGGGAAGGCAGAGCTTGGGGCAGTTTGGCCAAGCACCTGACAAGTCAGATTTCTTATTTCTAATTGCTGCAGCAACAGGAATGCAGTGGGAGCAGCTTTCTGTGTGAGAGGGGGTAATTGGGTCTGCATCCTACGAGGATCTGATATTGTTCCTGTGCCTGCCAGAGACATTTGGGCTTTCCAGGAGAGCAGAACAATAAGCAGAGAGGCAATACCTGTGATGCTGTCTCAGTGGCACTGTGAGGATCCCAATTCCATGCACCCTGCAGCTGCTGACAGCTGGCATCATCACAAATGAAACCCAAGAAATAAACTTGTGCTTGTAACATGTGAATCCTTGAGCCAGGACCTCTGGAGAGCACAGTGACATCAGGTCTGGTGGTACCTCCACATTGCTGATGAGCCTTTCACTGTTAACTAAAGCAGAGCCTGGAACCTCCTGCTCCTGTGGCACCCAGACAAGAATCTAATATGTCCTAGTAGAACTTTTTCATTGAAAATAAATTTCCCCTAAGGATGTTCTCCATCAGGTGACAGTTTCTGAATAAAATCAAAATATCCTCCAGGGACATGTCCAACCTTTCTAATAGCCAGCTAAATGACATCATCAATTTAGTGACAGGTTTCACAGCTTGGTTTTTTTTTTTTTTTTACTATCAGGTTTTACTAGTTTCAAAAATGCAAAATTCCTCATAAAACAGAAATTCTGTTTGTGCAGACAGCCACGTAAGTTTGTCCAGACAGCTAAGTAAGTTCATCGTGGTATAAATTTTCCTTGACAACTCCCAAGTTCTTCAGGAGTCCTGGAGAAGCCTCAAAGAGTATTTTTGACATTTGTGCTGTCACACTTCCTAAACAATCTTCATTTACTTCACAGGTTTGTGCTTCTGCCTAGAAAGAGATGGTTGGGGAAAAAAAACCAAACCAACAAACAAAAATAACAAAAACCAAAACCACAATGAAACAGAAAACAAAGCCACATACACACAAACACAGTGTTTGAAAGCTCAGAGACAAAACTGAAATTTAATTTAGTCATCTGTAGGGTCACTTGGAAATGCTTCAGATCTATTTTCACTTTAAAAATGCCAACCTGCCAAAGCAAAACTTTTCAGAAAAGCTCCTGAATGGAATTTCCTTGCAGAACATCAGAAGGAGCAGATGTTTTTAGTTCTGAGATGTGAGAGGTGCAGGCTTTGTTGGAAAGAGAGGACAGCACTCAGCAGAACAGCCAGCTAAAGTACTGATGCATTCTTGGCTGTGTGAGCATTGAAACAACAGCTGGGGCTGCTGCAGCAGCAACCACCAGTGCACTGAAATTAGTTTCAAGCAAATTCTCCTTTACAGCAAGGCAAACACTGAGATACCGTCATTCTCAAACAATACAAAACAATTTAGGAGCATCCTCCATCTGAAGAGAGCTCCCTCAGCCACTGTACTATTAATTATTGTGGGGTGGTGCTCCTTCAACCCCTTTAACTATGCTCGTGTGTAGAACAGAGAAAGATGTTTAATGATGCAACCACACTCATAATTGTGGAGAAGAGTAATAGATTCACCAGCAATTTGACTAATCAAGCTGACAAAGTGATTGGGAAGGATTCTCCCAGCAGCAGTTCATCAAAATAAAAATGAAATTCTGCACATTTCCAGTGTAACAAAATTTACTTGTTCAAAAGAGGGAAGAAAAAGGAATAACCTGGATAATCTCAACTGTAAGCAAGAAAAATCAGGTATAGGGTGCAGCTAAGACTGAAATGACTATTTTAACCTCATTACAGATAGTCAGCAAACAAAATGTGCAAAGAGGAGGTTCTGCAAGGAAAGCTCCTGCACCTAGAACCAATTATGTCAGGTGATTGCACACACTGGTTGAACAGGACAGATATTCTTATAGCAATGGAGACTGTGACTCTGAGGGAGGACTGTGACAAACCTCAGAAAGTAAGCCAGAGTTTTTTATGAGAAATATGTGTTTGCAAGAAAAAAGCAGAGCTACTTTAAAAATGGAAAGCTGACTCATCCACACACAGCACAGCAGTGGTCTCATGAAGTTATCAACACTGTGTGAGGCTGCTGAGAGTCAAGGAACTCAGCCTGGGTGGCAGTGTGAGAATATATTAAAATAAGTGTCTTTTTGTGGGAATGTTTTATTTATGAGAGTAGAACAGAACTGTTGAAGAGAATGAAATAAAACTCCTTTGATTTTATTTATCATCTTACAGTCATGTTAAAACTTAATGGGAAAAATCCTGAAGTTATTAACAGTTTAAAAACTACATATTTTATTGGATTCCTGAGCTGCTTACAGTTTTTATACAGAGGACATTTCAAAATGGTGTAAAAGATGAGACAGATGGGGGAAGCTGCTCCTGAAGAGAATGGAGGAAACAAGAAAAGATGGCTCAGGAAAAGCTGCCTCTCAAAGGGCCCTTAAGGACCATTAAGGGACATTGACAGAATGAGGTAGAGGAAGGGTTTCACCTGCAGGAGAAAAAGCAATTGTGTCTGGGAAGAAATGTGTTATAATCCAAACTAGTTCAAACCACCCAGAAGATCCATCAGTAAGGCATCCAAGTGGGATAAACAATCCCAAACCCTGTTAGTAGGTACCCAAAAAAGAAGGTACTGGTTTTCCAAGACTGGCTTGATTGCTTGGACTGATGCAGGACAGTAGAAAAGGGCACCTGAGGGTGGGACACAAACTGCACACTCCAAAATTCCTTGTGGCAACACCAGACACCCTTACTACCAAAAAACAGAAAATCCTCAACCCTTCTACCTTTACACATGCAGATATACTTTTCATCCCAGTGGTGTAGAGATACCAAAAGAAAAGAGCATATGTTACCAAATTTCTTCAGCCCTGTTGAAAAGCATGGAAGAACACCATCTGTATTTAGTCCCAGACTCAAGAACATAACCAAGTCCTGCAGAACAGATGTAACCACCAATGCTGGGAGTTCTTATTGGCCAGAAGTGGAAATAAGGCTAATCCTGGCACTGTGAAGCACTTATAGTCCCACTTTCACATTCCAGACATTTACAGGTTTTTTTGGGAAATTTCTGTGGATTACATCCCAGTTCTTTATTGAGTTTCTGCTCCCAAAGAAGGAGACATTCAACTGAATCTACTGTTCCTAAATATGATGTTACTCAACTATCAAAGAAAAAATGGACAGCCAAGTAAAACGCCTGTTGTCACTTTTTTTTTTTGTCTAAGCATGAACTAATTGAGTCCAAATGTATTTTCTGAGGGTTGTGCAAAGGTGAGCAGGTAAAGGAATCTTATTCTACAGGGAAACAGAGAGGGACAAGTGGACAACTCTAGTGGTTGCACTGTCACTCCTGAATCATGAGGCCCCTACTGCCTCCATTAATTAAGGCTATTGAGCTAGATCAGAGACTGATCAGTCTTCAACCCCGGGACTTGTGCATAATGATTAACTCCTAGCTCACCTTAATAAAACCTTGAACCAAACATCTCCTTTGGGTACTCAGAGAAGGGGAAACTAAGTCAGCTAATTAGGCAGAGTTATCTCAGCAGCTAATCAGCACACCTACATTCAGCCCAGTGACTGATACAGCTGGGGAATCATTTCAAAATTTACCAGAGAATTAAAAAAACACACCTTTGGGATCTGCAGGAATAGAAGTCTTTGGCTGACAGAGCAAAAAAGATGCAGGAAATGAAGCAGCAGCTGAAAGTAAAGTTTGCTTTAGAAAATCAGGAGTGAAGACAGGCAAAACACACAAGAAGTGATCCTTGTGGCAATTGATAGATCATCTGATCTGCAGTGCTGGTTGGGCAGTGGAGCAGCAGCCTAGGGGAAGCACCAGTAAGAAAGCACCATAAATTAATCCAAGCCAGTCAGCCTAGAGTGCAGCAAGTGGCAGCACTGGAACACAAACAGTAAGTAAATCACACCTGCCCCTGCCTGGGGACTGGGTCTAGATCTCTGGTCTCTACCTCAAGACAAACCCAGTCCTAGTCCATTATTTCAATTAATGGAACAGTCTTTTTATATTGAATTAAGACATTATTACTTGTCTACTCTATGACTGACAGAAAAGCCACAGTAACAGTGGATCTTCCTTACTGTACCATAGGCATTAACTCAGCTGATAGTGCTGACAAGTCCTGTCCAATTTAGAGGCTGGTAAGTTCACTCCTTGACTGCAGCCACCTCATCTTTGCAGGACTCTGTCAGCAGAAGAGTTATGCTGCCAGCCCTGTTCCTTCAAAGAATCTAGGCCTCCTGGCAGTTTATTTTTTTCCTTTGGCATTTAGACATTACAGAGTGATATTTAGATATAGCTGGGGTTCTGAACAGACTGTCCTGTGAGCTCTGTAAATCAGGAGCAGCAAGCTTGGCCCCTCTGGCAGGACTAATGCCAGCTCATGATCTGAACAGATGAGATCCATCTGCCCTGTACAGGTCTCTGCCACAGCTGTACAGCACTGTTAGAGGCACACACTGGGCACAGCTGGTGCCTAAAAGCAGGGGAACCACCTGCACCCTCTCCACAGAGCCACAGAGCAGGAGAGGCTGTGGCACCCTGCTGCAGAGAAACAGGAACTGAGCTTGAGCAAAGTCTAACAGCTACTGTGGGATGCCTGACAATTTTCTTCCTGTTTTGTCTCTCAGAGAGGGCACGGTGACCCCAATAACACTTAGAAAGGACAACAGCCTTAGCTGGCCATTGACCAAACTTATCCACCCCCAACTATTTGATCCTATCTTCCATAAAATTTACCTCTGCCTTAACATCTCTGATTCTGTGGATGATAACCCTGTCCATACCGTTGAGGCAACTGAGTTCAATTCTTCACAGAGCCCTTTAAGTTCACTAATCTGGCATTAACTTTAGCACCTATTCACACTGCAAATCCCTCCTAGGAATAAGATGCCAACACAAGAAGATGCAAATTCCTCCAAGAATTAGGGCAGCAACCTGAGAGCCACTGCCTGATGTGCCAGCAATGCTTCCTTCCCACTGCACTGGGCTCACCCCTGTGCTGTATCCACCCAAATCCCAGGATACTCATCTGGAACAGCCACAGTGCAAGGACTGTGTCCAAGGGTGGTACAATACTGCTTGGAGCCATTTTACAAATACTGATTCAAAAGAACTTTGTGTTTTTAGGGATGGTAGAGAAAAAAACAAATCAGACAACAAAAATTCTGTCTTTTTGGATAGGTAATGAGCCTGACCCAAAGCTTACTGAAATCTGCACAAGCTTTTCCACAGACTTAATGACAGTTTAGATAGAAGAGTCTGTGTAATTACCCTATATAATTACATAAAAGCCTGCTACAGGTTTAGTGATTGAGAAGACAAATGTTTATGACATCTGCATTCAGTAAAGTTCTGGACTGCTGTGTGATGTTCCAGAACAAAATATATTTATATTATTTAGTTTTCAGAGCAAGACTTAAAGCTTCTTGGAATTAACAAAGAAAACATCAGAAGCAGGGTGGCCAGAGAAGGAAAGGAAAGGAAGGGACAAACCTATGTGGGAGGACAGGATGACAATGCCCAGTGGGATATTAAGGAATGTACACGGTCACTGTCAAGTGTAGGTCAAATACACATGCAAATTAAGACTCTGAGGCATCTGAGATGTTGCTGATTCACTCAGCATCCTCTACCCCTTCCTGGAGGAGTTTGAGCTCATTAGGTGCAGCTGGAGGACATCAGCTCCCATGAGGAATAAACTGGGTGCCAAAACAAATGGAATTATGCAGCCAGATTTAGATTGTGCAATTTGTGTACTTTCCCTATGTACCAGACTGAGGTATGGCCTCTTTGTGTTTTCCAAATTAAGAAAAAGCCCAGCATCAAAACCAGAGCCCCAAAGTTACTAACACAGGTGTCAGTGGTCAATCTTTAAGGGAGAGGGGGAATTTCTGTAAAAGGGCAGATGGGCAGGGTGGGTGTTGGTGCAATCCCATGCAAGGCACTACCTGCAACCCTGAGAACAATGCTGGCAATAACTGCATGGCTCCCCTTTTCCCCAACTTTCCAGCAGGAAAAAGCTATTTTGTAGCCAGTAGAGGCTGACTCAGCCCATCAGATGGTGAACTTGCAGACCTTACAGAAGCTAATGCTGCCTTTCAGATTTCATTCTCAGAAAACAGAAGACACAGTTTAACAGAATTTTAAGTTTCTCTGTTCCTTCCTTTCTGACCAAGACTTCTACAAGTACTTTTGAAGTGGCTCTTTCTATCTTGAAGGTAGATTCAATTCTCTGCATCGTGTTCAACCAGAAGAAAGCAGAGAAGCCACCAAATTATTTCATAAAATTCAACTAATAAGACAACAATGCCCCCCTGTAGATTTAGGCCCACAAATTAAATAGGAGTAACTGATGTTTTTCATCATGTTCCAAGCAACTGGGTCTTAAGAGTCAAGGTTGTGGCCACCTCTCTGAAGAGAAAAATATTTCTGAGGTGGTAGAGACAATCTGTCCAGCCTGCAAGCAATACAGAGGTGAAGATCATCCAAAACCATCACTACTTTAGTCTTCCATACTTCTATTCTCTAGTCAGCAGCACGATACAAACATACAACAGGATGAGTTTACTTGAGGGGCCAGAATTTTTCTTAACTACTGAATGGAGCTTTCTGAAGTTTCCCTTTTTACTTTCTCTATTCAACAAAAGGATAAAGCAATGCTTAAAGAGCAATCAATAGAACTCAAGAACACTCTGTTCTCCAGCTGCTATATGAAGCTCCTTGCCCTAAAGGCTCCACACAAGTGAAATTTTGTCATTTACTGCTTTGTCACTTCCACTCTCCAGCATGCTGAGTGGTCAGTTCATTTAGAAGATAAAAAGAGCTGGGTGAGTTTGCCTTCATCACACAGTACGATTTCAAAAATATAAAGAGGCGTAGGAAAAAGAAACTGGATAGCTTAAAGGCACAGAAAATCCTCTTCCTTCTCAAGCACTAATTCAGGTCTCTGCAGCTGACAGAGGCCAACAGCTACCCAGGGCTTTTCAGCTGCCCATCCTCCTGGATACTAAATCAGTTCAAATGAGGGATAAATTCTGAGAACAACAAATAGGCCTCACAGATACACCCACCAAGGGCTACTAAATACTCCACTAAACACTTCTGCAGCTTTAAAAAAGTGGTTGGGGCAGAAGTCAGTATTAGCTGAAAGGCTGCATCAGAAAAGTAACACACATGGCTTGGCCTTGTTCTTATACCCTTGTCATCTTCACCTGCTGCAAGTTCACAGTGAAGATACTGGATCTGCCTTGCTCAATGATCAATTCTTAATGACTTGATGGAATTATTTATAATAAAAAAGGCTAGAGTTATAGTTATTATATCAGGAATAAATAGCCTCACACATTCCCTCAGTTAAATGAGACAACTTGGATTATGGATTTGGTTTGGGGGCAAAATGCAACATGCAGATCCTCTGCATAATAAATCTAGGTCTTTCATTTTCTTCAAAAACAAACTGAAAACCACATTTTTCCCCTTTTTTTGTAGAGCACTGATCATCATTTCAGAGTTACTGTGCATTAGAGATAATCCACAAATATAAATGAGGCCATTATATCTCTATACATGTTCTGTTCATGCAATTTCAACAGAAATTCTGCAAATTAACAAGCCCTGTTTACTCTGAGAGCTTTATTACATCTTCTTTCTAAACCAATTGACTCAGCATGTTTCTTCTGAAACAAAAAAACAGCAACTGAATGTAGGAGAAGCCAACTGCCAAACCCAGTGCTTTTGTAATTACATTAGTAGATAGCCTGAAGAATGAATTTATACTTATTACAATACTGACCATTATCTTCTAATGGGACATAGATGGAATAGATTTTACAGCTACACTAACTCTATTTCCACCCACCTTTTCTGTTTATTTTGCATCATTTTAATGATGCTAAAAAGCTAAGTGGTAATAGTAGCCATGAAAGTAATATCAGTAGTGAGGAGAGAGCCTAACATGAAGGGTGATGCTGCTTTTATATCCCTGGACAGAAGTAATTTCTGGAGCTTGTGGAAAGTGGTGCTGTTTGACTCAGGTCAGTGAATTAATCCCAGCTGCTACAGCAGAAGGGCTGAGTCCTCACACAACCCTTTTCACCTTAACCATGTCTAATCTTTGCTCTGAAAATCAGATTTCCTCCCCATCTCTCATCAGTATTTGTCATCCTTTACCTATCCTGCATAATCATTTGGCCACCTTATTCCACCATTCATGTCTTCTTCCCTTTGTTATCCCTCCCAAGTCATTATTCTAACAATCAGACACCAAACTTGCAACTTGGTTCAGCTGCAATTTTATACATTTGCTCTATCCATGACCTTAGAAGAATGTTTCTGGTCTGTTTGATTTTATGTCTATTCTTTAATTCAAATTGACATTTCAGTTAGTCACTTTAATTTCTGCCCAGAAATCCCATCTTGGAAAGAGTTTTATTGAAATTTGTATGCTGTCTTAAAAATCTTTACATGCCAAGTCAGTATCTTAAACATTTCAAAGTTCTAATTTCTTTAAAAATTCAGCTCCTGGCTCCTTACCTTACAGAGCCATTGATCAGATCAGTGCATTTTGGTCTTTTCACAGAGGGACATGAAGTCCAGTTTGTTGTGTATTACACACTGTCCAGTCTTTCTCCATGCTGTAAGCAGGTATTACATAGTCCTGCAGGTCCAACCTTCGGCCTTTGTCCTACTATTATACTTTGTTGAACTAAAATACTCTTTTTTCAAGTGATCTCAGCTTATAAGCCATCCATTTGCCCACTGTGACTACCTCAGGTCTCATTTTGATTCACTACCTCACCTGTCTCAAAACTTGGAAATTATACCAGATTTATCACCAGACTAATGGGAAAGAGCCCTTATATCACTGCACCTACAGCCAACCTCCCTGAATGCCATTAGAAATACCTTGCCAGGAAAGGATTCCTTGCACATGACTTCTGGTTCTTATGAATTTGCTGATTCTTGACTATGCCTGACCAAATACTTCACTATCAAACAGCCACAAACACAAACCTCCAAGCCCCAGCCAGTATCCTGTTCTCTGAGTCATGCAGCTCTCTCATATCACAGTAAGTTCATTCATACTCCTGCTCACTCAGATCACAAACTGGGCTGATTAACGCACAAAGAAACACTAAATAAGAAGTAGAATCCCTGTTCTGAATCCAGGGCCCTTTTGCTCCAATCAAACAAATTACTGTGTTGAGGAAGAAAAGTCAGGAGATTGAAAATAACTCCTCCAAGTCTCTCTTAAGGCAGCACTTGGCTTCCAAATGCTGTTGTGCATCATCTTAATAAAGCACTTAGGGAAATAAATCACAGGCTATTAAAACACTCGTGACATCACAGTTGCTCTTTGAGTAACATCCACATCTTGAATTTACAATACATGTGTGCTGAGTAGCTGGTGGATTGTAAAGAAAAAATTTAAAAAGCGTATTGGCTTCTTCCTTCTTTGGCTCCTTTACCAGAGATAAAGTCGACTGGCACTGTAATGTGCTTTTCTTACAAAAGAGTTAGCATTGTGAAAGCTGTTAACATACAGGGAGAGATTACAAAGAATAAGACCATTTACCTTTGAAAAGGGAACACTTAGAAGGAAAATTTACTGAGGTCTCTGAGTTTCTTTCTTACTACCTTCACCGTGACTAGCCTCTAAATTTTATGCTGCCTCATAACAAGAGAGCACATCGTCACTCGAGCACTGGCAGGGAAGTGAAGAGAAATTATATTTCCACAATGCCTGTAGTCAGTGCACACTGCTCACAGCCAAAGGAGGTCAGAGTCCCTGCAAGCCACAGATGTGCTCACTGGAAAGGGCCGACACTCTATAATTGAGATAACTTCCATTTTTAACTAGATAATAATGTCATATGGCAAGTCATCAAAGCTCATGTTTGGGGGCATAAGCTGATTGCTGCAGCAGTGCAAGAAAGAAGTTATCTCAAAGGTAGAAGGTTTCTTATTGAAAGCTTAACACTGGTAAGGGCTGTCATTATTTGGGCACTGCTGGAGACAGGCTAGGAAAAGAAAATCAGACTTGAAAACTCTAGCAAGGAAAACTCATTTTGAGGAAGAACTGTGTAAAAACTTCACCTACCTACTTACCTACTTCACAGAACAGCATTGCTTCCACTTAGGCAGCCCTACCATGAAGTAAGGAGGAAAAGAAAGAAAGACTCTAGTTCTGCCTCTCTCACCTCACATAAAACATAATAACAGAGGAGCTGAAAAGTTACAAACTATTAGGAAAAACAGCTCTTTTCATCTCTTCATAAAAAAAAGTAAAATTTTCATGTTGCTGTTACCTCTAGTGCTTTTCCCAGTAATGGTAAACAGTCTGTGGTCATGAAACATCTTCAGTGGTGTTTAAACTCCTTGGAAGGAGTTTAGAAGGAATGGGTTTGGTCTTGATTTCTATCCTTTGGCAGGGATTAGCCTCTGTTCAGGCAAAATCCAAACCAGCAACATTGCACATTGACCTAAAGATGACAATGCACCCTGCCTGCAAAGGCACACGAGTTTCTCATGGGTCTGTTGGGTAGTGGAAGAGAATATATCAGACATCTGGCTTGGTAAAGCACAGATCAAATCTCTGTTAGGCTTCAGCCATGGATGGAGACTGTAGGTTTAGGTAGGTTTCTCCACTCTCACCCATCCAGGACTGGATTTTACCAACCATTTTAATCCAAACCCCTCAGCTCATGTACTGCAGATGGACAGGTAACACAGCCCCAGCACCCACACACGTGGTGAAGAAGCTTGCCTAAAGCTGCATGTAGGAAAGCCAGGATTCAGAGCTGTCCCTCTCATTCCACAGCTCTAAACATTGGAGAAATAAAGGAGACTAAAAATGTGTGGGTTTCAGCCTCCTGAATTGATCTTTTGGAGCTGACAATGTAAACACTCAAACTAACAGTAAGAAAACAGTGACTTGGTAAAGCAGAATGGGAGCTTAGAGTTGGCTAAAAATTGCTTTTATCTTGCTGTATTTAGCAAGGGTAATTAAGGGTAATTAAACAGATGGTTGTTATGGCCTCCTATTTCCCTTTCAGGTTATTTGAAAAAGGTTTTCTATTCAAATATAAAAAGACAATGCTGGTCTGATTTTGACTGCATCCTTTTTCCCCAGAGGTTATAGGGCCCATCAGACTGGCAGCTGAGTGCTGTGCAGATTATAGAGCCAGCAACTTAACAAAAATCTCTCAGCAGCTCAAGACAGGCAGTCAGGGCCTGCTGGGGAAGACTGGCAGCTATTAATAAGTGACAAGGAACCTGCCATCTCTTCAGTCTCTGTGTCCTTTCCACCCAGCTTTGTTTCTTCCTAATATATGGAAACACATATTTTCCCATTAATTCTGAGGGGGTGTCTCCTTTTTTCCTGGTCTGCCATAGAAAAGAGAGCATCTTTGTAGCATTACAGCTATGAAAGAGAAAAAAATCCTCTAATTTTATCAAAAGTAAACACAAACAGAAGTTCAGTAAAAGAACCATTTGGGATGGTTTTGGTTTTTTGTTTGTTTGTTTGTTTGTTTTTAATGCTAGACAGTGTAATCATATAAGCACTCAGCTGGTTTTCAGGAAAGCCAGTCTCAGGGTTCTGCTTGGCCTGACCAGAGCTGAACTTTAGCCTTTGGTATGACAAAAAGGTACCTACATGCTCAGTTCACTGAGGAACCCACTGCATTTTTATTCTACTTCCATCCTACCCTGATTTGTCTTCACAGATAAGATACTTCAAGCAATTAAGAAAAAAGCTCTCAGGAAGCAAGTGTGAAGAATCTGTGTTTGGGCTTTCCCATCTGTACAGCAACTGAAGCTACTCAATTCTCTCTTCACTGTGTAACAACCAGGAAGTGGGGCTTTCTCCTACCACAGAAAAGCTGAGATTCTGAGCAACCACCCAACTCCAGCAGCTCAGGCTTGAAGGAAAACCAGAAGAAAATTAATGGGAACATCTACACAGATATGTACCTAGCCATAAAATACAGCAGTAAAAGTACATTAGTAGAATGAACAACACTTTGTGCAGAAAATTTGCCTTGGAGAAAGATCAGATATCACTATCTCCTTATGGAGTCATTTAATGCACAATACATGTGGTGTTTCTGAATTTCTATTCCTTTTCAACTCAGCGTCTCTCATAGATACTCCCACCTATCTAGGATCATTGAAAAGAGATTTTATCTTCACACCCAACTACACAGCACACACTGCAATGCATGCTAGGGAAATTCACACAACTTCCTTGCAGAAGAAACTCATTTGGGTGATGGGGGAAATAATGGGTGAAAGGAAACGATGGCTTTATACCTCCCACTGGCAAAGCACAGTACCAGTTTAGAGTGATGTTCATAATCAGGAGGATACATCTTCCTCTGCCTCTTAATGCATCTCACCAGTGAAATGACTCTGTGTAATAGCAGCAGGAAGCTGCCAGCCAGGGCAGAAAAGTTCTTGAATCCCCCCATGTCTCCTCCTACATAAGGGGAACTCGAGCTGCAAATAATTCCTTGCTCACCAGGAATCAAGTCTCTCTCAGGGTGTTCCTGTCACAAACTTTCACAGAGCTGAGTACATAGAGTCCCTCAATGCTACATCCTAATGACAAAGGCAAAATGACCCTTCCTTGCCCTAGCTGGTTCAGTGACCTGCACAATATTCACCAACAATTCTGTCCACACACAGATCTGAGTCCCACCCAGTAGCTTCAGCCTTCCTAAAGGACTCTGTGCCTTCCTAGTGATCAGCTCATGCCTTGATGCTCTACTTTACACACACCCCCCACTCCACAAGCACAGCAGCCACTGCCAGGATCACACTCAAAAGTCAGCTTTGCTAGCCTTATTTGATTAATTGTGAGCTTTATTTGTCCTTTTACATTTTGACCAATTATTATTTGATAGGTCAGGAAAAAAAAGGATAGTTCCAAGCAAGCCACTGTGTTTCAGTGTAAATGGCAGTCTATTTATGCTGCACAAACATATCATCAGTACATATTTAAACATACATTTTTACAGCAAATCTTTTCCAGGTGCTTCACTAAGTCCTCCAAGAAAGATCTGATGACACATGCCTGGCTCTTTCTGCAGCAACAATGAGCTTTGCCTGGTTTGCCTGCTCCTGAGGTTCAGATGACAAATATTTGGGACCTGGATCTGAAAACCTTAGAGCTCAGATCTCAAGCTTGTATAATGCTTTCAGCTGAAGTATCTCCCTGTTAACCCAAGCTCAGCCCCAAATACACTCTTTCCTTTTGGTGATTAGAAGTGGATATATCCCTCTGAAGAGATTAGTACAATTTTACCCAGCTCTGCAAAATGACTGCATAGATATGACAGGAATGGAAGAATCAGAACACAAAGGGTGTTTTGCTTTCTGTTTATGAACTGGTAAGTACTGTGTGGCTTCTTTCCCCCTAGACATCAGCTCCAGTCTAGCTTGTCTGCAGTTATTACACAGCCACAGCAGACAGAGGAGCCCTGTGGACCAGAACCAGAGATATTTCTGTTATGTTTTACCAACATCATTTGAGCAAAACAGGTGCAGCCTAGGAAACAGATATGGAAGTTCATAATCTAATTTGCAGAGCAAGAATGACAAAGTACATTGAAACATTGGATGCCTTTAAAGTGGCATGAACGTGGTGCATTTGTTATTTACAGTATATTGCTAATATATGTCAGCATTAATATTCATTATCTTGATTTACACGTTTCTTTCATGCAGAAAATGGATTTGGATTCTTTCTGATTTACTTGATAACACTTCTACATTTCATGACTGACTGCAGCAGAGAACACATTTTTAATAGGCTTAATAAATTTACATCATCATTAGTGCTGAATATTTTATCCTCATGACCAGGGAGTGAGAGCACATCACTAAATCCTTAACTGAATCTGATCCTTCATAATATCAGAGTATGGCTCTTCAAGATAAGTCAAGGCAGAACTTACATGAGATTGATTGGACAAACACACATAAGGCACAAAATGCAATGGTTTTACTAGCCCTTATAATTTAGGGAATGTAAAACTGGTAAAACTTACTAGAACTTAAGTTTCCTGCTAAACCAAGAATCTGCTGTGGGCTGTTTCCTAGGTAGGTCACTTGGGGAGGTTTGGGTGCACTTTTTTGTAGTTGCCCCTCCCCACCCTTCATCTTTATGGGAGCTTGTTCTGATAACAAAAAGAACATCCAAGGAAACTTTGGCAGCCAAGTAGAAGAGTTGACTGTGCTAGAAGTTTTTATTACTGTTAGTCACCAGGGTAAAATGAGCCCTCTTAGGTACAAGAATTGATTGCTATAGAAACTGTTAGGTCCCTAGGGGTCCTGATGGCTGAACAGAGTGTCCCCACACACAGGAAAAAGGCTGCACTGAGCTCCACAAACAGGGCATAAAAATCCATGTTCTAAGCCCACTTGCAGTGCAAGCAGATCTCCCACTGTGATCAAACCATAAAAAGATACTGCTCCCTACATGAACAGCTGAGTGTGCAAACCCATTGCTCCCTCCCCCAGACACCCTCCAGCATCCCCACACAGACCAGCCAGAGGTTCCTACCTTTACAGGGGAGAAAATGAAAAAAGGATTAAGCCCAAAGACACAAGGAAATGCCATTGTTACAATTTCACTGAAGGCCCGTGGGAGATAATGTAGCAGCATTTATCAAGCTCTGATACTCATTTAAGAAAAGTGACTTACACTGAGCAACTGGGACATCGTATTTATAGATAAAAGCCTTTCAAATAGTCCTTTTCAAGTTCCTTTCTCCCACAAAACTGCTGGCTAAAATGTGCTTAATGAGACTTTTCTTCCCCTCACTTTTTCAGTTCCTCTCATATGGATTTGCTTCTCTTACCTTCTACTTCAGCTGAAAGACCCTAATCTGCTGTGGCAGAGCACCCTGTGTCACTAAGCCACACACTATGACCTCATTAGTGTGGCTTAGTGTATCTGAGCAGAAGATAAACGTGAGTTGAAAACACTCAATCTGCAAAACAGAAGTAAAGAACCTGCATAAAAGGTGCAATACATATGAATACAGTAACAGGCATAATCTAGAAATTCCCCTTGAAGAAAGTAAGCAAATACAAACTTTCAAGTGTCCTGTTCTCTATTCCAGAGAAGAAAATCTCCACAATCACTTGGACAGTTCAGGGTGGATGTAGTTCTGCAGAGAGGGCAAGCAGCCAGGAAACTGCATGCAGAAACATCAACATGGAGGCTTCAAAACACCTGAAGCATTTATAGCCACAGGGCTGGGGTCAGCTCTGACTCTTCTCTGGATCACAACTCAAATTCCCTTCCTGAAAGGACAGAGGTGCAGCATGATGTGCAGTGGTGGTGGTGGAAGGAATGGATAAGTAAACTGATGGAAGGGTTAAAACAGCAGTTCAAGGTTAAATAAAAAGGCCGTGTAAAAGTTAGCAACAGAGCTAGAACAGATCCATCTTTAGCTTTCCAAGAATGACAAAAAAAAAAGCAACTATAAACAACCCCCACTTTACATATGGGAAATTAAATCCAGATCTACATGAGATTTTTCAGCATCCTTGAGATTTCTTTATGGCATATGTGCTGAAGCCTCCTTAATGCAGAAACTAGAAGCAATAAAGGGCAGGTTGCAAATTTTAATCACTCCTGAACTGGGGAGTTCAGAGTTCAGGCAAAATGTTGGAGTGTCAAGATTATCATCAATAGCTTCCAGAAATAGCACAGCAACAGACTATGATTTAAAATACCCTCACACTAAGCAAACTCTGTATCTTCCTAATTCCTGGCTGAAAAGGAAAGTTTAACTACTGTTATTTTTATACCAAGTTCCAGGAAATGACTCATTTCTGACCAAATACAGAGCAATAAGAAGGCAAGGAGGTGAATGGCAGCACTCATGGCTTGACAGCCTCTCAAGGTCCTGAGGGAAAGTGTCGCTCATGCACATCTTTCCAGAGCATCATATTTACACAAACAGGAAAAGATTAGTCCTCCCACAGCTGTCTACAGCTCATGGATACTGTGCACACTACTCTGACATTTTTATTTATTTGAAATGTAAGCTTATCTTACTCCAGTGGTAAAAAAACATCTCCTAACTTTCACAACTTAATCCTCTTTTTGATCTGAGAGATATCTACAGGACGAAGAAAAATAAATCCAATACACTCAGTTAATTGCTCAGTGACAGATAATCTTTCCTCCTCCATTTTCTTTCTCTTCTATAAAAAGAGTAACAAAAAGTAAATAAAAACTTCTCAACTAAAACTGTGGAAAAAAATCTGCTGAGAGGATAACAGCATAATTAAAGTCAGGCCCAGCCTGATGCAGAGTTTCATTTACCATGTACAGAAGCAGCAGCTCACTTGCCATCCAAAGCTCAGTACACACAGAGCCTTAGCAATTTGGAAGATTATACAGATTCTCCCCTTCTCTTCTCTTTTCCTGTATTTCATCCCTTCATGTCTGTCACCTGTGGTCTTTTAATTCGTCAGCAGTTTTAGAAAGATGATCTCCATCCGTTAGTGTTGCAGCCAGCTCTAGTTAAACTGGCTGAGAAATAAAGAAATGTAATCCTAGCAGGAAGTAATGTGTTTATAAAGAGGATAGATTCATATCCTGTAGGCAGTGGCATACTTGGGTTATAGGTGGTTACAGTCCCATCAGTAAGACTGCTTAAATCACCCAAATACACTTTGGAATGACAGATGTGCTTATAACCAGCTATTAAATCAATGACTCGTGTTGGTGACGTGCTTCTACAGCCCCTCATCACTCACCAACCTTTTGGGAGTGCACTCAGCACAGGAGCAGGAGTGGTATTTCCTTGCCATGTATTTGCTGAAGATTCCTCTTCAGCTGTGGGTACCTGCAGAACTGCCTTCCCCCTCTGTCCTTCAGAAACAGAACTCCTGATATCAGAAAGCAAACCAGACATGAGATTATGCTTTCTTCCTTTCCCCAGCATGAAACCCAGAGGCATGAAATAAATTGCAAGATACGTTTCACCCCTCTCTCAAACCTACTTTTGTTCTATCCTTTCCAAACAAACAGGGAGATTTAAATTAATATGTCACTTAAGCAGCCAGGTGGAGCAACAGCTAATAACCTCTTTCAGTACATAGAATAATAAGATATGCCCACCTCACCATTTCTTTCCATCACATTAAGAACAGAGAAGCTGTCCTGGGATCTTCATAGGCACATTCATCAGTGACCTGAAGGCATGGCTGTATGCTGAGGGGGGATCTAACAGCAGAGCCAGACTCAGGACACAGCACAGGGTAACCAGCACAGGCTTACTTAGGATAACAGGACAGAGGAAAATCCAAGTGCACTGACAGCTTCCAGAGCAGCCATGAGCACTCAAGGGCCAACCATGAATAATGGAGCACTGCAAAGACAAGTGGGTTGATTCTGGTTCTCCAGCATTTCCCAGTTCAGAGCACTTGCCAGGGATTCTGGGTGGTTGGCCATGCAAATGCAATCAAGTCCTGACAAGTGACATGTGCCAAGTGAAGCTGAGGGCTTCAAAGCAAGACAAGTAGCTCCTGAAATAATTTATGGAATTCCTTGTTCTAAGATGTCACAATATTGAAAATTTTACCAGTCCCCAAAAGATATTGAGAAGGTCAGCTCATGGAATATCAATCCTCTGGTATATACTAAAAAAAAAAAGAAAATTATTCAGGTCCTGATACATTTTACACTGAAGGCTGAGGGTAAGTTAAACTTTAAGAATGAATGCTAGTATAATATTAGAAAGAAGTGTCAGATCTGATAACCATTTCCATATGGTCTTAGTGCCAGCCTGTTTGGAGACATTATGTGGGAGCTGCACATACCCTGGCTCTGAGCTTCCCTGGGACCTGCAAAGCAGCTGCACAGTTCCTTCTATCTCTTTCCAAGTCCTGTTTTCTTCTCTTATCCCTCTCCTGCTCTGCTTGCCAGAGGTACCAGAGACATAAATGACTAATGAATGTTTCCCCCAATTAGTATTTTGACATCTGGTAGTTTTAGAAGCAGACCTGAAATGACCAGGCATAGAAATTGGGAAGAATAAACAGGAAAAGCAGTGTGCTTTTAACCCTTTTCCTTGCCACTGGCTGATATAGTCTCAGGGAAGATCACACAGGAGTCAAGAAACTGTAAAATTCAAGAATTAGAATCGGGCTACTTTTATGGAACACTAAGATCAGGAGTGTGTAAATAGACTGAGAATTATTTTTCATAAAATACTCTTATTTTTACGTTTTATCGGACATTTTTTGGTAATAGAATTCCCAATTAGAGGAAACAATCATGCTATTTTTATGTTGTTAATCATATTCTGAAATCAGGATTGAGGTAAGGAAAAGTGCCCTGCCCTCACTGTAGGACTGCTGCACAGCTGAGATCCCAGCTATCTGTTACATCCTCCAGTGACATCCACACAGCCCCTCCCTTCTTCATCAGGGCAAAATTTGATGTCATTGTGGAATGCTCCACAGAAACCAGAATCAGAAAAGAGCGCAGGGTCATCAGCACAAATTTGCACTGCATTCATACATCCCATCAGGAAGTGTGCTTTCCACTCTGATGTGGCTGTCCCAGTTTCAGTCAGAAAATAGTATTTCAACACAATCCTGCATCACATAAGCAGATCTTCAGCACTGTCAGCAATGGGGAAGGAGGTGCCTGTGCATGCTGAAATGCCATCACTTCAGCAATGATGAGCACAAACTCCCTGTGAAGAAACATTGCCAAAGCCACAATCCTGAAAGAACCTTTATGTGTGCACACACCACAGTAAAGACAAGGGAATAGAAAGTCATGGTAGCAAGGTGTATGAAATGAAATGATTGATTAACCTCCCATAGTGGGATGAAAACACATTTATTCAACCCCACAAAATAATTCTGAGTATTTCTGTTACTGCTCAGAATAAATCCTAGAAGTTCTGTGTTTCTTTAGGTTTTAGTCTGTTTGGTTTATTTTTTCAGGCCAGTGGGTGAAGCCGTAGCCCAAGCTCAGAATATCCTTCATGTCAAAAATCTCTCCTCTGTCATTCTATTAAAACCTGCTCAGCTGCTGAGCAAAAAGGTTATTTGTTGTACTTCTGACCCAAAATTCTCCCTTAGAAAAGAAAATCCCTTTGCTATACAAGTGTATTAAACAAGTTCATTCTAACAAGAAGTTTTAGTTTTAAATACCCAGAATTTTCTTCTATCCAGCCAGTAGCCTATCCACCTTCATCAGTAACCTGAATACAAAACTCCTAAACTCCCCACCAAAGTTTCACAGGTGAAGCCACAAGAAAACCTCTCTTTCAGTTCATGAAAGTAGTACTAGGGACACATGAAAGAGGAAATACATCTCAGATTAATTTTTCAGAGAAATAAATACAGGCACCCTCTGCTCACATTGAATCCAAATAACTACCTTAAGAAATTGTTCACAGCCCAGCTCCTTCCTTTGGTTCACATAGTGCATGATATGCTTTTAAATCATGAAAGTATCAAAACATTCCCTACAAATTGGTCCAGCAGTCAAGTTCACACAAGTGGAAATCAATTATCTAGTACTAATCCCATCAGTTCTAATAACAGACATTGAACATTCACTCACAGGTATTCCCCCAGTCTCAGCACTGGCTTTTCATAAGGATCAGTTGGGCAGACAGCCATGAGATCCTTCATTACAAACAATGACTTTGGGCTGTTCAGTTCTCCCAAAAGTAAACCACTTGGTTGATTTCAATTTGAATAAGACGGGAAAGGGGAAATCAAAAGATGGAATATCTGAGAAGTACCTTATCTAGCTGAAACAAGACAATCAGACTTCAGCCTTTTTGTCCTTGAGTATGAAAGAACAGGAGTGAGAGAGGGTTTAGCTAGAAACCTTCCAGCACTTTTAAAGAAATCCAATTAAATTAAATAAAAAGAACTGTATCAGGCTTTTCCTATTTTAGTAAGGTGGTAATTATTAACTCAATTTATCTACATACCTCCAAAGAGAGCTCTCTGTGATGCTTCCCAGGTTGTAGTCATACAGCTTTGTCAGAATTAGAATCACCTAAAGGCAAAAGAAGAAATCATGGTTAGTCTCAAACAATTACAATCTCACAGAACTGAAATGACCCCGGGGAGGGCTTAGGATTCCTTTAATGGGTGCTTAACATAATTGAATGAATTGTTAAAAGCATTTGCCTAAACTGACACGGAAAGAATTTACAGAGCTATATGTTGAGCCCTTTTTTGGACCTTTTTTTTTGTTCAGTTCCTCTGCATGACATCTCCAACAGATTTTTCCCTTAGTCCCAGGAGGCAGAGAGCAGTGGGAATGAGTTCAGATCTAGACAGAGTTTCACAATGCAAGACGAGATCTTGTATGCAGCAGAAACAGTGACTATTTTCTGCTCTGTTTCACAGACACTGAAGCTGCTGATCCTTTTCATAGCTGTGGTGCACAGATAACCCACAGATCTGTCTCCAGTCAAACACTTTCTGGTTGCAGCGGATTATTTGACACAAGCAAATGATCACCAGTTTTGACTTGGGAAACTCTGGCTGGGCATCAGGAAAAAATCTCAATAAGGATAATACTTAACAGCTGGACAGACAACCCAGAACATCTGTAAAGCCTCCATCCTTGGAGTTTTTTTAACACCTGGCTAGACAAAGTCATGGCTGACCTGATCTACAGCTGGTGACATCAGTGCTTTGAGTAACAGGTTGAACTGTGGACCTCCAAATATCTCTAGTAACCAATGCTTCTGTAACTTCACTGAAAAGTTTTGGGTTTAGTCAGAATGGAAGTGTTTGCAAGTTTATGACTTTTATTAGCTCTTTTGATAAACAGCTTTTCCCTCCTGCCAAAACAGGCACTTCTGGAATAAAATTATTTACCAGGGAGAGGAAAGCAATTTTAACAAAAAGAATTTGCAGCAAAAGATTTCAATCTGCTCTTTTGTTAGTGTCTTTAAAAACTAATTTCTGGCTTTCAAGATGATGGGCTTCTTTAACAATATCTACATTTGGGACAAACTACCATAACATTACAATTGCTACTAATTTATTTTGCATGTCTCCCTGCCAGGTCACTGTATATCTTATCCTCCTCCCTATGCCATTAAAACTGCAGTAAATTAGAGACTCAGCTCTTACCTGACAAAATCTCTGATCTATATACTCTTATTATTTTAAGCCTGGGCTCCTCAGAAATGAAGCTCACAGAAACACAATCCCCCAGTTCTTTGATAAAATCACCAACTTTAACCAATGTGGCTGAGTAGCAAAGCACTGTAGGACGCTCAGTGTCCCTCAGCCCAATGCCAGCTGGCACCAGCATGGCACAGGAATTGCCACAAGGGGAGGAGCAGACCTCACCACTGCCTTTTCCAAAGCCAAAAGGACATCTACCTCTGACACACCCATTGCCCTGAAACAGCCACAGTGGTAATTATCTCCTTCCAGTACCCCAGCACATGAGACAGCAAAGAGAGCAGCACAGGGAGCAGAGAACACACCTCTGACAAGACATCTCTTTCTACAGCCCAACTCCTAAATCCCTCCCAGCATGGGGAAAGGCAGCCCAAAGCATTTCCTATCTGCATGAGCACAAGACAGGTGCAGCTCATGGGAAACTCACACAACAGCCACAATTCCCCTCTGCCACCCAGGGCACTCTGACATCCCCTCTGCTCCCCAGGGCACCCTAAAACAGACATCCCTCTGCTCCCCAGGGCACCCTGATAACCCCTCTGCTCCCCAAAACCCAGTGCTGGCAGGGAGGAGCTTCCCTCTCTCCTGGCAGGTCCCTCTTTGAGGAGACAGCCGAGACAGAATCCAGAGCCAGGGTGGGCACATATTCTCTGCCAAGGCTAATGCCAGTCAGGGCTTTGGAAGTCCTTATTTCAACCTCCACCCTCCCAGAACTCTCATCAGTGCCAGCAGGGCAGCTGTTTGCTCCACATACAGCTGTGCCACTGCCACAACTCAGCATCCTCTGCACAGGTCCGCAAATCCCTACTTAGCAAGGAAATAAAAATCAAGGAGGGAAGACCAAGGAAGGGGATGGGATGTGCACATAAAGCCTTTCTGAACACCCAGTGAAAGGTAGCAGTGAACTCCCTGGGACCTGCACAGTTCCTTCTCTTTCCAAGTCCTCTTCTCTTATCCCTCTCCTGCTCTGCTTGCCAGAGGTACCAGAGATGTAAATGACTAAATGAATGTTTTCTCCCATTAATATTTTGACATCTGGCAGTTTCAGAAGCAAACCTGAAGTGAGCAGGCATAGAAATTGGGAAGAATAAACAGGAAAAGCAGTGTGATTTCTCCCTCTTCCTTGCCACTGGCTGGTGTACTCTTGGGGAAGATCATACATGAATCAAGAAACACTTTCCCCATGTGCAAAATTCAAGAATTAGAATGAGGCTAGTCTTATGGAATTCTAAGATCAGGAGTGTGCAATTATTGGTGCTAAATAGACTGAGAATTATTTTTCATAAAATACTCAGACTTTTACTTTTTCCCAAGTGGAGAAAATTTACAAATCTTAAAACAGCCATGAAAGAAAACTCCATCAAGAATTTTAATCTCATCATTTAAGGGAAAAAAATTGTAATTGACATCCCAAAAAGAATATTAAATGAAAAAAAAATTAAAAGTATCAATAGGAGAAATCAAAACATTTCCCCTCCAGAGGGCTGTAATGTCTCTTTTGTTCTTTTTTCTTCCTCAACCCACACAATCTCAAAGCTCTGTAGTTGTCTTGGATCTGATGGGGGAAGAAAGCCAGCTGCACTCCATCACAATTCTTTTTGGTATAGCTCTAACAATCCTTCAGCAGAGGCATCCCTGGACCCACCCAAACATGCATGTCAGTCACTGACCAGTTACATCAAGAATACTGCTATATCCTGACTGCCTAGTAAATTTAGGATAAAATCTTAGCATTCAGCATTCCCAAGATTTGTGTTTGACACCGTACCATGGCAGACACATGCACCAGTTCCTGGATTAACAGCTTAGGTATCTCCACTTGGTGCAGGAACTATTATCCTTTGAAGAGGTACCACACATAAGAGCTTTTTCTCTTAGAAGCTCTTTAACTTTTGAAAATCTGTATCAGTTTACAAACGTCTTTAAGACTGTCCATGGTTTCAGCAGTCTGCTTGTGTCATTTACTATGGTTCAAATACCAATAACAGATCTGTTCAAACATATATGTACAAAACAAACAAATAATTGGGCAGAAAATTAGTTACTTCTGCCCTAGAGGTCACTCTTCATTTACTTGAGTAACCTATGCAAGGCCATGATTTTGGATATATTTACTTTTTCAGAAACAATTTTTCTTCTTCACTGTTCTCATTTCTTTGTTATTTAGCCTGCAAAGGTTAGTTCATGTTTAAGATTGTTTCTTTTCATTTTTGCTTTTTTTCCACCCTCTGTGGCTGTCACTGTGCAGTACTGAGGAACCTAATGAACAGAGACATGCATATTATGTTGTTCTAAATGTCAGAATAGGGGCTGTGAAGAAGCACAGTAATGAAACTAAAATAGTGTCTCGCCTTTTCTTCATTTCTTGCTTTGTTTTTGCTTTCTGGGACTGTGTGTTTTTCTCCCTTTTTTACCACTTACAATGCAAGCTAACAAGAGTATGAAGAAAAAAAAAAAAGAAAAAAAAAGCAAACTAGAAATAGAATGAAAAGGAACTAAAAATCCAGTCTTATTCCAGCTCTGCTGTGAATACAGATAACCCTTCCTCTTGCATAGAAATACAAGGCTTCAGAAAGTTTGTTATTCATTAGGATCAGCACTTGAAGCGGATTATTCTGCCACAGCAGGTGGGAAAGAGAAGGAGAAACAAAAACTTTATCACTTCTGCACTGACAGCTCAGAGCAAAGATCTGATCCTGGGTTTACCACATCCCAAAGTGAGTGCACCTACCAAGAGACAGAGCACTAAAAATGGGTTTAGTTACTCACACAAAGTGCAAGAAACAGACACCTGGGAAGAGACTGACAAAAAGGTCTTGAATCTGGCTCACCATCTCCCAAAGGAAATCAGTTCCCAGTGGCTGTTCTGGGAAGGACAAGGCATTCACAACTTGGACACCACCATGTTTTCTTCAAACCATAAGAACATTTTCAACAAAACCCCCATATTTTGTTAATCAATTCTGAGCTGTAACTGCTTTTTAAAACTTGAGATGTGAAGGATCATCTGTAGGTTTCAAAACATAAATCAGTGGCTGGGCAGAAGAGAGTTCTCTGTGAACTTGCTAGATGGGACCCTAAAAGGATCTTTGGTATCACAATTCCAGGGCAAACATGGCTGAATTTCTCCCAGACCTGCTTTGGCTTATGACCAAGTGATCCATGCTGTCTCACCATACCCTTCCTTGCACTTCTGCCCCAGGTTTACAACTGGCTTACATCTTTGTCTTGACCCTGTTTTCAACTATTCTGTAAATACTTCAGAAAGGCTCCCTGAGGATATGGGTCAGAGCTTGTCCTTTGCCACAGCGCAAGTTCCAAATGTAATTAAATGGTTTCCCCCCTTGGCAAAAAAAATATTTCTGTCATCAAACAGTGCTGAACTATCTGGCCAGGAAGGTAGTGACAGTCTACACTCTGCTACTGATCAGGTTCATAACTCACTAGAAAGGAAGCAACAGGCTGCACTCTGTGCCACTGTAACTCATCTGGGGTCATGAAGTGTGTCCTCAGAGCAAATGAGCCAACACTGCTGCAGAAACCAGCACTGAGGAACTCTGCACACTGAGCCAGGCTGCTCTAACACTCCCCAGAACTCACTGACCATGGCAAATTTACTCCTGGGAATGCTATGTGAGTACTGTGTCAAAGGATGTCCATACTCATTCAAGCTCAGCTAAACACGGACTATAACAATGACCATGTTCGAGGTTTGATCACCATTATTAGCACCCACTACACAACATGGTCGGTGATAATTCAAATTTATTTACACCAACAGAGCTCTTATTTTCAGTACATTTTATCAGAGGTATTCCTATCACCATTCCCAGGTCCTCTCAGTGCTTTCCATATTACACAGCACAATAGGGTCTAAATTCACAACCAACACTTTCATGGCTTTGTAGTGATAGAAATTTTTTCAAGCAGAACACCACCCTGATATTTTAAAGGTGTTTACTGTAGCTTCTGGGGCCCTGAATTTTACAATGTTACCTCTAGACTGAGCTAACCCTGGGCTAGAAAGATGGGGATCTATGGGGATCTATCCCCTATGGGGATCTCGAATCCTACAGGACTCAAATGCTGATTTCAAATCACAATAGACTTTGCTTATGAAGGCAAAACCAGAACTGAACCTCTGCTTTAATGTTTTCACACTTTCATGCTTTACATGCATTTTTGCATGCATTTCAGTCAAGGCTGCAGCTGTCCTGGGATAATCCATAGCACTAAAATCCTTAGTACAGTATTAGTCTACTTTCCTGACTTGAACACCATCAGCAGGAGTTGGGCACAGACTGCTCATCGACATTTTGTTGAAATCATTTGGACGTGGTGTATTTGATAAAATATTTCTAGTACTTGATTGCTAGCCACTTACAGCAGCTTTCTGAATCAGTTTCTTTTGAGGACTGTTCATGTGATCAGATATCTTTTGAAATCCCACGAAACCAAAAAAAGGAAGGTTCCCCTCATAACCTTCAGGACACTACTGTCCTGATTCCTTATCCAGAACCATGGATTTTAACATCTCAAGCTGCTATCTTCTAAGCCTTGAGAGCATACTGATTTCCATCGGTCTCAGAACTGGTAACATGGCAGAAAGCTTCTACTTTCAGTCACATGCCAGCTCCACACTCTGCACTACGAGCTGATCTTCAGGATGTGCCACAGCTGGAGCAAAGAGCAGCTGCCACAGCCTTCTGCTGTGGTGCTTTCCACTGATGCAAGGAGCATGCAACACAGGCAGAGCTGCTGGAACTCAACACATCCCTTCCGCAGTTGGGCTGCTCTGCTGTTAGCAGGTGAAAAGGTTTATTCATAGGCACTGCCTCACTCAGAGACAGGCAGCCTGCAAGGTAATTAATGTGTTAATAAAGCACTGTAATGTTTCACATACAGCCATGTAAAAAATGGTAGCTAGATTTAATGGTGTAACTATATTTGCAAGACTCTCCTGAGGAAACAGTCACACTGCCTTCTAATTGGGAAGAGAGAAACAAATATCCAGGCACAATCAAGACAGTTTAAGTACACCTCAAAGTGCAGTGATCCATGAATCCCTTATTAAACTCTAGAGATCCCTTCCATCGCCTACTTAACAGGAACGTAAGTCAATAACAAAGAAGCACTAAATTAAGTTTTCACGAGCTTGCTGGCCTGCTATAATTGAGCAGGAAAACTAAAGGACTTGAAGCTTTTTTTATGCATTATGAGTCAATAAACCATCATTCTCTGGCTGTCGTGTTTGAGAGTTTGCACATTTAAAAACTGGAAATAATTGGGCACCTATCTGTTCCCTTCTTCATCTCTACTTTCCCAATATCACCCAGACCCCTGGGACTGTAAATGAGGGGGAACACAACCAGAACACAGGAATATTCTCAATTAACTGTTTGGTGAGACAGCCACATGAGGAAATGTTTCCAAATAAATTCACAAATAAGCCTGAATAATTCACAACTGAGAATTTCACAGACTGCTCATTAGTTAAAAAAAAAATTGAGAGAACTCACTATTTGGGGCAAATTACTTATACAAATCTTGTTCTTCATATGATTTTTTAGCAATTTTATACCAGCCAGCAGTATCAGGGACTGTACCAAGTACTCTAGCAGGAACTATGGAGTCATGAAGACTTTTGTGATTTCCACATGGACTGCAGATCAACAGGGGTGCAATGGCAGAGGAGAACAACCACACAGTTAGACAGCTAAACAACCAACCCTCCATTTCACTAATCTCTGTTACAAAGAACCCATAGGGTAAAATTCCTTTATTTTTCTGCATCCATCAATGAACAGAAAAAAGGTCTGATATTGCCCACTATCCTACCCATGGCACAAGAGACAGAAGTTTAGAGAGAAAGAAATTTAAAATTGTCCATGTAGAGGGTAGCACTTCCCTTTAATAACTTCCCTAAGTCATCAGATTACACTCTTCCTAATTCAGAAACTATTGCAACTATTGTGCCTAATAATAAAAGGATCAGAGAGAGCAATCAAGGATGATCAAAGATGTGGAATGACCTTTTCTTAGTGAGAAATTACTCCAAATATCAATCCAAGAAAGACACAAAGGAGACATGAAAGACATCTGTAAAGTCACAAGTGTACCAAATTTATTTTTCATTACTTTTCAGCATACAGGACCAAGCAAGACCAGGAAGTTAAAAATATTACATATATATGAGTAGGGAAGTTCCTTCCCACTGCATTTTGTGGATATCAAAAATTTACTATAAGCTCAAGGGGAGACAGAAGTTGAAGAAAAAAAAAGTGCATTGAGGCCAATTAAATAAAACTGTATGTAGCAATGTTTGTGCAAGTTTTCCCAGGTTTACAACTTTAGCCACATTTAAAGAGAGAATATGGCAAATTCTTTTGTTCTTACAGCTATCATGGGTAGCTTTAGAACTTATGAACCTATATAAATTTATTATTGTCATTCCTATTTTTGGCATCTATAAAATCCACCTGTAGGCCAGAAATTCAATGTCTGCCAAAACCAGATACCAGCATTTCCTTTCTTAATCTTGTATAATTCAATCAAGCAAGATGTATGGCAGTTTTTATTATACTCAGCTTGCAGGGGTCCCTGGCATAGTGACAACTTTTAGAATAGACAGCAACACAAATTATTATAAAGAAAGGCAAAATGTAGCATCATTCTCCCTCGAACCTTTTAAAGATAGCCCCAGTCTTCATGCTTGTCATCAGGATGAAACAGAAATTTGTTACAGTCTGAAAAGAATTTAAAATACTGCCATCACCAAAGCAGAGAGGAGACTCTAATAGCTAAAGCCCAAAGGTCAAGACACTGAGTTACTGCTTTTCCTGGATTTGGAAAAAACCCAAACCTAGACCTATCACATTCCAGAAAAACACCTTGGCCACTGACATGCTGATATGGTACTTATAAAGTAGAATTAATTCCCTGCTCTGAGTCCTTTTCTTCCACACTGAAATCCCTTTTCACTAATTCCTCTTTCATTCAATAAGAACCTGCTTCATGGAAATATTTCTGAGCAGCTGCAAACATGATTAACTAAACCAAAGGACTAAACACAAACCCACTAAATTAAAAGGAGCAAAAGGAAAATCTAGCGAGTAAATGATTTTATAGAAAAAAAAAGAAAAGAAAAGAAAAGAAAAAAACCAGAGATACTCAGGTTTCTAAGAAAATGTAATAACCAAATTCCTTCCAGTGGCAGAATCAGACAGAAGAGATGGGAAGGAGGACAAAAACAATGGAATAGACATCCTGTCATCTTGAAATGTTTTAATACAAAGGCAAATAATTATGAAAGAGACAGGGTTTCATTTCAGAAGACAAAAGCTGGTATAGAGAGAATCGATTACACACTATAATTGCATTGATGCTTAAAAGCCATTAGCAAGAGAGCTCTGTGCATGTTTTAAGAGGGAAATGTAGTCTTCTGTTTATTCATTTCACTGAATACCCACATAGGCCTTCAGGGGATTATTTCAGAATTAAGACCAGAGAGGGAAAAGCCCTAAACTACTTGGAAAGAAAATTCTTCTCTTACACCCCATTATATTCACTGCCAGTCAGCAGCTTGTGCTTAAACATGCAGCCACTGCCAGTGATTTGGAGTGGACACCCAGAAAGGGTGCAAGGGTCAAGTGGAGAAAAGCACTTTGCTGTTCTGTGCCTGGCTTGCTATTGAAACACTCAGAAACATTCCAGAGGCTCTGGGCTTTGCCAAGGGACAAAGATTTCAAGTGCTGAGAAATCTTTTCTGAAAGAAACTTGGAAAGCCAGCAGATCTACAAGTAAAAACTTGCTTCTGAGGAGTTTCTCAGACACCTGATCTCATGTGCAAACCAGGACTTGCAGCATAGCCAGTGGCAGCTAAAAGCCAGCAGCACACAGCACTCAGAAAAAGAGGGAATATGCAAGGAAAGACTTCTGAAAACATGCCAGTCAGCCGCTAGGATCCTACTTTGTAAGCTCTATTTATGGTGGTGCCTTTCTGGTTAAGACCCAGAAGTTCCTGAAGGATTTAGAAATGCCCATGAACTCCAAACACACCCAGTTTTACCAAACCAGTAATCTAAGCCTCTTCTTGAACATAATTCATCTAACTCTATCTGAAGAAAGCATGAAGAGGAAAAATATTCTAAAGGGCAACCAAGGTGAGAAAGGCTGAGGATACTCATCCTTGGGAAAAGAATCATGTCCTGGGGAAAGGCTGGGGGTGGGGGACACACACAACCAAAATCCTGGGATTTATACAACACCCAGATTGTTTATTTTGGAGCTCACTACAGAATATAAAAGTGAAAAATTAGCATGCAATGAATAATTTATTTAGCACTTTACTATTGTTTCAACAAATCACTTTCATGAAAGCAATGTGTATTCAAGCAATAAATCACTGTTTAGCACTCTGGCACAAGCAAAAGATAATACTTGACAGTATTATTGAGTGATGTTGCATGGCCACAAGGCAACTACAACAGAGATAAGGATGATATCCTTGAATAATAGACTGCCTCCCTCCCACTCCAGGGAAGAAACTTGATCTTGAAGGTAAAACTTCCAGCCTGGGGCAGCAGGGGTAGTGAAACTTCAGACCATAAGGTGCCTTTTGTCTTTAGGTCCCAAAAGTCCCCTGAAAACATTAATTGATCACTCCTTACAAGAGCCCTGTGATGTAAGTTGGTTTTATTACAAACATCAAGCATGCAGAGTTCAGGAGAGTTTGTAGAGAAGTCAGGGTGGGAATACTTATCCTGATGAGCCCCTTGGTCTTCCCTCTTGAAATCATTCTTCCCTGCCCTCTAACACAGGAGGAGGTGGCTTCACAACGTCCTGACCTGCTCTGTTAAGTCACAGCTTCCACCCTGTCTAGCTCTAAAATGACATGAGCCAAAACTTTCCTGTTCCCCTTCTTGCAATCCTACTGGATTTTGCATCCATACAGATGGGAACACAGACTTTTTGGACTGATCTTCAGTCAGTGATAAACAACACTGTGTTAAAAGAAACAAGGTATGTTTTCCAGAAACTGAGAAAACAAACAAGTCTGGTGTAAAGATAATTTTTATTCTGCACAGTCTTTGGCTGCACTGTGTTGGTGACATCTATTCTTCCAAACATCTGTTCATCCAAAAACACTCCCTATGATTCCCCATGCATCTTACACTAACAAATTATAATACAATGCATCACTCCATTGACAAACTTGGTAGGTCTCATGGCAACCCCATAATAGTGGAGTTAAATTAGAAATTAATTTGTCTCAGGCCTAAGATTCAGAAAATGCCTTTTGAGCTCTCTGTCTGCCAACACTAACTTGGTGACTTGTTACTTTTAAATAGTGATAAGAAGAGAAGATGAAAAATCAAGTCCCTGTGTTCTCAGCTTCTCCCAAATCAGCAGAAATGTCAGGGCCAAATTCAGCACAATACATACTTTGTGTGTTAATCACAGGAACAACACCACCAAGCAAGAATTTAGTGCACTTGGTTTGCTATGAACAAACAGGACAAACCATCCATTCAGCTTGGACTCACTGGTCTCCATGGCCAGGAAAAGGAGGAATTAGTGCAACACAGGTTTCCTAGTGTCCCCCTGCACTAGAAAAAGACAGGGCAGAAGGTAAGGACAACTCAACTAATTAGATGTCTTTATTACTGAAAATTTGATCACTCCAAAACTCCAGAGGAGTAAGCCCAGTCTCAAACAGAGACATTTCAACCATCACAGAGTACCTTTTGTCATTTGACAAATTATAATATATGCCTGATTAGACAAGAAAAGTTCCTCAGCTCCCTGCATTCTTCCACCCACTCCAGCTGCAACAAAATATGCCATCAGCAGCTGTTTATATGAAGCTAGAAGGCATCCTGAGACCAATTATGAGGCAAAGGTCATATTTTCCAAGCTGTTTATAGACAGTAATTTGTAAAGCTGTAATGTCACATGTTGTCAATAATTCAAGGTGGGAAATTTAAACAGTTAATAGATCATCAATTCTTCACTTTCCCACCTTATCTCTTTCTCCCCAAGGGGCTGTTAAACCATGCTTCATCTGAGTGTATTCCTTGAACCTCAGACTCAAAGGTTTCCATTTGTTTATGGAAAGAAACCTAGGATGGTAAGATGTGAGTAATCTCATAACAGGCACCCAGGGATCATGAGAGACATAAAGTGCACATTTCAGACTTGGGATATAAATTGCTGTTAAAGGTCTATTCTCACTGGGGCTCTATATTCTATAAAACAGGTTGATGCTGTCAGAATGAAAACTGTCGCATTTTAGCGAAGAGAAGAGGATTCAGTCAAAACAACTTGTTAAATTAAGATACATACAAAGTAAGATTCCCCCAGTTCTGTTGGGGCATAAAAACAAACAAACAAACCAGACACACAAAACCCTGCCATCAAAACATGAATTACAGGTTATTTCTTTTTTTCTTCACACTACCCCCATCCAATTTACAGCTACCAGTTAAAAATGAAACAGCTCCCATGGGTGTCATCAACTCTGACAGCAAGCCAGGGCAGGATAGTAACAAGCACAAGCATCAATACAACAACAGTGTAAGGGGTTTGCACCTCGGAAAGCTGCACCCATCTGCTGCTGCATTCCCACCCAGGATCCCCAAGGGATTTGTTTTGGCAAAACAACACTTTGAGAAACTGAGAACATCTCCTGACCTGCAGCACCAATTCAAACTTCTTCAGGGAGGAGATCTCACAAACCTTCAAGCTGCACATTCCCACAGAAAAACCGAAATTGCAGCTATTGCTACAAAGTGTGCCCAACAGAAGTTAATTATCCCATCTTTTAATTTGCTATACTATTTATAACTAATATACATAAGACAATATATTTAGCAGCACTGTGGCCCAAATGGCAGTCCCCTCAAGCTTTTTTAAAAAAAAAAAAAAAAAAAAAATCAAAGTTTTTATTCTTTAGAAAGTCCTTTATTGCTCTCTACATCTTTCCCCCCCCCCCCTTCCAACTTGAGTCTTATATTTCCTTTGCTATAGTTTGTAAGTATGTTCGCTGCCTCCTGCTTATAAAATAAAAAGAAAGGCACATGTCTGTCTGCTGCAGAGGCTTCATCTCTTAAGGTTAGGGGCAGGACAGTAACTTGCACCTCACATCTCCTCTTTCCCCTGGCATATTTTATCACAGAAGCTACCTCAAAAGGAGGGGAAAGTCAAAGCATTATTATAAGCCAAGACACAAAAATCTTAACCCACTAACATGTGTGACTAAGATTCTATTATCTGAAGGATAAAAATCCTAAGCTGCCTTCTGTCTATATCCCCAAGGCTTTGGCAGAACACACAGGAAAGGCACAACCCAAGCGACTGGTGAACTTCATTTTTCTTCCTCCTCCTCACTCACTCTCAAGTGAGATGTAGGAGGAGATATTCTTATTTTTCTATATATAAACTACCTAAGTTTGGGATTTTCAAATGGTGTTTTGGGAGTGAAGAAGCCAAGTCAGTTCCTGACTTCCTCTCTGCGCACAGGGCAAAAATCAAACGACAAAAGGCTACCGGGTAGGAGCCCATTACCAAAACTGCAACACCCAAACCACTGACCATTTTTTATAACATCTGACCAGTGCTGTCATCCAGGTGCAACAGCAATGATTAAAATCATCCTGTGGAAGCAGATGTCCTTTAGACTTCAGACATTGTAAGAAAACATCACTGGTTTGGTCATTTCCTCTAGTGAGGGAATGATACACCTTTCATATCTAAAAAACACCCCAAAACTCTCTTACATTAAACAAAAGTATACCAGCACAGCAAGGAGGATTTCTTTACTGGGTATCATCTTAACCCCAGAACTTACCCACACACACCCCAATCTCCCTGATGGTTTTGCCATATACCCCTTGTTTAAGCTTGTTAAAAAATGAAAAGCAATGTATTGATGGTCATTTTCAAAATTCCTACAACTTGAGAAAAAATTCTGTTAGTACTTGCCAACAAAAGTAACCACCCTTCCTGAAGAGTGTGGCACAGAAAATCAACCCATTCCTCTCAACACACTGCAGAGAAATGTATTCTTTCATCAGCTGTATCAATGCAAAAGTGAAAGCTGGAGGAAGCATAATTTGTGTTCTTCTCAGAATTTCAGACTCTAATAAAAACCTCTTAGACTGAAAACTTGGAGTTTCATGATTTCTGAGTATTTTTTCACAGCCTGTTAAATTACACAAATAACATCCTACAGAAGTACTGATTCCCAAACTCTATAGGCGAGAGTCATCCCTGAAAGTCTAACAAGGGATTCAAGCACTGAAGCTCTGGCAAGTCCCAGATAATCTGGGAGCACTGGAGAGCATTGGCTCAGAGACTTAATTTCAGAAGCACTCATCAACTTGAAAATTATATTTCTACTCTCAGGTACTCCTTTTCTACAAAAAAAACCCCACTTCACTTTTGAGTACAAACCTGCAGCAAAATAAGCACCTCTCCCTCTTACACATTTTTGCTTTTTCAGCACTGCACACCCAAATTTTAGCCCACTGATCTTTTCACTCAGTCCTACTGAGCTTCCTCCAACAGCAAACCAATCTTCTCTTGCCCTCAACAAAGAAGGGTTTAAAAGACCTGAGTTTTGCCCCAAAGCTGGACATTGCTTCCATATCTCTCACCTGCATGCCATTACCCCCACAACACACCAGAGAAATAGCATGGATCCATCTGCTGTAGCAGAGACTCCCCTAAATTATTTCTAAAGGAAACTTTCAGCCATGTCACCAGCTCTCTGACCCATCCAAATTTGTCTTACACTTACAGTCAGCCATTTATCAAGACTGCTATGAAATGAAGCTTTATATAGCATTCCCTTTGACTTACACTTTATATTTGACACATGTGCCTCCAGGGGAGCACACACCATTTTTTCCCCACCATCTCTTCTCCTTGCTCAACACCTGTCCTCAAGGAGAATGATATTTCTGTATTTCTGCCTTTAAGCCACACAAGCAACTGAGTAAATGGGCTTTATGTAAGAAAAATATTCTCATAATTTCACCTACCACCTTTATCCTCAGCTGCTTGTTCCATTCAGATCAGTAAAGAAAGGAGATTATTAACCTTTACCCCTGGCTTGCATTAGTCAAGTAGCTCAGTGTCACACCATAAGCACCACTAGCAGTTTATATTCCCCAGAAAGATTGAAGAGGGAAGAAATAACCTGTATCACTCAATGTGTTTCCAGTGGAACCAGTAGTTTCAATCAGTTGGGGGATGCCATTCAGGAAGACAAGACTTTCCCAAGAATTCTTACAATGGGAATAGTCCAAGGACCAGCTCTTCAGCCAGAGGAAAGCAGAAGGACATGAGGAATTATTGCCTCCAACTTCCTTCAATGAACGATTTGCCTCACTAGGAAACAAACACAGCTGGGAAAACCAAACCAAAAATGACATAAGCAAGAGCTGCAGCTCTTGCCCCCATTGCACTAAGCTCAGGAGCCCTGAAAAAGAACTTTGTAAGCTGCAGGAAGCTCACCTCTCCAAGGGCTTTCCCTTACTCTTTTTCTGCAGCAGAGACAGTTTCATGAATACATTTGAAGGTTATGCCCCAAACTGAAACAAATTCTGTTAGCACTGAATTTAGTAAAATTAAACCTGTCAGGAAAACTAATGAAAGCCACTTCCTAATTTGAAAAGGACAATCCTATTTGAACCATGCTCACAAAAATACACCTATCTGAGAGCAGAGGGTGACTGGGTAAGCAACACTCCACACTACCCTTCACTGTGAAAAAGCTCCCTGAGTTTTATCACTGGCCTTGCAACATCTGCTGTATGAAAGATGTGCCCGAGGCTACAGGACGAGTTATGTGCAATTTTATGAAATAACAAAAACTTGTTTTTCCATTTTCATTCAAAAAATTAGAAATTATTAACTTAAAAGCATATACACCTGTCATCTGGAAAAAGTCTCCATGACTCTATAAGTTGTCATCATGATTTTCCTTCACCAGTGAAGATGTAATACCAGGACACAGCATTACCAGACAGTGGCTTCTCTTTTAAATGGGATAAGTTACAACCAGTGTGAAAAGGCATCAGCTCTACAGATTTAGTTGTGACAACCAAAAACAAAATTCAGTTCTGAGTAATGAGCTTCCTATCATTCTAAAAGGGTTTATCACTGTACAAACACATCTAAAGATTAAAGACTACTCAGCTGAAACTCACTGACATGTCATTAAACCAGTAAAATCTTTCCAAAAAAACTGTCTTACCCTTTTAAAGCCAGTTTCTTCTTCAATAGGAAAAAAAGAATGTTAAGCATTTTAGAAGATGATTTTAAAGCAAAACCAGGCTGAAAAATAAAAATGTCACATTATTTCCCAAAGAAAGAGCTCGGGTCCTCTGGCTTTAATTTCCTCCACAGAAAAAAACATGTTATTTAGTGTTACTTCCATATTAAATTTGAAAAGGTGCTGAAAATATCAGCACAAAGTGAACCAGAACATTTTGCTGGAAAAGAAACAGATGAAGAGGCAGTAATTCTGGTTCAGCAACACCCATCTTGCTAGGAAAATGCAGACAACCTGGAGTTAGAGCTAAAGAGGTTTTTTGTTGTTTCCTCACAGCTTTCCCTATTCCTTCCTCCTTCTATATGCAGAAAGCAAGGTGATTGCTCGTGTCAAAGCAGTACAGTGACAAGAAACTCTGCACCTAGCAGAGAAAAAGGCACAAAGTGAACTCAGTCCTTGCCATCAGCTGCACAAAGCACAGCTCAGCACAGCTGGGTGCAGCAGCTCTGAAACAGGATGGCATGAGCAGAAGCCTGATGCTGAATTTTATTTTAAGTTGTCTCAAGCAAATCTGTAGAGCTGCACCCAGAAACTCCCCAGTAGCACCCCCAGAGCCCATCCAAACCATTGCTGTGCTCCCCAGAGGGTCAGCTCCTGGGAGAACTGACAGGTCAGAGCTGCAGCACACTGATGTGTCCTCATGTCTGTTCAATGGGGAACATTTGAGTGTCCAGAGGGAGGCAACAAAGATGGTGAAGGGCCCTGAGGAGAAGTTGTATGAGGAGATTTGGTCTGCTCAGCCTGGAGAAGATGGGACAGAGGGGAGAGCTCACTGCACTTACAACTTCCCTGTGAGGGGAAGAGAAAGAGCAGACACTGATCTCTGCTCTGTGGTGACCAGTGACAGGACCTGAGGGAATAAGAAGGAATTGGTTTTTTAACCTGTTTTTACCCCAGAGGGTGTTTGGGCACTGGAATGGGGTCCCCAAGACAGTGGTCACAGCACCAGCCTGACAGAGCCCAAGAGGTGTTTGGACAAGACTCTCAGGGACAGGGTGTGACTCCTGGGGATGGTCCTGTGCGGGGCCAGGAGCTGGACTCAATGATCCTTGTGGGGCCCTTCCAACTCAGCATATTCTGTGATTTAAATTCTGACATAATTCACAAGTGAGAAGTTACACAAGCTGGGGTTACTCAAAAAAAACAATCAAATCCTTTCTCTCAATGGTGAGGATGTGTGCAAAAACTCAGGAGCAGCCCCTGGTAAATAGCACTGACTGTCTAGGACAAAGCTCTGGTATTCAGTTGACTTTTCCAGACCCACTGTGCTCACTATCCTTAGATTTCTGAAATTGCACACTGTCACGGGGAAGAGTGATCCGTGCGGATGCGGAAATCCTGGTCATCATTTCCACACCCAATTACCCAGCTTGCACTGACAATTACACTAATTCCCTGCACAAATTAGACACAGCACTGCATGAGCACATTGTTTATGCAGTAATCTGCATTTCCAATTATTACTGTTCTTTTAAATTGACCCTAAAGCTTTTAGTGGCTGATATTGAGATGCTGGTAAGAGGAAGAGTAGTAGACAATGTTTTTTTTTCTAGAGATGTACATTCATTCCATAGAGACACTTCTGTTTTGCTGAATAACAAATTCACTTTCTTCTTTTTCACTTCCTGAGGAACAAAGTTCTGCTTTCTGCCTTTAAGTACTTTGAAAAAAAAAAGAAGAAGAAAAAGAAAAAAAAAGATAAAGCAGTGTATATATAGCAAGGGAATAAAGGGGATATAGCATTATGGTGACAAGGAGTTTGCATTAGTAGAGGAGCAAATTACTGCTTCAATTCTAGATAAGTAGCAAAGCTGACTAATACTAATACAGTTCCTTCTTCCATAATGTACAATCAACTATTCACAGTAAAGATTGTTTGGGTTTGGGGTTTTTTTTTTTTTTTTTTCTCTTGGAAGAGATAGGTTGGGAGACTCAAGATGGTATGAAACAAAAATCTGTATTTGGTATCAAACGAGTCTCACCATTTACAGAAACAGAAAAAGGCTATTCACTATGCTTTGTAATTCTAAATCTCTTACCTGTCTTACTTGGTAGAAGACAATAAAATGGAATAAAAAACCACCTACTGCCAAGTGCATACAAATGACAGAAGAAAAGCTTTCACAAATCAAGCATTGTATCTTCTGAATTTTGCTGAAAAAATAGTAGTAATCCCCCCCCACACCCCCATTATTTTTCTCCATTTAAGATTTAATCCATGGTGTCAGGCATATTTATCTTTCTGCTTGCCTGCTAATACTAACCTGGGATGTGACCCTTCATGGACAGAGGTTCCCAAGGAAGCACTGAAGCTACATTGGCTGTGGTGGTCAAACTTGGTCAAAGGACAGCACACCAATGCAAATCCCTGTTAACCTCAACTCAGCCAAATGTGTTTAGAAAATACCTTACCAGCACAATACATAAACATCTCTGAATATGCAAAGGACTTTTAGCACAGACTTACAGCCTCAGTTATGTGAGTACACTATCAGTAATCTATAGATTGAGGGCAACTGCTCTGCAATTAAACAAAATACTTTCTACTGACTAAACAAAATGTCATATTTAATTTCTTTTTTTATTTTTCTTCTTCTTCTTATGTAAATAGACTATTACGACTTCAGGTTCTTAAATTGCTTTTAAATGCTGGTGACTTAGCAAGAACAGAAATAAGCAATCTAAACACCCTACAAGTGCACTGTTCAATCTCAACTGAACTTGTCTGGTTTTACATTTAAAAGGCATGGTCTCATTCACTATTCCCAAAGAAAGTAAAATTGAATTATTCAATAGATTTTTTAAAAAACATCTCCAGACAGCTGTTTTCTCCACTTATCCGTTTTCTTCAGAACTGCTGCATCCTTCCCTCCTCTGCCTCCAGACAAAACCCCAAACCAACAAAACATGAAAACACACAGCAAAATCCCCTGCAGCAAGGGGTTCTGCTGTGAGCTGTCTAATTCTGAGCATTTCAAACACTCCTCTGTTCCAAGGTGGTGTCAGTTATTCCAGACACCAGAGCAACACAGATCCAGGATTTCAGTCCCTCATTCCCACTAGTGAATTAGGCAACTAAAAACGTTCGTGACTGGAGAACTGAGGTTTACCACCTTTCCCTAATGTGTTAAATCAGAAATGACACAATCTTCCTTTGCTCTCCACTTAGAGAACAAATCATCTCATTTTATGCAGGATGCTAAAGAAATAATGGAAGCTACATGAAAAAAATAGGTTCACCTTTCATTCTGACTATAAGATCGTGCAATTTTTTTTCTGTCCAAATCTAGCTTCTGCAAGCTTGTCATTTGTACTTATGAGTCACCTTCTATTGGCAGCTGTTCTCTATCTTTCTCAGGGAATGAAGGAACGATGTCCCAGAAATCTGTTTTGGAAAAAAAAAAAAAATCTAGCCAAGCAGTCTTTCCTCTCTCCCTTTTTTGAAGGAATATAGTTTTGGTACCTGTAAAGAAAAGGATGGAGATGTCCATGTAAAAATACAAAGAACTCAGCATATCACATCTCTTAGGTGACTTTGAACTCCTGAAGCATCATGCAAAAGATAAGGCAAGATGAAGAGCCTCTGAATTCTGGTGTTCAAGGAAAACAGGGGGCAGCAACATCAAACAGAAAATTAAACTATATTTGTGAACTGTTTCTTTGTGTTTCATGCCATGATATTTTCACTGGCTAGAACACTGACATTTATTAGCTCTTGGCTTGTAAAGTGGACACAAGACTTATCACAGCCCTAAAATCAGATATCAGAAATAATTTTTCTCCTTGGTTTAAACTGAAATCACCTCAAAATCTATATAGCAGTGCCAGAGCCTCTCTTTTTTCTAAAAGCAAGGTTTGAGAATGGAGCTGAATGCAGGAGGAAGCAAGTTATCTTCAAATTTGCAGAATCATTCATCATTGGATTAACACAAGTATGCCAGATTTAGGCAGCCATATAGTCTAAGAATCTAAGCAATGGAAATAAAAATCAGTAATACAAAACTAATTGCCAGAACCATAGGCTTGCATTTCAAATCCCCAGTTTCTATCATCCACTCTAAATAGGATGTTGTCATTACCTGAGCCTCATCATTTGCACATTAAGTTGGATAAGATGAATTATTTCCATTAACCAGGAAAGCATTACAAGTTTCATGGGGGAGATTCTGCAGAATCCTTAGTCTGACATGCAGCAGTGGTTAAAAACTAAGTCTATGGCTCTCAGAAGAGGCCTTGTACTTAAACAGCCTTGAAGACAGACAGACAGACATGTCTGTACCACTGGTACAGCTGAATACATTTCCACATGCACGTCAGCAGCGGTTCTACACCCACTGAGCAGCAGAAATCTCCCACAGCCTTCAGCTGTTTCACATAAAAGGGGTGTGGAAGTGGTGCTGGTTTGGGGCGCTGCCTGCCACGAAAAAATGCAGGAGGGGCTGTCCCAGAGCTGCCTAGCCAGCCCAGTGCGTGCATCTGCCATCTGCTCCTGGATTTATTTTAGACCCCACAGTGCAAGGCAGCACAGTATCTAACAGCCCTGAGTCACTGGGCACAACTGAGGTGCCCATAACAAGGAGCTCAGAAGCTTCACTGGGAACTGCAAGTCTCAGACCAGATGTTCCAACCCCCACTGCATCACAGACAAATCATTCACAGGTCTCACACCAGAAACATTTCTGTAATTACACAGCTCTGTTGAACAGGTGTCTCTTAGTAACCAGGTTTTTATTTTCTGCACATCTGTTTCTTTGCCTCCTCACATCTTCCCTACTGATGTTATTATAGCTGCCCTCGCCAGAAGAGAAGCAACAGTTTGCAAGTGGTTTATCAAAAAAAGTTTTGCATAAGAATTGAGATAAGCAATTTCCAAAAATTTTAATATAGTGCTATGTAAATGAGCTAGTTTAAAATCTCATACAATTTTAGAATTGCAATCCAAAACTCAGTCCTCTGGAGTGAGTCTGCAACCACTCTACCAAGCCAAACTGTATGGACAAAATTTTTGGTATTATTTAAAACATAAATCATCCTTTGTTATTTTATTTTCAGTTCTTGATACTTACAAGTTCATGTTTATCATAGAATAAGACTGATGTCTTTAATAATTCAGCAAATTGCATTCCAGTGTGAATGTCTTGTAAATCATGTAAACTGTAATTGAAGTAAACTGTTTGCAAACAAAACACAAATTCCTTCAAAATGTTTATTTGGAGCAAGAATAAAATATCTGGCCCTATTTTATTTAAAGCAAGCAGCCAAGTCTCAGTGTGATGCTGTGCTAAAGGAACAGTCATATAACCAAGCCCTGCTGCGCTTTCAGGAAATCCCAAGAAAGATTTTATTTTTTTTTTTGTTGCTGCAGCCAGAAAAGGAAGACAGGTCCATAAAGTAATAGGAGCCTAAAGCAAGCACATGAGACAACATCCAGGAAGACAAGCAAAACAGGTCATGGACATTTTAAAAATTGATTATAAACAAATGAAATGGTTTATAAATAAAATTGTTTTTTCTCCCAATAAAGCATCAAGCTGGGGCATCAAATCACAATCTTCATTTATTTCAATGCTTTTATTAAGATGCAAGTATGGACAGGCCACTTATCCCCAGACCTTGTCAATCTCTGGGAGATTTTTCACACACAACATCTCAGCACAGGTTCTTCAGCCTCCTGTTCTGGCAATCCTCTTCATCTGCACACACACAAGTATTTAGAGAAATCATTCACACAAATTCACAGAAAGGACTCGAGTCTGCAGGCAAAACCATGTTCCTCTAAATGAGAGCATTTCTCAGTAACAGCACAGCAGCAGCAGAGGTGGGAACTAACATCTTGAGAGGGATAAGTGACACAATCTCAAGTATTCCCCAGGAAGGAAAAACTGAGCAAATCCAAGCTGACAGGATTTGGCACATCACACAATACCACATGCTCAAAGCCAAAAGGACCATTCAGATTCTCCAAATCCAAAATAGTTCCTTACTGTTAGTCCGAAACTGGTGTGGTGTGAAGGTGAGCAGCTGGGGAGGAGGGGATGGAGACACAAAACACAGTACCAGGATGGAAGTGTCATACAGCTACACTTGCTCACCTGGTCACCTCTGCCATTTCTAAACTAACACTGCCCAAAAGATGTATTTTAAAGAACTCTAAGCCGCATGAGTACATGATAAATTTTTCACTGACTTTTTTTTTTACTAAATACAGAATGACAAGAAGTTATGTAATTTATGTCAGTTGAACTGCTTGCTCCTTTTGGATTCAATAAAGCACCAAAAATACAGGCAGGATTCCATGTAAATGGCATAAATTGCATGGGGCTTTGCAATAAAAATTACTTCTTTGGCTTGAAAGCTCTTTTAGTTTTGCCAATTAACATGATAATGAATACTTCATGCTGAGCCTGGTGGTCCAATTCAAACAAAATAATTGAACTGGATAGCAAACATTTTGAGGGAAGGACACTGCAGACTTTTCATGTCCCTAATGGTCTTTTTCAGACAGCCCATACAAACCTCTTCTCCCTGCTGTCTGCCTTTAAAGTGGCTAAACAAAAACATCACTTGTCCATGCAGCTGCGCCTGTAGGTAGAGCTCCCACTGATTAAAAAACAAACAACAAACAAAACCAAACATACATACAAAAACAAACAAACAAACAAAATTTAAAAACACCAAAAAAACTCCAATGCACCCAAAAAACTCAGACAACTTCCATATGTTCCTATGGGCCATGTACCAGCAATTTTCAAGCAGAAATTTTATATACTAATTAGAAGTACATAACAGGATTTATTTACAGAATATAGCATCCCTTAAAAAGAACTCAGAGGATGTAAGTCTGACCCTAACTGTGAATTTAACAACTTAGTTTTAGGTACCACAGCTTGGAAAGACTCCCCAAAATATACAGATAGCACAAAACGTATGTGGAAGCACTCAGGTTGCTCGAGCAGAAAGAAGCATTTGATTTATCTATCAGTGACACATTTGCAACCCCACTGGATGATGCATAAAACATTACCCTGGGCGCATATAATGTACAAGTTTATTTCCCTGAATTCTGTACAACTTTACTTTATGGCAAACAGTAGAGGAAAACTTTGAAAGGAAAAAGGAAAAAAGAGACAAATTGAACCCTCCCCCCACAAAAAAAAAACCAAATAAAAAAACTTGTCAGATTTCCTCAGCCCTGACTCTACACGGTGTAGTTTGAATGCTCAAAATCTGTAAGGTCACTTTATCAAGGAGAGAAAGAGGGGGAAAGCAGTAACTGGTATGTGAAAGCATTAGATCACTGCAGGATTACAATAAAGCTATCTCTGAGATAGAGCACAGCACTGCCAGAAGTAATTAGTACTCTATCTGGAAGATGTGTATTACCAGCAAGAGATCTGTGATTACTTCTAGTTGGGCTAATGAAAGACCTGTGCTTATCCCTGTTCCAATTCATTTCTATTCGCTCCTATTTGGCTTTATCAGCACTGGGATTAGCATCAGTAATGGGGCTGTGTGCATATTTACACATCATAATTAAGTGCTGGGGGAAGACAGAAGGGAACTCTTTAAGTTGATTTATTAAAATGCAGGCACACTGCTAATCAGAGTCAAAATGTAGGGAGAAGTTATTACAAAATAAAGACCCCCTCCAGGATGACAAAACAAGGGTTCTGTGGAGCCCTCCTTGGGTTGATGAATTACTCAGGATGCACTGACAGCATCAAAGGGACTCTGGAAAGGGCTGCAGTACCCATCTGAAAATCTCTGTTACAGTTAAGCCTGGCTGAAAAGCTGTGTTTCAAGCAGAGTGATTCACCCATTAGATGCTACCCATCATATCAAAGAAAGGGGAAGATCTTGGCCATTATGGCCTGGATTCAGCAAAGCACTTAAGCACATCCTTTACAATGTACACCTCCTTGATATCACCCCAATCCAAAGAAATGCATAAAAACATTCCTAATTCCAAGGATAATTTCCCTTGCATTATGCCTCTGCTTAACCTGCTAAATCTCAGTATTGCTGGTTTCAATGCACAACTGCATCTGGAGGTTGGTTGTCAGTAGGCCCCTCACACTGAAAATTTGTAACTTCATGGAGCAGCTCATTCACTGCAATATGTTCTTCAGCAAGATCTCTCACTTGAGCAGATCTGCATAAATTTGCTTTCTAGCAAACATTCAGAAGGCTGGAGATTTTACTGGGTACTGCTGGATTTATGTAATCAACAGAAACCAGTCTGGTAGACATTACAGATCATACAGAAATGCATCAAACATAAAAAAATCCTTGGGTGATTACATATGTGTTTAGTATTTGCTCTCTATCTATTGATATGATTTAGAACATCTTCCACTTGGTCCCCTTCTGTAAAATTTGAGGCTCAATCAGGATTGCAGTTTCTTCCCAGAAGTTATGCTGGCTGGATTTTTCACAAGATTTCAGGTGAGCTATGTTCAGCATCCTAAAGAATTCTATTCTCCAAGGGCTATCCTTGAGGTCCAGTACTTTTATGGCTCCCATTAAAAAACACCATAAGCTTTCTGCCTTGTTATTTATCTTCTTGCTTTCCACAGAGCAGTTACACTTCAGCAGGAAAGCCACTACCGGTGGCATTCATAGTTTAAAATCTTTAGGAATTAATTGCATTTATGTAAGTGCCAAGAAATTTTACTCTTAAGACTGTATTTTACTACCCTTTCTGCTGGAGCCAACCTTTGCACACCACATGCACACACACACAAGCAAAACCCAGAAATGACTGTGCTCAGGAACACAGCTACAAACCTCATCAGGAAAACCAAGTACATTATAAACATTAATTAATTTCAGCCACATGCCCTCCTCAGTGAAGTGGGTAATTACTATTCCCATTTAGCACAAGTGGAAAAACTAAAGGAGAATGATTTGCCCAGGTCAAACAAGGTGTATGGCACAGAACAGAGTGCTCATAACTCTACCAGCAAGCCATCCTTTTCTTCCTATAACCCACATAATTAGATTCTTTCAGTCCAGCATGCAAATTACCAGAAGTCAATATGATGAAAGCAAGGCTACAGTTTCTTCCTCAAACATAAATAACATGTCCATCTCCTCACTTGCCTACTTTTAGTATTCTCATGAATATTCACACCAGAGTTTCTCTCCCTCAGAATGCTCTGGAGAAAGAAAAAAAGAGTAACGACCTACTTAAAAAAAAATATCTAATGACCTACTGCAACTTGGAGTCATTTATTGGCTGTAAGGTGATTAACTGTGTATGCATAGCCTGAAAGGCAAAAAGCAAAGTTTGTGGACTGGGTCCAAAGAGAGCAACCAGGTTCTGATGATAAAGAGAGATCTGCCCACAGTAAGCAGGAACTGGCAACCTGACAGGAGCTTAAGAGATTCACCTAATTTACATATCTATTTGGATTTTTTCTTTTTGGAGGAGGGACAGAGGTAGGGACAGGGCATCATAAATAAACCCAGTTTCCTTGCTGCAGCAACAGAAGCACTTTGTTAGCTGATTTCATCAGCAATATAAGCCTGCACCTAATTGTTTCTCTCTGCACCCCAGGCTTAACGAAATTAAGTTTGCTGATGGGTTAATTCAGTAGGAGAATTAACTCCCATAAACACAAAGAATGGTTTGGTTGGAAGGGATCACCTAGTTCCATACCATGTTTCCCACCCTACACCCTTCACAGAGCTTCTTCCCTTCAGCCTGTCTCAACTCCTTCATGTGTTAATGTGGAGGGCACTAAATTTTCTTTTATAGGGCTGGGTGAAATAAAAACTGCCCACACTGCTTTCCAGAATCACTAGAAGAAGTCAAAGCCTGCAGTGCTGACTCCACCACCAGGCTTTTTCCATCAGCCTCAGGAATCCCACCTCACTCTATTATCACTACTTTCCATTTCCTTACCTCAGCAATTCTGTCAGATGTGACCAAGGGATGTGGTGGTCACGCCATCTCAGCCATCAGTCCACCACTAATGCCTTCATGTGTAATGACATCTCTTGTTTACACAATATATCCTTGACACCATTCCTATTTACATTAAATTAAAATTAATCAGCCAGGCACTTGCCACAGCAATCCATGTAACTCTGCTTGGCAGCTTGATATTATCAGTGGCCAAGCAATATTAGCTTTGTATGATTGGGATCTCCTGGGAACTCCTTCCACGAGAGAACTGCAGGTGTTGCAGTCATAAAACATTATGCTCCCTCCTAAGCATCTGCACGACAGCCTCTTCCAAGGACAGCACAGCAAACTGGAATGGCAGCTCAAAACTGATTTATTAGTGTGGACATCACAGGTACATCACAAGTCCTTAAGTTATCAGCTCATCCTTCAACATGAAATCCTGCAGCTCATTAACCCTTTCAGTAGGTGTCACAGTGCAGGCACCCTCACTGCCTACTGTCAGACATCAGGGAGGGTTTCATCAGGTTGGCTTCTTCCTTACTCATTCTACCCTCAAGATGCTCAATTCTTCAGACCTTTGATGCAAATTATCCCCATGTGTTCACTAACATTTCAGTTCCTAACTACTGTAGGAGCAGCCCTGCTTTGCTGCTGTCAGATCAGTTGCCCGTGCTGGGTATCAGCTGGCAAGGACAGACCACAACATCTCCAGGTGACCTGCTTCTTTACTAGAAATAAATATCTGTAAACATCCCTGAACACACGCCAGAGGATTCAGATAAACAAAACTAAACAAAAAGACACGAACACATAAAAATAAATTCTTTAAAAACTAAGTTTTCTGTCTCTACTGCTGTCTTAAAGATTAGGATGGTAATTTTAAGCCCTGTAAGGATAGCATCAGAAGGGTCAGGACAAACAGTGACAGTCTTTGCACCCAGACAAGCAGATTGTCCCAGTTACAGGAAAGGTTGCCTAAAGGTACAGCCTCTGCCAGCAGCGAGAGCAGCTGTTGCACTGTAAATAGAATCAACTTCAGCATTAGATTACAACCAATGTGACAGGTTTTTGTTTTCCCTTTACATTCTCTGTTAGCCAAAGAACATTTCTGTGCTTAGGTTTCATCCCACCTAAAGGCAGGCTATTAACCAGGATGGTTTCCCAGGAAAAGGGCAAACCACACACACACAAACACTTTTTTTTCTTTTTTTTAAATAACGTTTTTCCTACTAGTATATTAATAACCCAAGCCAACCTATGCATTAATAATTTTCTTAGAGACAGATATGCTTGTCTCCTGACCTGCAAAATTACTAACTCTTCTAGACACTTGTGCACATGTGTACATGCATGCAAAAACATTTATATAAATCTATACTTGTGTGAGAAAAAAGACTTGTTAAATCAATGCAAACTCCATTGACATGCTTCCTGTGTTTTTGATGTATTTTACTGAGGTAAGATGTTTGTGAAAAAAAAAAATTATTTGCCCATCTGAAACAATTCACTTCCCTGCCAGCATTCCAGTGATAATTTTTTTTTTTGTAGTTTTAAAGATAAAACTTTTTTTGTTTTGCTGGTGTGGAGAGATTTATAACAATTTGTTGAAACCCTAATTAACTTGAAAAATCATGGGAGTTGCCAGGCAAAAAATATACTTGGTAGAAAAAGCCAGGAAAATATACTTTATTCCAGCTTGGAAGTCTGCTGCTTCATTTTTTAATTAGTCATATAGCAGAAGGTTGGATTAGTCATGGAATCACCTAAAAGCTGCCATAAAAAAACACCTTGCAATTTTACTACTGAAATTACATGTAAGTTCCAAGATTTGAATAATCTGACATTCATATCCCATATATTATGATGCTGAGTAAAACCTGAGACAATACCTGCCATCTTTAAGAGGCTCCTATACCTGAAAAATGAGAAAAAAAAAGATTGTTAATTTATGCTAAACCTAGCCAAGGAAGAAGGATGTTTGAAAGTGCATTTTCAGTAAGACCTGAAGATGAGAGAAAAGAGCCAAACTCTGTGCTTATGAAAAATAAGTGGTTCACAGTCATTATTAGGCATCCAAAAAATCCAGGGATTTCACAAAGATCTGATTCAGTCACATTCAGTAGAAGGGCAGGGTTTTTACTGCTGCTTGTGCCACTCTGGGTGTGCAGGTGGCCGCAGGGGAACAGGTTGAGGTTGAACTCTGACCTGAGATTTGTCTGAACCTTCCCCAGTTTTGTTATTGCTACAACTGGACTGAGCCAGCATGTTACAGTGCTACTAAAATCAGAGTTTAGAGAAGCACAATCAAATCAAGCGTGGGATATAAACCACTCTGCTTAAAAACAAGTACTTTTGTTGTCAGTGTTAGAGTCCTAGCTCAGTGCAGCTCAGACCTCCAGCAGGAATGGTCTCAGCCACTTTTTCTGTGCTTTAATTGTAACACACACAGGATTTCAATAAATCATCTGTAAACCTGAGCTGCCAAGGAAGAACAAACTGTGTCAGTGCTCAGTGTCGTGCCCAGGAAAGGTCAATACAAGGAACCAAAGGCAGTGTGGATGGACCATCAGACATCATGAACCATGCTGAGAACACTCTTTTGCTTCCAGAGTATCATGTTGGCTCTTCTCAGCCATAAAAAGAACGATCAGAGGGATCAATATTAGTGTCCTCTTCATTATGAGCTCCAGCATTCTCTCAAGGGTTTTCCTACAGCAGTTATCAAGACAGCATCCTCTGCTGTCATGTTTTATTATGGGCCTAAATACAAATTCCAAAAATAAATGTGCTAGTGCCAACAAGATCTCTGTGTGAGTGGCTGTGGGGGTGTGAGTTAAGAAATGGCAGCAGGATCACCCAAAAAGAAAAGCTTTCCATTCTGGAGCCTCAACCTATCCAGCACTGACTGTACCTTGTAAAAGCAATATAAACCAGTAAAATCAGTACCAGCAGGCCACACTCCTTTAAAATATTAAAATAGCAATGCTGCAAGTACTACAGATTAGAAGAGGACGTGAAACCACCAGCAAACTGCTTTTAAACTGGAAAAGAGACTTGTATTTGTCCTTATTACTGTGAGGGAGAAAAAAATAATATAATCAATGTAGCACATCCAAAGCAACTACATTTTATCATCCCAGGCTTCATCTTTGCAGCCAAAAAAGGATTTATGCTGATTGATTGAAAGCATTACCTAGAGTTTGTGCTATGTTTTATTTATTTATTTGCGAGGAAGGAGGCTCAGCACTCATTAGGTATTTATTGCATTGACCAGCTTTATCAAGGCTTTTGAAGTGCTATAAAACAGGCTAATCAGGTGAGTAGCATTTATATTCATGCTTAGAGTGGTTACTAATGAATTGATCAAGTCCAAGGAAGCTTTCAATAGACAAGGTTTGAGGTTTTGCAGCCCAATACTTAGAGATGCTGAGGCTCTTCTAAACATTACCTTAAGGATATTAACTGGGAACTTCCCTGAGTGAAAATAAGCTGCTCAGCAAGTTTGGTTTCCCCCAGAGAGGGCTGCAAACTTGGAACAGCATGATTCCAGTATACTCCAGTGTCATGTAATGGTACATCTCTGACCCACAGATGGGAGGAGCAAATTTGTATTTACAATGATGACAGGAAAGTCATCACATCAGCCACTGGGCATGCCTGCAAGGGCAAGTGTGACCAGCTTCAGCCATGTCACAGTATTTAGAAACATGTCCATAAGAACACAGTGCAACTGCAAGAGCAGAGGTCTGGACCATGCATGGCCAGCTCCCAGCTGGGATGGAACATGTCAAAAAAGGCATGCCAGTACTTCACTTGGTGTTTCCTTCCAGTACTCTGCAGTGTAAAGAGAGCCTGAAGAATTATTATTTTTTGTTTACAAAATAACAGGGCATCCTTTTTTCATCCAATACTGAACCAAGCCATCTTGTGTTGTGCTTCAGGAATTGCTACTTTTCAGATCAGATGTAAAGCCAAGCCAATGCCCTAATCCCAAGAATCATTAAAGATGCCTCTTACTGCATTTTTTCATTAATGTTAAGCCTGATGCTCTGGCCATATTCCCACTGAGATAATTGCTATTTGCCTCTGCAAATTCCTCCCTTTTTCAATAGGGCCTGAGCAGACAAAAATCATCCCTATGTAACACCACCAGCATGTCTCTCCTGCTCTTCCCCCAGGTCCTCTGGTTCAGTATTGGGAACATGGTGTACTCCTTCTCTTTCAGCAGCAGATTACACTCTGTCATTCCAGCAGGGGTGGTGCAATGCCACATGCAGAGTGCAAAGAGGAGTTTTGTCAACACTACGCTGAATATCCTCCAAGTGCTAAGAATTTCCTAAGTAAGCTGAAGCAAACACACATTATTCAATGTAAGTCAGAATCTCCCCAAGCACAAGAAGGAGAAAAAAAAAAAAAAAACAACCCTGAGACCAATGAGGCTTTTACCAGAGCACAGAAAACAGATCCTTGCTGAGGAGTGAGTGGCACTTGAGTGAGCAGACACCACCCTGCACCACCCAGGACCCTGGCACCAAACCCAGCTTCAAGATTCAGGGAGATGGCATGCTTACATCTCCCCTCCTACAGCCTCATTTTTAATTGAAATTATTTTATGCTCAGGAAGGTTGTTATTCACTAAGGTAGACTTCACCTCTTGGAAATTAAGCTGAACTTCAAGAATTTAATCTGGTCATGTTGACACTCACTCTGGACAATGGCAAGTGAGGCACTCCTAGAGGGAAAAGTATTTAAAGAAACATTTAAGACATTTTCTGGCTCATCCTTTGCAAGTTGCATCATCTCCCAGCAGGAGCTCAGGCACTAGCTTTTACAGTAGAGCAGTTTCTTCTTGCCTAACTTTAAACACAGAAGAGGTGTTTTAATTTAAAAAGGTATTTGTCCAGAGCAAGTATAGCAGAGACTAATCTCTCCATTCTTCAGAGCTGACAGCACAGTCCCTCCAACAAAGAGATGTGGGAACTATTTAGAGAAACCCTTAGCCAGCTGCATGCAGTACACTGCACAAAACAGTTTTCCTATCATCATGATATATATCATTAAACACACAAGTTGGAACATCCTTTCCTTGATATTATTGTTTAATGGCAAAAGGTAGTAGCCATCAAGTTACTTATGAAATCCCAAAATACTCAAAACAGAGAGGAGGGACAAGGGGGTAAACCTGCAAACTGTGACCTGTTAATGAGGTGTTGGCTTCTGTTCAGGTTCCAATAATCCATGGGCACAGGGGGTTCACTTTTTACCCCTTTAATTTGGCACAAGAGAGCCCATGCCCTCCTTCCTGGGTCACCAGGCTGCACGTGCCAAATACTTTTCATTTTCTGGGCAAGAAAATTCGAATCTGCACATAGCATGTTTAAGATTGCTCAATGCATAATGAAGCACCTTCTTTTTGCAACCTCATCTCTCCTTTAGGTAAAGCATTGACGATTTTAAGGAGCAATTCTCAGATTTTTTTTCCTCTCACTGCTGAGCTAGCACAGCCAATATATCATCACTCCCATTTTCCCCCTTCCCATCATTGCTTGTCAGTCACAATTAGAATCGCTTCTCAGCTCCTGGATTGCTGCTTATGAACAAAGCCAACTTTGAAAAACAAAAAACATCAACTTCAAACCATCTGATCTCTCCTTTCATCCCTAGCCAACAGCAAACAACACTAAAACACAACAAAAACCAGATGTTCATGCATTCAACAGAAATGATCAGAACATGTCACTGTCTTAATCCAAGTATTAAAAATGCAACAATCGAAATGAGGTATTAACAAGGGACAAAAGGACTTAGAGAGTACCCAATGGTGTTCTTATCATCACCCAGAAATTATTTTTATGGTTATTGTGCTTTTTCAAAGTTTTGTAACCAATCATTAATTTGACACAGAACAGAAACTTTCACCCAAAAACCGTCCTAGTTTTTGAGTGGCACTAATCTAGCTGTACAGTTTGTCAAAATTTTATCAAGATTTATGAAAACAAATTCTTTACTATATTCTGGAAGATGAAAAACACTCTGCAGGTGGAATGCTGGATATAATTCAGTCAGTGAAGATCTTCATGTTCATCAGAAATCAAAGGTAAAAAATGAGGTTTAGCTTTGCACAGGGTGTGCAGAAAACCATCACTTGTCTGATGGGAACTGTGTAGCTATCACTCCACCTAAAAGCACTTATAATTTGAACACAACATGACAACTTTTGCTTTTCATCACTTCCCATGAGTGTTCTGGCAGATGAGACTTCACAGGATTTGCAGCAGACACTGCTGGTAAAACGTGGCCATGGCTTAAGGCTGGCAATGCACAGACACATTGTAGTTTAACTTCTGTTTTAGAAAGAAGGTCCAAAGCTGAACTAGAGATGCTAGAACCTAACTTCTTAAACCAAAACAGGACAAAGCTCTAATACTGATGGGGCTCACACTGCATCTATTTCCACAGCAGGGACATTAATTCCAGTCATTGGCTCTGGTGGATGTTGGGTATAAAGTCACAAGATTCAGCAGGTAGGTTGTTGTCCTCCTTCCCCCTCATCCTCACCAAAACACTAGTTCATCCAGGTCTTAGACATGGTCTCCCTGTTCAGAGAAAAAATTAGGAAAGAAATTGTCCGGAAAAGATTTTCCTCCTAACCCAACAAACTGGTACTAGCACCTGAGGGATATAAAACCTGTGACCACACATCACTGATAACTGGCACATCTACAAATTTAAGATTGAGAATATTTAATATCTCAATTCAAAATAGGGGGACACTCGAACTATACCCAGAGAAAAGGGAAAGAAAACCTATCCACAAGTTCCCAGAGAGCAAATGGTGTCACAAGGACTAAAATTTTGGGAAGACTTCTGTGTTGATGGGCAAACATCATCTGAGGTCAGAGATGCTCTGTATGCATGTCATTACCTGCAACACCATTTCACTGCAGCTGACATGTCTACAGCAAAGACTTCCAGCTGCCAATGTTTACTGAGCTGAAAAAGGTCAAAGAAATAGAACTGACCTTTTCATGTGGGCCTGCTGGGTAAACATGAGGCATTGCTAGGCTTGAAAATGGATTAAAGGGGGCAGAGGGGGAGGAAAGCTCTTATAAGAGCCTCCATGGGTAAAATCCAGCAGTGCCCCCCTGCTCCATCTAGTGAGATCTCTGCTGAGATTTGGGCTTTGCTTTGTTAAGTTTTCAGAGAGGGGCTTTTGGCCAAGTGTCACACTGACAGCAGGAGTGGGTCCATGCAAAGACTAGAAAGCTCTCCTGCTCACTCACCTAGGAAGGCAGACCCAAATAAGCTGCAGGTGCATCCTGTACCCTACTGCCACCACACTTCAGAGGCATAGAAACAATGGCATTAATTTTGCACCAGATTTCCCCTTGAGGGAGAAGGCAGCACTTTGTCTCTTCAGGCCAGGGACAGATGCTGCCTTAGCTTTGCATAGCCAGGATTTCATCAGTGAGCTCCTCTCACACCCCAACTCCTCAGCAGTGAGAATTACCCAGGCACTCACTCTCATTTCAGCACACAGAACCATGTTATCTTTTCTGTCAGTGCTACTAAGACCTCTTTGAAAAGTGTCAATAGAACAGGATTGCAGAGATTTCTATTTACCAGACACACTGAACATGCCTGATCCAACATCAGCATGCTGCTTCTCTGCCTTTCCACAGGAAACACTGAGCAACTCCAAAAAGCTCAAATTATATGAAGGTAATTTTAGCCCAACCCCTCAGTATTTTTTTAAATATCTCAGACCAAGAGCTGACACTCAGGTTTTCAAGAAATGAGTATTCACAACGTTAAAGACTGCATGCAGGATGAGAGCAATGCTGGGTGATGTCCTCCCTTGGAGATCCTGACAACACTTAGATATTGGGGGAAAAGCACAGCACCAGGAAAGCCTGGCCTTTGGATACAAAACAGTTTTTCTCTGTGGTTTCAGATCTTGTCTTTCTGCTGCCAGACTGTGGAGGACATGCACAGAGTAGAATTAAGGTCCTTACAAAACCCAGGAGCAGCAATAGCTCCTGTGAAGTGGCAGGTTCAGTGCTGAGCAAACACAAACTCTGCACTTCTGAAACCATAGCAAAATTTGTAGGACTACAGCTACTAATCTTGCTCTGGTCATATCAGCATGAGGCTGCTATTGTGAAGTCACAAATAAAAATGGACAGCAGACAACAATATGAAAGCTTCATAATTCCATTTCTTTTAATATACCAAGACATTGATTAGAAAAGCATATTAATCATAACTGTATCAGTCTTCCATATCATGTTAAAATTCAATATTTTTGTGACTTAAAAGCCTGCTGAGGCAAGTGTCTATCACCACATCAAATGGACATGAAAATAAACAAGCAGGAAAAGAAATACAGACTGACCAGTAACACATTTAGAACATTCCTGCCATTAGAAGAGAACATGTCATTTCACAAGCCAGAGCAGTATTTCCCTTTGTGTGTGTGTTTTTTATTTTATTTTACTTTTTTCCTAGAACATTCAAGTGCATCTTTAATGTATTATTCAAACAGAAGTAATGATTAATTAATCAAAACTCCGTTGTATAGGGAGAAGAAAACCGGGCTCTTGTGCAGCACCCGGCCAGATGCTCCAACTTAAAGGGAATCATAAGGGAGGATGTGTCAGCAATAGTGTTAATTATGCAGTAAAAAAAGCTGGAAATTCACAGACAGCTTTTAGGGTTTTAGCAGCACCTCTTTTCAATGCTTCTCTTCACCATGTATCAGCTCTGTGCCCCTCTGCATATCCCATCTACCAGAGACACTGCAAAGTGCTTGATCCAACCTCATGGAAACTGGCTCACATGGAACCACGAGCAGCTGGATTCACAACTGGCCAGTGAACTGTCCCTAAAACATGCTGCTTCAAATGGCAAGTGTCCCTTGTGTGAATCTCAGTATTTTTTAGGTAAGGAAGATAGTCCATAACAAACCAGGAATCAAACCTGGAATTAAGAAGGCTCTTCTCTGCTTTTGGCTTTGTTGAGCTATGTAAGCCTGTTCAATTCTTGGTGTTTCTCTTTCCTTTCCCACATTGAGTCTTTTTAAAGCTGAGAATTCAGCCCTCAAAAAAAAATTTTTTTTCAAATTATTAAATCATCCTCCTATATTATCATATTATCCTAATCCCATCCAGGACAGGTTTGAGCAGGGCTTTTTCAAAAAGGGAACAAATTTCTTTCCAGGTTTGTCACAGGCAGGAGAGGAATCAAAACCTGCAAAACCTACAAAGAAAATGCAAACTGGGTATCAAGAGAAAATTTCCTTACAGCAATAGCAAAGACGTAAGAGAACAGGCTACTGAAATTTTCTGTGGAGTTTCTATTCTCAGTAGCCCAGACCTTCTGAAGCATGGGATGGATACATTTCTGTCCAAAATAGTTCAGGTTGAGTTGCTCTTGCCACAGGGCAGAAATGAGCTATATGAGCTCTCATGATGTCTTCCAGCTCTACTTTTCTACAATTCCACATTTTTTAATATCAGAAATTTAGAAGTTTTAAATTAGCCTATTTTTTTTTAAAGGACTGAGCTCTTTACTGCTTTCATTCATGAAAATATTTGTATTTCTCCTAATTCAACTACACATTAGAAATAAGTGGGGTTTTTGTTGTTTTGGGTTTTTTCAGTGTTTTGCACAACATAACATTTTTGCCTCTGGTTAATACTCCAGACCAGAAGTTACAGGAAAACATCAGCCCGAATAACTGATTTTTTCCCCCCCTGTCATTTAAAACACAAGGTAAGGTTTTAAGAGATTAAAAATAACAAGTAACAAAAATATGGAATGAAGTAACTATTCACTATTCATTAAAATAACTATTGCAATGATATGGAATGAAATAACTATTCACTAGTCATTGATTTGGAGCTCAAAGAACACCAATTTGGCTCCAACCAGTGTTATTTCCCTTGAAAATCACTATCTGAAGCCCATAAGATAGCAAGAAAAAACCCCAAACAAACCAAAACAGACCACCTAGATCTATGGTTTAAGTAAATACAAAACCTGAAGGCAGAAAATGTATCATTTTGACGATTCATATTCACTCACAATTTTTTACTGTCCCTTCAACTCCATATTTCTTTCCCTATCCTACTGCATCCTTCTCAAGGTCACACCTTTCCCCTTTCACAATCACATGCATTATCAAACTGCAATATCATCATGTGGTAACTGTGTGGACAGCAATGACAGTAGACTCAAGAAGAGTTATCCATGAGGAAGAGTCCACCACAGCAATTCTTCCTCAGCCACACCATTAAACTTTCTGATTTCACTACCTAAATGGGCAATATGGTTTTTGCTTTTCCCAAGAACACATATACCAGTATGCAGTACACAACAGCCAAAAAATTTCATGTAAAATTAATTACTCAAAAACATGCAATGTGAGCAAAGACTGCTTGCTGGATACTTTTTCCTAGGTAAGAAATAACTGGCAGATGCAGCTGTCCATCCTGAATTTAAAGAGATCACTCTGCTTAGGTCCCTTAGAACAACAGCCAGTGCAATCAGCCTGTAAAGACGTTAAGCTAATTACTTGTTTGTTCTTTTTCTGAAAGCTGACAGTTGCTAAGGGCAAAGCACAGTGATACACAGGAATCTGAACCCACTCTGCCTGAATTAGCCCTTTTGTCCACATGGCCTCAGGTGAAGGCAAGGTGATTGAGGAGGCCCCTGCAAGGCAGGTAGCCCTTCTGCAGGACTCCACTCTTGAGCTAATTAGCCCTTTCAAGAAACAGGAATAATTAGTGTAATTTGAGTCCCTTGCTACAAAGGGCGCATTACCTGCATAGGCAGACCTTGACAGCTGTGCTCCTACCAGAGTCGTGTCTGTAACATATTGATGCTGGCAAATTGCAGATCCTCCTCAAAAAATTAATTTCCATGCTTATTGCTACTCCTTCTCCATTTACACTCTGCTGTCAGATCAATTTTTGAAAGACCTATGTCACTGGACATTTGGCTAGTTTCATTTTTAACATTTATGTTCATATGGACAATACAAAATGGGTTGTTAATGGGTATAAAATGATGCAAAATGGGTTGTTACATCATCTTTCTTTTGATTAAAGGAGGTTAATTTTACTTAATACTAGTTAAGACAAAAGCTAAACTATAGGTTTCCCTATAACCTGATTTTTTTTCATCTCACTGAATCAGAAATAACTGGTTAGCAAGTGCCAGCAAGACTGGTCCTTTGGTTGCTTGGGAATACTAACATATCTTAATCCAGCTTCTAGTTTTTTAAATCCTTCCAGTTTTTCAGAAGTTGGACATCTCCCTGAACTCCCCTAGAAATACAAGCTTCATCAAGTATATGTATGATTGTGTCCTTTCTTCCAAGCATTCACTCTGCTGCCCAAAACATTGTGCACCATTAGCATGAGTCCACACAAGGCTCAAGCGAGTAAGGACAGTCCCAAGAAGCAGCTTGAGCTGATTATCTTTGCTCTCTTACATTTGCTCAACCATCTCTGTGAGGTGTATGACCAGGAGGTATCTGACTCCACTTTGTGAGCAGCTCAGGAAAGACAAAAAAGCAACTCATCAACACGTTTTCCCCTTTCCAATAGAGCAGTGCAATTAAAAAAGAGTCAGGAAATAGTCATTACGAACTCAAGCCTTGCTTTCCACATTTGCACATCAAATGTGGTGATGAAGATGGTCAGAATAACAAGAAGATAGAGTAGCAATGCCAGGAGAAATTCAGTCCATGTTTGAGATCCTTTAAGGGAGATGAAAAAAATGAACTCTTGCTTTTTTCTTCACTGGCAATGGAACAAAGCTGTGTAATTTCAGAACAAGAATCATCTCATGTCTTTCTTCTGAGGGCAGGCAAAGGAAGGTTGGAAAGCCACAAATCTAACGCCCACAGGCAAAACCCTGGCTGTGTCACTGCTCATCACCAAGGAGTGAGGACAGGTGACAGGTGTGGAGCTGAATCCACCTCCACCATGCCAGATCCATCCCCAGCCTGATGGCATCCTCAGGCTTGCTCCATTGGCCAATCTGGCCCTAAAGCCAGAACAGACAAGGGGGCAGCTTTGCTGTAGTGCACCCTTGACTCCCTGTGCACACATCCATCAGTGAGGAATGGCTTTGCACTTGAATTCTGATTTCTGCTGGAACTCCTGCTTTGGACACAAACCCATGGAACTGTCTCCAGTATGGATACTGCAGGGGTCCATCCCTGCACATCCAGATGCAAGGGTCACAGCTGTACAGTCACACTGCCAGGTGGCTACCATGGCAAGTTACCAACCACTGATTGATTCTCTTAATTCAAGTGCCTGATCCCTCCTATTACAGCTCCTCTTCCCCTTGATGGCTCACATCCTAGCCAGTAGATTATTCTTCATCCTGAGGATCTAGAATGCCCTTTGCCAGCTGCATCCAATCTTGCACCTATTCTGCATCCCTATTTTCCACTACCAAAGTACATGGAGATAGCTCTTCATGCAGACCAAGGCTGAATGTTCAAAACTGTATCACTTGTGAGCTCTTCCTCTGGGCCCTTCCCTCCAAGAAGCCCGTCTGACTTCAGTATCTGATTTCTGAACAGAGGAGGGTATCCAATTCCCTGGATCTGCTCCTGTTCATACAGCCCAGGACACTGTGAGCCATCCTCACTGCCATGCACATGCTGGCTTACCTGCAGCCACCAAGGCGCTCCCTCTGCAGACCTGCTCCCTGCCCAGGCTGTTCCCTGGGGTTATTTCACCCCAGGCCCAGACCTGTTTAGGTCCCTCTGAATGGCAGCCCTGCCCTTGAGCTATTTACTGACCAGAACTCCAAATTTGGTGTCATTTGGGAAGTGTTATTGCCAACAGTTTTTTTTGTCACATCCCACTTCTGTTTTACCCTACATACAGCTACTGAAAACTCCACCCTGATCATGGTTTCCCATACTGTCTGAGCATACAAAAGATGCCATTCACTGTTAAAATATTATGCGTCACATCCTCCAGGATCATGAGTGAAATAAACTACAAAACTCACTAACACTCCTGCCTTCATGAGGCAGAAAACCAGCATTTTATATGTTGCCTTTATGCCCCATCCAGCCTGAGCTGAAAAAGAAAATTGGATGTAGGCTCACTAAAGATTTTTTGAGCATTCCCCTAAGTTTGTGGTAGGTAAAAGCACAACCGTGCCATGCCACATTGAAAAGTGGTTTTGTCTGTCAGAAGCTTCTGGGGAGGTTTGTCAAAACTGCCTTCACTCTGGTTCATTAGCCTTTTGCCATTATTTACAGTGCACCTGCCTGCTTCACCCTTCCAGCATTTAATTATTCCCTTTTCCAACCAAGATGAAGGCTGAGGTCTGGCCTTGGGCCCCTTTGTCTGCTCCACATGAGCTCATTAAAAAGTCGGTGTTCTGTGAATGTAAGAATCAGACAACAGACAACAAAGATAAGAGCTGCTAAGAGATAAAACTGAAAATTATAAAAACACTCCGTTTATACAATTAACAAGACCAGTGTTGATTTCTAACCCTTCCAGGATAACACTTTTTTGCTCACCAGTCTTGCAATGGTTAATCATGGACACCAATGACGTTCTGCTACTCAGCAGCATTTCATGAGCTTCCTAACAGAGCTCAAAATAAAATAGAATCAAAGAAGGTAGGAGCACTTCTGTTAGACTCCCTTACAAGAAAAGCCTGAGCTTTTCTCCATTTTCCATCTACGCCTTCTCTAAAAGGGCAACAGGAAGCACACGGATAGCTCTGAAAGACCAACACTGTGATTTCTCAACAAATGCTTGTCTGTCACAGTGAAACCAACTTCCTGAGCATAAATTATTCATGTTCAAGGATAAAAGTATCAGAGTGGATAACCCAGAAGATTAGGACATTTCTTGCATGGCACTTTTCTCCTTCTGCAGGGTAGGCTGTTTCTGTAATTTGTACCTCAAATTTGCCAAGAAAGTTAAACTCAGCCAAAATATCTAAACATCTTTTTAGATTACTCTTTTGCTTCTCTCCCTATTATCTGTTCACCATACAAAAAGCTTCTTTGATATTTCCACATCATTAATTTAGACCAGAGACACAAAATACAGAATTCAGGGGTTTCAGATTATCAAACACCACAGATTCCAAACTGTGACTTCCACCAAATGGGAAATGGGCACCTGAACTCAGAACCTTCTTTCAATGCCAGTCATACAAGCCATGATGGAACTATCTTTGGGTTTGTGTTTTAAGGATGTTCTTTCATCATCTGCAGTGCTCATTGAGTAGCCTGGGAAGTTCTTATCACTCTGTAACTGATGTTATTACCCAGTAATAAAAAGTGTAATTGCTCAGGGTTACATATATGGGGGAAAGTAAGAAATAATTGTAATTGAACTAGGACAACTTTTTTCCAAAATTAAAAGACACCATTTGAGGGAACAGTAAGTTACAGATTTGCCCCTTCGCTGAATTACCTCACACATTTTTAGTAAAACAGTGAAATCTGCTATTGCTTCTGTGCTCCTATTTAAGATGCAAATCCACTGAAGTAGCCACAGAGGTGAATTAGTTTGCACCTTCAGTCATGGGTCAAAATCACCCATTTCTGCATTTTCTATAAACCTAGAAATTTAGAACTCTGTTTTAAACCTTGCCTATTAGCATCAAGACTCTGGGCTGCTTTCTTTCACTGTTTCTCATTTTATATTTTGATGTATGATTCATACAATATTTGATTTACCCCTTCATTAACTTTCCTCAAGTAGAGAAGGCTGAATGCTATTAGGTCAAAAGCATTTGAAAAATCTCCTTCTTTTCGGTTGATCTATTCAGTGAATCAATATTCTTCCTACTCAACCAGTTCTACTCTCAAGGGAAGTCAGATGTTCATGGCCCTGACCTTAAATACTGGCCCTTAGCACATCACTTAAAATGATAGACAGTAATTACTGAATTGGTGGACAGAACTGTCAGCTGAGAAAAAAAACAGGGAGAGACAAAGATGATTGGAAAAAACCACAGAAACACTGAGATCAGGCTAACACGACCTCACAAAGGAGTGATATATTGTAGCTTGCCTCTGATAACAAATACATTGGGATCTAATATTTTGAATGAAAACCTATGTATTTTTCAGGCTGGAATTTCTGATTATCAACTCCTTGTACATCAGACACTTTATCCCTTCCTCCTTCAACTCTTCCAGTCAAACCCTTGGAATCTCAAGAGTTCTAGGGTCTCTCTTCAGACAGCATGAATTCAGCCCCTGTACTCCAAGAAGAGAACATCCTCTGAACTGTCATTAGCACCATTGCCTCATTTGAGATGAACAGAACTGATTTAACCTTTTCGTTTTTATTAAATACACAACAACAAAAAAAACCACAGACAAACAAAAAAAACCCCAGGTGCTAGAGTAGTCACCTAAACTCTTCAGTACCACAGGATCCACATTTGCACAGTTCAAGATTCATAGATTCAGGATTCATAAGTCTTCAGTGATTCTGGTTACCCACCTCATTAAGTCCTGAGAAGAACGAAGCTTGCACAGGGCAGGTGTTCTCACTTCCTCAAAGGCACATGCCTTCAAGATGTTTGCTTCTCTACTTCCAGTCATGGCTTTTAAAAAATTAAATTACAGCTAAAAATTTTTAAACCACAATGGAAATTATTCTCCCCCAGCATTTCTGTGGCTGGTAAACATTTTGTTAGCACAATGAGTTTTGCAAAAGAAACATTGTAATCCAGCCTACAAAAGCTGTGCCTCGCTCCTGACAACAAGTGCAATACTGCTACAGGCATTTTAATATACAGCAATTCTCTTGTGTTCCTACCTGCCTCTGAGACCAACAAAACTAATCAATGAAAACGTGAAGCATACTCCAGATATATATTTCCTCCTTATCTCCAACTGAGTATGCCATGGAATGCCCCTCACACAATCCATGTAGTTTCCTATTTGCCTGTCAGCTTACTGCCACCTCAGCAAACAAGGCTTTGGAGCAGGGGTTAAACCAGCAGCAGAGGGCTCAGAGAGGTCTGTTAAAAACATAGATGAAAACAAACCCCATTAGCAACTAAGAGAAACTTTTCAGAAGGAATTACAAACATCAACTTCCCTGTTTTGATGATACCTTGAAAAAGAACAGCTACAATTTCTCAAAACAATGCCCCCTTCTCCAAGTCCTTTTTCTGCACATTCAAGAGAATTTCTTAATAAAAGCAATTACTCTGAGGTCAGTAGAGGTGGACAAGTAGTGCTGTTCCTGGTCCAAGAAGAGCATGGAAAACTATCAGTTTTCAACACTCATATGAAAAGACACACATTTGTGAGCACAATGTAAAGATGTCTAGTTTTTTCACAATTATGTTTTTGCAGGAGCAGGGAAGAGGAGGTAATCTTCCATATATCAGAGAAAATCTGAAGGTTCATAAAACTCATTGAGTTGAAATAGCACATAGGGTATGATGGGTTTTTCACTAAACTTTTGGCTGTGACAATGCAAGTGACACTGTGGGCCATGATTGGCGTGGACATCACCCCTATTCACTTTTTCCTTACCTCCCACAGCCAGATTTGCACAGAGCACATTGTGGCAATGAACACAAACATATAAAGTCCCCAAACTCTTACTGACCCTTACTACAGAAGGAGAATTTAGCAAGGGGGAATTTAATTTGTTCTTCAAAGTACTCAAACTGAATTGAGGTTGACATGCAGTGCAAAAATACTGCTTTGCTTAAAACAGTTCCCCTGCCACTGCTGAAAGCTCTTCCAGGGTGTTTATCTCCCTGCTTTGGAGCTCAGGAGAAAGATCAGTGCTGGAGACAAGAGCACCCAGCTGGCATATCAAGTATTTCCAGGCAAAACACTTGCCCTGTGCCTTCCCCAAGGTGACCTCCACCCACAATTTCAGCTGACTAGTGTTTCAGAGAATTTGCAATGCATCCACCAAGTGGGCACGTGCCCTGCACCTGAAAATTGTTGCTATCTGATTTATATAAAATAATCAGCCCAAGTTCTTTCAACTGGACAGGTGAGTCCTGTGGTTTGTCTCCAGAGCCTTGGCTACAGAAACACAACTCCACAGTCTCCTCTACACACCTTATTTCATTATAATTCTGCTTATAAATCAATAAAACTAAAAGCAAGAAACTCCCCATGGATGCCATTACAATTCAGCATAATGATATATTTTACTTGTATAACTCATTCTACACTATGCTACTCTAGAACAGATGCCTTATTATTATTCTATTTAGAAATAAAAGAACCTTAATTTGAAATATTTACCAATCCAGGATGGTGTTTTTTACCCAATGCCAGTTTTAATTTACCATGTAAGTCTTAATTAGCAGATACAGTATTTTTTTCAGGCAGCAACTGCAGGGTTGATGTAAATTTAAAAAAAGTATTTAGAGAGAACATGGCATTGATAAGTTCATTTTTGCAAGTATACATTTACATGTTTCAAATACCAATCATAAAGTACTAAGAGTGTAATCAGCAGCTGTATCACAGCAAGTTTGTGACTTTTAAGTCTTTGACACTTGTGGCAAGTTTCAGGACAGCTGTAGCTTATCAGGTGGGAGATTTTTTTATTCAATATCAAACTAGTGTATCAGAGGTCAGCTCAAACATGGATTTCCTTTTAAAAAAATTAGCTCAACTGCTTAATCATATCAAGTACCAGGTCTACTTTAAATATCTTAATATTTATCTTTATGTGGTAATGTTGTGAGATGATGGGAAAGTAGCATGTTTAGCCTGAAGATGTACAGTCTGCTTCTGGAGTGCTGTCAGCCTCAATAATGAGTCAGAGCAGACTGTCATTATTCTCCTCAGTAATGGGGTAGATCTTTGATGACCCCTCTCCTCCAACTCCGCACACAAGTAGGGATTTAAGCTGGACTGTAATACAGAGAGATCTCCTAAGATCCAGATAAGATGGTGACTGAATGGCCCTTTCTCTTCCTGATCAAAGAGGGAAGTCAAACTCTGTCTTTTGAGCAGCTGATTTTCCTCAGCTATCCACTACATGAATAAAAGCCTTTGAGACAGTTGGTCCAAAAGGAAGTACATCTCACCTGTCAAGAGAGATGTGGCAAGAATAGGTCTGCAGACTGCACTGGCTTTTAAGTGTTCACGAGCTCTTTGTGCAATTATGAAATCATTATCATTGGCTTCCAGATCAAACTGCTGCACAGAAAAATACTATCTGCATGAGGGATATCACACCTGCAGATTTTAAGAAAGAAGCCTTCCTGACCCTTTAAATTCAGGAACAAGTTTTTAAAAGAGCATGTGGAAACTCAGGGTTAACAGAGTCACTAGTAACAGTCTGTCGCTGAGGACTGTGTTGGCAGCTCAGGGAAGATCTGTGTGGATACAGTCTCCAAGAAATCTTGGGTCATTTGGAGCATAGAAATCATTGCTCATTTTCCACAGTAGATGCTACTTGTAATTTCAGATAAAATTTGAGATCATTCTAGTTTTGTAATGCTCGTTGTCCAGACTGAGCTCCCAGACCCCCGTTCTTCTCAGGGAGCAATTCCAGAGGGGATCTCCACGTCCAACCTGCAGCTAGCCAAACCTCACATGCCACAGTTAAATACAGACTGGTATTAAATACTAAATTAAATACTTCTGCACAAAAAAACATTAGCTGTCTTGCACTGCAGAGCCATTGCTGGATATGTAACCTAATAGCCACGCTTGACAGGTTTCCGTGTTGTAGAAATACAATTTCAGCCAGCATCGCCTACACAGAGTGAAACTCAAAAACAGATGCACAGCAGAGGAAGACAGCAGCTTAAATATACAGCTTAGCCTAGTACAGAACCTGAAGATCAATAAAACTTTTTTAGTCCATGAAAGAGCAAGATGCCAGCACAAGACAAGAAAACAAACTCTGCTAGATTTGATCTCACCTTGCCTTTCTCATAGCCATGGACAAGTCAGCAATATCAAAACTGCAGAAAGTGTAGTGCCAATGAAATGTCAACATACAGAAGCTAAGTTCAAGAAGAATTCCCAATTCCCATTGATTTGAGCACTAAACTTCTCTTACAAGGTTAACTTTTACTTCAGCACCTAACTGCACAGTGATAGCAACTAGAAAGTTGTGTACCAGAATTTACAAAGAAGCTCCTCAAAACCCAAAACCTTTGTCTGTAACACTGAGTTCAGCAGCAGGTAAGAACAAAGTAAGCTTAACACTAAAAATCAGAAAAAAGTTTTTATTAGCAAGTGATAAAATTACTTTTTGTTCCACTTTGCTCCCATCACTCCTGTCTCTGCCAAGACTGAACTCCTCAGAAACTTTTTTATTAAATATATATACTCTAAAATAATTTTCCCCAGGAATAATTACAAAAGAAAGAATTTCCACTTGTATTTAATTAAATCTGGGGGGAAAAAAATCACTCTAACCAAAGGTAATTCAGCCCTTCCACCAAGAACTTAGCCTGTAATGCCAATGATAAATTTCAGGAAGTTGCTTGGGTTGGCTCCATCTTCTTAACAAACAGAAGTCTGAGGAACTTTCTATTGTATTTCAATTGAGAAGCAGACTCAGCAGTGTTTCATTCACCCTCTTAAACTAATGAAGCCCAATCTACAAGTCATTAGGAGACAAGAATTGTTCCAACAATGTCTGTGAGCTTTTTATCAGGCTCTTTGAGAAAGCAATTTTATTTATTTTTTTTGTGCCATACTTTCAGACAAGCAAGGGAAAAACATCTTGCCATCAGCATCAACAATAAAGTTCATGCTCTTCAGTGAGTACTGGATTTCAAAGGGTGTTTGTTCCTCAGTCCAACTTCAGATACCTTGTGGAAAAAGAACTGCTTGTAACTGGATGTAAGTATTGTGGCAAAAGAAATAACTGCCTTTAAAAATGCTGGTCTCTCCATAAGGTGGAGCACTCATGTGCCACAGAGAGGCAAGTCCCACGTTACAGAGGTGGATGGAAGGTGGAGTTATGTACAATTCAACACGGACACAGCCCAGCTCACAGCCCATCCAAGGAGAGGTTGGCAAAAGAAAGGGACATTAAGGCATGAGAACAAATATCACAAGACACTGTGGTCTTTCAAAACAATTTTTTTTTTTTTTTTTATGTTGAGGACATTTATTCATAGTTATGTTTTGGGGCTTTCCTCCTCCTTTGTTTTCTTGGATTTCATTAAGCACTACATTTTTCCTTTGGAAAGTTAGTGCTTGTCACACATACTAGAAGAACAAACCACAGTTAAAAATGGCTTTGTCAAACCAGTCAGGGTCCCTTCACCACTGTACTTAGTTCCCTACAGCTCCAATACTGAGCAGACCTGAGTGGCCCTCCTGAAATGGGCACAGATATCTTTTCTGCACATTTCCCCACACAGTCAGTCCTTCTCCAGTATGAGAATCCAACATGTAATGCATTCTCTGGGTTTACTGTTGTCAGCTCACTTATTTGCAGTTTTAGCATTATTCAGCACCTCATGCTGCCTTTCCTTACTGTGAACTGCTCCTGGATTTGTATTGCACTGCTACTTGGTTTGCCTTTAAAAAAGAAGAAATTGAGGAGGGGGGGATCATTATTTTCAAACAAACAGGTCACTTGTATCTTTAGAAAATAAATGTGTGAAGACACTCAGAAGCATGATTTTTATTTTCTTTTTAAATGGCAAAATAGGTTTTTTTAGCTTTGTTTTGCCAAATTTCAGGAGGAACATTCAGTGAAGTGGTGAATTCAAACAATTGTCTCAGTTGTCTGGACTGTGTGCAGGATGAGAGAGCCAGGGAGGAAGGGACTGTTCCCAACTCTGCTGGCCAGCTGGGTGCATCACTCACCCCACACTGCACTGCTCTTCTTGATCTCAGCTGGGTACAACCCCCTGGGACACACTGCCTGGTCTGTGGATTTTCATCACCTAAAGCAATTGTTCCACTTGTCTACTCTGGCTCTCCCCAGAGGAGTTCAAAGCCAACCCTTGAAGTATAGCACAACTATCTTTTATTAATCCACAGAAATTTCATGGTTTGGATCCCTCATTTTCGAGATTTCATCCACATTCCTCTTTCTTCCAGACCAAATATCCTCTTCCCTCTTCTGAATGCCCCCTGGACATGTCCCCTTGGCAATCCCTTTGTTTCCTGCCCAGAGCTGGGTCAGACATCCCTTCAGCTCCAAACTTTATTCTGGTGGTTCTTTGTGGCAGTTGTACCAGTGGAAATTGTCAGTAGAGCAGGAATTGTCTGTACAGTGGGAACACAACCATGACTTCCACTTAAAGGACTCCATCAGCTCACCTGCAGCCAGCTGAGGTCCCAGTTTTGGCAGAAGTGCAGATATTGCAGACAGGACCCACGTGTCCCTTGTCACACTCAGCAGGTGGTATTTACAGGCCAATTTTCTAAGCAGTTGTTTTGTTGGTAAAATTTTGTGAAGTAGGCTGTGCTTTCCAGGTGAAAAATCCAACCATGCACAAAAGCTGCTGTAACACCACATTACATGCTTTGGATATGGGATTTGCACGGCAGCTGAAATGGTAACCTTTGCTCTCAGCTACTCCATTGATTCAAGCTGTTAATGCTGCACATGTGTGAACAGAATCCAAAACGAAGGCCAAACCTGCCAGAGCCAAGCCAGATTCCTGTCCATAGAGGGGGAATTTGAAGCAGCTTAGAATCTACAGTTTGAAGGTTTAGTTTGAACAAGCAAAGTTTTGATTTGGAAGAACTAGAAGTGAATATGGGCAGATTTTCAAGCCAAACCCCCAAATGCTAGTTTGTTAGGCTAGGCATGGTCAGCACTCATGTTAACCTCATGTGGTTACCCAGAGAGAGGCACAGATGATGCAGTGTTTCCTACTCAGTGATGCTTTCACAGCCTCCTCCCAGCTCCCAGAGCTCTCCTCTCTGCAGTGTGAGTGCCCTGATAGTGCAATACAATGATTCCTTAAACTGCTTTTCCTTCTGCCCTCCTTGCAGGGACCATCTTTATGGGTGAACATCTGATGGGCCACACTAATGGGCAGTCTGGCACCCTCCAATCCAGCTGCTCAGCCTGCAGAGCCAAAAGGAGGCTCATTTCTAAAACTGCAAAGGGATTTAATAACCACTTGCAAAATACTCCTACCAAATAAAATTTAAGCATTTTTCATGTGCAGCTTCAATCCAGGAAACCAATGAGAACAACACAAACAAAAGGAGATTCAGCTTCTGAACAACAATACAAATATATGCAGACAATTCAAATAATTCTTGCTGCTTTAATTCCCTGGAGATGTAACTGCATATATTACACAAAGCTAAGGTATTAAAAACCAGTGTTTCCAAAGCAATGAAATTGCTTCCATAAACATCCATGGATCCACTTTTAGAACTACTCTAAATAGCCCATCTCTGTCTTGTTTTGCTGTCAGGTTTCCACTGATTTTGTGAGCATTTTAACACTGCCTCACCTCTGCACTTCCCTTGGGATTTTACCTTGCATCACTCAGGATTCCTGAGGCTCGCCAGGCAGGTCCATGTTCCCAGCACATCCTGACCATCCTGCCCACATTAGTTCCCAGTTCACTTCCCTTCATGGCTTTACTCACAGCCAGATGTACCTTCCAAGTATAATTTCTTGTCCACTCCCCCCACACTGGGCCCTTGTACTAAGTCCTGGGTACTTAAATATAAAAACCAATGCCTCTCTGTGCTGTGCTTCTGGCATTTCTAAGTGCTCATTAGTGTGGTGCCCAGATACTAAGCAGTGTACTTTCAGCTTCATTAAATATAATAAAGCAAAATCCTTTCATGAGACACTTTTTGTGATTGACTGCTCTTCAAATATTTGAAGAAAATGACTAACTGGGAATTTTATGTCAGAATAATTTGCAGGTAGAAATATTCTTAAAATGAATTTTCTATAGATTATTTTCAGATCCTCTTTCTTCTCTCCCTTCTGCATCTAAAAGGGATTTTGTACCACTGGAGAGGGGAGGGGGAAAAAAAATCAAACCAATACCTGCCTACTGAATCTGACAAGTGACATCCATGCAGACTGATGGAAGTAGAGTGCCCCAATTTCTCCTTCTCAGCTATACAACCTCCTTTACTTTTAAGTGTACTCATGGATCTCTGTGGAGATAGCCCTGACTGCCTCCATTTCTGGCAAATGGGTTGGAAAGCTCTTCCTAGCCTCACTTTTCTATCTGGGAACAGACATGAAGCATCTAAGTAAGCAGCAAGAGAGCTGGATTTCATTCCAGCTCTCCCCATGTTTTTTAAAACCTTTGAAAAAAAAACCCAAAAAACCAAACATTTTTCATCTACTCCTAATTATTTTAATATTAATGAAAGCAATGACAGCCAGCTCTAATGACAATTAATCCCAAGCAGTTCCTATCTTGACTTTGTTTAGAATATTGGTAATGCTGTATTCACAATCCAACCAATTGCCAGGGATTGTGCTCAGTAACCACATTTTACATTAGCTTATAGAGAGCTCTTAGAGTCAGAGACCATCAGCAGCTGTAACATCAGAATACTGAAGTGTTATTGTGCTATTTTCTATAATCTCCCACATGAGAAAACTTCATCTTCTCAGTGAAATGCTTTCCTGTTCTACACTTTTGACCACTGTGATTTTCTAAATTAAAGTATTGACACTACATATTCATAAGACAATGTAGTTAAACAGGAAAAAGCTGAGCAGGTACAAACTACCTGTCAGCAACTCACCCAGCAGGAGCATTATTATTAACCACATTATTCTTTCAAGGAATGAATCCCTCAGCCCTGCAAAGAATTTAAGCCAGACTTAAATAGCCTCATTCAATCAATGAGATCCCACAAATATTTACCTCTTTTCCTGACTCAACGTTTCCTCTATGTATCCCAAAAGAATTTTAAAACTCCTTTTGCCCAGACCCATAAACCCTTCTTTATCCAAGTAGTCCTTCTTGCATCCCTATTCGCTGAAGTTCCAATTACTTGTTGAGTGAAGATCAGCAGAATTTAACTGGCTCAGTGAGAGAATCAGTTTTTCAACTGATGCATAGCAGCAGTTTTACAGTGAGGCTCAACAACACAACATGCTGGCTTAAAAAAACAAAAAAAAAGGAAGAAAGGATGAAAAGCTTGGCATATAAATTTAGCTGGAAAAGGAAAAACAAATAAATATTGGAAACAAGTTGGGTCAAAGATGCTGATTTCGAGTGATCTCACACAAATTAAACAGAGGAGAAAAGGCAAGACTGTACTGTCAGTAAACAACTACTTTAGCTTTCAATTAACTGCCTATTCATTGCTCATTTTCTCTGCAGCCGCAGGCCCAAGAGCCTGACTTCATCTGCAGTGCAATTCCTGCACCACAGATCCCTCCACCAGCCAGTGATGTTTCTCTGCATTCACACCCTTCAGCCAGTTCATTCCCAACTTGTGCTGAGCAGTACCCAAGGAAACAGAGGTAGCTCAGAGGAGGGAGTTTCTCACTGTATTTCACCCAGAATCACAGGGAGAAAGTGTGAACTCCTGAGCTGACTTGGTAACAAGTCCAACCACAGCAGGAGTACTGCCCAGGAGGTGCAGATGTAGTAATGCAGATACTCACACACATTCACATTCAAACAGAGGTCACCAGCTACATTCCCCATTCCCTGAACCCCAAAATCAACCCCCTCTTCTTTGTCATGAGCAATTCCCCATCTGCTCTCCTAGACTGGCAATGTACTCACCAGTCTAATTTCGTGCCAAGGTGTACCTGCATTTGGTCTGTTTGTGGGAGCCACAGAAGGCAGGGTGCACAGACACTGCAACAGCTGAAAACTCCTCAAAAACTCTTCCCAGCTGGACAGTCTGTCAGCAGGAATGAATTACAACAAGGGGAGCTGCTGCAGAGCTATCAACAGAGGAGATTTGGGATCAGCTAACTGGTTTTGACGGGCTCTCCTTGGCCTAAAGCACTGAGGAAAATCCATAAACCACACTTCCTTTGCAGGAACATGTCCAGATGCAAAAGAAACAATTGAAAAGAAGAAAGGGCTATAGACATCCTTAGGATGGCATCACACTGGAGCAGGTAAGCAAAGTGTCCAAGTGATTTAGGAGCCTTGACCATAATTCCTCTTTCTACAGTGACCAAGGGAAACACTTGAACCCCACTTCCTCTTTCAGTCCCTGCATTTCTAAGCAATACATTCACACCGTCTTGCTCTTTTTCACACAGCAAGCCAGCCTTTGCAAGCTGCCCTGTTGCTGCAGGTGGATGTGTCTGCAGGACTCACCTCCTGCTGACTGCCTGAAACTCCTGGCTGACTTGGACCAAGGGTTGCATCTGCTGCAACACAGAAAAATCCTGAAACAAGCCAGGCAGCTGAGCAGAAAAGAGACATCCAAGAAACATCCCCTGGGAATGCCCATTCTACAGGAAAGGCCAAGAGTACATCTTACTGAACACCTGTGAAGCCTGGAGAACAAATTAGGAAAAAAAAAAAATCAACCTCATGAAGTCTTGGCCCAAGGGAAAGTTTCAATCAGAGCTGGCAATGAACCACAAGACAAATCCATTGGAAACCAAGCTCCATTACTTCTACCCCACACAGAACTACTCATTTAAAGCCTCTCTTATTTGAAGATCTCAGCAATTTAATTAAGCAAATGGCCCTCAGAGGCAGGTAAGTATCATGATGCTTATGTTACCTACAGCTTGCACTGAAGCACAGAGCAGTTAATTGAGTTAGCCCTGACCACACAGGAACCCACGAGTCCTGCCTTCCTGGTCGTTTTCTGTAACTAATAAAGGCACTCAACTCGATTCACATTGCAGGTCTTTACATCAGTCCCACAAGACCCAGACAGCCCCATCTGCACAGATGAACTGGCAGACCCAATCTGAAGACTGCCAAGCAGATTGCTCAGCTGGTTTTGCACCTCTGATTTTGCAGGAAGAACCACAGCCATGTCTAGGAAAGCCTTAGAGCTGGGTGCAAGAGCAGTTGGAAAGGTGGGGCAACAAGCAGCTCCTAGCTCTGCCTGTGAAACCACTGCCTGGCAGGGGGCTTCAGCATGCCAGGAATCCACATCATCCACACAGCCTCTGGAACCACCCTGCAGGGCCAGCCCTCCCAACTCCCTGTGCCCATGGGCAGCCAGTCTGGCCTTGGATGCAGTCCCAAAACTCAGAGCAGATGGAGTTCCTCCTGGATACCCAGGACAGTGGTAATAAAAGCTTGTCCATGTTTCCATCAGCTGTCCATAATAATTAAGATTTAATTTTTGCTTTAAGTAATTCCATCATATCAGGTCTGTTTCTTGCCAAATTGGGGGTTGGGTTTTTTTCCCAGCTATTAACCTTGGAATTTTTCTTGAGGTCCAAAGCACTCAAAGCTGAGACTTACCCACAGTCAGAGCATTATTTCCCATTTGGCTAGAGGTAGGCAGATAGCCCCTCTGAGACCAAAAATTAAAATATAAGAGTATGAAAAAATAAAACAGATCCTCACATTCCTAACTTTACATCTCCCATTGCTATAAAAGATGTCAGATGTTCATCACAATCTGCTTCTTCCAGCAGCTGGAAAACTGGATTTTGACTAACTAGAACAAGACATCAGAAATGTCTTGCATGGAATAATTTCAGTTCCCATGAGAAATCAGAACCATAGAATGACACACTCCAGCTATGAAATCTATCATTCATTAAAACAGTACTGTTGATAACATCATTATGGTTAAATACAGTTTTAGCAAATAAAACAGCATGGGATACAAATAGCAAAGGGATTAAATCAAAGAAAAGAGAGTCTGTGTGCATGGAGTAAATATATGTGTATGACAAATTATAAGGATTAAACAGAACAAAAACATAAGTGGAGAAATACATTTTGATTCTATTAGGCCGCATAAATTTGTCACTAAAAGCAGAGTCATCTACAGTTGGACCAGGCAAACTATGGGATGACTGACAGCAGAAAACAGGCTCTTGTTCAGCTATTTACATATTTGTAATATTTACATATTTGTGCTCTGTGAAGCCCCATAGAGCCTCTACAGCCCCTCAGAGAAATTAACTGCTGGGCTCCCACCCTGCACACAGATGTGCAGTAGAGATACATCCCGAAGATAAAGCACATCAGCTTCATTATCTGCTCCTGTGGCAGTGTGCAGGGCTCTTCTGAGGGGAAAAGCCCATCACTAACGCTGCAGCAGGGCAACTGCAGTGTGCCAGTGTTTTAAAAAGCCCAAAACACATTAAAGCCATTCTCAGCTTTGTATGGTTATTTAGTTTAATTAAAGCATCAACAACATTTAATTACAAAGTAATAAACCCCCAGTTGGATAGGCACTAGTTAACACACCTATGCTGCTTCAACATTACTGAAGTGAAATTTGTTCAGTCTGATACATCAGTCCAATTAAACTTATGGAATGCTGATTTCTCTGCAGCTAATCCTCCTCTAGCTCAGTCATTCACAAGTTAAGGGGAAGATTGTTTTGTAACTTCTCAAAGACTTGAAAATTCTGAATGATAAAAGGAAGGAAGCACACACTGTGTCACTTCCAAGCAATGTCAGTAACTGGTGGATGCAAAGGAGAATTTCTTATTATGCTGAAGGAAACACACAACCACATTGTGCAGCTGCTGTTTAGAACTCTGAGACATCTCCCAGATTATCAAACGTGTTCTAAAAGGCAGCCTGTTCAAGGGGAGAAAAGGGGTAAATAGAAAAACTCTCTAGACTGGAACTTGCTCTGAGCATAACAGCCCTGAGTAAAATGTTTTAAGGGGTGTTTTTTTGTTTATTAAACCATGCTCTTAGTTCAAACAATGGCAGGTTACTAAGTGCTCGGAGAAAATAATCATCTTTATCAGGATGCCTGCAGGCAAACTCATCTTCCAACATGTGTACCACAGGAAAGTGCAGGAACTATTCTCAATTTATGTTCTGCTTCTTGTAACAAGAGCCCGAATTCTCAGCCAGGGCAGGGGTCAGTGTGGCTGGGGAGCAGCTCTCTGAGGAGGCACAGGGGTCCTGGCAGGCGGTGAGCAGAGCACATCCAGCCCTCCACCCTGGCCACAGAGCTGCTGGCAGCCTTGCAGGGAGCAGGCACGTGAGCCCAACCAGCAGTCAAGGAAAGGGATTTTTCCCTTTCCTCAGCACTTGTTGGACATCATCTACAGTTTTCTGCACCCCCAGAGCAGAGAGCTTTGAAAAAAGTGGTCAGGGCAGCAGTGTCTGGACATGGGGAACATCTCTGCAGAAAGCCAAGACCAGCAAGCTCTGCTCAGCCCGAGGGGAGCTGGCTCTGAGGGCTGCAGAGTTGCCAACAGGGAGCCCATCAAGAAGAGGCAGCTTGTCACAGTGGGCAATGAGAACAGGTGCAAATTAAAACACAAGGGCTTCAGCCTGGATGCAAGTGAAAACATTGGGACAGGCTGCCCAGAGAGGTCACACAGCCTTCATCTGAGGAAGTTTTCAAGATCCAACAGGACCAGCTCAAATAGCTCTTACCCAGCTGACTGGACCTCAAGCTATCCCTGCTTTGAGTAGGAGATTGGAATGGAGATGTCCTGAGTCTCTCCCATTCAGGGTGTCCACGTTCAAATGTGTGAGCACAGATACAAAACCTCAGGACTGTACATGCAGACTGGTGCTTAACTCATGGACTTCTGGGACCCAGTTTCATTTGCTTGGACAGGTGGTATGCAAGTATTTGTATCCACACAGCAGGATGGGAAGCTGTTCCAGTTATGGCTCTTGCCCATTTCAGTATAGCTGGTGCTATGACACCATGCATACTAGAGGGCTGGAGTAAGCATTCGAGTACTAAATAATCAAACTCATGTTTTTTTCCTTATAACTTAACTGTTCATAAGTTAACACAGTTCTTCATTTGAGTCTTTCCCATGCCACAACCAAGCAGCCTGTGGCAAGTCTAACCACCATGGTCACACTGATGATTTAATACAGGAGGATGGAAAACTGTATCTTACTCCTTGCTTCTTACTCCTCCTCCACTGCAAGTGTCTGCTTTCTTGATTTCCATTTCCTAGTCCTTCACTGAATATTGTCATAGAAGAAAAAAAAACAAAAAACACAAAAAGCCATCAGAGCTTTGTGGAATTCATGTTGATTGTGAAGAACTGACCTCCTACCAAGTGCTCAGCTGCTCCATAGCTGGGAGGCCCGTGCTCCTTCCTGCCTATTTCATTTTGATAGACCAAGACTCCCTGGAGTTTTACTAACATATTTATGCACTGCCTGGGTTATCCCAACAGCCACCAATAAATCTTATTATCTCTCCTCAACAAGTCTTGGTAGCACTGAGTGATTGATGCACTAAAACTTGGTATAAACATGGAGATAAGCATCTGCCATTCCTTTCCTTCCCTGTCTTTACAGCACCAGCAGTTTAGAAGTGACAACCCATTGCTTCACTTTTAGCACAGGTGTTCTAAAACCCTCTGAACAACACAGGCTATGCAGAAACACTCATCTTTATTTCCAGGAGAAATAATGACTTTAGAGAGCTCATTTCCCACCACAGCTCCTCTTCTTAAAGGAAGCGCATGGATAGTGCTCTTAAAATTGGGGATGGCAGATGTCTAACAGCAGCATCTAGAGCAGTGGTACCCAGCTTCTGGTTCCTGGAGACTGGTACACCAGACTAAGGCTATGTGAAGCTGCAATGCCTTCCTTGGGAGGAAGGCAAAGATTCACCCAAGCAGAGTATTACATGCTCTGCATTTTCACCTACTGATGAGCAGGGCATGCAGAACTGACTCACAGACTCCAGCAGAAACCTTCTTATCCCAGCTGCCTCAGAGAACTGGCATTGCAAATAGACACCAGTGGAGGAATTTGATAAAGGCTGCCCATCAGAGTGAGCAAGCCATGAACCCAACCAGGTGCCCCAATTCCATTCTTGGTTTCCATTCAAGATGGATCAGCTCCCCAGCATACAGGCATCTGAAATACACAAGCACTTCATCTGCTAGAATATAAATTACCTGGTAGATAAAAAACCTGAAGGATGTAATTCAGATAGTTCTCAATCAATTGTTTTCAACAATCTGAATCTGCTCATGTAGATTTGCTCCTGCTACTGAGGTTTTCTTCAGTAGCTTCTTAGACCCTGTCTAGCCCTGGGCATGGGCAGGACAGAACATCCCTTTCCACTCTGAGAACACTGCAACCCACAGCTCATGCTCAGGAAAAGCTGGGATGATGCTGGCTTTTAACTGGAACCAGGAGTTTTAGTCATACGAAATGAAAAAACCAGTTAAACACTATTTCCTTCATTTAATTTGGCTAAAACATACAATGCTGTCAAAGCAAACACATTTTTGCAGTAGATGTTATCTTCACTTCCAAAGAACATTAGCATTTGAAATATTTTATATTGAAGAAAAAAATAATTCCATCTTCTTTAAAGCCCCAGAAATAATTAAAACAGCAATTCATCAGTTCTGCATGGTTTAAAGACAAACAGATGTCCACTACACCACATTAGTTTATCACATTGGAAAATGAAACATGAAGCAAATAGGATTTTATTGTATAATTATTATCACCACAAATTTGTGTCCTCTTTTACCTCAGTAGTAAATTAATCTTCTCAACTTAGTATATTTAAGGAGCACACAGGAAGAAGATTCACTTCACCTGACTGGGAATTTGGCCCCAGTCAGAGCTGGCTCAGAACAGCAGGCGATGGTGTTGCATCATGGTGAAATCCATCTCTAATTTTCCTGCCACTTTAGGGCCACAAACCCAGCAGGTATTTGATGTAAGCTAGAGCAATCACCAGAAAAACGCCCCAGGACTGTGAGGGACCATCAGCTTCTTCCTCCACCACAGCTGAAATCAGTGACTGTTGGTGGGAAGCCAGCACAAGGCAGTGCTGCCCAGCCTGTCCCTCAGCATCATCTGTAATAAAGCAGAAACACTGAAACTCCAAAACCACTTTATCTCAAAAACACCACACACAAAATTCTCATCCTGCAGTGTTTATTTCTATTTAGATGTCTTTCAGTTTTGTTCAGCTCCTGCCACAAACTCCAGAGCAGCAGGGAGAAAGCATTTAAACTGTCAGCCCTGGTGTGCTGTGCCACACTCACAGCTCTGAGAGCCACGGGGAGCTCAGCTTGCTGCCAGCCTCAGCACAAACTAACAGCACCTGAGCTGGGTTTAAGGCTCTGCTGGCTTAGGGGGCATTTCAGCAACATCCACTGGGTTTGCCTTGGCATCTGAAGGAAGAGTTTGCCAGGTGCATCCTCTCCCAGAGCAGCAATGATCCATAGCATTAGCAGAGTTAAACACTTCACTATTCCAGCCCAGCACAGATTTTAGTCTATTAGTTGAAAATGAGATGCCTCCATCCATGCTCTAAGAGCACACACACTCCCCTGCCTATATATATATAAAGCCCTTTCATTTTATGATCAGTACAATAGTTCTGTGATAGAAAAGGCTATAATATTTTATTAATGTTAAACTTGTTCACCTGGGAATCTATACAAATCACTGTAATTTTGCCTCACTAATGTTTGTTATCAATCTTCTCTACTCAATAAAATGAGAGCAAAATATTGCAGAAGTCCCTCTCACTGAATTTACTATTTTTATTTTCCTTTTTTTTATTAATTATTTTTCGCCCTTCTCTCCCCCTCTTGTCTGGGCTTGTGTCCAAAGTCACAATGAGGTGAGAATAGGACGTTCAGAAAGTATTTTATAATTCTTTAATCACCTAACTTTGACATCCTCTAGTCATTTGGGCTAGAGCATTTTGATATAAGAGATCCCATGTAGCGACAGAATCAGGTCAACAAGGCAATTAATCACCTCTGTGTTTACACTCTCAGCAAAACAATACAAAAACCAAAGAATGGACAGAGAAGATGGGAGGAGGGACACCATAACCCATCTCTGATGGGCAAATAATTGTCTTGGCTTTGCTTCTGCAGCCACAGTGGGAAGGTGCAGAGCTCCCATTTATTAATCACTTTTGCAGAACCAGCCTCCAGGGACTCACAACAGAACGTGGGAGGCTCAGTGCTGGCATCTCAGCAGCAGGTTGCAGCAATTTTCTGTGCTTGGCTCTTCTTGCACTGATAGGGCCTAGTATCCTAAAACAAGGAGTTTGATACCTCAGCTTGTAAATACTGTGTAGTGCCTAAGGCTTGATAACTACAGTTTTGTGCTTGTGTTGAACAAACTCTATGGGAGCAGGAGCAGTACAGCCAATACTGTTTTATCCACACATGGCTGTGTTCCCACTGCCTGCTAACCCACACATGCCTCTCTACTTTACCTATATGGAAAATTATTTCATCAGTGGCTTTAAAATTCTTATTAAGATGCCCCCCTAACTATCCTGATCTGTAAGCTCAGAGAAGCACATACCAACACCTTCCACAACAGCATGAGCAGGCTGCCCAAAATGTCTTGCAAATAGCTTCAAATTAAACCCCAACAAAAGAAACATCATTCTCCCCCTTTCTTTGGGAAAAAGATGTTGTTGGAGCCAGGAGTAAACTGAGGCACAGAACAGGTAAGGGCATGGAAATCTGAGAATTGAGATCTTTTGCTTGGCCACTCCGATGGGCAACACCCCAGAGGGAGAATAAACCAGCAGCACAAAGCTCTGATGAGACAGAACTATCGAGCTAATTCTAAACAGGGTGTGAGCAAGGCACAGGGTGATGATCCCCCTCAATTTGTGGGTATTTCAGCATGCTCAAGGCTTCTGGAGTATATAGCCCAGAACAGACATTGAAATGGAAGGATCATAGGATGTGAAGTTTGGGAGTCAGCTCTCATGATGCACATCACACAACACTACCACCAGACATTATCCATCTCCTGTCCCCAAAGCACACATTCACACACTGCTTGACAGGAAACTACCAAAAATTACCTTTAGAAAACCTTCTAGAGGCCAAATACTCATGAGCTAACTCCTGATTTCAGGACTACCTGCTGTGACATCCAGTGGCCTGCATATCGCACACAGGGATGTGCAAATTCAAATATTTGAAGACTTGGGGGAAACTCAGAAAACATTTTTCACCACTCCATGCAGCCATTCAGAAAGTTCAGTGAGCACCACCAAACTCCTTCATTGCATTCCTCTCTTCCAGCCTCACAGATGAAGACAAGGCTCTCACCAGTGCCTTCACTGCCCTGGTAGTGCCAATAGAAGTTCAGGCAGTCAAGAATTACTGATACACAGGGCCAGGATCAATAAAGCTATAGTGTGGCAAAGGCAGTTCAGGCAGGCTTTGCAGGGGCATAACTAGGAGTGATGGGCTGAAATTAAGCAGAAGGAAAATTCTGGCTGAATAGCAAGAGAAATTTGCTTTGCTAATGGGTCAATCAATTAAACCAAGCACACAGCTCTCAAGAGAAGCATGCAGGGAAACCTGTCACTAGGATCACTTAAAACTGGAGTGAAGGAGCTCCAAAGGTTGTCACTGCATAAGCAATTCTGCAGTTTGCATTTCAGGAGCACTGCAATTCCATATAGCCAATGGGATCTAAGCTGAAACCGCCCAGCTTACACCACCTCCCAAGGGGCTAACAACCCTTTAACAGCTCTCCTTCCCTTCTCTTGAACTAAATCCTCCCATACTCTCAGAATGGCATTCATCTAGCTAAGTCATTGAATTTTAGAGTCTTAATTATCTGAAATCTAGCTATCTTATTAGCTAGCACTGATAGAATGAGCTAATGAAATAGGAATTTTTGATAGAAAGTACTGGGGTCTCTCCAACAGCTATCAAGAGTCAGAAATTGTCCAGTTCTTTGAAAGCTAAACTTTTACTGAGTTACCTGTTAAACCACAGCTTCTTAGAAACATCAATATGATTAGCTGCAATCATGTGAACGTGACATAAAAAACCTTTGCTTGTTTACCAAGCAGAATAGAGGATAGAAAACAATAGGACTTTTGTTTCTACTGTGCAAATACCACAGAGTGAAAATTAAAAGCTTGTGCTGTCAGAACAGCAGATGGATAAACAAGATCTTAATATAATTACACTGAGTATTAAGGAAACATTTTTCAACAGACACATCAGAGACTTTAAGTACTCCCCAACAAATGTGGTAGGACAAACAATGTGGGACCAGCAGTATGCCAGATCTCGGTCTGCCAGTGCATGCCTGCATGCTTCCCACAGCAGCACACATCAGACTTTGTGACTGAAGACACCATTACCTGCTCTGTTTAGCAGTGTCCTTCCTTATCAATAGTGGGATTTGAGCCTTCACCTGGCAGCATGGTGCTCCCATCAAGACATCAGTTGTTATTGAAGGAGGAGCCAAGGAAGACCAAAGCTACAGAACAGCATGAAAATTCAACAGGCAAGAGCAGGAGAAACAGAGAGAGGCCCATAATGCATCAGAGTAAGTGAGTTAGGGGCTCAATAGGCTCTGCATGTGCAAATGACCTGAAACATGTGACAGAGGACACTGCTGTGGTCAGGAGTGACAGCCACCAAACCATGCTTGTCCTGAAACTACTCCAGATCATGAATACTCTCCAGCTTGCAGATGTGCCTTGAAGTCAGTCTTCTGCTAATAATGGTACTTCCACTGTTTTTTTCTTTAAGTGACAGAGTTTTCTTCGTCCTATGAAGATCAAGAAGGTCAAATATCCCATTCTTTACCCAAATTTCTCAGACGTGCTAGCCCAGATTGACTCTAGGCACTAGACAGGCCTATCTCCTCAGCTGCAAATTGTTTCTCAGCTATTGCCCTTGTCCTATTGATGTGACAGAACCTGCCACAGCCAAGGTACCATTTTGACATTGGAATCTTTGTCTGCTTGCCCTCCTTTAAATGGTTCACTGCATTCCTTTAAGGTACATTTTGAAACAAGGCACAATCTCCCAAGCACAGACTCCAGGCTGCTGTAAGTTAAAAGACAAGCAGGCTGTCTAGGAGCATTCTCACTGCAAACTGTAGCTGGAAATCAAAAAGGGAAAAGATTTTGCATATTCAGACCTGTGAAGAAATCAGTATCTCTATTTCTCCAATAGATGGTGCTAATAATTTCTCTCTCAGATATTCATAAATAAAAAGGTGAGTTTCTTTTGTGGCAATGCTGCAGTGAGAGCTGTGAAATGGGGCAGAGACAGCAAAGCTCAGAGTCCCAGCAGGACCCCTAGGGATTCCCATAATAAAGATGTGAAATGAGAATCCTGGCTCACCCCAGCAGTGCTACTCATGCTCTCTAATCTCCCTCCTGTAAGTGTTAAGTTCCTGAAACCTTTCCTGAGTCTTTGCAGCACCCTTTTCCTCATGTGAGTAAGGATGAAAAGTGTGAAACTGGCAAAGGCTTTTGAGGAAAAGTGAACTGGCTTATCAAGGCAAAACAGTGGGAAAAACAGCTTCCATCTTCTGTCACTCCTCTGGAATGAACACAACACCAAAGTTCTAGAAACAACAGTTGTTTAGCATTATGGTTATCAATCAACAGCATGTTTTCACAAAGCACTGCTGATGCTAAAACCATTTTCCAAATTTCCTTGTTTGTTTTTCCCCCAAATGCATAAACAAAGATCTGCTTAAATATGCCTCAAAATGTTGGAAATCTACATCAGGGCTAGAGAATTGGGTAATTAAGAAAGAAATTCACTTCCGTAATTGGCACAAAAAAAAAGAGGCAAGACAACAGAATTTGCAAGTAGAATAAAATTACATTATTGAGAATAATTGCAATGTTAACAATTTCAGTTGTTCCAAGAGCTCTTAGGAAAACTATCACCTTGTCTGTGTACAACCATCTTATTTTTGTTTTTAGCAGACCAAGACTGTTGCATTTGTCCAACAACTTCTCATCCTAGGCTGGACCATTATCCTACATCCTCTGCATAATTTGTCTCAACCTACATTCCCAAGTGCCTGTGCTAAAACCTTAATATTCCTGCTGTATTTTCTCACTTATGGCTTTGTCAGCCAAAAGGGGTATTCAGATGTTCCACATCCCAAGCAGTGCTGAAGCAGGAGATAAGAATGAAAGGCAGGGTCAAGTAATTTTTAAGCACTGTATAGTTTACTTGGCTGCACTGGTTTATGCATTAGGACCAGAAAGTAATGGGAAACTCAGGCAGTCGGACACGGATGTGGTTTTAACAGCAGAGGTGCTATGGTCTGAAATTTAATGTTTTCTTCCAGGAAAGTGAGAGCAGGAACCAGGCAGAACACATCCCCATGGAACACAAAGCAAATGAAAGCTGCATTCAGCCAGGCACGTTCTCTGCAGATGAAGCAGCACTCACGGACAGCACCCAAGCAATCTGGCCAAAGAGCTTCTCTGCAGGAAACAGACAGCAAGGGAGCAAAAGATCAGACAAAAGTCACCCTTTGCCTGGCACTTCAGGGAGGAGCAGTCTTGAGATTCACAGACAGCAGACCTTCACTGCCCCATGTGAATGTGCTGAGCACAAATACAGCAAGGGGAAAAAGGAACCAGCACACCCAGACAGGTCTGTGCCTTGGCACACGTGGTACACTGGTAACACAGGAATTTGTATTTGCACAGCTCAACCTGTGAGCCCCAGGAGATTTTCCCCATCTAGCTTGGGATCTTAACAGGGGATTTTAGAGCACCACAACCTCTGCTGAACCCAAGAACTGATGGATTCCATGAGAAGCAAGGAAAGGATTTTCGTATTCACTCTGTGATTCAAGAAGCTGAATCACCACACGGCACAGGGATTTTCTGCTAAGCACAGGAACTCTGCAGGAGAGCAGGTAACTGAGGTTTCCTGAGCCCCAGCTTAGAACCACAAGCACATGAACTATCCTGCCTCACTTCTACCTACAATACATGCTTCCCAAAAAGAAATGCATACATACCTGAGTACAAAATCAGATGCAAATCCCTTGCTCTACAGAACTCTGAAACTAGCATGGGGGAAGAGAAGAATACTCTTGAGCTGCAAATGAATAGAAATCAAGCTAATGTACAGCATATATTGCTGATTCTCTCATGCTTGAGTTTAAGCTCTGAAATATTAACCACAGTCATTATGGAAGGCTCTCTTTTGACAGTGTGTCTTATGGTTCATTTACCAAGAGAAAATGGGTGCAATTTTAGCCAGTGTTAAAATTAATCTGCTTTTATCAGAGAAAGGAAACTAATCCCACTTTACCAGCTCTTTTGTACTCTGAGAGAAGACTAACAGAGACAGAACAATTTAAAATAACTAGGCTTCTTTGGTGAACCTGGGATTCTGTAGGTTTTCACTCGTCTAAGTTGAAAAAAATTTTCTCTGAGAGTAAGACTAACCACTTCACCCAGACAAGCACAATTCCTACAACACCAAGTACAGTGCTGACCCTGATCTGTTTCAAACTGGGTGCCTACAAGACTTTCAATTTTTTCTTTGGGGAAGGTTATTTCTCAGAAGCCAATCAAATCTGTGATATCTGGGAAGAATAAAGGCAGCAGTAAAACCTGTAGTACACTCAGTATCATCCACACAGAGTGCCCAGAGTCACAGGCAAGCAGCTTTATAAATCCTTTCACACACACTGAGTTCACCCAAACTTCTCTCTAAGCTCTTAAATTCCTCCTCCAGCCCTGCTTAAGGAAGAGACAAAACTTCAACTGTTGCATGCCCCCCAGCCAGGAAAGGTTTCCTGGGGAAAGAGGAGAAAGAAGGAGAGCCATGATGAGGCAGTTCCCACATAAGCTCCTACCCCTTTAGAGCAGCTTTCTAACTCACATTGATTTCTGAGACCAAGAAGATTCCTCTAGCTCCTCTTGGTCTTCTGTAGCTTCTTTTTGCATTCAGAAAGTATTTTTCAGTTCTGCTGCTAAACTTTAATCACTCACTCTCTAGGTCTCAGTTCTCTAAAGATTGTTTCTATTGACAGCGAATCCTAGGGGAATTATTATTTTTTATTAGTATTATTATTTCCCAGTAGTGCACACATAACAATAGCTCTCTAGATACAGCAAATAGATATGAGGAAATTAATGGAACCATAACTGCCTCATGTCTTTCATTTAAGACACGCTGGGTTTTAGTCCTTTTGTTCAGAAACAAATTTAACAAGAATTTAGGAGCTGTGTGTTGGGGCTGAAATAAATTAGGTGAATAGCAGGAGAGGGAAGCCTGCTATGACTTCAAAGTACAATCAACACAATGATGGGACTTCATGGAATAGGAAAACTAAGACTGAATTTAACACAAATGGCTCCACTGTTATCAAAGGTTCTGTACAAACTCTAATGGTAATTCAATTGCATTGTTCATTGGGGAGAAGGTAGATGAAGATCATTTAATGTTTTATAATTAGCAAAAATATTTCATCCTAGCTACAATTTACATTCTGTGTGAGGGAACAGGAGTGGTGTCAAAAGCAGGCTGGAAGTAGCAGTGGCTGTGTGGACAGACCCACACTCTGCTTAAGGACACAGCAGGGCAAACACTGCCAGGGGCAATGGATACCATCAACTGGAAAATTCGTGTCAAGATTTCTACATTGTCCCCCTCATGCTTCCCCTTTACATAATGGATAGGAATGCTGGAACATTTTGTTTCTGATAAGGCTGAGCTGAGAATAAGCACTTCTCCCACATACCTTAAAATATTGTTTTTCTATTCCAAAGTGAACACTTCCAATTTATTTAGAAACTTAGGGGGATGCTGAAATGGATTAAAAGGCAGGACAAGTTCCAAGCCCCGCCTTGAACAAGACAGTGCCTGACCTGAGGAGAATCACCAGGAAAGCCTGGACATGCAGCAGAAGATGCCATCCCATGCAACTGCTATGCCTTGACCTTGCTGGAGTGACAGCTGCACCACCTTCACCTTCTGGGAAGGCACTGTGTGGCACTTCCTTAAACACAGGTTGGTGGTATCACCTGTCCTGTGGCACCAACAGGAGGACAAGGGGCACTTGGGATGCTCTCCCATCATTCACCAACACAAGAGGCCATCCTCACAGCCTGCACTGCACACACACCAGGGATCACACCCATCAACACAGCAAGCCAAACACATCCTCGGTGAAATTGCCAAAAGAATGGCAGATCTGAGTGCAGATTTCCTTTTGCATCTCACAACCAATCACACAGAAAATTCAAAAACCCCTCTGACCTCAAAGCACATATTTGAAAATCTTTAAAGTAGAACTATGAACAGCAGTGCAAGTTATACTCTCCAGAAGGAACTATGCACTATGAAGACAGAAGGTCTCCTGCCAAAATACTGGCTAAAAAGAAGGTACTTGTGGGTTAATGTGGGTGTTGGCAGATCCTCCCAAGAAGCAAGCCAAGCTGTGTTTCACTTTCACAAGTTAAAGAAGTTGGAATAAATGGGGGAAAGGAGGGGGAGGAACATTAAAAAAAAATCAATTGGAATGGGAAAAATCACCTCTGAAAGAAGCCAGGAGTCAGCCACTGATAAGTGTATTGTAATTCTTGGTCATCCCAGAGACTCCCAGCCCCCTTGACATGACAACTGCAGGATATGAGGTGCTAGAGGCTGCCTCTTTCTGCCTTTTATAAGACATCAACCCATTTAAAATCATCCCTTTGCCACTAGCTGCCAACACCAACTTAAAAGAAAAAGAAAACCCAACAAAGATGTAATCCCGTACTGCAAGCTTCTGCAGGAAAACAAATCTGAGAATTCTCAAGTGAAACACCTCACAATAGCCCAGTTTAAATAGGTGGCAAACATTAGCCCACCTATAGTAACTGTCCACTTGAGGGCTCCTCATCCTGAAGTAGAAAATATACCTGAAATGCATAAGGTAAGGTAAGGTAAACACAAGGCAAACCAAGGGAATGTATGACACTGCTCCTCCTTAGCTCAGCAGTGACAGCCCACTGCACCTCTGAGTCTCAAATCCAAGCCAGGCTGGAAACATTCTGCTGTGATTGCATTGTCAGCCACAGGAGAGCTCATTCCAAGTCTCCCTGCACAAAAGGAGAAAATGGATTTCCTCACTCTGCACAGGGTGATCCCTTACCCATATTAACTTTTATCACAAAGATACAGGAGGGCCTAAAGGATTTTGGTTTTCCTTACATCATCCTTCTGGAAACAAAAGCTGTGTCTACAGACTTTTGTTGTCCCTAAGTATTTCACTTCTTTCTGAGCCCAGAGACAGCGTCTCTCCTGCTGTAAGAGCTTGTACCTCTTGAAGTAGCAAGGCAATTCCCTGCCAAGTTCAAGAAGGTAAACAAAATACATCTCTTCTGCCAAATGTCTCCACACCAATTTGTGTAATTGCCCACGTCCCTGAAGAGGGCCTTGTTCACATATTACAGCTCTGACTCTAAGCACTGAAATACAATTAAACCAGATGCATCAGACACAACTGGCTGGCTGGTTCATGTCAAACCTCCACAGGTGGTGGCTAAGAAAGGTGACTCTCATTCAGAGATGCTAAGAACAAATAGCACAGTATATGCAGGGAAAGGCACAGCATGGAAAACTAAAAGTAAATTATTTCCTCTATACCTCAGCCTCCAGCAGCATCTCTGCCCATTGAATATGAAATTTTGGCTAACAATGTTAATATCTACCAGTGTGTTTCCTTATCACCTCCTCCAAGCTGTTTTACCAAGACATAATCAGACTTTTTTACTTTTATCCTGGCTCTTATCCTCTGTGTCTTTTGTTACCAGGCAGTGCTTGTACATCACTCACGTCCAAAATTCCCCATAGGAAAAAAAAACATATCCTTTCTCAAAAAGCTCATACTTTTCCCTTTGCATGATATCAATCCAGCTATCTGCACTAAAATAGTGAAATGTTCTTTTCCCTCTAAAGTCTCTTTTTAGCCCATTCTGGAGCTTAAACCACTGTTAAAACCTATTATTCTGATTGTATTGTCCCAATGCACAAACCTTGCCTTCTCTCTAATTTTCCCCTGCCTGCTCTTTCATTTCTCTGGGCCACATCCCACAAACTTAGCTTTCTAACACCATCACACTGTTCTGCTCCATCCCCAGCTTCCACTTGCTACCCCTTCCCTGTATTTTCCAAGCAACATCTCAGCACAATTTTCCAGCCTTATCCTCCTCCAGTTTTACTAAGTCTTCTCTCATTCTCTACTTCACAAAAGTTTCCTACATGGATAGAATACATTTCTCCCCCAGCACTGGTTCTTCAGTGGTAGAAAACATTTCAGACCACAGTGGATTTTCTTTCAGCTGAGGTAACTCAACAGCAGCTTTTTAAAGCTTACCAACAACCATGGCTCAGCTTCTCTCATAGAAGAACCTCTTTGCCAACAGACTGCTTACAGCTTCACAGACTTCTGCAAAACACCCTCAACTTTCTACACTTATCCCTCATATCTCTTCCTGGTCTTCAATCACTTACTCCTTCCACCTAAGACAGAAAATTGCAGATGGGTCCCTTTCAAGGGCCTGTTCACACCCTGAGAGCATCCCTCATCTTCCTTCAAATTGCTGCCTTCTGCTTCTCCCCATACCTTGAAATCAATGCTCATCTCATCTGTTTGTGCCCATCTGTATCTTCTTCATCATTCTCTTTTTTTCCTCCTTTCAAAAGTTAACTGTCCAAATTACTAAAACTTGACTAGGCTGAATAGAATAATCACATAATCATTGGATCTGTAAACCCCATGTTTCTGCTGCTCCTTGTTGCCTGTTCACACACCTAAAGCAGCAGCAACATCCACTCTACCTCCACTGAGAGAGGCCACTGCAGCTGAGTTATCTGAGTCCTACATAAAGCATTCCTTGGAACACTTTCTGGATTGAGCTGGCTGGATCTTCTTCCCAGATCATGGCTGAGGCAGTTCTTTACACCAGGAATCAAATATTTGTCTTTAAAGCATTTCCGTGCTTGAAAAAGAAACATCGTGCAGCATTTGCAATTAACAGGGAGGAGACATCTCCTTGTTCCACACTGAAACGTTGACAGCGATTGACACCTTGAGGAGGCTCCTGCTCGAGTGGAAATTGCACACCTTGGGATCTGGGCTGTCAATCTGCTCAGCAGGGGAAGGGGTCAGAGGGGAGAAAAACAGCTATTTGGGCTTTCAAAAATGTTTCTCTTGCAATTCATTCTCCCCTTGAGTTTCTGTTCTAGTTAACAAATGGTGAAGCTGCCACACTTCTGATTTTCCACAGAGCTTCAGGAAAAGCTAAGACTGTTTCAGGAACAAAAAGCAATATCTGATATTCAAGTTCCCGTCACCATAACTTTATAGCAGCCAACAAAGATCATCTTATGGCAAAATATTGCCAAGATTAATTTTAAAACCACCTTCCTAGCTACATTCTCCATCTGAATGTGTCAGAAGCCAACATTTCTGTTCTGAGGAATTCAGGCAGGCTAATGCTTGGTTTCAGTACCAAGCGGGAAAGGCAAGATCATTAAATTTCCCATGAGTATCAGTAAATATTTTTCACCTGATAGTCAATAACACCAAAGCATTTACTTTCTATAATGTCAGAACACTAAAGATTAATTTCAAACACATAGAGAGCCTTTGAGACTACCCTCTGCCTTGCCTCCCTGCAGCACCTTCAGTGCCCAAAGAACTTCAGCTGAAATCCTTTGGTGATGCCCTCCGTGCAAATGAGGAGACTCAGCAAAGAGAAGACAGATGGAAACCAAATCTCTCCAGGACAGAAAAATACAGCTTTGAATACACAGGGCCCAAAAATACAAAAAGTCCAATACCAGAAGTGAGGGTAAAGAGGACAGAGGAACAAGGAACTTTACATTTACTCTTACAGATTTGGTTTAGAAGATGTGTCCACCATGCTGTCATTATCATGGTGCCAAAGCAAGTCAATTGGCAAGATTTCTCACTACAGCTTGACACTATCAGAATGCAGACAATTTTGGTTGATATTTTACTGTAGAAAATGTCACTGAAAATGACATACCTCCAAGAAATTTTCTGATTTTGACTAACTGTATTTTCTAACAGAAAATTCTTCTGACAACTTTCTTCCCCCTGACAACTTTCTTTCCCCAAGTGGCTCTAATATTAGGATTTAATAACTTATGTGTCTCAGTGGTGTTTTCAATTTACTGACGTCATCTGTGCTGTGTAAACTCAACACAAAGGGTGAATATTTAAAACTATGTGTCATCTATCTTCTTCTGTCCTTGCTGTGCTACTGCATTCATTCCCCATCCTTCATTATACCATCTATTGCTACAATGAAATATTTTCATCTCCTAGCAGCTGCTACTGCATAATGTATTTCTGGATCATCTGAGTAGCTTGTTAGGAGGAAAATTTACTAATGAGTTAAAATTTAATTTGTCTTGTGTCATCCCAGTTCAGACATCAACCACACAATGCCATATATTTAAGCAGAAGCCCAAAATTACAGACATCTTTTCTCTTCTCTGAACTCTCTCCAGCAGCAATCTTCACATATGTCCTTATTTAAACAAAATGATCTCTATATAAAGGATTAAGTGCAGGTTTCCTGAGTAACATTTTATAATGAGATGCTGATTCTTTTGTACAATATTCTCTGCTCCTCATAAAATTTCTCAAAGTATTTCTTTCCCCTACTTGCTCATAAAAGTTTGTTTTTCACCAAAATTCACCTTGCCAAATGCAAGATTTCTCAGAAATTACTCTTTCTGCCTGGCCTTCCAATACCTCGGTGTCAGAAAGGAATAGAGATGGATTCTTCTGCTTGCCTCAAAGCAGTTCTTGGCTTAGATGAATACTGATTTATGTGAGTGGAAAAGGCACAGACTCCACATTTCTCCTCAACTACTTCATCCTGAGAGGGTGCCAGATGCAATGGAGATAGGAGATATGGAAAGGATAGAGCAAGGCAGGCAATGAAATTTTCTTCTCTTTGTGCATTTCTCTTTCAGCCTGACAGGAACACTGGTGATCTCTTAAGTCTTTTTGGAAGGACCTTTGGAAAGTAGTTTGGGGTTTGTTTTCTTATTTCACTTTAAAGCCATCCCTCAGATAAGCCTGCCTAAGAACGTGAATAGCACTGAAGAAAATTGGTGCTGCTGTACCCAGGACAGACACTGACAGCAATCTAAAAAGGACATGCTTAGCCATCAAAGCACAGGCAGATAATCCTGAGCACAAACATTTCCTGGAAATATTTGTAGCACTTAACATCACCTTAGAAGTTCTAGGAAACATCAGAATTACTTTGGTTAATGCTGCTTTAAAAGAAATGTAATGTTCACTTGCACTGAAGCAGTATTTCACCTCCACTGTTTGCTGTGGTGAAAACACAGTGGAATAAAACTACCAAGACAGATCTGCTTCCCAAGGAGGGCTGGAAGGGACCAACACCCAAACAGGGCAGGACAGCAGCACAAAACAATTCTGCTTGGGACAAAACTAAAAGGAGATATTGAGAAGCAAGTGAGAAGCACCAGAAACATTCAATTTCTTTCTGAAAACAGATGAGACCAACCATCAGGATGAATGTTGTTTGCTTCAGTGCATCCTGTGTGTATCTATACCTTGTGTACAGACAAGCACTGCATCCTTGTGCCTGCACATGTCCAGCTGGCAGGCAGGGAGGGATAGGCAGGTGGACACAGCAGGACCACCCCCCTCATGCTGCAGGCTCCAGGTGTTGCCCTCTGCCAGCAGAGTTCCTCCTGCTGGCCCTGCAGCCCCCTGCTGCCCACACCTGCAGGATCCTGCTCAGTTGCTGCCCGAGGAGCTGTGTCTGACAGCCCCAGTGCAGGCTGCCCTGTCCATCACGACAGAGATTAGGGTTGTGCTCACCCTTCATTAATAAACACTTGCCTTCCCCAGCCCTTCTGCAGCACGGGGAAGCATCAGCACCCGCACACCTACACACAGGTGTGTGCAGCTCTCTCCTCGTGTGTTTACTGTTTATCCTTTTTGTCAGGAATCACACTCAGAGTGTGTTGCTGTCTGAGCTGTCACTGCCTGTCACATTACAATGACGATGGCTGCTTTCAGAAGCCAGTTCAGGTTGTTTAATCATCACTTCCCTCCAAGCTGTCCATCACAGGGTGGTCTCCAGGCAACAGCATCAACAGACAGGGCTGTGGGTGGCTGATGAGGAGGAGGAGGAGGATGCAGCACACATTTGCAGGGAGGAAGAACTCACGTTCCCATGGGAGAGGGAGCCATGGGAGCTGCTGAATCTCTCTCTATCTGATGGGATCCCAGCCTGCAGCATCATGAAAGTAACAGGGATTTCAGCCATTGCTGAACCTAGTGTTTAGGAGGGAAAAAATGATGCCAGGAGCCTGGTGGAGCCTGGTGCATGGCACAGGAGTGCAGAGCTGGGCCTCCTTTCCTCAGCTCTCGTAGAGGTCCATGGTCCAACTCCCTCCATCACAGCTGGGATGGCAGGGCCCTGCCATCATGCCCTGGCCACAGGCACAGGCACAGACTGGAGTATCAAACAGCTGGAATCAACCACATTCACTCCTTTAGCAACTTTAAAATTAATTATTTTGGAGTGGATGACAAGTTTCTGGAGAAAAAAGAAAGATAACATGTCATCTTAAAAAAAGTTGAAAATAAAATGGAAGGAAACACCAAACTGGAAGCTTTTCATGCAAAAGATGAGCTGGAGAATATTTTCATTTATTTTTGTTTCCTTTTTTGTTTTCAGGGATACAGAATTAAACAGTCATTTGTTACTGAAACAAACACACAGATCTGCATCAAAGCATCCTTCAGCTACAATATCCTAAATATTTACTGCTAAACTTCATCAGCTCATCTGTAATGACACGAGGTCACTGGATCCAGATCTATGTAGACCAGATCTGTTCTCTTCCCATCTCTAGCCCAGGTTCTGTCACTCTTCATATACTGAGGGGTATGTGGGAACATGAGCACAGATGGAGAAGGGGTAGTGCAGTCTCTCCCCATGGTCCAGTTCTCAGCCAGAGTAACATCTCAGGGAACAATCACTCCCCAGACTTCTCTAACATGGTAGCATTTCACCATGGACCTGTGCATTTTGAAAATTAAGTTCAATGCATCTCCTGTTTTGCTGGTGCATCTCTTAATAAACTCTTTAATCTGCACTATTGAAAAAAAAAATTTAAAAAAACCAAAAAAAACACCCAAAAAAACTATTCTAAAGTTTCAATCAAGGTAAGATCTCACTTTTATTTGCAGATAACTATTTCCAAAATTTGAATATGATTCCAATAATGATTAATTTCAAGATTTTATCTTTCATCTACAGGAATGTATTTTTTAATTGGAAAACTGAATTGAAAGCAATGGAAAGCAAACTAATTTTCTGTATCATGTTCTTTTGCATATAGAGCTTGATATTCAGCATAAATATTACTTTTACACCAGAAAAATGTATTTACACTTACCTATAAGTAAATGCTTAATAACGTTCTCAAGTGCTTATTTGAATATTCAATGCAATTCACTTTTCCTATGTGTGTTTTCAGAAAATATTCAGTGAAAGGTACTGGCACCATTTTTGACCAAGAAAGGGCACATTAAGCTGTTTCTTTACAGAAAGATTTAAACTGACCCAGTGACACACACGGTAAGGGAGCATATGACTTCTTTCATCTACTGAAATTATACTTCGTTGTTAAAAGAAAAAATTTCCTGGCAAAGTCCAAACGATTAAATGGCATCCATTCCCACATTAGTGAGGAATTTCTCACTGCTTTCTGAATTAGGAACTTTATGATTACTTCATCTCCCCATAAAAAAAGTGAAACTGAGAAAATCACATAATGAGTGGGGACAATTTATGGAGATAAAAACATGCCTACATTTGTTATATAAAATATTTCCCTTGAATTATTTTCTCCACCTTAAATTTGGTGGGGGAGGTAAGAATGGGCAGGGGGAGAAGAGAAACATTTGAGAAAAGACATGGGGTATCTCTGTTGGGTTATCTATATAGCCTGAGGTTTTCTAAAGAGCTTTTCACTTCCTCCTGAAGAAGTGCATGGAAATTATCTGCAAGAGCCCATGGCACTGCTGCCCTTCCATGATCACCAGCAAAGGTGATCTCAAACCTCATGCAGGTAGGATGTGAGCACTGACACGGGGTTGGGAGCTGCTGCTGTGAGTTCCCAAGAGCTTCCCATTTGTAGGGAAACAGTTTCCATCCCAAAAGCCCACACAAGATGAAGGGGCTATCCCTGAGTTTCCCCCACAGGAAAAATCACAAGGTTCTCCCTCGACCTTCCTGCCCCTGCAGCAGCAGTTCTGCCCCAGACAGGGCAGGAGGAGAACGCACTGGAGTCCTGTCCCAGTTTGGGGGGGCTTGCATTGACATCCCCCACAGCTGGGGTTGAAAAATGTGCAGCTTCCCTCCTGCTTCCATCGACACCTCCACCTGTTTCCTCAAGCTCCTGCCCACCCTGTCCCACACCAGGGCACTCAGCACAGCTGACCTGAGCACGTCCCTGCAGGGCAGCACAGGGCAGTCCAGAGGCAGCTCCAACAGCCACTGCAGGCACAGGAGAACATCCCTTCCCCCTGAGGGACACGATGGGAGGTTAAATTAAGTTCTTACAGACCCTCTAAAAGGAAGGAATTACATTTTAGGACATATCTTAAAATATCCTGTTCCTTCTGAAAGTACTTTTCTTTTATGTCCCCCAAGGAGAGAAAGTACAGTACTAAGTAAAAGTGTTATTGTGTTACCAGCACTGAGAATTAGGGATTAAGGGCTCTTACGTTTACTGTTGTTTGATTTAAGACAGAGCCAAAAAAAATTCCAAGTGGCACAAAAATCATTTTACTGCATCAACTTTTATATGCATTTAAAATTCCAAAATAATTACTCTATCACCCAGTGCTGCCATTTGAATTGGAATCAAGGTCCATTTTCATTTAACACAGAAATGTCAATTAGTGCTGTGGGAGTCATTGATTTTTTGGTTTGCTGGCCAGGTATAAAAAAATAATTGAGGGGAAAAAAGCACCTTGTGTCAGTCTTAATTTTTTTTCCTCCTTGGAAATGTAAACCTGAATGCAGCTTTGCATCTGGATGAACAGGGTCCAGTACACAAAGCTTTTAAGATAACAGCAGTTACCTAAATATAGGCAAGAACAGTTTGAGATGCTCTGCAATTCCCATAGCTGGACATTGGTAGGACACAGTTCCCACAGGATGCCCTCACCCTGTGAAGCAGCAGCCAGAGGTAATGCCATCTCAGGTGGCACCAGATGCCTCTGTCCTGCATACTGAATCAAGGTTTTTTCATCATTGGATCAGTTTTAAATATAGAATATAAGAATTGGAAATCTGTTCCAAAAATGCTGCCTGATTCAAAACAAAACAATGTTGCATTTAAACTTTCACGATTTGGGCTGGCTGAGGGCTATTTCTCAGGAGCCTTTGAATCAAAGGAAACTCACTGAACCTACAAAATGCTCTGGCCAAGCTACAACAGCATTTTCCAGAGAAAGAGGTCTTTAATGGGGCAGGTTCATTTGCCTCACTGGAGCTCTGCACAACACAAGGGCTGTGTTCACTCTGATACAGTATGAAAGGCCCAGAGGATGTGAGATTGTCCAAGGCCAACACTGACCTTGCAGCCCTTCCCATGTAAAGCTGTGACACAACTGAATGGCTCTCTAACCCCCCCAGAATGAATTAAGGACTCCTGACCTCCTTGCTTCTCCCTCTGGACTGACTCCACCATGGTCGCCAGGTTAGGGAAATACAAAGGGTTTATCTGAAGCCAGGAGGAAAGGGAGAAACCCATTTTCTATTACAAAGTACTGTATTAAGAAGATGGAAAGCTATAACCCGATTGCTTTACAGAGTTTATAGCCCCTCGATATTGCATGAATGCCAGTTGCAACTGTCAGAGCTCTTCCATTATTCTCCTTAATCTCCCCTTGTGATGGGATTTGCATATCCCACCTGTCAGTGGCAGAAGCTCCTCACCACCTCCCAAACTCTTTCAGAGACCAGCATCACACAATGACAAGCCTTTCTTCTAGTCCTCACAGATTCTCTTTCACTTTCTGCTTTCTCTCAGAGCAGGGCTCTTCTTATTAACAATTTCCCATGTATCCTATTTCATATTCTGTATATGAAAAGCCTGTGTTTTATCCAGTCAAGAAATAGATTTAGTGATGGACTGCAACACAGAAGAAAGAAAGACTATGGTTGCTGAATCATTTTTCTGAAAAATCAAACACACACACACATGCAAGAAAATAAATACCAAAAAAGCCCTCTGGTTAAAGGAATAAAGTCCTACTCAGTTACAGGAAATTTAGAGGAGATTCCATATCTAGAATGGATGTGAAGTATTTTATTATCCAACATTACTAAATATAATCAAGAAGACAAAAATTTGAAAGAAGGGACTTTTAGCAATATTTTAATTTGATTTGATTTTTTTTCCTGGTTTAAATTCCCATTTTTGTTTCCTCAGGTTTTATTCAGCCCTTCCAAAATATATTCTCAGTAGCTCTAGCAAGAGATTAGCCTGAAACAATCTCAGCATCCGGTGCATTATACTCTTAATACTATTATATATTCTTGTAGTGTGGAAATAATACAGACTCCGTCTCACTGAATTATATTAATGCCAACATCCTCCTTGCATGAGTCTTTTTTGGGAGCTGTTTTCAGCACCCCAGGAATCAATCTCAATACAAAGAAACTGACACTGGGGTCATTCCCCACCCTGGGTCTCTCTGAGATCTGGCTCTGGGCTCCACATCCATATTCATTACCTTAAAATCCCTCCTTTATAGGGAGCCACGGGAGGAAGGGAGCATGGGCTATCACAGCATCATAAAACAAAATGCTGGTCACTCATGGGATGATCCTGGCACCCCTGAGAGTTTTACTTTGGAGCCACAGCTCTGCCAGCAAGAGAAAGGCAGAGGCTGTCATACACATCCCCTTGCATGAACATGGCATTTGGGCAAAGTCTCCAAGTGAGATGCAAAAAAAAACCATTTTGGTTATGGTCCCCCATTCTGGACTGAACAGAACACTGGCAATTTAAGGTACTTTGGCCTTTACTGCCTCACTTGTGAAAAAGAATGTGTTTGTTATCAACTTCATTCATCAAAAGCAAAAATCAAATTCAAATTCGAGTTCTCAGGAACCTGACTCCTCTAGAAATTCAGAGTTCACCCTCCACAACCTCTTGTACAAGCAGATACAGAAAGAAGAGTGCTTGCTTGATTTAGCAAACCAGGGGCTGAAAGGGAATATCATCACTGCCTGTAAAATAATTCCATGGAATGTAAGTGCCAGGGAGGGAAAATGAATTAAAAGGAACAAACACAAGTGGAAGAAAAAATTAATCTAAATTGCCCAATGGCAACATTAGAACAGAAATCAGAGATGTTTCCAACAGTCAGGAGAAAAAGGCTTGGAACAGCTACCCAAAAAGGATGAAGGCAGTAGAAGGGTGAAGAATAGAACTGTGATGGACCCCCAGCTGTTTGTACATGTTTGTAGTTTGATCAGTCATGGCTGTTGGATGCAGTACTATGTGCCATTCTTGAAATTCCTCATTTACAAAGTAGGTCTGAACACTTCAGCTGAAAATCCAACAACAGTTTATTCACAATTACCTTGTCCAGGACGAAATACAGTGTACTGGAAATATATAGGTGCACTGTTATTCTGCCTTACTGTGCCCTGGTTGTCCTGTCAGTAACATTAAGTAACATCTCACAAGCAATACCTAATGCAGAGTCTCATCTTGCCTAAAAGCTCTCCCACAAGAAACCTAACTCTTCCCCTGCTGTCTGGTGTAATCACCTGACAAGAGCAATGATTTCCTTGCAGGCTTCATCCTGCACTGGATCCTTGAGCTGTATCGATCTTCTGCTGTGAATGGAATATAAAACCTGTCTGACCATGGTTGTTTTGCATCTACTCCCAGCTCCACCACCGTCTCCATCAGTCTGCTGAGGATCTGCTGCTGTAGAGGATGCACAGAAGCTCAGCTTTGTCCTTCTAACCATGTAAATCACATCAGCTTGAACCAGCTGTTTAAAAGTATCATGCTCAAGTAAAAGCCAATCCCCAGATACAAAGCCAAGTACATGCTCAAATTCTTTGCCACAGAGTTTGAGATCTACACCAACATCCAGGAGAGCACTTTGTCCAGTGCAAGGCAACAGTAAACTGCTATTATAATAAATGACTGTGAAACCCATGCTGCTTTCCTTCACAGCACCACATTAAAGCACCAGCTGTAGCACCAAGGTACTCACTCAATCTCCCTTACCTTTCAACCTCCTCCAACTTTTTTCCTCTTTCTCCAGAATACTTTCAAATTAACAAATAAGGCACTGATCTTGCTCCAAGCCAGCTTCGGACAGAACATTTTTTTGTAAGCTCTGAAAAGCATCTCTATCCGAAAAGCTCATTATGGACATCACCCAGAGACTTGCTTCTCTCCATTAGAACCAGGTCTCTCTTTTAGTTCCACACATAAATCTCTGCTAGCTCTTTTCCCCTAGTCTATAGCATTGCCTTAAGGGAGCTATAGAGATTCCAAACCTACAGTGTCAGGATACACTGCATCAGCAACACGTTTGTTATCTCCATGAGCTAGGAAACCTGCCAACTTCCACACCATTGATGACATTTCTCAGAGGTGCAAAAAGGCAGGAGATCTCACTTGTGTATCTTGTAGCAGAGATTTGAGAAAAATTTCAGGTCATATGATATTTTACTCCAGTTTTATAGGGGCCAGTGGAAAGATGCTCAGGATGTATCAATGCAGGTAAGTATACTGCCAGGACCCATTTACAGACTCAACAGTCCAAGTTCTTATATTATTGTCAGAATGATTTCATGCATGGTGCTGGCTTGGGCTAGTTAACACCTTGGAACATCCCAGACAGTCTGGCACTCAGTGCAACCAAAACCTTTTCCAGTACCCACTTTTGCTGCAGCCACTATTCTCTGTCCTGCAGACTGAAAGAGTTCAGGATTGTGGAGATGCAGGACAGCTTTGTGTGGCTTCACCTCCACAGGAGTCAGAGAAAGCCTGAGGCCCACCTGGATTTTAATACAACACTGGATACACTCCTGATTTCATCCTCATCAGTCACTTGACAAGCCAGGCTTGCTACACCTATGCTCTCCTCTGGGGAACTCCTGCTGAACAGGAGAGATTAGAGAATATGTGAACTGTGTTGCTACAGATGAGCAGAGCATGCTCCAAGTGTCTGGATATGAATGTGGATCTGGAGAGCAAGCTGTCCAGGGAGTACTTAAAATCAAGGGCCAAGATAAGCACTGGTCTAAAACAATTTATGTTGATGGAGTTAAACTTGGACAACTTGTACTATTATTTATTATTCTTGCTGTACCTGTGGCTTAGCATACAGCAAATTCAGAGCAAAATGCCATCAGTTTAGTGGTGTACACACTCAATACAAAATCACAGCCAAGCCTGAGAGAAGGTGCAAACACCCAGAACAATCCCATGCAGAAATCAGTTCTTTCTCTTCCACAGCAGATTTGCAATTATATCCCCACCACTACCAAAATAAGGGTACAAGGAACCACAGTGAGGATGATAGGATAAGGTTCTGCTCAATACAAAAACTTGATGGTGACAATACTTCTAATTTTACAGTTTTCCCACCTAACAGGATTTCAAATATTTTGAGCTTTACTTTTGTTTTTTCCTTTACTCACACAGATACTGTGAAGTATGATCTTCTTCACACTGCCCCTCTGTCTGGGAAAAGGCAAAAGTTGTTTGACAGCAGCACTTCCAGAGCACGTAAGAATGAAAACGAGAAGAGGTGTGTTGCATCCCTGTGCCACAGCATGGAAACTCCAGCAGGAAGCCAGCAGCTGCTGCTCTTGGAGTGCAGACAGGGCACTGGGGTTACACAGCATCCTCACAAGCAGCACATGGAGATCTTCTGCAATCCCCATACAGGCAAAACTATGTGTGCTGTACCCTAAATGAAGTGTTTCACCCCAAGCCCATCCCACTCCCAACTCCATCACTGATGGGTATCCAAAACCTCCACACAGAGACCATTGGTCGGTGCCACTTTGGGCTTCCTCCAGAACACACAGCAATGCTTCAGCTGTGCCTGGACAAGCCTGTTGTGCACCCAAGTCCTGCTGGGGCCCAGCTGCAGTCAGTGTTGTGAGGGGGCTGCAAGCACAGCACGACACCGAGCAGCACTGCCAGAGCCCCCACAGTGAAGTGGGGGAGCAAAACATCCCTGTACACAATGTAACTCTTTGCATTGTAACATAACAGCCCTGTACACAATGCAACTCTTTGCATTGTAACGTAACATCCCTGCACACAATGCAACTCTTTGCATTGTAACGTAACATCCCTGCACACAATGCAACTCTTTGCATTGTAACATAACACCCCTGTACACAATGTAACTCTTTGCATTGTAACATAACATCCCTGTACATAATGCAACTCTCTGCATTGTAACATAACACCCCTGTACACAATGCAACTCTTTGCATTGTAACATAACATCCCTGTACATAATGCAACTCTCTGCATTGTAACATAACATCCCTGTACATAATGCAACTCTCTGCATTGTAACATAACATCCCTGTACATAATGCAACTCTTTGCATTGTAACATAACACCCCTGTACACAGTGCAACTCTTTGCATTGTAACATAACATCCCTGTACACAGTGCAACTCTCTGCATTGTAACATAACATCCCTGCACAACCTGCAGCTCTTTGGGAAAGACAGTTGCAAAATGTTTCCCCACATCTCCCTGAAAACGTGTGTACACCAACACACAGAGAAAGTAAATCAGTCCCTGACAACAACAGCCCACACCACCACAGTGGGCAGAAACACATACACAAATATATGTGTACCTAAACACATATATAACAATAGATGTGTCTTGAAAAATGTACAGGTGAAATATAATTGCAGTGGCAGATCAGAGAAACTGCTGCCTGCTGGATGACTTTTTATATCAGAATCTTCTTTCTCAGCAAATGGGTCACTTGAAACCAGTGTCAGCCTCAATTCAATTTGTGTGAACAGACCTGAGCTCCTACAAGGCACCCTCTGTTCACACAACTATTTAAGAATAGTTTAGCTGAGTTGTGAAGAAAGAAGAAAGTCCTTCAAAATGGAAATGACAACTATTCCCCTGTCAATTACTTGATTAAAAACTTCCTGATGAGACCATAAAACCATGTCCCAATTAACTAGGGCTGAACCCCACAGTGAGGTCCTTACGACATCCGCCGCAGTTCTAAATTGAGTAGCTCAGTACAATCTATACCAAAAGGAATTCATAATGACTAGACTATCATTTCAAAATGTTATCAGTCTCCTAGTACTAAAAGCTGAGAAGGAGGCCAAAGATTTCTGCCAAGCAGCGAGAAACCTTCTGGCATTACAGCTGCAGACTCCTTAGAGGAGAGCCTGAGTCCCCGTTCCTCCTGGGAGCTTGCATGGGCAACAGTCCCACAGTGGTGGCATCCCTTTCTCTCTCATTAGCATTCTGCTGGGTGTCTCTAAGAGGCAAAGTTGGGGAATCCGGACAGACAGATCCCTTCACTTCTGCTGCTCCACAAGCAGAGTTAAGGGCAGGCAGAAAGGCACTCCAAGCAATTCACCCTTGCCTTCCCTGGGTCTCAGCCCTCAGCTCCAGGTACCACGGCAGCAGAGGCTGGAGGGATACAGTGCCCAACTTAACTTTGATGTCATGACCAGGGCTTCAGCCTGGAAATCAGTTGCTTACTTCTCTGGCCAGTTTTATTCTGCTTGGCTCAAGTCAGAGGTGTTCCGGTGCTATCCCTGAGACACATGCAGGTTATGAGGAGGAAACAAGAACTCTCCTGTTTAACACCTCGGTGACAAGAGGCGAAAAGCAGCTCTATCCCCCTACACAGAGACACCTCAAAGTCCTGAAGCCCTCCAGCATCTCCACATCAGCAGAGCCTGAGGATGAGCCCTCGGACTGACGGGGGCCCCCACAGCTGGCAGGAGGAGGAGAAGCAGCAGCAGAGGGGTTTTCCCTGGGCATCCTTCCAGCTGCGCCTCCCAGGCTGCCCGCGAGGGTTTTCCTGGGGACAAGGCTGGGTGCGAAGGCGCATCCCCGACACAGACCCTTCCGCGGGCGGGGCAGCGCTGGACAACAGCGCTGGATCTGCTCGGGCCGAGGGGGCCGGGAGGGGGATGAGCTCAGCGGGCGGGCGGGTAGCGGAAAGTTTTTCTACTCCCGAAGAATGGCCCTTTTGAAGCCCTTCTGCCCCACTGCACACTGCTAAGCGAAGCCAATCCCCGGCGCCCGGAGGCGCAAAATCCCCTTCGAAGAAGAAAAACCCAGTACCCCCCACCCGCGATTACACACACACGGGGTGGGGGAAAGGAAAAAAAGGGGGAGAAGGGGCAATAAGGCAAGCACGGAGGAGCCGCCGCCGCCCGCGGTACTCACGCTGCTGTTGTGGCCGGACCAGTGCACCATGGCCTGGTTGTGCGCCGAGTCTCCGGCCAGGGCGAAGGTGGTGCTGGCCAGGCGCAGCTCCTCCAGCCCGAAGCGGGCGGCGCCGCCGTCCCCCGGCTCCCGCCCCGCGGCGCCGCCCGGGCCCGGCCCCGGCCCCGCCGAGCCCCGCGGGCTGCGGCCCCAGCGCCGCCGCTCCGAGCCCGCCCGGAGCGAGCCCGGCCCCACCGGGCCCTGCCGGGGTCGCTCCTCGGCCCGAGCCGCCGCTGCCGCTCGGGGACGGCGCTCCCCGGCCACTTTCTCCGGCTGCCTCGTCGCTCGCCGTGTCTCCCAGCCGCTGAATTTCGGCCCCGCGGGAGCAGGGGCGATGGTCGCTTGCAGCCCGGCATCGTCCTCTCGCCCTCTCTCACCTCCCTTCTCCCCGGGGAACATCCTTTGCTCCTTTTCTCCTCTGTCGGTCCTCAAGTGCATCAGTAATCCCTGCTGCGGCTGCTGCTGCGGCTGCAGCTGGGGACGGCAGGATCTGCAAGTTATTTCTGCGCTGCTAAAGCCGTAAGTGAGGAGGAAAAGCCATGTCCAGTACAGGAGAGCAACGTGCCAGCCTGGGTACCAGCCAGCAACTTTTTCCATCGCTGCCGACTGCTGATGAGAGCGAGGGAGAAGGAGCAGGGAGAGCGCAGGAGCGAGGGAGCCGGGCGCTGCCGACTCAGCCGCCGCGGGGTAAACACGGCGACAACTCCACGTAAAGTTTCAGACTCTTCTGTGCAAGATGCAGCCGAGGGGTAGAGGAGATTACTTCCTTCCCACCTCTTTTTTCCTCCTCTTATTTCCTTTTTCTTCTTTTGCACTTTTTCCTTTTGTCTCTTTTTCTTTCCCTCTTTTTTCTTTCTTTTTTTTTTCTTTTTTTTTTTTTTCTTTCCCCCAAGACTGGTGTCGCTGATCAGGCTTGTGATGGAAGGCAAAGCCACAACCACACGGGGGAGGAGCTGATTTGAAATCAGAGAGAGAGGGAGAGAGAGAGGAGCAAATCCTGGCTGGTGGTTTCTCCCGGCTGCCTCTGTGGAAGTCGCAGCTCGCTCCTCTCCCGCTCGCTCTCTCTCTGCTCCCTCTCCCTTCGCCGCTCCTGCATCACACTCCTCCCGCAGCCGCCCCGCAGGACGCCCCGTGCCTGTGTCGTGAGTGGCTGGTTGCTCACTCCCCCTCCCTCACACACGCTCCAAAGACGGACTTGCCCCAACTTTTAAACTCCTTTCATCCGATCCCTTCCTCCCCTGTGCTTCCCATCAGTTCAAGCCCCTAAAGCCTGCTGCCCAGCATTCTCAAACCTCCACACGTGGACTGGAAGCAGATGTGCAAAGTGAAGGAACAGTACATGCGTGTGTGTATAGTCTTCCCAGAGGAAATGTTTTAATTCGATTAATTAAGTGGCCTTAAATGTCTGAGCAGGCTCTGAATTAACCCTTTCTTTCTCCCTCCTCCCGTGACTGATGTAAGTGCACTGGAGTTGCTCAGAACAGGCACCTGGGCTTGCTTTCACAGAGGGAAAGTCGCATTGCTGCCCCTCTGCTCCCTCCTCCGCTTGTGCCTCACTGCACTGTCGTTTACAGTAGCTGCCGATGCTTAAATAAATCACTCATGCACGGCAGAGATGTACCACATAAATGCTGATGGAGACAGGGACAGGCTTTTGGAAATGAAATGACAGCACTTGGTGGAGAGGGAGATTCCCCTCCAGTGGTTTATCAGCAGAAAAAACCCTTTGCTGCTCTAGCTGTCTGTCAGGCTTTTAGGAGCAGGGATTTCTCCCCCAGGAGCTGTGCTCCTCTCTCTGTTTGTCCTCCCCACAGGGGGAGCAGAAGCGGTGGCCGGAGGAGATCACCAAACGCTGCCTGCAGAGGCTGGTGACAGGAGCTGCTGGTCCCTGGGCAAACAGCACTGGTGGTTGCTGCCTACACAGCAGGACAGGGCCCTGAGCTCTGACAGGCACTTCCAAATGCCCACATTAAAACTGGAGGGAATTAAAAGCTGTTCCACTGGAATTTTATTCCATCCCCATCTGCCTGCTCTCACTCATTCCCATTTGATTTACGGGAGAGTTTATTTTTTAATTAATATTTTTAACATTTCCTTCCTGACACGGAAGACCTTATTGATTTTTTTTTTTTTTTGGCAGCGCACTTCAGAAAATGATTTAGAGATTTGTTCCACATTCTTCTAGAGATTTCACTCAAATGCTTACTAGCGACACGTCTTGGGATATTAGCACAAGACCAGAGGTGAAGGGAGACTCACAGTAATTCAGGCTGGGCATAACTTCATGCTGCTTACAACAATGATGGATTGTCTGCAATGTAACCACCTGACCTCAGCTAAATCTACCAATTAACGGCATACCTGTTTCCACATCTCCCAGCTAAATGGTTACTATTAGTTACAGCCTGTCGGGTAATAACAACAATAAAAACGCACACTTAAACAGCTCCTTTTCTTTACTAAGCCCAAAGCTCCCCACAAAGGGCACTTTTGTTGTTTAAATGGAGGAAACTGAGTCACAGTATGATCAGCATACTACTAATGATTGGAGGTGGAGCTACCTTATTGTCAGCCCAATCCTTTATCTTCTATACAGCAGACTGACCAGGATCGATCCCATAGGATCAGCTAAAAAAGCATCACCTTCCCAGCACAAGTCCCTTAAGGAGGCTTTAATCCAAAGGAATGAAATTTAGAGATGAGTAGGTGAGACAAAAAAAGAAGTTGGAAGAAGGAAATTAGTAAGAGGTCAGAGGGAATTTCTCTTGGGATTTTAATAGAGATCTGCATGCTAAGGCTAAGGCTAAGGAGAGGAACAGTTTAGCTTTCTCATTTAGGTAGATTATTATCTCTGGGTTGTGAGTGATAAGGATGTGCCTGGGAGAGCACACCTGTGAACACACTGCACTCACAGAGCTCTACAGCAAATGCACAAGAATCAGTCATGGAGAGAAAATACTGGATTCAACCTGAGGACCACAGACACATTTTCCAGCACAGACCTTGTTGTGGGTGGATATAGGACAGGCACACACAGTATGAACCTTCCCCTGAGCCCTGTTTTCAGGAATTGTCAGTTAGGAGATTTGAACAACAGCAGAAACTGCACCTGATCCCTTACTTTTAATAAGTAATTATGTAGAAGGACTTTTGATGGACTGTCTCCCCAAAATTTGTCTAATCTGTATTTACACTCTTGGTGTCTGAGGCAAGCTGTGATAGTCAAGCTTACAATCTGATTATGTGTACTTTTGAATACTCATGGTCTGCACTTACCTGAGAGACATTTTAAATCGCTGTAATCTAATCTTACTACCAACCATCTTTTTGCCACAGATGATGTGATGATTGAGCACTCAGAGATAAGAAATCAGAGCCTTTGGCATGTAAGAATAATCCCTTGTCCTTTGATGTAAGGAATAGCTTTCTCACTTGGGAGCAGGGACAGAGTTCCTCTACTCAGTCAAAAAGGAGCTGGTGTGATGTAACTGAACTCCATGGCTGTGCCCACAAGAAAGGAAAGGTTGCACTCATGGGTACCCAGACCTGAGGCACCACCTGATCTGATAATTCAGTAGCACATCTGGTGAGAAGGTGTTTTCCATGGGAACTGCTGCACTGCCTGGTCAGGAGACTGTTCTCTTTCACGTGCCAGCATTGCCTGGGGAGAGGGGATGTGAGCAAGCCATGGGAGCCATGGAACAGGAGGCAATCTTTAGCAATATAAAACATGATACCATGAGAGCAAATTAAAATTGCAGGTTTTAACTGGCCTCTTCAGCCTCTGCCTTTGCCAGGATGAGCAGTGGCAAGGGGGTTTTCCCCTGCACCAGGAGGAACTACCTCAAAGGCAGAGATCTGCATATACACAAGAGTGTTGGGGGAGTTGCTTCTGGATTCAGGAAGAACAAGCTGGATTCTGGTGAAGGGAGTAGGTACCAGTTCTAGGTGTCTGTTGCAGTGGAGCCAGCATCTTCCCCAGGATTTATATAGCCTTGAGAAGAGAAGCAGGAGCAGCATGAAACGTGGATGAGTACACAAATCTTCACTTAGGACTGGGCAGGTTCTGAGACAGGTGGAAAAATGGACTTGGTCAAGGACATAAATCCTTATGACAGTGATTGCAATAATCTACCATCTGCAGGAATCCTTTCCCCTGGAGTGTTTCACGCTTGCAATCAGAGACTACTTGTGAAAAATGTGGTCTTGAGAGACTTCCTGGCTCCACAGTATTCCTGTCTCCTGAAACATGCTAGACAATGTACCCTGCGTGATGGAAGCACCTCAGGGACTATGCCAACACTGCCTGTGCTGTGATGGAGTAGGAAGGGAGAAAAAGGAATGAAAGAGGATACAGAGAAGGAAAAAGAATTCGGTGGGCTTAACCAGCTGAGTTTTTAGTCTAAGGCAGGGTATAATATAGTCTGGCCTTTTGTGAATATGAATGTCTTTTAGGCAAGAGTATAATCTTTCCCTAGTAAATATTTGTATAATCAGGATTTTGTGAATCTACACTCATTTTAAATCATGAGTTGTCTCAGAGAAGACTGTGTAATGAAGGGAGACCAGGAAGAACACTGCTCCATTGATTCCTATCAAGCCATGGGGAGTGATGAATACTGTAGTTTGACATTGCACATAATTCCCCCAAATGGAATCTCTGTTAAAAAAAAAAAAAAATACAAATCAGTATACAACAGGTCTTGTTGCAATTTCCCTTAGCAGGAAAAAAAATACTTTCAGCTGTAAATATCACAAAGATTTTTTTTTTTCTCTGAATAGAGCTTGGATGCTTCATTCTTCAAGTAAAATAGGGACTAATTATATAGATAACATATATATAATATATTTATAATATATATAATATATATACATCAAGTGCTTCTTATTTCACTGAAAAAATGGAAATTATTTAGCCATATGGCTTATTTTGTAGCAATAGGTAGATAATTGTTACATAGGTGTTGTAAATAAATCCTGTAACTTATATTGGGGCAATGCACTTGACAAAAAAATTACCAATACATTTGAAAAAAATCTGCAACTGAAAGAAAATATCTGTCTTCTTTCTACTAAGTTTCATTTCCCTTCCTCAGACTATTTTTGGAAAGGTGATTGAACTATTAATTTTTTACACTAATAATTCCTCTAAATTAATTAACATGAAATCTCTCCACTGTTATTCCACACAATCAAACCTCAAACCAGTGCTATCCTAAAATTAGGCTGCTGCAGTTTGTAACAGGGGTTCCTATTCATCTGCAAATGTGTTGCGATTTTGCTTTAGTTGCCATAAATATTAACAGGGCTTTTTGTTCTTTTACTCCCTCTTGCTGCAGCCTGTTGCAAAGACTGAGGTTTAAAGGAATCTCAAGAAAAGTGCAAGACTTTGACACTTTATAGCTTAATCCTCAGTTTGGGAGTTCATACATTCATTTATCTGGCAAGCAGGCTGGGTGGTGAGCAGATTCAGTCAGTGTTGTTACCTCCAAGTACAGGAAGGTGCTCAACCAATGCCTGGTTGCAGTTTTCCTCAAATCCTGTTTATATTGAAATATCTAGTCATGCTTATTAGCCAGCAGTTCTCTCTGAGGACAGTAGGACTTGTCTGGATTTTCTCCTCTGGAAATTCTCTTATGTAGTTCCTCTGTTTCACATCCATTTCTGGACCCAGAGCATTTTCACACCATCCAACCAACCACAAATGGGGCAGCAGACCCCACACTCAGGGCACAGGGTCTGCATTTTACCCTCTGGGTTCAGACCTCCTTCCTGCTCTTATAGCTGCAGATATTTCCTGGACCAGCTGCACCCAAGTGATAAACCAAGGGTGGACTTGCCATGGGAGGAGGGGAGCACGTTATCCTCTCCAAATAAGCTCATTCCCCCAGTCAGGTGCTGAAGCAATACTCATGTGGCTGCACAACTACTATGTCCATACTGGTGTTGAATCCAGAACTCTTTGCCACAATCCTGGGACTAAATCCTGTTTCTTCTCTTATGTCTTCTGCTCCTCTGTGCTGGCCCTGAATTTCACTGTTGCAGTGATGGTCTCCCCTTGTTGTCTGGACACATCAATCCATTGCCACCCTGTGCTCCTGAGTGTTGCTCCCCTATCAGGGATTACCATGGGATTTAGGGAGAAAAAAAAAAACAAAAACCAACACAGACCACAGAAGACAGTGGATGAGAAAATCTGTTGCTAGAAATTCCCAGCTGACATTCTCTCTTGATCAGCTTTTGCAGCCTGAGAAACCTGGAAAGCTGCCCTGAAAAGCTGGTCTTAGATTCTGCTGGGTTTCATAGTTGGTTGAGTGTGAAGTAGAATTGCAATAACTGCACTTATATCGGGACTGCACGTACTCAGCTGGTGCTCTGAGCTTGCAGCTGAGGAGAAAACTGAGCTGGAGCTCACAGATAGAATGAGCTGTATTATAACAAACTTTGAAACTAGTAAACATTGGCAAAAGGAGGAAGCCTGAGGTGCATCTTGTAGTCAACTCATTCACCACTGCCAGTATGAATGATAACCATGGGGATGACCCAGCAATTGTCACATTTCATCCTGACTGTTTTAAAGCAACCCCATAATACCCAGAAGGTTTTTGCCATCAATAACTAAAACATATGCTATGAACACTTCCAACCACATGAAAGTCAAGAACAGAACCAGGAAAAATGAGAACGAATTTAGCAAGTAATGCTTGACCAACCTGATGGTCTTCAGCTACTAAACAGCTGACTACTGTAACACTGGCTCCAACACAGTCTCATGGTAAACTGAGGACTTATGGGCAGGTTGGAGCAATACAGAGCTGTGGAAATTGGTTGCATTGCAACTGTCAGCAACTGAGAGTCAACTGATTAGAAAACGTCTGGGGTTTGCATTGAGGCTTCTCTTTGCAAATGAGGCAAACTGCATATTCTAATGTAATGCTCCCACAGTGGTGGCTCTCACTGCCAAACAAAAACTGGGGACTGTTGTGCTCTAACATCCTAAATTTGGCCATACCAGAAAAACTGGCCATTAGCTGACTCTCTCTGTTGTTCCTGTGGCTATGTATCTATTCCATATCTGATGCTCAGCAAGCTCCTTTCTCTTCTTTTTGTTTGTGGAGATGCCAACTGCAAACTTTCATTTGCCTGACCAACAGAGGGTCTTCTATTCACAATCATTTGCAGCTATTTGCAATCACCTGCAAGTGGCTTATCTGTGTCCACTGAGTCATTTTCATTCCATCATCTTCTAGCCCTTTCCAGTTTCTCAGGAGAATCATGGCTGTTGGATGCCTCTGATTATCTTGCAGCCTTGCAAATCTGCAATTTGCAGCAGACTGATCAAGTGCAGATAATAGTTTCCTGTGAACAATAAATATCAGTCAGAGCCTGACTAACCTTCCAGAGTCAGGATACTTCTGTAACATAAATCTTAAAAGCCTAAAAGGCATAAAAATAATTTGTATTTTCTTCCTTTTTCAGAGAATACTGAACTTCGGTCATCACTGGGGAAGTTTGCCTGACATCCTCTCAGCTCTGGGTTTATCTGCATTGACAGGACAATAAAAATTCTTGTCTATCACTCTACTGCCATCACCTTTGGCTTCTGCACTTGGTTCTGGAAGAATTTAATGGAGGTAAGAGAATAATGATGAAGAGAAAAAGATTACAAACTTAATGGCCTGTGAATGGTGTTTATAGTTTGTCATCGTTACAGATGGTGTTTTCTTGCTTGTGCACCTTGCTTGATTTCTCTTAGCCAAAAGTGGTGATGAAGTAGAAGTTCCAGGTACAACTAAAGATAAAATTCCTAATAGAAGAAAGAAACCTTTTTACTTTAAACTACATTTTTACAGCAAGAGAAGTAAAAAATATATGAAAAAAAAGAGAACCCTTGAGGCTGATGGAAGATGTGAGCTTGCTCATTGACAGTATTTTATTTCAGAACAGAAAAAAATGACCGGAAAAAAATTTCTGTGAGGCAACTCTGTCCTGCTTCACTGATGCATCGTTTCTTAAGTCATGGTCAGAAATCCTTTTCTGGAGACACTCACATCACTCACAGGTCAACCAGCAGAGCTTTCCATGCACACACTCCCGTGGCACACAATCAGGAGAGAGGATCTGGTCATCAGTTAAACCTGTTCTCATTAATTCAGCCATTTCTGCCTAAAACAAGGTAGAGGATACTCATGAATTTTGCTGCTAGCAGTGCAGACACCCACGTGTGAGCAGCACAGTGCACAGTCAGAGACACCTTGCCCATTGGGGCAGCTCTTTGGAAAGGTAATGTTTCCACAGGATCTATCTGGCCTGGATCCAGGGCAGATGAAGAGAGGGAATCTTCCTCTCACCTTCTCTCCCCTCAGCCTGGCAGCCCCTTCAGCAGCTTCTCACATCTGTGGCATCCAGCTGTGACTTTGCAGCTGGGTGGGACAGGGGGAGATGCACCCCTAAGGAGGGGGGAATAAACAGCCATGAGAGACAGCTGGTCAGTGCCACCTTTGGTGAGAAACTCATCTTCCAGAAGGAAGGATTTAGAGAGGGTAGTGGAAAATCAGGAGAAAATGCAAAGGAAATCTGCATTTCTTTGTTGTCAATCTTTTCATCATGAATTGTGTAGTGAATTTAGGCTCCTGATGTCATGGGTTTATATAAGATTATAAACATTCTTCCTTTGTTTTCTTTTCTTTCTTTAAAAAAAAAAAAAGAGGAAAATAACTAGTCTCTTGACTGTGGAGAACAGTATGAAGACAAAGCTCCTATTTGCTCTAAATCTAATCAGAAGTGTTCCAACACAAAAACCAAAGCCAAATCAGTAAAATTAAAATATTCCACTTGAGCACTTCAGAAGGGAAGGGTTTCTCTTTCTTTTTTTTTCTCTTTATTTTTTCCCCCATTAAAAATAGTCTCTGGAGCTATTTTTACCAGCCACAAAGGCTGGCTTTTTTTTTTTTTTTAATGTCTATTTAAAACATTTAAAAAAATATGTATATTTAAAACGAATAAGTTTAGTTGTAGATACATAAAAGGGAAACAAAAATATTTTTCTAGCTGGACAATCTGTTACAATTACCTAGAAATTGATATTAGATTTCTGAATTTCTTTGGTTCCTTTTTTAAACTCCATTTGGCATGGAATTTTAAAAAACCCCCAGTTATTTATATGATTTAAATTAATTGAGATGTTTTCCAGAACACCTTACAATATAAAAATAATTTCTTTCCATAAATGTGATGATTTTTTTCTTGCCCACAGCTCATTGCAATTTATATATATGTGTCTGTAGGAGTAGCACCTGAAAGATTAAAGCTCATATACAAGTATATGTTTTTGGTAAACAGGACACTGATAATGTAATTTTAGGGTTAAATTGGATATTAAATATAAAAAGATTCCATAAAATAATTTCAAAAAAGTTTAAAAGTGTGTCAGATTTTGATCAAAACCTTGAACAATAAAGAGAAAGAAATCCCCTCATCATCAATAAAAAACCCTTTCATCTAGAAGAATGAGATTTATTAAAAAAGGGTGATGAAAAAACAATAACTCTGTCAGTTTAATACATGTATACCCACACAAAGGTCAATAAATAGCCCAAGTAAGGGAAGGAACTCATAAGCCATGCTTCTGCTGATTTCATTGCAAGCATTTCCTGAGATTACATTTATTTTTGTGAGTATTGTTGCTTGGAAATCTCAGTGTGTTTAATATCTATTCTCACATCAAGAAAGCTTAGGGGGGGAAACTCCATTTGCATGTATTTTCATGCAATTAATAATAATAAATCAGGGTTTGTGATTTTCTTATGCCAAAACTCTGTTTGCCAGTGTTTGCAGGATTTTCTCTTCTGTTTGAAACAGTTCAAAAGATATTAAATGTGCTTCTCTTTTGTCTTCATTCAATCCAGAGTAGTTTTTAACATTTTTATCCAGACTCCTTGATATTCTGTTTTAAAATGGCTTCAGATTTCCAGTCTGACCAATTCTCTGTGTGCATTTTGGTTCCTTTATGCCTGATTGCAGACAGTGGGAGTCTCTTCATTGATTTCAATGGAATTTGGATCAAGTTCATTTGCAGCATAACTTACATGTGTTTGCTGTCATGGAATGAGACAGCTCTCAGGGCAGCAGCATCCAGGGAACTTGAGAGAACAAGGAATAAATTCAGGGTCTCTGATCTTGCTTGGGAGGAACTTAAGCAAGTTCTGGTTTATTAGTGGTGACTGCCCTAAATAACACATCTTGAATGTCTGCCCTTTAACTGCAGTAAAAGATTCTTTCTGATTCAGGCTCTCCCAGTAGTCAGCTCATTTTAATATTTTTTATAGTGCCTCTGTCTTCTGCAAGATTTCCTTCTCATGATTTCAAATACTCATTGACACACTGGGCATTTTGGTGTTTTCAACATCTGTGGACTCTTTGAGGTTTAAACTCTACATCTTTTATAGTTTCGTTCTTTTTTCACTTTCCAAAAGAGCTAAAAAATTTAAAAACATGGCATGGAGCCTGGATTTTTCTTTGTTTTGTTTTTTTCTGTTTTGTTTTGTTTTGTCATGTAGGTGCATCATTCTGCACAATTTTTATTTCGTCTTTGTTGTTGTTGTTTTTGCCAGACAACATAATTATCTTGATTGGTGGGTGGCCAACAAAGTTTTAATTAGATCCAGGGGGATTTGATCAGGACTATGCATTAAAAAAAAAATGCAAAACAACATTGCTAGAATTATTGTTTATTTATGTTGTGAGGCATCCTCTGTAAAATATGACGTTGCCTCTTTGCATTTCCACTTCTGTCCTCTCTTCTCCTGCCTTGCTCTTTCCCTTGCTTTGCAGGGAGTGGTGAGCTGGCATTAACACCCTTACACTGAGCCAACCCTGCCAAGCTGTTGCTGCTAGAAAATGTCCAGCAGCTCAGCCCCTGCCAAACAGAGCCATTGATCCTCCAGCTTGTGCCAGTTCAAAGGAGCACAGGATGCATATCCAGCTTTGTGGAAGGGCTGACAAGTGATTTGGGGCAGGCGATTGGCAGGGACATCAGTGAGCAGCACTGAAGGCATGGAGAGGACTGCACCCAGGAGATCTCTCTGGCTGGTTATAGTTATTAACTTTTGACTGGAAAAGGGCTGTTTCTTATTTATTCAGTAATCTAAAAATATCCTGGTAATGAATTAACCTGAACAGGGGGAGGGGGACAGAAAAACACGCATATTGATTTTCTAAAAGCAGGCAGGAATGCTGTTATTTTCTAATTAACGTTCAGCATTAGAGAACAATCCAGCTGGAAAGAACCAGCTAAGCAATTCCAATTTTTTGCTTTCTGCACTTTTTCTAGTGATACTTTTCTCATTTAACTTCTTAAAAAAGAAAGACTCTAGTAACAAATTCCTTGGCTGATGGGGATTAACTTGTTGTGGACTCCATTGGCGTGGCTATGCAGTAACTGTGGTACTAATCCAACTGCTCCTGCTGAATCAGAAGGCAAGTTCAGCTAATAAAGGCTGACCCTTCTCCAGTACTGGAGAAAAGTGTGAGACAAACCATCTGAATGCAGTATTCATGGTAAGGAAGCTTCTCTGTAAAACTGAGAGGGGTTTCTGGTGATACTGGTGATGAGCTCCAGTGTGATTTTGGCCGAGTCACCCTTTTATTTCCACCTCTCTGTTTTATTCTGTCTGATACAGTGTGCATGGCTCTTCTTTCTTATGGCTTAGCATACTCAAGGCTCACCAGGTTCAATAGTAAACAATGAGTAAAAATGATATGATCACACTCAGCCCTTCAAGCTCCCTTTCGTGGCCACTGAGTGCATGTTTACAGCTGCATGCTGTGACCAGGAGCAGCCTCCAGCACAGACCCAACAGGCAGCTGAGGGCTGGCTCTCCACTGCATGCTGCAACTCGTGTTATGCACCCAAAGCAGCAAACACTGATAACAGGGAAGCAGATTGGAGGCAGGGAAATTACCACTCTGAGTAAACATGTGCACACACAGGTCAACACAAGCATTTGCATGAACTGAGATCCTTACTTTTTAAACAGGTTTCTGAGGTTCTGAGTTTTCAAGTTTTCTATGCTTCCTGAATTTTTATTTTGCTCTCTTGCAAGTTGCCCTTTTCAAATTATTAACTTGTGCAAGGGTGAATTCTGCTGAGTTTAAGCAACAGTAGAGGTTGTCTGGCCAACAGCATATGCTGTCTTTCCATGTAATTTGTTCCTTTTTCCCAAATGCTATGGGGAATCTGGCTGCAGAAACCATATTGGGACTTTACCTGGTAAACAAGTTGTGGAAACAAGTGCTGAAATAGAAATCAGCTTTTGTACATCTTGGACTTGGCAAAGTATTTGGAAAAACTACGAGCATCCATTACTACTATACTGAGACAGAAATCTTGCCAGATATTTCTGAACAGTTTTGCATAAATTTCAATATATATGTTCTTATTTAGGAAATGTTTATTTAGCTATCACTGTAGTTTTCCTTTAAGAGTCTAGGAAGGGCCCAGGGAGAGAGACAAAACCAGCAGCTTTTGCTGAGGAATGATATGCCCCGCAGCCATACTGTGTGTTTAGAGTCTGCAGACAAATTTTAGGGCCTGGATTTATTTATACTGTTTAATAGATGCTTTGATAATTATTTGCATGGGAATGGAAAACAAATTCTCCAGATTAAAAACCATAAAAAAGCTTGTTTGGATTAGCATGATCAACCAAAAGCATCCATTTGATTCTTGGTATATATATAATTTACGGAGCTGCAAAATAAACACACTCTACTGTTCCTCTGTTGAAGGCTCCAGCTGTAAATATTTCATTGCTTTAAAAATGTATTGCTATTAGATAGATGTCTTAATATTCAGCAGAATCAGGTTTTAAGAAATAAAATTAAATACAATAAAATAAAATTAAAATAAAATATTGTTTCATTTCATGGAGAATCTTTTTTAAACATAAAATTTCAATTGGGTGAAAATTGCTGTTCCCCCTCTTGGATGGCAGCAGAATTGTCCCACAAGTAACTAAGGGTTTTTATTAGCTTTGCAGGCATAATCAACCCCTGCTCTTATGAGAGCAGGTGTAATCACATCATGACCTGGTCTGTCTCCCCCTGTCCTGCTTGCAGTTCATCATCACCTCCAAGGAAAACAGGTCTGCCCCTCATTGTTGCACAAGGAGACAAAAACCAGATGAGGAAAGGGGGAAACATCATCCACAACAGGACAGAGAAGTGGAGCACAGACTCCCTCTGTTCATACAGCACTGAAAATAGTCACAAACAGCCTGGGAGGAAAGACTTGTGCCAAAGGCTGGGGAGTTCCATGGCACAAGGGTCCCATGGGGCTGTGACAGAAAGACAGGCAGTGACCTGGTGACAGCAGCATTAGAACTTTTCTTCACACAACCAGGACACTTCTGGTGATCTTCCTGCTTTAACTGCAATGGAAACCCGTGCTTTTGTAGAGGATTTCAGGATGGTTTCTTCCTGACTTTGAAGAACAAAAAAGAAGGAATTCTTTGGTGGTTTTCCATTGTTGGAGTACTTTATCTGGGAGAAAAAAACCAAGAAACCTGAGCTGTTTGGGAAATAATTTGATAGTATCAGGGTGATTCTTTTTATTCAGGAATTGATGGTTTTTTGCTGTCAAAAACTTGACACTGTGAGAACAGAATTAAATATGAGTGCATAGATACACAGGAAGATTTTTCTTCTGTGCGTGATATACCAAAGCCACAAATAATCACACATCTGTAAGGAACTCATTTGCTACCCATGTAGAACTTTGGCACCAACTATTCCACTTCTCAAGGACAGATCCCCATAAAATAAACAGTGTGCCTGAACATCATGAAGTGCCATTTTTTTCAATTTATTGATGTGCTTCTTGAAGTTCTTAAGGAGCCCCAAACAGAACATTAAACAAAGACTGCAGTCCCTTCCTATAAAAAGTTACAGTCTGAGTTATCCAAGTGTTAAGAGAATTTAGCCTGTACACAGAGGAGCTGAAAGCTATCCAGCTCTAAATCAGTGCAAATTACATGGCTGGAACAAATCTTCACACCAAAAAATTGCAGGATTAAGCCTACAGATCACATTGTTAATGTTGGTTGTCTTCAGAACACGTCAACAGAGATTTCCTCTTCCTCCACTGAGCATTTAGGCAGTAAAACACCTGAGAAAGGTTTTGCTTTGCAGATTTGCACTCTCTTCTGAGACTTGGTTTCTCTTTCTGTGAGCCCTGAAGAACTGTTTTGGTCCTCAGCTGTGAATTACCTTTGCAAAGTAAATTTCTTATGTAGGAACAGCTGCATAGGTTAGAATTTCTAACACTGACATGAGAGTACTTTGTGTCACTTGAAGAGCCATTGAAAACGCTCATGAAATAGTGACATTTCAAAGCAGACTTCTTTTGCAGAAATCTGAAATAACTTCAACTGATTTTACATCTCATCAAAACTCAAAACACAGATTCTCTGACTACTGCAATGTCTCACTATTTTATTATTTCTTAACAGTTTGATAGAGGTTTCACAAACATTGAGATGTTAAAAGAGTTTTTTTTTCTTATCAAAATGCATATTGAGTTATAGGAAGTTTCATGCTTGTGGAAAATTACATACAATCTTCATGTGCACACTCTGAATCCTCAGTTGGAATAATAATCTGAAAATGAGATAAATTTCCCTCATTTGCTCATGTATGCAAATTAGGCACAGAGCACCTGAACTGAAATTATGAACTGACAATATATATCACATATGGTAGAAGTCATTCAAAATATTAATATATTTATGGAGAATTTAGAGAGTCTGGAAAAGCTGTCAAGAGAACGCCTGCAGTGTTGTTTCTATGACCATATCAGGTAATTTATCACCATTTCAGCTACATCCTGTTCACAGTGATACTCCTTGAAAGTGCTAACACAGAATTCTCAAAAAGGCTGTTATCTGCCTTCTTGGATTCCTCCACTACTGTCTCAAGAGCTGATAGTGCATCACACTGGAGAACAGAAAGGTGTCATTGCTCTGGCTGTGTTCAAGTTCATGTCCAGCTCACACTCCAGCCCTTTCCTCCAGGTTCATTTCAGAGATGGTATTTGTTACTGTCTGCTGTTCTCTACTCTCCTGTCTACTTCCTCAGAGCAATAAAGTCTGAGGATGTAGCCTGGGGGAAGAGGTGACTTCATGAGCTGGATGAATGCTCACCTTGTTGCACTGCAGATGCCAAGGAAGGAAGATAAGCCTTGGACAGTCATGCAGGAATTCTTCAGAACACTTTCAAATCTCCAGCACTTTGCAGCTCAAGGGCTGCCCAAACCAAACAGGATTCATGTATGTGCAGTAATTCTGAGTACATTTCCCTCCAGGAATTTGTCCAGCCTCTGCTTGAATCTGCAAATTACATATCCCCAATTTCATGAAGCAAGGCATTTCATAGCTACACCCTGCATGAAGAATTGCCTCCTTTGGTTTCTCTTGGCCATGCTAGTTTCTGACTATTCAGGTATCAGATAAGAGCCAGATCAAGTTGTCCAAGCTTGTCTTACCACTGAGGAACAAGAACATTTATCTACAATAAGCTGTCCACATCTACTAGAATCTAGCCAAGCACTGACTAAATATGACATCAAATTAATCAGCATTTCATACACTTCCAGGTGGAAGTTTAGAAAATCCACAGCATTCGTTTTCCACTCCATCTCATCCCAATTTCAAGGACATTTATACCCTGTCTTTCCACACAACACTTAGCTAAAGCATGCCTCATTAGCTCACATGCAAGCCTTCATGCCTCCATAACCTAAATTTCTTTTCTCACCTTCCTCAGATGGTATTTCTTACCTCATTGTTGAAGCTCAAATTGATTTACTACCCCCAAACACAATTCAGATGCTCTACGCTTTCCTGGCCCCTTTAAACTCTCCTCAATGGCAACGGGCATGGAAATGCTGTTCAGGTCCTTGCATTTAACATCATTTGATTCCTCTCTCTCTGTCCTCCATCTCCCTCACCTCCTCTTATTTGTATTCTCATCAGTGTCACATTAAATGCTCTGGAACACGGTTTTAGGGTAATAACAAGCCTGAAGTTTATGAAAAAAAAAAAAAAAAAGATTTATATCAGCTTCATAAAACTCACGGGAAGCAATATCTTTTCTGTGCCTTGCCATCCCTTTAACTGCAGCTACCTTTATACATTGTGGAGGGAGAAAGGAGTTTAAAAAAAAATAAAAACAGGAGGAAAAAGGCGATATCTCCAAACAGCAGTGGGATTTTGGAACCTGGTGTGCCATTAATTTCTTTATCACTTTAACAGCAAGGAAGTTGCACTTGCTTCTTTGTGTATTTCAGTGGTGTGTTCCTTTCAAGGGCTTGGCAATCTTTTTCCTTAAATGTCAGTAGATTCTGAAATGCTCAAGCTTTGTAACCAATGGTTTATAGCCGTCAAACACCAAAAGGGCAGCAGATGAAGAAACTGTCTATTATTGCAGAGAAATTGAATATATGCCAGGTATCAGGATGGAACGAGAAATGAGGCAGTGAAATCAGGCAGGAGTTTAGCACTGAAGCCCACCAGTTCCCCCTGTGAGCCTGCACCCTCAGGCTGAATGATGTCCCTCACCTCTTTATCTGCAAGTTCTGCATATGATCCCAAAGCCACATTTGGGCTAGGGTCACCCACTGTGCATTACTGGCTTTGACTACAGCACTTTTATGGGATCCACCACTTATCTCAGCAGCAATTCCATCAGATCTCACTGCTCCAGAGCAGCACCTGTGTCAGACACAGCCAGCTGCAGCTGCAGGAGGGGAGGGTGGGCTGCAGACCTCACAAAGCTCAAGGGCTCTGGCACAGCAATCCCTTTTAGGGTTGTACATAAGGCTTTTGAGCAAAACCTCCCTGCTTTTATTCCAAGAGACTGGAGAGGCAAAGGAGGGACTGCTCATCCTTGCAGCACCCAGACACTGTCTCACCTGAAATTGCCCTTATGCCTTAAAGCAGCATCTCCCATATCCCTGCATCTTTCCAAATCAGTGCCTTAGCAAGACTTTTTTCAAATAATTTCTCTTTCAATGGCCTGTTTTCTGTTCCCAAGTCACAGTTTAACCTTTGGTTTTGCAGGTTGGAAGACTGACACAGGTACACAGTTACATGAGGAAAGCTTTTTAAATTTAGTTTTCTTCCCTTTTTGTTGCAGTCATTTTTTGCAGTTTTTACTCTTTATAGTAGAAACTAAATTCAACAAAAAAAAAGTAGAAGCCATTGCATTTCAGCTTTCTGCTTCACTACATCTAAATATGTGATTTCCCCCCATTTTTAATTATTTTTTAGATGCTGCCAATTTAGCAAAACTTGCTAAAATGGACAGATGAGGGGTGGGAGAACCTGAAGAAATAAGCTACCTTGCCAAAACCATCCCACTAATCCCATCAACTAGTCCATGTTTGCCAGAAGCAATTGCAAAACAACAAACAGGCTTTCTATTTTTAAAATTGGCCAAATTGTCCTGGCTCCACATTTCCCAAGTGCCAGCAGGCAAATTGCTGTAATGCAGCTATCCCAGCAGAGGCATTATTCTCAGCTTAGTAAAGTCAGTGGGAGTTTCTGCCCAGGTTTTTCCCTGAGCTCTGGAACAGTCCATACTTAACCCACAGCCCTTCTCAGGGATATGCCAGTAGATATCCACTCAGTGCTCAGCATCTCAAGATGGAAATTAAGGAGATGATTTTGAAATACTGAGTTCAGGAAAAATATTTGTCCATTTTCATGTACTTTCTTCTCCCTTCATCCCTTTTTTAGGGTTTGTTTGGTTTTTTTTTCTGTCTGAGGAAAGGGTTTTCCAAAATGTCCAGCTCAGCTAGGTGGGTGATGATTGACCAGGCAAAAAGGGAAGGCAGCCAGAAGGTTGCAATGTCAAAAAATTGACAGAGCATTAATAGCTCTCAAAGAGCTGTGTTGTCAGATAATCACTGAATGCAGTCACTGAGTACAGGCCTGTCCCCAGTAGTTCCAATATCAGGCTCATCAAAGTGTGCTCCTAGTCACAAATGTGTAAAAATCGAGTAATTCTCAGAAAAGTGTTAAATAAACACGCGTTACCTGTCCTAGAGGACTTTGGAGCATGATTGAAAAGCTTTTACAAGAATCATAGCTTGCCCTGAAAGCCACAGCTCTTAAGCTAACCATCCTTTGGGTTGCAGAGCACAAAGACATTGCAGAGCTGAGTTAACCATCAAAAGAAATTGAGTGAAACAGCCCAAACTGACTGATCAGCCTTTGGGTTCAGAGTAGGTCCTTCCTTTCTGAAAAATAGGAAAAAATGAAGTATTTCTTCTGCCAGGTTAGAGGACCTCTCAGGGCATAGCATAAGATGACCCAGCTGAAATGAAATCATTTTATAAGTACCATGGATTTGTTATTGGGAGCTAGCAATGCCCCAACCCCAAATCAGATCCAAGCTTTGGAGAAACATGTAAGTAGATTGACTGAACCTTGTTGGTTGGGGAAATATCTCCAAACTGGTGAATTAATATTGCAGAGCAGAGGATTATTCACTGGAAAGCTAAGGGGATGTTGGCTGGGTATAAAGCTACTGGATTTAATCTCTAGCCTGTGCTGCCTTTGCTCTGCCAGCCCACCTCCTACAGCTGCTGGGATTTGGCTCCTTCTCTACTTTGCAGTCGAGCAGAGTTAGAAGTACATCCAGCAGCACTTGAGGAGCTGCTTGTGGCACTTGATAAAGAGCTCTGGATTGTTAATGTGTCTGGGGACGTGCTGGGTGAGGGAGCCCCAGGAGTCACCTCTGTCCCTCAGCGTGCTTCTCTCTGCTTGGATATCAGGGCTGCATTCCTCTGGAGTCAGAGGCAACGGCTGCTAAATAACAAGAAGTATCGAGAGGGAGCAGATGAGGGGAAGAGACACAATTTACTGAATAATAATGCCAGGATTCAATGCACCAGAGCACTTTGATTTAGCTGTTTCAGGGACTGGCAGCCCACAAAGCAGCACTTCACCTGCTGTAAGAACACTGCAAATCTGAGTAAGGACAGGGAGAAAGTGTACAGATCATATCCTGGGACATGGAGCAAGCAAATATTTAAACCCTTAGCCAACTGCTTCTCAAAACCATCCTTCTCCTGCCACTGCAGTCCCTTCCATCACTGCTATTTATCTGAAAATAGAGACAGTAAAAGCAGCTGTAAGGAAGATGAAGTTTGCTTGGTCTTTGGTTCATTGACAGTGCCAGAACCAGCTGCAGCAATCTCATATTGCTCCCAGCTTGATGGAAGGAATATCAGGAGGCTTGGGAGTTCAGCAATTTCTGAACATGGACAAGAAAATAGTTTTCTCAAGGAAAATGTTGAAAATCACTATAATAGATGTTCTTTCTATCTAAAATATGAGTTTGGTCATCCTGAACAGGGTGGCTGGGTCCAGTCCCAAATGGCTACCAAAGCACTTGAACCCAATATGGGGGCATTTAGCTCTAAAGATGGTCAAAACAGCCTGTGAAAGCAGCACAGACAAACACTTAACACCCAGCTGTTCCCATGAAAGCTTTTGCAATTATTACAGCTCAACATCAAACTCTACTGACTGCAAGCAATTCTTACTTTAAGATATTTCTACTCTTCCTGAGGACAGAAACACTCTCAGCCTTTTTACTTTACTTTTTACTTTTTGTTCGATTCTACAAGGAGGCTTGAGCAATTAACTTTGTTTTACCACTCAGTTCAGAGTGGGTGAAGATTTCAGATATAAACTGAAGGAGCATCCATGGATGCAATGAAAAGCACAGATCCTTTCATGATTCACTTTGGTGACCTTGTTCTCTCTCCCTGTTTCACCTTTCAAAGATATTTCAATTCTGAAATCTATTGTGTTTCCTCTTCCTCTCCCTATTCCACCCTGGCTTTTAAGGTCCTCTCTGGCCTGATTTTATCTCTGGTGCTGTGCATCACATATGTGCTGTTAGCACTGCCACAGAGGTCACAAAGTGTCACCAACTCATAAGGACACACACTTTGATACAATCCAGTAGGAGCCCAGTTCTACAATTGTAGAATGAACAGCAAAATCTTTTTGGTTCATGTGAATTTATAAATCACACCCAGCATCCTGCATTTTCATTGCAGAACATCTACATACTTTTTTGAGCATTGTGTGTGCATTATATATAGATATACACAAATAAACCTCATGTATAGTATATGTATAGATGGAAGTACACACACAACTGTGCATGTTGATCTATAAAGTATATGTTATTGGTTCCCTTGCTTCTCTGATTTTTCAATGTTATCTCTCTTTTTTTTTTTTGATAACAGCACTCAGGAGCTGTGAAAATGGGTATTTTTGAATATATGGCATTTCACCTTCTCAAACACTACTGTATTTAAGACATATATGTGAATGTACAGTTGTTTGCACTTTAATAATTCTTCCTCTAATTCTGTAGTTGAAGATACTGAATCCAATTTTGCTTCTGATCAAATAAGGATGCATTATGAAAGAAAAAGATAAGAGTTTCTCCCTCCTCCTCCTTTGTAACAGGAGTCCCAGCAGGCACATCATATTTTCTATCCTGCAGGCATGGGTTTGACTTACCTGCTTCCTCACAACTATGATGAAGTCAGCTTGACTGTAAGTAAATTTCCATATGGAAGGAAAGAAACACAGTTGAAAATCCTGGAACCCAACTGCCCTCTGCAAATTTCCATTGATTAACTCAGTTATCTTCATGATTCTAGGATGTTCTGATTTCAGAGTAACACTGCAACATAATAAAAAATCAGGTTGCTGCTATTTATGTCTTTATGGCTAGTAACAGTAAGGCACCAACACAGTGCAAGGAGAGGAAATTGTCTCTTGGTAAAGATTAAAATTGTAATTTGGGATTTTGTTCAAAGACATGGTCTAATTAAAAAAGAAAAATTTTATTAAAGAGCTACAAAATGAACTATGTGTCTAGTCATCAGTCAGACTTTATTAAACAGTTCAAGCTATTGTTTGCTATTTTTTTCACCCCTAGGAACTTTAAAAAGAACAATATTCCAAAAATAGTCCTAAAATGAAGAAGTATTCAAAAGTTTTGAAACTCATACAGAGACAGAGAAAAATAAATAAACCTTGGGCATCCAGTTTTACTGATTTATTAAATAAAACATCTCAAAGGTCCTGTGCCACACAGGCACGCACAAAAAAAAAACCCAAAAAAACCCAAAAACTAAAAGAACAGTCTTGTTGGGTCTGATTCTGCAAAGATCTCAGCACTTTCTTTTAGGAAATTTCATCTTAGTGTTTCAGAAAGATCATAAGGAATTCCTGAGAGAGATCCTGTTTCTCAGTGCTCCAAGCAAACCTTTGCCTCTTTTGGCATGGGGGAAGAAAACTTCAGGCACAGAGGTTCCAACATAAAGTCCAATTTTTTCTGAGCAAATTCCAGGCAGTACTGGTCTCACTCTGCCTCTGCTTAAGCATTCTGCAGTAAACAGCCTACATGAAAATTCTCATCTCTCCGGCCATAAAGAACACGAGAGGTTACAGCCTCAATATCCAGTGCTGTGCCTCAGCTGGGCTGTGGACGTGCAGCTCTCCAGCCAATTCCCAGCATGGAACTCAAGTGCCAGCACACTCTGAGTCACCAAAGCGCTGCAGGAAAGATGATCCTGAAAGCTGAGGCTCCAGCCAAAGGAGAGAGCTCCTTTATCCCACTCCTCTTGCTCTCAATTGATCTTTGTGACCAAATTGCAGCCTCCAACTTCTGCAATTACTTGGACAGGGTATGTGAGAATTCATCTATGTTATAAATGACAGTATACTATGGGTTTTTGCATTTATGTGCTAGGCTTTGCAAGTTATTATTAACCACAAAGATTTTTATATAGTACAATTTTAACTACTTTTTGGTATAGTATGATCTGTCACTTTATGTATGCACCCCATAGCTTACATAAATAGTACTGTGATGAATATATATATTATATATTAGGCCTTAGCATAATATTAAAATAGAAACTATGTAATGTTAAAATGCTTTTATTTGTGTAACAAACTCAAATAATAGTGTGAAATAGCTATGCTGCTCCTCACATTTGTGGACTATCTTATTGAAGGAACAGTGGCAAAACTGGGGGTACCAAGAGATAAAAATTTCTGACTCTCCGTTATCAAGAAGTGTAAAAACAACAGAAGGGAGCTTCGAGAAGAAATAAAATACATTGATTTAATCTACAAGATGGCATGCAGACAAGTCAAATGTTAAAACCAAGCAAAAAAACTCCAAGAACATCTAAACTCACAAGAATGTCTGAATATGTATAAACTCTGCTGAATATTCATTAACCCATGTAATGTAAAAGCTTATAAGAACATTGTTTTAAGCTAATGGTGTGGTTTTGGCAGATTACCAAACACCCTAGCACTGGATATTGTCCCTTTTCATCTGTTATTAAGCTTCTAAAAATTCAAAAGAATAAATTTTGTTTTTCAAATTCTGTGTACACTTTATGTACTGTGATCCTGAGGTCTTCTGTCCTGTGGTCACAAATTTAGGCAGAAAAGTCTTTTTTTCTTTCTTTTGTTTGAGGTCAGTTGTGATTTCACTTTCAAATGCTACACGTCTCTGAGGAATTACACACACACACACCATGGGCTGCCTCACAGCACCTTCAGTTCTTCACCAGAGTAAGCACAGTGTATAAATGAGTCCAGTAGAAAGCCTACAAATAGAGCATTGATCAAAAAGGAACAATCCTAGAGCATATATTAGAAAAAAAAACCACTTTATTCTCATTTGCTAGACCACACTAATGGAAAACCTTAAGAAAATAACTTTAAATATTGGATGAAATTATATTTATGGGTTTTTTCCTTCCATGGAAAGCCAGTTTTATTTCCATCAAGTCTGATGTTCCATTTTTTTGCTCAAAAAACAGAATAAATAAATATTGTACCAGAGCCTGAAAGCAGAGTTAATTAAAAAGACCAAGATAATTGACAATTCAATAGTAAACTGCTAGTGCAAGCTCTGAAGTTTAAATTGGACTTTAAAATTCCTCCAGGTTTTGCTAATCTTTGATGCCCAAGGGAACAAAAGAAGTTTTTGTTTGGGGAAAATTTATGATTTTTACATGACAATCCCCTTTATTTAGCCTGATTTCCTAAGGAAATAGGATACTTTGTCAAACTGTCTGTCATTCCTCCCTTAATTACTTTTGAACACACTTGCCAATTTCGAACACATTTGAAAGGGAGATAAGTTTCACAGAGCTGCCAGGATAGAGGAACTGAGGATCCGTGCAGTGAGGGGCAGGGAGTGCTCAGCTGCTGGGAGAGGCAACAGCTACAGGTGCACACACACATACCCTGGCTGCCCTGGCTCTGCTGCTCCCTTCATTCTTTTATTTATTTTATTTTATTTTATTTTATTTTATTTTATTTTATTTTATTTTATTTTATTTTATTTTATTTTATTTTATTTTAATTTAATTTTTTAATTATTTTGCCTTTCTTTTTGTAGATTCAAGATACTGGAAGTTTTCATTGAGTCAAGGAAGAAGATTGTCATTTACTAAATGCCATTCCACGTGGAGAAGGACTTTGGGTTTTACTAATATTACTACTAGTAGTAATGTTTTATTGTTTAGAAGTCTCCTGTTCATTTTCAACTAAGGCATGGTTATTTAAAACAAAACAAAACAAAACACATTTTTGAGCAAATCTTTTCAAATCTTTGTTTTTGTTGTTGGCCAAACTCTCTTTTGTCTCATCACAAGGCAGTCTACACAGGTAAATTTGTAAAATGCATGCAGAGCAGAGGTTACAGGCAGACAGGGAAGGAATAGGGAGACAAAATAGCCATGCTGTAGATTCTAAAAAACACTCTTACTCATATAGAAAATGACAGGTATATTAGGGGAAAAAAAAGGATTAATTTCTTCAGCTGTAAAGGACCTCACAGTCTATTACCATCAGCTTGTGGGAGCCAGTAGCCATCATGGCAGATGTCTTTTCTTTTCCAGTACTTCAAGAAATTAAACTGTCAGTCTTCATTTCAGCTGGTGGTTTCACCATGACGTGATGCTGTGCTTAAGAGGGTTTGAATTCAGAATAATTCCCTTGGCTTCACTGTCTCCCTGCACCGGATCGGTATCTCCTGATGAAATCCAGGATATTGCACTCGAGACATCAAGGCAAATGAGGGCTGGCAAGCATGAGGTCGTGTTGTATTTTTGGCAATGAAACACTCCTACTGGAAACCCTGGAGGACATCCAGAGCCTTAAGCTCCATTTTATCATCTGGACTGAGGAACAAGCGCTTTAAGCAATTCAAGATAAGACCCTCTCCCCTCAGTCAAGACAACATCCCAAGGGACAACCCCCCCCCGTGCAGTTCTGCACAGTTTGGCAGAGTTACACTCATGATAAATCTCTCTTCTCTGCCTTCTGAGAAAGGCAACAGAACATGACTATTTAGAGTGCCATTACAGTACAAACTTACTTCTTTTGGTCTGTCCATAAATTTTGCAGTACCAATTTAACACCACAGCTGTGCAAACTGTTAGTGATCCTTTGTGTCCCCAGGGAGTGTAAATTTGAGGGGGAAGGTAAGGACAACATAACTCTCCACATCTGGATGTGGAACTCATGATTCAGTGGTGACTCAGTAAAATTCTCACTAGGCCAAAGATGGGGAAAGTCTCAATGTAATTAACTCTGAGTGACCCTCAACACTCTGGAAGAATTATTGCTGTCCAGTTGGAAACAGGAATTCACATTTCAAAGTTTCCTAGAAAAACATCTGAATTGATAAGCCCCTGCTTCAGAACTAGTGAGGCTCTGTGGGATTTGCCAGCCCTTCTGCCTTTCTAACCTCCTAAAGAAACTCGTGCACCTTGCCCTGAGTTTTGTGGTGACCCTCATTCCAAGTCACTCAGAGATGCTTTAAAGGCTGGTGTCAAACATCGAAGTCTCTGAGGATTAAGGGCTGTATAGGCAGAAAAATATTTCTTCCCAGAAATGGTCCCATGCTCTGAAGTGTAAGGATTGATAACCCCTGTAAATTTTCTGTTTCCCTGTGCAACTGCTGATGTTATTCATATTCATGTAAGTGTCTAATCCTTCCCTGAATTATTTGCCTTATATCAACTTGACTTCACAAAATAACTTTACAGGTAAGTGCCATTTTCACCCCTAAACTTTCCAGAATGCTCTTGCCAGTGGCTTTTTAGCAAAGTACTGATTTAAGGCTGATGGTTTGCACTTTGAAAACAACAGGCTCACTTTTTATGGAAAAAAAAGACCAGACAGGTCTGATGGCTTACATTCCAGCAATAACAAAACTCATTGACCAGGGACAAAAATGACCTGATTACACAGAAAAACATCCCAGAGCATCTAAGATGCTTTCTTCTAAAGACTTTTTAAAAATGCAGTGGAGAAAGTAGTCAGGACTATTAACTCCTCCTGGACACATCCCTCTCTGTCCTGCACACTCCTCATGCATTAGTTGAAATAGATGCAAATATATGGCTTTTCTTTTAAGGGTTACCATAGATTTTTCTGCACTTTTAGAGCAATTTAAGAAGAAATGTTAATTCTTTGAAACCACCCTTATCTCTTCAGACCCCAGAAGAGGAAGGAGTGTGCCCCACACCATGAATGTCACAGGCTCGTCACTCCCCCTCTTGCTTCCACACCCAAGAACCTTTGAGCCTGCCCTGACAGCTGTTTATACAATCACTGCACAGCAGAGCCTCTCATGTGCATAGACACAACAAGACATCTGCATTTTGTCTTTTGGTCTGTTATGGCAATGTTTACCAGCCCTGAATTTATTTCAGGGAAAAACGAAACAAATGTAAAAGCTTAAGAGAAAGTAGGTTACCATGGAATGAGAGAGTCTGATCACTTTGCATTTCAGGCAGGTTTAGAGGCTGCTAACTTCAGGGCTCTCAAGGAGTAGACAGTGATAGCAGTGTCTCCAAATCTGGTCAGGCACTATTGTTGGACACAATGTCCAGTGAGGTGGGTTCTTTAAATTTTATATATATATACATACAATATATTTTTCTTTAAACAAAAAAGAGTTTTTAAAATGTGATTTAGGATTTCTTAGGTTAATTCAGGAGAGATCTAAAACCTGGCCTTAAGTAGCACAAGCAGATCAGGGGATTTGCTCCTTTTGAAAGTGTTTGACATCTTGAAAAAATAGCTTTATTTTGAAGATCTATTTTTCTTATGTTTTAGACTGTGATCCATTATCTAGTGTCCTAGAAGTCCATTTACAGTGTGAGAAAAATGAAATCACCAGTGATATGAGGCTGGTAATCCCTTCAGTGTATACTCTTCTGTGTTTAAAATGCACATACCCAGCCCCTGTTTTTCCTGAGCAGCACAGCAATAAACCAGAATAAGCAGTGTCCTTGGTCAAAAATCACTGACAGAAATCAGAAATTCTGTCACTTCATGGTTTTTATTCCACCCCACAAGTTTCTTATTATTATCCTCTTTCAAGTCCTCTTCTTAGCTTTCCTGTTTTCCCAAGCCCTACAGCCTGCAGATCTGGAATATCTGTTCCACTCTTTCTGCACAACATACACCTCAATTAATTTATTCTGCTTTACCTACAGCCCAATGCTATGGTTGGTGGTTTCAGGGTTTGAAGCCCCTTCACTACTTCAAGTAGTTTAACTGGCTTTTCCACTGAACTCAGCTCCCCATAACATCCAAGAGCCTGTGACTGACCAGCTCAAAGTCACACCTGTGGTGTCCTTCAGCATTGCAACATTGGCCAGAACGATATTTTGAGATACAGGAGAGAAAATGGAACTTCAGAAAAAGCCCAGTAAGGACGTTTCTGTTTTTTCCATTTTTCATCTTTTGTAAAAGTCCATGAGGGTATTTGCTGGCACTGATTGATTGATCAGCCTCTAGGACTGACATTTTTCTGTGTATCCAATTAAATTTGCACATGCACTGACTTCTAACACCTGCCCTCTTTGTCAGGCTTTCTTCTCTTTTCTGTGAGTAGGTCAGAGAAAGTGAGATTAAGATTATACAGAAAAGGGAAATTAATCCAGAGAGAAGACTGAAGTGATGAATAAAAAAATCTCTTTGCAGGAATATGACAGTTGTAGATATTTTCAGAAACCCAGAAAGTGATTAACTGGCAATGAAAAACAACTTTTGTCTCAACTACTCACCACGGACAGAAAGAACAAACATTTAGAGAATTTACAGTAATGCAATCACCAAACTAGAGATTGTTTTTACACAGCTCTTCGTGCTTGTTCTTGAAACCAGAGTAAAAAAATATTTCTATGCTACAATTAAATGTGAATTCATTTTTATTTTTCCTCACCAAGTATCATAATGAAAGAGGGGAAATGAAATGCAACTTTACTGTTCAATCAGCCAAAGCTGACAACCGACAATAAAAGCCATTAATCTAAATTAGCAGCACAAGAAGAGAATGACACACTGTCTCCAGGTCTGGATGGAATTGGTACCTATCAGTAAGGGCCACCTAATGAATTCTGAGTCACTGTTAATTTGCAAGGATGATCATTGCAATTTACTATCGCACATGATACTTCCTGCTTTTCAGAACAAATTGTCCAAGCACATATCACCAATTGGAACATGTTTCAGAAGACGAGGATGTCATCTGAAAGCATCAAATCTTTTCATGAGGCAAATGGTCAGCTCTTGGAAAAAAAAAAGAAAGAGCAATTATTTTTCCATTCCCCTCCCAAAACTCCCAGTAGTTTTTAATGTGCTGTCCCTGTCCCCAGTGCCCTTTTGGAACAGCTTTCCACGCCATTCCTGCTCCATTCCCAGAGGTTCTGCTGCCTGATGTGACATTCCTGCTGCTCTCTGGGCTTGTTGGTTTCCAGTAGGCAAAAGCAGTGTGGGACCAGACCACTGCTTTGGAAACTCTCTGACTTGAGAGTTCCTGCTGCTGCAAGCTCCTTAGAGCCCCTCCAGAGACATCCTGTGCAGTTTCTCACTGCAGGATTCTGTGTTTGGTGATCCCAGTCAGGTGTGGGCTGGAAACTGGAAAACCCTCCATGCAATCCAAAAGGAGACATCCAGCAGCACCTTCTCATCTGACCCTTCCCTTTTTCTTCACAAGCAGCACAGCCCTCCCTCTTTAAAAACTCCTCCCAATGCTCCTGGATGAATGCTTGTAATGACCCACTCAGGCGTGCACTGCTCCTTGAAATGCAAACGTAATCATCTAACAGTGCTCAGCCTGATGAAGCACAAAAAGTGCTTCCACAAATGTTTGTTTGTTTGCTCCTCCACAAGAAAATGTACGGTGGAAATCTCTTGCAATCTAGATAACTTGAACAGAAGGTTAAAGAACTGTTATTTTTCAGCTTGAAGCCTCTCATTCCAAAGAGTATTTGATCTGAAAAATCCAAAACTGCTCCAAAAACCAAGCAAAAAAACTCGCCAAAAAAACCCAACAAACTCACAATAAAAACAAACAAGAAAAACCCTCAAGCAAACAGAAAACCCAAAAGCAAAAACCTAAACAAAAAGAGAGAAAATACATACATATTTTACTGGATAGACAGGGACCTGAACATTTTCCTCATACTGAATATAAGCCCCAGTGTCTTATATAAGTTATGGGGCTCATTCTCTAAGCCTTAGCATTCTCTGGATTAAGGATGGAGACTGGAGAAGCAACCTTCAGCTCTCCACAGTACAGGGTATTTTAGGCCCCAAACCTGCTTCAGAGCATTGAAGCTTCCCATTACATGAGACAAATTAATTGCTCAGGAGGATGTTGTGTAACAAAATTCATAAGACTCAGCACAATTTTACAATGTGGGAAACCTTCTCGTTTTGTAACCAATGAAACCAACTCAGTATCACCCCTGGAGTTTGGGAAATGATTTGCTGCATCCTGAGTGGATCCCTCTCTTTATTTGTGGATGAATTCATGGATCACTCATGACTGACTGCACTTAGAGGAGTGGCTCTGATTTAATGGCAGCCTAGACTGTGGGTGCAGTTATTAATGTTTCATTAAGCTGTTGCAATGGAAATCGTCTTGGGGTTCAAACTGGCACTCTTTATAAACCCTAGAGAGAAGCAGGTACTTACAGATTATGATTTATTTAATTTTAAAATATTTCTTCACCATAGAATGTAAAAAACATGTTTGTAAGTACCCCTTGTGTCCCTGGACTCCAGAGGGAGCAGAGGACACCCACTGTAGGAGGCTGTCTCTGTACCTACACTGAACATATTTAGGATGACCAATTCAAGTGTTCTGAGATGAGGACTATCACCAAGGCCAGGATGATAAAACCCTAGATGGGATGTTCAGTTCCTGACAGGTGTTGGAATTTGTTACTCTGGGAGATGGAGGTGTTAATGGTTGGTCACTCAAACATTGCAAAAATCACCAAAGGACTTTGCCAGCTACGGCAAGCTGCTCATGTACAGCCACAAAACCTGCCCCTGCCCTCTGAATATGCAGCTGTGAATTCCTGTGAGTGTGGAAAGGTGCTCAGCTCCCTGTATTCAGTCAGCTGAGTGGCTCTCTGGACTCCACTCACTGCTGTGGCCACATCTCCCCACCTGCAGAGGCACCCAGGGAGCTCAGACACCAAAGCAAATTTCTCGTAACATGGAACTGAGTCCTGTTCCAGGAGCATAATGCTATCAGAGATGTTACAATGGGCATTATGCCTGTAAATAGGCATCAGTAATCCAACTGTTCTAACAGATGCTGGGAAAAATAGGGGCAAAACCTCTGCAGACTTCTGGAGAGAAATTCCACTGGTGCATACTGTTTGGAACATCTGTGATTTCTGTAATTATTGCCTGTGTTTCCTGCTCAGATGTGCCCATTCTCCCAAAAAGCATTTAGCATTTCCAAAATGACAAACAGAGGAATAAAAGGCTGAAAAGACACTTGTTGTTAATTATTTGCATTTAAGGTGGGGTATAATTAGTTTTACAATTGCTAAGGCATTGACAGCAAGCATTTGCTGTCTTCAGTCCATCCATAAACAAGCTTCTCAGTTAGTAATTAGAGGAGACCACACATGCCATGGATTACTGTAGCTGTATAACAACATGGGCTTTAGCTTTGCTTTTTGCTTTGTGTACTTGTTTGGGGTTTTTTTTCAGTGCTTTATGATTCCTCCTCATCCATTCTAGTCAGCACACCTGAGTTCAGAATATCCTTTATTGAAAATAGAACCATTGATTGTAGCATTTAAAAGAGACCATTTGGGAAGACAGCTTAGGAAATTATAGGGATTGTTAAACTAGAATGCAGGCAATTCCTGAAAGAAAGGAAAAAGTCAACCCAGTACCAGTTCTAGCAAGGTGACATCCTCCCAAACATCATTAGCTGCAAAGACATGGATTTAAATAAGAATCTGATGCACTTCTTTCTTAGGTTGCAGTGTGACGTACATTTGTCTTGGAAAGGAATATACAGACACTAATTTCCTATTCAAGGGACAGTCTAGTCTTCTGGAAGAAGTGCTAACAGTAGCAGTTTGGTTTCCAGAACTCTCCCAGTGGTAAGGAGATGCTGGCAGAAGTGGAAATGATGTTAAGATGAACTCATGGTGAATGACTGATAGTCAAAACTCAGAGAATGACATTAATAATATTGTCAAAATACAGAAGAAGTCCATGACTTTGCAGAAGGTAAAGGGTTTTCACTTGTATTTGGTTTTTTTTCCCCTGAAGAGCTCATAAAAGGTGACAAAAATGCTAAATTCTCCTGATTTTGCTTCTCTCTGTGAATCACTGCCACAATCTTAGGGGCCCCTTCTCTTGGCAATTGCTGCAGAGTCAATGGCACAATGTTGCCACCCTCACACAGACACATACACAAACGCTTCCCCCTCTATCTACAGACATTATGTCATGTGATTTTATAACACCTACATAACAAAGGAGAAGTGCCCTAGAAATATTCAATTATAAGTATGTCATTTTTATAGATCTGAAAGTTTTATTGTTTTCAAACTTTCACCTCTGCTCCCGCAGATATATTTTTTAATAAGTGTGAAAAAATGAATCACAAACCCATGAGAAATATATTTATTTATTAATGCCTCATGGCCTCCTGTCAAAAGACTGGTGTAGAAACAAGTTAATAGCCTATACATTCTGTTCTGGCAGATTACAGGTTTTTCTTACAAGCGGATTAACACAAAGGCACAATTATCCTTTCAATTGCATTTTTACATATAGCATAGCATAATGTAGAGTTCATCCATGGAATTGCATTTTTTCTGATGTGTTTAGTGAACCTGGAGATTATAAAGGAACTTGCTGAGGCAGAAGGACACAGGTTAAAAAAAAAAAGGAAGAAAATTTGCCAAAGACACACAAATTGAAAAAGCTGGGAGTGCATTTCATGTTTCTCAGTTTTTCATTTAGTGTATTACCAAGTGCACCATCCTGTGTCCCCTCTTCAAGCATCTTTATGATCACTCCTATGAAATTTCACTAATAAAAGTGTATTTTATAGATGCATATACTGGTGCTCCCACTGTTTGTCTTCCATGCATGGGTCAACTAATTATACAAAGGGCACAGGCTCTTAATTCTCCCTAGTTTGAGATGGGAGCTTGTTTTTTTTCAATTTTCAGGAACCCACTCATGCAGTCTGCATGGGAAACCCTGAGTTCACAGAACAATGAAAGATCATGTTTATATTGTGTAGGAAAAGTACCCTTTTTACACCCTGCTGGCATATCAGCTCCATGCAAGTATGAATGAAAATATTAGCTCCCTACCTCATGAGCCAGTCTTGCACTGAGGTGGCAAGGCATGTCACTGCTCCATAATATATGATAAAATACTCTCTTTACAATAAAGAGGAGAGGGTGGGCTTCTGTCTTGTGGGCAACATGCTCTGTGAGCTACCTCAGCATGGGGAAGAATAAACTCTGCCCTAAAACAAGGCTCACCATACCACTGCAAGTGATGGAAACCAGGACAGGCTTGGGAAAAGAGCTGGCTGCAGCATGTTCCTGCTAGGAGAGATGACAGGTGTATCAACTCAACAGAGCTGAGTTGGTGGGAGTGAAAAACATGCAGTTCTATTTGGGTTGCAAGTGGAAGATGTCTCTTACTTCCCTGAGCCCCTGTGGGGATGCAGCTGCCCCTGATGATGGACTCACAGTTCCCAGGGGCATGGTGGCCATCCACTGGACTGACACAGGGTGTGCAGCCACCCTGCTCCCCTGATGAATCACCTGTTTAAAGATGCATGACTAGAGACCAAAAATACTTGACATAACCTCCAGGCTACAGCTGAGCAGGTGAAAGATAATGCATGAGGGACATTCTTTCCTCTCTGACAAAAAGGGTTTTTTTCTTCACAATTTTTTCCCCTCATTATTCTGGAAAGTGAAGAGAAGGGGTCAAAAAGTAATGACAAGAAATGGTATCTTCATCTACCTAATCAAATTCACTACACTAAAAAATCTGTCACATTTACTATTGACTTGGTTGCTGTGCAATTCAGGGGATTTTTCCTGTCTTTTCCCAGAATCACAGATCATTCTGAGTTGGAAGAGACCCACAGGGATCATTGAGTCAATTCTTAAGCAAATGGCCCATCCAGGGATTGAACCCACAGTACTGGTGTTATTAACACCATGCTTTAACCAGCTGAGCTAATCTCAGGGTCAGGTTTTATCACCCCCAGCTCCATGCTCAGCACTTCTAACATATCCAATATTTTTTCTGGTACTGAGTTTGTCATTTGCCCCTACAAGTTTCATTTCTTCCTTTGTTCTCCCCATTGCTCACTGCCTGCCAAGTTGGAAGACACACAGCCATCTTCCTTTCACTTTTCTCTACTGCTACTTTTTATGGATTCCTGCCTCATGTGTAAGTTAATGCCTTTTTTTAGGTGGTTTTCTTGCTGTGTTTTGCCTTTTACATCAAATCTCATAACATTTTTGTTTTCATTGCTAATGTCCCATGTTGAGACTCTTGGCAATATGTCTTTACCCTAAATATAAAATATTGTATTTTCAAAGATATTTCAACACAATCAGATCCCAACTTCACCAGGACAAGGGATATTTCCTTTGAGAAACCTAGCATTGGAAATAACTGCAATCAATCCATAGCCCTTTCTACAAAATAGGAATTATTGTTCCCTTTGACCAAATTATTGTTCCCTTTGACAAAGAACGAGACACAAAGTGCAAAGGTAACTTCTGCAGTAAGCCAGACCATCACAGGATAAAGGCTCACAGTCATCCCAGGGCTCAAGTGACCAAAACACCTGCATTGAAAAATAACTCAGAACATAGCGCTTGTCACCCTTCACCCACATCAAAAGGCCAAGAGAAAGTTCCTCACTGATTTTGAATCAAGGGACTAGAAATTCATTCAGCTTTGGAATCGAACAAGGAACAAGAAGTGCTTTGTAGCATTCAGTGCTTCATGGGAGGTAATTTGGTACAGAGGTCATTCCTGTGTAACTACTGGGATGCAAAACACTTGTAATCAGGAACCAGTGAGCCCCTGGATGGCAAAAACACAGCTGGAAGGGATGAAAACAAATCCTCCCACATTCATCTGTCTAAACTAAGTACATGTAATTGCAAACACTGAAAAATGTTATCTTACTCAGAATAGCCCAAACATAAGATGTCACAATTCCCAAGAGACAATCTTCAGGTAGAGCCATAGAGATCTGATAGAGAACTGTGACCTCACGTAGAGGTCCAAGAGAGGAGGTCTAGCCCAGAATCTCAAAGTTAAATTAAATATTTTTTAGTTTGTTCTTTCTTAAAAATTTCAGGGAAATCTCTTTTTGGAGCAGAAGTAAGGAACAACACTGTTATTTAAACAGTTATTTAAACAGATGGTTTTCTGCTTTGGACTTCTTTTTGCCAAAAGAAGGGCTCAAATAGTGTGTGAAAGAGAAAAAAATAACCTAGGTCAACATAGCTCTCTGATCTTGTTTCTTCTGCAGTCTATAGCCAATTTTTGCTGCTCACATTCAGATCTCCTTTTGTGAGCACAGATTAATCTCATGAATTGAAAGGCAGCTCACAGCACATATTGCCCACAAGACAGAAGCCCACCATATACTATTTATTGTAAGACAGAAAGAATTATTTTTAATTGGTGGAATTCAACTAGGGAGAAGCAGATATAGCTCAGTTAGCAGAGACTGGTGCCTGCATATTAAAAATACATTAAGATCAATAAATGGATAACTGAAACATCTATTAAAACTTTTCAACCTAATATAAAGACATGCATGGCTGTATAATTGAAATATACTTTGTCCATATTTCTATGAGATAAAGAATTTCAATGAAAACATAAAGCACAGAATGATATTGCTCACTGTTAAATATCCAGCAAATAGGATTATTATTTTCTTTTAAAGTGATTTTTGTCTGGGTGTGAATGCAAATCTCTATCAATCCTCTGTCTGGGAAATAGATGGGAAAAGGGAGAACAGGTTCTACCAGCACTTTCCCTCTTGTTTGGAAGGACCTGCTCTTTACCAGAAAAATGTTTTACTTTATACTCTACATATCCTTGTCCTTATTTTCCCATCTTTGCCTCCATGATCCTTCCTGTGTTTTGGTCTCTGAGGCATTAAAGCTGTAAGCATTTTCTTACTGTCCAGAAACTGGAGCACGGTTTAAGTAGATTTGTTATCAGTGCTGGCATAATCAGCAAAATGGAAGCATATGGCTTCCTGAGCTAAAAATAGAATTGTAAAATATTAATCAATCTTTTTGCTATTTATAGTGCATAGAGACTAAGTGTAAAGGAAAATTTTTAGTAAACTAACATTTCAGGGTATTTTAAATATGAATCAAAACGTAATGCAGGCTTTGAAAGTGTCTTGCATCCTTGGAGCTGGGCTCAGACAGAGACATATTTCTTATGTCTTTAGACTCCAGTTCTGCTTCTGAGCTTTGTGATAGGATCCTGCTCTAAAAATGCTCAAAGTTCAGTCAGAACTATGGAATAACTTCCGAAAGCCAAGTCTAATACCAAAAAGACACAGTTTTCTGTACTTTTTGCAAGCACCAATTTATCTTCAGGGATGGCTCTCTATTTCTGAAGAAACTGGTGGGATACCTTATTAAAACAAAAAAAAAGACCAAGGGAAGGGTACAAAGCTTTCGTGATAACCCATTAATTTCCTGATCTTTGCAGTAAAGAAGGGTGGGAAAAAACAGTACAGCTTACCAGCAGCTGTCAGTTTTTCACTGTATCACTCCAGAAAACACGAGGATTAAGGCTGAGAGGGCTACATTTAGATCTACACCCAAAACATCACCAGAGATGCCAGGACGCAAGGAGCAAGAATCAGGAGGATTATGCATTGCACAAAACATTTAACAACAAAAGACCTGAGGTGAGTGATTAAAGGGAATCCTTCCTGGTTCTGCTCTACCTGTCCTGGTGCCCTGGGGAAACTCTGCAAATCTTCTCCCTGGAATTTGGAGAAATCCACCTTAGAGGAGAGTTCCCCTCCCAATAATGCTGCCACACAGCCATCATAAGCTCCCTGCTGAGAGGGGAAATCATGATTGCTCTGTTGATTTTGTTGATGGCCAAAATGAAAGGAAAAACAAAGCAAGAAAAAAGAAATCAATTTGGCTTTGGGAAGATTTTGATGAGTCAGAGATGTGCTTGCTGCAGAGGCACTGGGATCGAGTTGAGAATACCCTGTCCTTGAAAAATAATTGGCTAAAGCTCAGACTTGTAAAATATTTTGGCATTGCTGCACTTCACATTGCAACATTCTATTCCCTGAGGAGTCTCAGCCCTCAGTGAGATGATGTAAACCACATACATTTAAAGTGCATGGGGAAAAGCTCCTGAGTTACCATGCAGCAAAACCAGGCCAGAACAGAGCAGAGCTCCTGACACCACCCGTGCACCTGAGCTGATGGTTCAGATTTGTTGGTATCTAAATCCTCACTCTTCTCCAGAAAGGCTGTGAGAAAATATTCAAGACCATGCCTAAGTGTCACCAGTGTCTGATGGGCATTGAGTTCCACTGATTCTCAGCTGGAGTTAAATCCAGTCCTAATGCTGGGATCTGCTGAACAAGGTGACCTACCAAACTGCCACGCTGAAGTGTCAACATGCACTGAAAGGAGGAACAAAAATCATTCACACACACAAAGAAAAAAAAAGGTTTTCTTGCAGTTTCATGTTATTTTAGCTTGGGAGAGAAGGAGAGCTATCGTTAGCCCACAGTGCAGTCAGCTGTGGCAAGTACTCAGCTTACGCTCAGAAAATGATGTTAATGCAGCAAACTCTGCACTTGCAATTAAACCTCATCAACAGCAAGTTAATGCTGTAGCCTCAGTCAATTAGCTGCACCACTAAAACCATGTAACTTTGCCTGGAGCACAAGCCAGCAGAGCTCAGCCAGCTCAAGAGAACAGGGTTAGAGGATACCAATATCTGTGAATATTGCTCAGCACTTCATTAATAACTTTCATTTAGGAAATCTCAGTCCCAGGTAAAATCCCAAGTGCCTGCTCACCAGTGTCTCATTGCTTTCAGAGGGAGCCACCAGCACTCAGAATCCCTAAATTTCAGATAACAACTGTCACAGCCTCAATAGGGATTATAACCATACTATTTTTTACTTTATTTTTTTAGAGAAAAATAACATTTTAGTTTAGCACATAATTTTGTTCTGTGGTTTCTTTTTCTTCCAAGAGAAAATCAAGCAGACAGAAATGGAAAGGTCTGGCAATTTAGATTGTGGGAATTGTAAAAACTGAACATGTTTTCAGGCTTGGTGGTCATAATCTAGGTTTGGAAAAAGTGATGTATCTGCTTCATTTCTTTCCTTTTTCAATTAATTCACTGAAAGTGACTGCTAGCATGCAGGGTTTGGAGAGTTTATATCAATTTGGAATTTCAGCTTTCTGGTGCCACAGAATTTTTGCCACTTTATAAACTGCAACTACATCATTGCTGCCATTTATTCCAGGGTCACCACTCTACTCCTTGATACATAGGGACATGTAGAAGTCCTATTAGTGAATTTAGAGTTATGAGCAGGTTTGAGTGACAGATGCTTGCATGTCATGAATACAGGAGCAGTGAGTTTCCAAATATGACAGACTGCATTAGGCATATGGATTTATACTGCATAAGAACTACACAGCCACCAGAGACTTCCCAAAGCAGAGGGATATGTAATGTAAAGTTGGAAATGGAAGTCTGTCTCACAGAAGCACAACCTGAAAGAACCTCAGCCACATCAGTTCTTTGATGCTGCAGGAAATCACAGTAAGAAAATCAGAATCTATCTTTAAGCTATTTAGGGTTTTCCCTACAACATTGCAGAAAGCTGGCTGTAGAAAATTCATATCCATTCCTTTTTGTGGGAATATTTACTTTTAACTGGAGTAGCCTCTCTTCCTCCATGTTTACCCACTGAGATCTAAACTGACAGCAATGAACACCAGACGTTCATCAAGGGCAAACCTTGATTTTTGATACATTGCTTTCATGTCCCACCAAAAGACACCTGTCCTCAGAAAACAGATGTCAGCTCATGAGAAAAGGAGCGGGACAGGGTGGGAGATGAATAATTACTGGGAGGATGATGAGAGGGACAGGTTTCAAACAAACCTCCAGTCAACATAGGGCAGAGAAACACTCTCAGTGCCCTCATGTCTCTTCCATGTTCCTGCTGGGGAGGCATTTGGCCAACTTCACCTTTCAGTTCTCAGTTTAATCCTTAAACTAGTGATGGGAACAGTGGTCACCACTGGCAAGGTGGATTACCTTTATCCTAGCCATCAAATATCTGGGACTGACAGCTTTGGGGTATAAACCAGATTTTGCAGATGTGTTGTTTCATTTCCAGCTGTGGCTTCGTTAAATGCTCAGTATGAAAAAACAGGATAAGGAAAGGTGTTTGAGATTTTTTTTCCCTTGTTGCCATCTCAGTGTTGAGATATTTCTCCCTTCATATTTACTACCTTTCTTTTAAATAAGCTAGTAAGGCCTCTCCCCTTCTCATCTTGGGACATCATTCCAGAAATAAATGGAAGTCACTGCTAGAGGGTTTTACTTTATATTCTGGCTCTATTTCTCTTGGTTCAATTTCATACCCTGAAGTCAGTGTGGAGAAAAAGATTCATGGATTTTTTTAAGGGAAGAAAGGACCCCAGTGATTGTCTAGTATGGCATGTCTAACACAAGGCATAGGTCTTTTTGATTCCATATCCAAGAACCATAATGTTTTTATCTTGTCTTTTTTTTTTTTCTCTTCAGAAGAGATAAATCCAGTGTTGAATTTAAAACTTCCAATGATGGGAAATCTACTGCAGCCTTTAGCAAGTTGTTCCAGAGGTTAGTTTGCTCACTGTTCAGATTCATGCTTCATTTTTAGTTGGAATTTATTTTGTTTGAACTATCAGTCATTGTTTCACCTTAGTTTGTTACACTGCAGAACCTCATCGAATTTATTCCTTCTGCCCCTTTCCTTCCCCCTATGGATATATTTAGACTGCAATCAGGTCATTCTCTAAGCCTTCTTTAATAACTAAATAGAGTTGCTTGAGTATTTCACAACAAGGCACATTTCCCAAGCCTGTAAGCATTCATGTGGTTCTTCTCTGAATCCCTTCCAATTCATCAATATCCATCTGAAGTGTAGACACCAGAACCAAATAGTATTCCAGTAGCAATCTCACCAGTGCCAAATGCAGAGTTAATTTAACCTCCCTACCCCTGCTGAGTTCTCTCTCATTTAAATGCTCAAAGGTTACACCAGCTTTTTGAACCATGCTCAGTAAGCATGAAGGCTGTGGTCCCCATGACTCCTTATCTGACACTGCCTTCAGAAGTCATCCATGCTAAGTTCATTACCTATATTTTTATTTTTCAGACATATAAACTCTGACTTGGCTCAGCTGAAGCACATGCTATTTGCTTGATATCTTCAAACAGCCAGATCACTCAGCAATCTGTTCCCTTCCATGCTCCCCCAAGCTCATGTTATTTATAGACTTAATCCATAATTACATTCTGGTTTTTATTTCCAAGTTGTGGATATATTTGTTGAATAGTGTTTCTCTGAGCAGATTCTTGTGGGAAACACAGACATTTGAAAAAAAATTCTCTTTTTGTAATTAGATTTTGAGAACTAGGTCTCAATGCATTCAATGTGTGCCCCATTGATTTTATATCACTCTAGCTTAAACATACACTATGTATCATTCCAAATGTCTGAAAGTCTATTAAAGCAACAATATTACATTGATAAAACAGATATAAAATTTCATTTTAAATAATAGTATAAATTCAGTTAAACAATACCCTTTCCATGGAAATGTGTTGATTGGCATTTGTTATTCCCCTCTCATTAACTCTTATTGCTATAGTTATATGTCAGACATGCTGTTACTTTGCCAAGAGCTGATGGTGGGCTGACAAACTTGTAATTACCTAAATCAGCCCGTTGTCTTTTTTTAAGTATTGGTGCTATTGTGATTTTATTCAAGTTCTCTGGGATGTTCTCTGCTTTCCTAGAATCAATCAGTATTGATTGCTGTAGATCGCTACTTTTCTTTTTCTTAGCTGTAAGCTCTCTGTATCTGCTGATTTTAAAGGTTCTCTTTGACACCATCCCAGATTGTAGTTGCAATGATTTCTTCATCATGATTGTCTGTCATGGTTTAACCCCAGCCAGAACACAGCTCCATACCTGCCACCGTGAAGAAAATTAATTCACCTTGACCAAAACCAGCTCACATCTGATATTAATATTCAGTGACTCTGAAATCTGGGACAGAAAACTTTGCTTTAGTAATATGGAGGAAACTCTATTTTAGTAATTTTGAGAATTCCCAGCAATTTAATATGCTATTATGTTTCTCATGGTTTTGACATAATTAAAAAAAAAATGTGTTAACTTTACATCTGCTGGCTACAATTTCTATGTGTCTCTATTTCCATTTAACTTCTATGTGTATTTGTATATATTCAAATTTAAATTTGGCTACTTTCTTTTCCATTCAGAGTAGACTTGGGTACTTTTCTAAGCAGGGTAGTGTTTTCCTCAATGTATGTGATTGTGACATTTTGGCACAATTATGAACAATGTTCATAAACAAGTCCCAATTCTTTTTTACCTTTTCCCATTTATAATGTTTTATCTTTGCAAATTTAGCACATAATTTTTTCTGTCTCTGAGAATCTAACCCTTTTAAAGCAGGAGGTATAAATACAAATTATTTTGAATGTATTCTGTTTGCATTGAAGACAAGATCATGCCCACCTTGGTTTCCATACTCCATCAAGTGGAAGTCTTTCATATCTCATCTAGGAAAAATTCCTAAACACTATTGTCTTGGATTTATATTTTTTGCAGGTAACTTAGGCTATGTTGCTTAGGCCTTCTGTGAAGGGTTCATAGCAATTCTCCACTCAAGTCCACCCACTGGAAAACAGCAATAGTTTTTTTTTAAAGATGGGCAGAAGTAGTAAGGGAACCAAGAAGATACGACACACAAGGAGAGCAGAGTGAGGAAAATTTCAAGCTGCTCAAACTTGAGCAATAATGGGACTGTCACAGAAGGCAGCCCAGAATCAATAGCAAATTTCCTTTTTAATTCCTAGCACTATCTGCCCTGAAATGTCTTTTGATGTTTGTTTCAGTATTCTCTGTGGATCTGGCCTATTCTTAGGTTGTTAACTTCAAATTGGTATTTAATCAATTTTAAAATCCATTTCTACCCATATTAACTTACCCATCAGCTATTCAGTTTTGAATGAATCTTGCAAATAAAATGAGAGAGAAATAAATAAGAAATACTATTGGTACATTGTTCCAGTCCCTTCTACTTTTTATTATCATCTCAAAAGTAAAACTTTATGTCCACACTTTTTCATGTTAGATCTCTTTTGTATTTGAGGATCTGAGATTTTACTAAAGACTAGAAAATATCAAGAGATACTAAATAATTATGAATGGCACAAAGTTTCTTTCTTACACACACTGACAATAGGACAGTGCACACATGTGAGGCTGTGATGGAGTATATATGCAAAAGGAGGGCATACACCTTGATATATTATATTGTTTATTCACTTGTGTACCTTACAAAAAAGAAAAAGTTATGTACATGTGTGCAAACAGAAATGTGTGTCCACAAATCTGCCATGGCACCCTCTGATGCAGATGAAAAAAAAAAATCAAACTAACACCCTCAAGATCTAGAAGCACAGTACTCAACAGCAAAAGCCAGGCACTGAACTCAGTATTATAAGAACAGGTAATGCCACAATAAATCTCATACACATTGTCAGTGGATTACATAAATGTGTGAAAGAGAGTGTATTTCTGTATGAGTTCAGATTTTCTCCTACAAAGACTTGAAGACTAGTTAGGAAATACTAGAATTCTGTCCTAGAGATTTGCAGGAATGATATTGTATTTTCTAAATAACAGTAGACAAGGAATCAGGCTGATGTCCTAATAAGGTTGGGATAACTACAGTGTATTGGTGTCTTTTTAGCTGCATAAAGAATGAAGAGGTAGTACTTACCCTTACTAAAAACTGGGAATTATACAGTGATTTTTACTCCCTGAAGTTGGAGAGGATACAGATTTTTTGCTGTAAGCTTGGTTGAAAAAAACCTTTGCACTTCTGCTGCACATTGTTGAATTAAATACAGCTGTAATTAGGTCAGATAAAGTAAAATGTGAGAGAGGACCAGGCTGTCTGCCCTGTTCCAGTCAAACTGTTTCCCCAGGCTGTGCCTCTATTTGTGCTTCACACTTCTGGAGTTTGCTCTTACAGCTGTGGCAGCCAGCCAGCCATCCAGTGCCAGGCACCATTCTGCAAACATGAGTCTCTTGATATTGAAACTGCTCCTGAGACCCCCAAACTTGTTTTTAAGAGGGAAACATTGGCACCTCCTAGTTCATATCTGCTCTCTCTGCAAATTGTGTAACTTCTGATTCGCTGAATCTTAATGTGCTCTCTGCGATGTACAATGATCTCTTCTTTCCATTTTAGTTTCCTTATTTATTCCAGGCTAAGGTACTTTCATTAATGTAGGAGCAGTGTCTGTGCTTAGGATGGTAAGCAGAGGTATAGAGGCACCTATGGATTGTTTCTCTATAAAAAATGGGGATAAAAGGTGTGTCTTTGAATTTCAAGTGTACAAAATTGCTTCCTGGTTTTCATATTTTAGACTGACCTTTCACATTTGCTCTGAGGTACTTGTTCCACAACATTTTCTTGTGTACATCAGTGAAGTTACTTGTGCCCTGAGGACTTCAGATGAGTCTCAATTGCAAGATTAAAATCCTAATCTGAATTCCTGATAAACTACTGAGTTTGAAGACCTCTAGGTAGAACTAGAGGCTTTGATACATCACAATATGAATTCACAAACCTAGAGAATCATTGGACTATGGATTCAAGTTTTTGAGTGATGTCTGCATCATAAGGTCTGCCATCTGTCTAGGTGCTGTTCGGTCAGACAGCTCCTAAACTTCATAATCTTGAATGAGCAAGGTCAGCTGAAAGGTTATTGCCAATGCCACTTTACAGAATTAAGGTTCTAAAGATTTTAAATGAGTTGCTGAGCATCAACAAGTCATCTGTGTCAGGATTTGATCACTGATCTGTTACCTTTAGTTGTAAAAGTGCAAAAAGCCTCTTTAAGGCCATCCTGGAAACAAACTTAAAGAATGGTGATTCACCATAAAAATGTTCATTAAGGTACGTGACTGAGGGCTTAATCAACCTGTAACTGCAAAGGTGTGGTAGGTGGCCAAGCCCCCCTGCTCAGGTGGTCCTTCACTGCTGATGCTCATTCTGTCTCCTGTGCTGTTTGCTGGCTCTCATCCACATTTCACTAAAACAGACCAACATCAGCTCTGCTGCAGCTATCCTGCAAGGGCCTGAGTTTTCAAATGAGAATTCAGACTTTCAAAGTGCAGCTAGAGGCACAGGAAAGAGGAGAAGGTGTCCCTGTCTGTGGCCCTGGGGTTGATCATCTCTTCACAGTCCCTAACAACAACATTCCACTGTTTCTGTGTCACATGCAGCCCACCAGTGCAGGGCATGAGGCAGGGAAGGCAGGGAGGCCAGAGCAAGGAAGGCATTTCCACTGAATGATGAGGGGACACTGTAGCAGCAGAACAAGACTCCAGAAAAATACTAATTTTTAAAAAAGTAAGCTAAAAGACAGGCAGGCAGGCTCAAGTATTGTTTACTGTCCAGGAAAATAGAGAATTTTTTTTAATGCAGCAGAGCAGAACAGGCTGACTAAATTATAACCTTAGCCCCCAGCAGCAATCAAAGAACTAAAGAGGAAAATAGGAACTCAGGGAAAGGAAGGAATGTGAAAGAAATAGAAATTCATAAAGAGCCTTTATCAACATGGGAGAGAAAGCACAGAACATGAGGAATGAAATAAGAAGACAGAAACAAGTTAGAGGAAAATGAGAAATAGATCAAAAAATGATGAGCCCTGGACACATTCAAATGGAGGGTATTTTTGTAAAAGTTCTCAGAATATTCACAATGTGAACAATATGAAGCTGTGCTGGTCATATGAACTGGAATCACAAAGGAAAAATTACAAATGAAAGTTTTTATTTTTCATATTCATACATATACAATGCTTATTCAAACAACATCATCTTCACACCAAATTCAGTAGGAGCCTTCCATACACAGTCTAGGATTTGTCTAGACCAATATATTTTGGTGAATAAAACAGAAAAAAGTTAAAATTGAAAAAACATGCATCAGAATTAAAAACCCCAGAAACCTGCAAAATTAATGTAGAACTCCTTTCTCAGCCAGCTAGTTAAAATGAGTCCTGGAGTTTAACATCAGCTTAAACGGATCCTTTACCAAATGACTCTGTATGCACACACAGTCAATGATACCTTAAGAAAAGCTTTCAAGGAAAAGGTCTGTTCTAAGTTCCTACTCACCCCAACATTATAAATGGTTCAGTAACTGCAAAAATAACCTGTAATAAGGAGCAATTATCTAAAATGGTTCTGAAAGGATATGGTGAGCCTACTGAAATACATACACTTGCTGACAATAAATCATTGATTTTAATGGTCTCCTTGCCCTTAAAATCCTCAAGAGATATCTTAACAGTTACATACATGAGACGAGCTGAATGGAGGATGGAGATTGTGTCTGGCACATACTTGCTTCTATTAGGAAGTTGGTTACTTTTTAAAACCATTTTTATGGAACCCTGTCTCTTATGATGGCTAGATTCAGCTCAAAATAAAGTCCTGCTAATAAAACTATCTGGCTATAGTAAAACTAAAGCTTTGCAACGCTATTGCCACCATCCATGAAAAGAAAATTCCAATATGGCAAAGCATGTGCTCTTTCATCAACTTTATGCTTTCTTTCGCTATTTTTTTAAAAAAGAAAACAAGTTTCTCTAAAGAAGCCCCACAGAATCCATAATGAGAATCCATGAAATGACATTGTTCCATTTTCAAGGAAAATGTTCTTGGACTCTCTCTCACAGTTCTGCTGCTGCACACCAGAGATGGCACCAGAAAATGTCAAACATGGCAAGCTGGTCTCTATACAAAGGTCATGTGCCCAGGGCCAGACTAACACCTGGTGTAGCTGAGGAGTGAACTCTCTTCTGGGATCTCCACCAGACCTCTGGGACAATTAGTGACCCCAGAAGAATCCACAGGTGAAAGGTATGAATGGGATGAAGGAAAACTATGTAATTTTATTTATTTTTCACACCATAATAAAAAAACTGGTGCAGATTCCTTCTGGATGCATGTACAAGACTGATAAAGCATCAATTAAAATGACACAAAATGGACTAAGAACCAACTCAAATGAATTCCCTCACACCTGCAAAATCAAATTCAACCCTCTCCAACTCCTGTCCTCCAGCAAAAACCTGAATGGGTAGATAAGGTTTACAATATGTCAAGGAGCTTAAAAAATAGCTTTGTCAGATCAATAGAATGAGAAAGAAAATCCCAGGACTGAAGTCACCTACTTGGAAGGATTAGTGTACACAGTGGAACCACGACAGAAAGTACTGGGGAGGATATTGAGCTCTTTCACTGTACCTCACGGGACCTGTAGCTGAAATGTTTCAAATACCTTTGTAAAAGAAGCATCTTGAGAATAACACATTATAGGATGTACCTCCAGTGCTTCTGGACAAGGAAATTATATATTTGGGGCTTATGAGAGTAGAGACAATTTCTGCAGATGCAGTAAATGTTGGAGATGTAAAAAGGCTGCAGGGTCTTCACTCAGGGCAAAAGTTTCTTCGTTTAACTATGTAAGATTTTTGTACTTTAAATGTTTTGGGGGAAAAAAAATTCTCAACTTAACAGGCACATTTTCTTTCACAAATGTAGAATTTAACCGAAAACTGAGGGTTTAGTTTAAAAATGACCTTTCTCTTCAGTTTTTACAGGAATCTTTTGATCAGCTATATGGGTGCTGTAGAGCACTTGAATTACAAATAAAAAGGGCAAGGACTTACGCTTCAGCTCCAGATCCCAGCAGCACTGATACAAAAAACACAGGAAATATCTCCACTGCTGGGAAAGTCAATAGTAAAGATGCAGACTTCAAAAGAAATCAATAGTATGACAAGAGCGCTGCAGAATGGACCTGCCTGTTAGAAGTGATATCTCTTTGCCTGCTGACATACACGGTATTTTTAATCGAATGGTTTCAGCTGCTGGGAGTCATGTGTCTCCAAATCATGACACGAGTTTAAAAGGAGAAAAGGTAAGGAAAAATATGTTTTGCACTTTGGCATTTCAGGCTTTTTTTTGGGTATTGGTGGTTTTTGTTTTGTTTAGTTTTTTTTAAAAAAAGAATGTGCCTTGTAGCTCTTTGCTCACAGCTCACAAGTTCACTTTTTATGTGACTATGAGGGGTCAAAGCCAACTTCTCTTTTTAATGGAAGTTGATGTTAGTCATAACAATATTTCAGGGGATGACTGTTAAGAAAAATAACAAAATCAGTGAAGTGAAATACGTTAAGTTTGCAGTACCAAATATCTATTACTCCATTCTTTCCTCTTTTACCGTTGTCCGTTAGAGTACAAATTCAGGGCATTCAATCACAAAGGCACATATGAAACAGTAGTGTTCAACCTTGGAAATTGTTTTCATTAGACTGTTATTATAGCTTATATGGCTATTTAACCTATTATTTATTCTGCTGCAGTTAGCCGTTTTTTGAAGGAGAAGTAAATGGCTCTCCTAAGCACAGCAGTCACCTACAAAATGATCACTGTAGAGCAGATCAGCTTGCAGTAAAATGTATTTATTCTTGAGGATACTGTGGGATTGGAGGCCAGTGCTTTGCACCGGTCATTGCTAAGAGCTGTTGGGTTTACTCCCCTCAAGCCATGGGCAAGGAGAACATTTCTGTGCTGGTCTGATGTATTGCTGGGCAAGAAAAATAGAGGAGGATCAGGTGCATCAACTTTCTTTATTTCCTGTGGCTAAATTCATTGTTTAGTGCCTATAGCCAAATCCTAGCCTCCAGAAAAGACTGGAAATGGCACAGACAATTTCTGGTTCCTGGAACTAACACCTAATGGCAAGTGAAGGATGGAGAGATGCTGACCCTCAGGAGAGGGATCTGCAAAGCAGTTGTGAGGGGCAGTTGAGACAAACCTCAGTAACAAGTCCTGCAGGGATCACAGGATGCCCAGGGATGTGGGATTCTGGCTGTGGGCAGCCTTCTCTTCTATCCCCATGCTGGGCAAGTGGCCTGAAGCCACAAAGGCTGAGATGGCTCCAGTATGAGCTGATTATGAGACTCCCAAACCTCAACATCCTCCTGCTTTCTGAACATTCAAAAATCTTGGCACAGTGATATCCATCTCAAGCTACCATAATGGCCTAGAGAAACACCACATCCTGCCTGGTCTGAAATCACTGACTGAGCTATACTTAGTATGCTTAGATAATACCTTCAAACCTGTAGTGATCCTTCTTCCTGTTAGACATTTCTAAAGCCTCACCTGGATCCCTCTGTCTCAGGAATGTAAGCCCAGAAATCCTCACCCTCTCTACAGCAGTGATCAGAACCTTTTCTCTGTGCATCCCCCAGATGTCTCTCAAGACTTGTGTCTTCCCCATGCTATCATTTCCATGCTTCTTCTGAAACCACTAACCAAAAAAAACCACCAAATGTCAGGGACTAGCAGTCTGGGCTGCCCTCACAGAGACCTGTCAGGTCAGTTGGTTGAGCTGGGCAGAGGCCCAAAGACCTACTTTAATGGATGGGATGTGTTTTCTGGTGACTGATTGCTTCCTCAATAGATTAGGCAAACACTTCCTCACTGAATCCAGTGACTGATTGAGGAGCCCTTAAAACAGTAAATCCATTCCTCTGTCATTTTTCTGAGCAGTAATGGTGCTGCTGTAGTCACAGAAAAATACAGAGCTGCCCTTTGCATTGATGACTTCCTCCTTTAAAGCTGAAGTTACACTTGCTAAAGTAGCACTTTTGTGGACACAGTAAAAGATCATTAGTCTTGGTGTCTTCTCAGCCGTTATTTCCACTGAAGACACGAAGCCAGGCTTGAGAGATGTGCACAGTCAAAAGTGCAGCATGCCATGGAGGTCATACATGAGTAATGTTTCATTTCCTGAGGGCTTTTAAGTGCAAACCTTTTGTGTTTCTCAAAAAAAGCAAAGGGTTGATTATTTATGTGTAAGTTCCCAAGTAATTTCATTTTTGTGTTGTCAGGCACATTAGAAACTAAAAAGACCTACGGAAAACCCACAGTTAAACAAAAAAATGAAGCACCATCTTGGCAGCAAAGAAATGTGAGATGTAACCACCAGAGACAGCTGAAAAATCACCTTGTTACCACATAAAACAGGTTAAAAAGTGCATTAAATAATCTCAAGAAGCATGCTTTCCTCAACATAACCTTCAAATTATAGGTTTAAATAACTTAATTCAGCACTGGAAAAGATGAATAACAGAAAATGTATCCCAAAAGTCCTCTCTTCTCTAATAATTTTGCTTCCTCCTGTCTCCAGTGGTCTTCACTGTTTCTTCTAACAGTCCCCTGTCTTGGTATCTGCCTTGGCTCTGGTTGCATAAGGATTTCTCAAATCCTAATGAAGGGATGTTGTTTGTCAGAGTTGCAGTTCACTCATATAAAAATACATAAAATTGTATTATTAATGATACTGTACCCTCATGTTGCTTTCAAGTACCAATTTGCAAACCATCACCAAAAGCAGAATCCTTTTGTGTCACACGCTGCACAGATATATCAGAAAATACAGACCCCATAGCAAAGCTTTAAAAATCCCTGAAGAGGCACACAATCTACCACCTCTACTTTCAGGAGATAATTATTTTACCTTGAAAAAGGCACAGAAGTGTCTTTATATTAAAATAAAAAATAAAAAATAATCAAAGGAAAATATGATTGAAGAGCAGGAAAAAAAACCTATTATTCCTATGGCTAGCAAAAAGCTGAATGACTTTGAGTGCAGTTGGGTTCTCATGAGAGCCACCAGTCTACTTGATTGACAAGGAAAATGATGTCCTTTAATTCACCTTTCCCTCAGAAAGGGAATGTGTGAGCAGGTACCAAGCCCATTGTGACACTGCAGTGTCCAGCTGAGCATGGGGCAGCACGGCCTGACCAGACTCCATCCCAATCTGTGTTCCACACACTCAGCCTGAGCCTGCCCACTGGCACGGCTAATTACTGCTCTGACAGTACACCTGTATGTGCCTCATCAAACAGAGGCTCAGCTGAGGTCCCCAGCTCTCATCACTGCTGAACATTGTCACTCACTTCCCTCCATCCCTGCTGGTTTGAGGTGGGTTCAAACCAGGACCTGTGAGAGAGGTGAAAGGCACCTGAAGCCCATAAGGATCTGTATTTCTGAGAGCCGTGATTAATTAACCTCAAAGCTCTAGTGTTTGCTCTACTGTGTCAGGGAGGTTGAATGAGGCAGGGTTTATAAGCTGTCCCTACGCCTTTGTGCTCATGTAAACACAACTCTCTTTCTTCCTGGTCATTGTTTCATTAAGCAAAATGCTCACAGTTGGCACCAAAGTGATGTTCTGTTCATCCCCAAATTCAAAGCCACTATCTGAAGGGCCTGCATCAAGGTGAACACAGGCAAAGTCTACTGTAATAGCTGGTCAGATTCCAGAATTAAACAGAATTCAAGGATAATTTGGGGAGGTGTGGAAATCAGTGGCTGGGGAAGTCACAGAAAAAATGGTCTTAGAGGTTTGAGATTTCACTCAAGGCAACAGCCCTTCAGCTGGTATTAGCAGACATCATCCTGTCTGGAAACAAGAGTAAAACTGCCCTCACTTAGCCCACACTGTCAAGATACTCTGAAATGCATGAGAACCCATAGCAAGTTGGTATAGGTGAGGGAACCGAGGTACAAAGACCCTGAACTAAAGCAAGAAATTGAAAACTTTTTTCTGTATCCCAAAGTAGTCTTTAGATTTCCTCCTATGTCTAAAAGATCCAACATGCACAGAAAAATTACTTCCACTATTGAAGACTAATTCCAATAGGGAAATTGTTCAGCTAATTATACCTCTTGCCTTTGAAATTGGGTTGGGTACACCAACCTTCACTTCCTGGCTGAAATAGTTGCCTTCTGTTGTTATGTGCTGCCTTTTCATTTCTAGCAATTCCCTGTTTGTTCTTGTTTTTTAATGGTGAGTTAAATCGTGAACCTGAAATGAATAGAGTGCTAAGTGGGTCAGCCCCCTTCCCTGACAGTAATTTATGATTTATTGCCTGGTCACTGCAGCTTGGTGCTTATTGAGGGTCCGACCCCCATCATCTAGAGTGAGTGTTTCATATTCTCAAGCAGTTTCAGCTCCAACAAAATACACCTCAATCCACTCAGCAAAGGTGATCTGTGGGGACAGAAGTCACAGCAGAAATGTCAGGGACTGAATAATAATCAATAGCCCTGTGGTGAATTTCCACAAAGAAATAATGTCAGATATTTTTAGTAATTACAACAAAATCTCAATTCCTACCACATACATAGAAGAAATACATCTGTTTGCACTATGATGTGAAGTTAATCTCATCATTAATAATTCTTCTCATATTTATCTTAATATTGTTAATTACATAGGACTTGCTGGGTGTGAGTACAAAAGCATGTGTAATTTGTCTTTTTTCCAAGAATTTCCAGCACAATTTACCATTAATTACTTGCTGCTTAATACAACAACCTCCCCCAAAGAATAATTCCAGAATTATTATTGCATCTTAGAACAGTTGCTAAGGCATTTTATTCTGCATAATATGTCATTACCAAGAAGGGTGAAAAAAACCCTACAGCCATTCTTACATTCTAAATGGTATGCTAATAGACAGCAAAATTTGGATAATTTAACAAGATAAAGGCTGTCCTTGAACTTTACTTATTAATGATAGATCCAATCTTAATTTTAATGATTTATGAGCATGCTTATATAGCATATTCTCCAGCGTGGGCCTTATCCAATGCTTTGGATAGATTTTCTTTGGCTTTAATGTCCTTTTAATAGGCACTTTATGACCTGAGTGTTAAAAAGGAACATGTTCTGGCTGCTTTGTATTGCATAGAGCATTTAGCACTTTTCTGGAGGGAGTAGTCCAGCTCTAATGTGGAGAAAGACCAAGCTGTGTAATGTAAATAGTGCTCAACTTTGATGTCTTTATAGAAGACTTGAAGGCTGAGGTCTTTGTAGATTTTAGATGTAGCCACTGCATGATTAAACTTGTGCATGTGATCATTGATTCTGTTCAAAATTATTGGAAGAATTACAAAAAGCAGGTTTATAAAAAAAAATTCCAAAGATTACTTTTGAGATATCCTAGCTCTGTCTAAATAAAAAGTAAACTTGGGTACAAACTGGGAGTGTGCAGCTGATGCTCCAGGGTGGGGAGCTGATGGACGATAATTCTGGCCCCTTCTGATCCTCACGTGCCAGCTTCTTTCTCATGGAAAATGCCATGCCATGCACAAGTGTGTCTGGAGAGACAATGCATGTTCACACCCCAATTTGGATAGAAGCAATTGAAATCAACACCTTTCTTGAGTCCAAAAGTACAGATAAACAAGGTATATTGGAAGCTCAGGAGTGTGGTCTTGGAAAACACACAGAATTTCTTCATCTCTCTTGAATCTGCTGCTCAAACAAGGAGCAAAAAAGCGAAAAAGCTTCCAGACATCGAGGGTATACTCACTGAACAGACACTAACACAGGGAAAAGCCCTTTTTGTCTCTCTAAATCTGAGCTCCAGCTTCAATGGCATCACCAAAACCAGCACACAAAAATTAACCAGTGCACAGGATCACACCACCAGCACATACAACAGTGGAAGCTTGTTTGCACATTAGCTGTGTTCTCAGCTCTCTGACCTCTTTTTGCACTGATTCCTCTTCCCTCCATGGAGCAATTGCAAGCAATAATTGTTAGCAGCAATTGAGGCAAACGCAAGAGAGTAGCAAGAAAGCTTAGAGTGCTGCTGAGGTCCCTTAAGTATTTACCAGACATTGAGAGACCTCCCAGGCTCCTCCAACTGCAAATTACCTAAGAAACTGGCAACCACAATAGGAGATGCCTGTCTGGCCTGTGGTGCAGCATAGCTTAACAGAGGCTTTTTATTCTTTTCTTTCTGAATTTTTAACTTGCCTTGTAAACCTGGCCATAGCTCCCTTCAATCTAAGTGACAATTTCTATGATTCTAAAATTTAGTGTTGGATTAGTAATAGGTTGTAAATAAACTCAGAATTTCGGGAAAGGCAGCAGAATTTCACTTAACTTCAGCATTCTCTTCATCTGCCCAAGTTACAACTTGCTAAAACTCAGAATTTCAAACTGAGTTGATTAAAAGGTTGAAGATTTGAGGTTTTCCAGAAACCAGAAGTTTCAAACTTCTTGATAATGCCAAAATACTTCTGTAAAAGTGTTTGCAATGGATTGGATTAGACTGAGCTAACTGAATTGCACATTATTATATGGTGAAACTGAAGCACTGCTCCTGAGCCTCTCAGAAATGAAGCACAGAAAAGTCCTGTGTAATCAAGACTTGTCTGTGAAATATAGCAGCTTACTCAGATCCCCATTTCCTCACAGAAAACTTTTCCATTAGAAAAATACTTCAGTACTACCTGGTTGGTCCCACAGCAGCAGTTTTTTCTGGAATTGAAGATGATTTTGGTGAGAAAAGGGTAGAAAGGCATATTTAGTTCTGTAAAAGCCAGGAGCGAGAAGAGCTGATGATACCATTTTGTTCTGCTTTGATATTGCCTATTCCAGAATTTCAAATAGTTTACTCAACAACTTCTATGGGGGAAAAAAAAACCCAAACAAACAAAACCAAAGTGAGACTTTAAAAGCAAATGCATTGTGGAGCAAATATCTTGGAAACATTGGAAACGCAAGAGCCTCAAAACCTAGGAGAAACTGAAATGAAACAAAGAGGACTAGACAAATCCTCATTTGTTTTACAGTCTTCTGTATAAGAAGCATGAAACACCTTACATTTGCTCAAAACTAGTTGTAATACAGGGTAAGTAAATGTGACATATATACAATTTGCTCCCTCAAAGATGGGAAGGGAAGATCTTTAAATTGTGGTGATGCCCCATACCACCCCCCAATTAATAAAAAAAATTAAAAAAAGAAAAAAATTTTTAAAAAAGAAAGAAAAGAAAAAAAGTAAAAAAAAAAAGAAAAATAAAAAAGTAAACTACCTACATTTTGTTTAAATGAGGTTGATTTGCAAATTTACCACTTGCAGACATCCTGATGTAAAGGCACCATTGTCTAGGAACTTTCCCATTGTTTCACAGGATCTTTGAAGAGATATTGCTGAAACCATCCTACTCATGAAACTCAAAAATTTAAGCTAAATGGGAATATCTGACAGTGCTGCCAATCTGGAAAGCTTCTGACATTCAGTTGATCTTAGGATGTGAAGTTGATTGCTTTTGACTCCATCCATTAAAGGTCACTGGTTTGTGTAGCCCCGCTCGCTCTGTCTCACACACGCATGCACACACACTAATATTTTCTCTTATTTTCTGCATATTTTCTGTGGTGTAGAGCAGAGCCAGACACCAGTTCAGTATATATCAGAGGATATGACACCATTCCCGAGAAGGATTATGCTGAAATGTTGCTATCACTCAGCACTTGTAGCATCTCTGGATATTTGGTGTTCACTTATCCCATTTTTCCTTGGGTCCCGCCAAGTCAGCTGCTATACATCTTGCATCTTCCAAATAGATAAGTCACCTGCACTCTATCAAGCTCTCCTCAGAGGTGCTTTTCCTATGGTAATGCCTTCCATGTGAGCTGCCCCATTTTTTAGAAGCCATCCTCTCATTCCAAACAGCCCCCATGACTGATCATTGAGCAAGTGTCACTTAAAAAGCATGACATGAATTCTTAAATTATTTACAAGGGCAAAATTAGATTTACAATAAGAATGAAAGACTCCTATGCTGATTTCATGAAGTGGGAATGCATGATCATTAGAAACACGTGGATTTCAATTACTCAGGCTCGTATTACATTGAATTCTGAATCAGAGTCTTCTCATAAACATGCTTCATGCTGGATGTTGTTTCTCTCTGAATACATGTAATTAGAGTTTATATTCTTGTCTTTTGAGATACAGCAAGAAGGCAGATGTATAAAACACTCTGTTAATGTAGAGGCACCTGCCTGAGGTGCAGTCCTGATCTTTTGTGGAGTGTTTTACCTCTGGAGGATGAAATGGAGATTGTCTTTTCGAGCTGCAGGTGGATAATTTTTCAGTCATGCAGTCAGGAAAATCATTGCAAAGGGATAATTACAAGCCATGGACAGATGATGAGGTTTGTTTTCCATCAAAACCAGATGCCAAATGTCCTTATATTCAAGATCACTAGGCAATTCACTACTTAGTGGTGCTTACACAGAAAAAGAGCTTTTTTAGTTTAACACAGAAATAACATATTGTGAGGTTTTAGTTTTTGTGGTAAAATCTACCTTTTACAGGGTCCCAATATCCATTCTTCCATGAGCTCACAGACAGTTCATTCATTAAAGTCAGCCTCTCCCAGTCTCTCCCAATAAGGAACTTGAAAAATGGCCATCTTGTGGACAGTTCTTTCTATAGATATTTGTTACTGAAATTTTTTACAGTGACCATGACCAGGATGAAGCACATACACAAACAGCTAGGATTGATTTGCAGGGAATACAATGAAACCCAGGAATATAAGGCATGATTTCTGATTAAAGTGATGAGATTTTGTTGTTCCAAAGACCTTTTTCTCCCTTATCTAGGCATAAAATTCATCTATTTCTTTTTGAAGTGTGCCCCACTAGAATATGCTCCATGCTTTGATGCCTTCTCTGTAGACTTTCCTATTCTGTTGAAATTTCCCATGTCTGCCAAAAAGCCTGGATGAGCTGAACTGAACTCTGACATAATTGGCAACATCCAGCTTACCCAGAATTGGGTATGTTTTGACATTTTTTGCTGTTGTCACTAAGACCTTTTGTTTAAGGGACACTCAGATTTAGTATTTGTAAAATCTCTGTCCTTGAGCTGAATTTCTTCCCTTGTAAGAGCTTGCTATTTACTGATTATCTCTGACAGCTGTGGGCACAGGGATTCATGCTTTTATCAGGATCTATAGGTTCAGGAAATAGGGGAACAGGATTTAATTCCAACACTACATAGAGAGGGAATAAGTCAGGTGCATGAATGCCAGTGAGTTGAGCATCCACAGGGCTGCCAGGTATGAGTTTCTCACCTGTTAGACGTGTTCTTATGGACAGAGGATTTTCTAGGACATCTCAAAAGGCACAGTGCACTTGTTTAGTCAACTAAGTCCTTTCTAAGGTTACTGTAATGGTAACTGCCAACAGGAGAGAGTGAAGTCCAGGGAAGACAAAATCATGGGTAGCCTTATTTTCCAGCTGCATAAAATCCAAACTCTAAATAGACAGAATTTACATCTCATCTATTCTAATAATAGAACATCTTACATTGCAAAAATCGCATTTAACCCAAATCTAAACAAATCCAAAGGTTTGGGGAAGCCCTTCAATGAAATAGTTTCCAAAGTCTCTGGTGTCAGAATCTTTTCAGACTCCAGCCATTCTTCAGTACTATTTATATCCAAATATTTGTTTGACACCTTACAGTGGTTCAAGTCACATCCTGGAGTTGGCTCTGAAAATTTGACTCTGTATATAGTTCTATGTGTCCTTTGGCTCATATAAATTTGATGCTTTTAAATGTTTTGTTATTGGATATTTCCCTGATTTATGACATCCATTTCAGAGAGACATTTCCTTTCAGGCCTTTTTGATCCTCTTGAATGCTGAGGGATAACATTAGAGGACAGAAAGAGGGAGCATTTCTACTAACTGAGTATCTTTTGCTGAAAAATTAAAAAGGTACAAGGAAATGCTCCTCCCATCAGAGCTCCTTGCTCTTAGTGTGTGTTTCAAACTCCATGCATTGCTCTTGCTGTTCTATCCCACACTAAATTCAAGAAGCATTCATATGCCAGTAGTGCATGACAGCATCACATTTCCCCTCTGGTGGAAAGCAAGTGAGCTCAAGGCAACTTCAAAAGCTCTGTTTCTTTGTTAGTGATGCACGTGGGGTATGATACCTCTGGCTACATCTTTTTGCTAACTGAACATACATCACCCCACTTTGGATAGTTATGGACTCAAACAGAAAAATCTAATTCACAATTGAACGGAAAAAGCAATTTTCGGCACTAGAAATGTTTGAATTATTTCTATTTATCTGGAGACATTCAGGCTTGTCAAGAACCATTGCTCATAAAAGAGCAAACAAGTGTAGCTGGTCTATCACAATTAAAGTCCAATTCTGCTTTGTTAGGGATGAAATAGAGGTATCCCTCCTCAATACCTGCCCTTACAGCACTTAGTACAATGCGTTTTTGCTATGGATGCTGGTCCTACCATGTGCCTTATCACTGTGACTAATAAAGCACAAACATTTTGTCATCCCAGCCTGCCTGCTCTTACAAGCAGTTGCCAGTCCAGGTCACCCATCCCAGGGCAGAATGCTTGGCCGTGTTAGCTTCACATGCATCCAAACTTCGAAGGGGAAGCCAGACATGAAAATCTCAGCAGACAGGCCTGAGCTATAGACAGAGGCAGTGTTCTGAGTGCAGCACAGAGCACTTACTGTCAGCCTGCTCATACCCTTCCAGCCCATTACAGTTTTTCCCTTACACCAAATTTGAGCACCATGGTTGTGATACCTCATTCTGTTGCTAGAAACTGAAGTGACTTTCCAAAGGTCGCATGGGAATTCCCTTCATGCCTTCATTGTCTTTCTTTCAGTCTTTAGCTTACATTGCTGTTTGCCATTATTATCAATTCAGTTTTTCTCTTTGATGTACAGAACTTTTCCCTAAGAGAAAGTTGATTTCCACCAACTCTCAACTCATCAATGCTCCAACAATTCTATTTGTAGTTAAGTATCTCTAGTTTTGAATAGTTCCATCATTTATTCTACATTTCCTTTCTGACTCTCTCTAGAGACTTTAGATTAAACAAATTCCCCTGGAAACAACTCACATTACTGATTAATGTGAACAGGGTCTCTCCTTTGCCAGCACTTTGTTATTTCATGGATTTTGCCGTTAGAACTGTGGTTGGAAATTTTCAAAGCTGTGTTCCTTTTGATGTAGCAAGGGCAGACAAGGCCAGTGGCTGAAGTGCAAGCCCATGAAAGCTGAGCACATGATTAACAGAGGGGAGCTGCATTCAGAAAGTCACTGGCCAACTCAGACTCTTCTCTCCACTCCTCAATAGAGTTGTTACAAAAGAGGAAAATATTACCTTAAAACCAGATTTAAGCAATATGGAAGGAGTTAGACTCCTTTTGTTTTTCCAACTAATACTCTTTCGTAGCTTAAAATTATCCTGACAGAAAAACAATTGAGGCAGCTTTTAAACTAATGACACAATCCCATGGATAATTTCCCCTAAATAGCACAGAGATGTGACTGAATGATCCTATATATCATTGTGGGAAGCAATTTTCCTCAATGAGTTCTACCTGCTGGATATTGCAATGCATTAGAGTGAGTAAAAGCCTTCCTCTGAAATCAGATTCAAACTGACTTTGGAGTAAAACTTAAACCCTGAGGGTGAGAGAGAGACATGATTATATTTAACACCTCCCTTTGATTCACAGGTTCCACATGTTCCTCCCCACATCTGGCAGCTCCTGATGTGAGTTATTCCCACAAACTGCACGGCTTTCAGACTGTCTTCACAGATCTTACTGAGCTTAATATGGACTTTAGTGCTGCTTGATATATTGCCTAGCATCTCACAGATGTGTTTACAGTGTTTTCCTGAAAGAGTTTCTTAGGTCTTCAGGCTACCACACCACTTTAACAGGAAAATCTTCCCCCTTCTAACTGTCCAGCTCAAGGGAGATGACAACTTCCTGGACGATGATTTTGTATACTGCAGAACACCACACACTTGTTTATGAGTCTCACTGATATTTTGTCTTCCATTGCAACAGTCTGGCCAAGCAGTAGGGAAATGACTAAATCATGATGTGTCTCTCAACTCCCAGAAGCTTTTTGTGAGTGTTGTGCTTCTTTTGTCTTGGCCAATTACTCTGGCTAAATGGACAGATCAGTTGGGCCCAGACTAGGGGATTCACCTCTGTGATGGGCATTCTGCTACACATCACCTTCACCAACATTTACCCCCATTCTGCCACCTATAGACAAGTTTTTTTGCAGCCTGGCTGCCCAGAGAAAGTGCTGCATTTCATCTGGGTGGAAAACTCTGCAAACCTTAGGTATAGGGTAGCAATCACTGCTGGATGGTGGAGACTGGATCCATTTCAAATGGGGTAGTGGACTGTCTTGAAGTAGTGAAGCCTTTGTGTCATAGTCTGCAGCTGAAGGTGAAAAGGGTGTTTGTAAGCCAGCAGCACCAGCAGTCACATCCCTTCTCTGTGAAGCAGCTCTCCTGCAGCACTGACATGCAGTGCAACAGAGCCAAAGCATTAAGCAAGATGCTTATTTTAAAAACAAACAAGCAGGACACTGTTTGCATTTCTATAAGCTGAAACATGAGCAAAACCTCAGGAGGACAAAGGCAAAGGATAAATGCATTGACTTATTTTTTAACAGCAATAAAGCTGAGCCCAAAGTTTTGAAAACAGACTTTCCATACAGCACATTTCAATGGATATGGAAACAAAAACTCCACAAGCAAGTTTGTATCTTTTCTGTCCTGCAACCTTCATCCTGGCCATTCTGTTTGTCACAAATAAGCAGTAATTTATGTTTTGACGACTCGCCCCAGCGAATAGAACCATAAAAACAATCCCCAGCCATTTGTTTGTGTATATTTTTTTTCTAAGGCTCGAATTTATTTTAGATGACACTTTCCCCCACTTGGCCGAGACGGGATATTTTCTCTATGCCTTTTATCAAACTGACAGGTGATATTGCTTTAAATTGGCCACTGCATCAACAACAGAGGCTTTCTCATTTCAAACCCAAAGTGTCAGTCATGTGGATGAGAACTCATTTCGTCCCTTATTTACTAAATGCAGATTGGGTTTTCAGGAGCTGGAAGTGCAGAAGAGGAAAGGGATGCCCTGGGTGATAATGGGAATGAATGAGAGAGGACAGCAAAAGAACAACACAGCACGAAGCAGGCGGGAACTTATTGTGGGTTGATTAGATGACATCCATCTTCTTGTCTATAAACCATTCCCACAAGCATAGCTTTCAAATTCACTTTGTCCCCTGTCATGGCTCCCTCCCCATTAACAGGATAAAAGGCGACAGGGGATTGCAGGGTGTTCCTGATGGATTTCAGTGCACTGGGGATGCAGCTCAGGGGTTACAGATCAGAACTGAGCTATGATGTCAGACTGAATCCCTGAATTACCTGATTTCTCGTGGATCCAACACCCAGTCTGGGGCACAGGAAGAAGCAGTTTCCTGAAGAATGGCTGTTACAATGGTCTGCCTGTTAGTCCTCAATATCTAGAGGATTCTGAGAGCACTTCACCCAGAAAAGATGACAAAAAGCAAATCTTGAACCTACACTAAAACAGAGAAAGTTTCTGGACAGTGTGAATACATACACGTATTTGCCGGAGTGGGAATATAGGACACTTCATTTGGAACCATAGCCTCTCAGAAAACATCGTGTTTGTCTCAGAAATGTACCAAAAATTACCAATTCTGAAATTTTAATAGATAATATTTTATTTTAATATAATGTGATTGTTTCTGAGAGGATGAACACTTTCAGTGAAATCATGAAACTACAAAAGCTTTGATGTCACTGCACGTATTTCAACCAATTACTATCTAGATTCACTTTTATAATGTTTAAACTTCATATTGACATTACATGTGTGAGCAGCCTGCAGATGCTGAACAGGCAAGGAATTCTGCTGCCTTGGCACACGATCTCCTGCTGCTAGAGCACCAATTAGCCAGAAGGAAGTTAGATGTTTCACTGTTATAAAAATGGGACTGGGATTTAAGTACAGCAACTGTTGCTGAAATTTAAGGGAACAGAGGGAGGAAAGGAGACCTGCCCTGTGTCATCTTATAGAAGGTGTTATAAAATTACATCTGTAACAGCACACTGCTGGAAACTAGAGACAGATGTTTGAAATTCATGCCAAAATATTCTTAGTGCTCTCTCCCCCCACTTCCCCTGTCTCTAACTGCATAAAAATCACCTGGATCTGAGAACTTGTGGGACTGCCTATGATTTACACAGGCAAGCCTTTCCTCTTGCTGGTGATCTCAATATTTCCCTGCACTCTCTTGACAATGTTTATGATGACTGGTACCTATCTCAAGAAGGGCTTTATGAGTCAGACTTTAAGAAAAGCAGCCAGGAGTCATCCATGTGAGAAAGTTTCTGAATAACTCTTGTGGCTCCGCGTGACTGCAGCAGCATCCCGTGGTTTGCCCACGCAGAGCTGCAGCCCTCAGTGAAACGTTTATTTCTCCTTCCTGTCCCCTGCCCTTACCCAAACCCCTCTCAGTACCAAGGAGGGCCATGGAACATCCCATCCATCAGCCTCATTGTTTCCTTCACCAGTTCTCCTACGTACTTTTAAACCAAAAAGCCAGGTTTTACAAGGGAACATAAATTTGTAAAGAAGAGGCAACTTTAAAGTGACTTGATGGGAAAGGAGTGTTGGAAAATTTTACAGCTTGGAGCATTTCAGATGTGGAGGGAGGACAGGGGCAAAGGCTGTTGTCAGTTTGGCTGCTGTCAGCTCACAGGCCCTCAGGGGCACAGTAAATTCATAGAAGACCTTCCTGTTCCCTGGGACATTTCTCCTTCTGTCTGGGTGTCCATGCCCAGCTGTCCCCACTGCTGAGCAGTGTTCCTGGCTCTGCAGGTGCTTGAGGAAGGTCTCTTCTTCCTACCCTGTCATGAAGTCTGTGATCACCTTTCAGCTGCTCCTGCAGGATGGGGCCAGGTTTCCTTTCCCAAGGTGCATCCACCCAGTCACTGATATTTCTAAGAAGCACAAAAATATGTAGGTGGAGAGAAATAACTAAAATGGATGCTGTCTACTACATAAACCAGCAGCAGTCAGTCAGTGTCATTAAAAAGGGCCATCCAGGTGGGAGGAGCAGTGCTGGGGTTAGACTTTCAGTATATATCCTGGCTGCTGTCACATTCCTGCATCAGAGCTGTGCTCACTCACTTTTTTCACCAGAGCACAATTCTCTCAAATTTAGGGAACTGCTGAAGAGAATCTCCACTTGGAAGAAACCTGATGTCTGTGTCCATGGCACAGCACACAAACACATACTCAATATTGACATGGTATTGCTGTGCCTCTCCAGATGGTGGGGAAATATTTAAGTCAGCAGGGAGATTTTTTTGCTGTCATCACCTGTTTCTGGTTTCTGTGCTTTCTGATAAGTGCTACTAGAATTGGGAAGCACATGAATATATGAAGAAGCTTGCTGTCTGTTTTCTTAGGTGGAGAGTGTATACCTGTCAAGAGCACTATGAGACAGTTAGCATCTTAAAAGTAAGACAAAGTTTGCAATGGTTTTGCTTTAAGGCAAGTAGGAGATTTCACCTAGAAGTTCATGATTGTGTTTCATTTTTATTCTGAAAGTGAGCCAGAATAGATTTTAGGAGTTCACAGTGACTAAGTGAGAAAATAGGTGAAAGATAATTTCCTAAAATGATCTCAGTTTAGAATAGATCATGAGAACAAGGAAGGCTCTGTGACTCTGAAAAGTCTGTGATATCAGATCTTGTTCCATATTAACATCTAGAAAGACTTAGGCATATATAGTGTAAACAATGTCAAAAGAATCCAGGTTGATTAGATGTCTTGTGTTATAGCAGTGATTGTGAATAATTAAAATATCATGACAGGCAGACAGATGAAGTCACATGGGAAAGACACAAACCAAAAAGTAACCTAGAAAACTAAAAAACTAATCTGAATGCCACAGAAACCTAACAATGCAAGTGATACAAATATAATAAGAAATCAAACATTTTAAATGGCAAAGCAAAAAAGTAGCTCACCTAATTTAAACCCCAGAGTTTTCCTGTTATGCATAAGAGAGGCACAGAGATGATACAAATGTGCAAGAGCTCTGCAGGGCACTCAGCACAATTCAGATTGACTCCTGGAGAGAGCTCTCATCTTCTGGTCAGACAACTTTCTTTTTCCAGCTCTGGAAAAAGTGTGGCCAGAAGTGCAAAGATAAGGACAGGAAAAGCAAATGTGATTTCTACCCAGAGTTTAATGTATGCCATACATTGATCTTGGCCTAGTTTTGCCACACCAAACTGCTATTTAAATTCTACTTTGATCACATAGCAGCACTGGCTGAACTGGTGGTTATCCCACTAACTTCTCTTAAATCAAGGATTCTTGAATTTTAACAGAGCCCTTAGGAGAAACTTATGTTTCCCCATGGCACCAACACAGATTAATATTATGTGATCTCCAGGAGAGACCTAGGACATCTCTTCCTAGGTGGCTCATGCCCTGGGGAGCACTGAGCCATTTAGGACAGGAGGGGATTCTTTGTAAGAGACTTTCAGAGCAGACATATGCTCCTGTATTAGCTGAGCCAAACCCAGGCCACTTGGCTACTCAGAGTGAGATGGCACCAGCAAACCAGTCTGGCTCTCCTTCACTTCTCTTTGCTGAGCTCTCACCTCCCACACTCAGTCTGTACCACACTGACTGCCATCACCTCCCACCACAGGGACCAGAGCCCGAGATCTCCAAGCAAGGAACTTTCTGTCCTGGCCACTGGTAAAACCAATTCAGATGAAGTCTGAATTCTTCCTGGAATGCCAAAGAACCATCCATGCCTATCAAAAATTATCCCAGAGCTAAAATGACTCATTGTTATAAAATTCATCAACACCCACTTCCCTCCTCTTGACGTCTTTAGGACCCTCTTACAAAATGCCAAGGAAAAATAGTTTCTCAGTTAACAAAGTTTCCCATTCAGATTGTGGAGGATTTGGTAACAATAAGTCTTAACATAATGTTTCCCAACAGTGATTTACATATGCATTCCTGTAGCAAACCAGATAATTTTCCATTCAGAGAAGAGCTACCTAGCACATTCTATTTTACAGGGACTGAACTTTTAAACTAATGTATTTCCACAGGAGCAGAGAAAAGCAGAGTCAGGAAGACACCATTTAATGAGCACAAACCCATTACTGATACTAGTCCTCAGGAGAAATACAATAGAATAAACCTAAATTGGTGCCATTTCTTCAATGATAATGGAGCAGTGCTGCTTGACACCAGCTGAGGATCTGATCCTGTTAACCTTCCTTGACTCAGACATGTTTCCCAAAGCATTTAGCTAACTGAAGAAGTGAAATGTAGCTAAGATTGGAGGATGAGGATGCAGCTCTTGAGGAACAGGAGGGCAAAGGGAAACTACAGGCTACATTTCTGCCTCTCTGAAATGGCAATTCACTGTCACTATAGAGGGTATTCTTCACACTCAGAGAGGAGAAATTTGGGCTGACTCACTGTTGACCTGCACTACAAACCTTTCCAGTTCTGTGGTCTTTATCACCTCCTAAACCAAGGCACTGTGTATCCCTGACATTGCCCAAACAGGAAAACAGTTTTGAGCCTCAGCCTCTTACTCTGCAGATGCCACTTTGACATCCCTGGGTGACACCTTTGCCTATATCTCATTCACTTAAGAAATAACTCTAATAGTTAATTACATGCAACCCAAGCAGAAAGCATCTGGATTTTGGGGTAGACAAGAGCATACAGCAACCTGTGTTTCCATTAGGTGGTTTGGGTAGAGATTTGAAAAGCCTCCAAAGTATATTACAACAGTTGCCTCCAGCCTTGATGGAATTTTAGGGGTAGAAAGGCATAAATAGACACAAATTTCCTTTAGACTGAGGCCACATCAGCTGTCACCTGTGCAGCCCATTCTAAATGCCAGCTCTTTCAGTTATAAAGAATGAAAGTGAACTCATGCATCCCAAATCTTTCTCCAAACACATCCATAGGGCATCTCTGCCACTGGGAATCACCCATGACACAAGGACCGAGCTTCCATTGTGCAAAAACTTTCTAAACCAAAATAAATATCTAATTTGTTAAGTAATCACCAGGAAAAAAGATTGCATCAAATAAGAACTGAATAAAGTAAGAAAAGTGCTTTAAAAAACCTTTTAAATACAGGCATGATTGCTGAGGATGATGCAGAAGTGGGAGAACTATGGAGAGAGCTAAGGAGGTCTCACAGTGTTTAGTGGTCTTCCAATTATTTAACAGCCATTATTGGCAGGGGTAACAGTACCAAAACTCCTGTTTCCAGGTGTTTTAACAGAACTTGTAGGCTTTTAATATTTTCTTAATTGAGAACTACATATTTGCTAAGTGACCACACAGAACATCACAACCACATTAGAGTACCCAAGGAAAAAAGACTGTGACGAAACAGCAAGAATAGGTCAGCAAAGATGATTATAATTATTGATTCTTCTACCATGAAAGTCGTTCTCTCAGTATGATTAACTAGTGTGCAAGGCATGGTTCCTTTCACACTGAACACTTTGGTTGGTGGGGGTTTGGTTTTTTGTGATTTTGGGGGTTTGGGGATTCTTTTTATTTTTATTTTTTCTAATTCCACTGCAAGAGGAGACTGTGTAGGTGTTTTTAATAAAAGGTATGTCTCAGAACCAGGTTATCCAAGGGAACGAGGCCTTTTCTAATTTCAGTTTCAGTCTGTAAGCAAATAGCCCCAGTTTAATAAATCTGTTTTATTATGATGGGATTTATTTTTCCTTCACAGTCTTGCTTGTGCATCAGGGAGTAACAGCAATAAAATCTCACGTTCCACCAGATCAAAATATGTTCATAATGTTAGTTAACAACCTAGAAAAATGTTTCCCTTGTTGTGAAGAGTGCACCAGTCTGCAGGGTAACCAGAGAGGGGAAGAAAAAAAGGAAAAAGCACTATTTTGGCAATAGCTCCTGTGCTTCCTCACAGGCTTAATCTGTTTCAAACCTTCCTTTAGTTTAATCTCTTTTCAAAACCAAAATCTGTATTCTAGATTTTGCTATGACCTCTCAGTCATTAGAATTCTGACATTGATAGCTTTTCTCTTAGGAAAAGTATCCTGCTGATTTCAAATATGAAAATCCAGACCAAGAAGGAGCACTGGGATGTGATGCTGCCCCTTTTACCCCTTCTCTTCCTTCTAAATTGACCTTTAAGGGTAATTTATTTGCTCTTCTCTGGGGAGATAACAAAAAGTCTCTGCCATGCTCCTAAGATACAGCTCCCAAAAGTCCTTAGCAGGGGAATACTATGAAGGTTTACTCTGCTACCTGAGAACACTCCTCTTTCGCCCACCTTAGATATTTGGGATTTTCAGGATATCTTGCTGTCTAAAGAGAAGGATCAGGCATATCCAAAGCACCAGCCTACCTCTTGTCCATGTTATGGTTCATGGTTTAAACATTTTTATGAAGGACTTTTGCCCATTATGGCCAAGCTGTATAAAGAAGTTACCACACCAAAACCCACCCCACCCTGAATAGCCAGAGCAGAACCTTGGGTTGTGAGTTCAGCTGCCTAAGGGAACTTGAGTGAAAATAAAGGTGGATATTGTTCAGTCACCTCAGGTCTAGGAAAAAGCAAATAAGAATGCATCCACATGAAAGCCAAACTCAGCAAATATCCTGAAAATCATCCCTGGCTGGCTTTGGGAGGCAATAGCTCAAAGGCTTTTCTGGTGAGGTGGGGTTTGCAGAGACTTCCCAAGAGACCAACCAAGAATGGAGGAGGAGAATTTTGGTTGTGTGGTGTGACCTCTGGTCAGAGCAGTGAGCACCCATCCTCCCTCACACAAACTGGCTCAGCTGTAAAATCCCCAGCCCAGGAAGGCCAGATCCATGGGTCATTCACACGAGGGGCAGCTGAGGAGGTGCCAGAATCCATCAAACAGCCCCAAAGCGCTGCCCAAACTCACTGCTGAGGCTTTGCAGCAGAGCTCTGCTCGTGATGCAGCAGAGCCAGAGGCTGCTGCAAGAGCCTCTGTCAAACTTGTCCCCTCCAGGGCAGGTACCTGGGCATTCCCCACCTGGCAAGATGTGTATTAACCACAGATTTCTGTGGTTTTGGGGACCCTCACCACCAAGACCAGATGGAGAAGATCAGTGGGACCCCATTGGGATCCACAGTGTATTTTCTATTTAATCTCTCTCTGTCACTCTCTTTCTCTCCACCCACCTCTTTTTCTATTTCTTTCTCCTCTCTCTCATATTTACTATTATACAAAACCCATACTATTAACTTTGGCATATGGTCTCATTTGCACCTTAAATTGCCAGAGGCATTTCTAATAATTTTAATAACCAGATCATAACGCCCCTGTAGTGCTGGAGGATGACTGGTAGCAAACAGGGACTCTGGATTTATTAGGAATAATGGAGAGAAGCAGCATTCCCTTTGTTCTGGAAAAACAGACTTCTGCACACCTTAAAACAGAGAGGAAAACAACTTTGTGCATGCAGGCTCAGAGATAATTTGCTTCCAACAGCAGTTATTGTTTCCAACAGCAATAACATATTCCTAACCAGACAATAATTTTCATGTAACCCTGAAAAAAAAAAATAGCACTTGAAGACCAGGAATAAGTAGAAACATCAAAGTGTTATTCCATTTTATATATTATTCCATACCTCCTTGATAGGGAATACTGACATTTTATAGCCACTTAGAGTTGTACTTAGAGCATACACAAGTGCATCTTTTGCTGAATTCAGGCACCTGCAGTTTGCATCTATGATTAAGAGAATAATGAGTGATTCAGACTACTTACTATCCAGGGACTTCCAAATCTTGCATATGGAGATGTACAACTGCATAGCATGAGGAGCATTCTGCCAAGTCTGACTGATACTTTACTTTTCCTTCTCCCGAAATAAAGCAGGAGCACACCTGGTGGATGCAGCAAGAAACCACCCTCTGACACACAGCATGAAAGAGCTGAAGAAAGTCAGGAAAAGCATTGGTAGACTCAGACTTTCAAACTGGGCACCAGCTGAAGAAGTTTCTTCCTTGTTAACTGCTTTTCATTATGCAAGTCTTTCCTGATTGCTACAGCTTTTGAAGCAAGATAACAGCATTGCAGTCAAGGTTTGCTGGGCCCTATACCTCGTATTTAAGTTGTGTTGTTCATGTTCCAAACCTAATCAAGCTGTAGATTTTAGACTCTGTTCTCAGTTCTCTTCTCTTTTGAATGCCTAAGACATTAGAGATCACTTAACCAGCGACTTCCAGCACAAAAAGACCGAAATGATTTATGGAGTCGTAAATTTAAAATTGTAATGTTTTTGAAAACCACAATGACATTTTCATGCTGGGAGAACAACTTATCTAAAAATATTACATTCACAAATGACAAAAAAAAAAAAAAAACACTTTTAGAAAAACTCAAACTTATGCCCTGTAAATGGAAATATACTTTATCCAGACTGAAAGGAACACATGAAGAGTATCTGTGAAAAGTACTATTTGATACTGAGGAGAAAAGCATCACTGCTAAATTAGGTCAAGGTCCAAACCTCAAGAGGAAAAACCCAACCAAGTCAGTAAAGAGTTTTTAAATGCTTTTTTCCAGTATATTAATCGTGTTTGGATCAGGTCTTCAGATGAATTCACTACTCACACAATTAGGGATTTTGGTGGTTGTCTCTGTGCCATGTGAGTGGCTGCACATCCTTCCAGAAAGCCCCAGCCTCAGCAGAAATGCCATGTCCTGGTGGAATAGAAGGAGGGAAGGAGGAGTGTTAAATTGTACAAAATCCATTACAGTTCTGGAACATATGTCTGCACTGTGCTTATCGCAGTGAAGTTTCTTGTCAGCTGTTGTTACCAGATGTATGGCATGCATATGGAGAAAACTGCCTGATGGAGATGGATCCATTGGGAATGTGGGGACTTGTGGTACTGCTCAAGTGTGTTCTTCAATTCTGGCTCCACCAAGAACAATACTCTGGGGACACTAGCACTGCTCTCCAGTGCATATCAAAGGCATTAAATTCAAGGAAATTCCCACTAAAAGCAGTGTATTCTGCCATTCCCACTTTCCAGTGCACCAAATCAATGCATAAGGACCCAGAGCAAAATCTGAGATGGACTTTAAGATATGGCACATTTGATTTCTTCTAATCAGGAATGGGGCCAACCTAGTTTATACCCAGCCTCTGCACAGGCCCTTCTCAAAAAACTATCTCAATTGATCCAGTTGGCTGAAAATCCAGCGAAATTTCTCTCTCCATCCCCTGAAAGAGCAGCGAGGCAAGCTGAAGAATCCCACTGGCTCAAAATAGACTGCTGCATATGTTCATTTTTCTCAAATTTTTCCCAAAGCCCATCTCCCAGGCAGAGACTCCTTTGGTTGTTTCTAAGAAGAACAATTTGCTATGGCACAGTCAGCAGCCATGTTTAGGCCAGGACAGATTGTTGGCCAGTGAGTAGGTGTGGGCATGCTGAAAACCATGTTTTTCACCCATATGGCCAACAGATGGGATAGGAGAAACTTTTTCAAAAGAAACACATGTCACTTATGCTATGGCTGCTTGGAACAACAACAACAGATGATACCAGTCACTTCTCACCAGGTCCTTCATGCCCTCGCAGCTTCTTCCAGGTCACATTTCCATCCTCTTTTCCCTCTGCACCTGTACAAAGCTACAGTTGTTCTCACAAACACACAGACCAAGGGGGAAAACAAAAGGGAAGAGCAAAAGAGAGCAATTATGCTTTTTACATGCAGCTCTGAAGTTATGTGCAAAATAGAACATTGATTTCTCTACGTTTCCACCATAAAGCACACTGATTCTTAGGAAACATTTAGGTAGATGGTGAATTTGGACTCAAAAAGAAAAAACATTGCAAAATAAGATGGGAATGAAGAGGTGCAATGAACCACACTCAGTTTTTACTTCCAGTGAGTCACCATCTGGTCACTGTTGTTTAATTTTATGACCAATAAGGACAGTTTTGTTAGATTGAGAAAGACTCATTTGTTCTTACTCTGGAGCTCCACGGTTCTCTTTCTTTCTCTGACCCTCCCCGTCAAAAAGTAATTTTTTGATTTTGCCAATTTAATTCTGAAATCTAAGGCTTCACTCAAAATTCCATTTTGACACACATCCAGCCAAACATTCCCACTTGCTGGTTATTTAAATAATATAATTGGATCACATTTTCTCAGGCTTCTTTGGTGATTCTATCAGAAATGTGTAGGTCCCCATGGAGCTCTTATCTTTATCAGGGAGAAATAAGTCTGACTTTTTTTACTCTTTAGTGTAGTTGAATCTTGGAAATCAGGACTAATCTGTGATTGCTCAGCACTGCTTTCCCTTCAACAGTGATTACATGTTTTCTCAATTTTATTCCTCAAACCTGAACACTGCTGTGAGCAAGGCCCTCGTTCCCCAAGCCTTCTAGCAATAACACTACCTTCTTTGATTTATACAACATTTTTCTTACAAGATTGCTTAGAATACTTATGTTATCCTGAAATGCACCTGAATACAGGGTGCCTTTTTATTTTTTACTTTACTTTTTCCCTTCAGCCAAACTCCCAAGTCTCTTCCCTTTTCAGCATGCTGCTTTCAACATCCTTTCTTCTGAAATGTACCAGTTTCTTCCCTTCATAATGCTGCATCTTCTTATTCTGCTGTTATCTGTATTAAGCTGCTTTCCAAACTGCAGCCATTGGAGTTAATCTAGAATTCAGTTTGTCATATGCCTGTTACAAAATTTTAATTATTCATTCCTATGTGAGGTGGGGATTTTGGTTTTTTCTGGTTTTTTTTTTCTTTTTTTCATCACCTGTGACTTGAGAATTTACCTTTTAGCTGCTGACATTCAAGTAATTTATTTACTCAGTCAATAAAACCCTGGGGAGTTCTGCACTGATCTCCGCAGCATTTCATGTTTTCTTTTGTTTTGGCATGTTCCATTTCTCCATGCAGTCCTACTGTCCCCAAGAAGATTCAAAGAAGTTATTGAACTGAGGGGGGAAAGAGAAGTGAAAATCAAAAAGAGGAAATCAGTAGTTATGCATGTTTATTTGCTGGATGTTTTCATACCACCCCTGGGTTCTTCAACCAGGAATAGGTCAAGCCAGTATCAGACCAGCACTGCTTTCTTTGTGCCATGGCATCAGCTCTCAGTGAGCTGATCTGAGGAGCCACAGAACCTGTTCACACTTTTGTAAATCGACCTATTGCACTTTGAGCTCCCCCCTCCCACTGGCATGCAGTAATTGGGATGCAGAATTGGGGTTCACCCCGGCTGTGGGAGGAAACAGCTCTGCTGTAGCTGAGCTTGAGCTGACTCTGAGTGGGGCTGAGCTCACAGCATCCCTGGGGGCTGGAATTCTGTCTCTGCTCATGTCCACAGATGCAGCAAGTTGGTAACTTGCAATTGTGGGAAAACCAGTTCCAGCTCAGACTGCACCACTGGTCCAGCACCTTTTCTTAAAATATTTACTAAAGGAAACAATCTTCAAATGCACAAACCCACTTAATGGACAGTGCCACAGAAGCCTTAACAAACAATCCCATGGCAGGAACCAGAACTGTATCTCAAGGGAAAGCTATCTCATCTATGTATTTAATTGAAAGGATCTGTGCAACATGGTACTCCAGATCCAAAAAACAGTGAGGGCTTTTAGATAAAGATCCAACACAGCAGAAAAGAACTTGTCTGTAACTGTGTGCTATTAGTCTAAATGCTACTATGATTTTTTTTTTCCCTGACAAAACTATGACCGCACTGAGTTTGTTCCATTGCTTGAAGGCAATGTGTAAGCAGGTCAACACAACCACAGTCAGTCTTACATCGAGATAACACTGAAGTGTATTGAAATACAGCAGTTTATTCTGTATGTTCAGAAGCTAGAAGTAGACAAGCAAAAATACCAGCTCCCTTTCTCTTTTGGCATGAATCCTGTTCAAACACAGCCAAACCCTTGAGTCCCCTTGTATACTCCTAATATAGAAAATCATAATAAAAATATGAAAATATAAAAAATTTGTAGCATCAATTAGAAATGTTCTACCAATCAAGATGAAAAAAAAAAATTTTACTGCAATATTTTAAAAGCTCACTTATTCTTCCCCTCCTGGAAGTTATAAATATTTCTTTTTTATTTGAACTGGTGTAGCTGAATTTTAGTGAATTGCCATGAAATAAAAAGTAGCTTTCTCGATAGCAAAAACATACACTATACCCTTCATTTCCAAAAATGTCACTCCTGTAACCCAAATTTTCCATTTGTACTGTTGTCTGTTATTTCTTTTGTCCTTTCTTCCTCCTGGAAAGTGCAGTCAGGGTGGGCAGCACCACTGAGAAGCGCTCCAGTGACGCGATGTTTCTGTGACACACGTGATACTGCTGGCTTTGGAAAATGGTGTTCCTCCATGAAACTCGCTGATGATTCAGCCACGCTCTCGAGGAGCTCTCTTTTTTTGGCACAACATATGCTTTTTCCATACAGGAGATAGATGCACAGACTCTTCAACCAAAGCTCTCCAGTCCTCCTTATCCGCATTCAGAATCTTTACATAGCTGACTGTGGTTTGGTAGAGAGGGGGAAAAGAAGAGGGGAAAGCTTTTGATTTCTAGAATAACAGAATTTTCTTAATATTTGTCTCAGATGCAGCATCAAGAAACAGACAAAGTGAAGGAATGAAATGTTTATTTGAGAATATAGCAAGTGTGAGATAAGCATGTCAATTAATCATAGCAGGATATTAAAAAAGTTGTCAGCATAGCAATAACCACTGCATATTTATAGAAACATTTTCATTATCAGTGATTTGGATTTAACCCTTGCCCTGGTGAAGCAAAACACCACTCAGCAGAGATGTATCCCAGGCTTGGATTTAGTGGCAAAGGTCCCTTATTGGCATCTGCAGTTGCCTCTGACTCTTCTAAATAGCAGTTTTCTGTCCAGCCAAGGCACAAGATAGAAGGATGGGCTCAATTCACCCTGCAGTTTTCCTCCACATGTTGACAGTCATTTTCCTCAATCCTTGAAGATTAGGATGACTGAAAGTTTTCTGTGCTGGCCAAATATCCTTAAGAAACTCACTAAACCCATATTTCAAGGCTTGATGTGCTGCTTAGTCTCTCAGTAAACGTGTTTCATAGGTCTGGAAAAATGTCTCTTTTTTTTTTTTTTTGCTGCCAGTATCTGAAGCAAACCAAGAGATGACTCCACATCTGTAAAGGGACACAGACCAAGGTCAATGCCTTCTCCCACAACTGCAACTCAAGTGAGCAGTTTTCTCTAGGGGGTTGCACTCCATGTTTGCAGCTGCTTCTGATTGTACACAGCTACTGTCATTTGTCTGATTGGAGTGAAGCAATGTAATGAAAAATGCAGTGTGATGTGCTGAAACACCCAGCACGTGGCTGGAAGGGCGTAAATCAGCAGTGGTGATTGTGGGGTGGGATGGGATGAGGTGGGAAGTTACTGCAGTCCAAAGAGCAGGAAAAGTGCACAGAGTAATGGCAAATACTGCCCCATGAGCTGATTACACACCTCTTTCCTGGAGTTTCCTTCACCTAGAAACAGATTTCCCAAAGACTATAGATCTCTGCTTGCCTGTCAGCACCTACCATAGTTCAGATTTCCAGGCTGGTTTATGGCCTAGCAGCAAACAGGACAGAAGTGGGAAAGTCACTTCACTTACCACAGCCAGATATAATCCTTATTTTAAGTTATTCCTTAGTTCTGAATCAAATCAAGTGAGCCATCTCCAGAGAGATGATTCATAACCCTACAAATTTCAGGTATTGTACTCCATTATTGATACAACTCATAGATCCTAAAAAAGCACAGCAAAATTTAAGTCATTCATAATTTAAGTACTGAGCAAGGTAACACTGGGAAAGTGCCTAAGCTCCAGCCTGGTAAATGGAGAGAAACATTTGCAAATGTCTCTTGAAGGAAGTCTTGTTTACCAAAACCTCCCACTGCTTTACCTACCCACCTTTGTGTGATGTGACTTACTCCTCCTCCTACTAAGATACAAAGCAACTTAGGTTTGCAAAAAAACGATTAACAAGAACCCTCACCCCAGGCTGAACAAATGTTTCCATTTGGGTCTTGGTGACATTCAGCTGAGCTAGATAGCAGCACATCTCCTGTACTGCATTTATCTGTGATGGGCTGAGCAGAGCAGAAGCAGAGACTGATGGGTGTCCCAGGAGCTGCTGTGGGAAGATGAGACATGCAACCCTTAACTCCACTTAATGTGCTGTGCTCTTCCATAGATTAGTGAAAAATGAAGTGGTGTTACAGCTCTCTTCCTTCAGAATCAATGAGGATACCTGATGTCCCTGATGGAGCAAGAACGTTTGTAATGTCAAGGATGAAATATTTAAGCTCCCATAGAAGGTACTTCAGAAACAATTTTCTATTTATTCAATCTTATCCAGATTTCCCTTTGACTTCACAGACTGAGATTTGAGCCTAAGTGATGTCCTAAAACACCCCTCATTGGATATTTATTCCTTCCAAATCCAGTTCCACCAAAAACAGGGCTTCACAGCACTTTGTTTTCTTCAGGATGACTGGTAAATTAGGGCAGAAGAAGCCCATTTACATATTTATTACATCTATATAGTTATTATGTAAGTACATGTGTGTGCATGTATGCTGAGTAAAAAACAAAAAAGGCATCTCCTTTTTGGAGGTATCTTTTGGAGTCCCATCCAGGCTTCTATTCAGCATTTAATAATTAAAAACAAAAATTGAATTCATTATACCTTAATGGATTTTTAATTTTTTCCCCTACCACAAATCTTCTATTATATATGCTGAGTTATTTGTTGCTTCCAAAACAGAAAAATACTCACTGTTTGAACCACTCAAAAAACTGTCATGTTCACATGGTACCAACACAGCTTTTAAGAACTATATTAGAGGTTTACTTTATTACTTCTCCAAGTAATATTGGTGGTATAATACATATTACAGGAGATTTTTTGTGCCAATGAAATTGGGATAAACTTGAAAATCAAGGCTTAAAGAGAATAATAGTTTGGGATTTTTTCTAAGGAAGGCAGAGATACATCAGAGGAAAGACAGTGTAAAGAGAGTAAGCTGGCCATCTCAGGAAAAAAATATAGTGAAGGGAACAACCATCTATCTTCTGTATGATAGCTTTAAAAAACTCCTGAAATTCAGGATCTGGGAGAGTCTGGTATAAGTACCAGATTTGCTTCAAGGCAAAAGGGAAAAGTTTTAGAAGCTTCATGCAATGTCTGATTATGATATCATATGCATCTGTTGAATTAGCCATTTTTTAATATAAAGGTTCCTAAATTATTAACTTTTTCTAAAGTGATATTTGATGGGAAAAGTAATATCCGTATGAAGTATTAAGTGCTCCTTATGAAAGAGCTGTATAAATCTGACAGAGCATAATAATTATGCTGTCAAATATAGAAGATTCCATTTTCCCTGAACTATCTAGACCACCAAATTTCAGAGACTATCATCAGGACACTAAGATTTATTTTGTCTCCAAAGGCACAGAAGATGCTTTTGCTTAAAACACACATCCAGCAATTAATTTTAATTTTTTCTGGTGCAGTTGGTTAGGTTTTGAGTGATGGCTCTCTGATCACAGGCAGGGAAATGTTAACTGGTGTTTATTCATTCCCATGCAATCACCTTGCCCAAGAGAAAGGATGTTTGTGGATTGCAGAAGACAGAAAAGAATACCTTCACAGCCTGCATCCACTTGCAGCATGAAAATCCCCATGGCATCTCTGGGCTGTCCCCCCACAAGATCCCTGCAGGCAATTTGGTTCCTTCATATGAAGGAGAAGCCTTTTCTTCCTGCAATAACGTGTCCAGGTGATGACAGAGTTTATCTTTAAAGTAAAATTCAGCTGAGTCATGTCATGCTTATTGAAGGCATATGAGGACAACTAAAATCCCAAGTTCTTATCTGCCTTTTGCCTACTAAAGAGTTAACATGTCCATCTTCAAAACTCCAAATTAGACACAGACAGATGCACTTTTATCAAGGACTGCCTAACCAGGTTCCTAGATGAGTTACAGTAGCTATGGGAACTATAATTTTAAATTGTCTTGGATTTCTGCATATTAATTTTCAGCCAGAACATTGCATTACAGGAAGTTTTTTGCATTAACTCTTTTGAGAAGTTTTCCAAATCATTAATTCATTCATTGCTTTCCTTTACATCAAAATTTAAATCCTTTTCCTTAAAGATTTGTCTAGAAGATTTTACTTTGCAAATGTCTTCCACACAACTGAGTAGTAACTTACAATCTCATCTGAGCCATCAAGGAGATGAAAGGGACATGTGTTTAAGCACTGGTACAAGGATTCATCCTGAGATTAATCTGCATCATCGGTTTTAGTTCAGCAGAGCTGAATTTACTACCCTATCTTTGGCCTTGCTTCTGGACATTACCAGGCTAGTATTGCTAACACCTCCATAAAATTAGGAGGATCTGGTAGACTCCAATCAAAATTTTCTTCTAGCAGACGTTTAGGACAATAAAAGCAGGAGTCAGTACTGTAAATGTGAAGAGGTTTCACTGAAGAAATGGCAGAAAGTCAATGTCTTCAGAAACTGCTCCTGAAGGACAATCTGCCCCCTTATTTTCCCTAAAGACAGTTCAATTTCAATAGGAGAGAAATCTCAGATCCTCCCAGGTTACTTACCATTTCTGAGACTACAAGAGCTAACTAGTCATGAAATTCCTTCTATATCCACTGCTTTCTCATCCTCTATTTAACTTAATTGCAGCCGAATTTTCATTGTACATAATGTTCACAATACACACCTATCACTACTGTCACAGATTATACATATCAAAAAAGAAGACATTACTCACATTTTAATTCCATGTTCAGGTAAATTTATTAAAACATGTCCTAAGATGACAGTTTGTGGGGCAATAAGGAGTCTGAATTAATCTACCTCCCACAAAGTAAAACCACTTAAGTATGTATACATCATGTCAGTGTTAACAAAACCTGTCAATTTGTCAGTACCACTAATAACTTGACAAAACAATTATGTTTCTGGAAGTTAATAATAGGAGTTCTGGTCTCTTGGATCTTGACATTACACTTATTTAGATTAAAAATAACAAGATGAAACTCTCCAAACTTGCTTTCAGACTTATTTAGCAAAAGTTGTGATTTTCTAAACAACTACAATAATGAATATATCTTCTTTCATAGTAATTCATATAGCAATTGTCATTGCACTGTCAACAGTTGCTATTAATAACAATAAATGGTGGGGGGTTTTTTCCTTCCATGTGGCAAATGCAAAACCATCATGAAAGCATGATAGCAGACCCTTTATTGCCAAGCTCTGTGTAACTGGAAGGTCAAAATTTTCAACAGAGAATATTTTAAGGCAGTAAAAGAGAAGACTAAGTGTCCACATCAGAAGTGTATTGCTAGAAGGCAGTATCTAAGACTGCATCTGCAGTAAAGCATCTTGTTAAAACAGAGTTAATTGCTTGATCAACCCCACTTCCAGAGTTTTAATTTACATCACATTGCCTTGGAGCATGTGAATTCGACTCCTTTAGCATGAAACCAAGCTGTTCCAGATGCTAATAGGCTTTCAACTTACAGAATACCATTAAATTGATCCAATGTAAAGCTCACTGAAATACCTGCAAATTCTACAAACCTTTTCAGCAACATTCCACTCTACAGATCCACCCTTTTAGCTGTCTAGAGAACAGCTCTAAACACACATCAGCTAAACACACATCAGGTTGGGTTTGTTGTGGGTCTGGGTGAAAATGCTGCAATGATGTTGGCTGACCAAAAATCCTTCTTGAAACAGTGCCAGAGCAGCCTTCACCCCATGAGTGTTTAAAGGGTTAATGGTTTAGTGGCTAAAATGTTTTGTTACGTCTGCCAAGCAGAGTGACAAAATCATATGGGGCAGGTTCTCTGTGTCAAAGCTGCATCTCCATCCCTCCCCTGCATCAGGGCAGACCCCAAACCTGCACTTGGGAGAGCACCTTGAGGGAATCAGCAGGTGAGCAGGAGTGGCCCCTGCCCTAGCAGCTTCCCCACCCCTGCCAGCCACAGGCAGCCTTTCCTAAGATTGGTCTTACTGTTAATGGAGGGATGGTGCATTTGGTTGCCAGAACAAAAGAGAGACATCAAAAGTTAAATAGATGCTGAGAGTTGGTGGAAAACTTGTACAGCATTAATTTTAGGGACACTTCTGCTGAAGTATCATATCTTGAAGGCGGGTGAGGTATGCCTCCTTTTAATTACTATTCTTGATGACAATAGAAAGGGGAAAAAAAAGAGCTTTGTGGCTCAGAAGTTCATCTGTCCCTGCTGCTTGCTTTCCTACCTGAAATCAATCATGTTTGATTCCAATTATCCTCCTAGAAACTAATTGTGAGGATACCAGGGGAAAGAATACACTTTTCATTAAAACCCCATGCTGAAATTAAAGTAACTTTGTTTCTCTTCTGATATTATCATTTATCCTTGAGGTGACTTGTAGCTGATTAGGAAGTTATATTTTTCTTCCTCTTCTTTGTATTTCTCTTCAAAATTATTATTCCCATCTGAAACTTTCTTTAGCAATGTTTGATTTGCCAGTCAAGGACTTTCTGTGCTTTACCCCCTCCTCCAGGAGGCGACAGATAATATCCATAAGTGAGATGCTCAAAGAAGTTCCACTGCTATAAAAGCTGGTAATGAAGTGGAGAGTCAGACCTGGTATTTCAATTATTTACTAAAATGCTGCAGAGAATCTAGAGATGTGACAGCAAATGGCAGATCCGGCTGTGAAATACATGAACTACCAAGCCACAAAACTCCCATTTTTCTGCAAATGCACTCTGTGTGATAATTATTAAACATATTGAGCCCTCCCATCCATAAGCAGAGCTCTCTATAATGGGAATGTTTTTAAAGTTATCAGTGAGGCTAAAGTACATCTTTATGTCTGAGAGGATAATAGGATAAACTTCTTTTCCATTGTAGATAAAGAAGATGTGTTTTAAACTTGCCCAAGGGAAATTTCCAGCTGCCCAATTACTGCTAGTAAAGATCCCCTCTATAAAATTGTATTTCTCTTGGGTCAGCAGGCTATCAAATGTGTTTTCTAAAGACCAAAAGTATGTAATTACTGAAAAGGACTTTTGGACATTTCTGGCAGTTAGTGTTGCTAAAATTGACCATTTTTGGGTTAGCATATTAACAGAAACAGATGGACTGGTTCCCAAGATCTTATTATCAGAAGAGGCTACAGTGCTTGCTGTCTCTCCACTATGAAAAAAAAAAGAATAATAACAATAAAAAATGCAAACTCCCTTTCCCAAAGAAAGGAAGTCTATCATATTCTTATGTGACTATACAGTCTGGGACTTGGCAGCAGACCCCAACTCGTGGGTAGAAGAGGACAGAGGGAAAAGAGAGAGACATATTTATAACCCCTTGTGTTGTGAACCACCATATCAAAAACTTGCTTGTAAATATTTTCAATCACAGTGTTTTTAATAGCCTCAACTTCTTCAGAGTTAAATTTCTCACTGCTACAGCTACACCTAGGGAGATGTGAATTGCAGTTTCCCAGCTAGAGGGTATCTCATGAGGTTTGCCAAGGGAGTGGATGTGACCAGAATGTAACCAATCATTCTTATAAATATCTGCATTTTTTGACTGTTCTAGCATTTCCTCTGGAGCATTTGTGAGCAAAGCAGGAAATTCTCATGCAGACTAGTTCAAGGGCTGCCCTCAGGTAAGCCAGAATTGAGTTTTCTCCGACTCAAAATTGTATGGCAGTAAATGAAAGGACTGAGTCCCTTTTCCCTGTCATCCGATCTTTAAGACTCCTGGGATTTGATTCCTTAAAAAAATTAAAGAATTAGGCACTACAGTCATCTGGTGAACTAAAAAGGCAAAAGGCACCAAAAATTTGCAAATGCACGAACAGCTGAACACTGACGCAGCAGACATCTTCCATATGCTGCTTCCTGCAGGCATGGAGGGGAGAGGGAATAGCTTAAAGCATCCCTTCAACCCACCTAAACCTCTCACATTCACAGAACAAGCTGAGGGACCTCTCTTAACGTTCATGCCTGACTTCAGCACAAATTTGTGTGCATACAAAGCCATGGCTAGACTGCCTGGGAGGTGGATGCTGGTTTTTAAGTGATGACTGCGTGTTCTGTAACTCTTATACACCACATACAACTTCCCCAGCCATCCCACCATCATAGGCCAAACCCAGGCTTCCAAGATATTTATTTACAGTTTGTAAAAATTTCCCACTCTCTTTCAAGCAAAAATGGACAAAAAGATGGAGCAGCAAGAAATCAGAAATCAGTGTCTATATGAAGATATGATGGAACAACTCAAAAAAGAAAAATAGAACATCACAAGGAAGTAAATTGCATTTAACTAATGGCCAGGCAAGAATCTGCTGATGTTTTTAAAAATGCACATTAGGAATAATTTCAGCGCTTTTTTTGCTGAACTTCCTGTAAATAACAATCATCTTGTTATTATAAAGATTACTGATGGCAACAACACTTAATATAATTTCATTTGTTGTTTCATCTACATATCCATATTCCACTTTATTACTCAACCCAAAAACTTTCTCCAAGTAAAAACTCAGCTAGCTTCTTCTCCATGTTCCAGAGAGTATTTTACCCCTTGTGGTTTTGTGTTGTTTTTTTGTTTGTTTGTTTTTTCTGGGACTCGTTCTTTGACAAATAAAGTTTTAGCTTTGTGAGAAATGGAAAAAAGAAAGAAGACATGTTTTGGAGGTCTTTTCCTGGAGATCAAAAGGGACCATTCATTGGGGGAAAAAACCCTATTCACTGGGAGGAGAAAGGAGTGATGTGCTGCTTTTGAAAAGTTGGGGGTTTTCCCCTTAAAGTCCTTATTTCATAATTTCCAGTTACAAGACTTCCAGCTGCATTCAAGGCAGGAGCAAAGCTGAACCATACAGAATGTAGCTTTCTATTCTAAAGCTGTGCAGTCACTATCATCAAATGCTCTGGATATATTTTGCCCTTTCAAATCCCTTTTGGGTTTTCCAGAAAGGCCAAGCTACTTTCAAGATGAAAAATGTTGAGAAGTTTATGAAAAAATTTAAACAATATGCCTGCTTGTGATTCCAGGGGAGTGGAATCACTGTGAAACCCAAAAGTCTCTTCTGGCCCTGGTTTTACACCCTCTATGGAAATACTTTGTTCTCTATAAACTCAGAGGGATTCAGAAGGATTTGTCTCAGAGGTCAGGATATGCCATCCTATGTCAGAAGAACAGGCCTGGATATATGATGCATATGGATATATTGAGATACTTCTTAGCCAGTTAAGGTGATTATAAATATATATTACAACTCTAATGAGCTTTAGTCATCCGGGAAGTGTCACAAAAACACACAGGCTCAAATTAAAACTGAGAAATGGAGCATGTACTGTATGCAAGACCCCAGAGGCAGCAAAGGGGAGGGAAGGAAAGAAAACCACCCCAAACTATGCATTAGCTAATCCTGAGGGTGTAAAGCTAATTTCATCAAAAACTGCTGTGAAAACAGGTGTGAAGAGAAAATGTATCAATGCAAAGAATGTCTCTTTTATTTTGTCCCATCTTGGCTTGTACAGACAAGTTCAGGTTGAGAGATGCTCCTCCTGTGTCTATGGCAGCTGTATGCTGTTGGTCCTCTGACAGCACTGTGATGGGGAATAGATATGCTAAAAGAACAAAAGAAGGGAAAACTCCTTCACTCCAAGGCCTTTCTGAAGAGATCCCCCTTCCAGTTAGATGAAGCTGGGGAGAATTCATGTGCTAGACATTAATTTTTTCCACCTCATGACCATCTAGACAGAACTTTACATTAATACATGCTTCATTATATACAGTGCAGTTCAATTTGCCATCTGAAGAAATAGCTAAAGAACTCAAAATGAGCCAAGGATGAAGAATTATCTCTTCTGACAAATTCAAGGACTCCTGACCAACACTTGAGCACCACTTTGGAGTCATTGTCTACAGTTTGGATAAATCATAGCACCTGTGGCATCAGTGGAGGAAAAAGACACAGAAACAGCTAGGAATTATGTCATTCCTTGGCTGCTTTTCTGTTCTTCAGTAGTTAAGGATTTGGCCCAAAACCTTTGTTTGATAGAAATTACTCCCTTGATCTCTTTTTCTCTTTTCTTTCCTAAGATGAAGCTGCAATAGGTGTTATTTGTGAAATTACAGGTTCACTGGGATGAGAAAGCCAACCCTAATAACAATCCTTCAAGAACAGACATGCTGATCAAATCCATACTGTTAAAAAACAAATGTTACTTGCACATGGGAGCAATTCCTGAGGCTGTAAATGGGGAAAGATGCCTGGAGAAAATTGAGTTTAATTTGTCGAGGGAGTTATTTGTGAATTTCTTCCTGTCCATGCCAGCTGGGCAGTACTTTCTGCATTAGTTGCTGAACACAAAGTACTGCCATCAAAAATTTATGGATGCTATTGTTTCTTTCTTCTTTTTTCTCTTTTTTTTTTCCTTTTTTTCAATCTTTCCTGGCACCTGCTGCTCTCCCTCCACCAGTAACCTTCTGAGTGTCAAGGCTTCTTTCACTGCCTCTTTGGCACCAGCAGCTGGGGCACTGCTGCCAGAGCACACTGGATTTAATCAGGTGAGCTGGCTGGGTGTGCTAGCACTGACTCAATCACACCTTGCTTGCAGAGTGGGGTCCAGGGATTCATCTGCAGGCAGCATTAGCTGAACACCCACCCCAAAGCATCTCATTATGCAAGGGAAAGGTGGGCTGGTGACTCTGAGCAGGTCACAGGTTGTCTCAGGTGTTTGAAAGTCACCTTTCAGATCTCTGCTCCTTACTGGGGAGCTCCATTCATCTGCTTTGGGGACTTGAAGGGAGATTCTCATAGGCAGATGCAGGACAGAGAAAGCTTCCATCATACTCCATGGGACTCAGACCCCTCAGTCACCTTCTGAAAACAGACATCTATTTTGAGTTTGTCTTTTCCAAGTTACCTTATTCCCATCTTTCAAAGGATGTAATTCCCAGGTAGTTTGAGCTCTGCAAAGCAATGTGGACTTTGCTCAGCACACTTTGCACAAACTGTGAGCAGGGCTAGAAACTCTCATTTAATACAATTTAAATTGATTCCACAGCCTCAGACTCCAGCTGAGGATTTAAGACAAACTCCAAATTGTGCAGGCTTGTGACAGTATCATGAGAGTTGGATCCATTAAAGATGGCAACCATATGAAGATGTAAGCAAGGACTGGAATAAAGGCAGGAAGAATCTTTGAGCTTTACTGTGGAAAACCATAGAGAAGACATATTAGGAGTTGTATTAATAGAAGGGATGCAAAATGAAGGCAGTAATTGCTCTTGTCAGCAGATTCAGACAGTGAACTGAGATGTTCCTTTGCTTGCACAAAGTCTTCTGTCTTAGTTGCAACCTCTCTGCAGAGGAGGCTCTCCTTCCATTTCCCCACTGAAATTTTACCTTGGGAATTGGTAACACAGCTTTCATATCACCACAACTGGAATCCTGAGTTCTGCTGCCTGGCTTCCAAATTACTGTGACAGAGTGGTGACAACTGACAATTCCCTGCCTTTTAAAATGCCTCAGCCCTAGTCAATGAAAGTCAAACAAGTAGAAAATGTGTGAAGATCTCAGACTGATTATATATACATTTATGTGTGTGTAAGCTCCAGGCCCTTTGTGTTTAATCAAGTACAGTATTAAGTCAGTTAATGAAAAAGGAGTAGTTATCTTCTGCTAATGTAATAGATCATTTGGGGAAACAGAAGTATTGTGATTACATGGAGGGACTTAGAATGAGATCCTTGCTGCCAAAACAGAGGAAAGAGCAAGACAAAGCTACTCTACTAATTCAGAGTCACTGGAGAATTTAGTTCTATTCTTTGCACCATTACATGGCTTTCCAATGAAATTAAAACCCTTTTTTTTCCATCAGAAATGGCAACAATCTCTTTGCCAGAACTAGGACTGAACTTTGGCCTTGTTATTGGGCTCTGTGCTGGCAGAGCTGTCTGTGTCCCTCACTTTGTTTTCTTTCAAGCTTGGATGTTTTAGTACCACCATAGCACAGTGGTACAACTGAGAACAGATGCTTAGTTTTCTGAAGGGAGAAGAGAATACCATCCACTTCTATTTCTAAGTTAGTACTTGGAGGGACTGGGGAGAGGATGGAGAAGAAGAAAAACAAGCAATCAAAGAACAAAAGTTTCTGTGGGAAATGGTAGATATCAAGTGTGAGCATGTATTTGCCAGGGGTGAGGTATTTATTTATTTAGTCCAGCTATGTCAAGAAAATAAATCAGATGCTATAACAGCTGGCAGATAAAGAACAAGATGTTCCAGGAGCTAGCACTAATGAGTTCACAGATAATCTCACAGTGGCTGGCACTGAGCTCCCCAAGTTGACAGAAGCACTGGCGTCACTATGCTAAGGCTCAAAGAGAAGTGAGGAAGTTATTTAAGGAAAAACAGTGGTGCAGTCACAATGTTGTGCATCATCAACAGTGTTCAACATGCAAACCATGGAAGTATTTCTCACAGCCAGTCCTATTTATGTCAGAAGCTATTAAGGCTCAAAGTTGTGACTGCAGAGGTTCCCCGGCCCTGTGCCTGATACCAGCTGCTACTATGAAAACAGTATTTTCAGAAGAGTTTTCTTTCCATTTCAGGACCAAATAACTGACCAGATTTTTAGCACCCTTTTTATTTGGATGCATATAAAGAGTCAAGGCCAAGTAAAAGAGACACACACAAAAAGAAACAAAACCAAACCAAAATCAACCCTGCAAGACCTGCCAAAACTGCAGCCAAATCTATCAGCATTCTGGAAGCTCAACCATCAACTTAAACATAAATATAATGACTAAAGATCTCTCATTGTCTAGCCTGGGGAATTTCTTCCCTCAGGCTCCCTTTTCTCCCAACTAGCATTCCCTAATTCTGCTTCGGTTAAAACAAGAGAGCTGTTGTGACAGAACCACTTTAAAAGGAAATTAGACATCTTTGGAAAGCTGAGGGCATATCACCCTTTAAATGCAAGATATTCCAAGATGCTACCCCTTACTTCCAGAGCACTCCCACTGGCAAGCAAGCTTTGTATTTGATTGACACCTAGCTAGCATTAAATAGGCCAAGGCACTAACAAAATTCATGAATTTACAAAGCAAAGTAAAAACCATATTTTTTTTTCTGCTAGATATGGGGTTTCATTCCAGTTTGATGCCTTACTTAATTTTAAATGAACAGAAATTTTTATACATATGTCTATTTAGTTGAAAGGCAGGCTATGAAGACTGCAGAGGCATCAGCAGTTGATTATAGAAATTTATTTATTCTCAGCACAAATCTCACTAGGAGATGCAATCTATTTGCCAAAGAATCCTTTAAGCAGCCGTATCAAGCCACAGCTGCTCAAGAGGGGAAATTTGCAACACTTAACTACTTCAATCTAATTTCCAAAATCCTCACTATCTACAGTCCTTAAAGCCCAAGAGCATGGATTTTGTATAATTGATCTTGGTGCTACAGGATACCTAAGTAGAGGAGTACATTTCTTTTTCGGTTTCACATATGAAAAATAGATGCTGTTTTGTTGGTAATGAGAGGAGTGAAGGGATTCCTGGGATGTCTGGCACAAAATTGCCTCAACATCACAACTGTAACAAGATTCCAAAGGTAGATGCAGGCAGAGTGGCTACAGACAGAAAAAAGGTTATTTAATAAAATATGGATGCTCAAGGAATAGGCTGGAAGTTAATTTCTCCTTTCATGGTTTTCCAAGAGCACCGTAAGACGTTATGAAAACCCAGAAGCTGAGACACTCGTGTGTGTGAAGTGAGCACTGAACACTTGCAGCAGCTTTGGGCTGGCAGTCGGTGCCACAGCAGCTTCATCTGCAGATGTTACTCTAAATGCAAAATCAAAATGGGTGTTCCAGCAAGGAGAGCTGAGCTGCCCACCTAACAACACCCTGCACTGCTGAGCTTGCTGGCCTAAGGACCATGGCTCATCCTCCTCCACCCTGCCCTTCTCTCATCCTAAAACCAAGAGGTTTCACTCAAAACTTCATACAGAACTTCTGCTTTAGTGATATGAGTCTTCTTCATTCTCTTGGCATTATTGGGCTAAAAATATCATTGTGCAAATTGGATGTGGTTTGACTTTAATTTTTTAATTCCTGAAGTTTGGATATCAGGTACTCTCATCCCGTGTAATTCTATCAATTCTATAGATGCTTCCAAAAACACTCTGAGGATCTTCTCCAGTTTTTGGATCCAAATAGCTTTCAGGGTTGTTTGCTAATATTAATTTACAGGAAGTCACAATGTTACTCTAAATTCAGTACAAAAAATTTGTCCTGATTTCCACTTAGGGTGGAGGGAATTCAGCTTACAAAAGAAAAAAAATTAGGAAATCATTGACTTAGAACCACTGTGACTGCACTCTGAGGTATCAGTTGGTGTATTCTCTGATTGCATTAGAAAATTACTGGACTTAATCTAACCTTGTCTTTACAAACTCCAGAGAAGTTTCCATAATTCATTATGTCTGTCTCTCTTTAGATGCTGGGATCACTTCTCTGGTCACCCTTAACACTCTTTTCAGTTTTCCCTAATAATTCTCAACATGTGAAGCCTACAAGCAGAGGAATCATTGGAGCCAAGGGCTTTTTAATACACAAGATTAGTTTAATACACAAGATTGCATTCAGGTAAAAGGTCTCTGTAGTTTCTGAACTGCTTTATTATTCCTTCCTGTTGTTTGGTAACACCATGGACCATAATCCTCAGCTCCTATGTCATACTTGCATTTGCTCTTGCTGAATCGCAAGCCTTTTTCTTGCACACAATTCCTCTGATTCATGAAGTTAATTTTGTATTCTTCTCAGTGTCTGTGGCATCTGCAGACTTTCTGTGTTTCCTATAAGTGAGCTATACTGCCTACATCACAGAGATGCTAATAAAATAACGATTGATTTAAATTTATTAATAAATTGCTAATAAAGTAATGAGCACTACCAGTCCTAAGGTAGCTCCCTGTGCACCCAGTGTAACACATTTTTCCAATTTGAAGAGTACCAGAGTACCACTAGCAGGTACTCTGAGTGCAATTTTCCAATAAGTAACTTGTTCACTTTGCATAAGTTTCATTTGGAATTTTTTTTTCATAGCCTGCTTCTTTGAATGATATAGGAAGCCTGTTTGTTTGCAAGGTGCAGAGTTATTATTTCAAAGTGTTTTATAAAAGATTAATTTGTGTTTTCACCTAATCAGATAGGCTCCATGCATGTAGCATCCTTAACCTTAAAAGGTTCCACAGATCAAAGGTGCCTTCCCTCCTGCCTCCTCTCACAAGGAAAAGATGTGATAGCAGAGCAGGGTGAGGTGGGGGAAAAGCCATCAGGAATGTGTCGTACTGATACAGTAACTACAACAGATGTTTCTCTATCTATCAGAAAAACACAGCTGCTCTGAAAATAAATTACAGACTTTTCACAAGCTAAAAAGAGATTTACAGCACAAAAAGCCCCACATCATTCAGTTGCAACCATAGAGACAGGAGACTAATTAGAGCAAATCTGGAGCAGATTTTCCGTTTTGCAAAACAAGAAGTGCTCACATCACTTGCAAACAAACTGGTCTTGGTACATGCTCCACGTTATCCTGAGGTCTGTGTTCTCTCAGCCCTGGCTCCCTGAGTGCAGTAGCTGTGGTGAGAATTTCTGTGGATATAAGTGTCATTATCTCTAAGCAAGCATCACTAATTATATCATTAAGGATCTGGTATGTTTTTTTCCTAAAAATTCATTGCTTTCTAACCATCCCTCCCCCCAGTTCAATTTGGTGATATTCTATAGCCATATGGTGCTGTATCACAGCTCTGTTAATGCATTCTATATGAAGATTTAGGTAATAACACAGCTAAGTATTCCTCACCATGCAGGACAACCCTTTTTAATCATCCACTGGGACTTTGTCCTGTAATGCTCCACACATTCATCTTATTCAAGCAAAATACAGATGGCTGAAAGATACCCAGAAATAAAAGGTCACATTTAGGAAGCAAGAAATATTGCTGTTCTCCCCAAGAACAACGAAGCATCTAGTAAATCCTTAGTAATGAAGAAACAATAAATTTGTGCCAGTATACACTGGCCTTATGAGAGGGAAAAGTTAAAATAGTGCCCTCTGACTTGGTGAACACAATCCCCAGACAGCTGGAGTAGGCTTTTGCCTGGTTGCTCATTCTCATTCTTTAGCTTCAGTGGAAGATGAATTGGGAACAAAGGGAGGAGATTCAAATCCATCATTCACCAGCCCCTTTTCTGAACTCAAATCATTAGGTTGCCACCAGGATTTGTCAGCACCTGCCAGCTGGTCTGGATGCCCAGTTTTGTTTGGGAGTCATTCCACAAGGCATTGCCTTTGCCTCCTGCCCTGCTCCACGTGTCCTGACAGGCAGGTATCAACCACCTCTGAACATTTGTGCAAACATTGGCACTCACTTTCCCCTCATACCTTACAGAAAAAAAAAATGAGAAAGCCCTGATTTGTAGGTGGTCAAACCTTCTGGCTGTGTGTGCCACAGTGTGTTGCAGTGCATAGAGGAGCAGGCACTGTGTGTCTGGCTCTGCCAGGGCAAAGCCACCTGTTTGTAAATTGGAAAAGGCTTTGAGTTACTGTACAGATTTCCCAAGTGAATCAAGCACTGTAGATATCAAATATAAATCCATACCAAAGAAAGACAACAGGAAGAAAAAAAATTCTTTGCATCCTCACCTAGAAAAACAGATGGATGTATTGGAAGCAGTCTGTGGGAGTTAGTCACTGTCTCAAGTTAATAATGAGAAATCTTCTAGGCCCATTAGAAAAAAACTCTGCAATAAGGAAGATGCCATCGTCAGAATTCTTTGTCCACAGTTAGTTGTTAACCTGTTAACTTGTCTTTCCCAAGCTAAAGAAGAATTTCACCTGGTGGAAAAAAAAGGATTTGTTTATATCTTTGTCCATATGTAGTTAGATATGATGAAATTGTAACACATTTCTGGGGAAGACAAGCCTTCCAGGAATGCAGCAAGCAATCATAACAGTGGCATTTTCTTTAAGTTAGGGAGTCTTTTGTAGTAGCTTTAAGGCTTGATTCAATGAACTACTAAGGCATACACTGCTTGTGCACAGTGTTTCATTTCCTTGACTTTCGCCAAGGATTTACTGCTCTCCGAAAGACCAAGTTATTAGAAAGAGAGTTACCTACGGTGGGAACAGCTGTTCATTTCATCAGGGAATTATCCTTCCTGAAATATTTTCAGCTGTATTTCATCCTAATTTAGCTATCACATGGCGCATGATAGTCAGTGAGATACTCCCCAGCTTTCAAAATAGATTTTTACACTTGATCTCTGTCCACAGGTTGATTTCATGCATTAGACCACCAAGCTGCCTACCTAATGAACAGCAGAAAGAATACACACAGTTTTTCTGAGACAAAAAGATACAAAATCCTTCATGATCAAACTCCCTGCCAGGCTTTGGGAATCCCACTGAATTTGAAAGCAGTGAAATCATTCCAGTTCCCTAGGGCCATGTATAATTTTCAGTAGATACATCAGTCTCATTCATTGGTCACGTCTTCCATTTTTGTAAATTGGTCTGAATACTAAAATTCTCTGCATGAATGAGTTTGCCTGACCTCCTTCCTCAGCCTCCACTGTGGCTGCCAAACCAGCCTCTGTCAGTTTGCCCTATCTTATCCTCCTGGCAGACCTTACCTGCAGCTATTTAAACCCCTGTGCTTTCTCCTCAAGGAGCCACCAGGTTTCAGCATGGGAGTCCAAATAACATCTCACCATAACTTTGTACTCAGCAGTGGTGTGCTTTATGTCACTGCCTTCTGCTATGAAATACATTTTTTTCTGTCTTCATTGGAAATTGCTTGCCTTGATAGGCTCAAGGATCCTATTTGTGTTGTCTGAAATTCTGCAAGGTGAGGGCATCCTATGCCCAAGTAACCTGTTTGCTTTTCTTTCCTCTGTCATCTCCTCTGCAGGGCTCCCACATAAATGAGAAAAATCTTACGATTAATCCCACAGTGTAAAAACTTGCCCTTTGTTATCTCGAATTTCATTCCATTTCTATTACCTCCCTGAAGGTCACTGAGTTCATCTGAACAATATCCCAATGCTTCTCTGTACTGCTGTCTCCAAATTTTGTACATCAGCAAATTCCTACAGCACCGAAGTCCCTAATGTAAATATTGCACAAAGTTAAGCATAAAAGCAGTGACTTGGTTGAATTAGTAAAGTTGGGTAACTTGCCTAGGAGCATACTTCCAGTCCAAAGCTTCTCTATTTAATATTTTCTTTTATCAATTTCTTTCATTTTTCAACAGTATCTTCTTTTTAGCACACAAGTCTTCATGTAGTTCTACACCAAATATTTTAATGAAGAAGAAAAATTAGAGCTGCTTTTTGTTTGTGTAGAGGCATGGTTATATGAAAATAATTACATTTGCTTAGTATGAACCAAATTTTAGCAAACCTAGGTTGTGTGTTGTCCTGATTGCTATTTAAATCCAAACATTATTTGTTTGTTTTTTTCTTCCAAATATGTTCTAAGCCTATATGAACAGCACAGATCAGTTCAGGTAGGTAGACATCTCTTTCAGTGTCAATGGCTATGCCATTCATGAAAGGTAATTTACAGTCTACATCAATTTCAGTAACTTCTCATAATTTCTATTTTATCCATGATGAGGACGGTTGATGCCTCTTCATGTTATGATCTCGTATATTACACTACATTATAGTTATCCAATAAACAGCAAGGTGGGTTTGGTTGGTTGCTTTTGGTTTTTTGGTTTTATTAATGGGGATTGAAGTGGCTTTGGAGTATATCCCCCTGCTTTCTGCAATGGAATACTGTACCATGTGGAATTTTGGTCTCTTTCAACTTTTGGGGGAATAAAATAGATTTGCTAATGAAAAAAAATCAAAACAAAGAAGACACAAAGATAACAAAGTCTTGAATTAGTGCAAATTAACATAATCTTCAATGATTTGACTAGTTTAAATTTTTCCTCAAAAACGTTGCAATCAAAAAATAGTGTAGAATTTTGTTCACACTTTATTTCTATTATTTTATGTTCTATTATTCTATATTAGAGTTTCCATAGGAAAAAAAAACCTTTATTTATATTCAATGGAATATTTATCCAATAGAAATTTTTAAAAATCCCAAACCAATGGATATTCTTCAATCTGGGAATCAAGTTAAATCTAAAACCTACAATATGGAAAAATTATATTACAGGACCAATGGGAGCTCAATAAAAATGCATAAGTCATTGCAAAGGTAGCAAAGAAGCAACTTATTTTGGACAGGGAATATCTTCTCATTCACATAAACAAGCCAATACTTTCAATGTGTCTCTGCTATTGTATCATGAATTATTCCATGGCTTATGATCATGTGAAGATTTCTATACCAAACAGCTACATCTGCATATGTCAAATAGAACTTAGCAGAAATTACTTTTCAATTAGTTTCACTGCTAGCAACAGGCTTGTGAATAGAAAGTATCCTGGTATTTCAAGTAGAAAACATTTCAGGTTTGTCCTTTATTTTACCTAGAAAAAAAATTAGGACTCAAAACCACAGTGCATCCAGTGGCAAGACTCCCATGATGAAATTAAAAAGATACCAGCAAGCAAATCAGAGGCATCTAACCTGGTTTTAAAAGCAATAAAAATAAATTCTCATCTCCACAGAGGAAGAGCCTAAAAGATAACCTGCCTCAAAGATGACCTTAAAAAGGTGAAAAGAAACCAAACCTGAGAACAAGTCCTGAATGCCCCCAATAAGCAAGACTTGCAGAAGTCATTCTGCAGATAGATTAGTATAAATTAAGTTTTACACAACTGTTTATAGTCCTTGCTGGATAGTTCCTGATTTGCCATTTTTTACCCAGGAAAGCACCAAACAGCTGAGGTAAATTACATTTAATCTTGATGTGGAGAGATTCATAAAGCCCTGGGGTTTAAAACAGAATGTTGTAAAATGTTCACATAACTTACCAGCACTGTGCTCTTGTAATGTGCCTGTGTGGAGTTTCTGCACAGCTTAAGTGTCTGTCATGCAAATGAAAATGGTCATTTGAAGAAATAGTAGAACTGATGTGCAAGTGCCTCCTGATTGCTGATGCCAGCCTTTGGTCGACTGTGGATTTAGGCAATACCAGGCTGTTCTCTAAAGGTTTGGAATTTAAAGTAAAAGAATATTCTCAGAAAAGAACAGAAAAATCTACCTAAAATTTGGCATTGATACTGAGAACTTCATACGTGTATATACATACACATGTACATGTATATATGTATATATTTACATATATAAATGTGTTGTTTCCTCTCCTCACTAACTTTGAATCCTTTAAATGAAACATTTAAATACAGCACTGAACAAAACAGTAGCTGAGAACATGAGAAATTGAAAAGGAGGGGCACTGATACCAAAAGCACAATGTAAGTAAAGTGAATAAGCTAAGGTAAACTGCCGGCATTTCTTTCATCCTCCAGATCTCGCTTTTGTTTGGCCAGCTAAAGATGTATTCTTAAAATATCATAAAAACTTCCACTCCAACTGTCTATGTGATCTATGATCTCATTGAACTATTCAGCTGGGTTTAAGGGTGGGACATTTTCCAGGGACATTACTGATCTTTCAGAAACAGGGTTCCTTTATTTGCTGAGTCCTTTTTCATTTTTCATCGAGCACAGACAGCCAGGAGAGAAAAAGATCAACACGAAGACAATTAATTTTTTCCTTTGGTTACTTAAAAAAAAGGATGAGGGAAAGGCCTGGATGAATTGTTACCTTTGAAGCTCCTACTGTGGAATGGATATCTTATAATTAGAGATTGATAATATCCACAGGCAGAGGCGATGGGATGATGCGTGCTTTACAAATATGCATAAAGCAGGTTCATCTAGTGCTTTTGTATTCAGAGAGTAAGTTCTTCTGCCCTCTCTAGGAAGGGGCAGGGAGGTACAATGAGAGAGTGTGACCCCCAGAATGGCTTACAGAATTGCCAGTCCCCTCAATTACCCTGCTCACATATGGGGAGCTCAAAGAAACGCATCACAGAATAACATGATTGTCTCTCATTCAGTCTAGGAAGATGATCATCTCTGGAGTTAATAGTACAATATTTAACCCAGCAGAGTGCATTTAGAGTTGCTATTAAACAACAATATTGAACTAAGCAATAACCAGCCCTTGTCTCAGCTATTTATGACTCCATGGATATATTATACACATCACTGGCTTTCTCTTCTGGCATCTGTAAACTCTTCTGACTGGTTAAATGTTCCAGCATTGACACTAGAAGCAGCAATCACTACATGCCAATTCGCTACTAATGAAGGAAACAGATCCAAGACCTAGGGTCACCTTCCTTTATCCACAATGCATTCTAATTTTTCTAAAACAAGGTTTATCTGGTAGGAAGAGAGGAGGAAGGGGGAGGGACGAGAGTTCTGCTGGTTTCATTGTACTGCTCTGAAAGAAAAGCAAGATAAACAGATAATCATTTCTCTGACTCAAATGTATGTGAGATCTCCCCCTGGTACTTATGCCTGCAAAGGCAGGAAAAATTGAAGTGTACAAAGCAGAGCCCCAGTGCTTCTTTATCTTGAGTGAAGCCACACTGTGTGCAAGCCACTGCTAGAGGCTGCTGTCTACATTGAACCATCACTTTTTTTAAATCTTAACACCTCATACTACAAAGAGATGACAGAAGACTCTTCAGATAAATCTCCTCCCCGAAACAGAAAACAACTGCACTTCTGTGTCCCTTCACATTGATTGCTTAGTCCTCCAGCTGCTGCCAAGGGGCAGCCCTGGCAGGCAAGCTGGTTGTCAATACAGCCTTGCCTAGTGGTCTTTCCCATCACCTTTCTGAAGGAATTCTTCCTTGTAAATTGAGACTATCAAAATCATGGAGTGTGTGGCTAAAAAGCCTAGATTGCTCCTTCTGCAAACTAGAGAGTTATAAAACTGCTGGGCCACATGAAGGAACCACACTGATATGCAGGTTAGATGGGCTCCCAAATGGTGTCAGAATTATTTTACTTCCTTAGTTTCCCCTCTAGTTCAGGTAAATCTGTTATTTTTCCCTTCCTCTGTTTCTGGAATGTCATGTTGCCTGGTTAGTGCTAAGTACCAGTCACGCTCACCACGCAGGCAGACGTATTTCAGGAGGAAGGGTGGACAATGTTCCTTCGTCACGAACTTCCACATATACAAACAAATCAATATAGAAGTGAGTCAAGAAGAGTTCAGGAACACATATATTAGCGCTAAGCTGACAAGCATTAGCACAGAAAGCTTGCTTTTAATTCTCTCCCCTTCCCCTCTTTGCCATAAACAGCCCCAGTCCCACCCACAGCCCAATCCTTCACAGCAGTGATTAAAGTGAGAGATCTTTCCTTGAGCAACCTACTGCAGGGGGTGCCATGGAAATGGCAGATGCAGGAATCTCAACTGTCATCCCCCTAATAGAAGGCTGCAGTGATGACAAACACAGGCAAATTCATTATGAAAATGAGTGTTTATTCCTGATATGGATGCTAAATAGATCCCTTGTTTTACCTCATCTCCTTTTGCCTGCCCTAGATAGCTCCAGGCTCTATTCATCTGCAACAGGGCAAAACCTCCACTGGCAGATACTATGGAGTAAAGATAGTTGATTCGTGGGGAAGGAGACAATTTAGATCTTCATTGCACTGAGGCCAGAGATAGAAGCCTGTGGAGAAGGAAAAAAGCCATTGAAATTAATAGTAGCTTTACAGGGAGAGGACAATGCAAGAAAAGTCTGGGAACCAAAAGGCCAATGGTGATGTTGCAGCCTCAAAGTCTTGGTATTATTAATGGCAACACTTCACCTAGGAATTCCTATACTCAGCTCAATAACTTGTGCAGTGGTTAAAAGTTGCCCTCTTAGAAAAAAGTCTTGCAATTTAAACACTGCAAGCAATGGAAAACCTTCTTCCTCCGAGCAGTCAGCCAATGTTGTTAATTACCTTTGCTGTTGAGAAAACAAATTAATCAGATATGTAAGGCAATATCTTATTTTCATTTTTAATTCAGTTGGTTTCAATTTCCTGCTACTGTTTCTTGTTATGATTTTGTCTAAAAGTAATGAGCACTTTCCCATCCCTGCACTTTATACTAGATATCCCCTCTGGAGGTAGTTAAAGAATGTGATGAGGTTACCTTTTAACCTTATTATAGACAGAGGCAGCAAAATCTCTCCTGTGATGCCTCCCCATTCACTTCTTAATGCTGAACTTCAGGGGCCACTTGTACAAGTGAGGAAGCAATTTATTCTCTTTGACAATGCAGGGCTCCCTTGGGGGGATTCTGCAATGAGTGCAGAAATGATGGCTGTTCTCAGACACAGAGATCTGCAATACAGGCAAGGGCTGAAACCACCTTCTCTATTTTATTTACCTCAACATTTAACTTGTTCAAACAACTTTCCATGCTCAGGTTCAAAAACCTTTTAGTCTGTGCAGAATGATCCATGCCTCAGCTCTCACATCTCTTGGCCAGCCATTACCCTGCTTCATTAACTGAAGGAAAACAGACTCTGGAAATTATGTGAAGGGAGAGTGAAAGTGCAGGGGACACAAGACAAGAAGGGATCAGCTGCAAACCTTGACACTTAGGTTTCTTTTTCTCCTCTTATGATCAGGAGGACACCTGGACTAAAAAATCCAAAAAGTGCACAGGATCAACCCATAAAATTAAGCATATGAAATACTGTCAGAGGAGATATGTTGGTAAAAATCTTAGAGTATTCCTTTGAAGAATGTCTTTGTTTACAGTTTTGGTTTTGGGTTTTTTTTGAGTTATCCATGTAACATCTGCCCACAAGATACTTTTCAGCTACTACAAACAGCAGGCACCTTTAATGCAATATTTTTGTTTGACTCTAGAGATCCTGACCAACAGAAGAGAATCTGCTTTAAGTCTGTGGTGATTTAAGGGCATAAGCCCCATCAACTGTGAAAGGAACTTAGCTGCTTGTTGCAACTTTCATAGCTTCACCTTCTCCCAAAGAAAGACATTTTGCTGTACCCAGGTACACCAGTTGGAGCGGAGCCTTTTCACTAAAACAGGGTGAAGCAATTTAAAATCAAATAAGGTAGCAAATAATACCCACCCATGAATTTCTGCAGACTTGTAGCATTCCATGCTGCTACATGGAATAGCACCTTGTCCTGTGACCACCTGTGTGTTAAATATTTGACCTAAACCAGTTAGGTTTATACACAATTATAATGCAGTTGCTTCTGTGGTGGAGCACTGCAAAATCCACCCAACAGTGCTGGGCCAAGCAATGCAATCCAGGACAAAAAGATGTAAAACTCTCCAAAGCAGAGTAGTTAACTCCTAGCTCTAGGAGCTCTTTAGAGGAGACATGGGTTTCTTAAACACACCAAAGGGAGGATTCACTCATCTCTGAAGCTCTATAAAACCACATAAAAATTATGCATCCAACATCTTTGCCTGGCTAAGGAAATCAAAATTTCCTTCTAAAACAGGTACATAAAATAAGTGATTGAACAGGTATGTGGGCAGTAACGAACATGCTTTAGAGACATATTTTTGTTTGTTTAAATTACAGACATAAATCTCCATTGTTGTCAATTTTTTTTATATCACACACTGGCTTCTCATCCTCATCAGAGGGATTTTACTAAAAAAAGAGTCATATGATTATCAAGTAATTAATACAAATTTTAAAAGGAACAAACACTGGACAAGCATGCTACACTCTGCCTTTCCAAGAACAAGTGTTTAATCATGGATATCAATCCATCAAGTCATTATAATCCTTATGCTAAGAAACCATAGCTAAAAGGAAGAAAATTAATTATTTTAGCACTTTGTGACTTATACAAAACATTCCAAAGCTGATATTGTGGGGGAAACGTCACAACTGCTTCAATATGTCTCTCCACAATTCTTACTGAAATCTCAAGTGAAGGCACAGGATGGGAAGTCCTTAATCATGTCTGTGATCTTGATTGGCATTGATTTCTCGTCCAGATGAGAGCTGTTCATTTCCAGAGGGAATACCTATTTTCACAGGAGTAGGAATGACATCAATCCAAGAGAGCAAATGAAGCTAAAATTAGGCATTTTTTAAGCTTGTTTCTGAAAAACCCAATAATTGACAGGAGCATTACTCATTGCAGCATCTGAGGAGAAAGTCTCCTGAGAGCAATCCTTTTTTTTGCTCCATCTCAAAAATGCACATATGTTTCCTTTCATTCTTTCCTGTGGGCATAAGGCATCAGAAAGGAATAGAGCTTCTTAGACATGTTCACAGTTTAAGTGCACTGTACGCTTGGATATAAAATCATCAGTTCCAAGTAATGTTAAGCAGACTGTGCACATCCAGAGATGATAAGGGATAGAATGTGATGAATTACTTTGGAGCCATCTCCAGGAGGAAAGAAATGTTTAATGGACAGCCCAGGATTATGCACAAGTATGCAGATGTGAAAGAGCAAGTCAATGCAATCCAGCCACCACTGATGTAATGTCTCCTGCAACACTGGTGTCACAAAGCCAATTTCATGAGTTAACAGCAGACAGAGCCTGACCTGAAAATGTAATTAACACTGAGGGTTAACCCAAATTAAACCAAAAGATTTTCAATGAATCTTGGCCTATTTTTCATCCAGCTCCTAGAAGGTGTTTAGCTGCCACCTGGGTGCAATCATGGATAATTCCCATAATGATCCTGGACCTCAGAAACTAAAGGCAGGCTTTGGATGGAGTCCACTGGGCTCTGGAACAATTCACCACAATTTAATGGAAGAAAAGCAATAACAAATCTGGCTCAACTGTGCAGCTCATGGTTTGTTTGCAGAAAGCAGTCACTTTTCCCTGTGAATGAGAATTACCTGTGACCTGTTATGTATCAACCAAACTTTTCAATTCATCTGGAAGTCAGAAGGGATTGGCAGCTATAGCTCCACTCTCAAACTGTATATGGTTTGCAATTAGATGGAATAGATACACTGGGTGTGTGCAGTTCTTGGTATTTGTAATCTTCCCAAGCAGGGTAAAAATCCAAAAAATTACATATTTTATTATTCAGTAGCTTTTCCTATTGTCCTTTCACATTATTTCTCTGTTGGATGACACAAAGGGAACTGGCCCAGTGGTGAATAATTTCTTTCAGATTTGTCCCATTCTTACTCTTTTAGCTATGCAGATAAAATAATTGAATTCCTTAGATTGAGCAACAAACCAATAAAGGGCCTAAATTTGCAGATACATCATATTCTGGTGACAAACATTTTGTAGAACTTGATTTAATGTGTCTTGGTTTCTCCCTTGACCCCGACTCATCCAGCTGCTGTTCTTTCCATTTCACAAGGCTAGCATTCCCTGAGAGGCTGGGAAGATGTAAATAATCAACCAATCACCAACAAAACATCATGTTTTGGCTCACACTCTGCCCTCACCTGTACAAGTGTGGATTGTGCCAGTTTGAATCTGGCACCTCAGGAACTTCACAAACTGAAGCTCAAAGACAGAGGGACTCACCCATGGCAGACAGACTGACAAATAAATGCAGTTGGATTGATGGATGTGGAGTTCAATAAATTGCTTCATCTGACCTACTCTGTACCTGTGTAAAGTTAAGCATTCTAATAAGCTGTTAATTTTCAGGGTGTCAAAGGGAAGTTTATGGAGAAATATAAAATAAAAAACTGCCACATTTTAAGACCTGAGAGAAAGAACACCCAGAACAAATTTGTTTCTTGTTTAATCAAACACATAAGATTTCCAGTATCCAAGATCAGCTACTGTCTCATTAATAACAACAGAATTTCCTGACTCTCATGGGGGAATAGTTTTAAAATCTTTAATTAATTTTATATTTATATTGTACAGTAATTTCTCTTTCTTTCCACTAACTATTATTCTATCCCATCCCAGAATGAGAAGCTACAAATCATCAGAGCCATACAGACATCAGTATTTAATGTTCCTGTTGATTTCTCTGCAGGGTTTCTCTTGTCTTGGTGAAAGAAGCCTGGAGCCCAGCTATTAATCTAGCTCCTGGATTTTTTTTAAATCATGTGGCAATGAAGCAACCATTTGATTCAAGGAAACCAGAGCTTCCTAGTTAGGATTCACTGAGATATATAATCAAGTTGGTGTATTCAGGAGAGGATCCACATTCAATCAAAATGTATCTATATTGCCGTTACACCAACATTGGTAGGACTAAGCAGTCATTACAAAAATCAAACTTAATTTAAGAGGAGAAAATTTACTCAATTGAACTTGACAAGGGAGTGATTATATTCTTATGAAGATGTAATTTCTTTTTGAGATCAGTGCATACTTGGAGAGCAGTTAAGCTTTCAGTCCTTTGACAAACCCCACAGGGTACCACTGGTGCAACAACAGTAAACCCCACTACCAAAGAGAAAAACTGCTGCATTGCAGTCACTTCAAATGTAAGGGTCCTACTACACCCTGGGTGATAAAATCCATGCTGCTGCAGGATGGAGTTCAGCTGTGAAGCACATTGCCACCCTGCTGCACAGAAACAGAGAGCACTGCTGAAAAGATAGCTTAATGGTTTGCACTAACAGTTAACAAGCTGGACACCTTTATTCTAACATCTCAGGCATGAGGAAAACTCAAACCACAATATTAGTCTCCAGTATTCATGCTTAATGCCAGACTGCAAGCTTTTGGAAGGCAAGCCCTGTTACTGATCCCTAGGTGCATGATCCAACCTCTACAACCTGCTCGCTCCCTAAACACTCTCTGGGGAGGCTCCTGCTGGAAGCAGCAATTAGGGTTGATTGAGATGAAATTTGTTATGCAGACATCTATCTAAGGAAAACCAAACTAGAAGCATTAACTCATTTTATTCAGATAAATGAACAGCCATTTGTGACACCCAGTGTTGGCAGTGCCAACAAACCTGGCTCCAAACCAGTGATTTAAGAAGAATCTCTCCTGAACATGTTGGGGGAGAAAAGGATAAGATGACAAACAATTGAACTCTTCTCTTTGTCATCAGTGGGCAATTTAATGAGAGATTAATTGAGACTTCCACCTCATTCATTATCTGTCCACTATTATTTCACTTGCTTCAAGTAAGGCATATGTTTTTTGTCTCAGCCTTCTCTTAATTTAGGTGTCCTGTTGTGGTTTTTCTGACCAGCCTCCGCTTTACTGGCTCAAGACCCTTGATAAAAATCACTGGCAAAGCTGGTTTGCAGCACAGAAAAGAGTTAAGGGTCCCAGAGATGGTTTAATAAAGGTAGTGTCATTTTCAATTATACAACACAAACACTCCAGTAAATTCTACGTCACATCACCAAGGAAACTCACTGCAATAATTCAGTCAAAGCAAAAGAGAGGATTTCTACAACAATTTAATAATAACAATGTGCTCTTCTCTGTTGCCCTTTATCCAAGGATATCAGTGCTTTTCACCAATATTAATTCATTTTCTAAACACAACCTCAGAATGCAATTTCACAAAATTAACTGAGTATGACATTCCTGTGTATCCCTAACTGTTGATACCTTGCCACCTCTCTGCAGAGTAAGAAAAATCCCCATGAGCATTCCCAAATCACATGGTAAGAAATTCCTTCCACCACCTCCTGACATATTGGACAAGACAAATGTAAAAATTAAGGAAGTATAATATTCTTGCATTTACTTTGCAGTTCATCCAAATTCCCTTTTATGGTCCCCAATAAGAAGTGTGCCAGCCTGGAATACATAAAGCCAAGAATTACAAAGGCTGATGGGTAATGAAGGACATAAATAGTTGGATTATTTTATAGCCCTACCTCTTACCAATCTGTATGCAGAGCTTCTGTAATGACATAAAACAATGAATCAGAGTCTCCATCCAAAATGTTATGGCCAGAGAGAGAAATGGCATCATAATGGTCAGCAACTGAGCAGAGCCCCAGGCTCATGAGGTCTTTCCTCCATCCCCAGACGTGCTCTAGCTCATGTCCCAGTGGAACACATTTTCCTGATTCACAACTCAGTTTCCCTGTTCAGGAAAACAGATCTATTCTGTTTGCTGCAAGACAGTGCACAGGATGATTCTGTCCTGTGCTTTCACATCCTGGCACAGGACACAAAGAAAGGCAGAGTATTGCCCAGGCACTTTAGGAACTGACAGCACCACAACTAATAGCTGCAGCTCATATTTTTAGTGCTGCCTTTTCCTCTAACTTATTTTACTTTCATTCTTGTCTTGCTATTCTTACATAGGTCAGCCTGACCTATGTTCAGGTCACTGCAAGTCTTTATCGACTGTATCTCCAGTGAAGATTCATCCTCCCACTTGTCTAAATGTTAGTACTCTCTTTTCTCAGCAAACACAGATTTTAACAGATATAAAGCCTTATGTGTTTAAGAAGACATTGCAGGGGAAAAATGGGGGGGAAAATCACATATGTTGCCTGAACAAAAGAACTTACTGCACACAGTTTGGGAACATTGCCCTAAAACCAGTGAAGGAACGGAGGAAGCAGAACATGCAAACTATAACTCAGATTTTAATGAGACAATTGTGATTTCAGGCACAGAAATAACTATTGATTTGATCAGCACTGAAAAGGTAAAGATGCAGCTTCCTACCCAGTCCCTATGCCCATCACCTTTCGGAACCATGACATACACAAGTAAAGCAGAGCCAAAATGTCACAGCAGACACAAAGAGGGGTTTAGGACAGAGGTTGTCCTTCGTTTGCACAAGAAACACAAACCTTCCAACTTGTTCCTTAGCTGTAGGACATTTAATCCATACCAACACTTGCTCTCACCTGGGGCTGCTTAGTATTTACTCAATGCTAGCTGTGGATCACCAGGAGCAGAGCCAGCCCTCCTGTTTTTATTCAGTGCTAGTTTCTAAGGAAATCATGATGGATCAAACAAAAGACTTTTTAGTTTGGTGTTCTATGCCTAGCTCCAGCCCACAGAAGATGCTTAAGTGAGAAGTGAGAAGGCAAGCAGAATTTATATCCCCAAGAAATGGCTTTCCAGATCCAGAAATCTGTGGATCAGAGCTTTCCAGAGCAAGAATTGAGGTCTTTGGGATTAATCTCTTATAATGGATTCTTGTTTTATAAATAGCCCCTTGCATTCCTGAATCTCTTGGAAGAGGGATCACATTTGTAAACTCCTGAAATGGGTTTGGTACCACAGCATATATAGAAGGACCTCTTCTGGTTTGCTGGGAATGTGTCAGCCAACTTCACCTGCTCACAGCTTGCCTCCAAGGGTCTTGCCATGGGCAGTGCATAAGCTGAGGTCTGTTAAGAAAAGATGCATCTGTGCAGTCTGGTGGTTGGTCTCTCCTCAAACTGTGTGCAAGCACGATTTTTGGGGAACTCTGCAGTTTCTAGTGTGTCTCCTAAACCATTAGAGAGCCCAAGAGTGTTCGCAGTTGTGCATTTTCCCATTACTTCACAACTCAATAAAAGAAACGAGGTACACAGCAAGGCATCTCAAGTTTGTCAGTGACACAGAGAATTTTAAGTAGACAGCAGAGCAGAAAACCCCACTGCTCTCTGCAGAGTGCTATTAGTGTGGCTTATTTTGCTCCCTTGCTGACTCAAGCTGGAGAGAGGAAAAGGGAGCAGAAGTGCTGTATTAGAGTCTGTACCAGAGTCACACTTTTCTTCCCTCACTTTCTGCCTCCCTGAGGGAGTCTGGCCCAAGGACCAGGAGCAGTCCTTCACCCCTGCATTGACATGATTTCCACTCACTCACCAGCACCCAGCTGACTCCTTATTTTGTCAAAGACCATTACCAAAACCCACTTGGAGGGAATGAAGTTGGTTTCCAGCACCACTGCATTTTTCTGGCTTCCCTTTTGGCTAAGTTTGATGGTTTTCTTCCCACTCTGAATCTGCATTTCTCTGTAGAGACAACAAACTAAATCGTGAGGAATAAGAATCTTTAGTGTAAGGTAAGAGCAGTGCTGTTGTTCCTTAGGACTCCAGGGAGATCTCACTAGAGGAAAGTTTTTAGAGAAATGAGACTGCAGAGCTGTGAAGCTGTCACTGCTGGACTAAAGAGCAGTGCACAACATCCAGAGAGATTTAAAATCTGGTAGTGAAACTTGTGCTCAAATCCTGGGTCAAAAGTGGGCAGAGCCAAAAATAAAAATAAAATAATCCCTCTTCTGAAAGGTCAGTTTCCTTATGATTAACTGGGGGTCTATTACTTGTGTCTGGTCTCTTCTCCTAGAGTCTACATACTACATATTTATCTCCTATTGCTTGCACTTTATAGCATGCATATATTTTAGGAGCAATAAAACTCACCTACTTCAAAATGTATGGAAAATAGCTGAGACATAAAAAATATTTAGAAAATTACTGAAATGTACTCAGATCAGATTAATTCTGATTTTCTTTTACAACTACATATATACAAACACAAATACACATGCATCTATAAACTTCCACAGAAATAATATTTCCAGCCATCCAGTTTATTCTAGATTTTGTGAAAATCCTAAATTAGACTGGGCTTGAATGCTAGCAATAGCAATGAGCAATTTCTCGGAGGGTTTGGCCTTATACTAAGCTTCTCTGGTAATAATAATGCCTGAATCCAGAGGCTCATTTACATGGTCTGCTGCCTCCTTGCATGAACTATTGACCATCTGTGTACGAGTTTCCTCTGGAAATGGATTGAACTCAAACATGTGAGGATCTTATACCAGTAACATTGGGAAAAAAAATTTCTTATATTCCCCCAGAATCAAAGGCTTAATAAAAATAATTCAATTTGAACTAGACTGTGTTGCCAGGAGCTACAGAGGGGGGGAATGAATACTGAGAGATTTCTGAGGTAGTGTTTTCATTTACAAAAAAGTTTCAAAAGGAGAATAAAATGCATGAGAATGGGAATAAGGACTGAAATCCAGTGAGTGATAGATACTAACACATGAGAAAGAATAGAAGGCTACTGAAGACACAAATATCCCAGGCGTGGATTTGTAGAGCCATATCCTAATTTCTGAGGTCTCTTTTGACATCCACCATGTCTTACAAGCATGGTGCCTGTTCAGAACTATGATAAAGTTTGCTTATGCTCTGTGTGCAGACAAGGCAGGGAGTTAAAGGCCTTACAAGTGTTTTATTAAACTCTGGGAACATGCTTCAAAGACAGGGCTCTCCAATGAACTGTGAATTTAACACGGTTTACATTGTGATTGCCATGAGCTGTGAGCATGAACACAATTTTTGCAGTTTGACCAACAAACATTCAGTCAATAAAGAATATGAAAGTAGTGGGTTCCCATCCCCAGAACAGCCTTGCAGGTGAAAGTTTGGGAGGTTTGGGTCATTGCAGACTTCTAATCCTGTTAAATTGATTAGATACAAAAGTGTCAACACTTTTTGGCATGAAGATGTTCAAGACTAAGTGATTAATTTCCATTTATTTACCATCCTCAACACACACAGACACACACTGACACAAACAGTGGAAGCAGATGAAGATGCTCTGACCCCCTGCATGTTTGCCTGTCCATTGGCACAGTTTACCAGCCATTAATTCAGGAAGACCAAAAGGAACACTGACACATCTCAATTGCTTCTGTTCCAAATTTGGAATTTTAGAATAAAATCACTATTAGATATTTTAATTTGAAAGCCTGTAAAAAACAGCAGTGAAGGGGCAGGGACTTACATGGTTTTTTGTACTGTCCTGGGGGCAGTGGTCTTCAGGACAGGGGCAAAGAGAGATGGGAGGGTGGCAGTGCCTTTAACTGACTAACTTTAATAATATTTGGCTCTCAACCTTCACACCTACCCTTTTCTCAAATGCATTCAACAAACTTTCAGACGAGTTTAATCCAATCAATTCCAAATCACTTTCAAATTTATATCAGTGCAACTTTGCATCTAGGAAAACCTTTGATGAGTTCTTTACCGGGGCCTCGACTCTACAAGCTCTCAAGCATACTCTTAATTTTAAGCACATTCCTCAAACCTATTGATCTCAATCCACTTCAGTGGATTATAAACATGTACTTAAAGTTGGAGAACTATATCAGTGCTTGCTTAATACAAATTTGTCAATTCTGAAGTGGACTAGATTTAGATACACTAAAAATGAAGCTAATCCTTTAATATTTTCTTCATTTGCATAGGCTTCTCACAGGCTCATTATTAAACATATTTGAGAGCTTTTCTATACTGGAAACCAAGGCATTGCAATAGAAACAAGGCTGAAATGGTAGATTGGATGGCCAGATCAGATCTTCTGTTCTACATCTCCCATGTGACAGCCATGAATTGAATCTGGTTTGCCTGTGGGTGATCCCCCATCTATGTCCCAAGCCATGAGCCTTTCATTACATTCTGTTCCCCATCCAGCTGAGGACAGGAATCTACAGCAGATTTGGTGGGTACTTGCTGGCCAGCCAGGGTCAACCCACCACAATGTTTCACTATTTGATCTTTTATTGTGGCTGCTTTTACTCATTTCTTTTCTAAGCTCTCACACTCTTCTCGCAGTTCTTCATGGAGGAGTCTTTTCCCATGCTTGATATTTTGCTCAGATTTTTCTGAATCGCCTATTAAGTCATCCATATCCTTTCCAAAGAGGAATGACTGGTACCTTATGAAAAACCAAGACTGCAGTGCTGATTGACTTAATGGCCCTGTTCTTTAATAGAAGCTGGTCTTAAAAGCACTTTTTTTTATTTTTAAATTTTTATTTTACCAAGTCACCAATAACCTAACAAAAATATCCAGAGCTACAAACGTACAACATTACAGCAGAATGCATCAATTTCATTTCAGAGAGCAGAAGATAATAGCAGCTGTAGAAAATTAGATGTGCTGCACAGGAGGGAAGGATGATGGAGTAGGAGGATTTATTGCTATTGATCTATTTATCTATTTATTTATTTTTACTTTTGTTACCATGACCTATTTATGATTCACTGATTCTGAGACTGAACATTTGAAGGAAGGAGCCTTACTCGGTAGATATGGCAAATATATATTATTCTAAATATAATTCCCCTAGTGATTACTTGTCAACATCAGTTAGTGCTCAAAAATGGATGCTCTAGAATTGCCAGAGTGAAGGAAATTCTTTCAAAAAACCCAGAGTGCAAAATAAGGAATGATTAGTTTCTGCCTCTCCTAATACAAGAATTAGAGGGCATCATGAAATTTCCAGGCAATGAGTTCAGAGCAGCCAGAACTTCATCACTAACTCTGAGTTAAACTTTGGAAACCTTTCTCCAGGCTATGGATCACATCAAAATGTTACAATGCTTCACATTTGGAGGGGAAAAAAATCTTTAAAGAATTATTAAACAAAGATGTCAACTCTATTTCATGAAATTCCCAACCCACAAGTCTCTGGGTCTGGGAACATCTACAAGAAAAGCACAGCATAATTCTTCTGCTCTTAATATCTTATTATATATATATGTGTGTGCAGATATATATGCTAGTAACTACTGCCAAAAGCAACATAAAGGTCTAAGCAGTCACTGGCCTCACTCAATGTAACTCTTCCTATTATTTATGCATTACAGCAGAGAGGATGTGAATCCTGGGAGAGGTTTCTCTTTATTCCTCATCTTTTTGCACTACTACTGCCATTGGTATTGCTATCATTTTTATCATTAATCACACCATTATTATGAATCACAACAATTTTGACATACTGTCTTTCATTTCTATTAATAATTTTGTTCTGTCTCATTTCAAATAACATCATATGTCAGGCAAGGACTGTACAGACCCTTGTGTTCACCCATGAATATTCACATAAAAATCTCCAGAAAGCTTATAATTTTTATAGACAAGTACCTAAGCTGTAAACACAAAGGGGAGGCACATGAAAAAGTGGTACCATTTACCTGAGGTGTTATATTGGGTTTTTCCAGTCCCAATTAATTGAAAGCTCTGCCAGAGGCCAACACATTTTATATCATGGCCTTGGCTTACCCCTAATTCCCCTCTGACATCTTTACTGGGACTGAGCTTTAGGATGAAGGATGCCTGTGACTGCCTCCCTTCTAGTCCCTGGTTTCCAGAAGGGAAAAGAATGAAGCCAGAGGGTAATGGAAACAATGGAAACAATGGAAACAATGAATTGAAGTTACAGAGGTGAGTAAAAAAGTGCCAGTGGACACCCTTCAAGCACAGGGAGCAGGGAAAGTCACTTTTAACTTCAGTGCAGAGAGGATGAGGAAAAGCTCCAAAATAGTTTCTGCATGTTTAGCTTCCTCATCTTCCCTCAGACCATGCAACCAAGCTTCTCTTTTGATGTGAGCATCCTCTGGGAGCTGTAACTGACCATGGTCTCATCCTCATATGAAGTATTTGAATTTCTTTTTATTTGTTGGGGGGGTTTTTTGAGGGGTTTTTGTCTGTTTGTTTTTAATTCTAAACTTGCAAAGAATTAAACTTGGCCACAGCTGAGATTATCTGACATTACCTGACCATGTCACATCAGAGTGGGGCTGAGGGTAACTGGGTCACCCTGCAGTGCTCACACTGCAGAGTGAGCACCACATCCTGCCACACCAATCAATCTTTTCATCAGCCTTAAAGAGTTCAGGGCTGAGCATCAAGTCAGAGTTTCAATCAGGATTTACTGCCTTGGCATTTTGCTTCACAGGCTGACAAGTGGGCTTGAACACATTTCAATATGCTGATTCTTCTTTATAAAAGCAATTACAAGCAGAGAAGCACAGAACAACCTCAACTGCTGGAAAAGCCCAATTGAATTTCTGATTTAGGAAGAAGTGGTTAGCACCATTAATGAGAGCTACCAAGTACCCTGCTTGATTTGCTCTTACAGGACTCTAAAAGAGCCCTGACTTAGAACAAGCAAAGACATTTTCTTTTATTTATTATTTTTGCCTGGAATCACCTCATTATAAGACTCAAGACTAAATTATGTTAATTCATTTCCCATTAATAAAAAAATAGATATTATTAACATCTTATAGTACATCTTATGGTACATCTGCAGATGTACCAGCCATCTTCATATCAGCCAATGAAGATATGAAGGCTACTTCAGTTTGGCTAAGAATGATTTTTATTCCATTGCCCTTGGCTGATGGGCCATTTACTCCATTGTACTATCTTTGGTAATGCTGAATTCAATTACAGACATCCATAAAAAAACAGCAAAATTTGAATTTGTTTCCTTGATAGAACCATGTGTTTTATCTCAGCAGAGTTTAAGCTCAAGGAATAGGCAGATGGTGCTGTTGCACTGAACCTCCTTTAGGGTTAATGAAGGGAGGCTGAATTCAACTGTGGAACACCAATGAGCAGCACTGTAGTAACCCATTTTCACACCTGCGAGTTTCCCCAGGCCCAACTCACTGTCTGCCATTTCAGCTGTGCTTTTCCCAGCCTCCTTATGGCTTCTCTGAGCTGCCACCCACCCATTGTGGACCTACAGGTCATCAGCCTCATGTATCTAATATGTTCTTCTTCCTACACGTTCAGTGATGCTTATAAAAGAGGCAGCCGTGCCCCATTCCAGTAAGGCTTCTGTGGCCTTTAATTATTTTGGCCACGATCCTACAGCAAAGTCCCCCAGAGCCAAAGGGATGAGCTGCTCTACTTAGTCACACACAGATCTCTAGCTGAGCCTGTACTGAGACACACTGCCCGTGGCTCTGGTGTGGGAGGAGCTGTGGATAAGAACTCACACATTTACTGATCCCATCAGCGCCTCAGCTGACCTGGCCTCCTGCTTGTAGCAATGGGACAGCACATGTGACCCCCACTCTGCACCAAGGTAGCATTCAGGGTATGAATGAAGGACAGAGAGAGGAAACATTGTCTGACTCATTTGCACAAGCAAAAATATTCTCCACTTCTCCCTGCATCCAACTAAACCTCCTCCACATCAGTTATTCCATGGCGTCCCTGTTGTAATGGTTGACAAGTTGACTCAAGGCATACAAATCCCTAAGGGAATATTTTTTTCAAGGGAAAAGAAAAAAGGAACCCATCTTAATGGCATTCCTGCATGCATATCAATAAAAGAACTTCAGCAATCACTTCCCAAGTGTAATTACATTCATCTGCATCTGTGACTAAGTGACCTGTCAAAGTGTCAAAGAATCTAGTTTGGAAATTAAATTCCCCTCTCGTAACAACAGCCCATGTCAGTACCTGCACTTCACCTATTTTCACTTTAGCTGAACAGAAATTGTCTAGGCTTGCTGTTAAGCCATGCCTGTGGTACAGAGTTGCAAAGGTGCCTATCCTAAGCATGTAAGTTCAAGTCGTAGCACGACAATATTAAATCTGAGTTAAGGTTCTTGGAGGATTTGACGAAAACCAGGTTAATAAGGAATTCTCTTAAAAGGGTTAAATTTCACTTGGTATGGGAAGAAAGCCATGTAGAAAAAGCAGAAAAAAAATCTTTTTACATTATTGAAAAGTTATAATTATCATGCTGGCAGCAAGATTTTTTTGCACAGGCCAATGTATGATGGTCAAGGGCCATAAATTGCAAATTAGGCTAGCTTCCCAAGTTAACCTCGATGAATTAAGAATCACTTCTTCCACCTCTGTGACAGCACTTGACATCCCCCTGGGTAAATGCCACTGATCTGTGGCAGTGACCAGTGACTGCCAAATGGATTCTTTCCCTTTATCAAATGTGAGTTCTACTACTGAAGACAATGGAGGAGAAAGAATGTGAGGAGCAGACAGCAGCACCACACTATAGAGGATAATATGGTTAGAGGTTTGATCTGAGAGATGATTTGGTGTTTTTCAGAGGTTTCAGAGTCCTGATCCAAACTACAAGTCTTAGGGGTATCTTGTACTCTCAGGAAGCTCCACTCTTGGGGACTTAGAGCGTGGTTAACTTGAGACACAAGTTATTAGCATTTTTTTATTTTCCTTGATCTTCATGGTGAGCCACTGGTATCCAGAAATCCATTGAAGACATTTTTTTTTTTAAATCAGGTCCATTGAGGCACTGTGAGTGTAGTTTGTAAGACCTAGAGGTCCTCCCATGCCCTCCCCTGGACTCCTAAACAGACCAAGAACTGACATTGCCTGTGGGGCATCTCACAGGATCAGAAAACAAGCTGGCTGCTTTCAGATCTTATTTCTCAATAACCCGGGTAATAACCTGAGGATGGTTGGAAAGCTGTGACTGTGACCCACAGCTGGGAAAATATGAACATCCCTTGTCAGAGAACAAATGCTCTTGGAAGAACCTAGCACAGCCACATAAATAGTTTCAGCCTGGGCTCAGCATACCCCATATAATAGGTTCATTTTCATACTACATCATTTTCCAGCCAGATTGCAGATATATTCCTCACTCCCTGTTCCAGGCAGAGATTTTGCTCAAGACCCATAACAAATGACCAGCCAAAAAAGGCAAGCCAAGGAGAAAAAATTACTGACCGGTGTGCAGGAAAGAGGATCTTCATAAAATATAGCTAGGTTGGGCACATGATATCATGTAAAGGGACATAAAATTGCTTTCTGCATTAAGTAGAGAGACCAGGGATTGTTGCAGCACTTAAAAAGTTTCCCACCACTCTGTGGTGTGATTGTGAGCAGGAAACAAACTTGTGAGCCCAGCTGGATAGCAAAAGAATTTACCTTATGTTGGCGGCTGCAGCTCTCTCAGCATTAGTTACAAATTAGGTTGAGGTGAAGGACAACAGGATGTCTTCTGCCTCAAAGCCAACTGAACTTATGTTTCTAAAAATATTTGCTTTGCTGAAACCTGGAGATGACAAAGTTATTATCACACTGAAACTATTTTTGGTCACAATGTCAGGTTTGATAAAATAAAACCACGTTGCAAGCATGTGCTGATCCTGTTAACACTGTAAGTACCTACTGAATTGCTCTGAATGGTATTTTTTGTGGTTTGATTTTTTTTAGATACCACTTTTTCTCTTTTTCAGAGTGACATTTTTAAAAATGTCCTTTCATTTTATTTCTAAAAGCAGAACAGATAGCTGGAGTATTTCAGTTCTGTTAGAACTGAAGTTTTTTGGTTGTAAGTGACATTTATATTTACCACCTCCACTGAAGTTTGTTTCATCAAAAACCAAAACAAACAAACAAACAAACAAGCAAACAAACAAAAACTTTGCCTAATTTTGAGTTCAGCGAGGAACAGGAGGTGTTTTGTATCCAGATCTTCTAACAACAGGCACTTTACCTTAAACTCACTGATATTTCCTATATTGCAGGAGGTTTTGTGCAGGTATTTTCTCTTAATCCAAAAGGAACTGCAGCTTCATCATGGTTCCTCAATGACTGTTCTGCACAGTTTAATTGTTGTTTCTACCTCTGCTTTGCTACTGTCTCATTGCTGTGCCCCTCTCAGAGATGCCATGACCCACACAGATTACACAGAAATTCACACCACACTCATTTCCCACTTCAGTTCATGTTTCTTACTAGTGGATCCTCTAAATTAATACCAGCTTTGTGCAAATTTCAAATATACCAGGTTTCAAGGATAGATTCATACTTCATTTGAGAATCTAAAGTATTACAAAGAAAATAAATATTTTTAGAACATTAAAGTAGTATCTCCTGTATAATAATTTAATCAAGACGTGATGACCACCTTCAGTTATTTCTCTGGCATTCAACAGGCACTGCAGACAGGATGCTACAATCTGCTTAATGAACTCTATGTGGTTTCCTCAAGAGATCTCTCTGATCACTAAAATAATGAAGGCTGATGTAACTGGGAGAGCAGGGCCAGACTAAGAATCTGCTTGCCTTGTGATGGACAAGCTGAGCAGAGCACCCCTAATTAATTAATTACTGATAAAACTCTGAAAAGCATTAGATAAAATTAATTAAAAAGAACATCAACTGAAGTCTCCACAATGAGGAGTAGAAGGCGAAGAACAGGACCCAGCATAGGGAGAGGTCAGATCAGCTGGTAACTTATGGTTAATGAGGGGCAAGAGAGCATGTGTGCCATGATTTGGGACACTACTATTGTGATAACTCTAGCATTCTTCAGATATCAGTATTGTAATGGTTTTACCCAGTGCTAGGAAGGGTTAAGACAGATACAGCAAAGAACAAGAAACATTAAATTCTGTTAAGGTAACTGAACTATTGATTAGAAATAGAATATTATCAATCAGCTAAAAATCATCTGAGTGTATTAATTTAAAAATAGCTGATGTAGTTCTGATGCACCTGCTGGATAGTGAAATACTACCACTGTAGCAGCAATAAATCCTTATATTATAGGAAGGAGAAGACAGCTGGAGAGTTTTCTTGTTGATCACACTTTATAAAAGTCTAATTCCTCTTTCTAAAAAAAATTATCTTCTCTGTCCACAATACCCAGAGATCTGGCAGAGTTGGGACTGCCCAGCCTGGAGAAGAGAAGGTTTTGAGATGATATTCTAGCACCTTCCAGTACCTAAAAGGGACCTAAAAGAAGGCTGGAGAAAGACTTTTTGCAGAAGCATGTAAGGATAGGACACAGGGGGATGGCTTCAAGCGAGAAGAGGGTATGTTTAGACTGGATATTAGGAAGAAATTCTTTACTGTGAGAGTGGTGAGACACTGGAGCCAATTGCTTAGAGAAGTGTCCAAGGCCAGGTTGAACAGGGCTTTGAGAAACCTGGTCTAGTGGAAGGTGTCCTTGCCCTGGGCAGGGGGGTGGAACAAGATCTACAAGGTCCTCTCCAACCCAGGGCGTTCTATGATTTTCCACACTTGAAATCCTTTTGTCACTCTAGTTGTATTCAAGCTACCACTGCAGTTCCACTCATAATTGCCAATTATCCTGGCCTGACTGCCGGTTTGCTGGGTGGAACTCTGTGGTGTGTGTTCTGAAGGGCATGGGAATTGAAAGCTGAAGTTATTTTTTTTCTGCTTTGAATTACAAAAATTCACAAGAGCAAGCAACACGAGAAGGTTGAACAGTCCAGAAGAGGACTCTTCAGCTTTACATAGCTAGAGAGTAGAAAGAGTAGAAAGTTATAATTCTGAGTTTGGATTTATGAGGTCAAGAGGCTAAGAGGCTTCTGGTTCTTGAAAAGGACAGAGTGAATCATTAGAGCATCAGAAAACTACATGAGGGTTCTGTGAAAAGCAGGAAGTAGCTGAGGAGGGAACAAACTGTTTCTTGGGAAACAAGAGGTATTTATTCATCACTTTCACACACAGAACCTTGACTTCTTGCTCCTCTTCCCTTTCCCTGCAGTTTTGTTCTTCCACTTGTCCACTGAAGCCATGACTTCTTCCCTCATATGCGACCTGACAGCCTCTATTTATACCAGCTGCTCTCTATTTTCTACATAAATGTTGTAAATGAGCATATTTTGCAAGTCATTATCCAGCACATCAGGTTAAGGGCAGCCTATTACCTATTTATGACTGATTCTAAGACCACAAGAAAAACTCCAGGTACCAATAAGCAGAGCCGTGTCTTTCATCTTCCAGGTGTTCTTCAAGATTGAATCAATGATTAATGATCTGGTTCTACTCAATATTGTGTGAACCTCTATTGGCAATTACCGTGCTCAAGCAAACCCTTTATTGCACAGGGTGTGCATGAGCAGCTCTGCAGGCACTCTGCAGAGCATCATTCCCTCTTTTGAATCCACACCCCTTTATGTCAAAATACATAAAACCATACCTCCATGAAAACACTGGTACAAGCATAAAGAAACAGTCAGGATCACACATTCACAAGACAATATTTGCCTGTGAGTACAGACAACTTCACAAGAGACTCACTCTCATCTGCAGGTGCACACCTGGCTGCACATATTCTGATGCAAACATATTCACACACAAGCCATGGTCAAAGGCAATCACAGCTCCACATGAAAACACCAAAAAAGCTACACTCTGCTCCTTTTATAAAGCCAGAAATAGTCACATCATAGAACTTGTACTGTCCAACTGAACTACACTTGAATTTCATCCCATTTCAGTTCACGCTTGAATTTCTCAGCACAGTAAATCCTTTTCAAGGCTGTGAGACATGAGCAATGAAGACAACAATGTCAATGATATAAAATTAATAGTGCAAAATGGCAATAAAATGGGAAAATCCCATCACTGCCCATAAAAGCATATTAGCCTGACTTGTATTTACTCTTCTTTTCTGGAAGAATTATCTTGTTTCTCAAAGCTTATGGGAAACACTAACAGTAATGAAGCAGAAAAATGATGAATGTTAAAACTTAAGGGTGATCCGTAGATGGTTGTTAACTTGCCCCTCTTTGGTGCCCATGTACTTTTGATGAGATTGCAAAGTTTTAAACCTCCTAAATTTTAGACAGAGCAGTTTTATTTCTTTCAAGCTACAGTGGAAATAATTTCCTTATCTATCATTTAGAATGGTTTAATACTTTCATTAATCTACACATCATAAAGCAGCAAGTGATTTTTGTACATACTCCAATCACTCATTGTGCCTCCCAGCAAACAGAAAAGGGCTGGTTTTTGCTGATTCTGAAGTTAAACTTAAGGCCAGTATCTCCACAATCCAGGCTAGTTGTGAAGGCAGTGATTTAAAGGCAGGCAGAACAAGCGCTATCCCTGCTCTGTCTTTAACAGAGAGATTGCTGGCCTTTGATAGCTACCAGGACTGCTGGCCTGCCAGCAAGGAACCTTGTCCTGTCACCTTTGATGGAAGCCACATCACACACGGGTTAGAGCAGCAGTGGCCTTGTTAGCCACAGGAGCCAGGCACCCTCTTACCCCTGCCTGTGCCCTTGGCTCTGCATGCAGTGTCCTCACAAGCAAAACACAACAAATCATTTCAAAAACTCACCGACAGAACTGAGGGGTGGCTGGGGACAAGCAATCGAGACAGAGCTGCCTGAAAAGAGAATTGGTGTGGGCTTCAAGAAGTTCAGTCCCAGCTGTAATCAGTGGTACAGATAACAATCATGTTGCCAACTAACACTTCCTCTTATTAGGATGAGGGTTTTATTTTCCATCCAGTCATTCCATGAAACTCCTCTTAAAAGACAGATTTTTGACAAAGCTTTTTCTTGTCCTTAAAATAAAAGCTGTATCTTCACCAGGTATCAGCTGAGCCATGAATCTGATGATTTCAAGAGCTGTTGAGTTGCTCAACTTCTACTTTCTCTACTTTTTTTCATTTGTCAGATAGCAATTTTCCCATACTGTGGACTTTGACAGCCCAAGAGCTGATCAATGATTTAATAGACAGAACCTTGTTATTAATGTCTTGCAATAGTATCAGTTTAAGCCTAGATCTATAGAACACCAGGGCTTAAGCACTTACCACAGCACAAGTTATCAAGCATCCCCAGTAATGTCAATAGGATTTTGGCCAGCTCTCTTAATGCACCCAAGATCTGGCTCAACACTTCTCAGAAACATACAAAAATTCAATTTACCACCCTATGGATGAGCTGTAGCTGCCATGAGAAGGGCACAGATCCCATGAAAAGTGTAAAAGAGAAACTCAGAGTTGGGTTTGCATGCACTGTTGACACCACAGGATAGAAGAGAGCACAAAATCTGCAGGGAATGGCTCTCTACCCAACAGCACATCTTATCCCACACATCAGCCTCTGCCTCAGGACAATCAGATTTTCTTTTTGCCACACATTGTAGATGAATATCCAGTCTTGGCCTAAATTAAGACCTGACCTTGGCAGTCCTTATTGTGATTGGTATCAAGTCAAAATTAGCCCATAACTGTGGGATATTTTTCCTAAAATGAGGTATAACAGAGTCAGCACTATTAATTTCAGCATATGAGCATGGGGGAAGTGACACAGGCAGCTCACTGCATTCTTCACCTGCACACTGTGTTGTGTTTGGGCAGTGTGTCAGTGGGAATGAGAGCAGGGGGTGAGAAAAGGGGGATGAGGGACAAGGCTATTTCCCTTAAGGCCTCTGACAAATCCAAGCCATAACATCACACCCACACTGAATTGCAGGTCAGGCTTTCTAGAGCACTTCTCTGATCTGAGGTGCCCAAGAGCTGACCTTCCTACTCAGCTGAAACGTCCCAGGGGCTGCACGTTTGTCCACAGAGGCTCTCTGGCTTGGGCACCTATTTCCCTTCTAAGTACGACAGATTTTCGATTTCACAAGGTGAAATAAACTCTATTTAAATGTATTTAGTAGTTTAGGTGGGTATTGTCATCCTGTATCCTCCACTTTTCTGCCACCATTTCCAATGAATTAAGATGTAGAGACAGCAGTCTGTTCCCAAAAACAAGGAGAAAAAAATCCAAAACCAAATCAGAGTCTAATTTGGGATACACGGAATCTGTGATAAATTCTCATGAGTCATTTATGTTAAATACCAAGCATCTTTTGAAACCACCAACCTTCCCAAAGAACATTGAGGACGGGTCCAGCCTGTTGGCCCATTTATGTGTCACATTTAGAAGTTCACTAACCTGGGTCTTCCATTACATATTTGTTTGTATCTGATGTGAGAGAGGCTCTCCAGCCAGGTGGAGACCCAGCTCCATTCTGCCCAGCTTCCAGACTTCTGATGGAATTACAAGCAAAGGTAGAAGGGGGCCACATCCTTTTGATGTACAATAGGAATACTTCTCCATTTCCCTTCCAAGTAAGTTCAAAGCAATTGTCAGTGGAAACCAATATTATTCTTTTTCCAAAAGGTCCACTCAGTATGAAAGATGCATTATTAGTAAGACAAATCCATTTGCATAGGTCATAAACACAATATTTTTGTCCAACATTATTCCCCTTCTGATAAATTTCTCATTTGTTACTTCAGTTCACTACAACACTTTCTTTTTCTTTTTCTAATATTGAACTAGAAAATGTCTTATTTGTTTTTCTTGAATAAGAGAGGTGGTTTTTTTAATACTCATCCCTGTTATGATAATTTGGAGAAGAGCACAGAGATGAAAAATTGTTTCTTTCCTTAGAAGTACTGGAGGGAATAACTACCATTACAAAATGTTGGTGAAAAATTAGCTTTTCTGCCTCCCACACTAATATTTAGGAAACCTTGGTGGAAGTCATAAACACGGGAGGTAAATTTTTCCAATTTAGCTTTTGCTGAAACACTGCAGGGAGGATAAAGATAAGGCCACATCCATTCTGCAAGGCAAGTTGCCAGTTCAGCACTTGCATATTGTTTGCTTTTCAAATGGTTCACCACACTCCCAATGCTGTCCTAGGTTTCCCAGATTTCCTACCCACATCCATATGACCCTGCTAACCACTGACGGGCTTTTATCCCCCAGACCCCTCCATGTGGGGCAACCTCCTTGGGTTCTCATGAATTCAGAACAACAGGACCTCCTGGTACTGCAGCACTCCACATACTCTGATTTATACTGGTTCACAAAAAAACCCAAAATCAAAAAAATCCCACCAAACAAAACAAGCCACAAACCACAGAGCCATTCATAATGTGCTTGTTTCAGGTTTGAAGGTACTTCAGGATCAAAAAACACCATTTGGAACTGAATCCTGAGCTGGCTGTGACAGTGAGGACCAACACTGAGACCAGACTAATCACGCTAAACTCAAACTGCTTCTACATTATTGCTGAGCGAGGCAATGATCTTTCCTTGATGCAAAGCATGCATATCTTCCAGCACCATCATGTGTTATGCAAATTTAATCTGCCACCAGCTCGGACTGCTGACTAGCAAGTAGATCACCAGAGCATTTGGCAATAAAATGTTTTACCTGAAAATCCACCAAAAGTCTTTATCATCCTTACAGGATAACTATTCCATTTTAAAATATTTTTTAATGTTTAAGAGCTTTTCTAATCCTGTACTAAAGAGGAGGTAAAACCTTTTGAAGGTCTTTGTCAAAACATTTTTTTTCAGATTGCAATTCCATCTGCTTTATTTTGCTCTCTCTCTTACTGTTTCCACCTTTCCCCCAACATGCAGATCCCCTCCTGGATAAAAGGTTTCCAAGCAATTTTTCAGCATTGACAAACACAGTAGTTGGGTGGGGTTTTTTTCCCATAGAATTAGACATTGAACAGAACATTTCACATACATCCAGAAATACAACAAATTATTTAACGGGAGAAAAAAGGCTTAGCAATTCAAACTCCTATTTGGAAAATTTCTCCTAATTGTCAGGGCTGAAACCACGTGAGTAAAAGATCACTTTCCAGATGTGTGCATATAAATATATATATCTATATAAAATAAACACAGAGGCATATATGAACACTCATCTACATCTTCAGTAACACGGAGAAACGCCTGGCCACTGGCTTTCATGTGTGATGAATTTTTTACATCACTATTGGTTTCTACAGGATTTGACAAATGTGTCACAGCAGTAATTATCACACTTCAAAGTGTGGCTGAACTTGGCAGCTTTCTTCCCTACCTGTCACCAAGCCAGGGACCTCTTTGTCTAAGAGAGATGCTCCAGGCCAGTTCTCAGGTCCGGCTTGACTCACATCTGACTGTTCTTGGGCAGTGGTTCACCCTATCTCTCCTGCTGGGCTGGGCAGCAGTAAAAGCAGACTCACTTCCCAAAAGGATGGCTGGGAGAATTCTTTGCTGACTGGCAAAACAGTCTCGTCCTGAGAAACAGAAACCCCCAGGTGCAGCTCTTCTCTTTGAGCCTCCAAAGCAATGCAGAGGACAGAGAAGCCATTCCAGGAATTGTCCTTAAGAATCTATTTTAGGTGACTAGAAGAAAGAACTGCCTGGACAGATTTGCCCCATAGATAAATATCTATTTCCCAAGCACAGGAAAGCGCTCAGGACTGAAGACCTTCAGTTTTAGGCCAGAAAATATTTGAAAATCAATGAAAAGCACCCCCACTGGTTCCAGACATCTTCAATTCAGCTATTGCTTCTATCTCCAGCAGTGTAACCTGACAGAACAACTTTGTCCTCCCCACCCTTGTCCTCTTTTGGTGCACATTTCTCTTCAGCATATGCATAATGGAAAATCCATGGGTAGCTAAGCAGTTACTTTTGATCACTAAAGTTAGATGAGAGGAATCCCACCCAGAGAGAGCAAACAATTTGTCAAGGAGGAAGAGCTGAGGCTCAGCAGGAACCTCCCCTCTCTCAGTGCCTCACCTACTTCCCTGTGCCACCCAGCATTTGGTTTATCACCTGGAGGAAGCTGTGAGGGCTCACCTGCCCGCACTGAGCACTCCCAGGTCTGTCCTTTCTAGCAGCACTGCCCAGGGTCACCCACACTCCCTTTATTCCCACATTCCTCTCTCTCTGCTCTGCCAGCTGTGTCCATCTCAGCACCAGAGTAAGTCTTGACAACTGCTTTTCACTTAGTAATTATGATAGGTTTTACCCCAATCTTACATTTAAAACTAATGAAGGTTCAAATCTATTTAGCATTGAAAACAATCTATATTAACTCTCATTTGGCTCAGGCACCTAGAAACGTGTAACTACTTAATGCATGTTTAGACACAGTTTATAGCATCAAGGTGTGTCCTTTTAACATGTTAAAGTTGCAATCCAGCAATCCAGTAGTGTTGACATTAGAAACAGGCAAAAGTGAAGCAGAGATTGATTTGAAAGGGTTTTTCATTGAACCATAACCTCACCAGATGGCATTTGTTTCTGTCTTGTCTTTTAAAGTAGATTTTGCTCATGCATCACTTCTGCTCCAATGTATCTTCTCTTAAATGACAGGGGTGTACAACCTATATTGCAACTGCTGAAAGACTGCACAAAATATATATCCCTGGATTGGAGATTAGCCACAATTCTATTTCTGTGTCCACAGGCACAGAAAATATTGACTAATGTTAATAAGAGTGGTGGACCTTTTGGAAGACTGGAAGGATAGTTAGAGCATCACAGGAGAGCTAAAAAACGTTTCTGAAGACTTTAAAGTATCTAGTGGTTGTAAGGACAAAGTTTTCACATGATAAACTAAAAAAACTGCATAAAATGGATTTCAAGAAGTAAAACACATGACATTGGTTTTAAGGTTGTTTGATTTTTAAAATAAAATATGCTGAACAATCATTGCTGCTTTGGAAATCTTAGTGAAGACCTTAAAGAATTTTTGGTATGCCCTGAAATGTTACCAGTATCTATCAGCACAATCTGTGGGCAAGAACACAACTTCATTTGATGCAAGCAATGGAAAAGCAAAAATATGATTTCCAAATGGTATGGTCATGGAAAGAGAAAGAGCTTTATATCATCTGAGTCTAAAGAAAGAAATAGATAAAAAAAACCCCACCTTGTATCAAGAAAGAATTTAAAGGAAACCATTCAAGAAGTGTGGAATAATCACTTTCAAAACAAGGAAAATGCTGTCTCCAATAAAGCCAGATTAGCATCTGATATGTTGAGTTGTACATAGTGTGACTGAATTACTTGATAATATAGCAATTACACACTTCTAGTTAAAAACAAATCAGCAATTACAAGTCTGCTGTAATTAAATCCCCACAATAGACTTGGTGTGAAAAGGAGAAAAATTAATCAAAAGATAAAAGGAGCAGCATAATTCAATACAGAAAAAAATCTAGAGTAGAAAAATCAATCAGAAAAAAGGACAAAATCATGATTTTCATAAATTACACTGTGACCTTTCAGAGAACTGCAAGATAAAAGAGAGAGAAAGTGATGTCATTGTCACTTAGGCAAAATGATTTCTAACATCATTTCAAACAGCTACACAGCCTCTTTATGACAGTTAAACAAAAGAACACTCAAAAGTCATATACATCTAAAAGACTGACTTCTCCTTGAGCCAGAATCGGTTCCAAAAGCACAAAAATTGCATACAACACTTTAGAAGAGGGATATCTGGGATTCTGATGGTTGAAATAATAGGCTTCTTTCCGTAAATTCCACTTGTCTTCTGAAATTATCCAAGTTTCCTCCATTTTGCATTCCAAAAAAACCTGAAGAGGCATAGATGACCTACTGTGGTTCATGCCTTACGAGTCTGTGTCTCTGTGTCATTGCTGGCACATGGTATTTCAAAGACAATCCACCAAGAGTGTTAAATACAATATCACCAGAATGGATTGGGGACAGCACCTGAAGGGCAAAAGTGAGAAAACTCATAGCTGAGATAAAGATGGTTTAATAGGCAAAACAAAATATGGAATTCAATCCCTACTTCCCACCAGTGTTCAGTCATCCCCAGGACAGCAGGGCTCCATAGTGGTTACTTGGGAAGACAAATGCTATAATTCTAAACTTTCCCTCACCTTTCTCCTTTCCCCCCCTCTTTGTATTCTGACCATGATGTCACATGGTGTGGGACATCCCTTTGGTGACTTGGAGTGTGCTGTCCCAGCTGTGTGTGCACTCCCAGCCTCCTTGCTTGTGGGTGATGTGAGCAGCAGAAAAGGCTGGGGTGCCTGTGCAAGCCCTGCTCAGCAATAGCAAAAACATCCCTTTGTTATCAACACTCTTTTGGTCACAATCCAAAACATTGCTCCATGCAAGCTACCATACAGAAAACTGAATTTACCCCAGCCAAAACCAGTGAATAACTGCACTTTCTGAATGAAATAAACTGCAAGGAAGAAAAAGTTAACATTGCTTGTTCTGATGAAAATGACTGAATACACCACACTGACTATAGCTCCCCCAGCACACCAAAGACCAGGCAGCTGCAAAGTTCCACCATTGCACTCCACTTGTCACTGCAGCTCTGCAGGCTTTGGAGTCACCTCCTCCCAAGGCAAAGGCTAATTCAGTCTCCACATCCAATTCCCAGCCTCTGGCTGAGCATATCAATAGAGATCAATATCAGCTCTAAGGTCAGGTTTCAAGATGTGGTGATTAAGAACAGAAGCCATACCTGAGTCATCACCCAGGAGCTATCAGAGGGTAAAGACTGCGTGGAGTCTCTCAAGTTATTCCCAGCCCAAGGCAGGTTCACCTACAGCTGAAGGGTGCCACTGTTCATTACAAACCTCGAGAGCCAATCTGTCCATCAAGCAGGGAAAATATTGAACAGGAGAGAAGGAGGAAGATTAACTCTTCATCAGAGTCAGTATGGGAGAAGAGGAGTAGATGTCAACACAGCTCCTGGGGAGCAGAGCAGCTTAATGGAACAACTCTCCACGCCAAATAGGAAACTGGACCTTGCAGCTGACACAGGATTCAGTTGCATAAAACATCAGAAACACCATTAGTGCTTGCATTGAAGTGAATAATTATATAGCAGCTCTTTTGAGGGACACAAGGGATCTGCAGGCTGCATGTCTGGCTCCAGAGCTGTATCTTCCCTTGGTGCCAGAATGATTATTTTTGTGTTCCAGGCTGTAATTCCTTTTGATTATACAGAGCTTCTTTCCAATCAGCTTGAAAACAAATTGATGACTTTTTGATTGTGCTAAGGATATATTTTGACACATTTTGTGCAGAAATCTTCAGCTGGAAATCAGGAATAAATCTAACTTTTTACAACATATATAATACTTTTATATACCACTAATAGGAAAATCATGTTTATCCCAGTAGTAGAAGATTTTTGTATTAACCATGTGCTGCTGAACACACACTTGCTTTGATCTTTTTTTTTTTGTGACACAAAGATAAACAATATTGTAAAAAAGAAAGACAAGGAAATAAGGAAAGATTTATAATTTATCAGAGATTTTCTGAATATTTTTTACCTCCTTTGTGTATAAGCAGCTTGGCAACAAAGATAACTTCAGGATCAATCTTGCCCCTATTTTCTATTATGTATTTCCTGTTGTTCCCAAACAAGATTAATTTTGTTTTCTGCAAGTCACCAAACAGTCTTCATAAATATAGGATTTTGAATTTCGTTTCTCTCTCTTTCTCTCCTCCTCATCTCCCTCACTTTTTTATCTTATTTTATTTTATCTGTGTTAATAAAACCATAGTGACTAGTAAAATTCAATTGAGAATTATTTTCTAGCTGGAGAGGTTTAGACAGTTTTCCCCTCCTCTTTTCACAATGGAGTTATTTCTCAGTCAAAACAGTTAGAAAGTAGATATTTTATGCAACAGTTTTGTAAAACAAATATTCTGGAAGGACCTAAAGAAAGAAAAGCATCATACTTCTGACATAAATCATTTCAGCAAAATAGACACTAATGGATATTCTTGAGCAAATTCCCTTCTGTTTTATTCATTCATGGAACTTAATTCACAATGAACAAGAGACCATGAGCAATTTCTGTACTTTTTTGCAGATTTTTTTTTTATTAGATAATTTTAAAGATTTTTCTCATTTTATGTTAAAGGCGTCTTGCAAAGATGGAAAAAATGTTGTTGACATAGAGAATGGGAATTTTTATTTACCTGTGATAGCACACATGAAACTGAACAGAGGGAGAAGGCTGGGGTTTTATTTGGTTTGAGAATTTCTTTGACTTTCTTGATGCTCACCAGATTTTCTCACTTCACTCATGGCTGACTACAAAACTAGGACAATTACACTTATTGGTGACCTTCTGAATTTTAAAGTTGCATGAATTTTCATATTTGCTATTTCAGTTTCTCTATTATTTTAGTTTCCAGGTCTTATTCCCGAGTTTATTGCTGCTTCACTGAACAAGCCCTGTCTGGAGCATGTTTATATGATAGAAAAATACTTTTCATTTAAATAGCCATCATTTGAATACTATCCCTAAGCTATGTAAGAGTAGTTCCAAAACATTTACAGAGAGAAGGTAGAACTGGTTTGAACTGTTCCAGCAAAAATCCAGCTGGTACTGTGTTTGTCTGAAGACACATCATTATCTCTCTGGCACATACCCAGAGTGTACTATAACCATGGGCAAAAAACATGAAAGGAATATACTCAAAGTGATTAAGACATTGGAGTCAAGGTAGTTAATGATTCGGTAGGAGCACCTCCAAAATTATGGATATTGACCCACAGGTCACTGATTTTCCAGGGAGATTACTCATAGTCCAAAATTCCAGATGAAGTATTGACAAAATAATTTCTTATTCTTTCACTGTCATTTCTTCCTCGCAGCCTGGAGCTGCAGGTCAGGAGTTATCCTGTGTCCAAAGGCATTTTAAACATTGAGAGGAAGCAGTCTCTGACCTGGACTGGGAATAGCTGTTTTGGGAGCAAGCAGGGAGAAATCTGACCAGGAAAATTTAGTGCTGAGCAGAATCAGCCTGACAGAAGAGTTTCCCTGGACATGCCTACTCAGCATGAGGGGCTGTCAGGAAAAAGTTCATTTCACTGAAACTTTTGGTGAAAAAAAACAAAACTCAAAATGCCATTGAAGTATTTAATTCTGAGGCAGTCAAAATATTTTGTATCAGTAAGACAAATTGCTTCTTTTCGAATGCAATATAATAAAGGCAAATTACATTTCCCATCAGATAAAAAAAAAACCCCACACTTTTAGCTCCCTGACTGCCCTACTAAGTGGACTCTCCTCATTTGTTTGGCTGTAATGTAATAAAAATTAATCTGGAGATCTGACAAGTCAAAGTCGTGGTGATCTGGAAAATTAAGGAGTCCAGGTTTTACTGCAACAACTGCAGGTAGTTTCTGATTCCATCCAAACCAGAAATACTGGCAAAGGACTTCCCCATTGTTCTGGGTATTTTATCTTTTAAGCCCAGAGAAGTGCAAGGAAATAGAGAAAAGGACAGAAGAGATTTACTGCTGTTCTGAACAGACATGCACAGCTCACATCTTCAGGTGATAGAAAGACAGAAGGGAAGTAAACCTCCCCAGAAATGTATTTGCAGCCCACACTGTCTGCATAAGGGCTTTGATTCATATCCAGACATCAGGATTTTATCTTCCCTTTGCTAAAGGACAGGACAGATACTTCAATGAGCTCATTTATAAGAAATCATTACTCCCAGGAAGTACAGTCTAAGAAGTATTACTGCTAACACATTGAAAGGCACTGGAAAAATTACAAATGTTGAAGTTATTCCACTGTCAACTTCATCAGAATTCAATGCAAAACCATCTTAAGAGTGTCGAGAGTAGAAATGCATGCTGAGTGTAGATCTGACATTGGTTTGTGTTTATTTTGGTTTTACAGACAAAGTATTCTCTTTGTTAATGGGGAAAATAACCTATTTTTCACTTCAGTCAAGGAAATTTCTTTTTATTTCTGAAAAAGAAGAGAATCTAGAAAGAGAATCACATAATCAGATAGGGCTGTCAGCAACATATGGCTTTGAGCAGGAAAAGGGAGGTTATTTCTGAACTTTTGAGGATGGGAGAATGTCTTTTATAAGGATAAAATACAAAACTTGTTTTGAAAACTTTACAATATTTCATCTGGGTTTAAACAAAAGCTGCTGACGACAGACACAAAGAATTTACATCTTCAGAGCTAGGTGGGAACGGCAAAGCGAGCAAGAGAGCTGTTGACTCTGAGTTATTCAACATAACCCCTTCCTCTCCAAAGACCTGCCCGAGTGTCCCTCCTAGGTACAGCATTCTTCAGAAATGACTCTTCCTTTCTCTGCACATTTGTCACTGCTTTTTGGACAAACACTCTTGGAGCTTTTCTGACAGAAATGGGGAGAGAGCCAAGCTGCTCCCTAGGATTGGGTGGAATTCCCTTGTGATGTTGTTGTGTGCTCCTGGATTTCTCAAATCCAGTGGTTGGTCTGATGTTTTAAGAGAGATTTTAAGAACCTCATTCCAATAAAAAAATGAGCCTTAAAAATTCAGGTGGTTCAGAGAAGTGTTCAAAATGCTTCTTACCCATCCAAGTCAAAAACTCAGATCATATCCAGAAAAATTATTACCAGACCCTGGCATATCCATCTTAAGAAAATTATCCAGCATTTTCTTCTAATGAACTCTGTGAATGTTTTATACCAGGCACAGAAAGCAAAATACAAATAGTCACCTGAGACAGGTCCACTGCTACGAATCTGGTATCAAAATAACACAGCAGAAAAGCATACTGGATAAAAATGTTTTGAATATTTCAGAAACACTTGTAAAGCTGCTCAGGAGGTGAAGATTTATAAGCACATTGACTACAAGTGAACTTTTCTGCAGATAAATTATGAGCTCACCTTCTCCACAGGCTTTCAGCATTTGCATTAGGATACAGGAGCAGACTATTAAATTTGCAGCTGTAACCACTCCTGGCAATGATCCTATGACAAGTCTTAGAGAACTCATAGAAATGCTTCATTAACTTATAGTGAAAGACACCAAAGTGAATTTTTGGGCAATGTAGTGGTTAAAAACACCAGTGAATACAGCTCTCACCCATATACCTCAGTCTACCAACATCACACTTGGCCAAGGTCACTCATGGCCAAGCTCCCCAAGGTTTTGAGCATAGGACCAAACAAAATACACATTTTTCCCCCTCAAGCACAAACACATTTGACCAGTACTCTTATTTTATACTTTTTTCTGGCATATGAGCCTGGCTCATTTGCTGCAGTCTTCTGCACCAGGCAGCTGTCTATCAACCCACAGCCAGAGCTGGTACAGCAGGGAACACACAAGTTATTGGAACAGACTTCAAAATGCATCCCAGTGAGCACTGTGATCTTCCTTAACATTAAAAAAAAATTTAAAAATTAGGAAAAAAAAAATAAAAAAGGACATTTCTGTGATAAAACCTCTTAGACATGGACTCAGACCCCAGCTGAACTTGCATGCAACATGGCATTGTTATAAAAGGGAAGGAGATCACATCAGCCCCTCAGTTTGGCTGCCTTTGGTGAAAGTGTTTCAGTGGGAACAAATTTAAATATTGAGCATTTCCCCAGACTGTTATGCATCTTCAGGAATAGTTTTATTCCCTTTCTCTCCATTTCTTTTGCTCTCTCATTCTGGCTTGCTGACTCCCACCAAACAATTTCACCCAACATTTGCTTGCAGATTGTACCCTGCCATGGCTACCAGAGATTTTGAGTTGAAATCTATTTTATTTATTCTTTTCCTAAGAGCATTAAAAGTAAAATAGGGGTCAAAGTTAAGGCCTTCTAACCAGGTTTTGAGAAATGTTTTCGTGAGGATGGGAGTTTGGCTTGTGTTCTAAGGAAAGCAGAGGTTTCCATTGTAGCTCTTTTTCTGGGCTGGACTCAGAAATCAAAACCCCTGAGCCTTCCCCTCCAGCTCTTCTGAGGACTCTCAGCTAAGGACGTGTCTTTCTAGTTTTACCAGTGTGACATTTGCACTCTCATTTATAAAAACACATCTCCTACATTTCATCTGTGTTACCTGAGGGGTTTTTCCTGTGTTTTTTTATCGTTATTTAAGTACCCAGAGAGAGAATAAAGCAACAAAAATCAAAGGAGGAAAATTAAATAAACCAAATCTTTCACCTTTCACAATGATCTGGCATTTGATAATAATTACCATCAAGTAACATAGAAAGACAAATATTTCCTTTTAAGAGTTGCCATTAGCCAATGGAAAACTTTCATTAAAAAATAGATGCCTATTCCAAACCAACCCAGATTGTATGGCAGAGCCAAATTTTACATTTTCCCTCCATGTACAAATGTCAATACATTTTTATTTCAGTTACCATTAGCATGAAAATAATGGCTCTGTTTCTTGGGGAGCTGCTAATGCCTTCTAGAAACTCTTGAGAAACATACAATTTAAAGGCAATTTTCCTGATATGGCATATAGATATTTCCCCATTTTATTTTTAAATGTTTTATAAATGGAGAGGTTTCATTGAAAGAGGAGCTCTGTTCTCCAGGAGCTCTCTGATTCCTGCTGTTTATGTTTAACCTGGAGTCACGATAATCCCCTTCGTTTTTCTTTAATTTGTCATTTCATCTTTTCTATTTTAATAAAATCAGAGTAACACACAGCGTGCTCTGTGGTAGCATCTGACTTAATGCAATAAGCAATTATAAACCTTATGGTGGCTTGCAGCTAAACTTTTGCATATTCAGTTAGCAGCAGCCCCAGCTTGGCGTGCGATGCTCGGAGCTCAGGCTGAGGCTGAGTTCCCAGCTCTGCGGTTGGCAGAGCTGCACACACCAAACTGCTCCTTCTAATCATGTGTGTCACGGGTTCCTGCTGCTGTTAGCATAGCAAAGGTGATGCTGAGGCAGGAGCCACGGTGAAAATGAGACCAGTGAGAGCGAGGGGTTGCCAAGACACTCAATAATTCTCCCCAGCAGCAGGGTGAGGTTGGCTTTGCCTCTGAAGGAGTGTTCCATGATCAGTTGATTAAGTCTGCTCTAAGTTCATGTTCCTACCACCATAATCACATATAAGGTGTTTTCAGGCTCTCTTCTCACAGCACTCAGGTATAACCAAAGCCCAGGGATCCCCTCCCAGCACTGTCTCCTTACCCAGCCCCAGCAGCATCCCTTACTCCCAATTCTGCAGTGAGCTCCTTGTGCAGGAGCAGCCACTAGGGAGCTCTTTTTGCAGCTTGCCCGAGCTTTCTGTGCCAAAACGTGGGGAATAGCAATAACAAAAGCACAAAAAGCCACCCCAAGTCATATACATTGTTCCTGGGGTACTGTGCACGTCCCAGTGTAGTAAGAGTATTGTTACCAGGCTTACAAGACCTAGCAGCTATTATTTTTATTGCAGTAGCCAGAGGAGGGAAAGAAATACATTACACAGTGAAGGGTGGTAATATAGCCAGAAAGCCTGTAAATAGGAGAAAAGTGGAATCAGCTTGTTTTCTTGGGTAGGTTGAGCTAAGCATGAAGGCATTTCAGAGCACTCAGAAAGTGGATGGGAAGCTCAGGGGATTTCTGTTTGGGGCTGCCTAGACTCTAAGAAATTCCTGTGATTTCACAGAGAAAATTTTATTTACGCCCTATTTGTGCGAGCTTCAAATTTGAAAGTCTTTTTCTTTCTTTGGTGCTTGGTTTTTTTTCCACAAAATGTATGCTAAGATTGGGTTCTCAAATGCTCTGAGCACAAGTTTTTCAGACAATGCTTTAGTTCTGGATTGTTGGCAGTCTTTGAAGGGAGACTTGTGCCTGTCAGAGCTGAGATTTTGGTTCAGTTGCTGGGTGTTTTTAATCACTGCAGTTTCTATGCTATCCAACAGGCACTCTTCCAGTCTAGATGAAAATGCAAATAATACAAAGCAGCTTCTCACTACAGGCAATAAAACAGAAGGGAAGAAAACATGTATCAAAAATTTCCCTGGAATCTCAGTGCCTTGCGGTATGCAAGTGTTAAACTGGACCAAATGCCTGGAGTTAATGCTTGCTGTAATGCTGGGTACTTGTGCCTCACGACCATTGTACTGCACCTCTCATTTTAATAACTTTTCTGACAATGAGGGCTGTGCAATGCTGGTCTTCAAGTGCTGAGTTATGTGGTATTTAGATATCAGAGAAAGAAAACCCTTTCTGTTAACACACAAGAAATGGATTTGTACAAACAGAAAGCTATTTAGCAGCAAAAAACCCCAAAACAAAACAGCCCCACAAACACTGCCACTTCCCTGGGTTTTCTCCTGTGAACAATATAAAATGGCAGGTTTTGTGTTTTATACAGGGAGTGGGAAGGGAATAAATGTTATGCTGTTGTCAGAGTGAAAGACTGAATACTGGTGGAAAATGCTGGCATTTCACCCCCCATTAATGAATAAAAATAGCATTGTAACATTTATAAAACACTCATAACAATGAAGCAAAGGTACTTCAGTTTAGTGTGACTTGTATTAGAACACTAAAAGCAATAGTGTTTATTTGGAGCAGAGATGGCTGAGAAATTGCCAGCAGAAATAGAAAATTAATTTCTGCAGAGCTCAGACAAACCCTCTCTCTACCATGGCAAAGGTTCCTCTGCCCAAAGAAATTCTTCTTGGGGACACTGGTCATCAGTTCCTACTGACCTGGCTAATGTGTAATGGTTATTTTCATACTCTACAGGTGTGAAATGTTTGTTATCATCCACCTCAGCTCAGCTGGTGCTTGGGCATCTCAGCACAGCTCTATTCAGTGGCTGAATAGAGAATGATATCTCACTCCTTCCAAAGAGTTTACTACCCCATGTTATGAGAAAAATGTTTTCTCCTTCATATTCTGTCTCCCTCTGCTGATGCTCTCAAATGAAAGACTTGCTCTCAGAAGGACAGAAATTACCAACTAATAGAAACAAATATTTCTGAGAAATATTGGAAACAAACTAGTAGAAACAAACATATCAAAATGTTCTGCTCAGCCACATTGTGCAACATTCTGGGCATGTTCAACCAAGGAGAGGACATGATAATCCCCGGTTAGAAAAAATAGGTATGTGGCTAAATCACTTGCAAATAGGCAGTGAAGCATATAAAATTAGTGCAGTTGTATTGGAAAAATATTTACAAAAATTGCCTAGAGTCAGGGTCTGGTGAGTGCTGACAAAGAAAACAGTTGCTGCCTCAATAGGCCTGGAGGCCAGAAAGAGGGTGAGATGAAAGAATGCAGCTGTATCTGACCCTCTGAAATAAATTAGGAGAAGGGGAAGCAAGGCATTGTATGAGCTCTTGCTCATGTGACCCTTATTGCAGTGGAAATTAAATATGCAATGGATGTTTTATGCATGAAGAGAGAAAATGTTGAAAATGCCTTTTTGGAAATCCAAAGTCTACTTTGGGTAACTTCGCATCCAGGAAGAAATGAGATTGAAAGCACCAAAGGGAGGGCAACCAGACTGAGTTCAGACTGGAAAAATGCTCCAATTCGATTTTCAAAGCATGTAAAAGTCAGGAGAAAGGAACACTCACTCAGATAATACAGACCAGGCTGTCTTTTTCCTTTTCTCCTGTTTTTCAACTCTAAATTTCCTTCTCATCTGAGCTACCTCTTTTTCTTTCTCACACTTTGCCCAGAGCTGTCAATATCTCAGCATCTTCTCTCCACATCTTTCCCTTTCTTCTCTCCCTGTCTCAGCACATAGGGAACACAGTAAACTAAAAAGAAACACCAATTCCTTAACTGAAGCACAAATCACTTCTACAAAATACCCCTGAGGCCCCAGATCACAAAAGGACAAAACATACAAATTGTATGTAGCAAAAGCAAGGAAAGATTTGAATGTTTGGGGCTTCCAGGTAAAGAGTAGCAACTGCTGATAAATTCACTTGTTAAAGTTATTGGGTGTTGTTGATTTTTCTGCATAATTCTCTGTTGCCTCATGGTTGGGTTTTTAGACCTCTTTTGGAAACAAGTAAAATCTCATCACAAGCAGTGGTTCAGATGGCTCTTCAGGCAAGCCCTGCTTTCCCTCCCCTTCCTGAATTCTATCAGGAGAATTCACTTCTTTTCTTGGATGTAAGCTCAGCAGGATAAAGATCAGTATCGTATTCACCACAGGTTTGAAACAAGTCTAGACTGCATGAACAAAAAGAAAGGAAAATAGCAATACTAATGCAGATAACAGTGATACAATGAGACAAGAGCTGGTTCCTCTGTGAAGTTTCAGCCCAGGACAGCAACTTGGACAGGAAGTGTCTGTGAGCCACCAGCACTTCACATTTTACAGGTCGAGATAAAATGATTCCTTTGTGATGCAAATGCCTCTCAAACAGAGATACTGCAGCTGATATATTAATGCCAGGAGGGGAAATTAATCAGACACATTTATTGAGACAAGAGTTGTATCCTGTGTTTCCATCTTGACTGATCAGCACAGTGCAGCTTCAGCCTGTGAATAATATCACACACTGGATATTAACAAAACCTTCTTATATGTATAGCTCCCTAAAAAAAAAAAAAAAAAAAAAAAAAAAAAGGTCAAAAAGCACTGCTGAAAGAGTCTTTTCTCTTACATATCAATAAGAAAAAAATTGTTGGATTAATTCTATGGTCTGTAGAGTTGTTGGGGTACAGGAAGTCTTTATCAAACTAGTAAATGTTTAGTATCAATTCTGTACCTCAAATAATAGAAAACAGCAATATAGACTTTCTTTTCTTAACAGCTTTCTGACCTTCTGACTGCAATTCCCACTCTGAGTGACTGCAGTTCAGGAAAATCATGTATTCTGAAGAGCCTGGTGGCAGCAGAGAATCTCATCAATTTTAATCCCTGAAAGGTTCACGGAGTTTGAGCCTGGCAACAAAACATTGCACAACATGGCTGAGCAGAACAGATCTGCTCCCTCCTGACACCAGTAACAGAGATCAGCACCCCCTGCCCCACATGGCCTTTGCCTCTGGATTCTGGAAGAGGAGCAGGAGAGCAATTTGGCTGAATGCAGAGATGCCTTTTGTAAAGATAGGTACCAGATATGACACCAAGTGGCAGCTCCCAGGGTGGATGGGACAAAGGTCTGCTCTTTTAAAATGAAGGTGTAGCATTAGAAAAGCTTAACTTCTGAATCTATTCCATCTCAGGGGAGAGAAAAGTAAGGCAGGGAATGATGGTTTTTTCCCCCCCTTTTATCCATGTAGCTTTGCTGCAGGAACCCAACAAAATGGATTGCAAACAATGTTTGAAAAACGGAATGAAATGCAAACCCAGTTCTTCACCAGCTCCTCAACACTCTGAGACAAAACAGGGTCCAGCCACCTGCCAGTCCCCAAATGAAATGGAGTTGTGAGAATGAATTGCCATCTATAGTAAACCAAAGTTTGGTTCCAGTTTTGAAAACTCAAATGCTTCTTGTTCACAAGCTTTGTCCTGGGGTCTGAGCAGACCCATTGAGGATCTGAACATCAAGGAGTCTCTCTTAGAACAGCCTCTTGAATCCTTGTTAATATTTGCATGTTCCTTAATCCCATTTTCTACACCCAAAAATATGTAAACCCACTTAATAAAGCACTATATTTAAGTTAAAAGGCAAAATGCTCCCACAAGGAAGACAGAATAATGAGCAATAGCTAATTTCACACTGAAACTCTACATCTCTATAAATATGTTACATACATACTTCACCAAAGCTTGTTGAAAACACTTGACTGCACAGGAAAAACATATTTTATTTTGCTACTCTGACCCACAGCATTTAACACGATTTAAAACAAAGCCAAATATTGATGGCCTTTTCCAGTAGAAACGTGACATGTTGGTCCAGGCATGCTGATGCTCACACAGCATGAACAACAGGGTGTGTGTTCCTGCTGCCTCAAAAATTCTTGCACAGGGTAAAAGGTTGCCTTACTGTGCTAGTGGCCACTTAAAGCAAGGCTGTTTACTCCAGGTTCCTGCTGCAGAGCAAAGAAGCACCTGCACTGCTACAACAGCTCTCTGTTTACACCTCTCCCTGTTTGCACATCACTGGAGACATCAGCATTGTCCTGAGCTGGCAGCTCTTTTCCTTTGGAAGCAGTTGTAGATAGAGGTATTGATTAAGAGAGACACCAAGCCCTCATCCATATCTTACAAGTAAATAGGGGGGAAAGCATTGCTAAATCTGTAGTCTAATTATAGCTGGAAACAACTAAGGGCAAATGGATATGTGGAGAATTATTGAGCTGTGAGTAGCAGTACGACCAAGCAGGAGGAAGCCATAGATAACTGAATGGGTAACAGCCCTTCAGCAGACTGTAGGGAACATGGTAAAGCTTGAGATATTTGCTCCTACAGTAACAGAAATGCAGATTTGATTTACTTTGTGAACCACAGGTCTGTTTTCTTTACCCAGATCACACCAGGTGGGCATAACTCAGTATACTTGCATCCTCCCTTTGAATAGCATGGTGTGACTATAACTAGCAGAATATATTTTTGGTGGATAACCATTCTTCCTACTCTTCTTTAGAGAGGGGTCTCACCTCAACTGATGAGGTTGTATATGCATTACAAGCATGTTCATGTCAAAGATCAAGGGCTGAAAATTTGTCCTGTGTTCTCTCCCCCAATATCCTACTGACTGAACTCTAGAAAGTATATTTTAAATTATAACCTTCCCTTTTATTTCCTAAAGATATAGTTCCTCTTCCACAAGAAATTTGCTTTGGACAGTGGTAGACATAATATATCAGGTGAGAAGCTCGATGTATATCAGCAGCAGACCTAAGAGGCTGAGACTGTGGAGCCATCAGGAAGGAACATAATGTGAAATTGCTTGTACATGCTGTTCTGCTTGCTGGAAAAGCTCTGTTCTTGTGACACTTCAGGGGATTAAGCTGATGAGTGTGCTATGCAACCAGAAACTAATACTGCTTAAAAGAGCCTTTCTGAAAATTTTTCCTTGTGCTTTTTTTGCTCCTGGACTGGTGACCTTTCATCCAAAGTTCAAGCTCTTGTTGTGTCTTTAAATGGAATGTGAAAACACAAATAGCACATGTACCAGCCTCATCACAAATAGTTGTGTCTGTAGGGAATGGGGGAAGCGATGAGGGGGAATCTGCTTGTTTCCAGGCTGAAATACAACAGCTGACACACCTTCTTAAAACAGTCTGCCTGAATGTTTTTATCCTTGGGGACTGGCATCCTGGCTCAGCAGAGAGCCCTGGAGTGGGTCTCAGACCCAGAACCCTTCTTCTTTGGTGGCCTTGGGTGGGTCATTTCTGCTGTGGTTCCTGTCAGGACTGCTCAGAGCCATCTTCCCCCAGCCCTCAGTTAAGCAAACACAGCTCTTGGAGAACAGTGCTCTCATTGATTTTCTTCAGATGACTAAACTGCTGTCCTCAGATGAACATTCCCAGGATATCAGCTGATAATACAGCTTTTGATTCGGTCACCCACATAAAATTGTTCAATTGAAGGCTGGATTTTTACCACGGTCACAAGAGATGGAGCTCAGCCTTATCTGCTCTGCTGTGTAACCAGTGAACACACTTGCTTTTAAAACTTGTAGCACTGAACTTTCATGAACTTGTAAAACAAAAACTTTGCGCTCTGGAACAACTGTTTCTCATGCAGAAGAAAAGATCCCCACTCTTCCAAATGTGCTCCATAGCACATTTAGTATAGCTATGGTTCTACAGAAGGAGCATTGAATTATTTAAGAGAGATGCTTCCTAACCTGGCTCAAAAGAATGAAAATAACCATTGACTGGATATCTGAATGCTTTATTCTGGAGGGAAGAGAGGGGACCTAGTCATGCTCTTTTTTAAAACAGTGGAAGTTAGAATTTTTTTTTTTTTGCCAATTGTTCAAAGGAAGGCAGTAGATAATGCAAAGTGACAAATACATTGGCATAAACAGTGAGAAATTATGTTGATGGATCATTTTTACTCCCAGTAAATGTAATCTTACTCTGCACAGAAAGCAAGGTCAGCCCATTTGAGAGCCCAATATTGCTTGAGCTAACATGTTGGCCCATTTTCAGAGCTTGAAGTCAGTGAAATAGTTAACAGAGTTAGTAGATCTGTTGCACTGGATCGAGGACAGTTGGCATCTCCCTTAGAACTATTGATTCTGGGTTCTGGGCAGCAGCTGGCAGGTTTGCTGTGCCTGGCTAAACTCTGAGGACTTTATCTGCAGAAGATGCCAGCCTGCCTGGGTACAACTTGTCCATAGATTTTTAAAGTGTGAGAGGACACCCACACAGCCGTAGTTTGCTTGGTCTGTCAGCTGTACTGATGAGTTTCCAACCTGGACGCTGTGATTGCTGTCAGTGCAAAGGGAGATGACACACAGGAGCCCCAGGTCACTCCAAATCCTGATCTGTGCAGCTCCTCTCAGCAGGATGCACAAAACTGAATCCTGACCCCTGAAAACACAACTGCTGAACGACAAACAATTTCTTCAGCCACAGGATGGCAGATTTGGGGATGGTTTGCAGTGAGGCAGGCACACGTCACTCAGCCTGGGGAGTTGCTGTTTCTGTAGGTAGGCTGGGGCATAGTGACAGCAATCACTGGCTTCCACTGCCCTCCCTTCCTCCAAGGCAATTTCCAAACTCCAAGACTCTGTCAGAGAGAGGAACAAGGGAGAAGGTCCCTGCTGTTCTGCCACCCCAAAGAGCTGGGCCCCCCAGGGGGCTGTGCCCACCCCTGCTGGACCCAGCTGAATGGCACAAGTCCTTCCATTGCCAGTCTCACACACACAGCCTCTGAATTTTAAATACAGCAAGACTCAGTTGGCTTTCCCCATCAAATTGCCATTTTATGGGATAGTCTGAAACTTAAATACAATGAACTTTATTGCCAATCTGACATTTATCTGCAATGTATATTTACTGCCTGGAGAGCGAGGGCGAGTGGTGTGTTTTCTGCTCTGTCAAACAAGGAAAAGATACAGCAGGACTCTCCCCATTACCTCCACTAAAAAGAATCAGATTTATTTACCTTGACTTGAGAGAGTTGTTTTCACAGGATGTCTCTGTACTTTTACAAGCTGTGTGAGATCTACCTTGTTCTTAATAAGGTATAAATACACCCTTCCTCTTTGACTATAAGACCCTGATACAGGGCGGAAATGCTGAAAGAGGAGGATGTTTGTTATATTGCAAGCTTTTTACAATACCAGTCTAATGAGATAATCTGTTTATTTATTATAACAATAAACACAGCTGTAAAATGGACCATAAAAAATAATAGATGACTCACAGATTTCTATACCCAACATGTCAGCTGTAATTGGGGAATAAATTAAATGATCCATCTGCTTGCCACCTTCTACACTTTTTTCCCTAGTATCTTCAATATTTAAAAACAGTCAGCATTATTTATATTAATTACTTTCTAACAACAGTAACAACAAAAACTCTGCAAGCAAATTGATTGGCCTTGCAATATAATTCCCCAGCCACATCACACACACATATGCACTATGGTCTTTCCCTTACACTTAAATTTAATGAGTGTGATGGACTTGCTTTTCTTTATTAATAGTTTTCACTTTATCATGCCAATACTATTGAGTCTTCTCTTTATTAGTGTCTTGGAAAAAGTGTTAGCAATGATACATCATATAAAAGGTTGAGAGACAGTTCAATCCATTAAGCTGGGAAAGAAAGCTTCATCTCCTTCCCAAGAGCAGCAGCTCCAGAATACAGAACTCTGACACAGCCCTAAAATTGGAATAATATCAGCTGAAAATACCAACAGAGGTGAATTGTTTGGGGTAGCAGACCTTATTCAATAAATATTTCGTTTCTCAAATGGGTATAAATTTATAGAGGCAAATGCTGGCATTTGCATAAACAAGCTAGGAGACAGAAACTGATACACAGCCAGATCTAGACCAGATCTGCATACAAGGAGAACCTGAATTTCTCTCATGTCCTTGTCCAATGTTAGACTCATCAGGGAACAGTGCCATTGCTTTGGGGAACCTTAATTGATTAGTGACAAGTTAAGTAATTGCCATCAAGTCTCTTAATTCTTTAGACTGTACATTGAATCTGGAATTACTGCAGTATTAGTTTAGGAGCTGACTAAGAAAAGGAAGTACAATGATGTGAAAACGCTGTTTTGGAAATTCCTTTGCATTTTTTACCTAAATGTAAAGAAGTCTTATCTGCAGAAGATTAAATAGTCATGAATCTTTGGGATTCTATGTTTGAGAAAGTCCAGCCTTAAATATTTTGTAATAATGTTGATTACAAAAGAATAGCAAAGAATATTTAATAGGACGGTGGGTTTTTTCCACTAGCTTAACCATAAACTGTGTCCTAGGATGTCTGGACACAGAATTGGGTCCAAACTTTTTTCTATATCCGACTTTTTTAGGTATTTCAACCTAACAACTTTGAAAACTTAATTAATACTTTAGTCCTCCTGCCATTATTGAAAACATCCAAATTATGTAAACATTTACTGTGAGCATAATAATACAATATAATAATGTAGAAATTATTTAAACTGCATAATTAAAAGAATGAATACATTAATATATTTGCAGGTAAAATTTACTCAAATCACTTTTTAGACAAATTGTGCATTATTTATTTGGCATATGGTCAACTTTACCTCTCTCAATATTAGCTCTAAAGTTAAGATTTTAAAATTGTCCACAGTTAGTAAGGATATCCACTAAAATTGAACAGATATCTACTAACACAAATGAGCTTTTTTTTTAACAATATGCATTTCTTCATCCAGCTTCCAAGTACCTTTACCTCACACCTTCTACAGGCAAATAAAATTAATGTTTCCTCTTGCATTCAATGGACTCTTTTAAAACATGTTCCCCCTGTTTTTTGTAACATCTTCGTGCCTTCTGACAGACCATATCCTTCTAATACAGCTGAAAATCAAATAGTGGAAAGCATGAAGTATATTGAAGTTGGGGTTTTTTTCCTTGGTGGGCTGTTTGGATGCTTTTTTTTTGGCAGAAAATCTTTCAGAAAATCTCCCAGACAAAGAAGACAGCAGAATGTTCAGCCTTTGCCGAAAGGGTTTGAAGTGCAGCACACAGAAGGTGCATCTGCAGTGAGCAGTGCTTTAGCTGGCAACAATAACACCTCAGTGATGGGAATTCTGCTTACAAGCTGTTTTGCCTAAACAAAAGATGGTCAGGCAGCTATATTTCAAAACCAGTCAACAGATTTTCCATCTACTTTCAACTTTTATTCTCCTCTCATCTTTCTCTCCCAGAGTACATGAAGTACCCTCCTGCAGGCACCCTGCATGAGTATGTCATTGATTCAAAAGGGCAAAGCTACTTTTTCTAGCTAGAAATTAAAAAGGTTTCAGTGCCTGTGGTGGCTGGTTATAGAGGTTATTGCTAGTTAGGGCTATTATGGGATTTCACTTTCTCTATTTTCCATTTAGTCCATTTCCTATTATTATTCCAAAGGGTTCAATAACAAAACAGCACTCAGGATGAGACAGGAAATCTGAATAATAGATATCATACTATTTTCTGAAAAAGAAAAATGAATATGGGTCCTGGTAGCAACTTAGTGTGACATTTTTATCAAAAATAATGGAAAGGATCTCTCAGTTTCTGTTCTGCATCCATCATTTCACCAGCTGCAGTAAGAACCCATAATTCTTGAAGTGTTTTACTTTGGGGTTAGCAAGTTGCAAGACTCTTCTAAACAAATTCACCTCTGGTGTAACTGCACAGACAGCTACAGAACTGTCCCAGGAAGCACTCTGATGGATCCTTCATTTGCAGATATTTTTTCTAGCTCTTTTTCTTGGAGCATTTCTCAGCTAGAAACTAGGACTGAACAGCACGTTTTATTAACAGCACATCAGATCCTAGCAAGACAAAACATGTCACAGGTTAGAGAAAGAAAAGCCATCTCCTCCTGGCACTTTACTTGTTTTTTACCAACTGGGGCCATTCAAGACTTTTTTTCAGTCTGCTGTAAGGTTAAAACTGCATTTATAAGGGGCAGCCCAGTGCAGTCAGTCCATTAACTGTGTTAGACCAGTAAGTCCATCTTTCTCAAGTCAAGGTGTCTTGCTTCAGAAAAGCTCTGCAAGCTTAGCAGAGTTCTCTGGAACCCTCTGACAGTACCTGCCTGTAATTAGCTAACACCACCTTGGGAAGATTTTTCTCATCCTCCAATACCTGTTTGTGACTGCAGATGTATCTCATGGTTTCCAGTTTATTCCTCATTGATATCTTTCCACAGGCTCAATAAAGATTCATATCATAATTTAGGGTTGGGGTTTTTTTCATTTTCACATAGGTCAGGAATGAATATTGGATGCTGACCAACTGTTTTGCTTTTGAAATCTTTGCTTTGGAAACGCTGTCACCATGATTTACTCCAATTGTGGTGATGCTGAGGCATCCATCACCCTCTTGGTTCTCACATAAAGGAAAACTTGGGTTTTTGCACAAGACTTCTGCAGCATAATAAATCTCCATGTTGCCACCTATATAACCAATACTGATCAGTCTTGTTATAAAAAAATATAAAATAATGGGCATATATAGCATTTTTCTTCCTTTCATGAAATGCATCTATTTCTAGGGCAGGGACATTACAGCTATTTTAATTGTTCTGAGCAGGTGCAGTAACATTTTAGGACAGGAAGAAGAATTTTGCTGTATATATATAGCTGGGAAGGAAGAATCCAAGAAAACAACCCATCATATTCTGAATCCTGCTCAGAGAGGAAAACTTAATCTACAACATTAACTTCTGTGTAGAGATATTTTGAAGTCTTTAACGTCTGCAAGAATTCAGGAATTAGTATTTCATGCATGTTCTGAATGATGTATTCTCTCTCTGAGACATCGACTGAGACATGAGGAGTTTCACCAGCTGTATAAATCACCACATTTTGGAAACCATCTGAGTGCCACTGGGAAAAGTCTGCTCTACTAGTGAGGCCCTGCTCCATGAGGTGTGGTAGAATGGGCTAAATGCTCTCCCTGCCACCAGCCCTGATTGTGGCTGATCTCACAGCCTCACAATGAAGAGAGTCTGGAGAAAAATGTGCAGGAGACCATCAAGAGAGCATCCACATGCAAAGTGTGAAACAATTTCTCTCCATAATTAAATTGCTATAGACAAGTCTTTTACACACACTCAAAAGGACAAAAAAGAGAAAGAAATAATGTCAGGTGCTACAAGGAATGAGGATATTTCTTCAATGGTGAAAATGAACAGGGTTCTTCCAGATGTAAAAATTGGACAAAACCACCACTGATGATTTACAGGAGTTTTTCTTAATTGAATGGACTCTTTATATTTTAGCATGATTGTTCTGCTGTGTTATGAACACAGCTCAGATTCTCTAAACAGTCTCACTGTGTATTGTTCCAGTTATGAGAGTCCAGATTTTTTTTACCAACTCCCCTTTGGTTTCAATAGTATCATGTCTAGATATGATTTTGTTTAGAGGCTGTGAAATGCATGATTTTCTAAATATATCATTGTAGCTGATTAAAAAGGCATCAGCAAGTGGATAGACAAATGTTTAACTAACTTGAAAGGCACTCCTGTTAATTCAGAATTCCAAGTGCTCTTGGAAAACCTCCTGAAGAAGCAAGCAATGCAGCCAGAGAATGTTCAGCAACAAAGATTCAACCATGTTGCAGCAGGCAAATAAACTGGCTTATTCAAATTAAGTGAAAAGGAGAGCAAAGCAGTCCCTGAGAGCAAGAAGCATTGTGTGGTGTTTACAGCAGCTGGGGCTGTATCTAAATTCACATGGATTAGAGAGCTGTTGGAAGCTGCAATATCCCATTTGAGGGCAGTCTGAGCAGCAAGCCAAGTTCACAGATAGCATTGCTGAACTTAATTAGTGTTTTTCCAGATGGTGGACGTGGCTGTTAGGCCCATTCTCCCCCACTGGAGTCAGCAGGTACAGGTGCACTCACAGCCCATCACATCCCATCTCTGTGCACAGCCCCTCTCCAGCCATCCCATCCCATCCCATCCCATCCCATCCCATCCCATCCCATCCCATCCATCCCATCCCACCCCATCCCATCCCATCCCATCCCATCCCATCCCATCCCATCCCATCCCATCCCATCCCATCCCATCCCATCCCATCCCATCCCATCCCACCCACCCCATCCCATCCCATCCCATCCCATCCATCCCATCCCATCCCATCCCATCCCATCCCATCCCATCCCATCCCATCCCATCCCTTCCTTGTTTTTCCCAGTGCCTGCATGGGGAGCTGGATGAGATACAAGGCACCAGGTGCAAAAAACAAAAACAAAGTTAAACAGGAATTAAACAAGGACCTTGCAAATTCTTTATACCAGGAGCTTTTTTGGCAACAGTAATTATAATCCATATAATTTCTATCTGAAGCAAGGTTGATGCACACCTGTGGGACCATCCCAAGCCATAGTGGCTGGGTAAGGATCTTTGAGCCATTTAACATCTCTATGCCAGGGAGGAAGGATGAACTGACTTATTCCTGTCTAGTGCAAGAAAATATCTATTAATTGTGTATTTCTTTTACCCTTAATAGAATTTATTTCAGCAACAGGGTGGAAGACTTTGTGTAGTGAGTGCCTGCAATTTCCTTTGGTAAATATTCATGACAGAGAATTTTTCTATCATGTAAAAATAACTGATGATTTTTTAAAGCTGGGGTTAACCAAACAGTGCTCTGAAAAATTCATGCCTGACTGCTGCTTCTTTTTGTTTTCTGTTGCTAATTTATTATACATGAGTTTTTAATAAAACAAAATAATTTTTACTTTTGTGTTTCTTTAATTTCTTTGAATCCAAAACGAGAACACCTGCTGTGTTACCATGCCAATGTGACTTACAGAGAGGGATGAATGTCAGCATGTGATGAGCTTTCATTTATAGCCTAATAGCACTCTACCTCCAGAGCCTTTATCAGTTGAAGCTTACATTCAGAACCAAGAACCCATGCTGTACAAATCAATGAAGCATCTTCAGTGGCTAATAGTAGCAGGCAGAGGTGTCTCAATATTGGTCTGTCAGAGTTGGGTGTAGTAAAGACAAAGAAAATACATGCAAGATCAGCTCCAAAGATGGTAAAATCAATCCATCAATGGTCTAATATTAAGTGTTTTGGCCATTGTGACAGATGAGATTGGATAAAAAAATTTGAAGTCCAACAAAATTACTTTTCCACCAGCTCCTCAATAAGCCCCATGGGTGACCACAATTATCCCCCCAAAATGGGAGTAGAAACCCAGAAGAACTCAGGAGAAAGTGAAAACTTGGAAGACAGTGAGAAGATATATTCTTGAAAATGTAACAATGAATCAGAGTGGAGGCAGTATCAGGAAGACAAGGGTCAGATGCTGGGCCATGGACATGACTCATGCCTTTGGAATAAAAGGCAGAAAACAAATAATACCTGGGAAAGACGGTGCAGTTACAGTACATGAGTTAGCCACTCTAAACAAAATGTGTTGAATAAAATTATGTCTTTCAAAAGCCTTAGAAAAAATGGCTTCAAACCCGAGGTGCAAGGTCAGAACACTTTTAGCCAGAAGAAAGTATTGTTAGACACTTCAAAGTATTTCACCCTGCTGAATGCTAGGCAATACCATTAACTTGCTTTTCAGACTTGGAAATAAGAGCAGAAATTAATTTCAAACTGCTAAATGAAATTATGTCCATGTACTACAGTGATGCTAAAATCTCCTTTGAGTAGTTGAGGCTGTAGAAATTCTGTAATGGTGGTTCAAAGCCCAGGATAATATTTCTGAGGGTCCCAGAAGCAATGGACTGTTCTGTATGAGGCTTTCATTATTTTTAGTGAGTATCCCCCCACCTCTTAACCCCTAAATATCTTCAGCATGATCAAGGCTTACAAAGGGAGTGGAGAGAATGATCAAGGCTTACAAAACTCTTTAGGTTCAGCTGTGTGTTTCTGCACACTAGGAGAGTATCCCAACGCCTCTCCTGAGTCATAATTTTCATTGTTTCTGTCCCAGCACCCTCACAAGCACAAAAACAAGAGATTTGTCTCTCCCCAGGGAAAACTGTTTTGTCTGCACATCTTGGCTGGAGTCCACTGGAGTCACTGCAGGTGGAACTTCCAGGGAGGTACCAACAGCTCAGCCTGAGCTGCCCATCCCTGTTCCCCCAACAGCAGGAAGGGAGCTGTGCCCTCCATTCCTGCTCTGTATTTGTGTCCCTGTCATTAGCCAGCACTGCTCAGACACCGACTTCACCTCTGCTGCAATTAGGCTCAAGAATGCTGTTCCAATTACCACGCTGATTTCTCTTTGATGACCTGTTCACTCAGCGATTCAGAAGGTCTCTGCTAACAGGAGGACACTCTACCTTGCATGACATTAATAAATCTTTCATCAGTACATTTCAGATTCATTGCAGTTACAAGCAAAGTTCTTTGAACTCATGTTGTGCTGTTTGATGTATCTTTTAAGGATGCACACAGCAGAGAGGCCGGAACTGGGACAGACTCCTGAAACATGCAGATACAAACCCCAGTTTCGTTCTATCTGCTGAATCTTTGAGGATGTTGATTGAGGCTGGAAGCAGAATATCAGCTCTAACATTCCTCCAAAGGTTTCAGATCCAACCTCCAGCTTTGCAGCATGGTGTCTCTGATCATCTAGGCTTAGAAAAAAACCAGACATATAACATAAGAACATGTCCAGAATTTGTTGTTGGCTATGTATAGGAAAAAAAATCTAGAAGTGATATTTGTCTAGCATTTTATTTGATAAATATCTGCTTGTGGCACTGAGAAATGTCTTTCATTAGGTAAAAACTATTTTAATTTTTAAAAATTTTATCTTTTAATGTGAATGTAAAGTGATTTTAAATGACTGATGGATTAGGTCTTCATCAATTAGCAGGAGACTGATTACTGAGGAGTATCAAATTGCTAAGTGTGATTAGGCATTAACTCCATATCCAATTCCCTGAGAGAAGCAAAGCAATCCTTCCCTATTTAGAGCTCCTTAACCACAAAAATATATTAAAAAAATGCCCAAAGGAGTTGCACTGAAAATAATTCTGCCATACTCACAGTCATGGGGACAAGTTCATGGCCTGGGGACAAATGGAAGGTTTTGTTTTCCCACATTTAGCTAAAATTTACTGAGAGCACCATCAGAAAGACAGCACAAATCATAATGTCATTTTGATCTAGATGGAGGCTTTCTGCAACAACAGTCTCTCATCACAAGCACCAATGATCCATTCCTTTATCCATTTCATTCTTATTCAAGGTAATTTTTGCACAAGAACTGAGAGTTTGAAGTTCTGCTTAGATGGATCTTTCATGGTGTGCTTACATCCACTTTCTTTGGCATGGGTGTGTGACATATTTATCCTGGATAATTGCCCTGCTTTTCCTCCTTTTATAATGCCTTTGTACAGGTATCAATCTCTGATTCCTTTTCTGTGCTGTACACCTCACTCTATCTAGATAAAACCAAAATCCTCTTTTACCTGTCAGCAAGTATCCATTGTTGAGAGATGAAGAGCTAGCTCTGGTTTTTGGGAGCAGAATGCAGCTCTGTGGGGAACAGTGTCTGAGGGGGAACAGGGAATGCTACAACTATAAATCATTGTAATTTTTAATTATATCTATATAGTATATATATATAATATACTATAATTATTTATTATTATCTTTCCATAATCAGTATACTTGTTATAATTTCTCTGTAAAGTACATGTTAAAATCAACTTCAGATGCAGACAGAAACTTCCTGAAAAAAAAGACTACTTAGCTAAAAAATGGCTGAGTCTCCCTGGGTGTTTGGGACAAGTCTATCACATGAAATTACTCTTAGCAGAGTGACCTGGGACTGCTGGGAACAATGACCTGGCAAAGTCCCCAGAGACATCACCCACCAAGGGGGTTCCTTGGGGTGACACTGAAAGACAGGGGAGCCCTGAAGAACTCACCTGGCTTCTCTCATACCCTGCTTCTCAACAGGACAAAACCACTGGAGGTATAAGCAGCACTACTTTTGACCTTAAACCTTGGTCTTCAAGGGCATTTCTCATTTGGAGCAGAAATTATGCCAGAGGCTTAATGTATAGATTGCTCTTGACAGAACTCAAGCCTCTGCTTAACTAACAGTTTGAAAATGTCCCCAGTGACTGCTGCATGTAACTTGAAAATTTTTCAATTCTTGGGAAAACTAATGAAAGTGAGGGTACAGAAATATAAATACATTTTTGCAGCCAAAATAATTTTCAGTCTTGTGGGTTTTGCATTTTCGTGCAAGTGACGGAGACAGATGAAGAAAAAGGGAAGGTTGGCTGAATTCTGCCCATAACCAAATATATCCAAGCCACCAATAAGGTTCCCATATCATCTAAACTGATATCATGGTCTCCCATTGTTTATTAAAACATGTGCTGAAGATAGATCATTTTACCTCCTGTCTTCAGAAAGCTGCTGACCCCCTTGGGAAGCATTTCACCACCCTCCAGCCTCACTCAGGCTGGAGAAGGGAAATGAAACTGTGCTGTAAACAGTCCCCTGCTGGAAAGAGAAACTCTCCATGGACTGCTTGATAGTGAGGGCAGCCCTGGCACTGTTACAGGTGTGCACAGGCATTTTGTGAGGTCTGGGAGTGACTGTGATTGCTGTCAGGAGTGTGTGTCTGGCATTTTGATTGTTGGCAACTGCCTTTCACTTGTTTGAAAAGCATCTGTGTTACTTTTATTCACAGCCTTTGAGAGAAGCAGTGCCAGCTCCCAGCCTGAGGCCAGCCCCCAATCTCATCCCCAAACCAGACTCCTCTTCCATGGTAGGTGTTCTGTCTGGAGTCATTAGCTCTTCCCTTCAACAAAGGGGGTCTTCATCCCACAGACACCACCATAAACTCTTGGGATTAGGCTATGGAAAAGAGAAATGGGTTTGGCTGTGGTGACTGAGGTGGAGACATCAAATCTGAGCAGCCTGATGTAACTGGAGATGTCTCTGCTCATTGCAAGGGGTTGGACTAGACAGCCTTTAAAGGTCCCAAAGTATATCATGATTTTGCTGAATTACTATTTGTACAGCCAGGCACACACAAGACATTTTCCCAGACATGCAAAACACCTCCAGGGTTTTCTACTCCAAGGAACGTGACATGTCTCTTGGAAGCAATACTTGCTCATGTTGGTTAATCTTGCTCAGCACCTTGTTTATGTCTTCACCATATGCTCACAGTCTGCTTGCAGAAGCTCCATGGTTCTTTGTAATCTCTATTGCCCTTCCTCTTTTCCAAAGGCTGTTTATTACCTTTTAAATTTTAAAGTTTGCTCTCTTGCACCTGGTACACTTCCCTCCTCTGCTTCCCCAGGACCACTCAGTCCCTGACAAGCTCTTCAGGACATTTTTGTCATCAAACCTGCAGCTTTGCTTATTGGCACTCAGCTGTTTGCCTGCACTTTTTCACTATCAACACCTTACATTTGAACATTCCCACCAGTTTTCCAACAGAGTAATTTAAATTTATTTTTGTGTTCTTCTAATGCCTTACATTTCTTACCCTAATTCAATCCCCTCCTCTCTTCACTTTGTTCAACTGCCTGGATTAGACTGCTGGATTCCTCCTTTCCTTATCCCCCAGCTTCCATTCCTCTCATTCACCAGAAGTTGGACAGTTGTCCTTCACCTTGGTTTTCTCATTGTGGCTGCTGGCCAGCACTCCAACTGTACCATAATCTCTCTCTCACTTTTCCTCCAAATACCTTGAATATTCATTTATCATTCAGCAGTGATGAAAAAATGTTGTGTCCATAATGTCTACACATCTGTGGCAGAATCCACCTTTGGTTTCCCATTAGCTTCACATTAGCCCAAACCACTTTTGGGTTTTAAGATTCTGTATTACGTATTTCCTGAAAACCATTTGTTCTCAAAATTTTCAACACGCTTACAAGCCTTACATTTTGTAGCAATTATAGCTGAGACAAATGCATTCTTTACATTCCTTCCTGCCAAAAAAAAGAAATTCCACAGCTGCTTCATTTTTCTACCATCTACCACAGCAAGACTTTGATTTCCCAAGATTAGGCTGTTCCTGTGCTCTAAGCTTTTCCCTTGTATTTTCCGAAATCACCGCCCTGAGCGCCGTGCAGCCAGCGAGAGTTCCTGGTAAATTCCGAGGGAGCCATCAAACCCCTGTCTCTACAGGCACATCCCTGTGCCAGGGAGAGGTGACAAGTTCCAGCTTTGTGCAGGAAAGCAGCAGAGGAGCAGCAGGACGCTGGCCGGCGGCTGGGGGACATGCTGCTACGGCAAGGAGGGAATCTCTTAATGGGATTAGCACTCAGAGGAGAAAAGAGGCAAGCAAGTACCAGACTTACAGAGAAATCCCCGTACCAGGAAAAGCTTTCCCTGATTTTTGTGTGAGTGTTGCTGAGGGTAACAAAAAAAGTACAAGAGAGCAGTGTTTTGCAGGTGAACAGGCTAGATTTAGACCAGCACAAAGCACAATCAATCAATTTTTGTGCTAGCAGCAGTGCTCGAAAAGTGCAGAGCGTAACTGAACTTATTTTGCTTGTTTTATAGACTTTTAACAGGCTTTTCAGAGCATCTGGCAGAAAGGAATATGGCAAATTTTAACACTATTAATCATTCTTAAGGAACTGATCAAGCTTATAGCAAGCTGATGGGTGGGGTATGAGGGTGAGGGCGGTGCTTCATGATAGCACAATGCACAATTGCTTTGCCTCATTATCTTTTAAATATATACTAAATGTCTGGAATATAGAAATATTTACAACTGTAAATATACCAAATATCTGAGGCATAAGGAACCTAGTTCCAAGAAGAGGACCAGATCATGCTACTTCTGGATCCACCAAAGTCTATAGAGGTGAAGTCACAAGAGACGAAGATGAGCTCTACTTGAATATTCACAGTATTGAGTGTGGGATGCAAAGTCAATCACTTTGTTTTATATCAACAGATAATAGAAACCACTACATTGTATATTTTCTATAACAAAACACATTAAGGGGGTAATTCAACGTACCTGGATAATATTAAGGAGAATTCTATTATTTTTTCTGAAGAAAGAGAAGCTTATTGGGAGCACCTCTGCGGTTACTGTTGCATAAACACACTCATTTGTGTTATGTAGAGCTAATATAAATAGATTGCCAGATGCTAAAGCTGATATAAAAGAGTGGAAAAATCTGACCTAATGTTGTTTTGTACCTACACTGCACTCTGCATTGCTGTAAATGAGAACAGGACACCAAGTAAGTGAAAAAAGGAGGACAATATTTCAGTTTGGAATACAAAGCTGTGATGAGTCCTGCTCCAGCACTGCCCCTTTCATTTACATGGGAGCCCTGCTGCATCTCTCAGTGGGGATGGAATTAGCACATTTCAAAGCCTTTATCTTTTTTTTACTAAACAATAGGAAATTTTTCCATTATGCAAGACTTTCAATACAGGAATAAACTTACATCCTTCACCTTTTCTGTCTCAGTCTGCATCCCTTGAAATTATTTTTGCTACCTATACTCTGATAAAATAACTGCTCCCATTGAGAAGTTCTATTTTGTAACTTGAATGTCCATTAATATGCACCAAAATTGTGAACAAGGGAAGTGTAAGAGTGACAAAATACTTCCAGAGAAGCACAAAGAGTATTTCTGGATAATAAAGACATTTTTTACATGCCAGAGGACAGTCTAACAAGGACTGATGACAAGAAGTTTGCAATAAGGTGATAAATTCTAGAAAAAGCAAGTTCCTAACTAGTTTGTATTTTATGAAGTTTTTCTAAATAAAAAAATAACCATTGACTGAAAATTAATTTTTAAAAAATGTCTTACAGCTCTCAGTATAGCAGTACATTGGTGACATTCTGCAATAGGAGTTACATAGAATTCAACTTGCAGATTCTCAAGAATAAGATCAAAAGAGATCTCTTTTTCTTATTGAAATATCTCTGGCCACCCAATTATCCAGTCCAGAGTCCAATAACTTGTGTTTAACCAAAGCATTCTTTGTCTCAGATTAAAGCTTGTCTGGTATAAAAGCTCTCCGACTTTGCTGTAAAATCTGAAGAGACTTTGTCTCTATCCCTTTCCTTGTACTTTGTTCCAGTAGTTAATCACCATTACCAGGCATTCTGAAAAGCTTCTTTTGAGTCTTAATTCAACTTCAGCCTTTGCTTCTTGTGGTGCATCTCTCCTTCAGGCAAAAAAGGTTCTTAATATCTCCTATTTTTTTCTCCATGTGAATACAGTTTATAAAAAGCACAAAAAAAAATTCCACCTACTCAGAAACACAGGGAAGTGAGCAGATAAAGCTTTTAATCAGCTGCAGCTTGTACCCATCTTGCTGAAATTCATGCAGCACACGAACTTTTCTGCTCTTTTTTGTATAAAACAATTCACTGCACATTTCCAAGTAGAGATGCTTGATGCACCAATCATAACTTTCAGTATTTGAAACCATCAGTATTCTTGTCTAAACAAAATATGCTTTGCATTCTCTAAAGTTTTCTTCAAACTTTCCAATGTTGGTTCTTGCTTAACCTTTGTCTGGGGTGATGAAGCAGCATCTTTGTTATCAGACTTCTCATCCACTTGCAAGTATTTCTATTCATGGCACTCAAAAAGAGAATGCTGGATTTTATTCCCTGATTCTTGCACTTCAAAAAGATTTCTTATCATGCCATCATGAATTCCCTAAAGTTCAGCAAAAATCTACTTTAATTGTGGGCTATTAATTCCTGTTTTTTCAGTATTTATTGCCTGAAAATGTAGCATAACCCTTCCACCAGTGTACCTGTGAGCCACATGGGGTTAGTTAAGCAGCCCTTAACTACAACTTCAGCTACTATTTCATTTCAGCTACCAGCTGAAATATTTGGGTAGCTTTGTTTTGTTTTTAATATCAATCCAACATTAGCACTATCTTTCCCTTCTGCAGTTTCCCTAGCCAGCTAAAGTTAATTACACACTAAGATCAGGTAGACAGATGCTTCTCTAAAATTTTTTCTTTTTTATTTTTCAAGTCCTAAATGCTGTTATCAGATAGAAAATAGTCTCCCAAAGAAATTGCCTAACATCCTCATTTTATTCATGGATTGGAAAGCTTTTCATCTTATGTGATAATCTCATCACTTGCATTTTCCCAGCCACTAGACAAAAGTTGTCTGAAAAAATTTGGCTTTCTCTGCACCAAAAAACATTTCATTATCTCTCTCTACCAACAAGAGTAATATCTTTTTCAGGGATTTTTACACCTAATATAACTGACAAGGAAATATTCTGTATGACTTACAAGCATGGATTTTTCTCTAATATTTGTAGCCTCCTGTTACTTTTTTTTGCACATCACAATTTCCCAGGGTTATTGATTGCCATCTGTTTCCCTTTTTCAATGTTAACTATAAATTGCTTTGAAAAAAAATAAGTTAACTGCCTCCCTTGCACATTAAACTAGAATGAGGTTTTAGCCAAAGTCATTGTTTTTCCTGATGTGTTGGTTCCTAAAATTAAAAAAGCTCTCAATTTTCCTTCTCATTCTTCTTTTTATTCCTTCCTCTACAAATGGTCCAGCTAATGATTTTCCTTTTACCTGGTGAAGCTGGGCTTTCTTTGCAGCTCTGTGTGTCTCTTTGCAAGTATAAATTTGCTTCTACCTTTTGTTGGGGGTTGTAAGGGGCCAAAAGTTCTGCTCTGTGACCAGCCACCAGCTTCCAGTCCAACGAGTCACCTCCATCCAGTGTGGTTAAACACTGAGCAAATGTTTGAATGCATTCGTTTCTCAAAACCACTTGCTAGTTATTTTCTGCGTAGAATTCCACCTCTGGAACTTGTGGGAGTGTGTGTCTTCTTTACTCACTTAACATTTAAATGTTCTTCCTGCCTTTGATAAGACAAAACTCTCATTGATTTGAGCAGAGATTAATTCTCTCCTCTAAATACCTACTCTCAGACTAGCATCTCTACAGATTTTCCACGCTTAAAATGAGCTGTGAGTTAATCTGGGCAATCCCTTTTTAGTTGTCACACTGATTAACAAGAGATTCATTTTGTTTCATTAATCACTCAGCGCTTTGGTAAAACCAGGAAATTTCTTCCACCATCCCTCACACTTTAAGAGTTAATTTTCCAAAATGCTTCCTTTTTAATCACAGCTTCAATTTTCAAAAAGAAGATATTATAGTTGCACTACTTCAGAAGTTTTAGTAGCTGAGAATTTCATTAACTGCATTTCTGACCTTTATGTAAAAATAACCTCTGTCATGTACTATATTTTTCAAATTATTTCTCTTGGATAATAAAAGAAATGTCAATATTTTTTTGTTTAGCTAGTGGGTCATATTCTGTTCTTGTTAATAAAAGAATCTATGAAATAACTTTGTTGCTCAGTAGTTGTACACAGCATTGCAGCCAGCATAAGAGAGAGCAAAATTGAGATAGGTGATACTCTTTGGAGAAATGATTTATTGCACTTTGCAGTTCATTGGTTTTTCACACTTACAGCTTTCATGAAATTGGTTATTTCTGCTTTTTAAAAAATCACCACAATGCAGCTTTTTAAATAATAAAAAAACAAACAAAAAAACCCTTCAACATTTCAGTATCTGTTGTGTGAATGCAATTTAAATGAAAAGACAGATGTTTACAATCATCAAATCTACCTGCATTAATTTTATTTCTAGATTAAAACAAAAAAAGAATCAGAAGATTAATTTCTTCCTTGATGAATGTTCCTAGAGTTATACCAGTGTAAATTTTTCACTCCTATCTGATTTGAAAATAAAAACTAAATAAAAATTTATGCTGAATGTACACTGACTAAGCATAAGTTAAAAACCTAAAATAGTCTAAACTTGTTTGAATTTCTTTAGTTTGGGGCAGCCTGGGGATGATCCACTCCTATGAGCTGTGATTAACCTCTGGTTTTCCATGGGACAGCAGGCAAATGGAAGCAAACACCCTCCTGGCAGCCTGACCTCTGCATTTACTGGCAGACAATCCTGTGGATCATGCATGTGGAACACGTGCATTTCAACAAGTGTTTTCAAACTAACTGTCAGGATTTTGGTTCTTGTTCATTTTGCTGCTTGGGTGTCTTCAGAAAAGCGGGAGGTTGATTGTTTTGTTTCATTGTTAAATTCCACAAAAATGGGGATGGAGGAATACTGAATCATAGAAACCATTTAGTTTGAAAGTTCCTATCATGAAACATTCTCTTAACACTTCAGAAAACTGCAATTATTTGGTTTTAGGTTTTTTTCTGAGCCAAAGCTAAGGCAATTGCAGTCAGTCACCCAGATGTTTTGGGGCGGGGAGCAGGGAATACATTTAGTTTCTTTTTTTGAAATTCTGGACAGTGTGGAGCTGATATCTACCACACCAGTCTTCATTATCAGTGCAGAATTGCACCCAAATAGGAGCAGTGTTCTGAACTTGTTTTCCTTGAAACTGAGGGGAAAGTGTTGCTTGGCAAGACTTTCTCACCTGCAGCTGGAGGCTCTGGAGAGGGCACACAGACCCAGTGGAGAAACTGCAGATCCAGGAGATGCAGGGTGCCAAAACTGGGAGAGGTCAGGCACAGAGCCGTGGTGGTTCCCCCACCACCCCACACCTCACTGCCATGGGGCTGGGAGCCTGCCCAAGGCACACCAGGACACCTGACCACACAGGGAACATGAGTCCCATGCCTGGAGACAGCTCTGTGCCCCTTTCCCAAGGCTCCTTTATTCCTCTCCTTCCAAACTATGGACACAAGGTGAGAACCTGCATGAACCTGTTAATAAACATCCAACACTCAGAGGCTTATCATGACCTTTCAGAAACTTCTGAAGTTCCCCTGTTACTGATTTTTCATATCAGGAGTCCAAATTAAACTGCTCTTTCATAGATTTGACCAAAATCAGGTGGTTTAAATCTTACAAGGCAATAATTAAGCAAGAAGTAAAGTGAAATTCAGCTCAAGACTGCAGATATTTTAAGTCCTGCTATAGCATTTGGGAACTGTTTAGACAAATTCAAGACATTCAGAATAAAAGTGAGTGAGAACTCTAAAAAGAAAACAAAGCTGTCACAGTGCAGCTTTTCATACTGCCCCTTCTTAGTTTCTGAAATATGAATTCAAAGCAAAACTGAGCAGGAAAAAGAGGATTTTTCACAAAAGAATTCATCAATCAACACTGAATTGGAAGACCTTCCTCTGCTTTATTCTCTTTTGTCTTAAAGTCTTATGAACATTTAGTCCTAGCAAAACTTTTCATAACCTTGAACTTATTCTGTAAGAAATAGAAGCCTAGTAAAATATCCCAAACAAATTAAATGCTACCAATTCTTTGACATGTAAAATGAATTTCAGTTTTGCCCTACTGTGATCTTATGTTTCATTATTATTAAGAATGTCATCAGTGTTTTGCCTGCTGGGAGCATATTTTTTCCTCTTTTTCAATCTTACTCAAAGTCTGCTACTCTTTATTTTACTCTTCCTAGCAGCAGAGGCTGGTGAGGATGTGGGGGATGAGGTTTTCCCAATAAACTGGTGCTTTTTGCTGAGTGTTTCTGTATGGGTAAGAGTCATAGGAAGGCTTGCAGTGAGATGAGCACCTGCCTCTTTCAATGACCTGCTTTGAACGAGATCTTCCCATGTAACAAATATCTATAAATACAAATTAATTAGAATGAATTAGAATGCAGCACAGTCCCTTCTAAACCTATATATTGATCATTTGCAAAGGCCCAAATCCTGATTCAAGCCCATGGGAACTTCTCCACCGACATTAGCACTAAAATCATAAAGGACAGCTTTTGCCTGATGTTGGGGATCCAGACAGAGATGATCAAGGCACAGAAATGGTTGATGATTTTGTTTCTCAATAGAAAAAGAAAATTCACTTCATCTAGAAGTCATGGACTTCCTTGGCTCTGAGGCCTATCTTTCCTTACTTTGTGTTTTACTTATTTAAAGACTCAAGAAGGGAGTAATGTCTTAACACAAAGAGGGAGGTTGTCTTTATGTAACCTTTGACTGAAGAGGAAGAGATATTTGCTTTGCTATCTTAATAGGCTGTATCCTTTGACACACAGAGACCTGCTTTGTATGCTTTGTGACAAATTGCATGGAGTTGTCACTATTCTCTGGGTCTATAAATATCCCTCCCAGGCTTCCATTCCTTGCATTTTAAAGTAAGGTGTTAAGGGGCATGTATTATTTGGTCTCTGTTTAAAATTAATTAATTTAATATATGTTCTCATCTCAAAGTCATTTACAAGAAAGCAAATAAAAATAAGCATGAACAAGACAAAATTTCAGGTTTTGTATTCTAGCAAATATTTACTGTGAAAACAGTTGAACTATTTGCATTTCTTTTGAGTCAGACATCAGCGGTTTGGATCTGCTATTCCACAATCCAGGCAATATCATCCGAAGCAGAAATGACCTTCAGCAGAGTCCCACAGCTAAGCCTCTGGTTTTTACCACCTTCTATATCAGTTACAATCCTAAACTATGAAATGCAAATTCTTGTACCTGTAGCATGTTTCCAGATATCTCTGTGAGTTATTGCACTGTAGGCAATGTTCATTCGAACACAATAAATCTCCGCTGAGTTGGAATTTAATATACTCCACTGCCTCGAAGTACTGTAGGTATAAATATCCTGGAGTCCTTGTGCTACACCTGCAGAAAGCACAGTGCTGGTGCAACACAGCTACAATACTAAGAAAGGTTTTAATATAGAAATAATAACCTAAATTTACTGTGGTGTGAATATTATGAAACATGAAGGACCACCTTTGCCAGTAACACCTCTCCATTGGTTACATACAATTAACTTGTTTTCTGTACAAGGTGCCTCATCTAGCAGCTGTTGTGGTATTTACAGGTGTTAAGACTGGTGGAAAGGAGCATGTTTTGGGCTCTGGCTCAGCAGAGCTTGGATCTGTTCCCAGCCACTCCAGCACCTTGGCAGTCCCACCAGGTCAGTAAGTGCTGCCTCTGTGGCTGCCTCAGAGCCAAGTGTACATGACTTTTGTTCTTCCATGGTAATAAGAAACAATCACATCTTTAATCAGTGACAGGAGTAGCCCTGCTGGCCTCCTTTGGTCTCACCAGGCAAAAGATCATGCCCTTCTTAGAACTTGGCAACTAGAGTGGGGTTTGGTTCAAGTTTAATTCAAGGCATGAACTCTGCTTAAGACCTAGGAGTTGATCTACTTCAGTCGTTCTGACACCATGCATCTGTGAATTCTACACTGGTAGGATTCATAGACAATGGCATAAATTAGGGACAATTTCTTCAAACTTCTGCATGGCCAAAAAAATTCAAAGACCTCAATTCTCATAATCTTCTATGATTTTGTGAAAATGGAATCAAGTGTCTCAAAGGAAATAATGAACCATTTTCAGAGGGGTCCACCAAACTGTTTTGTTCCTTAATTCCCTCAAATTCAGGAGCAGAATTTGCTTTTTACACTCTTGAGGGACTTGCACAGGCAGCACAGAGGAGACCAGAGGCAATCAGCAGCTGATGCCAGCTGTGGGCCAAAGGACACTGCCCCCACTGTAGGGTGCCCTGGTTCAGACAAAAAGGAGCAGAGGGCTGAGATAAGGAAACTCATTTCATACTGGTCCCTAAACATACCTTAAGGGGAAGGGAAAGGAGGAATCATTACATTTTCACTCAGATAAGGGAGATTTTTAAAATGACACTTTAACTTCACAGTTGAAATTTCCTGCGTTACAAGTACCTCTGGGATTCCCCTGCACTGACATTGAGAGGTGCCCCATTCATTCATAGTCAAAACAGGATGACTCAACTTTGTACACTCTGAATGTCAGAACTCCCTGTGCAGATGCAACTCATTATCACAAAAGAGCCCTTTTGTCAGTAGATCTAATGTCAATTAGGGAAGTGAGTTTTACTACCAGGAAAAGAATTATTTTGGCTGCACAAGTTCTGTCTCCACCACCAGAACTTTGCCACTGTAAATACACTACTCTGACTTTGTAGTGAAGAGTGGTCCTCAGTGAGCCATTAATTGAGAGAGAGACACTTTGGAGACAAATATTCTACAATGCTGATTAGTGACCACCAACACAATGAGTCTGTAGAGCCTTCTGCTTTCCATATCCATCCATTGCCTACATTAATTATATTAGCTCTGATCTTGCAGCTGAATACCAGAGGCAGATATTCACTCTGGAACAATTAAGTTTTATTTTCCCCTTTATTTGCCTGACTATAAAGAGGATAAATTCCTTTGTGTCATAAGGAAATAGAGGCTGCACTCAGAATAGGATGTGCATTTATGCAGCCATGGATTGAATGGAGGTATGGTTTGGGGAGAAATCTTTCTTGTGAAGGGCTGTTGTGAGTCAGCCTCTGGAATTTCCTGCATCTAGGAAATGTCTTTGGATGAGATAGAGTTTGGTCACACATATGCTTGGCATAATGGAGAGAGTTGTTCTGCCTCATCCAGATTTGTGCATAAAACCGCATTTAAACCCATTCCACCTCTCAGTTTACCAGAATTTAAATGTGAGACATAACACTGTCTATTTAAAAAACTGAGAAAAATGGGGAATAAAAAACTCTTTTCAGGACATGAACTTAAATTGCCACAGGGCCCCTTCTGCTAAGCAAACAGCTTTTCTAGTAAACTGGAGCTGATGATTCAGCAGTTGCTGGAAGTGGCCTTTCAGCAGGGAAAACTGTGTGGGAAAGGTCGTTTGAGCAGTGTTGCCCATGGGTGGCACTGCTGGTAATGGTCCCATTTTCTGAGGTTTTGTGCAATGGTCCAACAAGCACTGTCAGCCTTCTTTAACCCAGTGAATGGTTTCTGATCTAGAACATAACCCCAAGCCCTGGGGTAAGAGGGGAACCTTTTCCTGCCCCATCTTTGGGGAAAAAGTCTCTTTCTGACAACCTCCCTCCACCTGAAGATAAACTCTGCTCCAGGCATCTTCCCTGAGGAATTCATAATTCCCTACAGCTCATTTTCATCCCGGCTGTTTCCTGCTTTGTCTGCAAATCAGACAAATTGGAGCTGTATAAATCCCATCACATATCAGTTTTCTATTAGATTAGGCATAGACAGACTTTAGCAAATTAAAGGAAACCTCAGACTCCTTCCTTTCGAACCCCATGTGTTTGGCAATGTGCCTCATACCTTGAAACGACAGCAGTAAGATGCAATACAAAGGAGAAAAGCTGGAAATCAACTCCCTCCACCCTTCTGTTAATCAAGAACAGATCATATTTCCAGGTCTGGCTCTGACAGATCTTTGGACTTCGTGATCTCCATTAGAGAGACAGTTTCAGTTCTCCAGTTCTTATGAAAATCCCTAAACCTATTCAGTTCAAGAAAACAAACTCCTTAAAATCCAGGTTTTAAAGCTCCACATGTCTGATCTTTGACAGAAAGGTTTGTGGATGTGTCTTGGAAAGGAAATGCAGGAACTTGTGTAAGATTAGACTGAATACTAAAGAGAAACATGATCCCTGGCAAGGGGACAAAGGGATTGATACCTCATGAACTTGTTCATCAAGTGCATGAACTTCTTCTTCTCTGTAAGCCTATCAACCAAGTTGCTCGTGCTGCTATTCAGATGCTTTGCAGCCAAGGAAATAAAAAACCAAGAGACCCTGTCTATCCATATTACAGCATTTGCTTGTATTGCATGATGTCTGGGTAATGCTGAGGTCTGGGTCATTGTTATCATGAATTGAAAATAAAGACAGACAAACACACAACCCTCACACACAGTTTGTAAGACTGAGTCTGGCTGTCTATTTGAATTCAGAGTAGTTGCCCTGTCTGTTTGCATTCCTTATTCATTGTAGCAGGATGCATTTCTTTTCAGTGCCATAATCTGTACAGACCACAGCTATGGGCTGCTGATCACGGACTGCTTTCCATTCTTTCAGTCACTTAAGAGAGAGACTAATTATCCTAGATCTGCTTTGAAAGACATTCACTCTGCTCCTTTCTCGAAAATCTTTCAGAAAGAGGTGACAGTGACCAATCCCTTATGCAAAGCTTTCACTACTCTTACAACATTTTACCCTGAAAGCACTTGCTCTGTTTTTACCCAGTGCAGACATTTTCACATTCTGAAGTTGTTAATAAATTATCTGTATTTTCCAGCTGTCAGGAAGCCAGAGCAGCTGTGCATCTCCAGCTGAAGGCCTTATGTACCCTGCAGATCCTCTGTCATGGTCAGTGTAGCAGAGGGTGACAAAACACTACACATCTCTGAATCCAGGCTCACCTGTCAATGGTGCTACGTGTTTTGGAGTCAGAAGGAAACAGCTTTTCTCTAGTTAGCTGTGGATTGTCATGGCAGAGTGTAAAAATGAATCCTGTTTGTGATCTTACTTGATCATAGACCTTTATTTTCCAAGAGATTCAGCACAGGGTGTTGAGCTGCCTGGCAGCTTGGCAGGTTGAGGTATCATTTTCTCAGTGCACCCTGCAGAGCCCTTTGGGTCCACAAGCAGCCTGGGTCTCTGTCCTGGATGAAAGTGTGGAAAAACTCAGCAAAAGCCTGATTCTACTTTCCCGTGGCTGCACTCACAGTGAACATCAGCTCAGCAGAGTAATAGTTGCAGCCTCACTGCCTACAGACCACAATCCCCACCAGATGTTCATTATGTTGCCTTGATAGATAATATATTGGGTAAGGTTCATTCGTGACGGGTTTACTGCAAACTTCATCAGCCCCAAATGCTGCAGCTCTAACAAGGGAAATTAAGGTCCTGCTGCAATCTCGTACTCCCACATCCTGGCTGAAATGGAAGGGTGGATTGCTGTGTTCAGTTGTAATTTCTGTCTCAACTTAAGCACTGGCAGTTGTCAGCATGATCATAAAAGGATAGGCATCGTTGTAAGAAAAATATGGATGGAAACAGAAAAATAGCAGATATACAGGAGTAACTTGTCAGATGCAAAAATCAAAATGACTTTAAAAGGAATTTATGCCTGCTCAAACAAGAAGGTTGTAGCAGACTGGAATGTAGCCCAGTATAAAATCAGATTCCATGAGCACCTCACAGAGTGTGTTAACCTCTAGTGCACCACATTTTGTCCTGTCTTCATAATACATGCTATAATTGCCTTTTCCTGGCTTTCTCTCTTGGACCTTTGCCTCAGTGCAGTCACACCTGAGTGGCTTTGAACCCCATCCTATGGTAGGTGGAGTGTCTCCAGGAAAGTACTGAGGAAAGTACAGAGATCTTGAAACAGCAGCACCTTGGAACAAAGTCCCAGCCAGAGTGAGAAACATCTGTCAGATCCAGTGGAAAAAATGCCCTTACCCCCGCTGAGGGAGGCCTGGGGCACAGAGGTGGCTGTTCACCACCTGAGCTAGTGGTCTCTCATACAAGGGTCATGCTTGGTGACTTTGTCGTGTTCAAAGACATCAAAGCACACCTTATCCACTTGGAATGGTGCTCAAATTGTAAGGGGTCCAAATCATATTTCTTAATATCTCATACTAGCAGCTACTTTTAATGGAAAACAGGGTTGGGGAAAACTCTCAAAAATCAGTTTGGCATGGTGGAGGTTAACAGACAGACTGACTCCATATAAACTTATTATCCACATGAATGTCCAATCTCTCTTTCTGAATCTTACCAAGGACTTGGCCTTAAGAGCTTCCTGTGCTATTTGGGTTGATTCTGCTATTATCAGAATCAATTTGCTCATTACCAAAAGTACATCTAAGTACATTAAGGGCCAGATTCTTGGCTGGTATGAATTAATCTCCTTTCCAGCTAGTGAGACTGCAAAGTTACACCCTTACAAAGTGAATATAAACTGCTACTAAATCAGAATGTTTGCAATTTTCAGACTAATGGAAAACCAGGGCCAGTAGCGATGTAATTTCTTTCACATTATCTCCCCATAATTGGTGAACTAGCCTGAGTAAAACCAGAACTGATAAGATGACTTGGAATTTGGCAGCACTGAAGGATTTGCTTTGTTACTGTTTATAATGGCAGCAAAATTTCTTATCCCAAACACTTTATAATATATAAGTCGTCTTTTACATCTATTTTTGGGAGAAGGAGAGTTTGCAACTGTCAAATGTTTAATAAGTCACAAGAGGACAAAAGAAATATTGGAGATTTTTTTCCCTAAGATTGTATAGAAGTAAGGGACACAACAAAATTGTGCTGCATGTTTTCTTATTGGTAACTTCAATTTAAGTTGCTTGCTGTGCCAAGCCTGGATGCAGAAATCTCTAGGAGGGCAGTGACTCATCACATCACTTGGGAAAAATATCAATTACCCCACATATTGCTGTGCATACTGCAAAACTCCTGAGCCTGGAGACAGAGAGTGGCAGTATTTCCAGAACATACATCTTCTCAAGGATCTTGGAACTGTAAGGCAATTTCATAGGGAAAGGTTAGTTAAAAATTATTCATGCTAGCAAAAATGAAAGAATTCCAGAGAACTATTAAATTAAAAAAAACCCTGGAAATTACTAAAATTATGGGTTCTCCCCTTTCTAAATCTTTGAAGACAGTATGAGAATTTAGAATGTCTCTCATAAGGAGCATAGCTCATTGGCATATATTCTTCTTCCTTGAAGTAGATCAGGGATGTGCTGCCTCTCCTCATAGCTGGATGGAGCTTGGATCAGATTCACTCATCTTTGCAGCCTGAGAGATGGCTGAACACATTTCCACTGCCTCTCATGAATGTCAAGGAGCCTGAAAAGTTGTCTCTGATTTATTTATTTGGATGTCTGAAAACACTTTGTAAATGTTGTTGTTTATGAGTGCATGTGTGTGTGCAAGGACTAGGTTAGTGTGTGAAAATGTGGACAGAAAACTGTGGGCAATTATTCAGCATTAAATAACACACTTTTCTCACCATGGGGCTTCCTCCACAATGAGTTATTTTTAAAGAATGTGAGTAAAGATGAAAGCTCCCATGGTGAAGCTATCAAAATGCCTTGATATAATGTCAGTGGCTGTCCCTTTAACAACCCAAACAATTGACATGAAGTGGAAAAATCTAGTCAAAGGACAGAAAAAAGAGAAAAACAGAGATGCTTCTGCCTACAGTGTCACTGGAGGCTGTATGTACATCATGTAGTCAATGTAATTACTAAAAAATTTCATCAAAGAAGGTCCTACTACTTGAAAGAAGTTCAAAAGGGATCAAATTAGGTTTTTCACCTTATAAAATGGCATTATCCTTCAGCTAAATGAAAGATGAGAATCAGCTGTGCTAAGGAGACAATTATTTCACACTTGCAGCCTTAAAATCAGTGGGTTTCTTGATGAGTTGCAAATAAAGATGTCATAGCATGTAAATAGATTTCATGTTTTACTTGAAAAACATGCACAGAATTTTCAGACTGGTATAGACCTCCAAGCAGAGCTACATGTACAGTGGAAGTCCTCTTGTTTATAATAAAATGGTGCCAATATTGCTAACTTTTTATTCCAGATTAAGTTCAGGTAATGAAGCTCAACTCCTGCTTATTTAGTGTCTACAGGCTATAGCTACTTCTCACTATGTAGATGAATTTAGGATTTAGCCATGCAGCAAAAGTCCACCTGGTGGAAAACAGATGAACCCTCTGAATAGTTCCATTACTTTATTATGCCACTTATAAAGACAAATTATCAAAATGCATCATTATCAGTTTAAACTAAGCATATCTGCCAGGGACTCAGCTTTTGCTAGTTGTTAACATTGTCTATGGGATAAGTAGTTAAGAAAAATCAGTTTATTCAAACAAATTGTGCACGACTGTGTACCTGCCCATGTATGTCAGTGTTTATCACACATACATACTCATTAAAATTCTGTCATCTGAAGATGTCTAGTCTGGTTCTTTGCTTGGTTTTTAGAATTTTTTTCTGGTTTTCATTTGTACTTGAGCCTTGATATGTGGTGCCTCTGGGTTTGGATCAACTTCAGATTGATATAGATCAAAAGAAACATCCTTACAAAACGGGTACTCTGAATTGATTGATTGATTGATTGATTGATTGACTCAATGCCTGCCTGCCTCATCAAGTTTCCTCCACCTTGCAATCCAAATTTCGGTTTAGGATAGGTGAGAAAGGCCTCAGTGTTTTACACAGGTAGGACCCAACTATTAGAAACTAAATGCCACAAATTCCATGTCAACACTCACACCACTAAATAACTTAAATACAGACTCCAAACCCTTGCACTGAATCTTTACTGGGAAGAAAAAAAATAAATATTCTTTGTTTCCATTTCCAGGCAAAAAATCCTGTACTATTTCCCTGCATGCAGGACTATATTCTGTACCTCATATCCTAGTCCTGCAGTTAAGGAGAAGGAAGGTATATTGATTTGAGTGCAGAAGGTTTGTTTTGGCCATCAGTGTTGGGGATGACACTGCCTTGTGGGGAATGAAGGAAGCAAATCACAGTGCTGAGGAGGAAAATTGCTCCAGTACTATGCATTTATGGAGGATTTGGACAATGGGAGGGCAATGCCTCAGTAGATTCCTGAGGATTAGATTTCCCCAAATCTCTTCATTCCATATTTAGTGGTCTAAAGAAAGCCCTGGCATGAGGACGTCTCTCTGCCCATATTCATGCAGCCTAGATTGAGCCCTGTCTGATGGGGTAGGAGAAGAGGGCAGGCAAAACTCCTCCAGAGCCTTCCTTCTCTCCACCTGAAGCAGAGAGAACTGGTTGCTGGGCTGTGTCCACTGGGGCCTCCAGGGCAATAGCAGAGAACAGCCCAAATTAGACAAAGGAAAATGAGACACATAAAAAAAAGGTCTGGTCCCTTAAACCCCTCAAACTCAAGGAAATTTGCCCTGTATTACAGGTAGTTACTCCTTTTACCTCACATGTATCTTCATAAGCAAAACACTCAGCTCTTCTTTGGCACCGATAATTGCTTTTGTCCTCTTTATCGTGTATATAATATCCAATTGGTATATTCACTGGGGTTTCCATAAATTTTCATCATTGTGTTGTCTTATTCCACACAACCTCTTTTGCTGGTTCTCTCTTTCTACTCCCCCTCCTTTTTGTATGCAGGGTCTTCCTTTAAAGCCTCAGTACTAAAAACTTTACACTTTCATTGTGCACATGGAGTCAAAGCTCAGATCCCTCCTCCTGTTATTGTATTTTCTGCTCAGCCACAGAGAGGGGGAAGTGTTTATCAGCCTTTGTTATTGAATTCCCAGTAGCAAATGCAGTGAGTGAAACTGGAAATGAATCTTCTTGCACATGGGTGTGCCCACACGCACAAACACACACCCCTAGACTTGCATCATCCCATGGGTGGCACATCCAAGATCCCACCGACTGGAATACTCCTCACACTGCAATATCCACATGATGCTCATCACAGGTAGATACAATACACACATTAACTTACAGAGCATGAATTTCCTCAGATACTGAGCTGGAAATCCCTTCACAGGTCCAGTAGAGCCCAGTGCAACAGGAGTTCAATTCCCAGCACTGTGACATGTTCATGGTCTCATTCCCAAGAGTTCCCAGACAAGTCTGACTCCCTGATCTAATGTGTAAATTCTCTCCTCATACTCTTAGGTTTTGGTAAGTCTAGCCTTCATCTATCCTATCCAGGGCTGTACTTCTGAGCAGTCTGACCAAAGGAAACACTCCCAGCCAAAGGGGAGGGACAGGAAATTCCAGGCTGAATCAGTGAGATGTGCCCTGTGCAGTATGCACAGATTGACTTCACAGCACTTGAGCTCCATGAATGCAAATCATCTCAGAAAACCTGAGAAGGAAAGAGCATGTAAAACTGCCCTTGCTCTTTCTCCTTCTTTCCTTTCACTTTCTCCTGTCAGCACCGCATATATCAAAGTAGAGCTCTGGGTTTTAACTAGGCTTTACTGTTTCATTCTGCTTCATGAATTTTTCAGTGTTTACACTTATGCTTAATATAATAAGATTGATAATGCAGCTGCCTGATAGATTCTCATCCAGGCTTCTCAGCTAGAGAGATCCTTATTCTTTCTTCCTAATTTCTGTAATATCCAAAAGTTCATTTTCACCTTTTGCATCTTGATGCTTTTTTCATCTTCCAGCTATTCATCTCCCGAAACAATATTTTCAAGGTAACAACATTTTATATGACTGGGGTGTGATACACTGCCTGTTCTGCTGCAGCCAGGTCACTGCTTCCCACCCACAGGAGGTGGTGGAGCAAGTGGAAGACCTCAGCCTGAGGAGCTCTGGGAGCTGCAGTGCCACTGCAGTATGTCAGCTGTGTTGTCTCAACAGAGGGGGATGGCATCCATGTACTCAAAGTCTCACTAGCTTTCACTTGTGAGCACATTAAAAAAAAAAAAAAAAAGAGAAGAAAATTAAGAAGCCATAGAAAAGAGTGGGATTAGTAAATATATAAGTGATTTACAACGCAGAAGACTGCATGCTTTGCATCTTTCAGCCTTATGATCCAAAAGCAATGGTCAATGAAAATGACTAGCAGCAAAATTAAAACCATATATAAAAGGAAGTAAGTCTTTAAGCAGCATATATTGACTTTACTCTATGGGAAATCAATGAGATGCACAGTTTAGTGGGATTAGAAAGGGGAACAGGATGTTCACATAATCAAAGTGCAGAATAAGCAGCAGAAGGATGTTAGATGCAGTACTTTAGGGCTCAGAGTCCTTTCAAGATTCCTCACCACCCCACACATCTCCCTCTTCCTTCCTTCCTTCCTTCCTTCCTTCCTTCCTTCCTTCCTTCCTTCCTTCCTTCCTTCCTTCCTTCCTTCTTTCCTCCCTCTCTCCCTCCCTCTAGAGAAGCTCTACCTGGTTCTTAATTTTAAAAAATAAAAGAAAACACCCACATACAAAATATCCAACACACACACAAAATAAATGCCCAATGAAATCAATTCAAATCACATTGCTCAGATATTTTTAATGGCCCAACTCTTTAACTGGCAAAAGTACTTGCACACTTGCCCAACCCTCAGTATCTTAGGAACCCCCTTTATGTCAGCCCTGACTTCTCACTCAGTGAATGATAAATACATGTTTAAGTGAAATGCTGCCCAAGGGCCCTTAAAGTATGGAGATTTCAGCTGTCTTTTTTCAAGGAAGCTCATGACTTTTGCATGGTCACTATTCCTGTGAGATATCCCAATTAAAAATACACAGATGGAGCACTTGGATCTGGGATCCTTTCAATAATTTATGGATCAAACAAAGCCCTTGTTCTTCTTGCCAACAACACACCTGTCACAGCAATATTCTGGTGTCTGAGAACTGATTTTTTAACTTTTCAGGGTCCAAAAACTATGGTGTTTTTTCCCCCTGGTTTAGTCATTATCACTTCAAAATGTATGTTGCTCCTTGGTTTAAATGATAGGATTGAGACCAAGGTTTTTAAAAAGTTTTAAACGTTGAACAACACTAAGGTTGTTTTCATAATGTCATTACAGTGTTTAAAATTTTTCAAGTGAAGACAGGTGGAGATATGGATTCTTCATCTGCAAAGAACTAGGAAAATATTGTGGGTAAAGATAAGGAATTGGCTCTGGAAAATGTCTTGCTGCCTGCATGGCATGTCCTGCATTGCACATTGCTACAAGGTTTGTCAATGATGAGACAAAAATTCTCCTAAGCCAATCCCACAGGCACAAAACTCACCTCTTCCTGGGACCATGAACAGCTGCTTTTTCTTTGGAGGAGAGAAGGTGTCCATGAAATGATAGCAACAACAATAAGGAAAAAGATAAATGCACCACCATGCACCACGTGAGAAAATATGGAAGAAAATGAAACATAATGAGACACAAAACTTGTTTTTATTTGGTTGCAAAGGAAAGTCTCTGTCTCAGATGTGTAAGATAGATAGTGTTTTCACTCCATTTTATTTAGGGGTTGTGCAGTTTTATTTTTATCCTTCAAAAACTCTGATGGGCTGCATATGACTAAGACAGCATCAGACGACTTTGCTTCTCAATGTCATGGCCATGTCAGGGACTGATTTAAAGAACTCAGTAAAACTGCAGGCAAAATGTTTGGTGATCCTCAGATAAGTATTGGTGTATACATAAACATTTTGGTTTCATGAAGCTTAAAGACGAAAACAAACAAATCCTGATTAAAATAAGCAGGAGTTTTAATTCAAATTTTTATCTTTGTATTTATTCTCATCACAGTAAACTTGTAAAAGCAGCTTAAGCTGTTCTTTTAAAGATTATATCTGAGTCCTGATATTTTCTAATAAGTTGGAGGATAATTGGAGCTGTCACCTATTATTATTAATCACACCCTTGGGTAAATGTTTTAACAATAGAAATGTAGGACCAATTAAAAAACATAAAAATTGCAACCCTGACACTTTCTTGTCACTGCTGCTAATGATGGCATCACTGTTAATCTAGTCATTTGGGTCTCCAAATATTTACAGTGTTTGCTTAAGACTGCAACAAGAAGGCTTGGTCTCCTACTAGACTAAGAAAAGTTGAAAGAAAAAGAAAATTTTAATGTTGTCCTACTGTGCAATTGTTGTTAATGAATAATGATTTGTCACTGGAAATTTTTTTTAATGTTTTCCATCCTGGTATGATGCATTTCAAGTGTTAGGTTCTTGTGGGGGAAAAAGTAAACTCTTTCATAAAATTCAGAATTTTTCATACACCCTGACTTCACACCTTATTTATTTTCAGAATTCAGCCTTAATTTTAAAGAAGTGTCAGTTGTATGGCAACACAAAAATCAAAAAAGGCTTTGAATCCATGTGAGCACAGCTCAGCAATAACAAAAACATCTCTATATTATCAACCACATGTTCAGCACAAATCCAAAACACATCTCCATACCAGCCACAGTGAAGAAAATTAACTCTGCTCCAGCCAAAACCAGCACAGCACCTCACTTAACTCCCAGGATACGTGCTCAGGGATTCTCAGATCCTGTCACCAGCACCACCCTGTCTGACACTGCACAGCCTGGACTGCCTGGACAGACCAAGCCCAGCTTTCAGATCCACAGCCCAACCCAGCACAGTTTCTGCAGGACCCTGGGCCGTGTGCTGAAGGAGTGGTGGCTGTGCCATGCTCTGCCCTCCCTGGCTGTGCCATGTTCTGCCCCTCCTGGCTGTGCCATGCTCTGCCCTCCCTGGCTGTGCCATGCTCTGCCCCTCCTGGCTGGGACACGCTGGCAGCCCTGCAGCACAGCTGAGCAAACCTCAGGGCAGCCCTGCTGCTCACAGGGAGCAGGTTATGCCCCACTCACACTCTGCCTAACTCATATTTCCAGTTACACATGGTTCCCATGTAGGGCATGCCTGAATTACACAGCTCACAAAACAAAACCAAGCCTAACCTTGTTGTGTGCAGCACAGGTGTCAGCCTGGGAACCAGAAAGCAGCCAGGATTTTTTCTCAGGCTGCTTGAGCCCTGTTCACAGGCTCCTCAAGGACAGAAACCCAAAACAAATATTATAACACCTGCAGTAGTCATGGAGTGTGTTTCTAAAGGGGTGTCTTCTGCTCTGTCCAATGAACTTTCTTTAGATTGTTTTCCATGATGTACACTATTTAAATCCACTACTTCTTTCAATAAATCCTCTTTCTTGCTCCTGTAAGAGAGTTGCCGTGACCATCACTGCTCTAGGAACCACACACAGTAACACACAGAACACTGTTGCTTCTCCAGGGCAAGAGCTGGCCCAGCCCATGGTGGACCATGCCAATCCATGAACACTTTCCTTCAGCTGGTAGCTCCCAGCTGTCAACTCAACATCAGTTTCCACAGGCAGAGGTGATGCCATGACCTCCTCAGCTGTGACTTTCCCCACCCAGCCCTCTGCTGAAAACTCTGCAGTAGTTTCCCCATTTCCAACATTCAGGTAGGAACATGTGCAAAATTCAGACTAGGTAAATCTAACATTTTCATTGAAAATGTCTTCTTGCCCAGTGCATCTGTCACAAAAAGCAGGCAGGTTTGCAACCTGATTTCTGTAGGTCTTGGCCCTCCCTCATCCCTTCCCTTTCCAATACTAAAGCAGACCACAGCACTTTCTATTGTGGGAAGCTGTAGTTAAAAGTAAAGGTTGCCTTCTCAGTGTGTGTTTCTGCTAGAAAGACTTAACTGTTCTCTGGGGCCAGTTTTTTGCACTGGTGCATATGTATTACTTGTAGTACGAGCAGACCTGGCCAAGCATAGCCTTCCCTGCTGTTAGCTTTCTGTTTGCATTATGACTTCATTTACTGCTGAAATTAAACCTCTGAGTGTGTGTATGCATGTGAGTTGTGATTTCCCTGGGAATATTAGCAGGGGCTGAAATTCAAGTGTAACTGTGGAAAGCATTAACTGCCTCAAAACTCCTTTTTCCTTTTCCTTCTCATCCCCTTATCAAGTTCAAACAGTAATCACAAGCAGCATCTCTTCCTTCCCCCACACTGTGCAAGTCCCAATTCACAGCAGGCCTGCTCCAAAGTCAGTTGAAAGACACCCAGGATGTGCACATCCTCTCATTTGGGACTGCCTATGAGAGATGGAAACTGAGATTAATACATGCTGCTGCTGCTATCACGTTCATGGCTGCAGCCAACTTTGGGGAGGAGGGGGGCATGAAGCAAAGACAGAAACATCAGAGGTGATTCACCAGCAGCTCCCCCAAACTGCAAGAGAAAAAATTTAATAGCCAAGTGTAATGGAGAGGGTACATGGACCTGATGTGCTGCAAAGACACAGCCATGAATCCTGAAAAGCAGCAGAAAGAAAATGCAAAGCATCAGCTGAATAACAACAGGGAATCCTGAAGATTGAAGCCAATGTTTTTAAGACAAAATTTATGGATGCGGATGCTGGTCCTCACCTCCACAATGTCAGCTTTGCACTGGGGTTATTGAACCTTGCTGCCATCAGGTCCTTGCTTTCTGGAGTAACTGGGCTTCACAATAGTCTTTCATTATCCCCTATTTTGCTGGCAAAAAAAGAAATTATCATGGAATCCTAGAATGGTTTGGGCTGGAAGGGACTTTTAAAGGTCATCTAGTCCAACCCCCAGCAATGAGCAGGGACATCTTCAGCCAGATCAGGCTGCTCATTACTCTACATGTGGACACTTGGACTGCCAGTCCTCCTCATCATCTCCAGGAGGTGGTTTGCAAGGCTCTTAAGCTAACAGTGGAGGTGGATTTGGCTGATACACAACATGGTACAAATTACAACTACTGCAAAAGACACTGCTGAAATCAGTGTTTGAGTGAAGATCAGCTTACCCTTCCCTCTCCAAGAAATGCAAGTCCTTGTGATATCCAGGAACTCATTTTGGTGTAGGTTCCCTCATTCCAAATATTGCAAAGAGAACGGGGCTGCCTGACCCAGGGGCTGTGGAGCTCCATTTGGATTTGAGAAGCTAAAGGCTCAATCACTTCTGCTCTGCAGTCTCTTCAAGTGGAAATGAAATTACTTCCCATCCCCCTCTCTATTTAAGAGAATTAATGATGTTTTCTGTCCTGCCTATCTAAAGAGAGCAAATAATTGGAAGAGAATTGATCTTTTGAAGTAACACCGTCAGCACAGCCTTCTTTCCTCCCCACCCCTTCTACCTAATTCCTACTTTGGCAGAAGAAAGGTTTATGAAGGAAATTAGTTTCACCATTTGCATACACCAATATATTTAGCTGGTGGCTGTGCAGGTCCAATTAACTCAACTAACAATATGGGTGAAATTAGGTTATTGGATTATACTTGTAGCCAATTAGAGTTGCCATGGTTGAATTACTCCCTTTCTTAACCTTATTTAAAGTTAAGAAAACATGTTGATGGTGAGACTAGATGGTTTTTCTCCCTCTGGCTCCAAGAATGAGTTTTTTCTATTTCCCCACAAAACACCTTAGAATCCAAGACAGTGTGCATATGGGCATGGATGTGTTTCATGAGCAGGCACAGCTAAACTTGTGCATTTGGTCAGGTCAGAACTGATGTAGGAAGGCAAACTGAACCCATTTGTTGTGCTCCTCTGGACTTCTTCCACAGAAAGCAAAACTGGAAATGCACCTATTGTACCCCAATCCCACATGGGCTCTCCCTGCACAGAACCTGAGGCAGGGCTGGTGTGTATTTCAGCTCCAGTGTCAAACACTCCGTGGATCCCCTACTGATGCAGCGTAAACATGACTTCATGTTTTCTTAACAAAGTACACTTCTTTTCATCTCCTGTAAATGGTAAAGGCCATTTGGGTTCACAAATCCATTTATCTGTCAAAAGGAGATTTTCCTGATAAAACTAAAGTCCATCCTATTTTCAAGTGCTTGTGAAGGAGAACTAAAGGAAAACTTAAGGTTTCAGGTCTTGGGTATATCTGTTCCATATTTCTGACAAGGATTTTGTATTGTTCCACAAAACCTCTTCAACATCAAAGCGTATTTCATGGGTTCTGCTTAGAAAAGGCCAGAGAACATGAGCTCTACAAAAGAAAGCTCTCTCCTGAGAGAAGCTGAAAGCATTTGGTCCTGGTGCAGTGGTGGTGGAGGTGATTTCACAGAATAAATTGGCCATTTGAAAAGGGGAAACAAATTTTTGGATCATAGGAACTGTTTCATGGATTAAAAAACAAACTTACATTGTGTTGCAATGTGGAATTTTGAGAAATCTATGAAGGATTTTTGAGTAAAGTGCATTAAATTTACTTCAAAAGGGAAAACTTCAGTGTGTCTTAAAATGGACCAAACATCTATTTTGTTAAAAGCATAATCAAGCTTTTCAGTGCCTTTCAGAATGAGCAAGCTGGCTGAAACTGTCACAAATGGAGGAAAAATATCAATGCTTTCTAAGCGTGTACCACTCTTGTTCAGCAAACGCTGGCACTTTCTTTTCCAACAAAAACACTTATTTTCACTCAGGTCTGTTGTGTGTAAAGCTGTGCAGGAAAAAGGTGCCTGCTGACCTCCCCAGGAGCTGCCCATGAAGATGACACCTCAGTTGTGCCTGTCCTGACTGAGGATGAGAGTACCAGGACTGAGGCTGCAGAGGGGTCTCCCACCATTCTTGGAGAAGCCTTTCCTGGTTTTGCTGCCAGCAGAAAGGACAGACTGCAGAGGTCAGAAAGGTGCTCGATATCCAGACCAGCCCAGCAGTGCCAGCCCCTGCTGTGGTCTGTCCTTGCCAAGGACTCTGGGGGTGTTTGTCCCTGGATCAGCCCGCTCAGGATCTGTCCTGGCAGAGCTCCCCAGTGATGGACAGGGCCACCAGCAAAGCCATGCTCTCCTCCTCTCCAGCACACAAGGCCATTGTCCTCCACAGATGCTAATGGACTGGGAAGCTTCCTGAGACACAAGGGCTCTCATTGACCCTGGAAATACTTTTGCTTGTCTTTCCCTTTCAGCTGCACCCAGCCACACACCAGTTACTTCCCAGACATAATGCTGCCCTTTGTGGCTGCCTCCAGCACCATTTGGGGAATGCTCTAATGGGGACAGGCCCCGAGCATGAAATGAAGGGATTGTGTTAGCTGAATTGCCAGGCATTCTGGAGAAGGCCAGGGGCTCCAAGAAGGTGCCAGTCCTTTCAGAGTTTCACTGGTTACCTCCTCTCATCTCCCCTCCAAAGCCTTACCCTCTTCTCCCAACCTCCAGTTACAATATAAATGGAATTTTAATCCTGTACCTAATGCACCTCCTGCATGCCTCTGAGCTTCCAAGGATGTGAACTTTGTATGTCCAAACTACAGGTAAGCTATGATTTCTATGCAAACTGGGTAGCCTGTTAAATTGCTTTTTCCCACTCAGGGAGCTTCTGCATTGACGAGGGGACAAAAGCCTCTCTCCTCCTAGAGTTTGAAGTTCTCACTGCTCCTGGGGCTGCCAGAAGCACTGCCCTGTCTATCAAACTGTTGTGTGCTCCCAGCAAGGAGATGGCACCACAACACACAGTGGATCTAGACAGATCCTGCTGCAACATAAGAGCATGGTCTGTATATAAATAATGAATGAGAATGCTGTTCCTGGGAGCAATTCTGCTCCCTTGGTAAGTGAAATGGCTCCAGTGTGATTCAGGGCAAGGATGAGCACAATCAAGCATCCATCTGAAGCACTGACACACAGCACATTAACTGGCTAATTGCTTGATTCGTTCTCCTAGATGTTATCTAAAGAAAACAACAAGGACACCAGAGAACCCTTTATTAACTGTTCTTAATAAACAACAGTTTATTAATCACTCACAGTAATGGGTCTTGCAAGAGAATAAAGACAGTGAAAATAAAATAAACAGGTTTTTTTCCTAAACCTGACTTGATTCAGAGCAGCTTCATGGTGCAAGGTTTGTCATGTGTCCAAATTCAGGTACAGTTTATGAAAATGTTCTGCTTTTTACAAAACCCAGTTTCAGTGTTGAGCTGATCACTGTTTGAGGGGGGTCAGAAAAGGAGAAAAGGAAGGTAAAAAGAATTTTATTCACTGTTTTCCCAACATCCCCAGCCTGACTCCTAAAAAGAAGCCTGAAGGAGGTAGCATGCTCTTCCAACCGACCTTAGGGAGACAGGAAGCCTGGGGTGCTCTCTCCTGCTCTTACACTGTCCAAAAAATTCATGTTTTGAGCTTCTTGAAAGCAGAGAGATTGACTTTGGTTTTAACCTCTGCCCAAAAGGAAATGTAGTATGAAAACAGGAGAGTTAGAAAGGTCTGTAAGAGGGAAGAGTGGCAGGCACATTTGAAGTCTTCTGTGATTGCCCTTGCCCAGCATATGGCACAGGCTCCAGTGTGCTGCTCCAAGCTCAAGGGCTGGGCACAGAGATCCTTTTTACAATAGCACATGTATTCTTTTATCAGATGATCTCAGAAGTGAAACACACCACACTTGAACTGTCCCACAATTTTTCATCAGTGTTAGAAAGACTTGTAAAAGTCAGATGGGAGAGTGACTGAAAGTGGAAAATAGAAAATAGACATTTGGGTCTGCTTTTTTAAGCCTCATCTGCTGTGAGTTAAGTCCAGTTTTAGTCCTGCACAGCATTAAGCTACTGAAGTATTCAATGGGTCTGTGAAGGAATAATGGAAGTTAGGGGTTGTGAACTATTAAATGGGACTATTTATTTCTTACTCTGATTTATAGTACTCCCTTATGTTGGCACTCACATATCATAGACAAAAAAAAATTAAAAAAAAAATAGAAATAAAAAGAGAAGACTAAGATAGAAAACATTTCAGTGGACTTTCAAGGACTTTCAAATGCCTCCTTTATATGAAATTGCACTATCCAAGGAGAGGTTTACTAAACAGAACAAGTTGTTAACCTTATACACCCTTTTTTTTTTGGATTCTGTACTCTTCAAGTGTGTCATCCAAGCTGCTTTTTCTGCAATAATAAGGGTGGTGAAGAGCTGGAATCTAATATCTCTAGCTCCTTAGACCCTGCATGATGATAACATTTACCAGCATCTTGCTGCTTTTCCCAGAATCTGAACTGAATTTCTGTATAAGAAACAGAGTGCACCAATGTGCAGGCCAGGACCTTTCTTGACCACCACAACCTAATGAGTTATTACAGACAAACATTTGTGTTCTGAGGTGAGTCTGGTCTTGAGTGATGCAGCACCACTCACAGCTGTGGAGCTGTTGTGTACTCTGGGATGAGACACCAAGATGATATTCACAGGCAAAACACATGTCTCTTAATCTATGTGTGGGAAAATTACATATGGAAAACTGCATTCATAACATAGTCAACATCTGTGTAAATTGAAGCAAAATTGGAGTTGTGGTGTTACACCTATTAAAGGAGATCATGCCTGAGCTTTCTTCTTCGTTCAATATACATTTATAGAGTACATGTCCCTCCCCAGGGTTTCAAAATGATTTTCCATTAAATTAGTATCATTATCCTCAGGAGTTAAGTGCTATGAAACTGTGATTATTTACAATGAAATCTGATGCTCTACAAGGTAAAATGACACGCCTGAGGTTCTTGTGAGCCAATTTCATCAACAGAAATGACTCGCTGCAGTCCCAAACCACCTTCTTTGTCAAAATGAACATGAAGTAATTTATGTGTTTTTTGAAGCATGCAGCCCACTGCAGCTTCAGATCTTCCTTTCTGTTGTTGTTGAATTGTTCAGAATGATGGGAATTTGCAAACCATAATGTAGTAGAAAATAGAAGGGAAGGCAGTACTTTTTATGCCCACTATCAGTTGAACGGGATTGTCACTTTATCCAGTACCAGGTGGCTTTTATTTAAATTGCAGAGCATGTGAGTGCTTGGTGGGCAGATGGGCAATCCATGTGTTTGTATCCAAAGGTAGGCAGTGTACGTCTGTCTGCTCTTTGAATAATTCCTTCTCCAGAAAAGGAGGCGACAACTGAAAGGAAATCATCACTTTCTAAAAAGAGCCAGGGCAGCTTTAACTCCCACAGGACTCAAAGAGATCAGAGGAACCAGGGAAGTGAATTGGGCTTTCTGGCACTTCCCACAGCAGATCTCCACTTTGAGGTTTCTTATTCCCACACAGGTGTTCAAGAGCCAGGTTGTTATTTACACAGCACTGCCATTGACACAACAAACCCTGCCAGACCCAGTCACACAGAAACACAACGTGCCATTTGTCAGCCTCCTGCCAGCTCACATTCCTGGTGGTCAGCCAGCACTGTGCACACACAGCACCCTCAGATCCCTGCCCTGAAAAAAGGACTGCAAATTTTTAAAGGTTTTAAAGTGGGAGCAGCTGAGGAGAAAACCAGATAAAATTCAGGGCATGGTTATCTGCAGCCACGGTAAGAATCCTTGTAATATGGACATACCTGAGGTAACTTTAATTACTGGCCATCTGTAACAGTGACAGTCCAGAGCTCAGCAGCAGCTTACTGTAAAATCACAGCACTATCTGTGTACATGCTTCTGGCACCTTGGAAATAATGCTGGTATGTCCAGAGTGCAGAAAGAGATCAAGTCTGAAAGAAGAAAATGTCTGAGTTTGAAAGAGGAATGTACAACATGTTGAAGTGCAGGTAGTATATTTCAAACAGGCTGAAATTTAGGTGATGGTCATTGCAGAAAGAATTATTTGGGAATTGATTAGAGCTGAGATGTAGAGAACAGACCACAGAAAGCAATCCTGCAGTGGGAGGAGGGTAGATGAATTGACACAGGACAGTCTCCACAAGAAGCCAGAAATCACATCTAACCAGTCATTATTTATTTTGTATTTTCTATTAATTTATTATAATTACTGAAAATGTAAAGTATCAAAAACTGAGTGGAAAAGGCGCATCAGAATCTGACCCAACCAACCACATCCAAATTAGGAAAATAATGCCCAACCCATGAAGGAGGTTGAAACCATTGAAGCTGCTTTGGAAAAGGGAGCATGCATTCATATACCTCTCATAGGTAAGCTCACATACTTGGAAGTTTGCAATGCCAGGGCATGGAAAGTAAATGCCCCGAAGTTTGCTGTTGATAAATGATTGTGCTTTTGAAATGGTAATACAAATGCACTGAGTCGTGAAATGCAGCTAATATAATTAATCTTGCAATATTGTAAATCTGTTGGAGGCAGATAACATGAGAATTTTGCTCTACTGTTTCACACTACAGCAAAACCAATAAAGTTGTGTTCAGAAAGAAGCCTGGAGCCTAAATATTTCCAGGTGACTTTGGTGATTTAAAAAAAAATTTGTTTACATAACCTTTCAGAAAAAGTGAACAATATGCATAACATCCATTTGCTCCACCCCAGAACTGCTCCAAGAACTACCTGAAGAATAAAGATATATTCTATATTGTTTTAATTTTTATAGATAACTTAAGCAATTGAATGAACATCCAAGGGCTTGGAATTTGGTTGGTTGGTGGGTTGTGTTTTGAGACATTGCCATTTATAGCAGCAACTATTCTTCAGTTATGAATCTCAAAATTAAAAATACCCTTTATACAAAATTAATTTAGGGATATCTCAGTCTATTTCAGTCAGTAAGCTCCCTTATTTTATTCATTGCAAATAACCTTTCTACAACTCCTCTTGCTAACAGACAAGAGGAACATCCAGCTACCAAAACAAAGTTTGGACAACATCCACCTCTACAACCTTTGATAAAACTTCCTCAGATCAGAGAAAAGCCTGTATAAAATGAACTTAACCCTGGCATCACAAAGGAAAAGTCCTGGAGAAGCCTGAACATCAGTCTGTGACTTACTGCCTTTTATATTATGTCTAAATTTTGTTTCTAAGATGTCAGGAACAGCTGCAGTCTTGTATGAAATAGGGGTTGTGTGCTTTCTTGAATCCCATCATAATGGATTGATTGCCCTCAGTTTTCCTCCTCGGTTGCATGGATGAGCATTAACTTCTGCAATTTTCCATGTCTGGGAAAAATAAAGCTGACCTTTTGTTCTTCAAAGAGGAGGTTTTGGGTGTCCAGGTTGGATAACATCTTCAAATACAAACATTAAGTAGAAAACTCTCCCATCCTATTTCCTCCTGTTTGGTCTCATAAGGTCCTGGGTCTAAGTTCAGGTAATACTTGTTGTACTTATTGCTACAAGTAATACAGATCTGGACTAGGTGATTTCTAAAACCTGGTGACCAACATTCTTTGAGAAGCAGCTGCCTTAGGCCAATTGCCACTGCCAAACAGAATCTTCTCTAGTCTAACCCACCATGTCTTCTCAGCATAAAGATGTTCCTGAAGCAGCATGAAAGTGGCCGGATATGTGCACAGAAAAAGGACTGTGGGCAGAACGGGACTTCAGTCTGGATCTGTGCCACTTCAGTTTTGGTGCTTTCTTTTGTCTGGTAAAATCTGAGCAGCCTCATTTTGGGATGGACAATAGAACTCAGAGTACTGCCAAAACAAGCTTTGTTGCCAACTCCAACCTGTTATCTTCATGCCTGCTGGAATGAATATAAACTTAGCACCATGGCTGGAGCTCAGCAGGAGAGAGAGAGCAGGTAACTCTTTTGAAAAATTCACCATGCAATCATTCGATTATTCTGCAAGAGCAGCAGTGTTTAGTGTCTGCATTTATCTCTCTCTCTCATTTTTTTTTTCAGATGTGTTTTTTAATTGAATACATTTCTGTGTATCTGAATGCATTGAAGACTATGAATGGATGCAAGGATGGACATGCCTGGATCTATGGAGGTAAAAAGGGTGTCAGTGATTCATTTGTAAGCAGTGTCTCCCATGCACTTCAATGCTTACAAATTTCAGAAAGAGAAAGATCTACTACCTTAGAGGAGAAAAGCACTGTTTTAGCTTTCCATTAGCTATGTCTCCAAGCATTCAATGGGAAATTGAAAACTAATCATAACTATAATTATCATCTCTCATTGACTGGCATCTTCACTCTGAGGAATGGCATCACTTCTCCCAGAACTGAGAGCACCCATGGGACATTACCACAGCAGGCAAATAATTAGCCTGGGAGACTCTCAAAGCTCCAAAGAAAGGTAGTAGTGCCTCTGTCAGCCTGCCTTGATTCTCTCTACTTATGCTCCCTCTTGCTGTCCCCTCTCTGGCTGGCTGGAGGTCAAGCCTGGCTCTGCAGCTGGCTTCCCTGGGATTTCTTGGTTTTCAGTTGCACTTCTCCCTGGGAGTAAAGCAGCAAAGTTAAGAAACTTGGACCCTTGGAAGCATTCAGACCTAGCTTTGTTCCATCTCCACTCTGACCACCTTTACAAGGGCCTGGAATCCAATTTTCAAGTCCTTTATCCCTGTAACTGGACTGCAGCAGCCACTGCCTCTCCCCATCACTTCATCCTGCTCTCTCACCCTCACTACTGTTCACCAATTTAGTTTCCCTCCCAAGAGTCTCATACAGGTGATAGTCCAGAGGAAGTTCTGGAAAACTAAAAGTTTTCTGGATCCTCAAAGAAAGGATCTCCATGACCTCCTTTTTAGCTACTGCCGCATTTCCAAGCTGCCTCCCTCTCAGGTGCTGAACCTCCCTTGTAAAGCAGCGCAGTGCTAGCAGAGCAGAGTATTTGATCCTCATCACCCTTGAAGTAGCAGACAATACTTGAAAAAAGGTTTTGTAGCTAAACCAGATTGGAGTTCATACAGAAAGAAGTGTGAAGTCTCTCCTGGAATTACCAATTTCATCTTTTATTCTGACCGCATCCTTGGTTTTCTTGAGCATGAACAGGCACCAGCAAAAATTTTATCAGTGTTATTAGAATCACCAACACCAGAAGTATCTCAGCATGTTTTGTTGTTGATCTTGCTTGTATCACACCCAAACCACACTTTCTGTTGTCATTTTTCTCCCCTTGCAATCTCATATCTTCAAGGAAGAAAATCAAGCCTGAGCAGTGAAAGTTCCCGCACAAACATTTTGTTGAGCAGTTCCCTTTTGATGTAAGCTGCTGATACCTAAAGAAGCAGTATTAATCAGAATTGTTTCTAGAAATAAACCCCAAATCCTCATTCAATCTTTAGTTCTGCTTGTTCTTATTGATGCAGAACTTCACCATGCTCTACAACCTGTCCCACATCCACACGTTATGCTCCTCTATTTCCTGCAGTGCTCAGTAACACAGGAATGTCAAAGGATACAGGCATTTGTGAGCAATTCAGGGCAGCTGGGGGTACAATTCACCACCAGCCAACCTTGGGAAAGGCTAAGGTAAAGTGGGTTTGGTTTGGGTCAACCCCTCCCTCTCAAAACCCCTGTGTTCTCTGGGGTCAGTTCTCACCATTGCGCCTGTGCCACCCTCTGACTGTTGTGCCATAACTACATCAGAAGGATTCAATCTGCACAAACCTTCTACTAACAACTGCTGGGAGAGTATGAAAAGTTCTCCATTCCCATCTTGCCTGCATGGCTCTGAAATGGGGGCAGAGCTTCCCACCTGATTCTGAAGCACTTTGAGTCCTTCTCAGGCAGCAGCTGACACAGCTCACCCCAGAAACAGCTGAATGCTCAGCAGGCAACCTTTGCTTTTCATCTCAGTAGTCTCCACAGAAGAGTTTGCAGTTTCAGTGCTTTCTTTGATGCACAGATTTTGGATAGTGGCTATTGAGATCAGCAAACATTTTCTCTTTAACTTCCTTTCTCTAAGTACAGTTTTGTACATGGTGTAAAGGTGGTTCCTCAGACACAGAAACTGAGGAACTGACATCTCTAGAAGAAAGATTACACCTGCCAGCTTTTTGGATTCAACTTGCATTTGTGACTTAAAAATTATTCCAGAGAAAACAAGGGAAGCTGACACTTCATGTGTGAAGCCCTGGCTTCAGGTCACTCCTTTTCTTTTGTGATAAGAAACCAACCTGCAGGGCCTCAGTGTGAACTGTAATTTAGCAGTAGGACAGCAAAATAGTTTTGTATAAAAAGGGATTGTTCGTTTTGCTAAGAACTGTTGAAACAATTTCTTCTTCTGTTATGAATGCTGACAGGGAATTTCTTTTAACCTGTCACTCAGTCAAAACTGTAGCTGCAAGATGTGGTTATTTATCTTCATTGGGAAGTTGAGAACACTGAGGGAAAGATTTCCCCCAAAAGCATCCCCAGAAGCAGATTCTACAGATGAATTTTCAGTTCATGACAGCAGTAATTTTTTCACTGGAAGTTTATTGGGGGCAAAAAAAAAAAAAAAAAAAAAAGAAAAAACCACAGGCCTCATTATGAATCTGGTTTGCATCGAGAGCAATCATGTTAAAAGTAGAAGCTCCAATTTAATATATGCAGAATATGGAATTTATTCCATACTCAGAAAAGGGAATGTGCTGCTAAGGAAAAACTACAAAAAGAGCTAAAAAGGGGTATGGAGGGACCCATTTTACATATGTACCTGATCTCTATTGAACTTCCCTGTAAAGAGAAGCCACAGTACTATCCTTCATTTAGTGCTCCAGCCTGTGAGTGCTTCAGAGAAGCACATCCTCTTGGCACTCTAACAACAGAGCAAAAGTGAGCATTGAAGGGGCCAGCCTGGCAGAAGGCAGCAATTTCCCCTCTTTGCCAAAGCTGCTTGTAAGGGGATGCCCAAGAACCAATGTGTGGAGGATACCTGACAACTATTTCAATCTAAACCAAATCCTTTGTTCAGATCTGGAACATCTGAGGAAAACTGCTGCATTACTAATGGGGTCATTTAGACTGTGGGGTGTGATTCTGGCGTGTGGAGCACCAGGCTTGCCTTTCCCTGGGGGAATCTGGAGCACTTCAGGGCCAGAGACAGGCAGCAGTCCTGTAGCTTCAGCACAGAAGGAAAGCAAGATCCAGTATTGGCTGCTTTTCCAGAAATCCCCAAGTCTGCCCTGACACTCCAAACTGCCCTCCCAAATACTCCAATACCCTCTCCCCAGGATACCCAAGATATGTGGAAAGGTTGGGAAGATACAAATGCCTACAGAATACCCAGACCTACTGGGGTTAGGCAAAATACTCAAAGGCATCTCAAATGGCACTGCACAACTAAAATATGCCTATCTGATGGAAAATGGTACCATTTAAACAGTAACAATCAACACTTTATATTGCAACAATCCATACACTCACCCAACAAAGATGGTGTAGTAAGAGTCACACATTTCTAAAATAATTGTTAGGTTTATAACATATCAGCTAAGGAGCAGGCAAGATCTGAGGAGCTGATGGATAGGAGTTGAAGATTTCTAAGTCTGGATTCAAAAATGTATGTTTAGACCTCAGTTTGCACCCAGGTAATGCCTGCTTTAACCACCACAAAACTAAATGCATCCCTGGTCATCAAGCTGCAGAAAAGAATGCATCCTGATCCCATCACTCCATGTGTGCCATAGGATATGTCATGGCTGGATGTCGTGATCTTCTAAAAGGAGATGTTATCCATGCTTGAAGAAATCAGTGCCAGCTTCCAAAATATTATGATCTAAAAATCATGATATATTATGAGACATACCTAGAAAAGAAAGCAGGTAACAACTCTAGGAAAGTGATAAACAGACAGTAGATGAAGCACAGAGAAACTAGAGTCAGGGCTTATATAAAAACAATGCTAGGGTGGGAAATGGACTTTGACATTCTGTTTAGAAGTGGACCAAGAATTGAATTTTAAATCAATGAACAATTTTGAAAGCTGTAGAATCATTTTATTTAAGGCATAATTAAACCATTCGTCCTGAGCCAATAAATATTGAATTTCAGTGTTGATAATTTAAAGGAAAACAGGAAAATAAATAAGTCCTGTACCAAAATTTTGAAATATTTCATGTAAAAGTGTTGGAAAGAAAGTATCGATTTAAATGGGTTTCAGGATTCTTGGGGTTTTTATCTAATCATAAACAGCTGTGGGAAAAGAACATAAATTTGTCTTTTATGTCTGTGCCATGAAATCTGCATTCTCTGGTTTGTTCTGAAAGTCTAAGAGTGGAAAATTAATTTCATTTTATAAGACCACCTTAGAAAATAAAGACTGCTGGCTTGTAAAGGCCAAAATTATATTTTAAGACATATACATAAACAGCTTTGGCTGCTTGCTTTGCTGTGTTTGCTGGCAAAGCTTTTATTGCTATAGATTCTTTTTCTTAAAAAAACCTTCCAATTGAAGATTAGTTAGATTCAAACTATGTCAGAAGATGAGGTATTTCAGCTGGTAGAGAACACAAGGCAGAAAATGATTATAATTTTTAACAGAAGGAAGAATAGAAAAGCAAGGCTTTCAAGTTAAGAGAAAAGTCTGCCTGCTGCAAGCAAATCTTTTTAGAAATAATTGCCTATGATTAGTGTTTTAAAATCTGCAAAAACGCGGTCTTGCTATTGAGCAGAGACAATGCTGAGTTGAAACAGAAATGTGTAAAGGGAAGAAGAGGAATGGAATCATTTTATTTCTATCCTTACACCTGGACACATTGAAGCTGTGTGTGCCTCTTGCAGAGTGCTGCCAGCCAGAGAGCTTTGCCTGCTGAGAAGGCTTCTATGGCACCAGCAGAACACAGAGAGAGCTGGGGGCTGCTGGCCTGAATTTTGTCAGGGAAGCTGTGGGTGACAGTGTGAATCTCCTCTTCACCTGCCTCAGTCAGCCAGAAGTGCTAATTGCAGTGTCAGGATCCAGACAACCCAGTTACATGATAATCCCTGCCTCGTCTGTGGGATGTGTGTCCAGTGGGCACTGAGCCCCCAGCACAGAAACAGGGGCTGTGTCCCAGCCCAGTAACCTGCCTTGGGTGTTGGTTGGATGTTGGTCAGTAATAGACATTTAGGGAACTGGTGCATCAAACCAGTTAAAAGGTTTCATTTCCCAAGAACCTTTTTCTGGCAATCCTCAGTTCCAAGGCTTTCTGAGTAGGAATTTGCCACAAGACTATGATGAATTAATGATGAACTGAACTCCAGGAGTATTTATCACACCCTGGAAATATTCCTTCAGTGGATTTCCCCACTGCTAAAACAAACCTCACACTTTTCCTCCATCTTTAGTACATTTTCCACCATCATTTCAGCACTGCCTTCACCTGGCATTCACCATGAGCCAACAGGAGAGACTTCTCCAGAAGAGTTTTCAGAGTTACCCCCATGGCTTAAACTGATGGGTTAAGACTATCCCACTCTTTTCCATTCAGTGATAACCCACATTATTCACTCACTGTCAGATTAGTGCGTCAGAAAAAATCACAGGCTACTGGATTCCTGCGGAGGTATTTAGTGGCAATTGGATTACCCCATGAATTTTAGGTGTACAGTTTGAGGCTGGATCTGGCCAGGCTGCTATATGAAGGAAAGACAGCCTGATTCCACCTGTCTGAGGCCACACCAGGCAGTGCTAATGAGCATCTGCAGTCCCTGCAGCACAACTGGTGCATGGATTTCTTTGCAAAACCCCTGAGTAGTTATTTTTTTTTATTATCCTAACACAGAGAAGTAGTTGTTTATAATGTGGTAAGGGATCAAGAGATAAAATGATCCACAGCCAGCCTGTTGAGCCCATAAATGCATTCAAACAGCAAGGCAGTGGAACAAAGTGATGGCTCTAACACCTACAGTGTGGCTGGGCCTGTGTAATCCACTTCCATCAGAGCAGTTACTGATCAAACACATAGCAGGAAACACAGAAAAAATGTTTGACAAGTTAGACAGTGCTTCTGCTGTCAACAGTTAAAAAAATAATTTGTACTGTCCCAAACAGACAGGAAAACTGTACTTAACATGAAAATTGCATTTTTTCCTGTATGTCTAATGGACATGAATGCATGAGTACAAAATGTCATGGTTTATTTATGTTTTTATTATATAGAAACTATAAAACTGCTTAGGAGTCCTCTTTTTCCCATCTCTGTATGGAGTGCTGTCCAGTTGATTACCTGAGATTTATTCACTTCACCCATGTGTTTTACTGTTATTTTTAGTAAACAATCAAAGCTGGAATTATTAATTATACAAAAGGATTTCTGGAATACATTCAGTCAGGGTCAAATCTCCACAATATTCTTGCCATCATATCTGCTGGTCAAGTCACCACAATATCCCTGCCAGCAGATCTACTGACTAAACTGAGTTGAGAAGTTGCACTTCCAAGTCCTGAATTGCTGAACTGACCTCCCAGTTTGAGTATACAAATAGTCAAATGGGTGTCAGGGCTCAGAGACACTTTCACCCCCTCTCAGCCCTTGGGCAGGTAGCAAAAGCAAGCTAAGTGAGAAATAGGTTTCCCATCATCTTTCCTAAAAACAACTTAAGGGATTGCAAGATGCCTCTCCTGAGATGAGCAGCTTTTTCCTAGCCTGAGCTCCCGACACAAGGTATTTTGAAGTACTCAACATCAGTCAGGAGGAGAACACTGCTTCAGGAGCTTTAAACCTGAAAGAGATGACATCAGACCCACACCAAAGAGGAGAGGGTGGTGGGATGGGGAGTACTGTACCACACCACACAATCCCATGAACACTGGAACTCACTCTGCACTTCTCTCTTACACCCTTTAAAAAGTTCCTGTTTGGTCCCTACTGCTCTCCTGGTGCTCAGGATACTGGAGGGAAATCTATAATTGCAAAAGAAATAAAACAAGAAACGGTGTTGTCTGTTCAGGAAAAGGCATGAGGATCATCAAAAGCAGGTGTGGGTGGTAAGGCTATTTTTCTCCCCATAGTCATATCATGATTTTTTTTTTTTTCTTTTTTTTTGGGGGGGGGGGGTGGTGTAAGATTTAAAAAACCAAAACCAAAAATAACAACCAAAAAACAACTATTAAAAGATAAGATTCTGACCAAGACAAGACTATCTTCTTTTTAATCTTCTCAGAGACAGGCTTTTCTTGCAAACCAGGTGGCTGCTTGTTCTGCCTTTCAGCAATTTGCAAAACCTCTTTTAGCACCATTGTATGGTATCTGCACATGCCATTTGAGAGGCTGGGATTTTTAAGAGTGTGCAGAGTCATCTGTTTTCCCAGAATTGCTCTTGTAGCAGAGACAATTTGAGGGAAGACCATTTATTAAAAAGAAATTGAAATGGCTGACCAAAAGGTTTTCTTGGAAAAGGAAGAGTTTGAAAGCTTAGGTAGGATTTGTAGCTGGGGAAAAAATCCTCACTGTGAGCATTCAGGCGTCTGCAAATTCTGCCAGAGCAAAGCAATGGGAAGAAATGAGATTTTGCAAACTCTCAACAGTAGGGTCTTCTCCTTTGTCTGGATGCTTTTCCTGTGTTTTGTTTGGGAATTGAATAATGCATGTTTACTCAACAAGGCCAAATGGACCACCACATATTTAAAACCTTCCCCTCCACTGTCCCTTTCTTTAGTTTGCTTTTAACCAAAGTGGACTTCCCATTTTCACATTACCTGCTCTTTAAAGCATGGCCACCAAAGGCAAGGCCCTGAGGGACTATGGACACCAGACATGGCATTTGCTGTGGATCAGGGATGCTGTACCCTGCTCTGAGTCCATAACATAGCCAGCCCAACAGTGAAGGGAGGACACAATTCTGGACCATCCTGTCCCTTGCAGTGCCTCTCTGCAGCTGTGAGAGTCTTAGGCAGCTCCTGCCCCGTGCAAGGTCCATGGGTTTGCCAGCACCAAGGGAGGCACAGCCTCACTTGGTATCTTGGATTGTTTGTAAACCTGAAGGTTTTCCCTTTCCAGGTCTCACTTGCCCAAGCTTGTGCTTGGGTCACAGTTCATTCTTGGGGTCATGGGACAGCCCTCTCCATCTGCTTATTCAAGTGGTGGATAAGAGGTGGATGTGGAGAGAAGAAACCCACAAAAAAAAGATGCAGTGGAAGAACAGTTTCCTTGAAGGGAATCCTTAAATCTCTAAATACAGAAAACATCATATCAAAAAAGCCAGAATTGATTATATTTAAAACTCATCAGCTTAAGTTATAGCTGCTGATTTTGATGAGACATGACTCATAATTTTTTAATATTTTGCATCAGTGGTGCCATAAGCTCACTTTCATAGAGAAATATCAGAAGCACAAAGACAAGCCACAGTTGAAATTTAATCAAGAAATCTGTCTTCATCAGGACTGCATTATTTTAGATCTACAATGTTTTTGAATGGCTGAAAAGAACAGAATGACAATAGATAAATTATACTGAAAGCTCTCTAAAATGTCAACACCCACCAGTGAAGAAACTAAATTAAATCTAATAATATAATCTGGACTAGAAATGCAGGTTAATGACCTTCTACTTTTCTGTCTAATGGGGCACACATCTTACAAGAATAAATGGATTGTGGAACGTAACCACTCATAGTGGAATTTTATAAATAAATTATTATAACACTAATTGGGACTAAATTACCGTGTTTTAAAGTCATCTAGTAATTAAACTTCCTAGTGGCACAGACCGAGACCTTTTATGCTGTGGAAAAATATTTCCTCTGATTAAAGTACTGACAAAACATTACTGACATAATTTCTGCCTAACTTTTTTGATCCCCAAAACAAATTCCCTCCAAATCCAGTACCTTACATTGAGACTATCTAGAGGATTAAAGGAAGATATTGAATGCTAACCCTTTAAGTCTTCGTGGGGAGATGGATTACTCTGCTTTTAATGCAATGTTAAAATATCTGCTATGACATCCTTCTGTCAAACACTTACCCTGTGTGGAATTTAAAATATGAAATTTGGTCCTGTTTCTTGTGTAGCACTAGCACAGCACTGCAGGTGGGTGGGAGAGGCAGGGATACAGTGGGCAGGTGCAGTGCAGGATGTTGGGGCTCTGATGCTCTGGTCCACTCTTCCTTGACATCCCTAGGTCCTGGCTGGTTCCTTTTTCTCACAGAATTCAGGAAAGCTCACATCCAACAAGGGTGTGTTGCACAGGAGTGACTGTGAGTTCGTGTTAGTGTCTACAGACTCGGTGAATTTGGTTACTGAGGTGAGATTTGCTTGATGATTTATTCTTTACAGGCATCATAAACAGGGCATCTATGCAGACCAAGACATGCAGCTCAGCCTGTGGTCTGTTGCTTTCTATCAATACAGAGCTTACTGTTTAATCAGTAGGAAAGGATTTGGGTTTTATTAAATTAAACATTAGCAGAACTTGAGGCACAACAAAATCTTATTCTGTGTAACATCTGGATTATCCCAAAATACCCCCAGCAGGGGCACAGAGGGCTGCTCTCACCAGGGCACACCTGACAGCCCTTGTGTTCCAAGGGATTTCCACAGAGCTGCCTTTTCTGTGCCCCTGTTGGAGCTGCACACGCAGCATGCTCCACACACAGTCCCCTCGGTTTTGCAAAAGCAAATATAAAAAATCCAGAGAAAGCATCAGAGTATTAAAAATCTTTTACTTCTAAATGCAGTATTAAGAGGTAAAGGAAGCACTTGGCTTTTTGAGCCAGCATCCTGTACAAATGGAAGAGTTCACGAGGAGGGTGCCCTTCACTAACAAGGGCCCTGGATGGGATCATGGCTTCACTGGGGACGTGCAGAGAGGGCAAAGCAAAGGCTGGGAGATTGCTGATGGTTTGCAGGTGCAGATGTGAGCCCAGAGGAGCAAATAATCCAGCTGCACAAAAAGCTGCCATCAGACTATTTTTCTTCCAATTAGCACAGTTGCCTCAAAGTGCAAACATCATTATTTTTTCTGAAAGTCCCTTCTGAATCTAGAGCAATTAATTCGTTTTTTTCCTGGGTTTTCTGAGATCTGAGTTACTTTCAGGACTGCAGTTCTCTCAGTGGCAGCCCCCTCACCCCCCACAGTGGTGCTGTGTGCTGAGTTTGCTCCCATCCTGAGTTTACATCCCCTGCACCTACCCTCAGGAAAGCTGAGCTGACAGCAGACTCACAGCAGCAGCAATGAGATGCAGTTCTTACAACCCACAGTGAAGATATTACAGCTCGGGTTCTGCAGGTCATCTGATGTGTTCAGCCTGAATTGCCCAGTAAATAGTCTTAAACAAGCTTTTCTTTCTTTAGTTCACTGCCATATTTTCTCTCTCCTCAGTTTCTAAGTCTTTAAACAACTGGGAATAGATTAGGAGAGAATCAAACACCACAAAGATTTATTCTATCGGTTTTCTCTTGCGTGTTTAGCACCTTGTGAAGGTGTGAGCCTGAAAAATGTCAAAGGGCTTATGCAGCAAAAGCATCCAGAGGCCTGGAGTCTTATCTAGGTTTCTATAGTATGCAAAATTGGATTGCCAGTCTCAGGAGAATAATCTCATACGGGATTTTCTAATCCTTCTGTTGGCAGCTCCAGCCTGCAAATGAATAGGAGTGGGAAGCAGCTCACCCAAAACTATTTAAATCCTGAAAGCTTCAGTTTCTACCAGCATGGCCACCTCTGAGCTCCTGCTGGAAGCACAGAGCACTTCATGCACAGAGATGACTGTTTCACAAACACAATTACAGCTGGTTTGCTGCCCACCTCCACACAGGTGTGCCTGCATTCCTACTGGTGCATAACAGGTTTCTTGGAACAGGTGACTGGGAAGGATGCTTTGTGTTGCTCAGAAAGCCTTTCCAGAAGCAAATTGCTCTGCTGGATACTGGCTTGGCTCTAGTTCTGGCCCCACATTTATTCAAACCCATTTGAACTGAAAATGTGACATTTTCCTTGAGCTAAAAGAACACCTTTCTTTTGGCAGTGAATAAGCAGAAGTTCTGCAGAGATTCTTCAAGGCAGAAGGCAGCATTAGGCATCCATTTATTGGTCATTAGCTATTTGGTGCTAAGTGATTAAAAAACTCCTCTCCCCTTGCCAAGATATAATTCAACTCTTTTGAAAAAATTAGCAAATTGTTGTCTCCAAAAAGGTGTAGTGCTGATTAAGTGACGTTATTTTTCTTCTGCACTGTGCTAATCACTGCCTTTCAGCCACAGACAGGCAGAGCCACCCTGGATATCTAAACCGTACTGCAGCATCAGGCCCCAAACAATGCAAAAAGGAAAAGCACCCACATGTTCATCTTAATTTTTCTTACACAGCTCCCTGTTCAGTGAAACTGTCAACCCTTTCTGTCCTCCTTCCACCAGGGACAAATCACTTGTAAATCCAGACACTGGAGCTTTAGTTAACCTATTTTATTAAATTTGGGAATACAGAATTGGACTGGTGTGCTGCTTTTTTTAAAATTTTTTTTTAATAAATTATGGAAGCATTTTCTTTTTAGCTTGTGTTTCCAAATTAAAATGGAAAGTGTTGTTTTATTTTTTTGTCTGAGAGGTAAAGCACAAGCCTTCACATCAGAAATTCTGCTTCTGTCAAGCTGGGTGAGTCGAGAGAGAAGTGGTGAAGGGAGCCCTCCCAGACAGGGCAGAGAGGGACTGGACACTAAGGGGGCAGGGAGAGCTTTCTCTAAAACCTTATGGCTCTTGCATTTAAATGTGAATCTGAAACAATTCAGGGCTAAATTTCAATAATTTGCAGGAAATTTGTGATTCCACAAGAATGATTCACAGAAAACCAGAGAGGAAAATTTCAGAGTCTAGAAAGGTGAGACACTGTGTGATAAATGAAGAGACCTTCACATAATCCTGCTTGGCAGGGAACTAGTGTTTTACTCTTTGTGTTCACAAAGCTCTGGTGTCATACACAGCATTATTATAAAGCCACAGTTAGGATGATCAGAGGGGGAGACTCAGTTAAGAGATATACATCTCTCTCAGCATCTTCAGTCTCCTTTCTACCATAAGAAAACATCAAGTGGTTGAGTAATTCAGGTAGCTGGATAATTCAGGTACTTAGACTGTCCCAAATAGCATTAAAACTTCTGTCAGCACTCACTGAAATGAGCTCCCTTAAGATGTGTTTGCTCACAAGCATTGCACAGCATCTTTTGTGCAATCAGAACAGTATTTTTCTCTGAAGAATGAAGCAAAACTTTAACACTATCAGAGGTAGCTCCTGAAGATGAAATAAGGCAGCTTTCACACTACTGAATTCATGCTCCATGCCCACATTGGTACATTGGATTAATGAGGCTTCAGCAGAATGTCAGTATTTTACTTGACTGGAGGTTCATAACTTCTTATGCTGAGTTTCAGGGTCTGTTCTTCAACTCACTGTAATTATAATTGGCAGGGGGAACTGCTTTACAGATGACCCTCCTCCCCAAGTGACATTTCCACAAATAGAACTGAGCTCAGTGTAGTTTGCAGCACTTAGGCAGAGCTCTGGACTGTATCACAGTCTGCTTTGATGGGTTTGCCTCAGTAGATGTGAAATCCTATTGAATCTTAAAGGAAAGATGGTTTGAAAGGTCCATAGACATTTCACTGATTGTCTGTCACTGAAAGGCAGCAAGTAAAAGATTTGAGTGAAAGTGTCCCTTGGAATTCCTAATCTGTAAATCTGCCAGTCTGCACAGACCCTGAATATTTAAAATTAAGGTAAATTAAAGAATTCATTTCTCTCAGAAAGATGCTGTGCATGTTACATATCTTCTGCTGTGCTGCTGTTGCCTTATGCTTTTTCGTGACAGAATCTATTCATTTAATCCGCTCCCTTCTGATTTTGAGCTTGATAACATATGGCAAGTCATCAAACAGAAATTATCGCTAATAGATAACTGACAATCAATTTCCATTATGCCCAACAAGATGTGACTGAGCCTTTTTTTTTCACCAAACATATTGATTTGCAGAGCTGATTTCCCTGTCATTTCAAACATCTCCATGGGATATTTCTATTGAGCTCACTGAATGCATTTGCCGCAATGAAGCAGATGCTTATTTTCTCTCCGGCCTCAAGATTATTTATTTTGCCTTTGAGTTAATCTGAAGGCCATATATCAAAAAACCCTATCTGTTATATAAGAAAAAGTCAAATCTCAAAGGATAAACAGAGGAGGATGACACAGATTTGGTATTGAAATTTTCATAGTTTTTCATCCATTTTGCAAGACATTTCTATGGAACATGAGGTTGTTTGCTGGCTGGAATATGGTCAGGTCAAAATGGGGCCAGAGCTCCATGGGTTGGGATGCCTTTCCACCTCGTACAAGTGTGTTCCAGAGGGGCTGGGAGATCCTGCCAAGAAGGTGTCCTCTGCAGTGGGGCTGAGCCCACACAAAATGTCCACTGGAGTTGAGAGCTGGCACAAAGGTAAGAATGTGCAAGATATCAGAACAGCTCCCAGACTAGGACTGGCTCTTGCCCTGATTCTTGGGAGGACAGCTGAAATCAGGGGAGCAGTCATAACATCCCTACATAGTCATGGGAAGAGGAAAATAGAATAACCTGTCCATAAATTCATTTGGGAAAAACACATAGGGTGCCCACCTTGTCTCACCAGGACAGCTTTCAGTGTCTGGAGGATGAACACAAAACATTATTACCTGTGCTACCAGGAACTGATTTATTTGATGCTGGAATTATCTAGGAGAGCAGCCCAGCCCTTACCAGATGTTTAAACAATCCAAGGGTTGCTGCTGTGGTATTATGGCCACATGTCTGCTCTGCTTGAAGTGGCTGGATCAGGGCTCAGGTGAGAGCCATGTTAGTGAGACCTATGCAAAGTCTATTTTGTAGGAAGTGAAGGATTTTGACCAGCAAATACCACAGTAAATGACATAGAAGGTGAGAGGTGAGGGGAAAATAAATAGGCTCTCAGCAGAAGAGAATTTCACCATTTAAAAAAAATTGGCTTGATAATTCTTACCAAGTAAACCTTACCAGTGTGTTTCCAATGGGACTAACACTATCTCCATCCCTTCTAAAACCTACTAACAGCATTTGACTCAGTGACTCTCTTAGGGAAGTGAATTTCACAGCTTGAGTACTTTTTAATTCTTTGAAACCTGCAAGTCGTTAATTTAATCAAATGAACCATTATTCTTTAGTTCTGGGACTTAAAAAAGGACTGATCCGTTTTTCACCCTGTCCATCAACCTTGCAAAGGAAATTACTGTAGAATTTCAATTAGAGGCAGACACACTGTTTGGGACTTTTTAGAGTGATACTAGAGAAAATCACAGGAAATGTATATTGTGGGGATAGACTGACTGAGCTGGGGGAGAACCTCCATCACTGCAGCTGGTGGAAGCAACCATGGCTGTGGATTGTGCCTCTGATTTCCACCATATCCTTTATGTCTTCTGCCCAAGATTCTTCAGAGAAATCTCCCACAGCAATAAAATTATTCCAACATGCAGACATGAATCAAAGTCTGAAAATGCCTGAGAACCACACCCAAGAATAGAGTGGGAGACTACATTATAAACTAATTTAAAAGGGAACTGAAACAGTGGTTAGTAAATGAAAGCACGTTGGATGAGTATGATGCAGTCCAGCAGTGTACAGCTCTCTGCTCTCAGCAGCACCAGGATCTTATATTCTGTAGCTCTTTACTTAAACATCCAGTTTAGGTGTCCAGCAGGTTATTTATCACATACTGTACTTCCTAAATTACGTTGGAAAATACCTTTATTCTGTGCATACCCAACGAAAGCTTTCAGGAGTAAATAGCAGCAGATACAAAACACACCTCTGATAAAAGTTCAAAACCCAGGACTGTAAGAATATATCTTCAGTGCTAGTTCTCAGACAGCTGGAAAAGAACATGTGAAATAAGTTGAAGAAAGATTTTAAGTGTTCTATTTCACTTTTGTGACTGGGATGGGTTTATATATGTATATATAAGCATGTGTGTGTACATATATCCAGCACTGCAAAACCTAGAAGTGTTTCAAGGAGAAAGACTGGGTGGAAAAAAAATAGAAGTGAAGAGACTAGGAAGTATTAAATGGGGACTTCAGTAACATCCTTGCTCTGGGATGCACTGAAAATATTGCACCTAAAGTAATGCTGGCTGCGTCTCTGCTACTGTAAATAAAACTAGGATGAGTAAGGTAGGTGCTTACTTTAAAAAGTAATGCTAACAGTAAAAGTAAAGAGGAGGAGAATATGAATTAACTTAAAGTAATAAATGTGTTGTTAGGGAAGAAAGTCCTTGCAGTCTTGCATTCACCCATAAGAATGATGGAAAAGCGAAATAAGAGGAAGATTCATAATAGCAGAGGCTGAGACTAAGGGTTTGATGATCCCTCTTTGGGTCCTTGTTCCCACACATGATTTGGAGTCATTCAATTACTTGAAAGGCAATCTTGGGTTCCAATACTTGCTCTTTACCAGGACCCCAGCACGAGATACAAGGTAAAAGATAGAACTGAAACCAATTTCTGCAGGAGGCACAAAATCCTGTGAGTAAGAGCGGAGTGGAGGTGGAAGATGTGCTCTGAGTGGAAACAACTTCAGATATTTTCTTCATTAATTTTCTCTTATACACTCTGAAAGCTTAACAAAAACATTTTTAATAGTCCACAGCTGAGTGTACTTGAGGGCACTAGATAAGGATTTGTCCCTGGAGATACACAAAGACACATTAGTGTTTCTACAGTGATGGCAAGGTTTGGGTACAGGACTAGGTGTTTGTTTTCATGGAAAGAGATTCTGAACATCCTAACAATCTATTTGGTTTGCACATTCAAAAGAAAATACATCATTAATTGTGAAACCAGACAGTGGCAAGAAGTTTCCTCTGGTTTAAACAGAACATTCATTTCAATTAGCTCTTCCTACCTCTACCAAATAATTCACATTAATGCAGTCATGATCTCTTTTTTCTTATTCCTATGTACAGGAAGGTGCTGCTCATGGTACTCTTTGGGCCCAAATGATCCATTTTGGTTGGGAGAACTTAATTTTCTTTTTGCTTTGTACTGGCTTGGGAATTACTGTGGGACAAAATTGTGGAAGGCCCACAGAATACCAGGGGAGGTGCCCTGGAGAAGATTAAATCTCTCTCCTACTCCAATTCACCTTCCCAGGAGACACAGTTTGCAGTGGCCAATGAGAACCTGAACACCTGATTGCCCCACAAACAGACCTGGGAACAAGCCAGGAATTAGGTCTGGTTTGGAGTTATGATTTGCTAGATCGGACTTGAAAATTGTATGTGGTTTCCCTGATAAGTGGTGGCATCAGCTGCAGTTCCAGAATCGTGGTTAGGCTGTGATTTGTGCATTGAAAAAGGAGCAGACATACTTCTTTTTATACAATTTAACCAGAGATTGAACACAGTCTTCTGAGGCCAAGAATGTATTGATTCTGGTAAGCTTTTTGCTGTCTTGTTTTGAAATTTTTCCAAGAGTCAGACTCCTGAGAGAAGAGATAGATCCAGAATCCCAGCAAGCATCTCCCCCACACATCTCAAACCATACACACACTTTATTCTGCTGTATTTGTAACAGAAACAACCAAGGGGTTTTTCTCATCACTGTGATTGAGTTAGCTGAAGGAAAGACAGCAGGTACCTCCCATGTTCATTAGCATTTTCCTCACAGGTCAGTTCTGGGCACTGGCTATGTGTTAGTCTAACACACACAGACCTCACTGTTCACCTGATTTGGACAATGTCTGTTACATGACAATTCTTTTTACTGTGGTGATTTTATTTTATGGAAAATTACTTGAACTGCTCCTGTGAGTGGGATATTTTTAAATCATAACTGCAGTGAGTCACATCTTACATCTTTCACTTTCTGAGGCTAAGACCACAAGAATGTTCCTTTTCCTCTTGTAAAACAGGCTGTGTTCCTGTGGTCACCTGTGCAGACCTCATCTGTTTGAGTTCTGCTCTCCTCCTTAGCACCTGGAATGCTCTAGATAAGGGTCTTCATTGGGGTGTCTGCTAATTGTCTCAAAAAAAAAAAATTGGAAAAGGTTTTGGGAAAATCTTTCCTGATAGGATTGTATTTGCATTTTTATAGGCACATCTCATTGCTGGCTTGTAGAGATCCTGCAATTAAGTCAGCCAGGCCTTTCTCTTTCCCTCTCTTTTCCAGCTGGTGTCCTCCCCAATGAGTCCATCCAAAGAAGAAATACCTTTCAATAGTCCCTGTACACATGCCCTGGCAATCTGGGCAATTACATTTCATCCCATTATATTATTCTAGTCTGATTGTTCCTAAGTACCAATTCAGGCTTCCTCCACACTGGCAAAGCTTTTCATCTGTGTTTCACCAGCAAAGATCCACTCTTCATGCCAAGGTCATTATAGAAAATATCAAATGTGTTCAGTCCCCAGAATGATCCTTTAAAAAACTTCATTCCAACTCAATTAGCTCCTCTTCCAGCACGATTTGTCTCATCAGTTACTTTATCCACCTGTAATTCACCTATTCATCCTCTCTGGCTTCCCTCCTCATGTCCCACACAGCCTTGAACCCAGCATTTTCCTGCAATTTAGGTAGATTAGTTCCACTGAATTTCTCTGGTTTAGAACCAAAGTAGGCTGGACAGATAGATCCCACTGCTCTGCAACATTCACCTCCACTAAACCCTGCTGCCTTTTTGTAATATTTTCACATTTATCTCCACATCTTTTAATTATTCTTTCCTTCAGATTTGCCCTAATGCTTTCCATAGAGTAAGGAGCAAGTCCCTGCTGCCTGCTCCCTTCCCTCTCCCTCCCACCCTCTTTGGGCACCATGTGTGTCAGTAGCTGCCTGCTTGGCACTGGAGCCCTCTCTTCCTTCACAAGTCCATGAGAGCATTTCCTGTGCCAAAACCTCTTTTCTCCAAGACAGAGAGTGCCAGATGTCCCAAAGCTCAATCATACTGAGTTCTGAACTCTTGCTACTGCCTCAGATGGAATGATTTCCATTTCCTACATGCTCATTCTCCACAGGAATGCCAACCTTGTCTCCATATTTTTCATCTTACAGAAACTTATGTCAAAATAGTGACAATACTTGAGGCCATATCCCAGCTAACTCTAACACTCTCACCATTGTGTCATAACCTATGTCCTCAGTCCTTGCTACCTCTTTCTTTACAAGAATACATTTTGCTCTAATCTCAGAAAACAGAGTATCAGATTCCAAAGAAAATAATGTAGATTCTACAGTTTTTTTAAAAACTGTGAATATAAGCTAAACCAGTCCAAATTCATCTAAATTAATAATACTTAATTTTCTGGCACTTATGAATTTTGATGCTTAAGAATAGTTTGAGATATTAAATATCCTTCTTTTAATTTATTTAAAGATTCAAAATCTCTCCTCCAGGGGAACAGAAGATCTTATTAACCTGTATTTATAGAAATTCTAGATCGAAAAGTTACTGCTTAGAATTGCCCTAATCCTGAGAGGGATTTAGGGGCTGAAGAAGCTTTCAGATGTATCCTGCATGTTCCATCCATCAGGCTTGACTCTGCAGGCTCTGCTTGGCCTATTAATTACCTCAGTCTCGATAACCAGAGCATCTTATGAAATAATAATGATGCTTAAGCAAGCTGATGTGTTTTAACCATGTGTTTGCCAGCCTGGTGGTGTATTACCATTTATCAATAGAGCCATAACTACTGCCCCTTATCCAGCACTGATTTATCAGTGACCTTTCCTTTTAAATCCAGTTTGGAGTCATTTTTTATGTGACAGAAAAAAAATGAGAGGCATCTAAAACCAAAAGGCTCGTGCTCTGCTTTATTCATAAGCAGAGCAAAGAAAAAGGCCAATTCCTCAAACCCAATTTCAGTTGAATTTGATTTATAAATAAAGAGTGGCCAAAAAGAGAACCGAGTGGGGGAAAGGATTTAAAGGGAAGTGAGGGAGCAACATCTCCCCTGAGGGCTGAGATTTCATCTGCTCCTTTTGGCAGATATCTGACAACTGACAAACCCTGGGAAAACAGAGCTGACAGTAAGAAATGGTGAACGCAGCTTTAAGCAGAAGACCAAATGACACCGCTGTAATTTGCCAGCATCTATTTAAAGAAGGAGCTACAAGGACTTTGCACAGACCTTGACAGGGGACTCTGGGAGACTGTCGTCCCTGAGTTTCCCGTCTGTTCTTTCTAGGAAAGCAGCTTCCAAAGGTTGTGATTGCATTGAGTTAAGGGTGTTGAAGGCAGGCAGGGATTAGCACTGTGAGAGAGAGGTGGGAGAAGAGCATCTTGCAGTGTGCTGCTGGGGAAAGAGCAAAGGGGAAAGGCAAGGGAGCCTGTTAGGAATTTAAGACCTGGTGCTCCACAGATAACCTTCTCTTTCCACTAATATCCAAACACAGAAATTCTTCCTGACAGTTGATAGAGGTAGTCCCCAACCCACTACAATGTAACCTCCTGTGGCTAAAAGTGTTCCTCTCTCTTGTCTACCCCAAATTGAATTTGTATCATTTTTGTCCCTTTTTAAATCAATTTTGTGCTTTTCTCCCCATGAAAAGTGAGAGCATTGTACCCATAAAAGTCATGTCTTGCACGCATTTTATTCCTAGAAAAAGTGGATAATCTATCCCCATGGAAGAGCAGGACTTAGTGCCCCCCAGCCTAGTAAAGCTCCTCTTTTCAGCTAAGCAAGCTGGTGTGAGCATCCAGGATCCCAGGTGCCAGGCATGAGCACTCAGCAGCTGAGGGGGCAGCACCCACTGGTCCAAGGGGGCAGAGCCAGTGTTACACTTTCCTGTTGTTGAATTTGATAGCAAAACAAGAAAACAGCTTTAAAGCAATAGAGAATACTGAGGGGAAAGGCAAAGGGCAGAAGTTGAATCACACAGGTGTGAGCACCCCTGAGGATACAGTCCTGAATGACTTGATTGTCCCGACTTGGTTGCATCGTAATTGATGCTAATCCTGGAGCTGTAGTGCTTACATTGTATGCACGTGATTTGAAAGAAATTGGATTTTTTCTCTATTAAGTCATGTGTTGTTTTTTTTCCTCATTCAGGCTCTGCAAGTGTTTGCTTTACAGCCAGAAATCTCAAAAAAGAGAGAATCAATTTTTTACCTTTGTTTTTCACTGAACTACTCAAAGCACTGAATTCACTTGCAGCAAATCCAGCTCTCAGTTTGGGGAAATTCTCCTCCTGTTGTTCCTTCTCACAGCAAAGACAGCAGTTTTCTGTGACTTTTAAGCTGTCTCTGTAATGAAGCAAGAGGTGAAGCATCCTGAAACAGACTGAGGGTTTTAGTACATGTGAACTGGCCCCAAGGTCATGCAGGGACTTGACCATCCCAACACAGAAGCCAAAAGGTCACCAGTCATCAGCTCCATCAGCACAGGTCAGCTGCAAGTTTGTTTTTCACTCCAAATTTCACGTTATGGGCAAGGTTTTGAAGTTATTTCTACCCTCATTCCCTGAAGGAGACTCTGAAACTGTTTTTTGAAACAGCAAAAATTAGTCTGTGATTATATAACTACTGGGAAGCTAAGTCCATGGTTGTTTCCCTGAATATGGTGGCATTGGAAGTATTTAAACTAATGCTTATCTCTGCACTTCTAAAATTGCTGGGATCAAAGTTCAAAATTGTAAACTCCAGCAAAAAGAGGTCGCTCTTATGTGCTTGTATAGCACCTAGCAAAAGGGAAGCCTAATCCTGCTTAATCCCCTAAGATTTGCTGTTTTTAAAAAACTTCATCTTTTAAGCAAATATAAATCCACACATGTAGAATGTGAAGTGTCCCATTCTACTGGTGTGGAATGATACAATTCCACATGAAATTGCTTAAAATGGAAGGCTATTGCAGAGCAAGGCCTACCTCATTTTGTATTAGTCTTTATTGAAAATAAATCATACATAGACTCTCTATAGGGCTTTTAAGGTGCTAATTATAAATTTTAGCTGCAACAAGATAAGCATTGCCTCCCATTTTACAGATTGAAAAGCTGAGAAATGAATGTGAAATGAGTTTCCCTGAGATACAGAAGGAGACATTGCTGAAAAGCAATGTGAATACAAGAGTTAGGGGGCTGCTGTGAATGACAGACCAGGGACAAATTTTTAAACTCACTGTAGTAAGTGTAATGACTAACTTAATTCTTTTGCATATGAATTTATTGTCTCTGCCTCATTAGTCCTACAGCTAATGAGCTCAGATCCCTCACAGTGCCCATGGTGGGCTGCTCTCAGGCCCTGATCACACCCAGGTTTCTCCAGTCCTGATTGGCAAAATGTGACACATGTCACCAAATCCCAACTTTAGGGTAGAGCACTTTGCATTTATTATCTGCAGGCAGCAAATGACACTCTGCAGCTATAAAATATGTTGGGAAAAGGGAAGGACAGATTCAATTCTTCTACTCAGCTCCACATGCCATCTCCCCTCGTGCCTTACCCTACTCCCAGTAACTTCAGCCAATTGTCCCTTGCCAAGCTGTCTCCAGGGCCCACAGATAAGTCAGTGTGGTTCCCCACAGTATGTGGTTTGCCCACATCATCTATTTTTCTCCTGGTCCCCACCTTTTTTACTTGTTTTACTTTGTAGATAGTTGCTCATTCATTGATTCAAGGCATTAATAGAACAGTGATCCAATAAAAAGCCCCCAGGCATAAACATGACAAGAGAAAAAGAAAGAGAAGAAAAAAAATAAAATAAAAAAAAAGAAAAACAAAAAGGCCAAGAAGAAATTTTCTGAAATTATATTATTCCAGTGGTATTGTACAATATTTGACCTTAAGCAAAGGAAAGTTGATGACTTTAATAGACTTTTCCCATAAAGCTTTGTCTTTCTAATTCCTCCTGGGAAAAAAAAAAAAAAAACAACAATCCTGCTAACATATTTTTTCATTCCTATCTCTTAAGTAAGACACTTTCCTGCCCTATCAGAGTAATCAAACCTGTGATTCACAGGGCTGGCTTCAAGCTACTACACTGGGCACAAAACAGCACTTAGAGGAAATTAATCTGAATTTTGCTTCGTAGACGGGGCATATTTTCACTTTATTTTTAAATTAAATAAGGGAAAGTAGAAAGAAGGGGGAGCAGAGGTGGATGAAGGGTGGAGCTCATTATGAAACCGTGGGGCAAAATTGGTTCACATTAGAAATGCTTCAGAGCTCAGCATTAGCTTTGTTCCTTCGCAGTAAATAAGCTAGTGAGCAATAAGAAATATGCAAGTGCTGCCAGGGGGGTTGTAGATTGGTAGACACAGGGGTTTGTTTAATGTCTCCCTCTACATGCATATTGTAGTTGATATTAAAAATTGGATATTAGAGTTTGTCTTGGACTATTCTATTTATTATTTGCACTGTGATGGAGAATGAAATTCTGCGTCCTGTGTTTTATGGGTGGTTAAACCAGATAATCGAATCATCTCTTCTGAACCCATGCTCTACACAGCTGGAGGTGGCAATAAGGATTGGAAGACACCATTTTATTAAATACCAGAACAAAGCCACCATTATTGTTTCTTGCTCTGAAAGAATGCATCAAGAAGAGGGCCCTGTTGAGTCAGACAATCCACAAACACACAGCCCAGCCATGGTCTCTGCTGAGAAGTGTTTGCAATTTAAGGTGAGAGGAGCAGGCCAGAGGGGAGGGACAGGTGCAGTGGATATCCTCCCTGTGCCAGTCAGTGTGATATGCCTGGATCCTGGCTTCATTAAAGTCCTTTCCCTGAAGATGTAGCTCTTCACCAGACACTTCCCTTTCCAGCAGGCACTGGATGGGTGGACTTTGGGAGGAGCGAACCCAACACAATAACAAAGTTGGATGGACAGAAGCTGGTGTGTGCAGAGCCACCCAAGAGTCTGTGCTGCTCAGGGACCTACTGGCCACAGCCCACCCCTCCTTTTCTTTGGATTTCCAGGGGTCAGGATGCAGCCATCCTGCTATCTTGTCCTGCCTCTGTAGGGCTGGTTAGAGAATGGGAACCACGGCACAGAGGAGATGATCCCTGCTCAGGAACAGAGACGTAAATCAGACCATCTCAAAGCAAGTGAATGCTGCTCAGGCAGCAGAGTGGCCTTTACTGGGGCTTTAATGTGTGCTGTCTAGCTCTTCCTGATGAATTTGGGATGCTGCCAAGTGGGTTGAGTCATTTTTTCTTCGTCTGTGTGTAAGTCTATTTAGGATTGTGAAGGACACAAAAATGAGATCCAAACACTGCCAGACTCCTAATTTGGGGATTTCAGATGCTCTTTCAAGGTGTGTGTCCCTAATCCCATGTGGGGATGGAGAACTGAGAGCCATTATACAAGTCTCCTCTCTTGCAGCCTTGCCTGCAGCCCTTCTCCTCCTTTGTTTCAGTCCTAGCACCTAGGAAAAGCACATTATCTGTTTTGTGCTGTGCTTGTGACATCTAAGTGTGACCTTTCAGAGGAGCTGACAATTTTACCGAAAGAGGGGGAAAAAAGGGAAAGGAAAAATGTCTTTTTATCTGATTCTATCAGTTTTAAGTTTCACAAATGGAGAGAGTATGTGCCATGTTATTAACACTGGGAACATTGGGAAGATGGGAAGGGCTGATATTTGAACAGGTGTTTGTTCTTTTTTCTACAATGGCAATGAACACAAATTGCAAAATCTTATCCTGCTAAAGGTCAATCAACTTTAGCAAAAAAACCACAGGAATGGCCACACTATCTGACACTACTGAACACACAAGTCCTTAGGGAAAAGTAAAACTGCACGATTATATATGATGCTTTCTCTAAGCCTCCTGTGGCCTATCTGTTCAATAAGTCCAAAGATTTCCTTGCTCCAAATACTTCTCTAGTCTTCCTTTGAACCTGTGTATGTCTACATCCAGATTATCCCCAGGAAATTAATTGTACAGGTCTACCACAAATTCTGTGAAGAGCCATCTCCTCCTGTTCATTTTAAATCTGGCTGCACCTTCTATGGGGAGCTTGGGCTTCGAGTCTTTGGCCCATTTCAAAGTAGAGGGTGAACACTAGATCTCTCTCTGTCCTTTCTGGATATTTATATCAACTTCTGCTACTCCTTTTTCTTCCTAGCATTTTAGTTTTGGAAACTTCTGCTCTGGCCTTTCCTCCCTAACTGCTTGCTAAGCTGTGCCTTAAAAGATTTCAGGCAGCTTTGATTCTGTAATTTGCCTGAGATATTGGCTGTCTCCCTCAAGAGTTGGTTGTATGCTCACAGCTTATTTTCTTTCCTTTTTTTTAATTGTAATTATACCTCCCATAGGACAGCTGTTGTGTTTTATGTACGCAAAAGCATTCTGAAAATTTAATGTCAGCATAGCGATGGGGAATTCAGAATCTAAATGCAACTGTTCCCTTCCATTGCTCATAAATTCTTACAATACAAAACCTTCCAAGTAAGTTGACTACCTTTAAGTCACTTCCTATCAAGTCTTCCTTTATTTAGTCATCAGTCAAGAGCTGTGTACTGGTTTTGGGGGAAGGGAAAAGCCTTTTGTAGGGGAGGAAGGAGGCTGCTGGCTAGGTTTTCCCTTCTATTTTGTTTTAAATGTCCTTTATTTTTGTGTGGCAGAGAGCAGGCCTGCTTTATACAACAGGCCAGGACAAAATATGCAGTGCTATTCCTTTCCTTTTTCTCATTAGTGCAAAACCAAGGGAGTGCTCCATTACTGAAGGCAGAACAGATTTATCTGCCACACCCAGACCCTGCTAATGTGTGTAGCTGTTGTCCCACAAATGGTGCCTCAGTGATATAAAGGTATTAGAGGCACTACAAAGCTATGGCATTAAATCAAATGTCAACTCTGACCATTGGAGGTCAAAGAATCAAGAGCAGGAAGTCAGAGATGTTCTTTTCCCCCAGAGATTCTCTACACCACGTCCAAGAAAAGCTCATGATAGTTCCAGTATGTTTGCACACCGTGGGGTGCAAAGAGCTTGACCTTGCTGGGTCTCCAGGAAGCTTCAGGATCTCCCTCAAGCTGGGACAACAGCGCCTCTCTCCCAAGGACCCACCCAGCTGCCCCCTTGAGCAGAGAGCAGTTTGTCCTTGCTGCAAAAGGGAGGAAGGAGTCTCCAGCTGTAATGTTTTAGCTCAAGTCACTCAGCTGCTTTTGCAGGACATGTTTTTATCGGTCTCGTGACATTTTGCAATAAGAAACAGCAGTGCTTAGAAGGAGCCCTGAGAAGCAGGCTGATGTTTTTTGGAGCACATGCTGGAAAAGAGATTACAGTAATTTCACGATTATAAGCCGCACCATTTTGACTAAAATTTTGGTCCGAACCCAAAGTGCGGCTTATAATCAGGTGCGGCTTATATATGGACAAAGAATGAAAAGTTGCTGTTTTAGTTTGGAGGACAGGTGTCTGCTGAGAAAGGCAGGAACTTCTCTTTGAAATGGAGAATGCAAACCCCCTCTCTCCAAATTATTATAATTTGGAAATCAAGGGGCTTTCAGGCAAAGACATGGGAATTAGGAATAACAGTTCTTTTCTAGGGAAATTAAAATAGAAATACAGTACTACAAAGAAACAAACCCCTAACCCTGACAAAGTCAGAGTATAACCTGACACCCCGTCAGGCAGGGTGTTGGTAGCAGTCCCATTAAATGGTGGCTGCATCCTCCTGCAGTGACAGATGTGGCTCAGTCAGAGCAGTGCTCCTGTACAAGGTGCAGTTTCCCTCTGGAGGTCCAGTGGTGATGTGGAGAAATCCGGTTTTCCACTGGAGTCCAGTGGAGAAAGGGGCTCCCTTAGTGTCCCAAAGCCTCTGTTTTTGTCTTGGTAAGAAATGTTGGGCTCTTCCCCCTGGCTGGAGCAACTTCCAATGGGATGCAGTAATTTTATCAGTCCCACAGTGGGACTCAATGGGCCATTAGCAGACAATGACTCGCTGGAGGAAGGATGGGGTGTGAAAAGATAAAGAACAATGCCCAACCTGGTTTCAATGGATGGCTCATTAGCAGATTATCTGCTATTGAGATAAGGATCACTGTCCCCACCCTCAACAGATGGTGATAGAACAGATACCTTTTATCACACTCTGTATTGTAATGTGCGGCTTATAATCAGGTGCAGCTTATGTATGGACAAAGAATGAAAAGTTGCTGAAACCCAGAAGTGCGGCTTATACTCAGTGCGGCTTATAATCGTGAAATTACTGTAACTTAGAAATAGGGTGGGGGGTCCTCAGTACAAGCACATCCCTGGCAGACCAAAGGGTTGAAAGCCCCAAGCTTGCTTTAACCACAGTGCCAATATATCTCCTGAAACAACATGTGTTCCATGGACTGCAGCAAATCTTGAAGTACAGGAATATTGCCTTAGCAGATCTGAAAAAATGGAGAGAAGTGAAACAATGTCATTCAGGAAAAATTCCAAACAAGGGAAGATCTTGGAGCTGAGTTGAAGCTTGACCAAGAAAAGATCACTCATCCCACCAGCACACGAGCACACATCCCTGTTCTGTGCTACACAACATCAGTCAGTCTCAGGGCACAAACTGTGAATGTCACCTCCCACCTGGAGGGTGGCCCAGGATCCGCAGAGCTGGTCCCATGGGTGACATGGTAAGAGACCAGCCCCATCACTGCAGGCACCTCCATGAGGGCACAGACACACCCTGGTGATGGATTTATTTCTTACTTTCTCCACTGCCAGATTGCTGAGCTGGTGGCACCCAGGACAGCTGCAGGGGAAGAGGGAAAGGTGTCACTGGAGCCTGTGGATCCATTGGCACAGGCCCATGTCCTTACAGCCAGTCGTGAAACAGGCACCACAGAGGTAATATCAGAACAAACAGGAATGTGGGATTTCCCATGAAGATTTCCCACTCAAGTACAGAGTTAACTAAGCCTGACCCTGCTTAGTTTCATGAAATAAGAGGGAGGTGTCAGGTCTTTAGGCTAAACAGATTGACAGGTAAGATATAAAATAGCAGCCCAAAAGGGCTAACACTCAGCTTGATATCGACAGCACCTTCCAAAGCGGGTTACTTAAAGTAATAGCTTGGTTTTCTCCTTTTAATATACATTTGTTCAAAGAAAATTATTACTTTGAATATTTCCCTGTGTTTTCATTAATTATGCAACCTATTACAACAAGGAACTAATTAGGAAATATATCTCGGTTTGGAAACAAACTGCATCAGTGCATTTTCACAAAGGGTTTTCATCTTCTTGAGACAAAGATCGCTTTCAGCTATAATTAAGGCTGATAAACCTGGTAAAGAGGAAATTAACAAAAATCGCAGCATGCTGAGCAGCTCAAAGGGCTTATGAAAATATACTTCTGAAAATTAAAAATATAAAATCAATACACAAGTGAATACTCTTCATGACATTCTTAATTATACCAAGAAGTCATGGGGTTTTTATCAAATCAAGCATTCTCTCCGACTTTTTGCTCTTTGATGTTTCATGCCATTTAATTTCCACTAAGAGTGGAACTTGCTTTTCCATGCACATTAGGGGAAGCAGGAATCAGCCATAAATTCCTAGAAGATGGCTTGTACAAATCGTTTCCTTAATCAAGAGAACTAGGAAGCACTGCCTGATTTACTGCTCCTTATTTTTAATGCATGTTTGTCTTTTGAGAATAGGTGTCAGAACCCCAGGGCCTCCTCTCAGGTTCTGCCCTTGATTTATTCTCAAGCTCTGGGCAGATTATTTAACCTCTTTCAAACTCACTTTATCTTCCTATAAAATGGACATAGGAATTTTTTTCATCTAAGTCGTGACTTGACTCTGGATATAGCAAGTGTTTATAATGTTCTCTGTGAACTTAGCACCATAAAAATGGCAAATATTGAAATTTGAGGCTGTTTCAGATCCCACCCAAGTTCCCAAGGGAATCTCCCTGTTCTGTGTTCTTAAATAGTGAAAGTTCTTGTGCCATATTCAATACCACCTGTGAACTGTCCATAAAGAGTAATAATCCAAATTTTACTTGTAGCCCTACAAAGAAGGCTCAGATTGAAAAGTCTCTTAAAAAAAAAAAAAAAAAAAAAGAAAACAAACAAGCAAAAAAAGGCTGAAAATACAACCACATATTGTAAGTCTTAGACTCATTCTCTTCCAACTGATGACAAGTGAGATACAACCATTTTCATTTCTCAGGGGAGCACTTTCTAGAAAACCATGAATCTTACCTGTAACATTGTCAGCCTCCAGCCTCCAAATACTTATGGACTGAATTTAAAGTGTTGCAATCTTCTCGTTGTCAATTCTGTCAGAGAACTGAATGTGACACATGGGTAAGCAAAGAGATCCTGTACGAAGCAAGACCAGTGGGATGCAGAATTACTGGGACACTGGCAAGGCCCTGATGTTCAACAAGCACCTCACCCACTGAGTCATTTTTGGGGGTAACAAATGACACCCCGACAGGGACTCATCCCCTAGCTCCACAAGGCTGGGAGATCTCCTTCAAATCTGATAAAAAGGATAAATGCAAGTATTGCCTTACTTGTAATTGTGTCTCGAATTTGTATTAGCCTGCACCTGGAAGTGTTGCTGTTTACCCAGAAAATAGGTGCAGATGGGCTCTCCATGGGTGCTATAAAGATGGATTCCCTGCTATTTCTTAAAAGAATAACTGTTGTTTTGAGAGAAGGGTCAGCCTTGGACAATTACTTTGAATCTGGAAATAACATTGAGTTTTCCAGTGATCCAGTTTGCTCTGTGGAAACTGTACCTTTAGACAAACTAGATAAGTCAGGGGGGCCAGGAAACACCCAAAGCTTCCCAGAAAGAAGATGTGTTTGTTCCAGATGCTCTCTACCAAGTCTCCCAGAGGCTGCTTCTGCCACTCAGTAGAATGGTAGGTGTTAGTGGCTCTGTCAGAACCAAAACTGCACTCACTTTTGGTTTTCTAACAGCTTTACAGACCCACAAGAATTACTTGGAACCATTAAGGGATTTAAGAGACAAAGAAATTACAGTGCTTTCCATTTTGAGAAGAATAAGCCAGAAAATTGTATGGTTTTTCCTCTTTTAATAATGTGTATCAGTAGATGAGGAGGTTATTAACCACCCCACTGAAACTCTTTGTCTATATTTAAAAGCTTCATGTGTTGATCAAAGGATGACATAATTAAATGGTCTTCAAATGCCCAAGCCATATTAGATGAAAGCCTCATTTGGTGCTTGTTGTTTTTGCATTGTATTTTTAAAAAATCATGGGCTGATTAATCATTTAGCAAGTACTAAACTCCCAACCACCCCCTGCACACAAAGTAAATTTGATTCAAGCAAATATCTTTTTGACAAATGGCTTCAGCCTGCCTGATTTATTGGCACCGTGCAAATGGGTGGCGTTGGTTTCAGACTTTTTTCGTGTTGGGTTCTATATTGCTGGCTGCTTTCAAGGACGTGGGGAGAAATTGTTTGGTCTGAAAAGAAAAAATGTGATCTAGATCAGTTTGGAAATATGTGTCACGGCAGCATCCAACCCCAAAAAAGCAGAAGATATACAGTTTTGGCTCTGCTTTAGGTAGTGAAAGTCATAAGCTGACTCTAAGGCAGGAAAATCAAGAATATGCTTGCAGTTATGTGAGACTATTAAATTGCCAACCACAAATTAACTTTGCAAATCATAAAGCTCTTCCAGAAAGACTCATGTGAAGCAAGATTTTGTACAAGCTGTGGTAACATGAGATTAGGGTAAATTTGACAAGCAAAGCCATTCCGTGTCTTGAGCAAATGGCAGCTCCACTGCAGGAAGCCGCTTCCCACAGTGAGAATGAGTCCTTCCACTCTTGTTCCTGGGTTTTGCAATTCCTGGGGTGGAAAACAGTCACAGTGTCCTCCTCAAACAGCTTGGACCACTGTCAGGGCACGTGGTGTTCCATGAGCAGCAAGTGCAAGAGCTTCCCTCCTGCCCTCCACAGCTTCACCAGCACCCCCAGACAAAACCATCCTGCTCACACTCTTCCCAGTGAGAAGGAGACGCTGCTCTTGTGGAAAACCTGGCTATGGCAGCCCTGCCCTGCAACCTGGGGAACAGGAAACACTCTGCCTCTTGAGACATCTCAGGTGGCCTGGAAACTGGCCCTGCTCAGGTGTTTTCATCTCTGAGTTCACATCCAAAGGTGCACAAGACAGCTGTGACTGTTGTATGAAACTTGTATCAGTAACAATTTACTTCCCAAGTGGGACACAAACCAGGAGCATCCTACAGACTACACTGCTCCTTTCCTTCTGTGTCCTGACTTGCACCTACCCCGGCATCTGAGGGGTGAATGTAGGATTATGTTTCCTGAACAAAAAACAAGAGTGCAAAATTTTGCAAATGGGGCAAAAAAAGAAGCTTTCCTTTCTGGAGACAGGTGAGCAAGCTGGGAACATCAATCACTTAAGGTGAATAGCTGAACACAGCATGTGCCTGCTTTCTTCCTTCCCAATATCCCCTGTGTGGACTGGGGTCAGTTTTGCATCCATAATACAGAGAAAAAATAAAAAAGCCAATTCCCTGGAAACCAAATCACCTCATTCCAGTGGCACCTGGGCAGCAGTGGGAACTTTTTAAGTCTTCCCAAAATTAATCTGGTTTTAATTGGGTCCCAGATTCAAATCAAGAAAAGAAAAGAATCTGTTTCTTCTTAATGAGGTCTAATTGTTCGTATTTCATCCCATGGTTTAGAGCTCTTTCCCTCTTTGGGGCAGGAATATTGTATTTGGATACACACTGTAGGAAAGCTGTTTATTTTGTCAGTAAAACAGTGCAGGCCTCTTTCTCCAGCTGAACTAGAAAATATAATTAGGAAAACAAAACAAAATGAATGAATTTGATTTACCACAAAAGAAAACATTTTAAAATTCTATTACTTTGTCTTAAATATACAAGCATGATTGTCCAACCTTCTATTCTCTCTGTTCCCATCTGGAGTGTCAGATCACAGAATGAAGGCATAAGAAATTCTGTGAAGGAAAATAAAAGTCTCTCTTAACCTCTCAGAACTCTAATTTTTTTTTAAATACAGCAGGCTGGAAAGGGACTGAGCTCACTCTGTTATTGAGGCAGCGGTATTTTACAATAGCTATTGCCCATATTCCTCCCAAGAGAACTGTGACTAGAAATACCAAACCTCACTCATACCCATAGGTAAAAAGATTTCAGGATTTAACAAGAGGCATCTTGGTAGCATGGAAACAAATTTGCTACCCTTTCTCAAAGGCTTTTATTATTTTTATCAGCTGCAGTTGCCTGAGGATCTCACCATATGAGGTGCAGTGTAAAAAACATGGAGCAGGTTTCTGCTAGAACAAATTATGTTAAAGCAGACTCCAAAAGGCAAAGTGTTGAAGGAGCAAAATAAGAGGGAAACTGAGACATAGGGAAAGGTGGTTAGATATCAAAACAGAAATTTCCAGCAAGCAGGAATCTTCAGCCCTGACTCCAAGACTCCTGAGGACCAAAATATGAGAACATTCTTCTTTCAGTCGGACAAGGCGAGGGTGAGAAGCACTGTGACAGTTTTCTCTTGTCCACAAGATCTGTTTGTCCATTGTTTTGTCTGTAAATTCAGGGATATCAGACCACTGGGAATAACAGTCCTACTCCTTGTGGGGAGGCTGAAGGGCCTGCATGGGGGTAACTTTTTCCTTGGTCAGAAAGAAATCAAGCTGTATCTCAACAGGGCAGTTTACTGGATCAGGGCTGTCTCCTTTTGCATGTGCTCATTTTCTGTCTCTGGCCTTGGCATCACCTGGGGATGCCCCCTCCACATCAGTTTTCCTGCATCCATTTTCCCCTCTTACTTAAGCACTTGCATGACTAGAGATGAAAATTTTTCTGTAAGAAACACAGGTAGCATTGTTCTTGAAAACGTGTTTTTAAACATGGGGGATGGTCTTATGCAGGTTGAGAAATTAGGGATAAGTTCATCCAGTGATACCTTTGTAACATCAGGATAAAACACCATTCTCACTTCAACACAAGTTCAGCTGGCAGAAAAAAAAAAAAAAGAGTTGACAGTATATTTGAATCACAGATTTTCATTCATGCTTATCTTTATGAATAGAATAAATTATTATTTTATTTAATGGTTTAAAGTCAACCACTGGAGCAGCATTTTGGCATGCCAACATCTTCTGGAAAGCAATTTCTCCATAAACAACCTCTGTTTCGTATCATTTACATCTGAGAAACACATCCCATTAGGTCAGGACAAAGAAATAACCAAAACCACAGAGAAAAAGCTTAAAATGTAATACTAGTTCTGACATATATGCTGTTGTTCTTCCTAATTATTCTTCTACTTGCAAACATCTTTAGTTGCAAATGCCTCTTTCCCTGGAGTACAGAAATGAGAGGCAAGTCTGTTTTGAACAAAAGCGAAAGAAAATCAACAGCTACTATGTAGGAATGAGACCTTTTCTTTGAATTCTATCTGCATGTACTGGCAGCATTCCCATAATAACTCTTTTTTTTTTTTTTAATTTTCCTAATTTTCCTTTGGGAAAACAATACAACTGAATGGGCCTTAGTGCATTAATGAGATTGGAGGCAATTCTTCCTACATTCCTATCTGGTAGAGATACTGAGGGCAAGATAAGCAAGTGCAGTTCTGTTCCACAGTTTGAGACAATAATAGCTTGATTAAATTTAAAATGCATTTCTTGTTTCTGTACAGGCTCAAATCTAAAGATGTTATGTTAGGGAAGCAGACAGCCGTCTCTGAATACGGTCTCCAGCTGTTAGGTTTGAAATTATCCTTATTTTCTTCTGGTTTCTTTCTTGACAGAATGAGAGAAGAGATGTTTTGCCAAGAAGGAACCTGTAAATTGGTCTACAAGTTACAATTTTGGAAGCTTCCATTTCAGAAGCAAAAACAGGTTAACCAATCAGAGAACACATCTGCTGGACCTGGAGAGAGATCACTGAACTTTTTGCTTCTAATTTCTGAGGACTCCTTCTAATTCAAATAGGTGGACGAGTGTGTAGTGGACAGAGCATTTACAATATTTTCCTGAAATCACCTATGCAATTTAAATCCTGATGTAACAGGCTTGAGGGCTTCTGTCCTTGGCTCTCCATTTACAGTATATGAAGGTGCTGTTTTTTGTTCTTTGAAGAAAAGCATCATTGAACTCTTCTAACATCTTGCAGACTTTACTGTAATTCTTTCATGCACCGAATTAATGGCAAATGAACACGGGCAATTATCAAGGAAAAAAGCTAGGATCATGCAGTGCAAGAGGCACTTTATTTCTTTGACAAGCATAGTCTATTTTTAATTTTTCCTTTTGCTTTACAGCACATTAATAAATGCTCTGGAGTGTATTTAGTCTAAGTAATGAAATCTTAGTAATACAAGGCTTCACTACAAGCTTCTGATGCTTGCTGACAAAGAAGCAGGGACCTTGGGGGAGATTTTGTTCACAGATACCTCCTTGGAAATTAGCAGCCTGTACTTTAGTGAGGTTCTCCCCAAGGGGTGTTGCTGTTCAGCTTATATGAACTCTGAATTTGAGAACCCTTTTCAAGCTATTTTACAGACTTCTTGGAAATTCAGCAGAGAAAGAGGCTGACTCATCCTCATCCCATCCTGAAAGAGGATGTCAGGCTGCAGAGGTGGCAGAAACTTCCTCCATCCAACCTGATTACAGTCAGACCCAGAGCTAAAACACCAGCCTTTGCAGCATTGGCATTAGTGACAGTCAGTGCCCATCAAGCCCTGGTTATAATGACAGAGCAAAATCCCCACACCTTTCCCACAAGGACCCCAGCACAGCACACATGCTGTTAGGGGAGGGGAGAGGCTCCAGGGCTACCCAGCCCCAGCAGCTGGGATATCACTGCCTGAGGTGATCTTTGGGCAGAAACCTCCAGGATTTCAGCAGGATTTCACATGGCACACCGTACCACACATCTGCAGTCACTGATGACTGGACATGCCAAGTGTTTTAAAACCACTACAGCTGAAAGCAACATCCTTCTGTTTGCTGCAGCCTCCCTGGCTTCTCCCCAGTGCAGGAGAAGGAAAGGGAGAGGACTGTCCCAAGCAGGGGAATCACATGAGGCAAGTGCTGGCAGTAGTTCTCAGAGCCCATCTATGCAATATCACATCAATTTGTCTTCCTTCAACAGCAATCATGGGCTGCATCAGGGTGGGATGAAGGAAGGAGGACTGCAGAAATAGAAGGAAAATGAAAAGGAGTTGGAGAACAAGTGTGAGAACAACTCTGCAGGTGAATTTCTAGTCACAAGGGAGATAAATTACAGCCTTCTACTTAATGCAGACAGCAAGACTGAAGTTAAAAAGGAAACTGAAGCTGGATAGAGACAGCAATAGGCACACCAACCTCCTTGTCTTGGAGCTGACATGATTCGATTTCCAGCAGTGTGATGGAGTTTGACACATCTCTGTGGGGGATGGATGCACCTGCAGCTTAGCAGCCATTCCTTCAGCTGCACAACCAGCTCTGCATCACCTGCTCTCAGCTCCTTTCAGACCAGCGAGCTCTTGTGCTGAGTCAGACTCGTGGTCTGGTTTAAAAACCTTTAGTTTATATTTTCTGATTTGTGGGGATATATTTAATTATAACCCCATCTACTGATGGCTGGTGTTAAGTTGGCACGTTAAGGTTGTCATCCATGAGTAGATATCCTAGAAATTACCACATGCCAGCAGCAGTAGTTACAGTACAGTGTAATAATTCTGGTATGAGATTCTTAAGAGCTCAAAGGAAAAATGCAGCTGAAAAATTTCTACTAAAATATCTTCTGCTAACCTCCTTGCAGAGGCTTTCTGACACACTCCTTCATTCCCTGTTTACAAATACGTGAAGGCTGTAGGATAGTCAAATATTTAACAAAGGAGGATCCATCCTCCATCTCCCTCACCAACAGATTGAGCCTGATTTCTTGAACTGTATAAACATGATCCCTCACTGATGCAGTTAATATCAGTCACAAGAGAAAGCAACCACTCCAGACAAACTTGGGGCAAAGACTTTCCTGCACTTCTTATCTTCCAGTGTAGCAAAGCATCTCTGCATGGAGGGAAAAAAAAAAAAGTAAAATAAAGAAACCCTCTTTACTGCAGGGTGGTTCAGAGCAATCACATTTGAAAATAATTTTCCCTGTCTGGCAGCTGTCAGCTTTCTACCAGCCAAAAAAAGGAGATGCTGAATTACTTCCATAATGTCTGCTGTTACATTATTTCAGCCAAACTTTTCTCATACCTTGAAGAAGACTCCTCTGCTCTTAATTTGTTTCACTGAGGCATGGACCTGACTAATCCCTCTAGCCAAGTGTTGTGGCATTGAATAGACTGAAGTTTGGGGAGAGTTTTGAAGTGAGGAGATGGCAGGGGGAAGAGGTAGCTTGCCTTTAGGTTTTGGAGAGAAAATGTGCACGTGAAACAGCAAATTTACATGACACGTTGTGCAAGATTCCCTATTTAATTTCAAATTTAGCACAATTTACAACACTTTTATAGGAGGCAGCAGGGTTTTTTTACTTTTGACTTTGAGGTAATTATGTTTAATTTGTAAAGGTGTTTACCGACCTTTATATAACTTCTAGCAATAAACTTATTTTATAACAAAAGAACCTGGAATAAAGATGAGTACAAAAAGTCAAATGCAGACTAAGGGAAAACTTCTTTCTGGAAAGATATAACACCCAGGGGCCAGATTCACACAGTCTCTGTGGGACCAAGAAGGACCAAAATGTGCTCATCTCCATAAATCCCATTTGTGTCACTGTAACAGCCCCAGTGGGACTTCCAAATGCTGATGAATAGTAGGTTTGTATTTCCCTCGTGTGGAAGACAACCAACAAAGCTCCCAATTTCCTCTTCCCCAAACACACCCCTCTCCAAAGTGCAGCTGTGGAGGAAGAAGTGGCACTTCAACAGATGCAAGGTTCTGAGACTCTCTGCACTAATTAAAACAGCCCTGAGGGACTATTGTGTCTGTGACCACTCATGCCTCTCTCCTTCCCAAACAGCATAATTCCCAGCACAGCCTTTTCTGTCACATATACTGCATAAACAAGCTCCTCCAGCTTTTGCCTTCCTGTCCTTGCACCACAAACCATCTTTAAAGTCTCAAATCATACTGTGCAGATACATGTTTAGGAAGATTAAATACAAAACATGGTTTTCCACAATAAAGCACAGCTAGCCATACCCAGAACCAGACTCAGAGGCACCTGAAGTACTGTGCTGGATAGAAGCAGTGATGCTGGGTGACTTCCAAACCAAGAATCAGCTGAGCACAGGTTACACACAGGTCCCTGGCACTGAAATCCGACAGCAGCAAAACCACTCTGCTTGAGCTGGAGTTTGAATCCTGTATCCCAAAACTGCAGCCCTGAGGGGCTGTGGAAAGAGAAATGATGCTGTGATGAGCACTTCCAAGTTGCAGGCACAGATAACCACAGTGCAGTAATCTTAACAGAGCCACTGCTCCAAGCGTCCTGCAATCAGAGCTTGGCTTTTGGAGAGCTTCCATAAGACACCACTCATGGTGACATACAATTAGCCCTTAAATCCTGTCCCAGGCCTCTACCTTGATGAAAAAACAAAGAGCCCAGCATGGTACTGGTTGAATGATATTTGGTGACCCTCATATAGAGTGAATTTTAGTGTCAGGGTGAGAAATTTGGTTGATTCCCACTGGTTTAGTAATGTGTCCAGTAGCAACATGGTTTTAAACCCTGATGTGAATTTCTGAATAACAATACATCAAACATGTTTAGTTTTGTTTGGGGTTTTTTTCTTGTTGTTTTTAAGTAGTGTTTAATCCACCCTCTGTATGGTTTTAAAAACAAGCAAGAAACTGAATAAAATGCTGCGGCTTTCCAATCTGATTTAAATTCAATGCAGAGATGAAAGACTGGAGGTTGTGTATAGGCCATACAGTTAAGCTTAAAAGCTTTGCATAAAAGCAGGAACACAGTATCACATCCTTGTTTTATATAGCACTAGATTGCTGAAGAACATTTTTGTCATAGTGTGGTTTGTTACTGATACTTATTTGATAAAAAAACCTGCATGCATGCATGATTTGAAGGAAACAGTGTAAGGAATATGTCATACTCTCACCTGCATCAACCATTTTCTTACATTTATATCTTGCAGGTGCTGTTCTCCGGCCCTACCTTAGATAGCAAAGAAAATCAGGTCGGAATAAATCCCCTGCAGTTCATAACTTAGGAATACATTATGTGTTCATAACTTAGTAATACATTACCCCCAGTAAGAGGATTCCTGTGTAACCTGACTGCTTTTGGCATCATTTGAGGAACAGGTCAAGGATTAAGCATTCCAGATCTCAGACTTTCTGCATTCTGATTCTGCCATTGATTTATTTTACATCACAGTCTCATTTCTGCGCCTCAAATACAAGATTTTCCTGATGAAGTCCTTCCTTTTAAAGCCTTCTGCAGATTCCTCATTCCAGACTGCAACATGACCATATGCATATATATATATACATATATATGTGTGTGTGTATGTGTGTATGTGTGTGTGTGTGTGTCTACAAAAAGACAAGTGCATCACCCAAAGATGAGTTTTCAAGGTAGAACTCTGGCCTTGCTCTCATGCTTGGTTCAGCTCACTGTGCAAAAAATGGTCTGTGCTCTCTAGAAAAGACCAAGACCTGGATTTACAGTATTTTAATTCCAGCCACTGAATAACACTGAGCATAAAATTCCTATAAACTAAGATGTTGCAATAATAAACAGGGAGTATTATACAACTGTGATTTTTCTGTCTGGATTTCACACATTTGTCTGATGGATTGTTCAGGATGGTGGGGGGTTGTTTGACCATTTTTCCCTATACAAATTTGTGGATGAAGGCATTCATTAGTCCTTTGAATTCCTCAAGTTCCTGAGCAAGGCCAGGTGCTTAAACACTGGAATGACCTCCAGTGGAGGTGATTAAATTTTCTGAAGGAAAATGTACCTTGTCGTGCCAAGTAAAGAGAGAATATGAATGGAAAGTTGACACCAAGATCTAGGCTCCTTGGTTGCCATGATACCTGACTGATAATACTGTCATTTTCCCTCTTTAAATCTCAGGCTTGCTGCTCACCTTCATCAGCACTGGTATCATTTTCGTTTTCTTCATTTCACTTAGGAAACCACTTCAGCATTTATCACATCTTTCACTGCACATGGCTGTAGACCTTGAAAACCCTGCTGTACCCAGAGGACCTAAATGTGTTTTGAGCAATGCAGTGCAATTCAGCCTGAAAGGCAGGTAAAAATTATAGGCACAGGAATATATGGAATGCTAGCATTTTGCATGTGTGCTGCCATGCTCCTTCAATCAAAGAATGATTACTGATTACCATAATTTTACTGCCTACCCTGCAACAACCAGGGGTATAGCATACTCTGTTTCAAAGAGCTAAACCACAGGAACTGTTTAATGGCTCATGAAAAGTCTAAATCAGTGCTGTGAATGAAATCTAAATTTTTAAGGGTTTTTCCACAGTTGTATTTTTAAAAATTAAACATTTCAAAGTTAATTAAATGATATTGAGAAACTGAGGCTGCTAGTATACGGTTTCTAAAGTCTTAATATAAAAATTTATGATGTTCAAGTAAAATGTTTTCATAAAGATCATTATGAAATGACAACATGGCAGAGAAGCAGGAAGGAAATGAGTGGGTGTTTCCAAATGTACAGAATTCCTTGGTGTACTGAAGACAGAGAAGCAAGACGGGTGTTTCACATCCAGAGCTGGAAGAGGGAAGATGCTTGTCACAAAGCAATGGGATGGTCAGGGGGACCCCCAATAATCACTGGGCAATTTAGAGCTTGGGAGACCGTGTTTGGTCAGAAGAAAGAAGCAGTGTCTGTGGCTTTTCCTGCAATGGGCATTGGCAATAACCAGCACGAGCCTTGGACAGCAGAGAAAAGGTGGCAGCAAACAGAGATGTGCGTAGGCTCAAACCTACAGTGCCTCCCCCTGTCTGCAGTCATCCCCAAAGCGGTGATTGACAAGAATCAATGCTCATTTGGCTGCTGGATAATGGTGAAGATGGAATAAAGTATTTTAGCTCGCCTCTGAAGCCTTTTATGCAGCTCCAAGTGTTTCTGCTCTGACAGCCCTGGCCCTGCATCACTCCTGCCCTACCCTCTCATCATGTCAGACTGCACTGAAACCCAAAGTCAGGAGGACACTGAGACCTCTGGATAGCTGTAAGTGTGCCAGTCACAGCAGTTAACTTCGAGCACAGAATCAATGAGGAGCTCTCAGGAGCTCCTGGCAGACCTTCACCCCAGCACCTGCTCCATCCCTCCCTCAGTGTGGGCAGGGCTGGCAGAGCTGAGCTGCCCCAGGGTGAAATGGCACATGAGCTCCATGTCCGGGCACCAGCAGAGTGGTCATGATGGACAATGAGGGCTCCAGCTGTGTCAGGGGAAATATTCATCTCCTGCACAGGTGAGAATGAAGGAATATGAGCCGGAGCCAAAAATACCCTGTACAACTCCCCATTCCCCTATCAGATACACTAACCTCCCTGCTCATTTCCTCTTTCCGTTTTTTTTCTTACCCAATTAGCACCTCATTAACCATCTCCCTACAGTGTCTGTAGTCTCAGCCATATTTAGCCCCTCATTACATGACACATAGCTTGGTAATCATCACTGCAGGGGGGTCTGCAGATGTTCTGTAGAAAAACCCAGTTCTTCCATCCACGACCCTGAGCTCTCCTGGAGATTATCTCTTTGTTATAGTTCTGTACGTTTTCAAACAGCCACAGACAGCACAATTCATTTGTGGTTGTATGTCCTTGATGACAGAAGTGCAGCCACCTCTGCTGCAAGAGGAAGGAGCCTGTGGCTGGGGCTGCTGGAGCATCTTTTCATTGCTCAGAAATCATGTTTCCCAATTTTGCCTCATCCACTTATATTGGTGCTAAAGGCACGGGTTTATGTCCTTCCCTTAGTTTTTAGATGCTCTGGTAGTAGCTATCTTTCAGGAGCACAGAATTGAGCAGCTCTGCAGGTTGAAGACAGTGGTGAGAAGGAGCATCGGAACAGGAGCCCAGGGGAGAAACAGGACAAGTTGAGGAGGAAGTAGGACAAGTTTTAGAGAATTTCTTTGGCTAAAGTGGGTCAAAAGTGTTCACCATTTTATTTTAAAAAAAAACAAAAAACAAAATGCAGGTTGCATTTCTCGAACCAAACATCCTGAAATGTGTGCCAGCAGTTTGCTTGGGGTTCTGTTTATTTACCAGCACACATGTAGGGCAATCTGAAAAGGAAGACTGCTTCAGATCAGGCCACCTGGGAGGTGCCTCAGTTTCCCAGGAAAACCCAGGCCTATGCATATTGACACTCCCAATGAACTGCTTTCAGGGAGGGGTTCTCTAGAGAAAATTCAGGCACAAAGCCTCTGTGGATGTACACCTGAACAGACAGTAAAACAGAGTATGACACAAAGTTCTTTACTCACTTCCAGATTGAATTTGAAGACCTTGTCTCCTGCATGCACAAGAAACCATCACACCTTCCCAGACCAATTCTCCCCACCAAATTACTGAACTCTGGGCCTCCAGGGGTTTGTCTCGTACAAGCTTAGCCATGTCCAGAGGGGAACACAAGATCTGTCTTATTCTATTGCTCCTGTCTCTCTATAGCAACTGTTTTCTGAGGCAATGAATCAAAGTGAAAAAAGAGCACAAACTGAAAAACAGAACAAAAAAAAGAAAAAGAAAAAAAAAAAACAAAAACAAAAAAAACCAGAAAATAATAGATGTATAAGGAAGAAGGGAAAAAGAGGACAATAGTCGATGGATCATTATTGAATCAACAGAAGAATGACTGTATGTTACAACCACAGAGTTGTTACATTACACAATTGAGTCTTGGCATTCTTAGACTCACAACATATCAAAGTATAATGCTATAGCCACCTGAAAAAACATCATCAGGACAGATACTGGTGTAAATACATGTGGAATGGCCAATTTACACCAGCCAATTTGCTTTACAGTGATCAGCATCATAAGGTTAAAGAAAATCCTTGAGAATGCAAAACAGGGATTACCCAATAGCAAACATTTCTGTCCTGCCCTCACACACCAAGCAACTAACCTGAGAGTCAATTGCCATGACTCCAGCAACTCATGATTAATGTATGTGGTATGAAATATTCAGGAGAATATGGGTTAATAATGCCAGTACAAACCAGGAGAGACAGCCCTGCATTCATCATTTGCTAATGTTCAGCCTTGAGCCAGACCAGAGTGGGAGACACAAGATAAATGACAAAGACCCAGACAGGTTCATAGTTAAAAACATGATAACTTACCACAGTCTTCCACTGGTGCTGTGCAGGAAAGGAGGGAAGATGATTTATTGACATTATCTTGGTTTATTTTTGTTTAAAAGCTTGGCAATGGAGAGTGAATTGATACTGAAAAAGTCTGTGCAGGGTCCTGGTAGGAGACTTGACATATCCTTCTGAAATAGAGTTAGTAAATGTCCCTGTGCAGTCTTTCAAACAAAATGGAGAGCAAGGAGGGAAATGTTCTTTTTCTGAGCAGTCTTGTACTGGTGCTTTCACCACTATGGGATGTATGCAAGCAGAGGGAAGGGAAAACCAGTGAAACAAGTTGGTGTGAGGACACTGAAGCTGAATCTTTCTTCAGTGTGCCAATCGTGACATCCCTGAGTTTTGTGATCCCTGTCAATTGTTGAGGAGAAATCTCTGTCTCCCCAGCATCCAGAGGGAGTTCATATTTGACAGGCTATTGAAGGAAAATTAAAGGACAGGGTAATGAGCTTGGCATCAAGCAGAACTACACAGCAGCAGAAAGTGCTATAGTTCATTTTTGCTTCTCTTGGGGTGAACTCCTGGTTTTCTTTAAAATAGTCCATCCAAACCTTTAGGCTCCAGACAACTTCAAACAATGACACAGGTTATATAGAGCCTCTTGCAAAAGGGAGCGAACAATGAACATTCATGAGTGAAAATGCTGAGAAATGGCTTAGGAGACAGCCTGAGGTAGAAGAACCTCCTTTGGCCCAGTACTTTCTTCTTGGTAAGCCATCTGCCAGTGCCTGGTACTGGGGGCAAGAACAGGCTAAGCAGGCAAGCCAGAATCAGGAGCCAAATCAGTGGGAAAGAGGATGTGATGCATGCTTTAAGACCAAGTGTGTTGATATGGAGTAACATATAAACCCATTTTCTGAAGCTGAAGCCTTTTGGGTATTTTATAGTTGTTATTTTTTTAGAAAAGAACAAAAAAATCTGAGTTAAGCCCCTTCAATTTATCTTGTTCTGTTCAAATACAGCAAAAGATTTATGTAAATTCTTTATTTTCTCTAAGAGTGTCATCTGGCTTTGCTTTTTATTAAATATTAATACATTCGTCTAGGGAAAAAATTAAATTCCTTCCTTGGCAAATCTTCCGGAAGTAGAAAGTTAAACTGGAGGAATTAGAGGCAGTATTGTCTTCTGGGGAATCTCATCAGAGCAGATCCTTTTCCTGGTCTGGCTTTCATTACATGAGAGCTTTTCTGTCCTTTCCACAGCCACAGAAAGAAGCAGAAGGAGCAATGCAGGGTCCAGGCACTGACCATGGATGGAGTTTACAGCAAATCCTCTCTGCCCTGGCTGGGGAGGAAGGAGGTCAGGATGCAGGTTTGTAGTCACTTGCTCTGTCGTTTCAATTTGAGTGATAGCCTGGAAGTTCCTGCTTTGGAAAATGTGGAAAGCTGAGATTACTCAGTCTCACTTTCCCCCACATCTCTTTCACAGCCAGCTGGCCATTTTCTGGACCAACAATTAGCTCAGGGAGGTCTCCATGTGGATGATCTCCCTGCTTTGTCTGCCACATATCACTACAGCAGTGTCTGTATTGCCACAATAATCTCCACAGCTCGTGCCTGACCTTTCTCATTGTTCTGATGAGAGGGGCAGAAAAAAATAATAAGGCAATAAAAGACATATCTTCTTGTGCCTTTCTTGCACACTGGATGCATTCTTTTCTATTCTCAAATGCTTTCTGTATTAGAAATTCTGTATTGTTGTGATCTACAAAAAAAAAATCCATTTTCAGCACTTGTGATGTGACTCTATTTCAGTTCCTCTTCCTGTTCAGCTCACAGATTTTTTGTCCCCTTTCTTTTTGCCATTTTTGCAACAAAAGGAACTCTCTGTTTTATCAAAGAAAGATCTTTCTAGGGAACCATTCAATTGACTTACTTAAAGACTCAGGTTGTAAGTGCTGCATGTAGAGGCCCTTCAAAATGTACTGACACTAATATTTTAAAAGAGTTTCCTCTCCCCTTCTCTCCCACTGGTTCTGATCAGGGAATCTGGACAATGTAAGGTCTTTGATATTTTCCCTCTTCTCCTTGTAAATAGTTAAAAAAGAACAGGGCTCAGGTGTGCAAACCTGCATTTAACACTGAACAAAAAACAAGTCACAAGCCTAAATTCAAATATCACCAATATCTGGAGAGGACTGGAACAAAACCCAACTGCAACAAGAATTTTCTCTTGCTTTGGTTGCCAGGAAACACATGAGCTGGCCCTGTTCACCACTTCAGGCACTGAAGTATCCATCTTTGTTCCATTTTTCTTGCCCAACACAATAAAATTACTCTCACATTTGGTTCTCTATAACACATGTAGAAATCAGATGGCTTACAAGGACTTAAAGAAACACAGCTTGGGGCTCAACTCAGATTGCTGTTTTTGCAGGTGGCTGTGACTGCACTGATTCCCTTCCACTGGCAGTGGAATGTTCTCTTCAGCAGTGCAAATATGCCCTGACTGTTGAAGGTTCATTTTTGTTAGTCAGTTCTCTTGGATGGTGGATGAATGTGCTCTCCTGAGCTCTGGCTGAGAAGCCAACAGCCCTGGCCTTTGCCCCAGCAGGAGACCCCAAGGCAGGCAAGGCACTGCCCCTTCTGCTCCTCAGGTCACCCCTGCCCTGCAACAGTCAAACAAGACTTCCTCTTGCTCTAAAGAGAGTGCAGATGCTGTATCCAGCAATGTGAGTGTGTCTGTGTGTCTGTGTTTAAATGTCAAAAGAAATTAAAATAATTATGCAAAACTAATATGAAAATTTGCTACAGAACAATTTGATTGTTCTGGGAAAACATCTCCCATTTTTAATCATGGTAATTAATTTCAGAGATTAAGAGGATTCATAGATGAAAATCAAGCATTAAGATTAGAAGAAGGATATGCACTTTACTGGGCATTTGGGTGTTAATGGGATTTTTTGGTATTAATTTTAAAAGCACAGATAATGAAGATATAAAAATAATACCTAATATTTATATACTGTAGTGCTTTTCATCTTCAAAGCATTTTGCAAACATTACCCGTGTTGCAGAAGACTTGAGAAGTAATGGATTTCACTTTATAAATGAAAATGTTTCAGTTGATTCCATATTAAACTGCAAACAAAAGACATCTCTGCCATTCATGTCAAGTTACTGCTAAGTATTAAGCTGGAGACAGATGTACATCAAGGAAAGTTACTATTGAAAAAGAAAAATCTAGCTAATTTAAACTATAAAAATAAATGCTTAAAGAAAAGAAGATAAGTATTCACACATCTTTGTGGGTCAGGCAAGGTGAAATTCATTCCTGTTCACAAAGGTTTGAGTGGAATGCAATTGGCACATAGATCCTATCTGGTCTTTTGATTAATTTCATGCACAGTCTCCAAATAAAGGGATGCACATTACCCACTGCACAGTTCATTGCAAACTAACCCATCTCCCTCCTTGGCTCTTCTCAGCCCAGCCATGAATGTGCCCAACCCAAACAATCCTTCCCTGTTAAATTGGGCACCACTTCAAGAACAGCTGAGCTGCTGCTGCAGTCCTAACTGCTGCAATTTGGTAACCTCCTTTAAAAAAATGTCTGGCCCAAATATTTTCATGACTGGCTATGACTTATCATAAAGGTCAGTGCCAAACTGCCTCTTGCTGTTCTCAAATCATCCTGCAGACATGTCCCACCACACCTCAACAACACTGGGCCCACCTTCCCATTTTGTTATCACGATGTAACACCACAGATTTCTGATTTTTTTGTGAATGCAACAATGGAGCCAAAATGTCCTCAAACTGCCCTTTCATTTTTTTGTAAGTTCTTTCATATCTAAACTCCTTCTGAACCCATGAGAGGTGGTGCTGACCATGGTATTGCTTTACTCATCATCTTTGACCTCAAAGTATCTCTAGCTAACCCATCCTTGAGCTCATTCTGGAACTCCCCACTGGAGCAGCTCCTGGTGGTCACCCTGGAGAGCTCGTGCTCAGGTTGAGAATAGCACTCCAGTGCAATGAAACAATCCATATGTACCCTCCAAACACAGACTGAATACCAAACATCCTGAGATAACTGCAGAGCTCTTGGGGCTCTGTCTGGGCAGTGCCCACGCCCTGAGCTCGGTCAGTGGCAGAGCAGCACAGCTCACAGGGTCACACACCACAACCTGGGGCTCCTGCGCTGCCAGCTGCCTCACAGCCAGCACAGCACAGCAGCTGTGGAAACAGCATCTTGCTCACTGCAGGAACACATAGCTTAAACAGCCAAGAGGAAAACTAAATGCACCCCAGTCCTTTAATTGCTTCAGTTTCTAAAGCACAAGGCAGAAAAGGGGAGAGAGAAGCAGCGCTCTGATCTGCTTTCTTACAGGTATGGATACATTTAGCTTATTGCTGGAACTAGGCTCTGCTTTCTAAAATCTCTCCTTATTAAGAACTCAAGCAAATTACCGCTGAAGAGCTCTTATCTACACTGTGTTATAAGAACTGAGTGAAAGACTGATTCAGACCTGATGGAGAAGAAGTGCCTTGCAGCTCTGCCTGAGTGCACGAGTGGAAGGCAGGTTCAAACAGGCTGGAATAATTATAATGAGTTGTTTGCTGTTCTGCTTGGCTGGAAGGTGTTTGTTGTCGTGCTTTTTTAATTACTAAGTCCTTCTGTAGCACAATTTTCTTTCACTTGAACATTGCAGCCACCTATGACATTTAGAAAGAAATAATTTGTGTAAGATATGGTGACTACAGGAAGAGTTACTATCTAGTGAGTGGAATAAAATGCCATGGAAAGAGAAAAATTCAAAAGGTGTTGCATGAGACATGAATATAATCTTTATTTTCAACAGTTAAAGCCCTCAAGCACCTGAAAGTTAACTACAGACACAATGAAGTAACTCTAATTTCATCAAATTTGCCATGTGCAGAGACAATACACAACCCAAACAGGATTCCAACAACCTGCTGCTTTAAAAGATAGTATAATAAATTGCTCTGAAAATGGTAACGTGCCAAACAAGCCAGAAGGGAGTATGTGAATGGGGATGCTGTGGAAAATGGAGATTTGGAACCATTTAAAAACATTTCACAATAAAACCTAAAAACCACACTCCTACTATCTGAAAGTTTACTGACAAAAAAATTACTTGTCTTAACAGAAAAGTGAGAGCACCTAAAAGGGATAGGAGTATGCCTCCACATAAATCACATATACAGACCCATTCAGAGGTAGTGTGCATGCATGGATTATAGATATATTGTATATACACATGCACTTCCTGGACTAGAAAAACTGTAATAATAATAAATATGCAGTTCAGATTTATTTAAGAAAACTGCTAAGAGAAGGGAAATAAACTGTAGCAACAGTTTTTGATGTTTACTACCCTCTTCTGTGATGCAAAGGAGTTTTTGAGGGTTTTGGTCTAATATTTCTGAAAGGTCTTAAGATTGTCATGGCATGCTGACAGACATTTCTGAGTATGTTAGGCTGGAGACTCGGGGTGTTTGCTTTTGTGGGTGCTTCTGACTTCAGTCTCTGGTACAGTTTCCTGAGATTGAGGGGAACTGGGCTGAATGATCAGATTGTTCTCCCTATTTCTGCCTAGTCCAGCCAAAGGAACCCTAACCCAAGTGTTAACTCATTATTACAGGACAGCACTGTCACAAATGGTCCTGGAAGAGCAGAATTGTTCAATGTATACATTTCTTAATGTTCAGGGCAATGAGTCAGGGACATCTTTCTAATCTAATATTAATGTTCCAGGACGTTAAACAACAGCTATTTAAAGTTCAGCCTTTTCAAATCAATAAGAACTGATCACTTATACTCAAGAGTTTTAACTCTGAATAAGAAATGTACCCTGGGATGTGACAGTAAGTGCAGAGTATCAAGATGCAGGAGCTGAGCCAGGAGTGATGATTCAGCCTTGGCCACAGCACAGTGCCCAAATTCTGATGGCCTGGAGAGGGGTCACAAGCACCACCAGGGTCAGGGCAAATCCCCTGTTCTCTGAAAGACACAAGGGAGCAATGTTTCCTTCTTCAGAAAGCT